>NC_092361.1:2583722-4016242 GCF_030848805.1 Temnothorax longispinosus | reverse complement strand
AATTATTTTGCAATATATTATCTTTGTCACACTTAAAAGACCATCCGTCTTTAACAGATTCTGCATGAGAATAGTCTATGATCCAAGTTTTTTTTAAACTTTATTCGGCCATTTAACCGTGACTGAATAATTTAATTAATATATAGGGTATCTATTTTGTTATTGTCTAAAGTATTATATCCGCATTTATTTCATGTATTTTTTCCCTTAATTTTTTCTTTCTCAACATTTTTACAATATTACACAAGTTGTTTATTTACTTTTAGTGTCGCTATTTTATGTTATTGATAGATGATAAATATAACTTATCTTTTATTGTCGGGATATAAGAAATAATTCTGAGCAAAAGAAACTATGTAATATTCGTCTTTATTTCTTTTTCATTATAATAAAGAATCTAGAAAGAATTATTGTCAGTGTTCTTGACGATTCGCTTCTTTCGTAAGCGTACACAGTAAAAAATCGTATACATAGCGCATAAGACATAAGACACTTGTGAGATTTATTTTGAAACGTTTTGAGAAGGTCTTCAAAAGGTATTTTGTTTGGCGCTCACATTGTACATATAAGTTAATTCCCTCGCATTAATAGTTGTATTAGTCAATATTACGTATAATATGTTACCGTCGGTAAATTCAAATTCGCGTTTGATGACTCGCGCGGAACGTTGGCAGATCGCGATCTATACTTTTGTCAATTTTCGCGCGACTCACCCGACTCGTGCTGCCCGCTCGCGGGTGGAATTCCCAATTATATTTATTAAATTTTGTTTTGGTGTGGGAAGGAAAAACATATTTACCTTCTCGACCTTCTATGACCAATTTTGTAAGCTTTATCTCATTTAGTATCAAGCGGTGAAACAGTCCAGTTATACAATGGCCACGAAACTAAAAGAAAACATATGGAACCTCTTCACGATAAAAGGCACCAAAGCGACCTGTAAGACGTGCAATACGACAATTGCACATTTTAAAGATGTTCGTAATTTAAAAATTCATCGCTCGCGAGGTTGCAAGTAAGTATATGTATATTTAACCAAAAACGTTTAAATAAAATATTAATAAATATGTGAAGCATAAATAATACATGATTGACAATTGCGTAACGTATGGTCAATGTAAAAAAGTTTTCTCTAATCGGTCCAAAACAAGAGTTAAAATACTATACTTATGGACATATATAACATAACAGATCTAGACAAACATTCAAAACCAACGTATTAGACAATGTATTAGAAAATTACAAAAACAAACAGCGACATACAATTATTTCAAAACATTAATAATTTTTAAATGAGACGTGCACGTTTTAATAAGACATTTGATTGATAATTGATCACCTGATAAATGTAATTTTATTTATAGAATTGCGGTAGAAAGAGCAAACATATGGAGCCAGTTTGTTAGAGAAGGCGAAGTTGCGACGTGCAGAAGATGCAACCGCGAAATAAAACACCACAATGATATAAGAAAGTTAAAGCAACACTTATCGGGACAACGTTGTAAGTAAGTATTCATCTAAGAACGCATAAAATATTGATGAATATGAAGTAGGGGTACAGTAATAAAATAATAAATAATAAATAAATGAAAATATAAATAGTCCGGTTTTCATCACGGGGCATGTATTATAATATTTATATCCAATTATATGACTTAAGAAGGGAGCCTCATACAAAATCAATTTGCCATATAGTTTGACAAATATATTATATAAAAAGCGCATGCAAATAAATACTTATACTTACTCTATCGCTTTTTCTACTTGATTAATCAAAGCTGTCGTATATATACAGATCTGCAAGCTGTGACCTGCCGCCAAGCTCAGTGAGAGACAGCAATTTGGATTTAAATGAGCCAAGTAAAGTACAATACGAACAAGCATACCGCTACTTGGACAACAGGAAGAAGAAATGGAGAAAAATGACGAGTAATTATACACTATATGCTTAAATTATAAACCGTAATAAAATCTTAAAAATAACATAGACTCAAACACTATAATCTATCGACAAAATTGCATTATGCGAACAATTTTGGCGTCTAATGTGCTGCTACAAAACATTTATTTGATGTAGTCAAACTTTTTTCTGTGATTTATTTGCTATCAAATCCACAGATATCGAAGAAACTATGTACAGTTTTTTATATTATAATTTTACTTATATTTATATTATTATTTTATATATATATATATATCTTAATTATTATTTTAAAAATTGAAATATGGCATCTGATATTAAGTGTAACACAGTTCGTGAACAGGGAGATTGGATTAAACTGAATATAAAAGTTTTATACCATTTTGCGATTTTTATAATACAATAATTACTTTAAAAATGAATTAATAGAGATCTGCGAATGAGATAATCTATATTTCATTGATGGTTATTAAAAGCGCTCTTCTATCAATGTCTTGTCGCGCACATAACATTTGCAATCGGCACGTAAAGCTGAACTAACTCTTCCTCGCAACGCATTTACATTCGCCACTGAATTACGGCGATGCATGCGCATTCATAGATCTTATTAAATAATTTTTCATTAATTATATTGTGAAAAGAACAAAACTGCTAGAGAACATTTTTATTTAGTTTATTTCGTTCTACCTATCCACGCGCACTTTTATATATATAAATATATTATTAAATCTATTATTAAATGCCCTGTACACATACTTCGTAAATTTATCATATTCATAGTGTTTTTTGAAGTAAATATTTACTTTTATATTTTACGATAAAATAAGGAAAGAACGTTAAGTGATTTGCATTGTACACTATATTTCATCTTTCAACAATAAGTTGTAGAAACTCGAATTTTACGTGTACAAGGCGCAAATATATCATAAATATAAACTTATATATTATAAATGTAAATATTGTACTGAAAACACTAAATTTAAGTATTGATAATACTTACCATTGAAAAAAATTGAATTCTATAAAAATAAATGTTTTGGCCTAATAATTGAATAATATGCTTAATAACATATGTAACACTTGAAATACTAACTGTTCTAATTCATTTTTTACGTCTCTAATAATTAATTCTTTGTATAATTTGCAAGTCCCGTCCAAGCTGAGAATCTGGTGGCCACGTTTCTTTTAACTTAAGAAAAAAAAGAAGGACGTTATTGACGAGTAATGCATAATTGTGTTATTTTAAATATTAATTCCTCTATTACATTTTTTACTTTTTTAATCACTTCTTGTATAATTGCAGGTCTTATTCAAGCTCAGAATCTGATGAAGAGTGAAACTTCAAGTGATGAAATCAAAGACGGATAAGGAAATATTTATAGATTTGAGAAGAGAAAGTAGGCGTTGTTGACGAGTATAATATTATTATACCATTTCAAGTATTGATTTGTCTGTTAGATTTTCTACTAGTTGATATTCTGAAAGCGATATACAACAGACAAGCATCGTGCGCGCACGCGTGTGTACAAAATGTATGTATGTATATATATATATATATATATATATATATATATATATATATACATATATATTTATATATATATTATGTATAAAGGCATATATATAAATATATTATACATGTGTATACTGTACACATACATACATACTATATATATAATATATATAATATATATATGTATATATATATATATATATTATATATATATATATATAATGTGCAATTGACGTATTGCACGTTTTGCAGGTCGCTTTGGTTTCTTTCAATGTGAAGAGGTTCCATATGTTTGATTTGTCTTTTAGTTTCGTGGCCATTGTATAACTGGTCTGTTTCAGCGCTTGATACTAACAATAAATGAGATATAAAGCTTACAAAATTGGTCATAGAAGGTCGAGAAGGTAAATATGTTTTATGCAACACGTGCATGGAAAGTGCCTTATTACGCACGCTACGCGTGCGTGATAGACCACTTTCCAGGCACTTGCCACATAAAATAGGGTGTGTAACACGTGTGTTAAGTTGAAAATTGGACGTGCGGGTGATCGCACTCGCCTCCGGCTCGTGCGTCCACTCCGCACGTCCAATTTCCATCTTACAACACTTGTAACACAATATACTATTTCCTTCCCACACCAAAACAAAATTTAATAAATATAATTGGGAATGCCACCCGCGGGCGTGCAGCACGATTCGGGTGAGTCGCGCGAAAATTGACAAAAGTATAGATCGCGATCTGCCAACGTTCCGCGCGAGTCATCAAACGCGAATTTGAATTTACCGACGGTAACATATTATACGTAATATTGACTTATTGACTAATACAACTATTAATGCGAGGGAATTAACTTATTAACTAATATGTACAATGTGAGCGCCAAACAAAATACCTTTTGAAGACTTTCTCAAAACGTTTCAAAATAAATCTCACAAGTGTCTTATGTCTTATGCGCTATGTATACGATTTTTTACTGTACGCTTACGAAAGAAGCGAATCGTCATACATACATAGGGTGATACATATACATACATTAATACCCTTCCCTCCTCGGAATTAAATCTACAGGAAGCTATATTGATAAAATTTTCTGTGACAATGCTGTTCTGTAATTAAATATATTTATATGTCATATTATTGTTATACTGTTATAATAAGACATATTACTGTTCTGTAATTAAAAAATAGACTTGATGCTGTTTGATATCCTTCGTAAAATACTTTTTATAAACGCACTTAGTTTTATTACATTTGATATAGAGCTCATGCGAATAAATTTTTTAAATTGAATTTATAATACTTTGTAGACATTATGTAATAGTATTATTTGCTAATAATGTACTTAAATTTTAATTATAATTATAATTTTAATCGTTGCTAAACTTTGAATAAAAGACATGAAGTAATGACGTCGCATTGCCCTAAAAACTTTATTTAAACAGTATTTATTACTGTATAGAATAAAAATTTCTGTTTATTCTTTAAAGTTTAATATTATTTACAACCCCCATTTTCATCATTTTATTTATTGCATATATTTTCATGGCTGCATAAAAATAAATTTATACTACATATTAATGATAAACATCTTTAACATTCTAATATGTTTCAGGTGAAAAGATTCGTAGAAACTTATTTTTATCATAATCCAAACTCTTTGGCAAACATTGTAAATCTGATAGAAAAGCGTAAAAATAATCTTAATGAGTCCGTAGATATTTTTACAAAGCGATTTGGAAGAAATCAAACTTAAGTGACCAATTGATCTGATCAATCAAAAATATCAAATGTGATGCAAAATGCAAGACATACAATTACCTACATAATTTTTCAAACAGTATCATTTTTATTTGTTATTACCTTTTTGTAAATATATAATTTTTTATTAATTTTTAATTATTTCTAATACTTTTAATTTTTTTATAATAATTAGTATTTTATTAATAGTCTGGAAGCTACATACATTTTCTAAAATAGCGTTTTTCTAATAGCGATACCCCCTTACATATATGTTAATAATAATTATAATCAATTATAATCGCGTTGTTTGACTTTGAATAGAAAACGCGAAATAATGACGTCGCATTGTACTAAACATTGTAAAAAACTTTACTTAAACAGTAGTACTAATTACTGTATAGAATAAACGTTTCTGTTAACTTTTTATAATTTAATATAATTAAATAAATTAATTTAATTATTAATTATTATTATTATTATTATTATTATTATTATTATTATTATTATTATTAATTATTTATTATTATTTATTTATTTATTTTATTAATTTAATTTATAATTTTCTTCATTGTTTTTAGTTTAGTCGCGCGCCGCAGACGTCGCGCTTGCTCACGTTTGACGCTTGACGCCTAGGTTATAGGTTAGGTTAATGGCAGTAATAGCGACATGTCATCTACGATTACGATAGGATGCCGAATTCTCGCGAAACTAAGCAGGTGCAGATTGAGTGGCTTGCCATTGCGGATTATCGTCGCGAGGAGGTTTAGCAACACTGCGGAAAAAGTGGAATCTACGAACAGCTGCGCGCCAGCTCCGCAGCCGGGGGAAATTCAAGCCGCATTGCTAAAAGAGTTTTCCAGTCCTCTCGTAATAGAGAATCTAGAGTCGCCCAGGAGAACACGGGAGACCGAAGTAGGCATAAAACCCGATTGAAAGCTTATCTTGCAGAAATTAAATATAATATAATTATAATCAATATCTTGTATTTAAATGTCAATGATACTGAGATTGTGTATCAATAACAATTGCAGTTAATTTCCCTTTATTCTCTGATGTTTTGTACCTAAATGTCAATAATATTGAGAGATTGCATATAGATTCAATGATAACTGGTTAATTTTCTTAGGTTCTCATTGATGTTCACTATTGCGCTTTGAACGTCTCCGATGCGCTTCTCAGTCAGAACTTGTATACGTTCGAACCGAAATTGCCGATGATTCTCGGTCATGAGTTTGTCGGGAAGCTGGTGGAAATTGGCGCAGAGGCAGAAAAAAACGGCTATAAGGTTGGCGATAAGGTCATTGCTCTTAACAAGGAGCGATATGGAGGCTTGGCTGAGAAGTGCTTGGCAGAAGTTGGGGTAAAATATACATTCGGAACTGGAATTTTCTGAAATGTTTGATGATACAAATTCTCTAATAATGATCTTTTTCGTACGTAGGATATATGGAAGGTACCTTCTATGAAATCAGCTAGCTCTGCGGATCTGGCGAGTACCTTAGACAGCTATATTACTGCGCTAGTCGCATTAGAAAGAAAAGTTGAGCTCAACGAGGATGACATGATTCTAATAAACGTCGGCGTAAGCGGCATTGGCCTAGCAGCTGTGGATCTTGCAACAAATGTTTTCAGAGCTAAGGTGGTTTAATTCATTCATTTTCTTCTTACTTATGCCATGGCATATCATGATTATTTTCCTTCTAAGATATTGATAAATAAAGGAGAAAATTGAATGCAGGAGATGTTGCAAATATAATATAATTATTTTTAAAAGGTCATTGGAGTTTGCGCCACAGAAAACTGGGCCGATCGAGCTCGAGATATGGGAGCATTTGCGGCTCTCAAATACAGCAACAAGAAGCTGTTGAACCAGATAGAAGATATCGCAGCCGAACGAGACATCAAAGCTATCTTCGATGACGAAGATGGAGCGTATTTCAAGAAAATGTTGAGTTGGTGAGTCGTAAATAAATTTATTGATATATAAGTAAACTTTTGACAGATTAAGACTGTATGGATCTCGATCAAGTAAGATACGGAAGTATATTGACAGTAATATTTTTAGCTTTACCGATATCTACAAAGACGCAACGTTAAAGGACTTGTTGCGCAATGACAGTTTCGCTGTGGTGGTGCATCACTTGTCTCGCGAAGGTACACAGTTTCTATTTTGAAATACCCGTAACTTAACGTAGGACGGTGCATTCACTTGTAGCCTCTGTCATGAAGGGCGCGTGATCATAGCTGGCACTGCGGCGACCGTGACGGACAATCGTTCGGAGGTGCAGAAAGGTTCCTTCAGCATCACTGGCTTTAATCTTGCGGAATACAAAAAGAAGAAGCCTGATATATATCGGTATGCCATACATTTGTAATTTCTTTCGTTGCCGATTGACAAACATTTCATTTTTTCGTTCGTTTTAAAATTAGTCAAGCGGGAGACGATGTCCTACAATTCCTTGAAGAAGGGCTCATTGCACCGTCTTATTCGTTGATCGCTGGTATGCACAAAGTCAACGACGCTTTGCGGTCCATTTCCGAAGATATACTTCCAGGGAAAGTAAGTAGATAGATTTTTATATATTTTTTCAATATTAAGAATTTATTAAACACGTTTGCATATCTATAACTGTTGTACGTATGGAAATTCGCAGGTCGTCATTGACATGAGGAACAAGGAAGCTGAGATAAAAAAAATAGTCACGTGATCAGACTCGTATGAGGTGTGTTTGTTCTTGACGAGCATTTTATAAGCATTCTTTATGTTCTGATCCATCTTAAAGACGAGAAAAGCACGCTACCAGTGCACAGTGATATTTATATTTATGAACAAGATATATATTATACAAGTGGAATGTATTAATATAGCATTAAGATTGTTAATAAAATCTTCTTATCTAAATTTTATATTACTTTTAAGCACACAGGCGCAGTTATACGTTCTATGTACCGCTCTACATCGCAATTAGCAGCAGTCATTAGATTTTCTTGCGTCTAGTTGACCAGCACGATTTGCATGGCGTTACAGTTTTTTTTTAGCGTGTCCCGACTTTAGCATTGCCAAAGAAAGATTTACGGCCGCTTGATTGAACGCGGTTTATGCAAAATGATTGACAGCGATTACTTCCATTAAGTGAGCCATTTTAGTGACTCACGAGTCTCGTTGATCATGCCAGAGACATTACGTTGACATTCAAGTTAACTCAGCAATTTTTATGCGTAGATACTTGCATGGCTTCCCGTCGGCGTGTTTAAACCGAACCATCCCGCTAATGAGACGTCGAGAGTTAATTACGTCGAAGTTAATTTACACCGGCAGCTAGTATATAACAAAGTCAGTCTTCGCGTCGCGGGATTGCATTTATTTATGACATGATTTTGACATAATTAACAGTCAGTGGGCTTAACGGTTAGTAATTTCTTTTTCTGTAAATACTTGAAGATTTAAAAATGAAACCAAGACTGGTTTTTTTTAGTTTGCGCGTAATGTAAAAGATTGATCAGCGATTTCACCATCAGCAGCTAATCGTCTAGCCTTTTATCCTCCGCGAGGGGGGTCTTCTCGGATGGCAGACGACTGAAAGTGTCGATTAGCCCGGTGACCGGTGACTCAGGAACACGATGACGTACAGCGTGGGCGCCCCAGATTGCGCGAACTGGACGCGACCAGACGCCGGTACTCCTCTGGGGTAGAATGTGTAAGTCGTAAAAATTACGTTGTCCTTCTCCCGGACGTCCTACGTTGCGTGAAGGCTACTCGATCGAAACCTGTCACGGGGCGTCACTGAGGAATGCGACACATCGTGACAACCGTGATTGCTCGTGTTATATTTAGATTTAGATCTATCAAGGCTGCTTTCGCTTAAAAATTTAACTTCTGGACAATGGATCATTATATACAAATTATTATAATATATTAATATTAATATAATATAATAATATATTAATATCAATATAATAATTTTAAAATTATTTGCATTATCGATCGCACACAAACTCACGCAGCCGTATTATATATTTGACGTTGAAATTGATATTGTCAAAAAAGATTTTTTATTCGACCTAACTGATAATCTTTATTAATTATAATTGTCACGTTTTGATCCTTGGTTTTGATCCTTTTCATACTGATATAAAGCATCCTTTTTTTTTTAATTCTTCACAGTGATATACTTATTATTAGTATGAAAGTTATATCGATTGAAAAGAACCAAAACCAAGGATAAAAACGTCGTGACAATTATAAATAATAAAGATGACCAGTTAGGTCAAATAAAAAATCTTTATTGTTAATTATTTACTGGCGAAGTTAAAGTTTCCAATTTAATATTGTCAAAATTAGTTGTATCAGGGTTTATTTCGTCAGTATACAGCGGAACACGCGTTAATTACCTAAAGTTTAATTAAATTAAAATAATTATAAAATTATATTTTTTAATACATGTCTCGCAATTTCATCTCCCAACGAGATCTTATGCGAGTTTTCCTTTTATTTTCTGATTCTGACTATTAATTTTCGCGTCGCGGAGCTGCATTCTGTGATCGCAAATTCACTTATGCTGAGGCGCGAACAGTTGGCGCGTTCCAAATGTTGTTAACGCGCTGTCCGGCCGGTGGAGGCCAATTAGAGCGGTTTTATGTCGTTAATCATAACGTGGCTCGAGTTCAAGGTGGCCCCCGCCTGATTAATCGTAGGCGTGGTGCGCGCGATTTCCAAATCCAATTGTCCGGTCTGTCTCTGGACGTATATCGCGAGCGCACGGGTTCCTTATGTAAATGCGCTCTCTCCCCCTGAACCTTGAAGTAAATCGTCGTCGCCGCCGTCGCGGAATCAAGGAAAATTGATTCCGCCGGTCGTTCTCGCACGAGCTCCAAGTCTGAAACATATTTACACACGTATTTATATATACGGTAGTTTTCTCTCGCAATATTTTTTCACGGAATTTGAGTTGATTTTTCCTGGCAAGGAAGATCAATTCTTTTATTAAAAATAAAGATTTTCTGACGAGGCGAATAAGGAGAAAGATAAATGATAAAGTCAGATTTGCTGGTAGACTTTAATAGAAATTTTATTTAAAATTTTACTTTCTCCGCCTCTCGTTCTATAAAAATTATAACATTAAAAAGCGTTGTGATAAATAATAATTTTTTTTAAATGTTTTTGCTAAGGACAAAAGTTACTTAGTTTTGTTTAATATTTCTCTTCCTTTCTAACTCAAATTGAATTGTCCCGGGAACGGCCTTGGGCTAATTAATGTAAGGGGGCTCTGGTGTAATAGGACACCTTTGATGAGACACCGCAAATGTTTTTCGACAATTTTCGCCTAAAGGCTGTGCTTAGGCAATTACGTACATCTGTCAGTGCGTATCCCAGACAGTTTCGTCAGTGATATACGATTCAGATAATATCAGGGCGTTCGCGACATTTGCCAGATGTTGTAGATTCGCAGGCAGACAAACGGCGCCCGTAGTAAAAATTGTATGCAACTAGCGAGATTAACGAGCGAGATTTCACGGATTTTGCTATTTGCTCGTTTAAGACTAACATCGCGCGATACTCATCGTCCTCTCTATCGTCCTCTCCTTCCGCTAGTGAGCGTACGCAGATATTACGTGTCTAAACATACTTGAGCGTAAATACACGTTCCGCGAAAATTGTAAAATGTGATAAATGAGCGATATGTTCGTCAAAAAAGACCTGAAGAGACAGATGCTCCCGATGCAAGATAAAAAACTTTTCATATAGAAAAATTATAGAGAACACCGCCTCCATTATTCGCTGTAGTTGAAACCGCGGGTACGATCCTGCATGGTTGAGATCCTTGGTCCCGCACGAAACTTGAGGTCCTTCTTCGCGCAGTCCTCGGTGCCGTATTCGCGATGTCTTTGAGTTCCACAAACTTTTCGAAACGTTAAATCGCGAGCTCTAAATTTCTGGCTGGCTGGTCGAAAGAAAAATGTCATTTCTAGAACTTTTTACGAAATTTATGTGGTGTATGAGTATCGCAAAATCGTCGACGAGCACGCGTTGAAGGTATCGAGCATGTGGGATTTCACGACGGGAAATGTTATAGAATAGAAAACACGCAAACGCGCTGTTCCTTGGTATTACATCTCCGCGCGAAATCCCCTAAAAAGAGATCTCGGCGAAACGCGGGGTTGAAAACGTCGCTATTAGCTGGACCATGAATAACTCAGAGACTACCCGGTAATTACGCGGTGTGACGTTAATCCCTCCGCTGTAAAATTCTTTTACACGCAGCTCGTGCAATTAAGGAACATATAACAAACTGAAACTCGTGCGAACTAACATTCTGCAGATTTTTCTTTTCTCGTAAATTTTATGCGCGAAACAAAAACATTATAAAACGTTTGGGGAAAAAAAAAAAAAAAAATTAAAATTAGCATCGATCTGCTTTCGCTGTAATTATTCCTTGCATGGCAAACGTTCGCGTTTTAGTTTGCCTGAGGTAAAGCTGAATTTATTAATCATTATAAACATCATGGTACTCATTAGAATCGTCAGTTTAATCGCGATACCGTGAAGCGAGCGTTCATCATCATAGTCGGACTCGTTTCACGCCGGGGATAAATAACCGTTAGATTTTCACGAAGCCATGAAAGACACTCCTTTTTTACCCTCCGCGAAAGTTCCCAGGCGTCCTCCGCGGATTCGAACATTTCTGCAGGACTCCGTCGACTTTCTTCGGATTCGCTCGTAAAACGGCCTTATAATATTTTACACTCTGAACGATAGACAGCAATTACGCTTTTACGTAACGGCGTAACGTATCGCGAGTTGGTTGCCCAACGTTGTGATCCACGCCGTAGATCATCGCGAGATCGGAGCACAGAAGGATCCGTAAACGCCGACGAATGTATTTCGCAAGTTCCCGAGAAGAATGATGATCGTGCTCGTGAATGTGCGTTTTCCGGTTTCTCTCGTCGACCGCTGCGGTCCGCGATCAACAAATCGATTCTTGTCGCATATTAAAAGTCTGAATTAGCGGGCCGACAAAAAAGGCGGAGAATTGAGTCGTTACGAAAGGAACGTTATGCGTAACGGACAATCTCATGCCAACCGGAAACGTGCGGTAGGCAGGCACGCAGTGGCGTAATATCGCACCATTGTAGATCATTCCGATCACAATCGAGCGCAAGTCGCTCAAGGATCCTTTGAAATTGTCTTCTGGAACAGGTTCCGCGAGTGCGACGAGTAACAATCTCGTTACGGGGACGGCATTATCGGTTGATAAATCGGAGTTTAACGAGCGAAATTATGGCCCGTCCAACATCATCAATTATTCGTTATTTAACGTCACCGCAATGCTTTACCGAAGGGATCTAAATTGTTTTCGCAAACTGAACGAACAAGGAACGAGGCGAGAGAACTCGCCTCTTAATCGCGTTCGCGATATAATACGCAATTTTTGCGACGCAAATGGAAACGATAATGGATTCGTAACGTTATTGTATACATAGATTGCTTTCCGATTGATTTATCGCGATGGGACTCTGAGAAAACGAACGCGCGCGTTTGTCTTCGCGGCGAATTAACGAAACGCGGCGTTTCATGCAAATGCCTCCACTTTCGATCGCTCGCTCGCGCGACGGTTGCGACCGCGGTAAGCGTAACAGCCTTGGGAGCGTAGAGCTTCGAAAGCGCGTAAAGCCGAGCCGAGGATCGCGGCGCGGTTTTGTCCCGGGAGCCGTAATTTAGCCATCGCGTGTCTTTGAAAGAGAAAGAGAGAGAGAAAGAGAAACGGGAACCCGGACAGTCCTATAGCTGTCGCACGCCACGGTTCGTCAGGTCGCCCGACCGGCAAAAGAGTCACATACTAATAACTGGAGCAACGAGTTGTGTAAGCCGGTGGGTGGCCGCCTTTCTCTGCGAGCTGCGACTGCCAGGTTTAGCGCTGAGCACGCCGCCGCGCCGCGTATACACCGACCGCTCGATTTTCTGCGCCCGCCGAGAACCACGGAGAAAGATCGGCGGACACCCGCGATTATTGGAGAAGTACGTGTTGAGAAGCGGGGGGAAAAAAGGAGGAGAAGAAGAAATATCCCGCCAGCACGGTGACGATGTTGGACTCGCGAGACTTGAGAACGCAGGTTATTCCTCTCGTTGAGCCAACACTCCACCTTAGACCTAACTTCGGTAAATAAGAATCCGGGAAGCGGAAATGAAGAGAGACTCGATTTTTCTCTTTCGGGAAAAACTTGCGAGGAGATCTTATGAAGATGACCATGAATGCGTGATTTTAAGACAGATAAATTAGAAATATTGATTAATTATAGGAGTTGAAGACCTGGTACGCAAATGTATGAATCGTTAAGACTTGACAACGATGTGAATTTATTTCGTATTATTTATTATTATTGTGGTTCACAGAATTACTTATTTTAAAAAATAAATGCCTGTAATAAGGTAAACTCGGGTATGATGGCCATACGGAAAAGATGGCCCATGGCTGTAATTTCTCCAATAATGGCTAAACAGTGCATTTTTGTAGTCATTCTCAAAGATAATCAATATTTACAGTAGTTTATGTGCGTACACTATTCGAAATAACAATATTGTGAATATTATATCATATTTTTACTTTCGACTGCCTGCAAAGTTTTTCATGTGTCCGCTAAAAGCTGCTATAACATTAAATAAATTATAGTTAAGCTGCCGTAATCAACGTTACACACATAATTAAGCTATGTAAATTGTAATTTAACCTATAATTTGTATTTCTATTTTTCACTATTTATTTAAAAATACTATGGTTATCTTTTCTGCTATGGCCATCTTTTCCTTAAAAGTCAGATAAGATGGCCAATGCATACGTTGTAATACTTTGATAATATAAAATTTATGTTAAGTGTTTTCTTCTTAATTTCGATATTATAGTTTTACGTACTTTAAGCTTCAGTGAAGGAATATACCAAACACTGTTAAAATATAACAAAAATAAATGTATGTTTATTGCATTTTAAAAAACTATGGCCATCTTACCCGAGTTTACCCTAATCATCTTGAAAAATATCGCGCTAATAACCGAAAGAGTCGCGAGCTGCCGAAGCAAATAGTTGCTTTATAAGTTCCAAATATATATCTTTCCCGATCTCTATTCAAATCACTTAATTTATTTTACGGTTTTGGGTTTTATATCTTCAAAATCAATCTCTCTTTTGCTTCCTTTTTGTCTCTCGCCCCCATTTTTTATATCTTGATCTCTTTTTCTCTTTGTCTACAATATGGATACGGTATTTAAATGGTTTTTATTATAAAATGCGCAAAATTACAATTTTTCTATCGTAACGTAAACTTATCGCCCTACGTTGTTTTGAAATACTCGCATTTAATAGTTTCAGTTGGGAATTTTCTCAATTCTCATGAGATTTTTCTTTCTTTTCTTCTTTTCCGAATACAATAATGCATTTATGTTCAAAATGGTAATCTTCATTCTTTGTTTTATATTAAAAGCGATAATTTTTGTTCTTCTATTTTTCGTTAGAAATAAAAAACTGATTAGCTCATTTCTTTTATGAATTTTCAGGTAGACTTTCCATCTGCAATTATAAGACATGACGACGCTATTTTTGGTACTGATCGCAGAAGCTATTCCCCGCGCCCCAGGCCAGACATAAAAGGAGCATTCACGAAAAACTGGACAACTGTAAAGAACGAGCTGGATTCGAGAGATCGGACGGAAGGTAGGTAAGTGAATTGTCGCGAAGGTCGCCCAGCTCACTTTTCCCTCGCACTTTTCTCGGTTGATTCTCGGCTCCTTGCGGACCTCTTACTCCCGTCTGTCTGCCTGTCTGTCTGTCTGTTACACTTCCATTTCACTGCACCGCTACGAGCCGTTCCCATAATCGGCACAGTTAATTTCAATGCTCAATGCGGTTCCCATATAATAAAGCATAACGAATATGTGCTCACGTGCGTATTTTCTCATTATACTTTTTTACGTTATATTAAAACACTTACATACGGTTATGCTCATCATGGCCGAAAATAATTCTCTTCTCCAGAGCCGAACGTTTCTTATGAAATTGAAAATCCAGTCAGCGTTATACAGACACTACATATAATAACGCGCGCGGTAGTTATCTAAGGATCGTCGTGAGGAAGAATATTTCGGACGAATTATTTAGCAATCGCGATATTAAAAGACGATTAGGCAGTGTACGAATACGAGGATTGCAGCGACTCAGTCATATTTCTCTGAGCCTTTCCCTTGAAGCGTTGACAGGGCAGTGATTAAGACCGTCGAAAGTGCCGTTCGTGAGCGCGCAATTTCGGCAATGTCCATCGAGAGTGACGTTAATGCCCGCCCGTTTCGCGAACGACCCCGTGAACTGAACTCTGCCCTCGAGAAGGCGCATAACGCGGCCGCTTCGTACTTTTTTCGTTAGAGTAATTATTGCCGCGCTGCGGCGGCTCGTAAACGACGATTTATGATTTATGTTCTGCGTTACGCGGGCACGAAACGTTTGTGAAAAACGCGTGAGAATCGCCGTTGCGTAACGAACAGATACTAATAATAATAATAATAATAATAATTTCATTGCTTATGTAGGAGATCTGATTTTGAAGTCATGCAGTTCTGAGGAGCGTAAAAAGAAAATGATGAGGGGTCAATGTTACCACTTTGTAGCAAAAGATAATTCGTCGCAAGAAAGCATAACGTAAAGTGAAAGAAAAGGACTTAAATAGTCAGACACGAGAATATATAAGTACATGTAGTGAATTTTGACGAATGAGGGACGAGGAATGATAGGAATTTTGTTGGACTTAAATGCAGTGGAATTAGCAGAGACACGGTCAGCACTAGCAGCAAGTAATCGTAGTTTATTAGCTTTAGAAGTGAATAAAGTCTAGAGCGATCAACACAGTCAGGGAGCGTGTTTCCTTCCGTGGATCCAAAACGGAGTCCGATGCACAGAATCCGGCATGAGCTGAAAGGAAAATAGAATGAAAGCAAAGTAAGCTAATACATATTAAATGAAATAAAAACTAAAAGTGAAAATCCTCCATGCATTGCAAATCGACATTCTTTCGCGTGAGAATTTTCTGAAAAATAATCCAATTTTTTTCAAATTTTTTCTCGGGAAATCAAGCTATTTTTTTCGAAATAAATAAAATAAGGCTTGTGTACACGCATTTCCGAAAAATTACCGATTTGCCTGATGGATCCGGCATTTCAAGCAAGATAGCGGTGCCAGAACGAGAGAAGGCTTTGATGGACGAAGGAGAAAGAGAAAGAGGGGATCTCGTGCTAACAGAAGGGATAAGAAACCCATGCACGTACTCTTACCAGTCGGTGCGACGACTTCAGTCTGACGATCGCTTCCACGGAGCGAGGTTGACCGAGTCCGACGTTAATCCGGGATTGTCCGTCGGTTCGAGCACACGGTGACTCGGATCCTGGCGTGTGATCGGTGCAAAGAAAAAAAAAAGAAAGAAAGAGAAAAATAAAAAGATTCGACGTGTGCTCCGAAATTTTGGCGCGACAAAAACATTCCTTCAGGTCGTACTTCGTAATAAAATTTGAGGGGAACCAAATCGAGACGCGATGTAAGAATGACGCGTATAAAACTCGCAACGGATACCCCCTAAAAATATCGCACCGTTAAACGGATGCTGGGATTAAAGAAACAAAGAGAGAAGAAATTTATCTTTTTCAAATCTGTTTTAACTGTTTCCGGGAACGCGAAGGCAGGCCGGAGAGTTGGTCCTTCCGGCGTTTTACCGCCGCTACAATTTACATAATAACTGAGTTTATTCGAATGTAGTAAATTCCCCGCGTCGCGGCACGAATTTCTCGCGTAGGAAGAAAAAACGCGTTTTGCGTTTTCGCGACTTCGCGGCGCGCGAAGTGCGTGGTGTGCGCGGCCGGCGGCGGCGGGAGAAAGTGCCAGTTCGCTGTGCGTCGGTTTTTCGGTGGGATACCCGCGGCGACGGCGGCGGAATCGATGATCGATCGTCGTCATCGGCGTCCCGCCCGACGATGAGAGACTCACGTCTCCCCAGGACAGCATGACTTTCGGTGCGTGCGACCATCCGCGTGCGTTAACATGCGCGAAGACCCGCGTGTCCGCGGGTACCGCTAGATCCTGCTGAAGTGATAACGCCTGGCTCGCAGAGAGAAAAGAGACCCGCTGGCAAGGATCGTCGAACGCGAGAGAGAGAGAAATCGAGGATCGATCGCGAGGATAAACCGTTGGCAGGCAGACGCGAGCTACAGGTTGGTCATTCTTTCGCGCTTCTTATCCGCGGCCTTCTTCGGGGATAATGAGTTAAATGGATCGTCGCGTATCGAGAGTATTCGAGAGAGAAAAGCCGGCGGATTTAACAAAATGCAGTCCGACCGGTTCTCGTTCGACTCGATGATTATATCGAAGGACTTCGAAATTGTCGCGGGATCTTACGACCGGTCGTCTCTCCTGAAAGTCTTCGTTCGCCAGTAGGCGTTCCGCAGATTATTTTCAGCGCAATTAGGCAAAGGGGACACACCTAATTTTGGAAGAGGCGAAAAGAGGAAGAAGTGAAAGTTCGGGAGGAAATGAGAAAACCGGATTTTTCTGCGAACGCGACCGCTTCTGAGTTCGATCGCTCACCAGTCGAACGGACAGTCGTGGCCGCGGCAATTCACTTTTTCTTCTCCTCTATTTTTTTTTTTATCTTCCTTGGGGGATTTATATTTTTAGTTAAGTGTCGCGGGGCGACATTACGTAATAACAGGTTGCATATGCAACATTATGCGCGACCGCCTATGCATAAACTGATTTCAACCAGTTTCTCCAATATTTTTGCCCGATTCGAGAGATACCGGCTTTCACTATATAACTATATGCTTACGCATACACAAAGGTCTCCTAGTCAAACAATTTAAATTTACATCCTATTTTTCTTCCGCTGTTTCGCTCTCATTCTATATTACGTACACGTAAGTCGTTCGGTTCTTTCGGCTCTCAGACCTTTTTTTAGTAATTTCATTTACGTTCAAAAAACACGCTAGTGTTATTAATTTAATCGTCAAGTTATTTACGTTTTTACTAAATCGAGATAATATATTTACATAATATATTCACGTCGTGTCAAAAACTTATAAATAATATAAGTATATATATCTGTAATAAGCTTAAGAGAAAATTCCAACTTAGAAATCTAATAAATCTATTACGCTTATTCATATGATAAATAATACATTTGTATCTTTCCAACAAGAACACAACGGCTGCAATTTTAATTATACGTCAAAGTTAATTTAATTAATTTAATTATACGTTATTATTTGGAGCAGATATAAAAAACTGACGACCGCTTTTGATTTTAACGTTGTTAATTAACGCTAAACAATGCACTTTCTCGTGGAAAGTCAACGGCACGTATCCAACAATTAAATCCTTAATCAATATTCGAAAAGCAAGAGAATGCAATGAAAATAAATGTACACTGCGCGAACGATAATCGCTGCATAATTGCCGCTCAACGACGAGTTGAGGTGCCTCTGAAAAAAGGCCGAACGATTAAAGAAAGTTGCAAATTAACGTGCCATTGTGCGCCGTGCCGGTTTTCTCGGTACTCACGGCGCGCCAATTTTCCGCGGTAGAAACGCCCGCCTTTTTCCAGCGCGGAGCGAGGAAATCGTCGGTCGCGAGAAACTCGCCGCAGCGTGTCATTTGTTGCCGCAATTACCGTACGAATGGGCGGATGATAACACCTAGCGATCCGTTGCGAATTCACGTCCCGCGGAGTTTTAGCTCCGGCTCCGGCTCTAAAAACGGGCCAATCGTCTCCGTTGAGAGTCGCCGTTTGTATTTGTGCGATATCGTGAATATTTGTCGTTGACGAAAACACGCGGCCGAAACCGCAGTCGATCGCGCTCCGATCGGAATTATGCGACGACTGAACAAATGACGCAAATTTGCTAATTTAGATTTGAAATACGTGTATTAAAAGCACGTATCCTTACAAAATATTCCGATATTTATTTCTATCTAAATTATCTTTTTGTATCTCTAACATTATTCCTCTCACTTCAACGTCATTGAGTACGTAGATATCTCTTAATTAGCATGTCCTAATTAGTATAATCGTGTGCGTGTTTTGCTTTCAATTTATGACTTTTACCATTTCTTTTCGTTGTGCAATAAAAATATTTGCAATTTTAGCGTCGATTCTGGATAACGCAAAATATGAAATCTGCGTCTTAAATTTAAATATAAAGGATCGAATTATCCCATCGTCATTTTGCAATATATCCAGCTGTTTGTCAATTTAATTGTTGATAAAGACTTACGTAGTGAAAAACGTGAACTTTCTGGCCACTTTTGGCGTGATTATTTTTGCCGGGAAACGTGAGGAAGATCGCCAAGACCGCTTCCTCGTTTTGCGCTCGATTGACTTAGCCTTGTTTGTCGAATCGTTGATTGAATCCCGGCGTTTCCCGAGGCGCCCGCCGCGCGGGAAACTCTCTCGCTTTCATTCGCACACGTGCTACGCATTACGGCCTTACAGAAGACACGCTCCGCACGCCACATCTGCAATTTCTAACTCCAGCCCGCGAGAGATCCCGCGCGATAGAATTTTTAATGGAGAAAATCTCCTCTCTGTGTGCGCAGCCGCGCGTGTAATTTCAGCCCATTGGGTTCCGAGAAATTATTTATATTATATTCGCATCGATCTAAAAGTGTAATGCAGCATTACGCGTTACACAAAAAGTAAAGGAATGAAACAGACCGACGATACGAATCTCAATTATGCACGATGCGAGGAAACATCTGTAACGAGAGAACTATCCAGTTAATTGAAAGAATGAGTTGAATAATATATCGTGCTGTTTGAAGTACAATCACGATTGAGAGTGACACGCGAGATTCTTATTACGCGTCACTGTTACTTCCTTTCCCACTTTTGTGAAGTTAATCGATCGATTTAATTTTTACAACAGAATTCCTGCGACAGATATTCCAAACGAGAAGTATGCGCGGCGCGTTTCAGAGGGGCCGGATTTCCTGTCGCGGATAGATATCTCGCGATCTAGGTCGAAAAGGTGTATAGATACCCAGAGGTACGCGGTTTCTCGTCGTAATCTACTTGCCGACCCGCGATAATTGCTAGAAAGCACCAGCGAGAATCATTGCCTCGTCCTTTTTGCTCGTTCCTCTCGAACTGACCGGAATCACCAAGGACGAAGGATTCTTATTCTTCATTTTTCCATTCATGAGTTTCCATCCCATTCTGACACTCAGCGAGACAAAGCGGCACATTTGCACCTTGGTAGAGTTGGCGAGCGGCGATTTAGATAACAATTTTTCGCCATTAGCTCCCCAGAAAAAGGAGCGTAATTCAATTCACGCGTACGTAATTAGCATAAACATTTTTGAGAAATTCTATCGCGTCTATTAAAAGACCGCATATCGAAAAGGAAAGCCGGCCAGTCGCGTTTCAACTATCGCCGCTCGGCGATTATGCTTATTTTATTGGCGACTCGCATACGGCGCGGCGGCGGCTGACCACCTCCGGTTATATCTACTTGTCCGGCCGATATTTTAATTCGCTCTATTTCCAATGAGATATTTGACCCTTTGACCGTAGTAGCCGATTAACTTCCAATCTTTTTTTTAGTGACGCGAGAAAATATATAAAAGATCAAGAAATAGTAAATATATAAATATATAATTTATATTACAAAATAAATTCGCCTTTTGCGAAAGTAAAAAAAAATACGTGATTCTGAATTTCTAATTTTCAATTTTGTCTCGTCTCAGATTTTTCTTTTTTTCTTAAGAAATGAAGAACAGGAATGAAGGAGTACGATCGTCTCGAGACGCTGTATGATCATTTCATATTGGATGGATGTAATCTTAAGACCATCTGAGACCGAATTTAAAACGATCTTAAGTATAAAATCGGACGATCACCGTCCAAGGATAATACATCGATCGAGACTTCAGTGGATGCATTTTTGTGCGAAGTTTAGTTTACGCAACATGCGCCTAAAATGCGCTCATGTCGGATCGGAGCGACGGTACGAGGCGGTAATCGCGAATCCGATTTCTTAATATGTCGTATATGTCCAACTTGCTCTTGTCGTCCGATGAGATCCGATCTCAAGATGTAACAGGAAAACGACGGTAATACCGAGTCAATTTCACAATTTTGCACGCGAAATGCATTTTGCGTTGATCAACCTCGCAATAAAAAGCCGCGTTTAACGCATCACGCGAAAATTCCGTATTAAACTATCCACGCCGGAACTTTACGTATCGTTCAAGTTCTTAATTTCAATCTTTTTCACATTTGACACTATTCACTTCAATTAACTCTCTTGCAACAATAGCTACTGAAAGAAGACAGCGCATGAATGTATTATAGAATTGAAAAACGATTGCACTTATAATTAGTACAAAAATGAAAAAAGATCTTTCCTCGCGGTCGATCTCTTTTTAAAGATTCAACGACAGTCTCTCCCATCTTAAAAACTCAACTGTTCCTTGCGCTTTCTTTTTTCTTTCTTCCTCCGCCTCTCTTTCTTGATCCCTGTTTCTCTGTCGCTCACAATCGATAACTCTCTAATGATAATCGATACCGCATTACGCAAGAGCGCCTTTACGACACGACCCACGCGCGAAATGCATTGTTAAACCTTTCCCGAGTGTCGTGTTACGGAAGGAACGTAAATCGCGCGAATAGGCGTTTGCTCCAATTTTCCTTCCAAGTCGCCAGTGTCACTCTATCTGCCTTATCACACTATTCGCATGTGGCACCGTATTGCCAGGACTTACGCATTACGTCGCACAATTGTTCCATGACTCTTTTATTGTTATTACTGCGCATGGGGGGGGGGAGTAATTTTACGAAATATATTTGATAATTTTAATATCTGATATAGTTAACGAATAAAGATTCCGAAGTGTAATATGCAATATCGCTAGCTTAAAAATTAAAAAAACTTGTTATTCAATATCAAGACATTCACACTATTAAATTACGACAAGATTGATTTCTGTAAATATCTCGCGATTGGATCTTTAATCCAATCAACTGATTTAGAGAAATAGATAAAGGATCAAGGAATGCGTCCCTTGAGGGCTAATTGTGCTGAATTCCTCGACGCGTATCCCCCGCATTGGACGTTCTCGCTGAATTTCGAAAGGCCTCTTGTTCCGCGTGATCGATCGACGTGATCGAATCTGATAGACGTAAATGGACTGTTGATGCTGGAGACAGCTACGTTAAACATGTCCACACTTTCTTCGTGCGTTTAGCTTTTCTTGTTGGCGCGAGCTTCATCCATTGTGTCACGTCCACTCCTTAAATATAATGCGCTACGCTGTACCTATATATTTCTTTGTGTACTTTACCTTGTTAAAATTTTCTCAAGCCGTTTAAAAAAATTCTTTTAGCTGTTTCACCTAAATTTTTAGTATAAATATCTAATGTTAATACGAATATATATATAACAATTATTATATACGTAGCAAGGTGATATACTTGTGCAAAATATAGATTTTAATAGATAAATTTTTACTACGAATGAGAGGGAGGTAAAATGAAAATGATCTTCGCTTTAAAATTAGCAAAAGAAATTAATACAAATTAACAAGCGGTCAACTTCAATTTAACGGTCGCTAAACATCCGGTGCTCGTGAAATCTCTTTTACGTTGGCGATTTGCGACGATGATAAAAATCGCAAGGGATAGCATAATGAGGATAACGAGGTAGCGACGCGCGGTTAGGCGAAACGACCGGGCTGACATACTCTTTTTTTTTTTCACTTTCACGAATCACGGCCGATCGCGACCTGCGTGGGATGACTTTCGGATTATCGGATTAATGCCCGGCCGTTTTCGCCGATGCCAAACGACGTCGATGAGAGGCCAGGTGGATCCGATTAACTTTAATAATCACGGGATGTAAACAGAAAGGATGAAAGTCAAAATGCTGCTATTACGGGGCTTTGTTATAATAGCCCCGTTGCTTCATTATAGGAACGACAGCTCAATTATCCGGACGACACATATTAGACGCTACTGAAAGACGACGAAGATTTATGAAATCCTTACCGTCGACTTAAGACTTCTTTTCTTTCAATTGAATCCCCTTCGGCGATTATTTAGCCACACATTAGCGTCGATTCGTCACAAAAGGCAAGTCCGTCCTTTTATTGCCGTATTATTGCCGCCAATGTAATTACTGTCGTTAGTGAATTTACATAATGCGACGTCTTCATCCGTTCTACTTTGTTCATCCCACGTTGTTTATAGCCCGCCGACAGATTACACCGCGAGGCGGCTATTACCGCGAATATTTCCACGAGGGGGGTCCGCGCGTGCTCTCATTATGAGTTCGTTCCGCCACCGATTTCTCAATGATATAATCGGGTTAATGCGGCGAGGGAGTCCGGCTACGATAGGCCCGGCGAGCGCGGCGTTTCAAGCGCGTCCGGCGCGCGAAGAAAAGAAAAAGAAGAAAAAGAAAAATGTAAATTAATATGCACGCGCCAGTCGCTTGCGCGCGGCTTGCATGACTCGACGCGCGGTGTAGGCGTAATGACGTAATAAAAGAACTTGTGGGGCGAGAACCCGCGGCGACGGCAACCCTTTCGCCGGAATCGCGAACCACGGTTCGGTCGAAGGGCGTTTACATTCTGCGGGACGCGAAGGTCGCTCGTCACCGTCTTTATCTGTTTGAAATTCTGCAGAAATTGTGAGAGCGAAATAGCGGTCGCGTGGCGGCCATATGAACTTATGTCACTCGAGGCAGAGATATTTAATCGACGCATAATTCTAAAGAATAATAAATCATTAAATAATAATTCTCGATATTGCATTGACACGGATCATTTACTCTTTTATCACAAAAATTGTTGAAAATATTACGGTGGACCACGATAACCACTGCCGCACTTGATTTGGCGGCGCAGTAGGGCAGATATCCCTCCTTCTCTTTTGCGGTTTTAGAAGCTGAGACAGACAGACAGAGAGACGTGTATTTCATATCGAAACTGACCTTCCGCTGACTAGCCGCAGAATGAGATTGCTAACATTCCTGGTTTCAAGTAGCGGTGTGAATTACGATAGCGTCCAGATATCAATGCGAAGTACATTTCTCATTGTTAGTATATGTATATGTTTGCGCCTATCCTGATTTGACAGCATTTCTTTCCTTCCTTTCTTCGAAATAATTTTATTTTGCAAAATGCAATTTACGTATATCAAATTAAACGCAATCACGTTAAAATTTTTTTGATTAATTGTTTTTTTGTACCACATGAATGATGGGACGAATAAATCCCAGGTAAAAATGTTGAGGCAAGCCAACGAGATTACAGCTTTACGAGATCGTTGTACATACATTTTAATCGGCTGTCACCTTGTCAATTAAAGGCCCATTAGACGACCTTTCGACATTTTCTGCGGCTTGTTCATGAGTGTGCGGTCTCGGAACGATTGAGACGTCTTTCGCAATCGGCCGGTCCCGAGGCTATCGCGCCTCGAGATGTATTAAGATGCGTTTCGCACCACCGCCGGGGGAGGAGGGGAGGGATGTCACGCCGTTTACCGCCGCATTGTGCCGCGTAAAGATCCTTTTGCCTCAAAAGCCGCGCGGGAACGTTTCAACATGAGCGATTCATTCAGCGGGCGATTGACGCGGCTCGTTACGGCCGCGCAAAACCCGCAAAAAGAGCAAAATACAATCGGTTAAGCGGACGGTGAACGTTTAGAGAGAATGTCCGCTGCCCGGGCTTACGTGTAATGTATAACGCGCGCCGCGGTATATCGCTGCACGTCGATACATTGACCTGGTGTTCCACTGCGGCATAGCGCCGGAGAACCGAACCGATCCGATCCGCGGCCAACCGTGAAATGCGAACGATCCTTCGCGTGGCGCCACGATACTTGAAATTTTCTCCGCGAGATTGTCACGCTGATGTTCGCGCGATAACGAGGAAAATAAATCGTCATTTTAAGTTAAAAAAGATAATCGTGACACAAAATTTAAATCTTAAAAATGTACAGATTGTTCTGTCATCACTGTAAAATATCACCAGAAATGTTGAGGAAGGTCATCATTTTGTGCGAATCATTCGCTTCTCTTTTTAACGTTATCTATTTTCCTATAGAAAAACAGGAAATCCAATCCTGTGAAAATAAAGCCTATTAAGGAACAATGACTACGTTTACACAGCAGCTTATAATCTGGTTTAATAATATAATTACCGTATACTATCCGATTCAAAATTTTTCTGCTTTTTATTATAATGATATTTAAATATGAATGTTTTGATACTCTAACCATTTAAATCAATCTCTTTTGGATATATGTACTAGAAATTGTAGTTTAAGTATCAGAAGAGGCTCATATTTAAATAAACATTATAATATCAAAAGAAATAACAATTCTGGATCGGATAGTACACGGTAGTTATTAAACTGGATTATAAATTGCTGCGAACATAGTCGGTAATTTTGTTATCCATTTGCATCTCTAATGCAAAGACCACTAATTACGACTTCCTGATTCAAAAACTATTAATGAATATTTTCGTAGAAAAATGTATGAAGATAAAGTCAGCAATCCTCGCGAGTGAACGTATTTCTCGCGAGTAGCGCGCGAATTAAGAACGGTGATTGAGTCTTCGGCGATTTCCACAGATACATCCGTCCGCAATCTCGTTCGCGAGCCAAGATTGATTTATGGATCTACGGGCAGATCACGAGCCTCGCGTGCGGGAGTCTTGGGTTGCGTCGGCACGGTTGCGTACCTACCCCGTTAAACGTCGGTCGTTGACACATCAAAGCACCGGGCAGGTATTTGCGAAAAAGGAAGTCGCGGTTTTCGCCGAAGTCGAAAATATTATATTCCCGTTTCGTCGTGTATCGATCTCACCGCGTTTTTTTTGCCGCACGTGATTTATCGATAATCGCACGGTCTACACAACGCGCCGCCGCTCATTTATTCCACCACACTGACGAGCTGATCGTCCGGATAATTGGGTCTTTACGTAAGGAGATCGGTAGGAAAGTTCTCTGTATTAATGCGCGGAGGCGGAAGACGCGCGTGGCGAGTACTCCGTCGACGATGTACCTACCACAGTTTCGGCGATCGGTTGTGTTCATATAATTACCACAACAGTTGAATTAACGTGGGAATAAACAATGAATTAATCCCGAAATAAATGAGTGAAGGAATGTACGTAGTCCATTTTTTAATAATGGAAAAAATTTGATCGAATTATTATTTTAATGAGTCCAGTTAAGTGCTCCATAACACGTAACTTAACAATTTAGACGTCAACACGCAATTAATTTATATCGTTCGGTTTTAAGTATCTTACATATTCTGCGTAAAATGTAAAAATACGAAAACCTGTTCAAGCTGAATGCCGATACTTCGTATCGGGGAGAATTGCTTTTAAACATTGTTCGCACACGGTTTCTTAAAGAAATTAGATCGAGCTTTGGATCTCAATTACCTCGTAGGATATTCGTAACTTCCTGCTGTTGCAGAAAAGGGGTGAACCAGAGATCCAGATCGTCGGCACCGGACGATCTGGTACACGCGAACCGATCAATTTCCGGTCTATCTGAAACGCGGAAACTGAAACGTAATTGGAGATCGATCCCACGTAACGTCGAGATGCGTAATCGCCCGAGCGAACCGCTAGAAGACAATGTAATCATTTTCATCGGAGCGTCGTGTTCCGGAACACGTTAATTCGAATGTGTTTAGATCAATAAATTCCTATTTTATAAAAATATATAGTCGATTACGAGCCCGGCAGATTAAAACACTGGAGATTAAAATATTTGACGAAAATCTAATCACGAAAATATTTTTGTGTATTTTACAGTGCACTGCTTTTACGAATCTCTGACGTTCGATTACGCCTTGATTATTATGTATAGATTTTTATTCATTCTGTAAAAGCCCGAATATTTACAGATCTTCCGGTTTTTTAACCCTTTCTTAAATCTTTGAAAAAAATCTTTAAATTTTCTTAATAAATCTTTCTTAGATTCTATACGTTTTCATGTACAGCCTCGATTCTTCCGCGCCATTGCACACAGATCTTTACTCCTATAAATTCGAGCCTCTGCGTCGACCTGATTCCGAAAGTTCGCGTTTACGGTGCGCGACTTGAGACGTTTTCCGCATTTTCTCGCCGAAGAATCGACGTCGCACGAGTTATTTCGATACGTGGGGCTTCACGAGAGGAAAGAAATGTGGCAGCTCGTGACTCGCCATGAAAGGGAATAAAGCCGCGCGATCGGATTGCCGCGCCGCGCCGCGCCGGGGATTCGCCGCGCGGATCGGTTTAGAAAGTTCAGGATGCGCTCACGAGGCATCCTCTCTCGCTCTCTCATTCGGCTCGCGCACGAACGCGCCGCGCCGTCCAGCTCCGTCTTAATTCCGAGCTGTCACGGCCAGAATAAATCCTACGGTGCAGGAATCGCGAAAGAGAGTATGGACATTGTTTCGCGGCGCTGCGTTTATGTAATCCCATCAGAATTATCGTCATTATCGTTCGAGTTTCGATCTTCGTTGTCGAGATATTGTTCGGCCAACTCGCGCGCCGACTTTGCAATCGAAGCTGGATAATGAGGATGCTCCAAGCCCTATCGTAACGTAATAATGGAGATGACGCGTGATGGAAGGATCCATCGATTTACGACAATCGCCTCGTCGATTAGGACGTGAATTAACATACGAATTCTTTATAGAAGAAATTTACGAAGCGTATCGCGTATTTCACACTTCTACTACAAGATATGTAGAACCATTATAACAATTTTTCGATATTTATAAGACATTTAAAGACCTATAATATTCTTTTCGCCTTATTAGGCCTTAAATGATAAAAATTGTATATATAATAGTATTAACATGTATTTGAATTTACAATCTTATGTTTAATTAAGTCTGTTAAAATTTTCTAACAGGATGTTTTCGACTCTTGCATTTTAGTTACTTCCTTAGTTTATCTCGATAGAAACGACTAATAAACGACTTCTCTTGTAGATATTAAACCTACACTATATTCGAAATGATAGTTAATACGATAGTGATTAATAATCACGATCATCAATTATTGATAATCTTATGGTGATTAACATATCTTTAGAGATTAGAGAGTGCCATTACATTTTTATAACACATATATACTCAAATTATTAGAACGTGCAAAATGAGAAAGATAAATCCACGGTGCAAAAATTCGCTCGTCATAAATATATAGATAACGTATCGGTGAAATCAATATCTCTCTCAGCCTAGAAAGTTTGCCAGATTCGACTCTAAAGAAGCGACGCGTGTTTACTATGTGCTATCTAGTAATTAGAGATTAAAAAGAAAGTATCGCTTGAATGACTCCACACACATACACAGGCGTATCGTCAGAGCTCGATATTACTACGAACGCCTCGCCACGCCGAGAAATCGGTGAGATATAATTTATTCCGATCCTGTGGCATCCGAGCGGTTTCGTTTTTCAATATCCGGACAGGCGGATCGTGCGGGAACGTAAAATCTCTCGGAGATAACGGTGCATGAATGAACGAGAGAGTGTACGACTAACGCGAATCAATCATACAAATGCCACGAGGGATAATTGCATTATTGTACATAAATTATTATCACTGTTTTCCGCGATTTCTCCTCGCGCGCATTCGTTTCCTCGTATAAGACGTTTCCATGATTTTTGTCAGAAATTAAAAAATCGATTTTATTTCACATCGGTGAGAAACGGTTTAGCGCTCAAACGTACGACCTTGAATTTCCTACTTTCGGAAAGAAAGGTGGAATCCGCGACGTTAATGTATGCGGAACGCGACGTCGCCGTCGCGTCTCCGAACGATTTCGAATTCGCTTTCCTCCGCGTAAAATTAGAGCCGACGGGTCGAGAACTATTAATTAGAAACGAGAAAACAGCCGGCTTCCTGGTTTCTCGGCATTCAACTAACACCGAAGTCGCTTGCCTTCAGAGCAGTGAAACTATTTCACCTATCATCAGTGAAGCTATTTCACTTAACTGGTGATCTCAAAATCTTAAGATAAACATGATGGAGTATACGTAGTGACGTCTGGAAAAATTGCAATGACCGCTGTTATCATGATAAAGTACGAAGAAATGAAATAAATAACTGCTATATAAATAACAGTGAGAAGGTTAAAAACAGGAACGCTATTTTATTTTATTTTATATGCATTTTATTTTATGACAATCGCGATCTTTAAACGTTCAGATGCCACCATGTATACACTTCAAGTATAGAGATCAATTTGTAACAATATTTACGACCCTACAATTATATTTCTTTGCGAGCAATGCGAAAATGGAAATCGATCGGTCGTGAATCGGCCGCGAAATCCGGCACGCCCGAGGGTGCGGCCGCTCTGCGTCTTCGATAAAACGCATCGTGCGTGTACGAGACCGAAGGGGGGAAAGTCGTTCACCGTGGAAACGAGCCACGGCCGGGCCGATGTGCCGGTTTTACGTAAGGTGAAAATCGTCTTTCAGGAGCGCCGTCCACAAGAGACGCGAGGAAAGTGCGCCGAAACGGGCGGAGACGTCTTGCAAATCGCGCGCACACGTAAACAGCACGCATATCGAAAAAGAATATACATCCCGCGAAAATAAAAAATACCATTTACGAGCAATACGTTTACACATGAATATCGCTGTGATTTCCGTTATTGGAAATAATACGAGATGACGAAGGAGGAACGCGCTTGTACTTACCGCGCGTTTTTTAGACGCGCGATAAAGGGGAAGATGCGATTAACTGCATACCGGTCTAAATTTAGGCGTAATAAAAGGGTTGTTATTCACGCCGGCAGGAAAACTGTAAATATCTTCGAAAATCGTCAATCGGCGAACGTTTAACAATAATCCTCCATCCTTCCCCCGGCGATCGTTACATTGATTTACAATACATCCCAGTAAGACGGGCGCAACCACCGCACCGTGCATCGGGCCGGGTTAAAGAGCCGTCGATATATCGCCTCGCGTGATTTTTCTCGGCTTAACGATCGTACGTACACGTGGTGGAGATATCCATCTTGCCTTTTTTACCCGGCGGAATGACTATCTCGAGCTCGGCCGATGGGACTGACAAACCGCGCGCGATGTATGCATATACGCCCCCGCGCGTTGGAAAGCAGGCTCTCGGGAGAATGATTGAATCGCTCTGATCATTCATAACTGCCATATAAACGTACCCGAAGAAACGCGCCCGATCGCGGGACCGCGCGTGTTATCGGCGTCATTTATCCGTACGACCGCCGAGCCACGATTCGTTATGATAAATCGAGATCCGATAAACGTCGCGCCGCTTTTACATCGCAATAAAGCGCGCGCAAGCCGCCGCCGCCGCAGCTGTGCACTTGTGCAACCTGCGACCTTGATGCTATTCGAGTTGTATGTACGGGATTGCCAAATATCGCGCGCTCGTTTTGCAAATGACCAATTTCCTATCCAGACAGTTCCCCGGCTGTTTCAGCTTCTCATATTCTCGGACGCGTAACGTGATAATTTTTACGCACTTTGATCAGGCTTGATTTCGCACAAAAAAGAAGATAATTACGGAATCGAAAAATATTGCATGTTACTTGTAAATTAATTCCGACGTCGCACTATTGTTTCAAATCCAAGAGATATTATTTTTTCCGTATGTTGTTTTTATATAAAAGAGAAAATAACAATTATGATGGAAATAGTGAAAAATATGAAATATGAAGTTAAATAAATATTCTTCTCGGCCGTTATGATAATAAATCATATTTGAAAGATCGCGATAATTAACATTGCTTCTGAGTCAACGTGTCAAAGTATAACAATCTCGATGAAAGTAACTTTTGCCAGTAGTCTAGAAGTAAAGAATCGCGAGAAACAAAGAGAAAGTTACATTGCACAATAAAAACAAATGTAATCGCGCCTAAGAATTTCGGAATACCGAGAGGATCGAAAATACCCAGGAGAATTATTGAACAAAATCTTCTCCGTTCACCCCAAAGCGAGATTTACATTAATTTTCTCTCATTTTTTCAGACGCGACACATTTTCCTGACCGTGCAATTATCGCGTTCAGTAATAATACGGGCCGTGAAACCCATCGGCCGTTCCCTCGTCGATGGACACGCCGTTATAACGTTAACTTGCGCGACCTGAATCATTTTCACTTGCAACGCGGCCCGGTCATTGTTCCCGATGGACTTTCGAACATCCCCCCCCTTCCTCTGCCCATGTATGCACATGCGATCTTGTTTATCATTTTTCACACGTACGAAATCGGTACATGCGGCGCCGCAGCCATGTAGGTTTGATAATGACATCAGAACAAAATAAATAAGAATGCACACAAATGCACGGTTTCTAACGAAGTTATCTTAAATATTTTAAACAGTCGTTATGTTTTTTATTTTCAAGTATTAAATAACGATAAAAATTAAACACAATAAAAATTAAACACACACAGGAGGAATCTATCAAAAATCCACTCGATGTGTGAAAAATTGAAATATGTCATATGCGATACATGTAACAATTTTCTTCTTAACATTAATAATGAATCATTAATTGAAGTTTGCAGAAAAATAAACGTCCGTGAAGTATTGTAAAACGAAAAAAAGGAAAAGTGGTAAAGCGTGACAAGAAATTCTTGTCTGAGCGCGATGAGAGATTATGAAGTCGCAGAACGCTGGGTAGAACGTGGCAGAATCGCTCTTTAAATTGCGTTCTTGACTGTTCCACCAAGGACTTTCGCTCGAGGAGTTGCCTAAGTTACGCTTAATTAGTAGACAGGCAATTAGCTAGCTGCTAGCTGCTCGGGGGCGCCCGATAGATCGACATGGCGCTGAATGCGGCACCCGCGGTATTAGACGAGCGTTTGTTCCTCTTCTCCGTGCCGAGGCTTCCAGACAAATATTGACACTGACGATAGAGATGTCACACGTCCTTTGAAGCTACTGACCGTCCGCAAGAACACACAAAAGCCCGGCGGACCGCGGCGGGACGAGTTTATTTGCCTCGGTTAATTCCTTTACGCCTCCGGGCGATTTAGTAGCAATTAGCGCGGCTAGTTATTACGTTATTATCCTCCAAGAGCAAATTGTTAGAATAACATTAGCGTTTTGACGTTGACGTCGTGTTTCCGACGTTGTACTCGATATACGTAACGCTTTCTCCATTTGTGAGACAATTTTATTACGTGTTACGCGGGTCTATTAAAGATATGCAGCGATTTCCGCAGAATTTAATGCTTACGTTTAAATAAATTCGATGAAAATGTATATACATAATTATAATGACTAGTAATGTATTACGAAATTGAATATTTATTTTATTTTGTAACCGTTGTCTGACGATAGCAATGTATTTTTTTTTCAGGCTGAAGAAATCAATCATATTGTAGCCATGAACCTCGCGCTGCATGGATTTTTGCTGCAGGGTAAGTTTCGCGATGTTTCGATCATTTTGGTAGTGACAGGCAAAGTATAATTGACGACATATGTGCAAATTGTAAAGAGCGTCCTCAATTTAAAAATAGAAAAATGTAAGTATATGTCAAGGTATATGTATAGAGCACAAACCTCATTTATCATTTAATTTATATATATGTATATACATTATTATTTAAATATAAATATAAATAATATATACATATGTAAATTAAATTATAATCCACATATACGTACTTTAATCTACGAGTGAAGGAAAAGAAGATGAATGGGATTCGAAGACCCCATAAAATATTTCTCCAAATCTTATGGAATATGAGAAGTAATCGTACGACGAGATATAATAATTCCGTTTAGGAAAGGAAATTAAATTAAATCATCTCTCATTAATTCTTTAATTCGCGGGAGAGACGCGGCTCTCCCCAGTTCCGTGACTCACACCCCGTGTGTTCGTATGCAGACGACACTTTTTCTCGCGTCATCCTCCGCGGCAGGATGCATAAAACTCGGTGTTCCACAATAACGATTAATTCCCCCTTGAGCGTTTCCGAGGATTAAGCGCGGGTTGACTCGCGTGCGCGCGAGGCGATCTCGAGGATGTCCTCGAGAGACGCCCGGCTCGGCTCGGCTCGGCTCGTCCGCTAACTGGGTTTTCGTGCCGAGACCAAGGTGTTTCCTATACGTGGATGTAAACACGCGCGTGGCGATCGGGTACGATTCAAGAATCGCAAATGAATCGCGCGAGCGAGCGAGCAGCCACGACACGTCGCGAGAATTGCGAATGAATCGTCTCACGCAATCAGCGTTAGGGATTGACATCGGGAAAAGGACACGGATATAAATCCTAATAAATAATGACCGATATATGTATGTAACATAGAATAAATAAATTATTCAAAAACAGAATGTATAAAAATTCACAAAAATTGTTATTAAGCGTAAGATCCCCCGCCGCGCGATGATTGAAAATGTCAATTTATTTATTCTACGACACAAATTTAAAATATTATAAGACAGATATGCCCGATAAATTAATAGAAGAGAAGTTTGTTCGCAAGAGAGGAGAGAGAATAAAGAGAAAATATATTTCATCTCAAGAAAGAAAAGAAAATATAATTGTGGAAATATATTTTCAGTCAAGGAAATTGGAGAACGCGCATGAAACTTGAGAAATATTCAAATCGCACGATCCCTGATGTTTTAGCACACATTGGCGAAGTTCACGAAGAACAAGATAAAAGTTCAGTCATATATTCTCACGTTCGTATGACACCGGACGCCGGTTTACGGCGGCCCTTGAAGGATGAAAATAATTTCCAAGGACCGCGAGTGGCACATACGCTGTTAGTGCGGGAGAGTAACGGCCCGTAGAGCGTAAATTCGCGAGAGGACGACGTGGAAGGGTGCCGACGCCGGCGATAATCGGATGGAATCGGGAATCGGAGAAACGAAAGGATGATACGGGCATTCTGTGCAAATCGCGCGTAAGCATCTCGTTAGACCACCAGCTGCGCGCGATATCTGCGAGGTATAAAATGTAAATCCCAAGTTCTCTCACGGCGCGCATTTATACGCGGGGTGGCCGGATGATGGGCACGCGGTTGCAGCAAAAACGTTTCGCAAGCAATTGATAGAATTCAAGAAAGCGCGGGGAGAATAAAGCGTGTTTTGAATTTGCGATAATTTACGCAACTTCTTCTTGGCGATTTATTGTCTTAGGCTTGTATATTACTGAGTATTATCTTGAGCCTCTTATCTATATTGTTGCCTTCGCACACAGAAACGAGATTGCTTTTGAAGAAGATTTTTCTTCCTGCTTCACGAATGACATGAAATTCCTTCGCGTAATTCGTTAACCCACATAATCTCTCCACCGGCGAGGAAGAGTCTTATCGATTTTTGCTGGGTGCGTCGTCAAATTTATCACCGAGCCGACGTCGGACACGAACGCTTAGCCTCTCGAGACTGTAATCAGATTGCATGCAACGGTTCTCCGACGCTAGACAAATAAAAGGTGCAATCGAACGCCCACGCTTCGCGCTAGATATGGGACGCGAATACGGGGTCGTGTAATAATCGAGGCCCGGACCGCGCGCGGCATGCATGGATGACGCACCGCGTGGCACGGGGTGATATATCTGCGGATTCTACACGTTCCGCATAAAGAGTACCGTCTATTGAAACCCCGGCGACGACGGACGGAATGCGGCCCCGTGGGATATCCGCGCGGCGAACGTATGTATGCATCGCGGTCGCGACACGTGGGACGAGCCCGCGAGCGCATCATCGACTCGTTTGCGCGTTTTATCGCGGCCCGCCCGCGGGATATTCATCCTCGACGGTTTACGAGCTTCCGGTCGTCAAGGACGTTCCCAGGTACACGGCGTCAAGCAAGTTTTGCCAATAAATCAATCTCGATCCCGAACAGCTGCCAATAAAAAGGATAAGAACGGTGCTTCTTTCGCGACAGGTCCATTTCTCCTCTTTTCGCTTAAGAAATATGTCTTGTTGCACTTGTGACTTGTACAATCTGAGAATTAATTATTAATCAAGAATTTATAATCTTTCCGAGTGAATTTAGGCAAAGGGAGCTTTTAGTCGTTTACTTTCTCCCGCGCGGTTCACCGCAACTTGATTGCGTTACGCGATAGATTCGCAGAAAAGCAAGTTAAGCACGTCATTATGTAGCCGTGACTTTCATCCGAAGTCTGTTTCTGCCTTAATTAACACGTACACGTACGTTGCACGGCCTGATCTCGCGTTTCCGCGTGTCTTCCGGCACTTCTGCGCTCGCCACGTGAATCTCGAGCTAACAACTGATCCAAGATGAAATTTCTAATGTAATAAGAACAGCGCGCGCGTTTGGGATATGCAAACTCTCGCTGAGGAAGTACCAAAATGCTACCAAGGGGAGGGGATCGCTTTATATTTGCAACCGTAATATTGTACCGACGAGATCAATGGTTGAGTTGAAAACGCGAGATGACGACAAAGAAAAAAAAATTCTTACATAATAAATAAAAGAAGAAATTATACATAAGCGCCAGAATTAGGAGGGGGGGGGAGCAGAGAGGAGTCGAAGTCTACGTGGCGATGAATTCAGCAATAAATTTTGTCTGCATAATGCAAAAACGCGAGGGGGGAAGAAAGTGCGAGGAACGTTTCGTTCGCAAAGGCCGTTTTGCATTCCCAGCCCACGACTATAGTGAAAGACCGCGGGAAGTGAAAAAGCCACGGCTACGATCACCGAGTTCAAACATTAAACGGGTCAAACAGTCGCCGGGAAGAGACGTCGGGGACGCGGATCGATGATCACCGCCGGTCGTTTGCGTTTAACGCCCGGCTATATGCCGGGCAATCCGTTGGCGCGCGCGAAGAAAGTCGCCGCGACTGCGAAGCACGTAATAACTCGCGAGAGTATAAACAGACGCGAGCGCGCGAGGTATTTGCATCGCTATTCGCACGCGTCCACATGATTCGTCGCGCGGCGGATGTATTTATTCTTTGACATCGCTGTCAATTTGGCGAAATACCTTCAGGCGTTCAATATAGCTTCGGCGACTTACTATTACTATCTCATTTTACTCCACAACATTTAGCGTCGCCTTCGCGTTTCTCGTCGTTTTCGCATTTCGACATTTGACCGTATTATTCTTTCTCCATGAAGGATAACGAAGATCAGAGGATAAGTGAAGATATACCGAAATCTTCAATTGTTCGATGAAAGGCTGTTTAAATGAAAGATATCGTTCCCGCGTTTCTCAGAGAGATCTAGCCGTTTCTCATTGACATTACTCGCTTACGCAATTGCGTAGAAGTTGGGTAAAAGGTGAAGGTAGAAAATAATCAATCTTGAGGCTTCTGTGTCTCGCGGAGTGATCGCGCGCTCATGAGTTCGCGCGTCGTCGCTTCGACACGACGGCGACGACGCCGCTCTAAAGATAAATTTCTTTTATGTAATTTCGCGTGATCTTCAATGCGCTTTTCATTTCGCGTACAATGCCCGCGATTGGCTTTCACTCCGCTCGTGTTCGATTGATGCCGCGTTGCGTATTAAAATGGAAAAATTCACATTTGTTTCGAACAGATGCACGTCCAACAGAACTCTCGTTGTGCCTGAATTAGCGTCGTATTCAGGTGAGAAATGAATTATACGGAATTCGCGGGTAATTTCTCAGTCTTGCGACTCTTGTCTCGCACAATCGTCTCGTTAATCTTGCAAAACCCACCGTTATCATTTGTAGGAGAAACACTGAACATGCAAAAAAAATTCCTAGTAAATCATGAAATTTAATTATACGTTACATAACCATCGGGTCGCAAATTTTGCATGTGACATTAAGCTATCCTGCTGTGCAGTAAACGTGAAAAATCGACAGTATCAGCTTACTTTGAAGATAAAAGCCACGCGAGCGTTATATTCCCGTTCGGTCGGTCCAGTCTTTCGCCTTTCTATCTTTTCTTTTCAAACGACATGTACGCCGCGCCGCCGGGCTCGCGTAACAGTTGTGCAAAAATCGGCGAGTGATAACAGTTGATACAAAGTTACCGTTCGATCGCGCGATACACATTTCCTCGGCACTTCTCTCTCCGTTTTTCTCTCTCTCTCTTCCTCTCCTTCGGCGTGTGTGTACGTGCGTGTCTCACTTTTCTCCTTACGTAACCGCGTAACTCCGGCGCAAGGATGCGGTTAGACCTTTCGAAGCGTGTCTCTCTCCCGATGTCACGTAAGACGCACATTAGTCAGTCACAATCTTAATTTCACTCTCTCACGTAGCCGGACGATCATCGCGCATGATAATCGCGATGATCGTCCGGCCACGCACTTTCGGCGGTGTTCCTGCCCGGGCAGGGCCTAGAAAAGTATTGAAGGAACCGAGAGCGACCAAGGGGGATTGAGAGCAAATGCGAATTCTGCATTCCGCGCATTTGCTCGCGGACCGTCTCGTTTATTTGCGAAATGTAATTAAATTCTTCCGATTCAGCGCGTCTAATTGGGATATGTATGATGCGACTACGCACTGCTACGTAAATAAATTCGCAAACTGCGCCGGTCTGAAATTGAACAATTAATTTCACGAATTTTTTTATTAGTCTCATTGAGTTTGTTAAATTTATTTAAATTTATTCGAGATTGTTTCGGTGATGTAGAAAATGTTATTCAGAAGTGTGAGGTCCATCATAGGAGCACATCTCGAGAATTAAACTAATGAAAGTCTATAAAGGCCCAGTTTCACAAGCGTCAGTTAACTTTTAACCTTAGGTTAACTCACTCTTCGTAAAAAAAGTATGCCATTTCAGTAGTGTTTTTGAAATACGGAGCGCTCCATCTTGTTCTCCATTTCTCTTTTGAAACGCGGGATATTAAACGTCTTGTACAACGAGCAATTTGTATAACAACGTTTATCTGTCGGTTACTTAAGTTTTAAATCGGGCTGTCTGAGATTATTGCGACATGGATCTTTTTTAGTTCTGTTATCTGCATCACCCCGCCGATAGCGCTATTTATTATTTCTTGCTTGACGGTAATAGTGATTATTATTATATAATTATGTTACTTTATACGGTTATATCTTATGACGTCTTATGTCAAAGAAACATAACTATCTGGAATTAATAATATATCTATTTTTCTTCCTAAAACATATTTTAATATCAGTTGGATAATGTGTAGAATATATAGTATTTTTTCAAATTGCCACATTGCTCGTAATTAATATCAATTTCTATCTAAAAGAAGTAAATTTGATTTATTAGCAAATATAAATCATTAAATAAATATTAAGTTTTTCAGATTGAAGATATCTTCTAAATATAATGCTAATAAGCATTGCTCATTATGTACAGAATTCGCGAATGCGGAAACGAATCGCAGTTCAGTGACGCGCGTCGCGATCTAGCACGTGTACCTACCGCTTCGGTCGATTCGGTATTTACCTTCGCGAAAAACAAGTTCGATCACGCGGCGCGCTAACGGAATCGCTCAAGGAGAAAGAAAAATTCGTTCGCGTAATTTGTACCCCGATTGTTACGTCGCGCTATCGAAATCGCGGTGGATATCGAGAATCGTGCCAAACGGAGTATCGAAATCCCCGAGGTTGAAACATTCCTCGTACGTGGAAAACTTTCGCAAACTGACGAGGAAAGTCAATCGCGAAAATTCGCTTTCCTCGCGCTGACCTTTCGAGTAAGTAAATGTAAGGAAACTTTGTAAATGGTAGGAAACTTACTCTCTGACGTGGCGCATACTTGAGATAATTCACAAAAAGCGATAATAGCCTTACGTAATGAATGCGGGGCGTAAGTACGAATAAACGAAATGTTTCCTGACACCTTTGTCCGGCACTTTCTTTTCTTAAATGTAGGTCAATCGACTCAATCCGTAAAACGCGTTCTTAGGTTACGATAGCAACGCCCAGACCGTCTTTGCGAAATAATAAGTTTGGCGAGAGTTTCTCTATATCCGTCACGAAAAATATTTTTGGCATTACATCGTTGCTTCTTTCCTCAGGCATTTTGCGATATGAACGCGTTGTGTAAATATTGAGAAACGAAACATAAACAATCAATATCAAAAAAATTTTGAATTCATTCTCTTATATAATTTATTACCACAACGTACTATTTAAAAAAAAAACAAACGATGGAGTTTTTTTTATAAATTTCAATAGACTTTTAATTTTGCAACCGTAGAAAGGAAGCTTGGAACGCGTTATCGTTGAAACTTGCCAATTCAATTCGATTTCAGAGTTTCGTCAAAGTTCGGATATCCGTTCGTTGCCGGTTCTACGGCTTTCGATAGCGAGAGGGAGACAAACGCGTCGATAGGGAAAGGGACGTTGCCCCCGTTCGGAGATTGCATTTTATCATTATGCACTTGCAGGCGCGATTCCTTTCCACGGCCCGTTTTTTCTCCTCTTCCTTTTTTCCATTTTGCCGTAATAACAATAATAACATTACCGGCTCTCGTTAGCCGGGAAAAGTTACGACTGACGCGTCCTTGTCTTGCGTGCGGGCCGTTACCGGACGCGAGATTAATTCGTGATTTTTGCATTCCGGCCGCTTCGCAATATCCCGCGGCGATTATTTATACCACTGATGGAATTCCGAAACGTTTCTTCGCATGTCTGACTAATCGCCGATCAATCGCTCGTATCAGTTATTACGTGCGATCTGGAAATCTCTTGACGATCCTTCGTGATTCATCGTCAGTACGATCACTGTAAATAAAATTTTACATTTACACATTCTGTATTTTGTGCTATAAAATCTCGAAAACTCTCATAAATTGTACTGATTGATGGCGATGCTTTGGTTGTATAAATAGCAAAAAGATAAGAATAAAGATGGAAACGCTATATATAATATCATTTTGATAAGTAAATTTTTCTTAAAAAAAAATATTTTATCTCCATAAAAAATTAAAGATCTTTTATAATATATGTCACTCGCTTTATGCATTTTTCGTTGTCTCGAATTTTTCTCTAAACGCAAAACCAATTACTCGGATTTTGGAGTGTGGATCGTCTGTGAGGCTCCGCCAGCGATCAGCGAGATTTACGCGAACAATAGGATCCTATGCAAATTTTTATTATGCACGCGACACGCTGCGTCATTAAGAGCGAAATGTACGCCGCCGCGTATCGATGGTCTCGGCAGGAAGACTGTCTTAATTAATATTTCCGCGCCCGATGCCCGAACAATCCTAATTAATGCGTAACGCCCGAAAGGGAGACAATGGTGCGTGGCTTCCTCCACACGGCCGCTCTCTTTTTCCTCTCTTTTCATAGAGGAACAGTCCTCTTTGGTCTCTCTGTGTCTCACGGTCGATGGAACCCGCGCGCTGTGGCGTGGAAAACTTCATCGATTCGACACTAAAATTACAACGATTATTGCGATCTCATGAAAATTTCGCCATCTGATTGCGGCGCGTCGTTCATTTCCACGCCGTTTCCCGAGAACAATTTGCGCGTCCATTAGCGATTAATGGGGGGGTTCCTTTGTGGAACGCAGTCGCCGCGCCGCCGCCGCCGCCGCCGCCGCCGCGTTCGCGAATTGCGAGAGAAAAGATGCACGGATTACAATGAAAATTGCGTGTATTACCACGTGTACCGCGCCACGTGTGCGCCGACGTATGACGCACTCTCTCGTTCCTGTAAAACGAACTGGCTGCCGTAAAAGGCGAGTTCACTTCGCGGCTCGCGGCGCTAAATCACTGTATTCCCCAATAGATTCCATCTCGCCATAAATTTCGCTCCCTGCGAACCCACCGATTAACACTGCGCTAACAGAAAGAAAGAGAGAGAGAGAGAGGAAAAGGAAATTTTTATATTCAATGAATGTTATTGTAATCAGAATTAAAGACGACATTATCTCTGCGAATGTCTGAAAATTTATCCTATCAATACAGAACAACGGCGAGAATCGCGGAAGATTGATAATAATTTCACATGTATCTTATATACATAAAAATCAATTTAATAAAATATATTTATTTTTCTGCATGCATAATAAATTTAATATACAAAATAAATTAATGTAAGATAATATATGTATACAAAACGAACCTTCGTGTTCGTTTGTTCTTCTCATTATTACCAATTCCAGTTCTCTATCGTGCTTAACGATCGGACCCTTACAATGCGCGCACCGATTTCGCGGTGGCCGAGGAAATGAACGGTCAAGAAACAGCGCGGGAAACAATGACAGACGCGACGCGAAGGACATTCCGTCGAAAGGGAGTGCCCGGGTGAGTGTAGTCTCGTTGTAATAATCCACTTCCTCCCGTGCGATAAACCGTCGCGGCCGGCTTCTCTCGCGCGCGCTAGCTCGCCAGAAACGCGATTGGTTTCACGAGCTTCTCGCAATTAAAGCGGAACCGAGGGCAGGAGCCGTCGCTCGACTTTCACGCGTGCCGATATATCGGGCCACTCGTTGCATATGCAACACGCGCCGCGGACATTCGCGTGACGGTTTTCGCGAGCCGGTCGCGAAACCCCGCCGCGCCGAGCTCGCTAATTAATTCGTATACAATTCAGTTTTATCGGTTTATTAATTTTGAGATCCGTTGAATTAATTTGTCCGTCGTATATTTTATTTGGATTTAACGACATACCGCACGCAAGCACGCACAAAATCGTCAGCCAAATTAATCCGGCAATTGAAAAATACATGTTTATTCTTAAAATAATTTCGCGAACGCGACTCCCGATACGAGCGGGTTGACGTCGACCGCGACATTACGTTCGCTGATAAGCACGTTTCTCATTGAGCGGAATTACGCCTGACGCTCTCCGTGTAATCTTATTACCGCCGCGATCAACGACTTCCGAGCGCACTCGAGATTCCGCGATTAAGCGCGGCAGCGCAGCGGCTCGCGAGGCACCAAGCAATCGCCGGATTTTTCTCCGTCTGGAAGACGAAGACGAAGATTAATCATCTACTGTGCTGACGCCGCGGCCGCGCGCATTTGCATACGGAGTATATATACGTATATTCGCGCGATTGTTTATCCTGGAGCGACATGTCGTCCAGTCATGGATGAATGAGTGAGTGAATGAATTCTCTCGGGGAGAGTCGCATCCCCGAGGCTCATTCATTTCTCTCTCTCTCTCTTTTTCTCCGGTTGCGCGAATACGAATCCACCTTCCATCGTCGTCGCGTACCGCGCGGAAAAGTTCGCGTTACTATATTATAAATCGCCGCTGTCTTCGCCGAAAGAAGCGCAACAAATCAAACCGGCGGCGCGTCATTAATATTGCCGACCGAAACGGGAAAGAAGCGACGTTAGTTCCTCGCGTTACTTCACCTGGCGGTCAGTTTGATAAATGATTAATAATAAGACGGCGGAGACTTTGCTGCGCGGAGTTCGAGAACATAGAAGCCTCTCGCAGTTATTAATATTGTTATTTATATTATACTTATTGTGTTATTTGCGTACCAGCCAGCAACGTGTCGGCTATTTATTCAACGAGTTTCCACGCTGCAGTCGCGCTTTGCGCTTTGCGTCGGAGCCTGTTTGCCGGAGCAGTTTCGCGCGGCGAGATCGACGCCCGGAGGTCCGGAAGAAGGGAAAATTTTTTTACGCTCGACGCCGACGTCTCGTTTGAGACGGAATGTGCCGCGATACGAGCGTATCCGATGCCTCGGGGGATAATGGAGGACTTCCGTTTCCCGTGGCGGGCCGCGAATAGCAATGACTTCGTTCTCGCGTTCTCGCGCACACTCGCTTATACATGAAACACCCGCGTGTGCCGTGTGCGTGTGATCTACGATTTCGCCTCGTTTCGCGGATCGAGGATCCAAATCGAAAATCCGGCTTTCGCAGGAAATCGAGCGAAACTCGACGTCAATCCGAGACACGTTCCCTTTCGAATAATCTTCCGGACGATAAAAGATGAGTCGAATTTTTCTAATTATTAAAAACAATTATTATCTATGAATTATTTTTAATTATTTTGAATAATTAGATCAGACAACTTGAAATGCAGGAATATACGCAATTTTGATTTTAGCTAACGACACGCGACGTCCGCCCTCGCGAATAAGCGGCGGCGACTTGCCACGTCCCGTAAGAAGATCGTCAAAGACCGATCTCGTTGAAGGAACTGGAAACGGGCGCGGCTTTAATTCGCGACGAATTGAACTGGAAATAGCGGAAATACGCATTGGCGTGACGGAGAGTCACCGCGAACGAGAGCCGCGGCCGCGGCCGCGCCGCGCCGTCACGCCGGTAGCGCAAGTGACCGGGGACATTTCGAACACGTTCGCGAAGTTCTATTTATTCCAACGTCTCGCGGTCTTATAACGTCCGGGTATACCGCTGGGTGTAATGTCGGCTCTAGAAAGTGTTACGCAGGATTCGCACGAGCGCAATCGACGATATGTGCAATGCAACGTGTGTCACCCCCCTTCTCCGCAGCGATATCGCTTCCCGCGCGACGTGAGTGCGCCCGATCGAGCGGGAACGGCGAACTCGATCGGGAAGGCGGAATGCCGCCTTTTTTTCTTCTTTCTTTTTTCTTTCCTTCCTTCCCCCTCGACATCGGTGCGCCTGTCGTCGCCTCGCCGCGCGGATCGCGAATTATTACGTCTCAATTTACGCAAGACCGCGAGCGCGCGTTACGCGCGAACCGCGCGAGCAATCCGCCCGATCTATCAGCCTCCCGTGATTTTTCCCCCTTCTCGAAATAATTACCGCGGCGGTCGATTTATCCTGCCGGCGAGAATGTTTACCGTAAACACGTCAGTTTTGATTGATCCCTCTCTCGGATCGAACGACTCCGGGAAACTAATGATGATTGCGCGCACGGAGGAAAGGGCGCAGAAATCCGATATAATTCGCGCCGCAATAATATCGAGCCGGAAGTCGCGCCTTTAGCGCGAGGTGATCTAGCGAGCGAGAAACACAATCGGTGGGAAGGGATGGAGGTGTATACGTACATACGTAGGTGCACGGGTAAGAGGGCGGAAGATAGATTGTGGCAGCTCGAGCTAATTATCCTTGCGGATCTAGATCCATGAGCGACCGCGTATCGACTCGTTGAGATATATATTGTGCAAAATCGCGATATAGAGCCGCCCGCGACGCGAAAATATGACTAGGTGTGTAACCGCATTGTAATGCCGTTACGTGATTCGCGCGCTCGCTCGCGTAGCGGAAAGGAGCCGAGCGCCTTCCTTGTGGTTTCCTCGAGCTCGTTGGTGGCACGTGCGGATTCGGGGCTGTGTCCTCCCCCTCCGCGCGCGTTTCGTCCCGTTCGCGCTAGATAAATGTCGTTTGACCCGGATTGACATCGTCTGCCCGCCGCCGCTCCAAAGAACATTCCAACTTGATTGCCCGGACGCATAATTATGCTAATGACCTCTTATTTATAGAAGACAATGTCTTAAAAGTAGGAAGAACGCGATGAAGGAAGACTTGTTTTTTTTATTTTTTTTTTATTTGTATCTTTCTTAATGTCTAGAATTCTCGCAAAAATAATCCAGTTCCGTAATTTACAATATGCAAATTACTTCCAGCAGGTTTCTTGCAGAATATCTTCTTTATTGAGTAACGGATTATATCTGCTGCTATTATCTTTTGTTAAAATTTATTGTTAATTTTATTTATTAAATCTGCATTCTACAAAATTCTCATTTATTGTTAAGCAACGGATTATATCTATCACTGACATGTATTTTGTTAATTTTAAGATTAAATTAAATATTATTAAAATAATATAAATTTCTTAAATATCGAAATTTATTTAGGCATTAAGATATATTTAAAATGCGTATTTGTACTTATGTGTTAAATATGCGTTCCACGAAAAATTTAGGAAACACTGAAGGCTGATGCGTCTCTAAACACTATCTTAATTCGCCGTAAACAGAACGAACGAAAGAGAAAAGTGGATGGAATAAAGAAGTGCGGTTCGGGAGAAAGTTTACAAAGGACAAGAATTCGGGTGGCGCTGTTTAGGCTCTCTGGTCTCGAATGGAGAACGTTCTCATAAATATTTAAGCAGCCAATTGGACCGCCATGACCTCCGGTTTTCCTCTTCGTCCGCGCGAGCCTCCTTTCCTTCCCCGCTAACTGTAAAAGTTGATTCTTTTTCTAAATGCCAGGAGCTGATTCACCCGAAACCATCCGGAGAACTCGTTTCCATCGCCGTCACTTTTCCCCCCGCCGTTAATAGCTTCTTATTTGATGCGTTCTAAGCTAAAAATGCGAAGAGCACTTCTCTCATCAAGATGCACTTAACGGAATCTTGTATTAACTTATGGAATCCCGTTGACGATTTTCTTGTATGCTCAATTGCGAAAATGAATGCACACTTAAGACGATTAAAGCTGTTTAGTAAATACGATTCGAGACAGAGTCTCCTGCAACCATCGTACAATATTTTAATAACGCATTCTGATCGGAAAATACTGTTCTAATAATATTCTTTAATTTTTGTTTTTTTTTTCTCAAGAGAGCTGATTATGATAATAAAATTATATGTGTTGATAAAAAAAGTAAAAATTTTTCTATTCCAATTAATATAAATAGAATATACAATTAAATTATTTTACGGCGGGGCACACCAAAGTCAACTGACAAAATTAAAATTGCTACAAAAATATCCCTCTCTTATTTTCTCATTGACAATATTATACATTAAACGAGGACGTGACACCAAAGATAAATGAACGACTCGCCACGTGAGTGCCAGATCGGGCGCTAATGCGAATTCGAGTACGGCGGAGCGATAAATCCGCGCGCAACGGTATACGGGTTTATTAATTCGTGCCTTAACGTTCGCCTTGTAAATAATTGAACCTTGACATTACGAGGAAGGTGTGCAATTCTACTGTCCGTCTACCGGGAGTATGATATTCCCGACACTCTTGCGCGCGTGTTGCACGGAGGTCAGCCGCGGGGCTACGGGGCGGAAGCATGCAAATTGCGATTACCGTATTAATCGTGACCCTTGAGTACGCACGTAATTTTTTTTTGTTGCGTTTATTTCTTGCGCGACTCATTGTCGACACGTCTCGTCGATCACGACCACGCGGGGAATTTCGAGTGTGGCCGCGCGGGACGACGGCTTTGCTTAACAATTTAAATTCTTACAAGGGGATCCTCGGCGTTTCTCATCCTCTTATCTCTTTGTTTGCTCGTTCGCTGCCTCTTGCAATAAGAAGCTTAAAATCTGCAAGGATTGAAGAACAGGCTGAATAAACCCTGGAGAAGCGCGGCGCTCTTTTGCATTGTAATATAATATATTCTAATGACTTTTATATGTATTTAATATATAAATCGCAATATACAGGCGATATCAACAGTACCGGTATTAAAAAGAAGGCACATTATTTTATTTTTATTAATTACAATGAAACCACGTTATGAAATAGGAACATCGGTCGTATCAATTTTCGTTTCATGATACAGAATCTTATAATTTTTTTTCTATTACTTATTAAACAAATTTGTGCGAGTTTTATGCATCATGACGATATGTAATAAAAATTTTTACCGTTACTTTGTTTTTTTTTACACTTTGGCGTTTCTCGAAATTATGCGAACTGAAATTTTAATCCGCCAGTCGCGCGAGTACTGTTCACGATATCCCGAAAACATGACACGTGACGTGACTCTTCCTCATTATATCACGAAACTTATTTATTGCTTTTCAGTCGGACGCGACCTCCTATATGCTTATGACTGACACAAACGAGCAGTTGCGCAAGAGCTATATTCTCTTCTTTCGACCTTAAATACCTGCTCGTTCATCCCGCTAAAGAAACTAACTGTACCTCCTCTTCCTCCTTCGTCTTTCTTCCTGCGTGCCATTTCCCCGCTGCATTAGACGACTGCAAGTGGCGCAACGCGACGATGTGTATTCAGAGACACCTAGACATTCCATAAACAAGAGATAATTTTTACAGATGTATCTTTATTTGAGAAAAAGAAAAAATTACGGAATGATGATCGAGGTAGCTACATTGATACGTTAATAGATATACGCAGACAGTTTCACGAGAGAAGAGTATTCACAGTGCTTGTTGTATACCTACATCAGGAAAATGATGATTTTTATCTATCTTAATTTTATTAAAATAATCTACTTTTTTATGTGCTTGTCAATTTATAATGGCCCATCTTGATGTCTAGAAATTTCAGAAGATTGATTTCTCGAATTTGGGATCAAAATTTTCCCGCGAATAAAGCGAACGGCGATATTTCTTGGATCCCCCGTAAATCACTTCGGGTCGGATACACTTCGCATACATCTTTAATCTTACGGTATCTTCTTGCACTGTAACCTTTCGAAACGAGCCGACCTTTATTACGAATTTCGCTGTTTCAGAACGAGAGACAACGGGTTGTCTTCTACCTGCTTGGGGACTAGCCGGGCACTCTTTCCATGCTATTTCAGGATGTTATGACAGTTAGAAAGTGAACCGATCCGCGACCTTCTCATCCTTTTACTATCACGCCTCGGTTTTGTAACGGTTCGCTTCATCTGCGTTCTGCTCACCTTCACTTTCGTTCTCGTTGATTTTGCCTTAGTTTTTCTTTTTGGTTTTGCGCTCCGGTGAATGATTTGTGGTTCGTACACTTTTAATAAACAAATTAATGAAGAAACTCGACATCTGACCCGCATAGATTTTAATCTTTAAAGCATTACTTCGTGCTGGATAGAATTGTATTTTTTTTACACATTTATTATATCTAATAATTTGTTATTTAATATATGTTGCAATAAGATATTGACATTACATGTATATCGTTTGAAGCAAATGATCAGTACGGTTCGCAAGAAGCAAGACAACCAGTGAGTAACACACGCGGAAACGGAGCAATCTTTGACAGCCTTCATTAACATTTTAATTGGATAAACGGTTTCGTCTAGGACGCCTTCGCAGCGATTTCCAATTTCAACAGCTTCCGGATCCGAGAAACTTCCTTCGTGCATGCACGCATTCAACATTGTTGCGAATTTTAACACTACAATAATCTTCTTCATTACTTATAACGCTTATATTTTTATGTCCCAAATATAATTTGTTTTAAAATAACGAACATTGTAAAATATTGCATACTTAACCCTAGACAGACTCACTTATTTTTCTCATACGTGAATGACTCACTGGGGTAATACGTTACTCCAAACTTGTACCGCGTGTATAATATTTCCAGAATGTTCTTAGAAAACTTTATAATAGATAATTTTGTTTGTTGTTTAATAGGGAAGACGATAGTAGTCATCAATTTGCGGTAGTAAAAAAAAAACAGTAAACAAATTTCGAAAAACAAAACAAAGAACCAAAAATTTGGCTGAAATGATGCGAATTTGAATTTCGCGTGGGGTAACGTATTACCCCAGTGAGTCTGTCTAGGGTTAAGATTATTTTGCATTTCAAGATTATCTAATCTGCTTTGAATAAAATACCTGACTATAATGTCACGGATGCCGTGTATTTTTAATAAAAATGTTTATTCCATGCATTTTCTTTATTCATATTTTCAATTTATACGAAGTATTGTTGTACCACGAGTTAGACGATCGCGGTTCCCTCAAATCTGGAGCGTTTCGAAATTATGCATCTCGAGTGACGATCGTTTTCAGGAAGATCATTCATCCGCGGTTCTAATACCTGCTGCGGCGTGTAATTATTCAAGCAGCATCCGCGCGTTGCGATCGGCCGATTTCCCGGATCAGTTTTTCAAAGTACTTTCTCGTGATGGATTATGCTCATCGCGCGGGTCGCGGATCACCGATGGAATTGACGTAATATCGCGACGTGCACAGACAGCAGAACAGTGTTCCACACTAGTGATGAGATTCAGCGTAACGAGAAATTACATTAAATCAAGCCGTCGAAAGTAACGATTCATCCGTCAAAAGTATTGGATCATCTGTGTGACAAAAAGTAACATTTCGCTTGTATTCACACAGAGTATTTCGCAATATTTAAAAACTAAATATTCAAAAACTAAATAAATTAGCATTATGAAAATTTCTCAAGTTTGGAATTCTTGTTAAATATTTCGGCGACAAAATAACAGAATGCCATTTCAATCACAAGGTAAGTCTCGATATAAATTTTAAGGTAGGTTTAATGCAAATCCTCCAAGAATTCGGTCAGCGTTTAATTAAACGGAGTACGGAGTACGGAATACGGAGATCGGTAATCGGAGTTTACCGCTGTGTACACGAGGTAACATCTGTTTTTGTGCGTCGATACTCCGTCGAATACCCGCGCCGACGGACGTAAATTACGCTGGTAATCGCGGACGTATCGACATAAAGGCGATCTATGTGAGCTCGCGGAAGGTGAAAGGTGCTCTTCTTACGCGATTCCGCAATGCGCACCGACGCGACGTGCCCTTTCGGGCTGTATAGTAAAATCGCGGGGGACGTATCACGGCTCTTCCTCGTACGTGACATCCTTAAGACACGGTTAGATGGTACTTACGCATCGCCTGGCGCGCGTTTCCGCGATCTGAGAGAACGGATTATAATAACGGACCGACGATTCACGATCGAGCTTCGAAGAAATGGATATTTGCCGACGATAAAATTTTTCTCGGCTTTAGTCGAAGAGATGATCACTTTAGATATATGAAGTTGCAAATATGGGAATTATGACGCAACAAAATTTCGAGCGGAATCGATGCGATCGAGGATCGAGGCCCGCGTGCTTACATCTAATCACACCGAGGTGCTAATTAACGAAGCATCAGCCGACGTCTTGATCGGACCCGTGTAATATCGAGTTATGGCGATATTGCGCTAGTGCTGTGAATAAAAAAACGGGACGGCCGGGTGGCGAGATGCGCGTATAATTGGCGCGGCGTCGAAGCGCCGGCAATAATTTGATTTCCTTCTCGCTCGATCACAGTAATCAACGTAAAGAATGGGTTTCGCGCGGGTAAAAAGTATATGGTGCAGCTCTATGAGATCGCGTGAGGGGGAGGGAGGGGGTAAACTGGCTCCTCGAGATGAGCCGCCGGAGGGGATTGAGCAATACTCTTGCCTGATGGAGTAACGCCGTCGGAGCGACGCTACTGTAACGGTAATATCACGTTAATGGTAGTGACGGTTAGATTGCGATAATCGGGATTTGAGACGTCTTCGTTCCAGAGAAAGAGAGAGAGAGAGAGAGAGAGAGAGAGAGAGAGAGAGAGAGAGAAGAGGGGAGGACTGAGGAGGCAAAGCATGCACAAAGCTGCAGTGGTTGTCGATTGCGAAATCGTACAAGACGTAAATGCGAATTAAAACTATCAAAATGTCATTATGCAAAGGATATAAAATAAAGCCTGTCGCTGTCTCTGTTAACTGTAATGCAAACGGATAATTTGCGAAGAGTTACCTTTGCTGCGTTGCTACAAATCTTGCTGCCGCAAGTCATACCTGTTTCCTTCCACAAGGCCGTCCGTGTTGTAAATGCGTGATATGAAGTTGAGCGAAGTCGAGGTGCTTCTTCATCTCGTTTGCGAGAGCGTGGAACAATTTAAAAAAGAAACACGGAAAATTAGCTAAGCTTCGACTTCAATTAACATTTACGCGAACGACCTATAAACTAACGTATGCAAGGCCGATTGGGCAACCTACGTCGATGGCCGAGCGAATCCGTGATTTATTCCCATGCAGGCGTAATTAATATTCGCGAAAGGAAGGGGAGCGGAATTAATTACGGCGTCGCGACCGAGGGTTGCGGAAGCTTCGGGCTAAAAATGAATCTCTCGGATTCACGAGCGATTAACGTTGCCGATCGATTAACCGTTAATTATCCGCGAACGCGGGCGAACGAGAGCGTGTAATCGCCATTTATTGCCCGTAGAGCCGCCGATTATTATCAGCACGCCGACGCAAACAAAAGCGCTCTGTTCTTCCCTGCGGTACGCTCACTGGTCCGCCTCGATCGCGGAACCGTTTCCCAATACACGATCGATCCACGGTTCATTTCAAGCGCGGCTCTGTCCGAGCCCGCTTACTTTCGATTTCTCGCCGATTCGCGCGATTGTCGATATTAATTAAGTCGTTCGCGATGGTGCGACCTGATACTTTGTCTCGCGCGGTTTCCACGTGCGTGTGTTGCGGGAACAATGTAAAAAAAAAAGAAAAAAAATACCGTCCGCCTTAGTTAATCTAGCGAATTTATCTAACCATATTTTTGAACACAACGTAATACCAGCATCTCTCTTATTCGCCTTTGAACAGAAATACAACGAATCAGTAATTGGCGTTTGCAATGGTGTGTCTTGAAACCGTATGTCTTAGTTAATCTAACATCCAGCCATATTTTTACAATATGAATATATCTTATTCTTATTTGCCTTTAGACTTTAGACAGAAATAAAACAAATCAGTAACTATTGTTCAAGCTTCATTTTTATATCTAATTGATTAATCGTGAAGTAATATACAGTTCTGTTATTTATTTACGGGGTTCGCCGTATTACTGATTGACATTATAAGCTTCGCTAATAGAAGAAAGATACTCATATTTAATTCCTCTTCGTTACGTCTCCAACGATCGTTTGTCTCTGGAGAACTTTCGAACGATCGCTATCTCGTCTATTCTAGTCCAATTAACAGATTACCCAATTATACACATATAAGTCTTCCTGATCGCTCGGTAATAAAGCGTCATAAAGATCGATAGGATCTTTTGCCTCGTGCCGAGGACGGTCGGCCGCGTGGGAGGATCCGCACGCTTTCACATCCCTCTGCGAGACCCGCGCGCGCGCGCGCTTATGAAATGGTCCACTCATTGAGATCGACCGGGATGCTGTGGACAGCGATAACAAATGCTATAATAATATCGGGGAAGATACAGTTTATCGACGAAATCGAAGATCGCGCGCGAAGACGAGCGACGGACCGGTGCTAAAGCTGGCAGTTCTAAATGTCACGGGATTCACACAGGTGTTACGCGCTAAGGGATTATATCACTGGCTTCTACGCTTCTTCGGATACGCCTGTATACGGTTGCACATGGTGAGAAAAGAAGTGAGCAACCGTATACGTGCATCTGGACCATTATACGTGTATAGATATATACGCGAAGCGGCGATACGCTCGGCGGATGGTGGAATCCCGTTTCCCGCGTAAGCGAGCGCGTCATTAAGCGAAAATTGCAATGAACGAAAGCCGGATTGATTATTACTATAATGCACGATGCGCCACGTGCTTCTCCCCCGGCGTTACGTCGCCGTGGCGCCGTCGCCGTCGGAGAGATGCAGCGTGCACGCGCGTGCCCCACGCGGCCGCGATGTCAGGAAATAATCTCGACGATGATTAATGATCGGGATGATCGCAGCGATGCGGAATAGACATGTCGCCGCGATCGCTGTTTTTTTTCCCGCGCGAAAGAATCTGAAAATGCCTGCGCGAAGTCCGCGTTTGTCGATAGACTGATGATATTTCGCATTTCTGAGAAAATTGCGAGATTAAAAGGTTCTCTTCCCTCTTGGACTTCAAAATGTCAAACGAATTTTCGACGGATGTAATATTTTACATTGCGTGTAAAAAAACAGCGAAAACAAAATTAGAAGTGACTTTTATATAAAATATGTAAGTCATAAATAAGAATAATTGAGAATTAAGGATTAAGAACATAAATATGTATATACATAAGTTATAAGCTCATTAAGGCAAATTAAAGCAGTAGGTATCGCGCCGCATACATGAATCTTAAATTACTTTTACTGTGCATATCTGACTCTTTAAAGCTAGATTAATATGCCCATGCACATAGAATATTCATTTGCGATTGCATTCTTTGTAATATCACTCTACGATTCCTGCAGACTAAAAGGGATGTAAATAAAATCAAATAAAAATGTATAAATAAAATCAAAATAAAATATCGATTGGCTTTTGACCTCTTTCTTCTTCTTCCGGATTCTCTCGTAATAAATTGTTACTTTCGATTAAATTGATACCAGCACCGCACGTTCCTTAACAACAAGTCCGTGTCCGTAACATTCTGGCGCGGTTACGAAACCGTGTTCGTAACGATTTGAACTCAGATTGCGTTTTCGAATGTTTCGGATACCGGGCAAGAGATAGAACAAGAGGAGGATCGTTTTGATCCTGCATGCGGCAAAGAATGGGAGTCCGCGATCAATGAAGGCAAAAGTCCATGACCAGAGCGCGACTAGATCAGTGCAGAACGAAGTCGGAGAGGAACGCCAAGGAGTTTCAAAGAACTTCGTCACAGTTGGCCGAGCGCGGTATGCCCGAGGAATTATTTATGAAATTTCGGTTTCTACCGTAGAATCCTGACGTGTGCCGCGACCGCGCTTTCCATTTCTTCCTCCTTTCCCTTTTTAACCTCTTATACACGAGACGCTCTCAACGTGACTCGATCCATATAACCCTTTCGCACTTTCAATCTTCCTAATCGGTCCTTTTCTTTTGTAATACACACAGTTTGCACGCAGTGGTCGGATTTAGTACCGCTGTTCAAGTTCAAGGGCAGTTTATGAACGCGAAGCTATGGAACTATAAACTACTTGGTCTATCCTGGTAAAAAAATTTCTCGTATCTTCTCAGAAACTTTGTAAGAAATGAGATTTATTAAAAATTCTGAAAGAATATATAAAATTGTTCAGATACCTTCAGAAATAATTGAATGAGGATATTTTTCAGGAAGATCTTAGTATCCGTATGTATAAAAATTTCTGATAAATTGCACAGAGATTCCCTGATCATATAACGTATTTGAATACCTCAACATAGCTTATGAAGGTAGTAGGGCATTCAAATACGTTATATAATCATAAAATTATTTTTAAAATTTTAATCTTATACATATGTATCATATGTATTTCAAAGTATTAATGAAACTAAAATTTCTGAAAAACGTTCCAATTTATATAAAAATATCTAAAAAATTCTGAGCATTATGAGAAAATCTGAAAATTTGCATAAAAATTCTGATTAATGAAATGAGAAATTCTGAGAAATCTTTCCACCAGGATAACGTAAAATAATAAACAAAAAATATCTCTACAGAAAGATAATTTTCCATTTGTATCTGTTATTACAGAAAAATGTTATTCCTTGTAATATATACGTGAGTGGAAATTATTAAATAATCAATTTCAACGTAATACAAGATACAGGAGAGTGGTATAGTCATGTTTAATGTAAGCGGCACGTCTGTACCCCTGATCCGAACGAAATCGACAAAGATGAATATTCTTTCACCTCGAGAAAGCTATACAACATTAATAACAACGTTGCCCGCGGTGAAACTGATGCAAACTAATGTCGCATGACGTCGGGCCGGGCCATCGTGTCGTGTCGAACGAAAGGTCAGCGTATGTAAAAAAATAATCGGCGAAACGCCCGATGACGGGCGTATCCGACGTATACCGTTTCTGCTTTTTGTTTCGCGCCGGTTTACGCCATGCCGTTTCGACGTGTTTTTCTTTCCTATCCCTTCGCCTTTTTATCCGAATTACATAATTGTATATCGAGAGCGAGCGCGGCCTCGCGCGCTAGGAGAACACGCGGAATATATATTTTACACGAGCGCCACACGGTGAAAGGCCCGCGTTCGTCTTTGCGCGTTGCGAATTAAAAGTCGCCCGTAGGACACGATAATGCCTCGTTTCGTTTTACAGGAACGGCTGCGAGGTATCGCGATTGCATTATCCAGCAGGTGCAATTGCTGGCAAGGTAGCGCTTCACGGTCAAATTGTGGAATGAAACGGATGAAAGCGGGCGCTGAAAGCGCTCAGTCGGAAATATAATTAGCAGACTTATTGCAATATTATCAATAAACTCAACGATATTAACGCTATTTTAAAAGTTTAGAAATACGAGCTTATGGAGCATTTTAGATGTTTAACAATTAATTTTATTATGAGAATAAAATAAAATTGTATAAATAAAAATTGTACAATTTCTCGTGACATATTTATTTATTGATTACCGTGCTTGAAATATTGCTTTCGTGCTTCAACGTGTCGACGGGACATTAAAACGATAAGCCGTAAATCAATTATAATCGCGTTACATAAATCTTGATATCGATAAAAAATATGGATCTTGCAATTTGAATACCCAGAGGGCTATTAGCATGCCGCAACGAACTACGAGACAGAGAGCCGGAGCGAAGAATATAATTTAGTCTGACGGTAACAATTAACACCTGTCTGGCACGTGTTAGATAAGTGCGGTGAAAGTTGCCTACTCCACTATCATTACTTTTTCGTTGTATTGCATCTTCCGATTTTTCACGAAGCCTCATCTTTTATTTGGCGAAAAATACATGCCGTTATGACATATAAATGCTGATTGGAAATGCTTATTTTGTCCAAGAATGAATAATTTTTTCCTCAACCTCCTCCTCTTGCACACTTAAACCAATTTTAGATCTATTTTATTGACATTTGTTCAGTCTTCCTTCTCTTTAATCTTTCGCCGGTTTAGTGACATTTTATTCAGTCCGCCCGCGTTTATGTAACATTGCAGTTACGCTGTATTATGTTGTATTTATAACGGTAGCAGATCGAACTAGCAAACTCGAATTTATGGAGCAGTCTGGTGCATTAACCTATCGTCGGTGCGTGACGATAGTTGTGCATAATTATAGCTGCAACTGGTACTACGGGGTCCCCGGAGACCCCGGGCCCGATTGCAAAACTGCATAAATTACCTTCGCGTAAATTACACGATTGCGCCGAATGAGATGGCGACCGCAAGATTTTTTTTCCCTTTAACTTTCGGCAAAAGATGCCTGCTGTATTATCTCATCGACGCGCCTATCGAACGTGATGCACGCGCGACTCGAGAAAAATATCGCAAGCGAAAGTCAAGCTCGAGGAAAATGCGCTTACTAAGAATAGATAGATAGTGATTGCATTTTAGAAAAAATTTCAAGAACGCATTCAATTTTCTGAGAGTCACGCCGCACCAGCGGATTTTAGAGTTCCTTTCCTTTTTCGATCGTCCCATCGAGAGATATAAAAACAGAAACGATTTATCTCAGACCGCGCAAGTTACTCCTTAATCTTGCAAACTTTTTTGTTGCTTTATCATAATTTCTGTGTTGTCTCACGCCCCGTTTGTTTTCTTTTCTTTTTCAGTTTTCGTGTCCATTCTCGACTTTCGTCATGGCCGTTTGTTATGCAGCGCGGGGGAACCTGGCGTAAGTGCTCAAAGTTGATTAAATAATTCTGAAGGCTAAATTAACGCTTTTTAAACGAACCTCACCGCGAATAGTAGCCGAATTTTCTTTCCGCTGAAGCGCCTATTTCTGATTTTCAAGTATCTGGACTTCGACAACCTGCCGGAGACGAATTTCTCGTGTCAAGGAAAGGTGATCGGCGGATACTACGCGGACGTCGAGGCGGGCTGTCAAATGTTTCACGTCTGCACCATCGGCCAGAAAGGTAGTTCTGCATTATGAAGGCGGGATTCCCAAATACCGCGCCAATTGTGGCTTAAATCATTTGCATTTTAACGCATTTACAAGAGAAAGTTAAAAAGAACATTTGTTGCTTCATTTCGCTGGTGTTTTTCGGGAGGAAAGTCATGAACAGAAATTCTAATCGATGAATTCTAAAGATCGAATTTGCGCACGACGAGGAGACCGACTCCTCGTGACGAGTCAAAGGCAGACTCTCCGGCGGCTTAGGTCAGTAAACGTTCTTCGACGACCGTGACATTCTCGCCGTGAGCGATCTCCAGCTATCGATATTACAAAACTCCAATGGGCAGCCTTTGACTTTCTAATAAAATGATCTACTTACCTTCAAAATAACACATGCCGATCCTATATAGACTCGCGCCGCTATTAATTACTACTTTTGATTCTTTTCTAATCCGGGTCCGATAAATCGTTGGCTCTCAGCCCCGGATCCAAACGGCCGGCTCCGACTCTTTCGTCGCGTGAACGCTTGACATATAAAACGATTTGCATAATCTCCCGTATAAAATCGACTTTATGGACTTTATGGATCGAATCGAAGTGGACAAGACGCGTGTAGGTTTCTCCGGGAGTTATGTAGAATATAGAGTACGAATATTTCCGAAATATGCAAAAACCGTCTCTCGTGAAGGTAAATCATTCTCTCGGTGGAGATGCGAGTGATCTCAACTTGAAACATAAATAAAATATACATAAATAAAATATATGCAATTTATAGTTAATTTGTTCGTGATTTTTTAAATTAAGTAACGTTAATATCGTGAAACTCGACTGATGATAGTCGAATTCGAAGTCAGGGTCGCACTAAAGCCACATCAACGAGATCTTTAAGAACGAGCACGCCCCGAGATTCTAGAGCATCCCCGATTAATGACCCTCTTCTTCACCGTGAGACCTGATTTCAGACGAGATTATGGACATAAAATTCCTCTGTCTGAACGGGACCGTCTTCGACCAGGAGACCAGAGTCTGCGAGAGGGTTGACGAGGTCGACTGCAGCAAGAGCGAGCGATTCTACAATCTGAATCTGGAACTCTACGGCAATAACGCTGTGACGCTCAGGTAATTCTAAGGACGCGAACCGCGCCTTATTTTGCTGTATTTAATAGCGTGACTATAAAATCTAGTTTTCTTTTTTGTGTTCGTCGGCCCAGAAGGTGGCGATTTACACGGTGCTGTAACGGAGTAAGAAAATGGCTTGTCAAAGGGTTAATGATAATTCTGACTTTCTGGAAATTTCATTAATGACACGGCGAGTCGAACGCTAATCTATTTTCCGGTTTCACATTGATGCAAATCGCTGCGAGCAGAAACTGGCTATCGAATGAAAGAAGTTGTTGCACACTCTGATTGCTTCGCCGGTCATATACAAGGTGTCGAATACGCTCGCAATTCTCGGCAGACTCGGACGTTCACTTTACGTTTCGTAAGGACCGAAGACATACCGAACATACTTCTTCTATTTCACGTAATTTATCTTCGGTTTGTATAAAATTTCGTGTGGACACGAATAATGACAATTTCGATAAAAATTATTTAAAATTTAGAAACGTAGAATGTAAATAAATAACGAAATTTTTTGCCTTTGGCTCTCTAACTCGAATAAATGTTCGGTTTTCTAAACAATTTAATTTTGATGTAACGATCAAAATAATAAGATTAATAATCATTTTTATTATAGTTAATAAAAAAAATTTTCCGAATTTTAAGTATACTTGATAAAAGTTTACTATCAAAAGTGAACGTTTACTAAAGCGAGCGGAACACCCCGTACACGAGGTAATATCGAATCGCCGCATTTCAGAAATTCTCACTGGCATTTCGCGGATTGCTACATTTTTCCCGCTTCGTTCCGTTTGCGCAATGTCCAAAGCAACGCTCCCAGAAATATGATCGTGTAATGTTCGCGAGGCGAAAATGAAACGGCGCGGTATCTCAGACTCGCATTCACAAACTCGTACGCTTATGCGATGCGTGCCATGCGTATTTTTTACGTGCAAACGTAAAAACACCTCGGGGAGATTCAGCGTCTCGAAATTGCCGTAACGTAAAAGGCACGTATGTATTATACGTATGTATATACCCATAAATATTTCAACGGCTTTCCACCGCTTGGTATCCCCGGGAATGCCGGCGTCCGGCGTCCTCCTCTCACGGCCACGGGTGTATGCAGATAAAAATTATAACGATTAACTGTCATGACCAGCGAAATTTATATACACTTCATATTTGTATGTCCGACGAACCCGGCTAAGTCATCTCCTCTCTCGACGACTTCTATTTTCGATCGGCAATAAATCTCGTTCCCGCGCCGCTCATTTTACCCTCGGGAACTAACACCCCGACTTCTCCCCATCTGTCTTGCACCTCACGCGTTATTATCATCCGTCAGCGTAATCTCGCGAACCACTGACGCGCAGGAATGCATCGTCGCGACACTCGAGCACCCGCTAACGACGACAATTTTCTTCCCAAGAATTTATCACGTCACGCGACACGATGAATAGATAAAGAAGATACTCGCTCACCCGTATCAAGAGGCAGACATCAAGATCGTAGCCTATAAATCACCGGACAGTGATGCATGTTCCATGTAACGTAATATCCAATTTCGTAAACTCGTGCAAAAGCGCTACCGAGAGAAGTCACGCGTCTGCGAAACAATGTCGTGATTCATCATCGATCGATCTACCTTCTTTAACGCCGCACGTCCGTTTTCTTCATTGTTTACAGCTTACACGAGACCGGCGACGACGAGGACGATCTGACGATTGACCCGGTGGAGGATCACCAGTCGCGAACTACCTCGGCGCGACCAAGCACGACGAGCACGACCAGCACGACCACGTCCCGGCCCAGCAAACCGTCCACCACGGCCGCCAGCGGTTCCTTCCAGCATCCGTCCGGCTATCCGCAGCATTATCAACCGCAGCCGCCGTTCCCGCAGGTGCACACGAGCCAGTCCAAGTCGCTGTACGACGATAAGAACGGCGGCTATCATCACCAGTACATCTTCCACAACGGCGGCGAGCGCACCAGCAATCAGGCCACGTCCTACCAATTGTTCAGCAATCAGGGCAGCGTAAGCTCGACGACCGTGCCGCCGGCGCCACCCCCGCAGATCCACCAGATCAGGTACAGCTCGACGGTGGGCCCGCCGCCGCAGATCATTCACAGCGAACCGTCGACCGTGACGCCGTTGTACCACGCGACGTCCTCCACGATACAGACGCTGCTTAACAGCAACGCGAACAGCCCGGCGGCCTTGATCAACCCCATATTTCACAATCACGGGATCGCGAGCACCACCGAACGCGAGTTCACCGTCCACAGCAACAATCCGCGCGAGACCACCGACTATCGCGATGACGACGATCAGGAGCAGGATATAAGGACACTGGAGGCGATACAGTCGGCGAACAAGGGCAAGGTACGTACAAGATATTTCATGTTTAACCGCGTAAAATTTGATAATAAAAATGGTACAGCAATCGCTAAAAATTATTTCGATATTTAGTCTGCGGTTTAAATCCAGACAGAATTAACTTTAATACAAATATATTGTTCAAATCTCTCTTACGTTTCTTTATCTCTGATATTAGATTTCTAAGCTGGCGATATCTCCGGTGCCAAGTCCGCAAGAGTCGTCCCGAACAGTGCAAACGAAGACAAGTCAGACGTCGCAGCAGCTACATCAGCAGCAGCAGCAGAGGATATCCGGCAACTTTCTGCCGACACCGGCCACTGAGACGACCGTCAGATCATTCTATCCGACGCCGAGGCCTTCGCCAAAGCCCCCGCAGTCGTCGCAGTCAGTCACTCGTCAGGTTACACAACACATTCACGTGTCGCCGGACGAGAGAGTGCCGCAGCTCAAGCCTCACCATCAGATCACCATAAGTCTGCCGCCGTCGGATATCCAGAGACTCGTGCAGAATCCGTCGCCTCTGCTGCCCTCGCAATCCCGGGTGATCGTCACGGCGAAGGCGAGCGTGAGCGATGAGTCCGGCAGACCCCTAAACACCACGCAGTTGGTGACGTTGCCGTTGCCGACTATACCGGCCAGCTACGACGATTACAAGGAGGGTGACGAGTCCTTCGATCCCTTTTATCGCGACGTCCCGAAAATTCGCAAAAATCGCCAGTACGCGATGGAGAGAATGAGATTCTCGCGCGGGAAACGATCGCTTGAGCAACCGTATCATTTCATTTACGGAGCGGACAGTCGTCAGGATGAAGATAACGCGAAGAACAAAGAAAGCGCGCGTGCTCGGGTCAACGTCGATTTCCGGATTCTTAAAGAGAGTCTGCTAAAATTTAGAGATATTTTATTTAGCGATGAAGCGAGCGAAGATTCCTCTCGTAATGATGCTGGAGAAATTAAAAATAATACCGAACGTGTTGAGATAAATAGCGAAACTTTCAATACGACACCTGTAAAGCAGGCGAAAGACAATATAATAAAAAAAGTAGATTATTTAGAAGACTTGAAGACAGAAGCTTCGAAACACTTGGATTTAAATAAAAGTACGGATAGAAATGAGGACGAAGAGGATGAGGAAACAGGTCACAAAGATTCATCTTCAAGTGTCAAAGTTAATACTAATAAATCGCTTGATAAGAGAAAGCACGTTAAGAATACATCAGGATTGGAATTTGAATTTTACGCTGAATCTACTACTGCTCGTCCTCGAAAAAACGAATCTCGAGGAGACGTTATAGACGTAATAATACTCGATTCCGATAATGATTCCAAAGTGAAAGCCACATCCGCGAAGACTGACGCACCTATCGAGATTATCATCAAGGAGGAAACGAACTCTGGCACGCACGACGCATCGAAGACCAACGAGAAAGTTGCGCACAGAGGACAAATCGCGGGATACCTGATAAAAAATGAATCGGAGAAGCGATCGAACTCCGTCGCCGGCGAGGAAAGACAACTGGTAGTTCCGCGCGAGACGACGAAGCGAAAGGGTGCCAAGGATAGCGGAGAACGGAAATCTGGTCCGAGAAGGAAGAGTTCTCGAGTGAGGTCGCCGAGAAGACGCATATCCTCGAGGATAAAGCAGCAGAGAACGGAAAATGTCGAAGTGGCAATTCAGCAGAAAGAAGACGTGGAAAGATCGACTACTAGCACTAGCACTATTGCTACTAGTACTATTCCTACTACTACTATTTCTACTACTACTACTACTACTACTACTATTCCTACTACTACTATTCCTACTACTACTTCTACTACCACTGTGACCCCATCCGTCGTATCTTTCAAGACGAAAGTTGCGGAGCAAATCGACAGCAACATTTTCGGAGAGTCAGAATCACGAACTTTTAAAGAAATTGACACGAGGGCGATCGGTCAACGTGACGCGAAATACTCGAAGAGCTTGCGGGACGACAAAAGCCAGGACGCCAGCAAGAATAAAGAGATAGAGCAATCGTTCGATCACCAGATTGTAAAGGATCACGCGAAGAGTTCCGAACGACGTGCCGATAAAACGAAGGAAGAAAAACAAGAAAAACAGGAAACAGAATCGATATATACGCAGACGACTGACAAAGAAGATACGATCTTCACCAAGATTCCACGAAGCGCAGAAGAAGCGAGATCAACGGAAGTTACGCCCGTCTCTGAAGAAAAGAAGTCTTCCAATGAAGGATTCTCTTCTAAGGAGGACGAAATTCCGGACGATGAAATTAACACGAGTACGAATGAAGAAGAAAGTTCGCAAGACGTCCCTAGCACAATTTCTTCCGGCGAAGTTGCGACTTCTCGTGAAGGCAACTTGGAGCAAGAAGAATCGTCTTATCGCGAAGACGCGAGTGAGGGATCAAGTACTGACGTTTCGGACGAGGAACAGAATTCAACCGCGAGGTACACCGAGGAGAATTCCGAAGAATCGAACGAATATCAGGAGATAACGGAATCATCCGTGGAAAGTACGCGTAGGATTCAAGAGGAGCCGGAAAGTACCGAGGGTTCCACCACGCTCGTGGATTACACGAATTCCGAGGAGTACACCGACTCTCAGGAGGACGTCGCGGGATCGACTGAGGAGACCGAGGGCAGTACCGAGGGTGTTCTAAAATTCACGGACGAACTACCTATATCGGACGATAAAGAGAACGTGGAGGTGACAGAAGAAATATCATCGTCTGACGAAAGCGGCATGCACGATTACGTCGACGATAATTACGAGCCGGAGAATTACAGGGGGACAGAAACCACGACGAAATCGATTGAATCCGAGGAGGACAAGAACGAGGAAGAGAAGGATAGTGGGGAGAAGAAAGATACATCAGCGAAAGATTCCGATCGTGAGAATATAGAGACGCAGCGGATGGATGATAGCGTCGAGGCGGAAACGCAGACGGAATACACGGCGAGTGTCACAGAGGTCGAAGATCTCCTTCCTATCACGAGTTTAACCACGACTTCATCGACCACAACGGCGTCAACCACGATAGCGTCAACCACAACAGCATCGATCACAACAGCGCCGACCACGACAGCGCCGACCACGACAGCGTCGTCTACGACGGCGTCGACTACGACGGCGTCGACTACAACGGCGTCGACCACAACGACAGCTTCGAGTACAACTAAGACCACCACTCGTCGGCCGATAACTACCACTCCTCGTGCCACGCCACCGAAACTCTTTAAGCCTACCGGGAACAAAAGAATTTATGCTTACAGCCCTCCTACGACGACCCCGGTTCCGGTCGTGATCAAACCAAGACTGGGTCTGTACAATCCGAAGCCGGCGAAACCGCTTAAATCTTATAACGAATTGGCGCCGAAGCCGATGATTAGAAAGCTCGTTTTATCACGGAAACCTCCTACCACCACCGCAGCTACTACTACTACTATTGATACTACTACTACAGAAAAATTGAACACGGAGAATCCAGAAATGACGACGGAGTTTGTGACGATGACAACGGTAACGGCGCCAACGATGACGACGACGGCAGCAGTGACGACAATGACAGCAATAACGGAAGCAACAACGACGACTACGGCAGCAACGACGACGACGGCAGCAACGACAACGACGGCAGCAACGACGACGACAGCAGCGACTACGGCAGCAACGACGACAGTGGCAGCGACGACGACGATGACAACGGAGTCCGGTAGAAGCGAGGAGAACGGCCTCGAGAATAAACTAGAAGCGATTGAACATACATCCTTCGATCCTTCCACGAAGAACGATCAAACGAACAAGGAAGATCAACTTCCAAGCCCGTCCGAGCAGAATAGTCCAGTCAATTCTTCGGACGTCGATCCGGGAATCACGACCACGGAGATCAAGGCTTTCACTCCTTATCCTCTATCTGGATTATCCACTCTTGCGTCTTCCACCGAGCAGACAACAAAAGAGATAGATGTTAAGGCGCAGGAAACGACGGAGAGCACGGATATTCTCACGACGACTGATCTACCGACGACGTTGTTATCCGAAAAGTCTGAGTACGCTGAGATCACACCGAGTACCAAGTACCTCGAAATAGCGGAGACCACCACGACAGCTTCCACTGTCAAAGTTTCTCAGCAGAAGACTTCTCCGGTTTCTTCGGTTCCTCCGATTCCTGATCGCGCGACGTCGGTCTCAATCTTAACGACCGTCTTGCCGAAAGCGGTGGACGCCGATCCCGTCGCGTCGATGGAAGAAGCGGCGATCTTCAGGTCGACCGGCTTCCCGCGTCGAAAGCTCGTGAGCCCCCGGAAGCATCCGAGCTTCAATTGCCTGGAGAGGGAGATGTATCGTTTCTACGGTGATTCCAGGGACTGTCGATTGTTCCACTATTGCTCGCCCGGCTTCACCTCGCGGCAGGTGCTGGACTTCCGGTTCGTGTGCGAGGAGGGCACGGCGTTCGACGAGGTGACGCAGAGCTGCCGTCACGATGTGCGTAACCGGAAGTGCCGGGTTCGCCAGTGAGGGCGTCCGCGAGGGAGGACGCTCTTCGCCTCCGTTTCGTTTTCTCCGAATCGCGCATTTCCTCGATTCCGTTGATTTTGGTAATTCGTGAATCCTCCAGGACTCCTAGCGTATTTATATTTTCTTCCTTTCTTTTTTTTTTTAACACACAGTACGTAAGAATACCCCGAAGAAGAGGGCTCTCTCCTTCTCCTAAGCCCATTGCCATAGCGCCTCGCGCTGGATTCACACTTATTAAAGTTAATACTGATCGACTCGCGATCGTCGATTGGATCAGAGAGGGAAGCGAGGAGACAGCATCGTCGGCGTGGTCTTCGTTCACCTGAAAAGAAAGTCGCACTTGTCGTTAGCGTTAAGTAAGAGAGCGAAGAAGTCGGTTCCTACGTTGTTCTCGAAACGTGTTGACGCGAGAGACATTAAGCGGAGATATAGTCGCGCGGACTGAGAAGCGATCTGTATCGCGATCACTCATCGCGTAAAATGATTCAGAAACGCGAAGCGTGAAAGTTTCTGAACATTGCCGAATATTGCCGAAGAAACTACGCTCTACGGCTTTATCCGTGCCCTTGGCATCTTGCTCGTACGCAGCGCGATAACGAATTAGCAGCCGCCTTTTGGCCGAATAAATAATAATTTTATCGAGATAAAGTCGAATATATTTTTGATAAAGTATTTGCGACTGTGCGCTGTACTCATGTCTCAGTGTAGTGTAATTATATCTAAAAATATTTCTAATACACAAATCTTCCTAGAATTTCGAATAAAATACTTTTGATAAAACACACATTTTTCGAAACTATATTTTTTACAGATTTAAATAATTTTAATTGTGTACATACTGAAATATATCGAACTGAATACCGCAAGCATAGACGATCACATCGTTTATGGCGCTTGTCGAATTAATTCGTCACGATATCAAAAGTGCAATCAGATAAAAAACATCATTGCTCAAAGGATCTAGGTACGAAGGTAGCTTTATAAAACGTTAGATATTTCGAAGTAACGAACGTGCAAGACGTGTAGTCGACTTAACGTATGACATGTGAGAAAGTTGAAGAAAGAGAGATTGCGGCTTACAGTTTGCATAATTCGTTTCGTATATTCAATTACATGCATTCTCTGCTGTCAGACGCGACGACGGCACACCTGTAACGTAATGCCGGTCAAATGGATTCGCGTGTGTGTTACCTCTCGTAAATGCTCTTAATTTCCTACCACTAATTAGCGCGCTTCAATTACGAGCGGAAACGAGCGCATCTTTAAAGTCAGCCGTAGATAAAGTGTAGATATATATTTTTGCGAACTCATTCCGGAACATCTCTAGCGATTTAGTTTAGATAGAATCTAGGAAATTCGTACGTGCCGCTAAATGAGCGTTAATGATTACCGCGTGTGTAATAAATATATGTTGCGCGTATACGTTTCAACGGCGTATACATTACACACGTACGTCGAAATTTGTATCTATTATATATTTTTTAAGCAAATGTACCATGTCAATAATAATTGTATATTCCATACGCACACGTAACATTTATTCCGTCTTTAAAAATCCCTCGAATTATATCTTTTCGCGATTTAAGATTAACGTAACTATATATAATTCTTTTTATGTAATGTGATTTTTCTTTATCGAGTACTTTATCCAAAACACCATTTTATTTAATTAATTAACCCTCCGTAGTCACACTGGGTCAATTTGACCCGAGCCTCAACTTTGCTCGTAAATATCTTGCGCGTAACTTGAAAATTGGCGAGCATGACGCCCTCTAGCTGTAGTTAAAAAAAAAATTTTTTAAACAAATTTTTCGCGAATCTTTTTTATATGTTAAAAATTCCTGAGGCACTTCTTTTTTTATAGCAATCAATTTAGCAATATCGCAATTGCATTTGAGAATTTTTTCAACACGATCGGTGGATAAATGGTCAAATGGCGAACGATCAAAGTTCGTCTCGGGTCAAAATGACCCAGAGTGACTTCCTTTGTTTGAAAAAATAGGTGTGACTACGGAGGGTTAAAGTAAATTTTTCAGGTAATTTTCAGGTAATGTTTCTTTCCCAACATTTCTCTTTTTCTAAGAGAAGAAATACCAACCTGGCGACACACTATCTTCAGTTGCTAAATAAGTAAGTCTTGAAGCAGTGCCGTTTGATGAAGTTGAGCAGTAACATTAAAGCGTAGATTTACCTGCAGTCGTTAAATGTTAAAGTTAAAGTTATATTACGTTAAATTTGATAAATAAATTGTTCTAAAGAAGGCCAAGTAAGGCTCGAAACGTAAACACCACTGTTACCGTTATTGAAGTATTAAATATATTTTTAACATCTGTCAATTGCTCGTATTTTGGCCGTTTTAAACTATAATACTTAGCTGTTGCTTTGTCGAGCGAAATTCTATTGTTATTTGTTCGTATCTCTTATAATAATTATAATAAATTATAATAAAATATATAACTAATTACAATAAAAAATTGAGCGCGTAATATTTGAGCCGTAGAAATTTCTGACTCGTCGAATCTAATGCATTGTTACATGTTGCAACACGCGGAATTATCGCGCAGTGACATGCGAAATATCTGGGGAATAGCCGTCAGTATTTTGACGTGATGTAATCAAATGTTGGCCGCGCGCGTCACACGAGGTAAAAGCCTACTGGACGTCTACCTTCCACATTCGACGCAACTTGTTCTCGTCGGTATGAGGAAAATGTCAAGGCTTCATTCGCGGAGCCTGGAGCGAGATGCTCCTCTCCTCAGGTATGCAAACATTCGTGTTTTTCGTCTTTTTTAGTGGTTCCACGTGGGAATAACAAAAGAGAAATCAAGAGAACGTTTAGAAAAAGATGTTATTATATCGTTATTATATCGTTAATAGAATATATGTTATTATATTCTATTTTTCTCTTCAAGAAAAATAGAACTTTATCAGGGTTTTCTTTCAGAAACAAAAGATAAAGAAAAGTAAAATATGTATTAAAAATATATTTTTGATTAATAATAACAGACGAATCTTCAATTAAATTACGGATATTAGAGAATTCAATTCTGTTAAAATTAAGTATCTCGATTCATATTTCTTTTACGTAAAAAGGTGCTTGAGATCGCAACAAAAGTGCCATATTCGGTACGAATTATGTATTCATGTTGTAGCCTCATTGAATTATAATAGCACCCTGACAACAATTCTTTATGTAAATTATATTTACGCACCAATCTTCGCAATTATTGCTGCGTATGAATTATGCAGAAAAGTACGGTATGCGCATAAACGAGCGTCTGAATGCGTCGCGCGTTACCGCGTTGCTCTTTATCGGATATAAGATCGACTTGACTTCTTGGCGATTCTCGTTTCGACGAGATGAACAAGGCTAGATGACATTTACCTTTCTTTATTCTGACATTCAAATCCAAGCAGGATCGATCCTTCTGCTTTCCAGGATATTGTAAACAGATACAGTGGTATGATGATGATGTTAAAGTTATTACTATAAACAGAAAAATGACAGTATTTAGGACCACGTAAAACAATTTTGGCATATCTACGTCGATCTTTCCCCCAAAATAAATTCTAATTGTATGTCCAAAAGTATTATTGACCATAATCAGAATTTAATGTCAAATAAAATCACGAGTATGGTGAAATTAATTTTAAACGGCAGATCAGGCACTAACGGGCCGCATCGATCGTTTTCTAGCTTCGTGTTGCATGCCAAGTTGAGATAGAACGCAGGATGAACGAATCGCTCGTGACGCGGAGAGCGACGTGTCGGCTTTTCGGTTACGGACGTTAAAATCCTTTTACTTTGAGAAGAAGACGCGACGGGACGATTTTCACCGGCGGACGAAGACGCTATCTTCTCCCGCTCTCATCCGCGTGCGAAGATGATAAAAGCACGTCGAGGGACAGCGATGCGTCGTAGTCTTCCTTTCGGGATCGGGCCAGAAGGAACGTGGATTTTAACGACGACCAGTCCGAAATGGCCTCGAAACCGATCGTCCATCTGCTAATCGCCTACGGCGTCATCGCCGTAACAACGTGTGAGTAAGAATTTACCCCGCGGTGGTTCTCTCGCACGTCCGAGAAAGTGAAACACCGTCGCGTCGTCCGTTCGCCGATCGGAAAGGATTGTCATCGTTTCTGTCGTGTTATTTCGATTCCAGAATTAGTGATGTGATCTTTTTGACACCACAAGTGTAACATTCTCTCAGATTCTCTTCTGCGAAATCTTCTTCTCTGTGTGTACAATAAAAAAAATTCCTTCTCGATATAAATCCACTTTTATGTGCAACACAAATTTTAACTGCACCCTCAATGCTTTCTGTTTTTCCTTCTTTTCGTCAAGTCGTTTAAAGCATATTCGTGTAACGTTATTTCAAGCAATTTAAACAAATTATGACAAAATAGACTCAGAGTAATTATAAATTAAAAGATATATATTTTCTTAAATTTTAATACTGAGTTTTAATTTATATTCAAATTTCTAGTAATTAAATGTTAAAACAATAATTTAATTTGCGGATAAAAATTAATAATTGTACTTATCATGATTTGTTAGACATATTCTGTTTTTCTGGTTAAATTCCTGGTGTAGATTTGACATTTCAGAAATTGGAAGTTTGCTCATACGAAAGGAGTATTTTCAATAAAGCCATATTACGTAATATTACGCAAGTAATTACGATACGTAATTCAGCTTAACAAGGTTGGCTAACCTCCAGGATGCTTTGGAAATTTGTGTACATCCAATTTTATAAATTCAACGCGGCCTGAATAGTATAGTTTACTATCATATCACTGTACGTATGCTCAGTCACGAGCGTATTGGCAATTTGTATGCGATGCGCTTGCACGCTGGCGGGGAAATAAATTTTTAAGCTTAAAACTTGGACACGCACATGAATATTAATCTTCCTGTCGTAGTTAGACTTATGACGATCACACATTAATAAGATTACGATGCGATGCACATTATAATTTAAGGGAAAAACATTTTTGTGTCTTTTCTGTAATGCACGATGAGCGTTCCAGTGCCTTTTTAATCGGAGAAACTCTTTCGAACAGTTTCGACCTTCGGACAGAAGGAGTTGGCGATAGGTGGGATTAATGCTCGTCGGTCTAACGACGGATAATCGAGTTTGTAATCAGCGAAACTTTCTCTCTCTCTCGTTGTTTGCACTCATTACCTTGCGCAACTTCTGCCCTGCAGAGATGTCTCGGGAAACCTCGCCGGGAATAGCCGCTGGCAGAACCATCGCCGTCGTTCCTCGGCCTTTTGCATCGTCCTGAAATCTGGACCGGTTTTTTTGGGCCTCACCCGAATATGTTTTATCTCCTTAATGTTCAGGAAGGACGCAGCATCGAAGAAAATTTCTCGCATGGTTTAGTTTTGTTCGTAGCGCGATTATTTCTCATCTATTCTTGGGAAATATTCGCTGATGTCATTTTATTTCTTGAAAAGTGTCCTCGGGCCAATCGGGTCCAGTTCGATACTGTTTGCAAATTGGTTATAAACACGTTGCGCAAGTGATGTGCAGGTAACGTTAATGTATGCAATATCTTCGTAGAGGTCGAACGCCGGCGACCGTCGAACTTTCGCCGCGTCGCACGTAATCGCGTGCACTGTGTTAATGCGACTTATTAATACTGTCCGGACGGACTCGTTTGACAAGTTTTATACGTAGTACTAAATTAAATCGATGTCTCAAAACAATATTCATTCCGCGTGAATTTAATATATAATATTAATAGCTGGAATTATGGAAGAAAGAAAAGTTCGTGATCGTTCGATGACACTTTAATTGAAGTTATTTTTGTTAAAGTAACTAGCAAGATAAATTACTTTATATAATTGAATTTAATTGAAACTGTGGATATTTAACAGAAGGAATAACTACGCGATATATAAAAAAATGTATTCTGTACTTGAACCGAAATTTTTCTAATTAAAGTTAAAAATGATTTACTGCCATTTCAGCGCTCAGTCAAAACAGCAGATTCGTGAATCAGCTATTTGACAATCAGCCGAATCGCGGTCAGCAACAATTCTCGCCGAAACGTGGCCAATCCGCGTCATGTCCAGAAAGGAACGGCCGCTTTCCGGTGCAGAATCAGTGCGACGCTTACATCGAATGCATTGACGGGATAGCCGAGCAGAAGCTATGCCCCGAAGGCTTGTTTTTCAATCCTGAAGCGCGCTTCAATTATCCCTGCGGATATCCGATTGACATAGATTGCACGGGCAGGCCAAATTTACGTAAGTCCCTCATTTAAATTAGTAAATTTTTATCAGAAATATTCTATCTAAGATTCTAACGAGAGAGATGTTAAATAATTCAATCGTCTCGCGTTTTGTTTATCTAAAATCATTGGAGATTCAGCGAAAAAATTTCTGATGAATCAAGTTGATCGCACGGAGGTGCGATTGAATAACGAAACGTCATTAAATTTTCTGCAGAGCCGGCAAATCCGACCGACGACTGTCCCCATCAATACGGGTACTTCAAGATCGGCGATCATCAACACTGCGGCCAGTTTATGAACTGCGTAGACGGCAGGGGCTACGTGTTCGATTGTCCGGAGGGTCTGGCCTTCAATCCGCAGAGCTATCGATGCGACTGGCCGGACCAAGTGCCGGACTGCGACGCCGAGACTTTTCTCGGTTTCCGCTGTCCAGAGGTGAGGAACGGTCCCTTCCTGGACACCGAGACTAAGTTTTTCCGCAGCCCCGTCGACTGCCACCACTATTACATCTGCGTGAACGGCCGTCCGAGATTGCTGAATTGCGGCATTGGAAATGCCTTCAATGAGCTCATTAATGTCTGCGACGCCGCGGAAAATGTCACCGGCTGGTGAGTGATGTTTAAAAAGTCTTTTGTCCTTTGCACGGGATGTATTTCTCCTTTCGCTTGTATTTATTAGTTATATATTTACAAATATTTTTTATTGTAACTCTACTCTCAATATATATCAAAAGATACTTAAAAAATATTCAAATAAATAGTTACGAAAAATGCAAAAAATTTTTTAATTAAATAATGAGCTAATTTATTATCACATATGCTCTAAGATTCTTTTCTCGATGTTATCTAATTAAAAACGAGAGAATATATATTTAATTTAACTTTTTTCAGCGAACACGAAGCAATAGCGAGAACCACCCCGGCACCATACCGACAGACAAGGCTTTTTTAAATTCTGATACGATTGAAGAATAAAAAAAACAAAGATTGACAGCGCAATAGTTCCGACGGAACAGCAATCAAGAATTGCAGCAAACTTCGATATGTGGTACGATATATTTTCGATGCGACAAAATTCCATGTGGGATGTAAATAATGATCCGTATAATTGGAAAACACGTTATATTGTTTGAGAATCAAATAAAAATCTAATTGCCATACGTGCGCTGATGCCATAAATAATGTATATACTATTGCTTAAGTTGCATTAAAAGTACATATTTAATATAGAACTGTAGAAAACTTTTAATAAATAAAAGTGTAAAAATAAACGCCTATCTCCCAGTGTGGACTCTCTTTGTAAACGGTTGTTTTTGCAACTAAAATGCAAGATTACACATTGCATAGTTTTATGGCATTGAGTTTATAATTGACAGTTTACTGAAGTGAACGTTATTCGATAATAAACTAAATGTGTTAACGATTATAAAGGTTTTCTAGTGAATTCTTGTTAACGAAATTTATTTATCCATTGTTATTTGTTTATATTTTATATATAAATATCTAATAGCCCTCTCTCCCTCTCTCACTTTCTCTTTTTTTCGACAATGCCGATAAAACATCATTTTGGTGCGCGTCCGTGCTACATCTGCAAACTGCAAATGTATACATCATATATATGTATAATATTACATTTGCAGATGTAGCACGGACGCGCACCAAAATGATGTTTTATCGATAGTGTCGGAAAATGAACGTGGCTACGTAGCACTAATTTCGAAAATGGTTGTACTGGCAGTAGTGTACAGGGGTTAGGCTTTCGACAGTCCCACGAAAAAGACCGGGATGGCGTCTCTCAGGCTTCTCTCTGCCAGTACATAAGCGTAAAAAATTTATGATTATAGATCCCTTTGTTATTGACCGAGCCCCGCGCTTGGAATAGTTTCGCGCTTATGTCAGATAACGCCACCGATACAATTTTCGCGATTTGTTTTAATTATTATGCCCGTTCTAGATTGGAGGATGATCCTACTCGCGGCTCATCCTAGTGAGTAGCGTAGACATGGATAAATCAATGATTTTTATCCGTCTACACTACTCACTAGGATGAGCCGCGAGTAGGATCATCCTCCAGTCTAGAACGGGCATTAGCCATATGGAAAAATATTTGTTATTATATTGTATTTAAAAAACTTTTATGTTATAGATATATGTCACAGATATATTTAAAATGGCGATATATTGTTTAACTATATCTTGAGATATTTACTATATAACATATAGCAACGATATTAAAATGCACCAAAATATTAATATGTGTCTTAGTAATAATTAATTATGCTTAACAACTGTGCTAGAGACGATATTTGTGCAGAATTAAGTTATGTAAATGCAGATGTGACATATAATATGCTTAAAGCTAATTCAAAGCGCAAACGTAGAATTGATATTTTCGATTCTTGGTACGGCGGCGTCGGAGAACTTAAAATAAAGATGGAATTTGAAATTTTAAAGAGACGCAATATTCAGAATTTATGTGAATCGAGAAAATCAAAATTTTGTATTTCTTATATATAATATAATTTTACCGGAGATTACCCGAAATTTATAAAAACAGATAATAATCGTAATACTAGAAGAGATACACGTAAATGTACCTCGCACGTATTTTAAGAATCTTGGAATATATTTTAATTAGAGGGAGAAATTGCATACAACGAAAAAACAAATATTTTGTAAGATATATGTTGTCGGATTTAATCGAGTAGTTTTTATTGTGTATTAACCTTAAGATTGTTCTAAGAATTCATTTACGTAAAATCGACTCTTCTATATCCGCCCTACGTGGAATAAGACAATTATTTCTTGGAATTCTCCCTCTTTCTCCCTCCTCTCTCTCTTTCCCTTTCTTTGAGTCTACTATAATGATTACATTGTTATCAACACTAACCACACAGAAGCCAATGAGCAAACCTGAAAGCCGCCGGCTTCTGGAATTACGGGGGTGGTGTAAAAGGGCGCAACCGTATCGGCTACAATTGCGAATTAAATTGTACAGAATAATAAGTCTCCTCGAGATATCAAACACAACGAGTTCTTTCTACCAAAAGTGAAATTAGCAAATAAAATAAAGTACAATGAGATAAAAAGACGACACAACGAAAGACAAGATTTTAAATCGATCCGTGAAAAGGGACTCGGTGTTCTTTCGAAATAGTCGGACGGGCCGAACGGCAGTTACGCTGAACTATCCTATTAGCGATATTAACGGCTTTCGTGGCGATAGCGCATACCTAATTCAACTATTTATCCGATTATTGGGAGGACAATAATGAATCAGCAGCAGCATGACTTATGGGATTTTTTCCTTGATGTCCGCGACAATGTCGCAAAATACACATTGTGCAAAGAAGAAATTCAAACGGACGGCTCTTTAATGATAAAACAGATGCAAAACCACCTAATAGGGGAACATGCAAATCTAAAACAACTGCGTATGTACCTGCGTACCGTATAAGGTACGTAGATGTTTCCTTTCACGACGTCGTACGGCAATCTGCCGATTGTGTGGGGACATTATGGAAATAAAAAAAAAACAAAGTTGGAGGTTGACGAGACATATAGAAAAGGAACATCCCAACTGGATAAATGAACTTCCCTCTGAAGGATGGCGCCAGCTCTCGCAAATTTGTTGCGATGTATTTGGGGTTTGGTTCGTACATACATAGGTACATACATAGGCATATAGACGTACGAATAAATGAAAGCGGAAAAGTGCAAGATAATGATCGATAGGAAACGGGAAATACTTGGACCGTATTGCTTGCGATATTAAATAATATGATGTTCAACATAATAACTTAATACAGATTTAAAAATAATTTTGTTAAACGTTACAAAATCAAAATCAAAATCAAAATCAAAATAATTGTGTGTGGTGGCTCAACATAGAATGTCAAAACATTCTGCAGCATTTTGCGCGTTTCGACACAATAATTATTTCGATTAATATAATAATTGGTCCAAAAAAATTATTTTAGATCTATATCTAGCTAACTACTTTAGCAAAACCGTTCTTTTCATAAACAAATACGTGCAGATATATTTTAATGGCAAAAATATTCGTTGTTTTTTTTTCCTAAGAAAATTAATGAGAAACGCACTAAGAGAAATTTTTTGCTGTATTAGCAAATCCCATGGCGCCTCACGATGAAAGAGAGCCTCCTCTCACCCTCTTGGCGCCTATCTATCCATTTAACGTGCTTTTTTTTTCGAAATCGTGTTCTACTCGCGAAGGTGACATCGCGAAGGCGGGGTTCGTGATTATAAAGAAGCATCGCGTTGCGGCGATAAGAAATGCCATCGCGCAGCAACAGTGAAAAAGAGAGAGAGAGAGAGAGAGAAGAGGGTTAGAAGAAGAAAGAGAGAGAGATAGAGAGACCGTTCGTGCTGGGTGCGAGTGTCCGGAGACCACCCGTTGCAGCAGCGGGCCGCGAAGGTGGTCTGACGTAACGTCGCGTTACGTCAGACTATGCTATAGAACACCAGAGGGATGGCGGTGGTGCGCGTGGGGGTAGACGTGGGCGAGAGGTTCACGGGGTTGGGTCGGAGGGAACCGGCACGTCAATAGGAGAATCCTTCGGCCGCCGGGTAGGGAAACGAACCCCCGAGTGGGGAGTAGCTCGTGAAAACTCGCGGCCAAGGGACGCGGGAAGGGATAAGCCGCCCCGATACGCTCTTCCCTCCCTCGCGTCCCTTTTTTCTCTCCCTCTTTCCCACGACACTTTCGAAATATGTGACTTCCGGTAACGCACAATTTCCGCGATCGTACGAGTTCGCGCGGCCTGAGGGTCGCCAGGAGAGTCGCTTACCATGTTTGAGGGTTGTTCTTTCGAGGAAAGTAGTCGCCTTGCCTGACTTTAATACGTTAATACCCGCGGGATCGTTGCCATAAATATTAGTTAGAGTTAGTGTATCGAAGGGACAAACAGGAAGGCTGAGCGGAAAGCTAGCTGTTGCTTATTAGAGACGTTCAGTTTCAGTAGAAACATGTCGTTGTTAATTCCGCTCTAAAATTATCCCCTTCGGTCTGCGACCTGCAGCTCGAGCCGACACGGTACGGTGATCGCGATAACACGCAGAGATCGATGGCAGATCCAAAGGGATCGGTAGCTCGATCGAGCTCAGAGCTTCTGACTCGTACGGGGTACCTACCTCGTACTGCGAAGGGGTACCGACTTCCCTAATTTCGCAGCGCCCTGTGCGACGTCACGTGACGCGCGCGACCACCCCCGCGACGGTTTCGATATGCATGATTTAGTGGTGTGGCGCTTGCCGCGGGATAGAGACGGCTTCTGTCCATTCACCTATCGTGTCAGACACGTCGCTTTAGGCATCGGGCGTTTAGGTACCATAAGTAGTCTGCGGCTACCATTGAGCCCCGTTCGCGAAGGGGGAGGAGGAGGAAAACGGGGGACGCGGGGGTCGCGTGAAAGGTAGGGAAAACGGTGGCAGGAGAAAGGGTATAATTCCTCGCGGGGGTGGCGGTCAGTGACGTACGACAACAACACCGACGTTATCGTCGATCGACCGAATACAGAGGGGGGTGGGGTGGGGTTGGGGAAACGCAGCGTGACGGTGTGGTAACGGCCGCAAAAACTACCGCACGAAACACGGTACTTACAAATTTCAACGAGCCCCCGCCGACGCTAATAAGGGCTAACTTTGATGGCTCACTCGACTTGGTACCAACTAAGGTGAAATAACGTAATGTTCTCTCTCTCTCTCTCTCTCTCTCTCTCTCTCTCTCTCTCTCTCTTTCTCTCTGCAATAATACGCATAAATGTGGGTGGAAAGATATCTGCTTGCATTTACGGCGTAAACATTAATTTGTTATATTCCACGCAAAATATCGGATATCGTGAAAAATTATAGCTTATGAATTACATATACATATTATATACGTTCCATTGCAAGTTTGCATAATTAATTTGCACGTTGAATTAGAAACTCTCATGTACGTTCGCTAACTTTACGCCCACAATTTCATGGCGACGTAAATATCATTACTTTAATTATAATTCTCTGTAAAGCGATACTCCGACTACGTTACTGTCTCCCGCTCGGCAGGGATGGGTCGTCGTAATTTCAAGGGCGTCGCAAGTAATAGGGGCATTTTGCCACGATACCGAGAAACATTTACCGAGTGAAACTTCGAAAGGTTGTAGCGGTAATTTCTTCGTGTAATGTACTTAAAGTTTATTAAAGGTGAACAGTCAGACTTTGTAATAAACTTGTAACGCTTCGCGATACACGTAAAGATCGTCATGGAAATATTCTAACGGCACGGAACCTTGTGGCACAGAATTCCGTCACTGCGATTTTCCGAACGGGGAATAAGGGGTAGTACGTTAGGGGCGTCTCGATCGCGCGGAAGAACCCGAGCGATTACAGAAGAGTTGACTCATTGTCAGAATTAATGGGAAGAGACGGGAAATATGTGACGGCAGCTTTGTCTTTATAGTGCCACGATGCTATTAATTTCTAATTAATATTTCAATGAGCTAACATCACATATTATATTAATTTATATAATATATAACTTTAATGATATATGAATCACATCTTATTTTAAATTTTCTTTCCAATTTTATCAAAAGAGTTAGTACCTTCTCGAGAAAACTCACTATTTGAGTTTTTGAGTTTTATTTGAGTTTTTAGAGTATTACGTACCATTTTAATTAACACAGCCGAGGATGGATAACAATAAAAATAAACTCGTCCCACATTTTTCGACGTGCGAATAAGTTAAAGTAACAAAGATCGTCTGTATAACATTTTACTTTAATGACAGAAAATAAAAACAAACGACATATACATCTCAATGGAGGAGGGGGGACGGAGTTAAACTTTCGAGAGACGTCACTGTTCGGCGGGGTGGCGCGTCAAGGGCGAGCGGCATCCCTAGTGGGGATACCTTCGGCGAGTAGGGGCGCGTCGCGGCAGACCGGGGCGCAAGAGGGAGGCGGCAGCGTGAGAGGCAGAGAGTGTAACCCCACGGTCGCACCGCCACCCGTGCGTCGTCGTACTTAAAATATGACTTGGGTTAGAGCGCACACGGGATAGTCGTGCGAGTGTAGACATATTAGCCGTGTGCACCGGGAGTATATAATCCGTATTAGTTTTAGTCAAGCAAAAATAATAGTGAGTAAGGGTTGTTGTCCGAGGGGGCGCGCAACGGGGTCTCCGTCGAGAGGAAGACAGAGAGCGAGAGAGAAAGAGAGATAGATAGAAAGACAGAGCGAGGAACGGAGCGGACCCAGCACAAGGGAGGAAAGTCAATCAACGCGAGACGGACGGATGATACGGGGGTGGCTGGGTAAAATCAGACGCTTTCGATCGCCGGCCGAAGTGAACGTGTAAAACGCGAAGACAGCGGTGCAGTTTCGGGGGCCGCCGTTGCGAACCAATACATATCATTTTATCCTAGTTGCAGAGTGTGTGTGTGTGTGTGCGTGAGGGGGAGAGAGAGAGAGAGAGGGAAAAAGAGGGAGAGAGAGAGAGTTGGTAGCGAGGGCGGAGGGTGGATCGCGAGAAGGAACAACGCGATCAGCGATCGGAGGTTCTCGCGAACCAGTGAGTTTAACGAGGGGTACATGGAGAAAAAGCGAGAGAAAGAGAGAAGAAGAAACGTCGTGAGTTCCATTGAGATGAATACACAGAGATATATATAAATACAGATAGATGGATAGATAGATAGATATATGTATACACATGCGCAACGCGAAACGTGTGAGTGTACTTGGCTTGATCGTCATCGTCGTCATCGTTATTGTCGCCGTCGTCGTCGTGAACGCGTCCCCTTCCGGCCCGAGGCTTTCGGGACAGTGAGATTTCCTTAGAGGAGTTCCGGAAGTGACTCGACGGAGTCCGAAAGAGAGAAAGAAAGAGGGAGAAATTACAAAAAGAAATTCCCTCCCGCGGATGATCGCTCACGAGCTACGTGTCGCCGTCGTCGTCCGTCGTGCATATCTTTTCTCGTGAACTGTGATTCTTTGTGCCGCTCGTCGAGGGAGGAGGGACAGTGATCTCAGCGACGAGACGGGATAAGACAGACAGGCAGGGTAAGTGGAAACCACTCTCCCCTCGTACGACCCTGACTGGGACTGTTTTTACTCGCGCGATACATTGCACGGAGCAGAAAGTTAATTAGGCAGTTAGCCCGGTTAAATTAGAGCCCATCGATAATCGGAAACCGAGGTAATGAATCGGCTCGGCTTGTCTATCCCGCAAGCTTACATCTCGACTTACATCCCTCGCGCTTGAACGGTAAATCTCTCATTTGGGCTAAAAACTAGTTCTCTTATGATTCCCCTATGATTTGTGCAAATTGTATGTTCGTGTATCTCTTCTAATACATTAATATTATCGTCATTTGATTTTAGAAACCGTGTGTGTCAGACTGTGTCAACATGATAAACTACGAAGTTCTTAATTTTCTATCGTAAAATAAATCCATTGTAAAATTTACCGTATTTAGTTTATATTATATTTTCCGAAATTAAAAGTTCGTTTTCTCGATAAGAAGTTAATTTTTATTGGACTTCTATAATTCTTTTAAGCATTGACAGATTATTTTATTGAACCACAAACAAATTTCATGCAACGTTATTCCATTCAATAATAATTAATACAATTAATAAAATAATCGGCTTTATTAAGTTTAATCAGTTTATAAAAATTAAAAAATATCATTTTTTTTTTGTTTCTATATAACAAAATATTTTCTCTATTTTTTAAAATATATTTTTCCATTAAATTAGTTTTACATTTATATAAATAACTGATACTATTTGACCAATAATTATTGAAAAATTATATTTCAGACACAGTTCACTTTGTGCATAAAATATAAAAATATAAATTTTGACGATTCAGTATTAAATAATAAAATGTTTAGTACGAAAATGTAATACCTTTATGTAGTATTCAGGAATTTTAATGTTTTACATTTTAAACTTTACATTGGTAATGAGTTTTGAATAACTTATACATTAAATATTAATGTGTAATAAAATGTTAAAATTTCTGATAACTGTATAAAATCACATTAATTTTACTGATATTTTTTCAAATATAAAAATTGTGAATTCTCGAAATTTATCCACAAAATATTAATTTGCAATAAAACATTAAAATTTCCAATTATTATATAAAATTACAACGAACTTATTGACATTTTATCATTTTCTACTGAACCATACCATTGAATTAATGTTTAGCATTTATATTTTGATTTTTTATTTGCGAAATTTATTTTAAAATATAATTTTATCGTAATCATCGGCAAACGTTCAATTACTTTCGTAAGACTTGATTTGATAGTAAAAGCAACATAGGAGAAAACAAAATACAGTAATATTATTTCAATCTTGGATTGACAGAACAAATTCGCGGCAAAGCCGAAAAAAATTGTTTGATTAAGTCCCCGCATTGTTTGCGGGGATAACTGGATGTGGTAAAAACGCCGGCAAATACGTAAAAATATGTGGACGATAAAAAGAACGGAGAGACGATAGATCTTTTCTTGCTTGCCAGGACAATGCGCTTTTAATGAAAACGGATCGACAGGTGCTAATGTGGTAAATTACGTAAAAATACTATGAATATCCGAGTTAAACCTTAACGGCAGATTCCCTCGCCAATTAACGGTCAAGTTTTTTTCTCAATTGAAACGTGTCGAGGTATACGGACAGTTTTCACGTTACAAATAATTAGAAAATAAAAAAGACCTTTCACGAACTTTCCACGGTGCAATTAAATAACGAAACTTTCACGTTCATTTAAATTCAACAGGACTTATTTTTTTTTATCAGATATTAAGTCTGAGCTTCGATCATTATCGAGAGGTACTCGGCATTGAATATTAAAAAGATGTGGGTCGACCGTCATTCGGTCGTATTTCGACATTGTCGCCAAACGAAATCACAGTTTAATTTCTTGTAAAGAAAAATAGGGTCCGTAAACGCGGAGACTTACATAAGCAGACACGGGTAAAAGCAGCGTGGTTCTCGCGATTGCTTATCATCTCGAGACACGTCGGTAATAAACGCAATAAGAGCCTCGATGTGCGCCTCTAAGTTTCTATTTTCGCGTCAGAAAAACTACTTCTCGGCGGCTTGATCGTGTAAAGGTTCCGGGAGAGTCTGAAAATACGCGGGTCGCATGTACGCGACGGGGCAAACTCTCACCTTTATCACGGAATTCCACGCGCGCGTCGTTTGCTGCGCGCGATCGTGTCTCGTCGATGAATCATTCTCCCCCTTGTCGCGCCAAGAGAGTGGTCGCGGTATTAATAATCGCGTGATTGTGCAACGTCAAAACAACGTAACGCTGGCCGGCCAACGGTACTTGTCGCGTTTCCACGCTTTTCGCTACGTATTTTCGTCGGTGCTATCGCGCTCGTTCGAAATTCCGGATATCTACAAGGACGCGCGCGTTAAATATTCCCTTTTACGAATACGCGATATCCGCGCGACGCGCTCGTACGCGTTAGCAATGTGCGTGCGACTCTCTCTCTCTCTCTCTCTCTCTCTCTCTCTCTCTCTCCGCGCAGGATTTCGGAGTTCCGAAACTATAGGGAGGTGCGGAAATAAATTATTCATCGTTCGCAACTGCGGCGCGATATTTGTAACGACACGCGTAATTTTAACGTATTTGACAGGCGAGACCCAAAATATGGAAATACAAAATTACTATCTTCCTTTGCCCTGTGATTTCAATAAATTTCAATACATATGGACAATTAGGATTGCAATCGTGCAATCAACTAAATTTCTCTTTTTGTGTCTGTGCGGTCCAAACCGGCGAAGTCAAGTGCTTCGTTCTCATTTTGATATTATCGATATTTACTCTAACACTCAAATTTTATTATTTGAAAAATGTTATGGAGATTTTGAAATTATAGCTCGCTAATTTCGCAATAATAGGTTACTTTGAGAGTGTGGAATATTATATATACGCGGGATGATGATATCCACTTTGATGTAGGACAACAAAGGTTAATCGTTAATTAGATCAGTTCACAAATTACAGAAAAATCGAAAATGTTTATTTTTCGAATAAATGCATTTATCTAGATAAAATAATTAATTATAATTACTCTATACATGTTTACATAAAATGTAACAAATGTTAGGATGCTATTTTATGATTTTTATGTTAAATATATATTGAAATTTATATTGTTTTACTATTATTTTAATTATGTTGTTTTAATATTAAAAATATTTGACGAAGAGTTAAGCGAAGGCGAAGGTTCGTGTTCTCAAAAAGCATTAGAGGATTAATCGATAACATGTAACTTATCTCGACGAGAATATCTGAAAATTTAAATCTCGGTCATCACGGTGAATAAAGTTTGTTCGGATAACATCTGGAAACTGCCCCTGTTAAACGTTCATTAAGACATTATGAATGTATAAACGAACCCTGCCGATCGCAGGGTAAGAATTATTCACTGCGTTTTTTGGACGTCTTTTCTTCAACTTGTAGAACATTCGCCGCGAAAGGGTAAACCCTTCTTCACTTCACCGACAATAAAAAACCGGCCTCTTTACCTCATTTACTTAATTGCACTGCCAGTTTCCCCATTCTTCCAACTCGAGGTAAAATGGAATCGTAGCCGCTCACATGGAGCTAATTGAATAGAAACGCAATATCGCGATTCTCTTACTCTGAAAGGAAAAGTCAACTCTTATCCAGAAAGTGCAAAAATTAGTAATGAAAGAAGAAACTCGATAATATTACTAATACTATTATAGTAAATAACCGCACGTTTACAATTGAATACAAACGTTATTTTACAATCTTTTTATTTTTTAAATTATTATTTATGGTTACTGAGCTTTATTGATAACACTAAAAAATAAAAAAATTTTACTGTTTACCGAAACGGTCAGATTTTTATTGACGCCTCATCATGCATTTTTCTTTTGCTTAATTTATATTATTATAGCCTTGTCCCCGGCATTATGTATCTATCATCTGCCACGAAGTCACTGACTTTCGTCACTGACAAGTATCACGGGAATGTCTTCCTCCTTTTTGCCCTTTAAACGTAGAATATTGACATGTGCTAAAAGCGGATGCATTGTCCGACCCATGTCAGGAGATACGATGACACATGTGAGATAGATTTCACAGCGTAGCTACGGATCTTACATAGATATAACATGGCGTTTGAAAATAATAAAATAAAATATATTTATACTTTGAACAGTAAAATATCAAGCTACGTTCCTCCAAAGAGTGCATATTTCCGGTTTCGGTCCAATTGCATGCCGTTACTTGTGTCGTAAACCAGCATCGTGATATATTTACGCGGCACCAACCGCAACCTTTGAATCTGTTCAATATTTTATATCATGCAAGACGCTCTTCGCGAATAATGTTCTTTACGTGGATATTAACTTCTAGTAATATAGTTTCGCCAGCGCGTCTCGTAATTATTTTGTAGATTGTAGAATAAGCGCGTGGCATGTGACAAATGATGATACACAAGCAATGTCACTTCCTGACGTTCAACAACGTTTAACAACAGTCCCGCAATTACGTTAATGTAGATGTCAGTCGTCGCCTGACATCTACATTAATGCTTAAATGCTTTAAACACAAAATGCTTTAAATTAAATTAGAGCCGTTAGAGAAAATTTGCTGTGTCTCAAACTAATGAATTAGATATACCGGTGGTCGATTATATGATGCTCGCTAATCTCTATCGTTGATTGTGCGTCTGCAATATCAGCTACCTTTACTACTTCTTTTTCCGTTCCGTCTCTGATAATTCGACGGCAATCATGTTTTTGCTAATGTTATCGCAGTAGTGGTGAGATCCAAATTTCCTTGAACAATTTTCAAACGTATAAAAGTATAGACTTGGATCTGCACGCGTAGGGAAATTAGTAAAATGTTCAACATAATGTAGCAATGTCGGCATATCGAGATCTACTTGGAGAATCAAAATTTTATATTACATATACACGAAATGAGACTTGATGGTACATTAATCTTGAGAGTAATAATTTCCTCATTGTCGTTCGTAAATCTTGAATTTCTTTTTCGCATACGCATACGTTTAATCTCCGTCGTATTAACATTGTTACTGCTCGGCCAAGCATAAACAGAAATTAGCGCGCGGAATGCAGTCTCGCGATTTCGCGACAATGACGCGCCGGTCTCGTCCACTTCTCTGCACACAGGTGTGTTTTAACGGGGTATTTACGGGTTATTTAATTGCCGTATACGTAGCGGTTGCGGTAAACGTCGGCTCGAACGTGACATGACGTGACGTGCTTCGTACTTGACCCAATTTCGCTCGGTTCGCCTGAACCGTCTTTAGCGTTCGCCTGAAAATAGCGCGCCCGAGTAAAATAAGGAGAACGGTGGACGGGGCAATGATAACTCGATATCGCGAGTTACTATTAATATATCCGAGAGGTATACGAAGACACGATTCTACGCTCCTGCGACGTGTGACTTCGACGAGGCGTTCAATAGTGGCAAATACTATCTAAAATAAGCGTCACGTGCAGCGCGTAAAATATACGAATACGTTAATTATAACTTTGGCCAATTTTGGGCCCACATACATGTATCTTGATCCCATTGCGATATAAAAGACAGACTGCAATCTAATTATTTCAATTTCAATCACTTGATCTGTTAAATTCTCGAATCGCGGTAACGGTTTTGGCTTTCATGAATTATCGATCCTGACCTTTTAATCGTCACTCGATCGTCATTGCTCATTTTATTCGCCGAATCTAAGCGGTAACAGTTATTCTCTCGGCATGCATTTAACATTCATGGTTCTAAGATTCAACGGGTGTCTGAAAAAGGGAGACGTGAAATGAATGAAGACGTATTTAAGCTCTCGAGATAGCTTCTTAATCTTTCGGACTCTCGGTGATGTCTGAGTAATTTTGCGTCCGCCCAGCAAGTTGATTTATTGTCCAGTAATTGCGATAAATCTCGCGATTGATATACGTCCTCGCGATAGCACCCCCGGCCTCTTAATAAAATTTCACGCGCTTCCATCGCGGGGGCCTGTCTCTCTCTCTCTCTCGTGGCTCTGGCGTTAACGCCGGATCGATCTCGTGAGTTCAGGGTTGCGTTGTAAGGCCTCTCTCTCTCTCTCTCGACGAGGAGAAACCTGCAGCGATATACACATATTAGCCGCGCCGAGTGTCTCTCAGATTTCTCTCCAGGTCCTTGATTATTAATCGACAGGTAACAATAATTCCCGCGGAAACACCCGTGAACGCGCGCGCATTATACGTGGCATTATTAACTGTCATATCGAATCGATTAGCGATATTAATGCGCTAATGCATAAGCGAGACACGGGGGAAATAACGCGCGGGCGCGCGCACGGGTGCACGTATGGAAATTTATGCAGGTTGTTGCAGAGCCCCTCGCACATCCTTCCTTTCATCTACGAAATTTAATGCCACACGCCTCTCTGATTAACCTCTGAACTTAAAATTTCCGCTAACATACGACCTACTTGAACTTAATCGAGAAACAAACTGTCACTATCCATTATTCACGTCCATAAAAATCTCAACTCGCTACATTCCTGAATTTTTAATCGCTAGTGTCTAGGCATCTTCTCTAAGAAAAGTAAGAGCGCACAATATCCTTCGAACGTGTGTGATTTTGTTTATTTCAGTTGGATGTGTAGGTATATCGCTACGGGATATCAGGTAATTATCGCGGGGCGTCAGACCGGCGAGACGTGTTTAAGGGTGAACAACCGTAGAATTTCGTCGTAGTGGCGTATTGATTAGCTCGGCAGGTGTATTACAATGCCGTAACAACATTATCACTCCGCGCTACAGTCGCCGTCTGTAGTACTGTAGTTCCTCACATCGTTAAACGCTTCACATTTGCATAACGGTTAAACGCCGTTGCCGCCGCGAAGCCACATAGCCGTCCCTCTCGCTACCGAAAATCAACAAGTCTGCACCCGGACGGATATTTGACACGCCGACGCCTTTTCCACCCTTTGTGTTAATCCGCTTTAATCTGATGCGGGTACGCATTTCGTCGCTGACGTTTGAAATTCGAAGTAACACCGAAACACAAAGCGCCAATCATCGCGATGAAATACTCTCCGCGTCGCTAACCGATCAATTAACCGTAAATTTTGCGGAGAGATCGTACCTTAAAATGGTACCATAACGAGGAATATAATGACATCAAAGTAGAACGCTCGAAAATCTCGCGAGAACTCAGAGATTTATCTCTTTAATGATTTACATGTATGACGAGTAAAATAATTGAAATATTTGTTTTCGCATATAAAATATGATGATAATGAATGATATCAATAGCTATGCAGAAGTTCAAAAGTTCAGAGGTTTGGAGAAGTTATTCAGGGAAAATATACGCTGGCTGATGCTCCATTTTTTCGCGAATTCGCACTTATCCGCCTGGATTGATTCGAAGGAAAATCGCGCGGGTGTTCTTCTCAGATATCGACGTTCTCTGAGACGGGCTTTTCTTTTCGCGATACACACACGACCTAGTTCGCCTAGCAGCGTGTGCGTGCGAAAAGGTAATGAATCCCGAGGTTATCGCCTATCCGGCAGTAGTTAGCGTCTCTAATTGCTAATCGTTCGCGTTGCCAATCCCTCCGCGATTGTACGTACATACGCGCTAGAATGTCATTATTCCACTACTGTCAATTGCATTATGGTTGTCGAACTCGAGCGTCGCGAGGGAGCGTGTCCGCAATGCGCTCTATTAATTATCGATCCACCGAGTTGCGACGGCCAGCGGAAACTCTTCGCCGGTGATAAATAAACACGAGAGAAATACATTTTTACTGCATGTAGAAGAATGGTCAGAAGCGGAGTGAGGGGTTCGGATAAGCGTTCGAAGTAATCAACGCGGGAATAAAATACGAGCAAAGAGAAAGTGAGGGTAAATAATTACGTGAAAGTACAAACGATGTTTTTTATAATAGTGGAAATGAAGTAGGAGTTCTCTTGAAGATTTTGTAGAGAAACTAAAACAATTTGTAAAAACGCCTGTTGCTTTGTGTACAAATGTGTTTCTGCACAAAGAGTCTCTCGTCGACGATATCAGATATCGAAAATCGCTCAGGCAAGTGTTCGACCCAGTTACACCTACGCAACGTACGTATATTCTTCATTCCCCAGCGATCTTGTTTGCCTTAATAGCAGTCTGCTTACTTTATTAAGTATATCACGTCGCGATAAGACATGCATATAATCCCCAGGGTTTTATTAATTGCCATATTTTATCCCTTCCTACGAACAAATGCACGGTTTCCAGGATTTTTATCAAAAAGGTTTTACTAGCTACTTCAATTTTGCGAAATATTCCTTTAACGTAACAAACATGTAAGTTTTTAATACAAGAAAGTTGCAAATACAAGAAACATATTCGTCGTGGCATTAACAAATAATTTGTCAGCAGAATAGAATCTTTTTTAGAAAGGCTTCAGCCTCTGGAAGTGACGGAGACTTCATATTACAACTAATTATGAAGCTCTTATACATATAAAAGGACGATTTGCTTGAAATGTTCCTCCAAAGATTTCATGGTGCATAATATCATCTACACACATGTAAAGAGAGAATCGAGCTTTTATATAATACTCGATATTAAAAGTCTGCAAAAAATTCACCCTTCGCAGTCATTCCTACTCGTCGTTAAGATGTAATTTAAAATGCTGTTTGAGTTTCACTCACAGCCTCAGTAGGCTTCGGCAAATATTTGGCTCGAGTGGATGATGGAATTCCAATTCTTGACCTCTATACGAAATGCTTGTTCCATTAATATTAATGCGCAGACCGACTTGAATTGACTTCCCGAATTTCTTCCAATAATTAAAAATGAGTTAACTGTTTAATTTTGCAACGGATATATATTTTGTATTTCTTATATTAAATTAATATTAATTTCTTTATATTAAACACAATAATTTTAAGTTCTTCTTAAAATATTATTTTAAAAAATTAGAATAATAATTAATTACGAAATCATAAGATTATACGTATTGTAAAATGCGTGGTCTTTAGGTATAATAGTAATTTATTTACTTAAATAAACATTAAAATCCTAAAAGATCGAAGGCTGCTTTTTATGTATGTATCAGTATGGGCAACGTTTTCAATTATGTTGCAATTATGAGAGTAATAAATATTGATAAAAAATCAAATTGATATAAATATAAAGTACTTGTTAATTAACTTGTCTCTGACGTTTATCTGAGAAAAACATTGATTGACGATTGGCACTTTTAGTATCGCATTAATTAAATGACGTTGACGTCCAATGGCAATATAACTGTAATTCTGCCAATGATGTGTCTTCCGACATTAAATGTGAGAAATATCTCAGGCCTATAAATAATGATTGATCATTTTTCAATAATACTATATATCAACCATTATTAAAGTACACGAGTACATTTTATCAAAGAAATTAGATGTAGAAGTGAAAAAAGATGCAAATAAACAAGATTTAGTGTAAAATTGATTCTTTCTTTCTCATCACAAGCTAGACAGCTCTGATTGATTTCTATATCGTTCACGTTATTAAATTACGTCCGTCGCGCGAGACTTCAATCCTCTTATGAGCGTCCCCGTAAAGCGAGTATCCGTATTTATGATTGTAAATTATTAATTGCGTCTCTTGTCATGCGTCCCGTATTTATTGGATCGGCTTTACGAATCGGCCAGACAAATCGATACAAAGGCAGCTGAAGACTAGCATTAGCGCCGATAAAGCACCACCATTTCCAGCATGTTTTCAATTAATAATTAATACTAGTTGCTGCCTCGTGCGCACTTACGGCTCGAGTGGGTGTCGGTTACTTATTTACCATGCCGCCGATTGTGTAACGCAATAAAAGCAGGCTAAAGACGAAACGGGAAAACAAACGTATCTTTGACCGTAATGGGTAGATATATAAAGCCACAATCAAGAAGTAAATCCAATAAATAATCGAATTCTCGTATATAAAATTAGTTATCTCATGCACTATGTGTACGTTGTAAAACTTGATATGCTTCTTTTACTTGTTTTTGTTTTATTGTAGTATAAATTATTTCTATAATCTTTCTTATTATCTTTTTTACGTAAAATTCCATTTACAAATGTCGTCTCTATAGCACAGTATAGACTAGCGAGTATTGCGGGGACCTCGTGTGGATACACTCTGACGGGTTAAATAAAGATACATACGCTTGTCCTGATGATGAACGTACGTAACACAGGCTAGATACAGTTTCCGGTGAAATGTCTCTAACGTATCTACAAATAATATTAGTTTGCGCGACATCAAATAACCACCGCGCGAGTGGGCGATTATTCCGAGTTGATCGACGTTGCAAGCGTTTGTAATTAACATCGATGTTTGAAGTAATAGCTCGATTCGAGAAAGCATCAATTAGAAATAATTGCTAAACTTTCTGATGCATAATCCAATTTGTTATCATTTTGAAAGCTAATTAATACATAGCCTCATACTCTTATGTATTATAGAGTTGTTCTGTATGTGATAAGAAACTTAGTATCAATAATTAAATTTTTTTTACATGGGGAAATCTTCCAAAGACACCCCCGCCTCGGGCAAGACAGAGATAGTGTTGGATTCAACGGACATAAGTCCATCGTCTACCAACTAAAACCCCATATGAGTTCCAGCTAAACCTTAAGGGGAACCCTGGGAACTTGTTATAATTACACTTCCACTGTATCAATAATTAACTTAACTTTTTAATGTCAAATAAAGTGAGTACAATTAATTATGACAATAAAGTTGTAGAATCTATTGATATAAATAAGCGTACGCGAATAAATGTTGTAAATTGACGCATTGAGATACGAGAGAACGGCGAAATGATTATATAATGGACGTGTTGACGCCGCCACCGCAACTCACTGTAACTTGTATATCCGTGTTCCGTCGTGACGTTAAGCCGTCGAGCCTCGTTTAGAGAATTGCCCTTAGGCTTTCTATCCCCGGCCCCCGGACGTTTCGACCCAGATTTCGCGTTCGCTACTCTTGCGCCTTCCGAACGCGCGGGCTTTTGAACAATTAATCGAGCGACAAGCCACGAAAACGGACAGCAATTCCGTTCGCATATCCTCCCGAGGCTTTTCTACGCTTTTCTCTCATTGTGACGAGAGAGAAAGAGAAAGGGAGTTCAATTTGCAGCCGCGCGAGTTTCGCGACGTGGTTCGGCGACGATCGCTCTTATGGCAATCGTCGAAATTGGAGAAATAATTCACTTTGACGCGAGCAAAACAGGAAATAAGAGAGGCGATAATAATCCCGCGAGCGAACTGGAAAATAATCGCGTTTCGGTTCTTCAAAGTCGGTATCGAACTGAGCGAATTGCATCGCGAATGAATCGAAAGGAATGGGAAAAAATAATTAACATTAGGATGCGGAGGATTATAAAAATATAGTAACGATACACAATACGTGAGAACTAAAGAGTTTTCGAAAGAATTTTTTTTATTGAAGGTAATTAATGGCGCTATTTATCAAGCAACATGGAAACCATCAGTTAACTCTTTCGCTCAGTTCTGATTCAGCCTGTGGTGAACAACATTCGCTCCATGCAGATTTCTTGCCCCTGACTAGAAATGAGAGAGAAAGTTGCGATAAAGTTTTTGCTAATACTTTATTATTGAATTTCGAAGCACGTTCGATTTTTACGGCATGAAAAGAAATTGACGAACGAGGGCTTCGTCACGTTACCATAATTAGTTAGTAAGTAAATGGCGCAAGTGCCTTTTTCGCAGATATAAAGTTGAGGGCTGACGAGGGGCAAATCATTTTGTTCCGCGATGCAATCACGCATGTTGAAAATCAAGATAAAATACGAAATTCTCACGGCATTTTTTCAAGTCGTGGAAAAAAGTGCGTAAGAGGAAAAGTTTACGAAGACACGGCTCATTTTTCTTTCTAGTGTCGCGCCTGCAATTCTCTCGCCCGTTGAAGCGCCCACGCTCGTTAGCAGCAATAATTAACGAAGTGGGAGATAACGGTACGACGCCGACGACACCAGTGTACGCAAAGTCGGATTGAACGAGGGACGATCGCATTAATGGCGAATGTAGAACGCTTTCTCCTCGATCAATTAGCTTTATTAAATACCGATCATTGACAGATCGCTTGTTATCTGCGTGCGAGTATCTTATTCCCAAGTGCCAAGAACTTCCTGAATAAATCCTGAAGCTAGGAAGATGGGGGAGTCGATTTATTGCAGTAAAATTAAACGAGGATGACTTACTTAATAATTGAACGTATAAATTTTACATAATATATGTATATCCTTTCTTCGTCAGAAATGAAACTAAATCTCTTTTGTCTAAAAAAATTCAAATGTCTTGTTTTCATATACGCGAGATGCTTTATACATTTTAAACGTCGTCGTTCGTTTGTCACCATTTCTTACATTATTTTACAATTTTACTGATTCTATAATTATTCGTAATTTTGCTTGTTATCATCTTACAATTTTATAAAGTTTCTAATTATTTTGTAATTTTGTTTTCATCTATCTTTCAAGATTATATGGGTACACTTATTTACATCGTTTCAGATATTAATCTTTACATGCCTATCTTTCATTGAAACTAGAACAACCGGCGTGTTGTTATCGAGGATGGATCATCGACAGCGATAATGTAGTCAAAAACGTGCGATTCGGTTAAGCCGAAATTGAACGTCGCGGTTGAATCGCACCTATGTCGAATTACGTCCATTACGTCGAAACATCCGTCAAGAGTCCTTTGTATCATCCGCGTGCAAAAGCCGCGTGCACTCGACAAGCGGGTATATGTGCGAAACACACACAAAATAGGCACTTACCCTACGTAATATAAGCATATATATAGGTACATCGTGCGCAGTCCGCTTTTGAACATTATCTAGTGCAACTTTAATGGGGGAAACACGTTAATTAACAAGCTGCCAGTTAAGCGGATACTTCTCGTATGTAGACACTCACGTCTTTGTACTTTCTTGCTCGCAACCTCGCAACAAACACTTGTTTCGGCAGCGGGATACCGAGTCGTTACAGCAAGACCGCAAATTTCGCAAAACACAGGAAAATTCTAATGATAAAAAAATGTAGGAATTGTAATTTATATTTCCGGAATATACTTAAAAAAAAGACACGATAAAAGAAAAACTTTTTTGTAAATATATTAGAATGATAGTAGGATAATTGTAGATCATTTTCGATAAAAATAAATACATTTTTCTCTAACTCTGAATAAAAAACTGATTAATACAGCATTAAGTCATTTACAGAGAGTGCAGAAAAAATAAATATTTGTTATCTGCAAAAATTTTTGACACAAACCGATAGATCCGCTTTATTGCATTTGTCGAGTTTTTGTAAATAGTACATGTGCATCAATGCTATTTACAAAACTCGAGTCGACAGATGCAATAAAGCGAAATTATATTCATTAAAAAGATGGATATTTGTATCTTTTATTAAGTTCTTTTCAAATATTTCGAAAATACTTTAGCGATATTTGGATATAAATTTTGTCGGCATTTATTTCTCTTCTTCCTGATAAATAAAATGTAATTTTTGTAATAAAAAAAAGTAATCAAACGATATGATTATTTCATCTCATAACAGTGAATCTTAAATAATTAAACTCGAATGCGGCCGGGATTAATAAGAGACGTATAGAAATGAAATCTGTCGAGGTTTAATTAAAAAGTGTTTCGCATATATACGGCATGCGCACTGAAATGTGCACGAGTGGGCGGATAGATAACCGGATATTGCCGACAGCGCAGTGATTTTATTCTTGATGAGATCATTGTCGTACCGCGCTCTATTTACCACTGTAAATGCAATATCATTGTCGTTACATGGACACTGAGTAACTGCCTTGTTTGCACGCTGTATGCAATAACTCTGCAAAAGTGTGGGCGTAAATCCGTAGACCATCGCATTCTAGATGTAGTGACGTTTCCGTAAAAACCTGCTAATTGACGTTGGGAATTAATCGAAGTTCGACAGACTAAACAAATATCTGTAACGCGTGTGTATTGTTGCAGGCGTTACAACATTTTGTACCATTAATGTTATAAAATCAAGACGAATAAAAATCGCAGTCTGTAAAAAGCTACATAACTTATAAGCGCGCACGTAAAATTAAAAAAAAAAGACACTCTGGAGTCAATATTTAAAAACATAACAACTGATAAAATGGACCTTATGTTCGCTGTAATATGCGACAAGCAAAATTTTTCACGAATAATTACTATTCCGTTAAGATTTTAATCAGATTAATGGCTCGTTTAAAGCACATCAGTGATATAGCGTAAGTTAATTTATTACGATAACTCAACCATTTATCCATTATAAGTCTATTTATTGTGTTAAATCGATTAGTCAAGTTGATTAATTCAACAGGCAGTTACTATAATTTCAGTTCTAATAATTTTCAAACAAGTACAATACTTGTACAGAGATAATCGAATTAACTGCGAACATTCACAGAAAGGATAAGGATGCTCTGATCCACTGTTGGAGGATCATTTTAAATCTTTCAATCTTTTATATTTTAAACACTTTTTCAGTTTATTACCTTTATATCGCAATGATAACGCACTCTATTTAGTTAAAATAAAATTGAAGTACAAGCAGACATGTTAATTATTTTCTAAAATCTTAATTTAACCTTTCATGTAATATGATAATAGACTTAGTTTTTTAAGAGATAATTTTATTCAGGACAATAAAGATTTATGAAACGGATTTAATGAATCTTTATAGCAGCAGATCTTTGTGCTAAAAATAAACTAAGGTACTCAAAACTTACTATCAGTTGTTCTGGAAAAAAAGTTTAGCTCACAACGCAACCCTCTTTCCCGCAAGAAATGGTGCTTACGAAAAAACTGGGGTTGCGAATAAAAGGCCGTGTCTGCAAAGAGAGGGGAAACTCCGCGTTATCGTCTGAAAAGCCTTCGGCTTTATATTAATCGCATCGAGAGATTCTTAATTTACTGTATAGCGTATAAAGACCACTTTGAGGCACTTATCAACGTGAATACGGCAGTTACGAATTAAGCGATTTCATGCAGATATACGCTTAAGAAACAAATTTGATCTCGTTATATTTGAACGATTTGGACACTAATTATTCAAAACAATCATATTTCTGCTTTACGATGAGGAATTATCTTCTTTGAAGCAAAATTAAGCGTCCAACATGCTTTTATGTAACTTTCTTGTCTTGCATAGAACGCCAAATAAAATTTGGTGAGTTATCTTTACGATCGCTTTATCTTTCATTATGGCCGAATACCATTTGATACCATTCTCCAAAAGTGACGCGATATTTTTACATCATAAATGAGAAACGCGATAATCCCGACCGCAAAAACGACCGTAAACGGCGCGCAGAAGCCGAGTGAATCCGGGTCAAAGCCAGACTCAAATTCTATTTAGGAATCGACTAGTATGCCTTATATCCTTTTATTGGAGGATAGAGCGTATGGCATGATAATTTTGGGGGATGGTGATAGAAGCTGGTGGGAGCCACCGAGTTCGAATCGAGGTCGGATCAAATAGACGGAGCGTGTTCTATTTGCAACGCGAGGTGGCAAGAAGAGAGAGAGATAGGCGGGTAAAAGCGCCATATGCGCCTATAAAAAAATGACGAGGCTCGATCGGGTTGCGAGCGGACCGTGACGCAGGAACAAAATGAGTTTGCCGAGTTTTATTTGGCGAACCCTTTTGTGCCCGGCCGTAAAGACGGTCGGAGGAGAGACGGGGGCATGCATCCCGGCCACACCGAGCTGCGACACTCGTAAACGAGCGTGTATTATTGAACGAGATTATTATGCACTCGCGAGCGCAGATGAGTAAATGCAGAATAGGATTGGATCAACAATTTAATGAGCTCCACGATTCTCGGTGAAATTGATCATCTAGCGAGTAAACGTAAACGTCATTGGATTTACAAACGTATAGAGAGATCAAGCGTGCCGAATCTCGTCAAGATTATCTGAACGCGGGACTACTGCCCTTTGAACAATGGATCTTAACGTATGTATCGTTGCGTCGACGACGACGATCACGTATGCGGATTAGAATTCCGCGATACCGAGCGATAAATTCAATTTCACTTACGACGGACAGGGGGACTGTCACAAATATATCCATTCCATCCCACGTTGAGAGCAAAAACGGAAAAGAGAGGAGCATGACCCGTAAATTTATTTCCCCGGCTGCCGAAGACGGATAATGCGCCTCGTGACTGGCGCCCGGCCAACCCTTAATCGCGGCCCCGCGCTCGCTCGGGCTTTGCGGGTGCAATCTGCTCCGACCTTCGCGGTACGCGGATACGGATTGGAAGGCGGCTTTTACACACTCGCGAACTGACCCCGTTTCGCCGCCGTTGAAGTTACACCTTGTTCGCGGTATACGGTGATTTGTACGTACAAGCAACTCATCGAACAAGAACAGAGCGTCTTCCGCGGAGGCAAGAGAAATAGAGAGAAAGAGAGTAAAACAAAGTACCGAATTTAACGAAATTCCAAGAAAGTAAACACCCTCGGGGTTGCTTTAGATTATTTTAGAGCACGTATTCTTTAACACTTGAACTTAAATCCAATTTGTATTACATCTGAACGATGCAAAACGAGAAAAAATTATTCAAATCAAATAGAAAGATGTTTGGTTAAAAAATGCAAACTTGAAGAATAACAGAGAGTGATTTAATTTAATTAATTTTCATAATTTACGATAAAATAAGAGCAGTCTGTAATTAACGTAACTTTTGCTACGTTATATATCGATCTTTGGCGCATCCGCCTTAATATTATTCTTGATGCACGAAATAGAATCTCGCTCGAATCTCCAGTATTGTTGGGACTCGTCATTCCTCGATCTCTCAATAATCGAGTCACGTCGTCGGTTAGATGTCGTCGGAATATTCAATGAGGGAGCACGATTGCGATACGAGGTAAAGGAGGTATCGGTTACACGCGTTTGAGGCGGAAAATTAATCAACAAGCGAACATTAATTTGAGCCGAAGTTCGCGGATTATTTTCTGCAACGTTAAACGATCACCGCGGAAGCTCCTTCGACTGCGGCTGACTGCGAGACGTAATTACCTCGTTACACAGGCATTTCCCGTGTATGATACGCCAAGTAGCGACTCGCTAGCTTCTGTTTTTGAGGCGAAAAGATGGTTGCGTGGCCCGCAAAATGCCGAAGAGAACAGGGAACACAGTTAAATATCCGTGTTCATTTACGTGTCGCGGGACGGTAAAAAATAAAAAAAAAAACAAGAGAAGTTAACGCGACTTCCGTTGCGAAACAATTCAGAAACTGGTAATTGGATCTATGCGAGCGCGTCAAAAGCACCATTACGACAGCACGGGAGCATCGCACGTGCGCGATGCATCATCACCAGCCGGATTGTCATCCGCTTTTATGCATAACGAAGTTTCGCATAAAGGCCTCTGCGGCACACGAATGCCCACGTCAGCTGCGGAATTTCCGCTGCGAATATTTCGGACGGAATTTTTGCGTAATTCTCCCTTTGTATCATGCCGAAACTCGCCGTCTAGATGGGATCAACTTCGGGGAATGTTTAATGGGAGATAAACGGGTCTGACTAAAATGATAATCCTGTCCTCTATCCTTTCTAAATATCAAATATATATGCAAATATTTTATTAAAAAAAAAGAAAATAGCTAAAAATTTGAATGCCACTGTGCATTCAACACTACTGTGGTCAACACGTTCGTGTGCTTTGTCACATGATTTGTTTAACGCGATGTAATGAGTACCTATACGTTGCGAAAAATGTTTATGTCGTGTAAGGAATCGAAAATTTGGCGGCGATCGAGGACAGGATTTGGTTGCGGGACGGTCCTTCCGTTTCCTGCCAACTTTATACCTGGAATGCTGACTACTGTTTCGGCGCACCGTAAATAAGCCTGTAATATCGCTGTAACATCGTTTTCTTCTAACGGCGACCTCGTTAAACGTGTAATAGGTTCTCGATACCGAGAGGGGTGTACCGGATTAAAGGTATCAAGGACACTCTGAAATTGCGATCGTCGATCAACGTGAAGTCCACTAAACGCTTGACGTTGCAGTATATAGACTTTAATAAGATTCATTCTACGCCGATCGGATGACGTTTCTTCTTCTAAAGCTTCTTTGTTCTCCTTTCCGTTAATTAAGTACACAAATTGAGAAAGAAGATGCACTTTCTTTAACTACCTAGTTATAAAAGTCATGTATTAAATTTCAAAGCAAGTAAGACGTGATTTACAGAAAGAAGGTACAATTAAATATTATAGCAGTTTTATGGACGACTTCTCGTATATAAAGATGGGCAAAAGTAATAAAGAAAATGCTATTGTTCAATAGGAAAATTAAGAAAGACTAGAAATTAGCGTGTTATTACTATTACTCTTATATTAAATTTATATTATAAATTTATAATTAATATATATGATCCATGTTTTTCATAGGCTGGGATGAAGTAGAAATGAGCATCTGAAGCAGGTGCTGTTGTCCAATGAGAAGATAAAGAAATAAAAAATTAGAGCATTAATACGTTGTACAACGTACAATTTTCTCAGAGAGATCTACCTTTATTTTATTAATTCTTCAGAAAACTTCATATATACTTTTATGCTTTATGTGTTTACGTAAATTTTCAATTATCAGATCTGTATTATGCGAAACTGATCACAACTCGCGTCCCAATCAGAAGTCTCATTTTTCCTGCATGCAAGAACGTCCAGAGGAATCACTCGTTTCCCCCGGGATGGATTTATTTCGAGAGCTCGTTTATGGCGGCGTAACCGTGCCATTGAAGGAAAAAGAGCAACACGTGCTCTTCATAAGCCCTCCATCCGCCTGCATGATGTATGCGCGAACATTCAATAGCTGACGCGTGCCTATATGCTTTGCATCCGATACACCGATGTTCCGGACATCATATTTGCGTCTGCCTTTTAACGAATACCGTTGAATTATGGATAACGCCATTTACTTGATATTTGCAAATTATGAAATAGAAAGATTTTGACAGATCAACTTTATACGCGTAAAGAAATGTAGAGAAAAAAAATCTGTTTTTCCATGTTTAGTTTATTTAGTTAAATAGGCTCTGTTTTGAACTTTAATTTGTATAATAATTGATTTCTTAAATGTATCATTAATTGCATCGTTTAACTACAATTTTATTCTTTAAGTTATTAATTTATAATAAAGATTTATCTGCAATGACGCAAGTTAAAAGACGACACAGACGAGATAGAGGAGTTTTAATAACAAAACGGACTCTCTATTTTTTACATTTGTACATCCAATGTCCGATATTCAATATTACAAATTAAATTACATATCGATATTCGATAAGATTAAGGAAAAATAGTAAATTTTTAGATATCTTGTTTAAGTTTCCCCGAGGAGGTCAAAGTATACGGCAGATTATCTTAAATTTTCAAACACGTATCCTACTTTGGTATGACAGAAGGGGTCCCGTGGCGAAAAGGACATCTGCCCTAAATTTTCTTCGTAGCCGTAACTCAACTGCCCGAGGAGAAAATTTCCGATGCTCGCACATCGGGGAATTGTATAGCGCAGAACTGCGGAACCTCTCGAAGAGGCTTCGTAAATTTGGCAGTATTCCTGTTCAAACTTTCAAGAGGTCAACGAGTTTCGATATAGCTCGCCAAATGGAAGATATTGGCGGAACGCGTTCGACACGTGATTTCGAAAACGAATTCCGTAAAACTTCCTTTCAAGACAGAAAGAAAGTTTTACGGACGACGCATTTCAGACACGTATGGCAAAACAACCATCGAATGTCGTTCGAAAAAAACAACATTTTAACGGGACGAATTTTTTTCTTGACGACAGCGGAATCAGTTTTAAATATATCGCTTTGCAAAATACGCTTTGCGATAATTAATCGTATACGTGTCGCAATAACGTAATTCGCAATGGCGTAATTATAAGCGAAATGTCCGGAAGTCGGACGGCGCCGGTGACGCGGTATAATAGGCGGCATTGTATTCCCCTAAAAGGCTTACATTTTCAGAGGCACGAAAAGTATTTTGAGATAAGACAGGAAGAAGAATCCTCCCTCGTTCCTTCCTTCGCACGCGAGAGAATGGAAAGTTTTTTCCCCCGTGACTCGCTTGGGGAAGACACAATAGCGTGAGTAGGTATAGGTAGCAAGTAAGGGTAACGGGGGTAGAGACGGGACAAAGGGGGAGAATTTTTCTGGGCTGGCACGCGAGGATTGTACATTTGATATCGGGCAGATGTTGCGAGCTTGTACATGTATATGCAATTTTATGATAGATTTTATGATGGACATAAGAAATTGCACAAATAATTGGTTTACTCGTTCGATAAAACATCCGGGGGCGCTTATCGAAATAAAAGTGTATTCAAATTGAGATGAAAATCGCGAAAAAATTTATAAAAATCTGAATTTCTCTACCGTTACGCGTGATAGTCGTTTGCATATCAATTTCAGCTTATTTGTCTGGAGCAAACATGGCGCTCTCCCAACGCATTTATTTCATTTTGTAATCGTAAAATAAAATAATATCAATCAAATTTTTCAGAATTTTATACTCCGCAGTATTTCTCGTAATCGAAAGTTTGAAAAAGCTTTCCGGAGGATTAAACTGAAATTTTGCAAACGTGTGGCTTTGACATATGATATAATAGATTATTGAAGGGGTGAATTTTTCACTTCGCGGAAAATTCGTAAATTTTTCGCAAAACTCCAATTTTCTGAATGGAGTATCTCGCGTATATCAAAACCTAAGTGGCAAAGTTCGTGTCGCTACACAATTCAATTTTCCCGACGAGTGGTTCTAATCTAAACAATAAGCACCAGCGTCTTTGTTTTCCGTGCAATTTTCGATCTCGCGTTATTTTCTCGTTCTTATCGAGGTGAAAGCAAGAACGGTCGATTGTGTTCGTATCCAGATGTGCATTGTGTGCACATTAATTACAGACGAGTTTTCTTGCCAGCAAACTCCGAATAGGGGGAGAGAAGTGAGAAAACGTGGGAAATGGAGGGCGATTCGAGCATCTCGTTCGAAGAAACCGAGCATTGTCAGCCGTTATTCAAAAGATCGCGCCGGTATTGGTGCCGAGTGCCTCTGCAGAAAGAAAATCACTCCACGTTCACCAGCGGCACGGCCGGTTCGTTTAATTATCTTCCATAAGATTTTCCACGAGAACGATTCCATTACGTGCGGTGACGTTCGTCCGGGCTATAATACTCTCCCACTTCGTCCGACGTGCTCGGACTAGCTATTCGCGACTAATTTCTTGGCAAACTCGTGGGCGATATTAATCTTCCGCAGAGCAAAATCAATTTTACGTCAAAATATTAAATCAATTAATTTTTACTTATCATATCGCGTATACGATATTTATTAAAATGTTTGACATTTTAAGAAGAAAATGTAAATCAATTCTATGAAGAAAAAATCGCTTGTATAAGATATTATATTTAATTTTAAAGTTATTAGAGAAAAGTGATTAAATGAAAATTATTTATAATTGAAATTATTTTTAATTGAATTTATTTACTTTTAAGATAAACTAGAAGTAACGCGAGAAATATGATCTTATACCTTTAAATCCCTATATTATCGCTTTTCCAATTTTCAGCATAATAGAATTTTAATTTCGTTTAGTTCGACTATAGTTTTATGAAGTCCGAGATTAATATCGAGATAGATTAATTCGTATTTTTTATCGGCATATTGTATTGTGTTCTCTCTATTATATGTTCATGGCGTTCGTCCACGGATGTTGCTGCGACGCGGGATGTTTAGACCCTGCGGGAATATGTAGGCTCCCGTAGCGTGATTTATGCGCGACAATGGCAACGATAAAATCTCTTCTATACGGTTTATACTCTTGTTACGAGCAATTCCACAGTAGGACGGATATTTCGCGAGTTGCGTAACACACCGGCGTGAGTTACAACGAGGCTGGTGCGGACTACGCGTAGATAATTGAATCCGAACGCCGGGAGAGATCTCCATGCTGGAAGTTATGTTGGAAGCAATCAAAACTTGAGACGCGGAAGTCGTGAGGAAATATCGATTTGCGAAATCTCGGAACATAGAGATTGATCTGCTGTTGCTAATTAGCGCGTGACCTGAAATAACATCCAATATTTGAATAATTAAAAAAAGAAGATGTAAATTTAAGAGAAGATGAGCGAAGTGTCGTTGAAAGATATTCGGTTCTGTGCACTACCAAACGGCAGTTTGATTTAAAGGAATTTAGGAACGATTATCGTTCATCTCGTCAAGCACGAAGAAATTTAAATACGCTGACATCTCCTTAAACATTTCGAACTTCAGCGATGAGAAGTTAATACTGACGATGTACGATAAGTCCGTAGCTCGTTTTCATTATCGGAGCGTATAATTTGAAGAATGATCACCTTCGGGCTCCCTTTCTCAAACTTTGCAAGTTTGTCAAATTTATTCGAGCGCACCGGCTTACGTCGCAAAGTTGTTTTAGTGAGCACTATGTAAAGACTGAAGAATCTTGCTTAAGCGCGATCCATATCAAGCGTTTTATCTATGTACAAATGACAGGGATTGAGCAATACACATCATAATACACAATCTCGCCATTGCGATCATTAAGCGGATAAACGTGAGTGTTTAAATTGTACGTTGACTCTCGGGAGGATTACGAAATTGCGAAAGGATTGAACGATTCAATAACGATCGCGAACAAATATGTCAAAACGCATAATTAGGTAATTCTGTAAAAATATATCTATATACATATATTTCGAGAGAAACAAAAATATAAAATAAATAAAATTTCCCTTTTTTTCTCGATATCGCTAAGCTAATTGTAAATATGAGAATTTAATATTTTTACCATTTGTAATATAGTTTGGGAGTATCAATTAAAAATAAAAATTTAGTTTTATCGACATTTAGTATCATATTGGGGGTATATAAAAAAAAAATAGTTTAAAAAAAAAAATGGACGAGCGCGCAAGATGGAACGCAAATCATAAAGACGGATTATCGTGAATGCCGTGTCTTCCGATATCCACTTAAACTCGAGAATTCGAAGCATCAGCCGCCGCGCCGTGTAGCCAAGCAAATCGCGCAGCGAATGAGGTATCGAACTATTAGGACGGTGCGCATCGACACTGACAAATTACAGCGATACGTCGTCGTGCGGCATACTCGCGCGTTGATTTTCCGAACGCACGCGAAGATCGGGGATAAATCGCTAAGCCCGTAAATTCGCCGAGGTGCCACGTTAAAATATCTGCAGCGTTATCCGCATTAACTCTCGCGGTATATACGTCACAAGAAGATTATATCGTTTTTCAATTATGCAAACGAGCGAGATAGAAATAAGTGGCAGTGATATAAGAAGAAAATTGAAGATATTTAAATTCAAACGATCTTAATTGCATTTCTCGTACTTTTGCAGACGAGAATACCGAGATTCTAATCTCATCTTAATTTTGAAGCTGCGAGAAAAACCGGAAAATTGAATATACCATGAGACTCGACTATTTTTGGTCTTGCGAATTTGACCATTTTTTATTCCTCTTCCATCTTTACCGGAGAGACTTTCAAAGTTGACTGTATTTTATTAAGTATGTAAAACGCAAAGTATACTTATATAATAAAAATAGCATTTTTTTGTAGCGCAAGATAAAATTATTTGACAATGCCTGTTTAATCCAGGACTTTAAACCGAGGCTTGCTGTATAAATCGGCTTGTCGTACTTTCGGTATTATTTAACGAGAGAAATTCCAGCGGCGCGAAAATTTCCCGTCGAATTCACCTCTTTTGGTGTCCGCGTATCGACCGAAACGCGATTACACCTCCGCTTATTCTTTTTGATAAACAGGCTCCGGCGACCGCGTAGTCGTTAATTCCGTTTTGCGTTTTATCGCGTCGTGCGAGTGATCAAACTCGGCCGATCGTTAACGCGGCGATCGATTTCATGAAGATAGGGTACAGTTGTAAAATCGCTCTGATCCAATTAAACGTCAATTATGTGCGTCCTGTATTGATAGCGGCAATAACAATCGAGCACGCGACACAAAATAAGTCGTCCGATTCGTTAAACGGAATAATTTTATTTCAAACGTAGCACAAACGTAATGCATTTCTCTTTTTTTCTAAAAAAAAAAAGAGATCGATCCTGTTCTTTTACAAAATAATGAGGTGCTCTCTTTGAATTTGTGTACCCGGTCATTCGTATCTACCATTTTTTTGTATGAACGCGAGCTTCGAATATCTAGAAATAATCATATTATTGAGATTATTTAGTTTTTAAATTTTTCATTTAAATAATTTTATATTAGAATTAATTTTATATTACACTCTCTCTTTCTCTCAATTGGAACTCTGTTTTTTTTTTTAATGATATTAATAACGGAAGAGAACATTTGCGTGCATTAAAAGACTAGATATAATTAAAAAATTATATAAAGCTGCGCAACGATGTTGTTTTTGATATACAATTTTAGTAACGTATTTAATTTATAATTTACAGCTTTTGATTTATAATTTATAAGCGTAATTCGTGATTTAGAATGACCAGCAAAGGATTCTGCTTCAAATGGATTTATTTGCTTCCTCGTGCACACTTTTACAGTGTGTACTTACCGCATCATATATTTATCACGTTGAAATCACAATGGTTTCGCAAATAAGCGCGTCGCAACAAGATCGTTAGTCATCCGTTTAATCCAATGGCGGGTGCAACTAGTGATCGAGCTCAATCATTAGCTCGACCCTCGGGAAATCCGGCCTTCAGGAAAAATCGCGACTTTTAACGCGATTATTTTTGTATTATTACATCCGCTTATGTCGTCCGAAACAACTTTTCTCATCTTTTTTTTTTTTTTTTTTTTTTTACGTGAGGAAATCTTCAACTACCGGGCTACGCCCGATAGCCCCCCGGGTGTTGTGGGGGGAAGACCCCCTCGCCCTCCTGGCAAAGGAACGGGGGGAGTGTCGGATTTTTACCGACTAAAACCTCACGGGTGTCCTTACCTGCGCTTTGTGGGACCTGACATTTCGACGTAAAAGCCATCTTGACACGTTACTAATATTTACGGAATCTATTAAGAAAATTGTCGGAAAATGGGAAAATGTCAGCATGCAAAATTCAACGCCCGAGATCAGAAGTGCGTGCGAGTACGAAATTTTTAGTTCTGTTTGCTTTTAAAATTTAAATAAGATTAAGGAAAACTGATTTCTCTCTCTCTCTCTCTCTCTCTCTTGTGGAGTCCAAATCCTCCGCGAGACCATTTGAATCGTTTTTATCGTGACAATACGTTATAGAACAGTCTAACTAAAATTAACGTTAGATTATCCACGGCACTACGTCTTTCCATTTTCATACAATGTCGCAAGATAGCATGTGAACAAGTAACGTCACGAATGGGAGGTCCCTTATTGAATATCTGAATCCTCGGGAGCTGCATAAAGAGAAAGTTTCGCAATCGCGTAACGGAAAAGTTGGCGAGTTATCGAGTACGGCTGACTTCTGCAATTGCAGAATCTCCGGCGCCTGCAAACTCACCAGGTGTTATACGGGGTATGAATGGGGGTGCACGAATAAGCTCCTCCAGTTTGTAGTTTATGACGGGCGAGAACTCTCGACTCCGGATTAGAATTCTCACGTCCGGCCGACGTCTGCGATTCTTCGAGAGAATTACAAAGAGACAAAGAGAGAGAGACCGAGAGAGAGAGAGGGGGGAGGGAGAAAGAAAGAAGAGAGAGAGAGAGAGAGAAAGAGAGTTCTTCTCTCGAATGTATCGACGGGAATATTTGCGTGTATACGTGCGCGTGTGTATGTGTATACGTGCATACGTACTAGCATTACGGTACGGTTGTTTTAACGGCACCGGGAGGTGAACACACCGCGAGGGCGGGATCGATAACCGCAAAATCGCCAGCCCGTGACCGTTCAGTAGGATACGAGAATCGAGCTCGCTCGCCTTCGTTTTACAAAGTGCATTTTCCTTTTTTCGCGGTAGGTATCGGGCATCCATGTTACAGGGGGATAATGCTATTTCGAAGTTTGTAGAGTTCTTTACGAAACAGCGCGAGGATAGCGTAAAAATAATGTTTAATCTCTCGAAATGCTGTAATACGTCATATCTAAATACTTAATACGATAAGTGCACAATGCAAAAGTGGCACGAGCAAGCGAATTGGGTTCACTCGAAATAGAAGTCCTCTCTTTTGGTCACTATAAATTACGAATCATGCTTGCAAATCATAAATCGCGCATAAATTTTACACGTGGATTTTTACTCTTCAATGTACAGTAGTGAAACTGATACGCGACCGATAAAAGTGAAATAAATTTATAGCGTGTCCGACGCGCGTGGAGCTAATGAAATATTATTCTCTTGTAATCGTTTTTAATCGTCGCCTGAAAAAAATTACCGACGATTAAAAAATTACCTACGGCAGCACTAAAACGAGGAACGCGATTGTTACATTATCTCGATCATTGTCGCATGCTGCGGCATGTAACGCCCAAGTATCGATCTCCTTGCGCGTAAGGAATTTAAATTAAGCGAATTCTAAACAAATTTCGCGGGAACACACACACACACACACATCCTTCTTTGCCTTCCTGGGAAAACGTTAATGGTAATGGTCTCTGGAAATTTCAGGGTCGAAGTTAACATCATGAGAGTTAACGGGAGAGTGCAAAGGGCCGCGTGCTAACGCACATATACAGAGGGCTGCCTTCCCCTCGTCGAAGGGGAGCCTGCGAGCACGAAGTCACGATTCTTCTCCTTTCCACCCAGAAGAATGAAAAAGTACCGCGTTCAATAAGAGGCGTGTCGACTTGAATTAAAATTAGTATTAAAAACGGTATTTTCCTTCCCCCCTCTCTCTCTCTCTCTCTCTCTCTCTCTCTCTCTCTCGTTCTCTCTCTCTCTTTTATAGCTTGCGCAATAACGACCGACCGACTCGAAAGCTTCTGCCGCGCTATGATATCACGCCTCTTGCAAATCGTATGGAAATAACCGCGCCGCACCGCTGCGAACGCAAAACCGATTATTATCTACATTTTCTTTCTGTGAATCTCTGTAATCGTACTTAAGCCCCGGGGCTCACCTGGGAGAGCCAGGACTTAAGTGCGCACGTAATGTTCCGCATATGTAGCGCATACATTACAAATATTTTCTGTTCTTTAATGAAATAACGTGCAATATTTTGTATCAAAATATTTGAAAGAATATTTAGAAATCGTCTGTCAGCTGTCTGCCGATGAAACGAGAAAAAATAATTAAAGAGCAAATATCCGCGGAAATGTATAGACAGTTCTGGCGTTTGTTGAACAAGGATTAAAGGGACATATATGCAGTTGAGGATAATTACGCTATCCGCAGATGAGATAAAATTTAACATATTTTTCAGGTGTTTCTAAGTTTATCCGGCAGAAATGCAAACTGAATGGCACACGTATGCACACGTAAAAAATAATTAAAAATGATACCGATGTGTAAGATTGTTATTTCCAGCGAAGGGTTAATAATATCTGTCTGAACATAAGCCCTTTATGAGATTAAAAATAGCTTCTACGGCGGCGCAGAGAGAGTATAGTTTAAAGGTTATCAAATAAACAAGAGTAAATAAGTCAAACGAGTAGTTTATCATAAAACTTCCGGACCGTCTTTGACATACAAAGTAATCGAAAATAATGAAAGGCTTTATACCTATAAGAATAATATTCTGAACAATAAAGGGAAAGTTTCTTCCCGTGAAATGTCGCAAATAAAATATTCGTAATAAATCAAGCGATTCTGTTGCTCGTGTGGACGAAACAGGTAATAATAATACAAATGGGAACAATTCAGAGGATAATTTCATTTGCGTGATTCGACAAATAATACCTATCGGACGAATACGGAGCTATAAAAAAAAAGAAACTTAACATCGGATTTCATCCATCATCCCGCCTAAAAGCGCAAAACGACGTAGTCGCGAAGAGATGGCCAGACCCACCGCATAATCGAACGGCAAATCGGCCGTTTCCGAAGACAAACGAGCTCTGAAAAAAATGTCGCCGACATATATACCGCAATGCGGCCCTCTTTTCTTCGGCTCGCTTGTTCCCAGGGTCGGAAGTCGCGCACGTGAATTATCGATTTATTATCTGGCGACGTTGCTCCTCAACGCGGCGCAGCTCTTTCACACGTTTCTCTCTGACGGACGGTGAGCTCCTATCCGTATAAGAGCTTATCTGAGAATGACAAATTATCATGCGTCTACTCTTATCATCCTGCGAAATTATTCTTCGATAACCGTCCCCCGAAATCGCGACGTCAAGGTTTAATCGATTCGACCGCATATTTGCCTGCTAAAAATATCAAATTATTTCTTATTGACGCACACAATCAATTTTCATCGAGAATTCTTCAATTAATCGAGAGCTCTCTGGCCTGAAATATCAGTACTTTTAAATTTTTAAACTGTATTATCTCATCGGTTATAGATTTTATCTCATAAGGATATTAATTTAAAATATTATTGTGTATTTAATTTCAAATATTTAAAAAACATTACGATAAATGGCGACACTTCTCGTCAGGTTGTGGAAAGTGGGTTCGATATTGAGTTGAATTACTGCGAAAGATATATTATTTCCATAAATCGGTGGACGTAGGAAAGTCAAATGGATACCTGTTCAGTGAAAGTTTCGATGAGATATCACAATCATTTGAACGATTACTCATTCTCCTACTGTTACTCGAACTCGATTAAAATATCGCACGGTAAGATCGTCGTATTATAATGCAGACGCGATGCACTCTTCACGACGGATTATGCAAACAGCGAACAGCCGGGATAATCGTCGAACGAGTGAATGGGAAGGTACTCGGCGTATTAAAGGGAATAAATTATTCAGGGGATATGCGCGGGCGAGGTTGAAAGTAAATTTTACTTGCCTCTCGCTGATAATGGATTTTCAAGATACTCGGAATTTTACCCAAGAGTCACCGAGAGAGAAACCCGGCACGTGCGACACGTCGCGTCGCGCTGACAAGTCACGAAATCCGTATCGCTTGGAATGAATGCGCGAAATTTCCCAGCAGAGATGCAAACTATGCCAGTGGAAAACCTTCGCGACCCGATGTTTGAAAAATACATGGATTTTGGTAAATTTAAATGTGTACAACAGTCAGACGTTTCTCTGCGCTCGTACGACAGAATGTATATAAACTTTACTGTTTAAAAAAATAATAATTACATTTTTATTGCATTAATATATTTCAGTGCAATTCTGTTTATATTCCCTCTTTTACATACAAATGCGTTTCAATTCCGTACGTCACTATTTTTAAAATATATTTATCGTTGAATAAAAATGCGCATGTGAAAACCTCTATTCTCCGTCGTCCCGAAAGTATCCTCATTTCCTGCGCATATAGCGTTTAGCGAAAATATTACGCCAGTAAAATAAAAATCTTACGAGAATCCCGACCACTCAGTTTGCATGAAAACTTTATTTCTCGCGTTCCATTAAGTAACATATGAAAATAGTTTTCAATAATGCAAGCGCGATTTTATTTTGAAGCAACAGTAAGCAAAAATGCGTCGCGAAATCGTCCGATCGCCGCATAATCGCGCTTTAACATGGCAGAACGCAATTAATCCTTTGTATGTTACTCGTAATATTTCACAGTGGAACATCAACCGTCTCTTTACGTCACTTCTTTCGTGTTAAGTCTTGTCATCGCGCTGCGGGATGCCATACAATTGCGAAATGCAAATGTATCATTCTCCATCGACTTCTCGTTAACGAAACTTAGATCGCGCGCCTGTCATTTTTATCTTCATCTCCATTCATTATTTATCATATCTATTTTTATTTCATGATAGAATATAAACATATTTAAGAATATTAAATAAATGTTGCCCGAATACACGATTATATTTTATATACAAAATGATTTTAAAATCAGTCGTTGTGTCACGTTGTCACGTTGAGTATGGCAGAGTACGGTTCTCTCATTCTCTGTAGCAGTTTGTTCTCTGTTCTCTGTTGTCGAGATAAAAAGCTACGATCATGTGTGCGACCACTGCGACCATTTGTAAGTCTCTATTTATAATTGCAAAAAACACTGAAAAAAACTGTCCGCTGAATGCAAAAGATTAAACATCGATTTACTGGGCATCAGCGAGATGAGATGGAACGGACAGGAAGAGGTTAAAACATCAACGGGGGACCTAGTGCTCTACTCAGGCATGCCCAACAAAAATGATCCGCATATTAGAGGTATAGAAATATACTTAAGTAAGAGATTGGCTCCATCGTTGATAAATTGAAAACCAGTGTCGGAACGGGTCATATTCGTAAGACTAAAGGCCAAACACCGTAACATCTCTCTAATAAATGTTTATGCACCTACTGAAGATGCTGATACCGAAGCCAAGGACAACTTTTACGACACACTAGAGGCCTTATTAAGAAATGTAAGCAAATCTGATCTTGTTATATTAATGGGCGATTTGAATACCCGTGTCAGAGGTGAAAATGCGGACTATCGGGAGATAGCTGGCAAGCACGGCCTTGGCCCTCGAAACGACAACGGCAAGCGTCTTCTGGAGTTGTCTTTTTCACAAATTGGTTGTGGGAGGCACGATTTTCCCCTATAAAAAGTTACACAAAATCACCTGGAAAGGGCGAGGCGAGGCTCAGCGAATGCCCAACGCAAATTGATCATATATGCCTGAGCAAGAACTGGAGACATATACTGCTTGATGTGAGAAATAAAAGGAGTGCGACAATCGAGAGCGATCATTATTTGATGATAGCTGAAATGAGGATCAACTTGAGGAAAGTGTACAAGCCAAAACTAACCAGAGCAAGATATGACACGGTGAAGTTAAAAATTGACGAAACCAAATACAGCTACCAAGAAATGGTAGTGGAAAAGGTTGCCGCCGCTCAAGTTGACAAGTTGGTAGGCGCCGATAATAAATGAAAGGCGCTGAGGGATAGCATTAAGGAGGCTGCTGGTGAAACAATGGGAGTCGTTCGTAAACCAAGACAGGAATGGTTATCTTCTGATTTCTGGGGTTTGGTCAACGAACGCAATAAAGTTAGCATACAATTGCTTCAAGCAAGTGATCCCACCAGAAAGCTCGCGCTGACGGAGAAAGAGAAACAAATCACGCTCTGCATTAAAAAGCAAGCCAGGAAGGACAAATCCGCGTACCTTGAATCCATTGCAGATTTAACACAGAAAACCTCTCAAAAGGGAGACGTTGATACAGTATTCAGGTGCGTCAAGCAACTGAGTAATAAGCATGCGGCGCTGGACAAAACCGTCAAGGACAAAGACGGCAAGCTGCTCTGTACCACCAAGGAGCAACTGGAGAGATGGCGCAAACACTTCAATGAAGTTCTTAACTCTGTGCATCTGGATAGGAGGGGTGAGGACCGAGGAGATGGTAGGGAACTGCGGGGCAAAAGAATTCTGCCTAACCGGGCTATAAAAACCAATATACCGTCCAGGAGCGAGATTGCTGCTGCCATTTCTGAGTTAAAGAATGGTAAAGCGCCTGGCCTTGATGGCATTGCCCCAGAGTGCCTGAAAGTGAACCCGGAGCTGCTTGCAGGACTTCTACACACGTTGTTTGCTGAGATCTGGTCTACAGAGGTAATCCCTACGGAATGGAAAGAGTCCCTGATAGTCAAGATACCAAAGAAAGGCGATCGCAGGGATTGTAATAACTGGAGAGAGATTGCGCTCCTCCCCACCGTAACTAAGGTATTCAATAAGATCCTCCTGAAGCGCTTAACGGACCCCCTTGAAAGTCTGCTAAGAAAGGAACAAGCTGGTTTTAGGAAAAATAAGTCGTGTGTGGATCTCATTAACAGCTTGAGGTTAATCATCAAGGAGTCACAGGAATTTCAAGCCAATCTGTATCTAGTATTTGTTGACTTCGAAAAAGCTTTTGACTCGGTGCGCAGAGAGGAGATTTGGAAGGCATTGGAGTCGCATGGTGTCCCGACGAAGTTGATTAATTTAATTAAAGCCCAATTCGGTTTTAACATTTTTTTTTTATTAAGCGGTATCTATAATTAATGTAGAGAATCTAAGCCGATTTTTAGTACTTTTTGAATTTTTGTTTAGTTTTCTGAAAAATGTTCCAATTTGTATTAAAAAATCTGAGTCTTAAAATTTTCATAGAAATTCTGATTAATAATATAAAAAATTCTAAGACATTTTTCCACACAAAGGGAATCCAGATAATATTAATAATAAGTAAAATTCTTTTTATTAGTTACCATATAAAATTGTTGCTATTGCGCATGGGCGAGAAACTCAGTGTTCGACATTTAATAAATACCGTTCGCCGCGAATGTTGTTTCAATGATTGTTTTGACTTTGTCCGGATCACGAAAGCAGAGGAAACTCGAGGATGTCGAAGGAGCAGCATATCAATGTATTCGTGCGCATCAAGTAAGTCGGGCGACAGTAATTAGCTGGCGCATCAAGTGGACATACAATTAAAGAAAGAAAAATTAAAGAAAAATTCTACGGGAATTTTTGCAATATCTTCATTCCGAGGAAAACGTGACACCCTTAGTTCAGCACTGTTAAGAACGGATAATTGCAATAACACAGCTTGACGGCAGATGCCATGATCCGCGAGCATCAACGCTCCAGCTTCTATGACGAAGTCCGAAGATTCTTTGTCTCGTACAACTGCAGCCGTCAAACCAGCTGGAAAGGTGATGAAATGATAAAAGTGTATTAAATAATCTGTTATCATCTTCAGCTACAGTTGACGCCTTTCCAGGCGTGTAAACCGCTCTGGGCGAGAGATCGGTTACACATTTAAGAAATTGCGACTTGGCGGTACTACTGGGATCACCGACGATGTAGACATTGATATCTCCTCTCAGCGACGAGGAGGCTCCGTGGTTTTCGCTACACCGCCAAAGAACATCAGTGTGACCCCCTTTTTAATTTCATCGTTGTCGTGAATGTAGTTTAAAGCTTTATATAAATTGTCAATAAACTTTATAAGCTTTAAATTACATGTAGTTTCTAGATAGAAATAACGGTTTTTTTTTTTACGAAGGTCAGCAGAGCGCGACAACTAATTTTCTTTCAGATGTAGACGATGTGACTTATCGCCAACACACATCTCGCACTTACGTTTTAGCATCGCATTCAGGAGCCGTAATGTGAAACACAGGTTTAATAATTACAACATACGCTACCAAAAGACCGTATTGTGTCTTGAAATCAGGGATCTAAACCATCACTTAAAATATTTGAACTCTGAAATTAATCACGTACAGGAGCGGTTCGCTGTTCGCTTACCGGTACAATTTCTGGATGAGTTTTATGATGTTAATAGACGTAAAATCATTAAACATGAGAACACAGTTAAAAGTAACTCTATCAATAAGTTTAACAGATTATTTAATAAGCACAACCCGTACGGCTCTTTTTTCAAAAACGACAGAACCAAATGGTCTATTAACATCAGCAATAAAGCCATTCCCGACAATGTATTGCGATTTCTTAACCTTGGTGATAAATTCGGCCTACCGGTTGTTCACTCGGTGAACGCGGTTGACATGATTAAAAATTTCGAGGTCAATAGTCGTAGAATTCCACCTAATGTTATCAACACGTAATTCCATCGCAAATTCCTTACATGCCTTCCTAAATATGCCCGAACACATTAATTATATAGATCGATATTCTAAAGGAGTTTAAGACATGTAAGAGATATTTAAGGAATAACAACGATGTTTTTGTCACTAAGGCGGACAAAGGTCAAGTTACAGTTCTTATGGATAGAGGCGATTATACTAATCGAATGATTGACCTCCTCAATGACGAAACTACTTATAAAAAACTGGACAAGGATCCGATAAGTTAACCACTAAACTTAATAAGCTTGTAAAGTCTTGGCATAGCAATGACATCGTTGATAATCCTACGTTTTATAAATTAAGATGCACAAACGGTAACCTCCCACGATGTCCTTCAGCCTTGTCCTTTATGCAATCTTACCTAATAAATCGCTTCCAGCGCGTTCTTTTATATAATCCCTTGCCTATCTTCTCCCCTACTCGCGCTGTTCTCTCGGGCGTACCTCAGGGCTCCGTTCTCGGACCTTTATTATTCATCATTTTCATCGCTGATCTGTGCTCCACTCCTTTCTTTGCAGAACTTCTTAAATATGCCGATGACGTGATTTTTCGCAAAACATTCCGTCTGTCGGACGTCTCTTCTACCGTTGCTGCATTGAACATTGACCTTGAAGCAGTAGCTAAGTGGGCATCCTCAAATGGACTGCACCTTAACCCTTCCAAATCCTCACTTCTCATTGCAGGTTCTCCAGTGCTGTTGTCTCAGCTTCAATCCTTCGATCTTTATCTGAACTCCGTACCCATACCTCTATCATCCTCAATAAAAATACTCGGCGTTCACGTTGACTCTTCCTGGTCTTTTAAACAACACGTTGACGTAAAATGTCGGGCTGCCTTTGCTCGACTTCGTCTTCTATATCCGTTTCGGCACATACTCTCCACTTCTCAGAAGCTTCATGTATCCCAAGCTCTTGTCGTCTCACTCTTTGACTACGCCGACGTCGTTTATATTCCAGCACTTAACCAACAACTATTGAATCGTATCCAATATATTCAAAACTCATGTCTCCGCTTCTCCTACAATGTCCGTAAATTTGACCATATATCTCCACTCTATTCAAACTCCCGTTGGTTAAAAATCCAACAACGTTTTATACTTCATCTCTGTTGCCTGGTTTTCCGTCTTCTTCAGTCTGACACTCCTCCTTACCTCCGACGTCTCCTGCATCTTAACTCTGAGCTTCATGCCGTTAACGCCCCAAATACTCGTTACCCTGACCTTCTTTCCTTTCCATCGCATCACTCCGCCAAGTTTCGCGCTTCGTTCTCCTACTGTGCAGTCAAATATTTCAATGACCTTCCCTCTTCCATAAGATCCTTATCCTCCCTGCCCTCCTTTCGTACAGCTACGTCCACTTTTATTCTATCAACTGCACTTCCTGCCAGAAATGCATCTCAACCTGCGCATTGCTGATTGCTTGCACGGTCGTGTCTGCTAACGCGCACATGTGCGAGTGAGCGAATCCATTGTTTCTGTATTATTTATTTGTTTCTATATTATATTATATATTTAGTATTTAGTATTGAGCGAATCCCGTGAGCGAATCCATTATTTTTGTATTATTTATTGTTTCTATATTATATTATATATTTAGTATTTAGTATTATATCAACTCACACTGTCTCCACTGGTAGGCATAGAAACAACAATTTGTTGATGCCTTACCATTTGCGTGCACTCATTATACTCTAACTGTATCCACTACTATGCATCGCAATAAATTAAATTAAATAAATAAATTAAATAAATAAATGTTACGGGCTACCAAAAATTCACAAGACTGGGTTTCCCCTACGCATAATCGTCTCGGCTATAAGGAACCCGCTTTACAACGTGGCTAGCTACCTACATTCTACACGAATCCGTGCGCCGACCTAATTCGTACATTAAAGATAGCTGGTCATTCGCGAGACAGATAAAGAATCTGACAATTAATAATGACCAGATCTTAGTTTCACTCGACGTCACGGCCCTTTACACTAATATCCCGAAGGAATTAATCTTCAAGGCTATAGAAAATAGATGGGGCGAGATCTCGGTGAACACTAAATTCAGTTTAAAACAGTTCTTATACGCTATCGATCTAGTCCTGAAATCCACTAAGTTTCTCCTTTAATGGTCAAGTATACGAGCAAATTTTTGGTAGTCCGATGGGCTCCCCTCTCTCCCCAATCCTCGCGGACATCGTCATGGACGACTTGGAAACTCATTGTTTAAATTCACTCGACTTCGTCATTGCGATTTTTTATCGTTACGTGGACGATATCTTCGCTGTCGTACCCCGAGACAAGTTAATCAACATACTCGATGTTTTTAACGATTACCACCCTCGCCTTAAATTTACTAACTAATTGGTACCGGAAACCCACTTTCTCTGGCAGGTACATCAACTTTTTTTCAAGCCACCCGTTTAAATATAAGATTAACACTATAAATTGCCTCACTGATCATGCCGTATTGCTTTCCGATAAACGTTTCCATCGAAATAATCTTGAGACAGTAAAAACTATTCTACTTAACAATTCCTTCCCTGACAACCTAATCAGTAGACAAATCAACACCAGACTTAAACAACTCCGTCACCGTGGTGACAATGATGACAAAGTACGCACTGACACTTTCGATGCTCGAAGATACCTAGCCATACCGTTTGTTAAGGTTCTCAGCGAGAATATACGGTTCGCGTTAAATAGAGTGGGCCTCGATACAGTATACATCATCCCGAAGAAGCTCGATGTATTAATATAAAAAGGAATGGATACACTTGATAAGAACCATGAAACCGAGCTCGTATATGTATAGGATAAACTGCGGTAATTGCGATGCGTCTTATATCGAACAGACAAAAAGACATCTGCAAACGCGTATTAATGAGCACCAAAACGACATCAGGAAGGATGACGGATGTCGTTCGGTGGTGAGCGAGCACCGCGTATCTTGTCGGCATAATTTTAAATGGTCTGAGGTAGACATACTTACATAAAGAAAAGAACGTTAGGAAGCGTGAAATAGCGGAGATGTTCTTCATCAAAAAACAAGCGAATACTATCAACTTGCAAAAGGATACCGAGAATCTAAATCCAATATACGACAAAGTCATCTTTTATATATATAGTTCCGCAATGTTTATTCTTTTAACCTTATAACAATGAACATCTTGTAATTGCGACAGTCGCTTGCTTGCTCCCGACCGTTCGTTATCTCCCATTTGTGTGACTCCGTTTAACCGTTCGTTATGCAAGAAACCCGAGAAAAAATAATTTTGACTAATCATATATAATTGTATATGATTATGTATAGAATCATAAATGAATATATATGGGTATATTTATGATCATGTATATTTACATCTTGCTCCTTGTATGATTATATATGGATCCATATATGATTAGGTCTGACCATTCCTATGCTGATATGACTAATAAATTCTAATTCGTATGAGTAGGTACAGATTCATATATGATTAGACCTAATCAAGCCTGACTCGTACCAGACTGTATATGAATTCATATATGACTATATTTAAATCTATGTATGATTCTATTTAATCATGACTGGCTAATATGAACTTGCACCTGACTATATGTAAATTTATATATAACTAGATATATATCTATATATAATTGTGCGTATTTAGATCTGACCATTTCTATGCTGATATGACTAATATATTCTAATTCGTATGAGTAGGTACAGATTCATATATGATTAGACCTTATCAAGCCTGACTCATACCTGACTGTATATGAATTCATGTATGACTATATGATATATATATCAAAACCTTCGTATGTAAGCAAATGACGTTCAATATTATTGAATTCTATATTTGTTACGTATTTACCTAAGAGCTCATAGCTTTTTGATCTCATATTCCATTGTACATTACATTATTAGCATTACATTCCCGTTCAATGGCACGGACTTTTCAAAATTAGTACTCCTTGAGCAATAACTAGATTATTGACAATTTCTTGACCCAAGTGTTTATTACCATGCACACATTTTGCAACAAATCCGATATAATTCTCGAAGGAAAAGCTGACGTCGCCCATAATGGACTCCATCTTTCGGCGCATAGTGTCAAATGTATAAGTTGATGAGTATTACACATTAATTCTCTGTCACTGTACAGTTTTTCAAATTGTTTTACAAATAATTTAAGTAAAATATCTGATTGTTTAAGATCAAACTGTGTAATTTGATTTTGAAGTAAATTAAACAATGCTATAACTAATATCATCCAGTGCTGAAAATATTCATTAGGCAAATGATCAATAAGAGCTATAAGAGAATAAAATAACAAAAAATTGTAATTTTCGAATGCATTATAAAATTGATAATATGTTAAAGGTCTTGGTAATCGACAAAATGATTGAAATGGTCGTATATTTGTGATAAAATTATCAATATCTTTACTCTTTTTTTTAAATATTCCAAGAACCTTTTTTATCAAACCACAATTTAATAAGTTGTTTTACTATCCCAAGAAGAACCGAGTGCATGAACCCAGGTAAAACACATGTTCCAATATCAATCAGCGGCATAACAAAACAATCTACTACTACGGAAAAAAATAATTTTTAATCCAATTATTTGTTACATTTTTGTAGAATTAAATTATATTGTTAGAAAACTATACAGTATCTATGTCTGACACCTTCCGTACATCTGCTAACAATAAGTGTAACATATGTAGTACAATACGAAACGTCTTTATTAATTAACGTTGTAGCACAGTACGTAAGGTGACTGACTCAAGATCCTAGGGGTTCCAGGTTCAAATCCAGCGGTGGTCAGCAAATTTTCCAAGTACAATATAAATTTAATTAATTAAGCTTGCACATAATAAAGATTTTCGGCAATAAAATAATGTTTAACGAGAAAAATAAATTTTATATTTTTATATTTTAATGGTCAAATATGAATAGATATGACCGTCTATATATATGATTTTGTATGAGCATGCATGGTCAGACCTGGCCAATTTTCGGATCTGATCATATAAACAATAATGTATGATCATATATAATTAGTCAAAATTATTTTTTCTCGGAAATTCACATCAAAGTGCTCTACAATACCGTACATGTAATTATATGCTACTTTATACTTTTATACTTTTTTATTTGTTAATGACGACTAATAGAAGTGTTTTTATTTAGCTTTTGACATATGACTTTTTGATCAAAATTCTCGTATCTCTAAGATGTTCACGTGAGAGCGATAGTTCCATGCCAGTTTATAGGTAGGATATTTGATTGTCTATGTCATACTATTGTTAGAATTTTAACTAATTCCGGCGTTACCGAATTTTTTGTTACAAGACACTTGAGAAGGACCCAAACCCCCCCGGTCAAAACATTGTGATTAAGCGTCACTGTCACTCGCCATTTGCGTCGATTCAATAAAGTTGAATGTTTTGAATTATTATTGGCGGATTAATCTTCATTTTTTATTTATATACAAAAAGCGATTCGAAAATAAGTTCATAATATAAAACATTTATTTTCACATAATTACTTCTACTACATATAAAATTAAAATCTCTATATTAAAATCTACAAATTAGTAATTATTATCTGGAGTATCAAATCATTTTAAGATTTTTTTAGGATTATACATATATTTTGAATTAATCTCAACCATATTTGTAATACGCAAAATATAAAAAACTTGTGACACTACGTAATTATTATAATGTTTATTAACATCATCCTCAGTTCTTAGTGAGCTCTCGAGACGGAAAGGTCGCGATAGTGTAGATAGACGTCTGGCAATTCGTAACTGGTTTATTTCCACAAACACTACTGTTTAGAAAATTACCATGGAATTATTAAAATTGAGGATTTAATTAATGTAAATGCGTCAGTTTGGTCAAACAATACTGCTTATTAAATTTCAATGACGAAGAAAAAAAGTTTTTAATTTATTATACACCACTGACCTTAACGATGGTGCTTTGGACTAAATATGGATTTTTTGAGACCATCACAAGGAATTATGGACATGACAACACACGTCTGAAGTCATATGGAACAGAATTTGCAGATTGAGCCAACAGCTCACTTTCTTAATTTGTTGTAGGAAATATGATGTATTACCGCCGCACATTTATAATACAAAGTTCAACATCTTTTTCCACGGCAGTAGGGCTATACGCAAGCTAGATAATCTCAAAAGACGGAGCCAGGCAGTCATGGTAAATATGGAAATCGGTGATTGCCATTATCTTTTGAAACTCTTAAGATTTAGAATTATAAACATTGAAAAACTGTTATTCAGAAATTTACCTGAGAATTTGGTTATTGATTTTTTCGAGTCAAACAATAACAAGGTCATGAAATATAATAACACTTTAAAGTTAAGTCAATCACCCCAAATTCAATTGGATAATGAGAAAGCGAAACATCTCGGTAGACCCTTTTTCGAAGATTGATAAATCGAGGTGGTTAGTTAACATAGTAATAAACAAATACCGGATTCGGTTTCGAGTTTTCTTAGCCTGGGTGATAAATTCGCGCTACCAATCAATCAATTCGACAATAGAGACCGCGCGAATTCAGTTTTAGAAGTGATAAAAAACTTCGAAGTAAATGTTCACAAATTTCCGGATAGCGCAGTTAATAGCGTTCAAGGCTCGTTGACAGATTCGTTGCATAGATTTTTAGTAGATCAAAATCATGTTGACAGGGTCGACCGCTACATTTTAAATAAGTATGCCAAATGCAAAAAATTTTTGCGAGATAACCAGGATGTCTTTGTCACGAGAGCTGACAAGGGTCAAGTTACGGTCATTATGGACAGAGATGAATATCTCGAGAAAATGACTGAATTGCTTAATGACCAGTTCATTTACAAAAAACTAAAGAAAGATCCTATTAAACAAATTTCATCGAAACTTAATGAACTTGTCAGATCTTGGAGGGACGGAGGCATCATCGAGGACGTAGTTTACCGGCGCTTAAATTGTACGAACGGCAATCTCCCACGCTGTTACGGGCTGCCAAAGATCCACAAGAATGGTTTCCCGCTACGGATCATCGTTTTGGCTCTGGGAAGCCCACTATATAACGTAGCTTCTTTTCTCCACAAACATTTACAACGTTCCATCCGCACCCCCGAGTCTCATATCAAGGATAGTTGGTCCTTCGTGAAAGAAATCAATGACAGAGAAATCAAGGCCTTAAAGCAATAGAGAAACGTTGGCAGGACATTTCCAAGATCACAAAGCTCAGGTTACCGCAATTTTTGCATGCTATTGAGCTGGTACTGAGATCTACCAGTTTCAGTTTCAACGGAAACACATACGAACAGATCTTTGGCAGCCCGATGGGATCTCCTCTATCACCAGTATTGGCCGACATTGTAATGGAGGATCTGGAGACTCACTGTCTTGCCTCGCTCGATTTTTGTTTGTCGTTTTACCGCAGATATGTCGATGATGTCATTGCCATAATACCTAAAGACAAAATTGGGGATGTTCTTGCAGTTTTCAATAACTATCATCCGCGTCTAAAATTCACACATGAAATAGAAGTTAACGGGGCTATCCCCTTTCTAGATGTCCTAATTATCAGAAACAATAACAGACTTTTGACTAATTGGCACAGAAAACCTACGGTTTCGGGCCGTTATGTCAATTATTTTTCCAATCATCCACTGAGGTACAAAAATAACACGATCACAAGCCTGGTTGACCACGCAATTTTACTTTTGGATAAACAATTTCATAATTCTAACATTAAAACTGTAAAGGACATCCTTATAAATAACTGCTTCCCTGAAAATTTTATCGACAAGCAAATTAACAAAAGACTAAAAGAGCTAAACTATCGCAAGGACATCATCAACTCGAGTAATGTCAGCAGTACTTTTGATGCCCAGAGACATATAGCGTTTCCTTATGTTAAGGGTTTAAGCGAGAATATTCGCCGTACTGTGAATCGATGTGGCTTGGAGGTCCTTCACACAATTTCCAAAAAACTTGACTCAATTATAAGACGTGGCAAGGACAAACTGGACAGCATGAAGGAAACAGGTGTAGTGTATAAAATTGACTGCAACGATTGTAATGCGTCCTACATAGGACAAACATTAAGACACTTGGAAACTCGTGTGAAGGAGCATCTGAGTGACATTAAGAAAGATGAAAGCAGGCGCTCCGTAGTCAGCAAACACCGATTGATGCATGGGCACGATTTCAAATGGTCCACTGCCGAAGTTTTGCATAGGGAGAAAAATGTGAGAAAGAGAGAGATAGCGGAGATGTTTTATATCAAAAAACATAACAATACGATCAATCTCCAAAAAGACACCGAGAATCTTAATCCGCTATATGACCGAATTATAAGTGCTATATAACATTTCTCTCTTTGTTTTTCTTCTGCGACCCACTCTTGTATTCTGTATATTTAAGTAGTTCGATGCCGTCCTCTGACTCGGAATGACTGCTCTCACATGTCTCCGTTCCGATTACTTCTGAACCCTGTGCTACATCGCATTGTTAATTCAGGATGGATCGAGGCTCCTTCATTTTAATAATTAGACAATATCGAAATCTGACGAAGTGATAAACTGCAAGAAATTCACGTGCGACTAATATGAGATAGGTATATATTTTCCGTTCCTACGGCCTTTGTTCCTCGTTGCGATATATTATTATGTAACATGACTTCTTGCCACCATAACTTCCTATTTAAATTTAAAAGTTTTCGAGATCAGATAGTCGGACGTGTTACGGACCATTTACGGAAAACATTATTAGATATGCATGGTCACGAGGAAAAGAGGAGTAGAAGAAGTTGCAGATCGTAGCAGTTGCAGCCCTATAAAAAATGCCTGCCAAATGTTAATGTTGCTTGGAATACAAGAACACTGTTGGTTGGAGACGTCTTCAAGGGAAGGTTATAACGATCGTTATACATACGAAGAAGTTTTCGAAAGGCATTTTTTAGAACAAAGTGCCAGGTTTAGTACTCTGGATAAGGACACAAAACAAGTGTCGAAACGTCGAGGATTTAATTAATGTGAATGCGTCAGTTTGGTCAAACAATACTGCTTATTAGTAATTATTATTGGATTGCAATTATTATACGATATCATATATTACCTTACATAATTTGTAAATGTAATAATAAAATATGGGTACATCGTGTCGCAATTTGTTATCGTACTGCTCTTCGATTTTCAGCGAACGTCAGCTTTAAAAGAAACGACAATACGGTACGACGGTATACGTGCGGCAAACACCGATAGGTTTAAAAATATCGGCCGGGCGAAATCCTGTCTGTATGGGAAATTGCAATTCGCAAGATACGCGAGAGAAGAATAATATCGCAGCTTCGTTCCGTCGTGTAACGCGATCTCCTCCGACGCGATATCACGCGCGCAAGTTTTTAATTAAGAACGAGGGCGAAACGAAAGCACGCTCGTGCCGCTGTTTATTGCACGACTAATCACGCCGAGACAATCGCGATAAAGCGAAAGCTCGTCCGCATTCTTCGACCACTTATTATTAAGAGGGTGGCATCACAATTTTCTCTGTTAGAACGGTAAAGAACAAGTCACTTTTGCGTCTTTCTTCTTAAATGGAATTTCCTTTTATTTAATCTTTGATTGCAAAGAAGAGCTTTGCGTTGGTACAACATTTCTGAACCTTTCGATCAGCGAGACCACACAATAATCAATCTTTTAAAATCAATCCCTTCCTTCTTTCCTTCCTTCGTATTTATTTTCCTTAACGAGGGGATGCGTTTAGATCCTTTCCGCACACGGTACGCTATTACGTGATTGCTTTACGGAAGGACCTTTTTCCGTTTCCATCGGACGTGCGCATCGTGAAGAATCGCCACAAGAGTCACGACGGACTCGGAGATCATACAATGCTGAGACTCGGACTCGGCAGAAATCCGACCGCGGCCGTAGATCGTCCGATTCTATTATATTACCCGACCATCCCTTCGCCGATTCGTTTTCTGCATAATATTTTATTTCACATGCCTATACCATGCCGACGAATGTTTGTGGAAAACATTGATCAAAAGCACTTATTGCGAGAACTGCTCTCTTTCCCTTCCGGGTGCGTGAGTGAATAACCCGTTCGCTCTTAATTTTGCAGAAAAATGAAGCTCGACCTCCAGCTGGACCGGGAGAAGGGCCTCGAGCTCTTCGGCAAGCTGATACGTACAAAGAACATCGAAAGTCTGCAGGGTGACCAGCCCAAAACCGGTCCCGAGCCACTTCATCCAGCCGACTCCAAGCAGAAATTACAGGTAAATAATGATAACAGTATAATCATTAGATATAAATTTAATCTTAGATATCACATTTTGGGGTCCATTAAATGTCAATTAAACTTTCAAGCGTTATATTTTAAAATATAAAATTGAAACCGTGTCGATAGAATTTGGCTCTTTATGTCTTTACTATAGTGGCTAGATGTTTTGTTTCCGCCAATTGCTTGCCGAAATTGTTACACGAATAAGCAAAGGAAATCAAGGAGATTATTATAATGAGAGAGGTAACTAACAACGAGAGTAAATTAATGAGCGTTTAACAGCGCGCGTTGCTCCTAATCATCAATTAAAGCCAACTTTTAGAGCGGCGAAAATAAAGTTACTGATGGGGACTCATGAGGAAACTTCCGTTAACTGTTGCGTTAATAAAATTATAATTCTCGCAAATGATAATATCGCGCAGTTATAAAAATAATTTCACACGATATAAACGACGGAGGCATCGTCCTGCTTGTTTCAAATTTGCCCTAATAAGCTAAAACGCTCCCTCCTCCTTTCGTCGGCGAAGACGGCGTCCATTAGGGAACACGAAGTTTTGCGAATGACGAAGTCGAGTGTATAAGAAGTAAATGCGCGTGGTACATGAAAAGCTGTCGCCGGGAAATTTGTCGTTTGCGCGGACGAGCTGATGGTGACCTGTAATTTCTCAAAGAGCATGGGTCCTCCGTGTATGTATATTTTATGTGTGTGTGCGTGGTATATATATATATATATATATATATATATATATATATATTTGTAGTGGTATTGTGTCGCTGCAGTAATTTTGTCGTTCCGATAGTTCGTGTCGCACGCTAAAAGAGAGAGAGAGAGAGAGAAAGACACGGCAAACTTCCGTGTATCTCCAACGGCGACGTCGGTCGTTGCAAAGCCGTTACTTTGCTCACGGTAGACGGCTCCGCCGCAGTTGCAGCGCGCGTAAACCGCCGCGAAGTTTCCCAATAACCGATCTACTTCGCGCAGGAGGATTCTTTCCTTTCTCACGTCGGCTATGGGAGTGGCTAAAATGTTCGGCATGGATAAAAATAAGTTGATCGCGAAGAGTTTCTCTCGGCGATGGACACGCGTATTGTTATTAACATTACATTGACAGAACGTAACTCGGACTCGGATCGAAAAGCTGCGAATCTTGTCTGACTCTAAATGGCACTCTTGTGTGTAATTCAGAAATACTTCGAGCAATAAGTCAAATATATATCAGTTTTGATAATTATAACTGTCGTTTCGATACGTCTGCGAGTTGAAATTAACTAATCACGCGAAATTAACTAACAATAAGCAGTCTCTCCTTGTACTAGACGGCGTCTCGGAAATTAATGCCACGATAATAATAATGTTGATGATGAAATCATAAGCCGTTAAAAACAGAAAGGAGAGGGGAGAGGAGATGCGTCCGTTCAAGCGTTCACGCTGCGACCGGCGCGGGCTTTTCATGAATACGAGCGATATTACGCGAAAGATGAGTTATATATGTGTGCAGTTGGATCAGAATAACGCTTTAACGTATTCAAGACGGATTAACTCATTTTCACGTAAATGTTAAGACACTCCACGTATAAATTTCGCGTTACAATCACGAGAGTGGTATATCGACACCGTTCATTCAAAATCACCGTTCATTTATAATATTACACAAGAAAATATTTGACGGTTTTTTTTTCGTTTCATCGCGCATGACGTACTCCGACGACGATAGGTCGTTGATTGGCAAACAGTGCTCCGAGTTCGCTTCCTGCGGCGTATTGTTGTGTATACGCAATCACCTTGTCACGGCACAACAAGACTCGAGCCGGCAGGCAGTGGTACGAGCCGCTTCACGCATCGTAGTGTTATTATCATTCGAGACGCGGTGACAAGTAGGCTTAAACACATCAAGTGCGTCTTTTAAGAGCAGTAACGATCGACGTTTCAGCTCTCGCAGTCAACGAAGCTACTTACCGAAGTTTGTATTTCGTGAGACTCTCATTCGCTTGAAGTGGAGATCGATGTGACAGAGGATAGAAGTTGTAAATTATAATTTATGAGAATTATAAATTATTCTTGATATACCAACTGATAATTATTTCTCCACTGACGCTCGGATTCGAATAAATATCGTATCGCGCGCTGGCTCTTTTTCATTTATTTAAACTTGAAAAGTAACTTGCCCGTTAAATTGCGAGCACAAAGGTAATTTAAACATAATGGCAGAAGTAATTATGTAACACATAATAAACACAGAAGAGAATTTCTTGTAAATGCTAATAAAACAAAAGGGAGCAAATTAAAAACGGCGTTGTAGTGGACGAGATCGCATATCGAGTGTCACACGTAATTGCAAAAGTTGCAAGGTCTCCAATGGCTGGCGAATCGAATTATCTGGCACCGCGGTATAATGTTACAATTAGTCAATTTCCATTGAGAAATAATTGAGCGGTAATGATGGAAAATGCAGTTTGCGCGATTAGCAACGTCGGGTTTCGCAGAACGCGCCCGGCATTGATCCGCCGGACTATCGCCGCGATGTTTGAAACACGAAGAGTGCAATATCGTGGATTAATGCAAATACTGCATGAATTATTGCCGGCGTTGGTGCCCTCGTCTGACGCAACATTGACGCATAACGTATAACGTTGATTTATGCGCTGGCGCGCGATCACGGGAATTTTGACGGACTTTTTCGAAAGAGATATCTGAGAGAAATATATCATCCTTATTCGAGCTTGGAATTTATTCCATCCCGCATCCTCAACTATCACGATTAAATCATAAATATTAACAAAGTTTCGCGGAGGGAATTTTATACAAAAGAAAAAGAAAAATATTCCTTTTTCTAGAAAAGACAAAATTAAAACGCAGATAATCGTGTTATCCGAGAATTCGTGTTATCAGAAATGTTTGTCAAACTTTGAAGTTAACATATCTTCAACAAAGTTTTGAGCTGCGTTATTTTGGCTTGTGTAAACCCTATAATTTAAAATATAACCAATTAAGCTAATTATTTATATCTCGTTAATTGCTTAGGGAAGAGCGAGAAAAGGAATAATATTTAAATAGTAACAAACTCTACCGCTTAATTCCGTGGCAAAGATGACCGATCGCCTCATCGTGCGCGGACATTCGGGTTTTGATCATCGTTGCGTGGTCCTGTGCAATACCGCGTAGGTATACCTTTCCCGTGCTAAGCGAACAGGCTAAATAACGAATGAGGATGCAGAGTTGCCAGAATTACGTGCGCGTAGTAAATACCGCAAGTCCCCTAGCGGGAAATCGTTCGAGAGAGTCGTCCCAAATGTCGGTTTATACGCTCGTAATTCCTGAAGTCGTGTACACCACTTTCGACGAAAGCGGCAAACGATGGATTTCGCGAGCGACGAAACGAGTGGCGCAATTTATTTATCCTCGTTTACCGGAAAAAAATTCGCGACGCGTGTACAAATCCGGTGGGCGAACCGATGACGGGCATTACAAGCTCTCGATATGCCTAGCGTGTGTCAACAAAATATAAAATATAAAAACGTATGAATAAAACGCAACAAATAAAATCCGATATGATTCTATCGCTTTTGGAAGACATTCCGTAATCAGCGGATATTTTTTTCCTGTTGCGCAACAAATAATATCTCTCCTCGATTCGACAAAATATAAATTGAAGAGTCGCGGCAATTAAACCTTCTCTCATCGAAACGATCATTTGAGCACCGTTGACAAAAATAAATCGTCGGTACTGATAGTTTATTAATAACTACCGGAGGCGAGTTGCAAAAATGGCACTGACATTCTAGAAAGAAGTCAACTAGAAGACGGTAATTGTTTCTATTCTAACTGCAACTCAAAGATGCATACGGTTGCAGAGCGCAGCAAAAAGATCCCCATCGTGTCTTTCTGTAAAGCGGCAGCGGCGCGACGTCACGTTTCTCGCTCTTTTCTATCGCTCGGGCTACATTATTTACTATACCGTTACGTATACGTATTTAGACCCCGGCCGGCGTTGCGAGTTATGATCGACGGTAATGGTTGCGCGACGTCAAGCATCTTTCCACGACAATTCGCCGATTTTTAAAAAGGAAAAAGTGATAAAAATTGAATATAGGAATTTTGTTGCGCGAGATATGAAATAAAAAACGATGTTCCGAACAATAATTTATCTGGGTCAATTACTTTGATTGCAAAAGAAAAACAATTCCGATGTAATACCGAAATAAATCACTCCCCGGGATTATTTTTTATTTAGGTTAATTGCCCCGGATAAAACAACAAATAATATATTTCCGCCTCTAGTCCGTGAAAATAGATTACCGCGTCGCAACGTGCAATTTAATGTCAGGGTAATTGAAATAAACGTTTGTCTAAAAAAAAAAAACTACAGAGATTATTTTAGCACATGGATCAGATAAAAATCTTACTCATAAGTTGACTGTGAAGTTACACTGTAAATCAATTCTTTCCGAATATTAGAACATTGTCTGTGTAGTCTAATTTGAAAATGTTTTCTCTCTCATCATTATTTAGTTAGAGATATACAGATTTTCTACATCTCTCCGAAATGATTATTGTTTGCAGAAGTGCCTGACGACTCTGGACCTGACGTCTTTAGGAGTTGGCTCCTGCGTCGGGACAGGGATGTACCTTGTCGCAGGAATGGTGGCGCGCAGCGTTGCCGGACCTGGTGTCGTCTTCTCATTCATTATCGCAGCCATTGCTTCCATTTTTTCCGGTGGGTATCACGCCTTTCTGAATCCATGCAGAAAGATAAGAAAAGGAGCGGTTCTTTGTCGCCGCGGACGGTCATTAGGCGAGATAGCGCGACGACAAAGCGAGAGCGGATCGATTATAATGTCGCAGAACCGCTGTACCTAGATGCTCGAAGAATGCATTCGCGTCTACATGGAATGAGTTACTTACACCTAATACGAGTGTTGTAGAGGGACTTATCGAATGAGATCGGTCGCGTTGCCTAAATACACGCGATTCCGGCGCGGCGCGGCGTCGCGAATTTAATCGTTCGACGTTATCTGGGATCGGGTCGGCGACTCTATCAAAGTCGCTTCTTGCGATCGTCGTCGGGAGCCGCGCCTTCCACACGCGATCCCATGTTATTACGCGCGATGGTTGCACACTTACGCGAAGCGCCGACTTTGCACAGTCCACGTATGAACGGAATGGGAATACGAAAGTAGGGATTTATTTCTGGCGCGATTCACAATCCCGAAGAAACAGTGCGGACAAGAGTAAGAGAGGGAAACGAGGGTGGAAGTGACCTTTAACCGTCGGCGAGAAAGAGTTTCCGACTATTTTTACGAACGATCAATTTAATGATGGACAGGTATACGTGTGTGCTGACCGTATCGATGTCAATGCTTTGACGGGGGCGACCGCGGAATGGATAATATCCCTAACTGGACACGATGATGTATGACAGTCGCGATTAAATAAATGTTTAATCGAAAGACCACTATCCGAGTACACTTACGTCCGAATCTATGTAATCCATTTATATTTTTCGTCTTTTTCACTTAGCTTCGAAGTAGAATTGTAATTAAATAATATATATCATTTAATTACAATACTACTTCGAAGCTAAGTGAAAAAGACGAAGATATAAACGGATTAGATAGATACGGACGTATGTACTAAGGCAGTAGTCTTTCAATTAAACATTTACTTAATTGCGACTGTCATACATTATCGTGTCTAGTTAGGGATATTATCCGTTCCGCGGCCGCCCCCGTCGAAGCTAATTAAACCTTTACGTACTCTTGAGCAGTCAAACTTATACACGTCCGAATACGATTAAGGGCTGGTTGTTCCTGTTGGTAAACTACCTAATAGTTAAATCATATGTACGTCTTTGTTTATCATTTACATTGGACAAAGATGGACATATGATTTAACTATCAGGTAGCTTACCAATAAGTTGGAACAACCGGCACCCTAAAAGGCATATAAATAAAATGTTTGCATGCGCTAATTAACTATCGCCACGTGCAGCTTGTGGAATCAAACGACGAGATAACTACTCGCGAGGTGAACTCCCTTTATAAAAATGCACAACACATTTCTCGCACGATCGTGCAATGGCGATGATTCTCAGACTTCTTCGCCGGCAGCTTCCGGCAATTTCGACAGAGCGATAAGTCAGGTATCTCTCTCGCGCAAGCAGAGCACAGTAGACTCGAGGGACTTTACAGTCTGCGGTATGGCCACAGATAAGAAGCTTATTCTGCAAAAATATGGATTTCGGTGAGGGGATATATGAGCCGGAAAATTCGTCTTCCGCGACCACTATACATATATCACGTACGAATCCAGGACGCCGTGCGCGGATTTAAACCGCATAAAAGCGTAATTCCGCAGAATCTCGGGCAAACAACTTCAACGTTCGCGACGTTATCGGACGCGTGACCGGAGCATCGTACGAGGAGCTTTCGCGAGATCCAATCGAACTGAAATAGAAGGAGTCGCATATTTCGCAGATATTTAAGGAAAATTTTATCATCGTTTGAAGTAATATATATTTTGACACCGTTATAGTTACACCGTATAATATTCTCATGTGAAAATTATAATTTACATAACGGGATATTTCAGTACATCAATTTTTCCTTTTATTTTCGCGTAGAAAGTCTTTTAGAAATTAGATACCCACGGAACAATTAAAAACCGTGTCCGGAGCTGACGCGAATAGTTGTAAACTATACACAAGAGGTGCTTTACATTTACTTTGCGGGTACTGTTACAGGCATAAGTACTGCGCTGCAACGCGCGTTAGTTTACCGTTACAAGTACTTTACCGTTCGATATCGAGCTCCGACCGTTCCGTCGTATCGATAACAGCGGCCCGACTGTCCCGAATATCGATATCGTGCGACTCTTGCAGAGCGAACGCGGAAAATACCCGTCAAACGAAATTTACGATTCATCGTGCGCGATAGGAGGCTCTAAACGCGGCCGTCGCCGTAAACTGTCTCCCGTGCGTGCTGCAGACGCGATATTCTCGCCGACTGCGAAATTGCGAACAGGGTTTCCAATGGATACGGAGGCGATGAATGGACCGAACGTGTCTCAATCAGTCTTGTTTTGTTCGCGCCTGTTTCGCTGATCCTTTTATCGTCTGTAATTTCGCTGCGGTTTGCGTCCTCGTGAAGCAATTTGTTACTGCTTGCCATGTTATTTGTCGCTTCGTCGAATCGCGCTCGCGTGAAGAGAACGAGAGAGATATCAAGTGGAACTTCTTTTATCTTGCTGAAAGAAACGATTAGTTCTCAAATCTATTTTATTATTATTTGATTGATGTGTCCCTATCTTGAAAAATGTGAGCTGCTCGATTTCCATGAGTTAAGAGTATGGATATTCAGAAACGTTATATATGTACTTTTACATTTTTAGTTACCAAGTCAGAATCGTTGATTCGACTATAATCGAATGTGCATATAAAATGGTATGACTTCTTATAAGCATCATCGTCATAATTTTTTTATAACTGGAAGGATATGAGATGTATTAATATGTTAAATAGAAAGTACATGAGAAAGAAGCGCGTTGCATATCGATCGTGATCTCATTTGATTGCGGCCGCGCTCTCGGTAATTATCGATCTAACGGGGTAAAGCTGTAATTAGTTCGGCTATTCAGAGATCGATGCCGCGCGCCAATTAATGGCAGGCTATGGCACGGTGTGTCGCGGCGTGTTGTTTAATTAATTCGTTGCGTTATTAATAGATGAATGTCGCTGGCGCACTATCAGCGCGGGAGTACGTGGTAATCATCGCTGATATTAGTGATATTACTATTGCAATAGTCGAAAGCGACGTATCGTGACCGCACTAAAGTGAATTAAAGGCGGACTGAGACGCGAGCTCGTTTAGATTTTTCTTGCGTTTTCAAGCTTTATTGTTCATATTTATCTTTCTATGTTTATTTTATTACGTTCTCGTCCAACTACAATAATAAGCATTCGAAGAGATGGGATTTCTCGATATATATACCTGGTCTTTACACATCTTGTTGTTCGATAACCGCGAAAGTAGAGCCGAGGCTTTCGCTTCCGCGAAGTTCTGCGTCGTCTTTTCTTTTCTCATTGTTAGAAAGACTTGGTGGCATATTTTATAGTACATACCACCCGACGTATAAACGTCGAGTTTAGCATCAATGGAAACTAGATTCTTCAACCTTGCCGCTTACTGATTTCGCGCGACTTCGTCGACCGTAACAGATGTGACAGCGAGAGCGGTGCTTGACGTCAAGGATAAACGTTATCGTCCCACAAAGATGCGAAATTGGAGGACGTGGAGCAGTAGGGCGTAATTCGCAGAATGTATCCCGCTTTGCGTAACAGTACGTTAATATCGTGGAACTGGAGAGGCAACATCCGTCTCTGACCAAGAGAGAATTGTGGAAAGATGTAAGCAGATTATTACGGCGTTTATGCCGGTTGAGCACGAGATCTGTGCAATACCGCGATGTAATCCGCGTTGAAAGGTTGAACCGAAGTTTAATCAGTCGATTACCGAAGCATGATAATCGTCGGTGGCAAAGACAATGTTTCGTCACGCCACAACGTGGAAACGCGTAATCCGCTTTAGATAGCGATAAAAAAAAACGAACACATCAAGATCGTGTACTCAACTGTGAAAATTCGTGAAATTTTTAATCTTGATGTGCCGCGTTTTTGAACCGCTATTTTCTTTTTTGTGGGAGTATAAACCCGACGAACATTCGCCGTTACACTTTGGTTGCGTTTTGATATTCACTGCCAGTGCTGAAAATCTGTAGTTTATGTCGCGTATACTATAGATTTTCAGTACTAGCAGTGAATATCAAAACGCAGCCTTTAACTTTCTATTCTGTCGCCAAACGTGATCGTTTGTGATTTTGTGTCTTGCGTTCATTCGATATCACGTTTAACGTTCGCGTGAGTTTAGTGACGCAGACATGCCATTTCTCTTTGAATAATTTTCTCTGTCCCTCCCGCGTCGACGATATTCGCCCCTCGTGACTGAATGCCTTTTCTTCTTCGGTGTGATTACAGGGGCGTGTTACGCCGAGTTTGGAGTACGAGTGCCTCATACGACCGGCAGCGCTTATATGTACAGTTACGTGACAGTAGGCGAATTAATAGCATTCATTATTGGATGGAACATGGTGCTGGAGTACCTTATAGGTACGAGTGCGTGTGCGTGCGCCCTTAGCGCCTGCCTGGACGCGTTGGCGAACGGTGCTATTTCCGAGGCGATAGCCAACAGCGTTGGCACCATACTCGGTGAGTATTCATTTCGCATACCGCCCACGTGTGCAAACTATCGATTACTGCAAGACAAACAAATTGGTGCAGATTTTACTGGGAGAAAAAAATTCATACATTCGTGATATTATATTACGAATATATATCCATGAAATGTCTCTATTCAGCAATTCATATATTTTCGCTACCTTTGCTTTACTTTAAATTAGACATAACATTCGGACATATAATGTTTAAAATGTCCTACGTGTGAGTTCACCTTAATTGGTCTTGGATGTTTCTTCGCGTCAGTGAGTCTTAAAGTTTCCCTTCCAGTCGCTCGTAAAAGCATGAAACGACAAGTCATAGTCGCTGGCGTCGTCGTCGGTGAGCGACGTTGTAGAAATTTACGAGCGGACTCCCGTTTTTCGTCCTGAGAATTTAGCGACGTGAGTCCTTTGTCCCCCAGCTCGATCACGGAACACTCTCTATGCGTTTTTTCGCGATAATACAACGGCACGATCGATGACTTGGCGGATGCATCGTGCGCGAACGGTATGTGTTACTCATGTTCGCGGAATTCACAAGCGAAGTCCTCACGTAGTTTGTGATCGATGAAAATAGTTGGAAAAAAGAGAAAAAGCAACTATTTATGTCGTAATAGAAATTTAAAAATATTATATGTAACAAAATACTAATCTTACAGAATCGCAATAAAAATATAAAATAATTAATATTAAAAAATATAATAAAATAGTGATCTTTTTGAATAAGGAGATTATTCTTAATCATTTTCGAGTTATTCAAATTTAAATACCCAAAGAAACACCATTGATCCCCAAGTCGGCTAATTTAAAGTTTTATATCCCTTGGCTTCTCTTTACGCATAAGGCGAATGAAGAATGAGGGTTTCACCATTAATCTCGTCGATCTCGCGTCAGACAATTAGCGACGATAGCTCGAGCGAAAGACTGTTTGCTGGACAAACAAAATACGTACACCCCCGCGCGCGTTTCGGGACAGCGACATTTCAAATTGTTAATTCGAAAAAAATCTCCACGCTCAACCGAGTCCAATCCAATTTTCTAAAGCGAATTAATTCACTGAACAGGCTTTTCGTCGACGTGCGAAAAAAGGGGAGAACGCGCGATGGCAAATCCCTGGACGCCGGCATTTTCCTTGTTGACCGACGTTTATATACAAGCGTTCGGGTCGGGTGCCAGACCTTAATTTTAACGACAGATTTTTTTTTAGCAAACGTGGAGGCAAGTTCTCGTTACGGAAAATTTAGCAGCGAGTCTCTCGCAGATTTTTAATACTAAATTCGTTGTTAATTGAATCGCGGAATTAAAATTTTGGATATTCCAACAAGCAGCAACGTTATTTGAGTATATCTCGCGCAAATTTAACTTGATCAAATAAAGATCGAAGAACCTATTAATAAGATTAAGGTCGAAGGTTCCGAGACAAGGTCCTGAAAACGCGGAGGGCTCGGGGATTCGTCCATTAATTTACGACACGCCGCACGCGTATAACCACCGGCGAAACGGATCGATCGCGCATGCGAGCATAAATTGTAGACTATTTAATGCAGCTAATTCGCATCATATGCCCGTTTTATGAATATTCTCCGCATTCAGCGGCGCTTGATAGCGGACGTTAAGCCAATATTCTCTAATGCGGACGTCGATGTTTAAGGAGGATGTATATCGGGAAAACGCCACGAATTTTAATTAGGACGCTGTTGATCGCAAAAACGCGTTATTGTGCTATGTGGAGACAATAAAATATACGTATAAATGGGTAATTCCTCTATCTGACAAAAAGCACGACCGTTACGTCATATATTTGATAAATACTACATCTCTCGCGAGTTTGACACTTGGCAATTTTTTTTCAGGAACCATTCCGATCAAATATGAATGCAACAAAATTAACATTGCCGTAAGACTAATGTTGCAGAAAACTTTCCTTCGTCCGTTTCCAGAGGCCACCCGAATTCTCGGCGCGCTCCAATTCCTCCGGAATTTCTCGGCGTCTGAATTTTGTTGCGCGCGGCATTGTTAGAGAAGAGTCCGACGTTACTCCCCCGCCCGCGGAGAATGATTCAAGAGCGACGTGAGTGATTTCTTGTGTTACGAGACGTTTTCTGCTTGAATCAGCCTCTTTCCGTCAGTCAATTTTACGAATAATACACGAGGGATACCTCCTCCGCGTTTTCATTCCCGCCAGTTTCTTTATTCTCGAAATGTCGCGCACATCTTATCCCATCGATTTTATCACCGTTGTAAATCGATATTTATATTGTCACAAAGTAAGCGCGCCGGTTGTGTGGATTGTAAATTTTATCGCGTGTCGCTTGTATTCGGTTCCACCGCGGCAACTTGTTAACCCGTGCAATTAAAAACACAATATCCCTCGCCGGAGCACAATAATAATTAATATGAATTCGGTGTTATTGAGTCTAATTAATTGCCCGTACGGCAGATCCATTAAAATGCGAATAAAATAAATGTTTCGTCGTTCCCCGTTTCTCGCGATTAATAAATATCAATTAAATGTTAGACATCATCGGTTTTCATTATACTCTCGGTGATCGGTATTAATAGAATACTATATAACGCAGAGCGTAATATTGCCCATGGTTATGACGCTTTCATGCAACACGTTGCGCCCGTGACAATGAATAGTAAACTGAAACTGTCGAGAGCTTCTGTAATGAAAGTAACGTCAAACTGAAAAATTTATTAAATAATATACCGATGCTCGCGGCTATTATATAATTGCCATTATTTAACGTCCGTTGTGCAGCTCTAGAAAAAAAAAGTTTAATTAAACGGCGGCTGTCGCGATATTGCGCTTTTTTTCCTCTCTCTCTCTCTCTCTTTCTCGACGTGTTTCCCGTGCAATCAAAGGAGCTCTAACGTAAGAATGAACTTTTACGGTACTTAACGCACGTTATGAGAATGCCGCACGTCCCATAAATTTCGTTCGCGTTTCAGAAACTTATATAAGAATAGGGCGAGAACATTTTCATCGTTTTTTTAATACGCGCGACATGCGAAAAATGTTAACACCGACACCATTCGAAAGTTCCGTCGGTGCTTTTACGTCTAGCGGGAGAATATGGCTCTTTCGGAAGTTGATGTATGCAAGACGCACAAAAGTGCAGTTGAATATATTTGATTAAGTTGCGTATCAGTACACGTGCATGCCTTCCTTCGCGAAATGCGGAGAAAGAAAGTCACTCGTAAACTTGCAAAAATATCTGTTTGGTTTGAGAAATAATGTTAGGTATCTTTAGAGGAAATTTTTAAACGCGTTCAAATTGCTTGGGAAAGTCGATAAACTCTATCTATATAAATTGGATCTATATCCTTAGTATCGACTGAAAAATAATATTGTCGCGTAAAGGATATATTAATATAGAAGATACTTTGGAAGATATTAGGGAAAGACGACGATGTAACTAGGGTTTCGCTTCAGGTAATGTCCCGGAAGCCGAAATTATTAATGGTTCGGTGTGCAAAGGGATTGGGTTCCTTTATCAAACTTCTTTGTTATAGACGTGTCGCGGCAGCGAGGAAAAGTTTCACTCGCGCCAGGGCAGAGAGAGAACGGATGCGCCGCGACGACGGCAAGCGGCCGCAAAATCGGTCGACCTTAATTAACTTTTTCCTCGCGCGTCGTGCAGGAATTTGCAGATGAGTTTGCAACCCGGCCAGCTGTTACGCGCGTGGAAGCCTGTAATCGTTCGCGCGCGAACCGAATCGCGTCGCGCGTCCGCGGAATTCGGTGTCGAGAGTCGGTCGGATTAATTTTGAAAATATTTACGGGACGATGAAAGTTTCGCGAAAATGTTCGATGAAATCGATACCGGCGGAACGACGTAATTCGTGATGGACTCTATTGAAATAACACGACGAATTCGCGCATCGCTCAGAATTGGTCGCTTCGGTTGCCCAAATAATCGTAAAAATCCGGGGAAAAAAGAAGTATCGCGAGAGCGTGGAAGAGCTCTTCCCTAATCCTCTACAAACCTCCTCCAGATATCTTCAGGGTTTTTCCCTGGACTTTTGCATTAACACGATAGGATTTAAGTCCCCTGATAAAGAGGGGAAATGCCTGAGAGGTCTTCATAACAAGTTTTGGAAACATCGGGTTTAAACATTCCACCAAATTTATCTTCTAAATCCGCTATAATCCTCGCGATTTCGTCAATCCCGCACAACTCTAATCCGCCGGCACAGTCTGTGCCGCCGGTAACCACCTTACGTGTCGGATGTTTATCAGACACGTGTATATAATTGCCAATTTACTTCGATTTTTGAAGCTAAAACAGTAACTGAAAAATGTTGGCTACGTGAACGTAGCGTACGCTATATATTTCACGTCGATAGCATATTGAACATGCCAATCTAGTTCGTTGGGTTCTTTTCTGATATCTATTATCACCTCACTCTTTAACGTACGGATAAGATTCGCTGGGCAGAATTGAATTAATGGATCGTTAATTCTATCGACATTTTGCTCGTGTGAGGAGAAAATTTCAACCGGCAACTAGCTGTAAATGCATCGGCGAACGATTGCGATATGTTCGAACGGCAAAAATCTTTGTATTCGCTAACGACAGAAAAAAGTACCTGAATGCCCGAGATTCTTACTCGTCAAATTACTCGGTTCTCCTCCCCTACGCTTAGCTCGAGCACGACATTCCCGTGACAGCCGTGACGTGGAAGAAACCCGAGGCGGAAATTCTCCAACAAGCGGAAAACCGACGTAATTCATGCGGTCGGAGATAATCGGGCGATCCTCGGGCGAGAAAAAAAAAGAGCAGCGGTTTTTTCGGGGAAGCATGCGAGCTAAAGCTCGCTACTTTCATTCAAGCGTTCGCGCCGCGGTTGAAAAACCTCTGCAAAAAAATCGGTGAAAGGAAACTGCAGCTAAAAATTCATTCTGCGAAACAAATAAATTCTCGGTACATATTCGGGGTGTAGAATAAATTTCCGCGCTAACTTGTATCGGTAGCTATCTACCTTTGGCGGAGGAAAAGCGGTCACGTTGCGCGTTGACCGTGTTATCGTGTTTCCGGTTACCATATATAGGAGAAACTTAAATCGCGCCAGAAGGGGGTAACTCCGCTTCTCGATGAATAAAGATTGCCGTATTATTCAAAACAAAAGAAAACAATCTGCTTGGCCGACTTCTTCGAGAGAGAAACTCGCGAGATTGCTGATTAATTTGTTCCGACACTGCAGCGATTTCCCAAAGCCCCTCTGAATTGCAAAGGCAAAATAATAATCCACGCGCCAGCAACGCGAAGAATCGAACGCGTTCCGTACGATTCCGTTAGCCCTGTTGCTGATTCATTTCCTTTGCAGCGTCGATGCACCAGGCTACGCAAACGAAAGAGGCAATTTTCAGCTGAATCAAACGATTTTGATCACTCAAACGACCCGCTCGATCTCTACGTCGGCGAACGCGCACGTTTGTATGCAAATACAATCGTCGAGCGATGTGCAAAATGCGTTGCCGGTTGAAAGACCGCGATCAAACACATGGACAGGTACGACTAAACGCAACTATATACAGATGTTAACGATAAAAACGCGGCGAATTTCGCGGCGCAAATATAGTGTTTCGAAGTCAAGTTCCAAAACGCTAATCCCTAAAATATGGTGCGATATCTATTTTAAATATTTAAGCGTTTATCATTATAAACAATAAAATATATATCTATCGTCTGTTAAATGTTAAATGCATTTCTAAACGTGCAGAAATAAAAGCTTGCATATGACTAACTCTAATTGGTTATTATTTAAAAATTATTGCACCCTCAACGTTCATTCAGGTGTAATTACTTTCACCCTCTCGACCGTCGTTGACTCTCATTAAATTCTTTCGAACGGAAGATATTCTGCATGAAAGGATTGAAATATTGAATTGTACGACTTGTAGGCGGGATGAGCCGTTGAAAGTCGAGCATCAAAGATCTAAATGAAAACTAGATATCCATATCGAGAGAGATCTTTTACATCGAGACTTGAAAGTTAGGAATAGCCGACCATCACGGACAATCCGACGCAATTGTGCTCGACGATGAAACCTCGAGAAAGACGCGCTCGTCGCGAGTAAGTAGTATTTAATTCCACAGATCAGACATGACCCCGTAACGAAGAAACTTCCGAGGATCGTGTCGGAACCAGGAACAAAGACGCGAGCATGAAATCAGAATGCGAAATCCGCGCAAGGAATGCCGATCACGAACGCAAATGGCAATATAGGTGGGACCGCGAACTTCGGGATTTATCTCCACGAAATGGAGTGCATGCTTGCACGTCAACCCTCGATATCGAGCGGCTTCGATTGCGGCGCGTTGCATCCACAGACACAACAGTCGATAACGGTGTGGATACGATAAAATACGTCGCGTCGAGCTAGATGATAAAGCTTGTCCTCTCGCAAAGGAATCATCTATCGGAGAGTGTACGCTACGAAGACGGTTGCATTTATTGTCTCTCATGAGAAAATATTTTTCCGCGCGACTCTTTTAGATCTTGATAGAAGCTACTGACTGACTCTGCTATTGATTCTCTTGCATCATGTATGGCAATATTAATATCGAAAAGTGTACAATCGGCAAACGCGATCTTTTCCGATATCTCTCGACCGTTTCCTGTAAACTGTCACGCGAGCATAAACGTCGACGTACAGTAACTGTGACACTTTTCGCATAAGCACGACGGTATTATTGGATAAGTTCAATGGTATCGTTATCTACAACGACGCCGTCGGGCATAAGCCGTGCTGAAGCTAGAGTCCTGATTAAGTATTCCCCCTAACTGCCAGTTAACGATCGCGAGAACAGCGTCAGGAATAATTTTATGAGACAGCGTCGTGTGCAAGCCGTGCCGTATCTCTTGTCGGCTCCGCGAGGCTCCTATTCTCTCGCAGACTTTGTTCTCGAAAAGATTTAATAGCGAGGCAAAGAAAAAGGCTAAGAAACGAGGTAAATCGATCATTACAGAAAGAACACGTGTTGACTATAAATTTTCCCCATTTCTTTCCACGAAAATAAGTATGTTCTACATTACGATAATACTTCTTCCTTAAAAACACTGTTCTTCGCTTAAAATTCAGTAGGTGTTTATTTAAGATTCATTAACTCATCCTCGCGTTAATCAATTCGAAATGAAAATCACTGCCTGTGACGCGCGCCCCGAGAAGCGTCGTAAAATTAGAATATCGAAACGCTATCTCACTAATTTGGTAAATAAGATGAACTTTCGAATCAAGGAACAATCTCAAGAATCGGACTCTTGTCTCGAAAGACGACAATCGCGATGGCAGACGAACTTCGCGAAAAACACGAAAGCGACACAGGGGGGAAACTGGAAGGGTTGGCTACGGCGTCCAGGTGGACAGGTTAAAGAGCATCGAAGCGTGTGGTTCGCGAACCGGTTCGGATCGATGAGGTCCACAGGTGCCAGACCTAGTCTCATCCGCGCAAGCGTCCCTCTCGCACCCCCTCATGCTTTTGTCCTCCCTCCTCCGCGTGCCACCTTCCAACCCTTCGGTCTCTCCTCCACCGCAACTCCATCGTTTTAACCCTCTCCCTCCTCCCGTCCGCCCGACGTTTCTCCAGATCCGTACCCGACTACCTCATCCCCTACTCCCCCCCCCCCCCGATTCCCGTCTACGTGCAACGTGCATACTGACCGCAGAACGCATGTAGCCGAGATACGTACGTATGAAACATGCGAACCAACGAATTGAACTTCGTTGATTCGATGGTTTGCGAAAAAAAATTATTTTATTTGAGGACACGCACAGTAGCATTTTTCAAATTAAGCGTCTTATTTCACCTGCTTGTGAGAGCTGAGTTGTGTTTTTATCTGCTTTTTTTTTCAAGTTCGTCATTTATATAGGACGATTCTGCATTACTCATGAATCGAGGTTTCAAATCACGGTTGTTCATCACTACACGTAAGAAACGGCCGCTAGATTTTTTCGAATTATTATAATCAACACATTCACCGTTTATATATGAGGATTATGCATTTTTAATAAATTTCACTGAAGTTTCGAATCACGTTTGTTCCCAGGACGGCCGCCAGATTTTCTCGCGTTCGTCATCACGATACTCATGATGCTGCTAATGGCGGCGGGGGTGAAGAAATCGCTGGTGTTCAACAATGTGCTGAACGCCATCAATCTCGCCGTCTGGGTCTTCGTCATGGCGGCGGGCATGTTTTACGTGGATTCCGACAATTGGTCCGAGCATAACGGTTTCCTCCCCTATGGCTGGAGCGGGGTAAGTACAGGGTGCATAATAGACAGAGTCTAACAATAAGAGGGCTGATCGTAGTTCTACGTAAGATTAAATAAGACTGAGAAGTTTTACAAATGATAAGGCAATGACGTAAAATAATTGCGCGTAAAATAAAATATTTAACACGTAAAGAAATATACGACAAGATTAAAGAGTGACAAGATAACAAGAATTAAAAAACAACAAGAAATATCGAACACCGGGAAGATGCATGAATTCAATAAGAGAATTAATTAAAACGTTAGATTTTTATGATATCGTTTCGTAAAACAAAGCGATGTCTCCTGTTCATTTGTTTTACAAATTCCATATATAAATAATTTCAAAGACAAAGGGTTGTTAAACAATGGTAATTCGCAATGCAGCGGTATTAACGCCGGCAGCCTTTGTCGCACGGTTCTCAGCGCGGATAACGAAAAGAAAAAAAACAATGAGTGGCTGGAGACAGGATGAAAAAGCCCTCTCGGCTGAAGCCCTCTCGGCGTGTCTTTTTCCAGCTGCTTTCATAAGTCCGATCCCCTCGCCCTCGCGCTCGTGCCCTATTCCAGCGACAGACGGAGTAGCATACTGCGCTATTTTGATGTTTGTTTAAGGTATTATGAGGATATCGGTTTCAGAATGAAAAGGAGAAGAGATGTCGCTGACAAAGTCAACTTTGAAAACATTTTTATTTAGTGGTACAGTACACATTCCCCTACGAAAATTAATAATGAAAATTGCTATACGTACGAGATACTGAAATATTAATAATAAATGCCGAAAATGACGGAATATTAAAGGAAATCGTTCAAACTTCTCGCTATTTTGTATAATCACCGTTGTCTATCGTCAGTCTTATTGAACAAGACAAACCTCTGAATATCGTAACGCGTAATGACAAGGGAAGATTCCGAGCAATCCGCGCGAAACTCCAGTCGCTTGAGGTGCGAAGTCGCCGTCGCCAAGGTTCGGTCGAGGGATTCTCCGCCTGCGGCTTACGACAGTTATGCGGAACAATGGCAAACTTGTTGCACCGAGTCGGCCCGACAGATGTACCGAGAGAGGACAGTAATCGCGAAGAGATGGGACGATGGTGGAAAACGGCGCCTCGTATCGTTCACGGACACAGGGAGAGGTGAACAGAACGCGACGCGACGCGACGACGGCGATGCCTGCGGCAATCGATAGTGCGAGATAGAGCCCTGGGATATCGGGAACGCCGTTTGGATGACTGTCGGGAGAAATAGAGACCGCGGGGTGTGAAGAACGAGAGCCTGCACCGTTCGAATTTCCGAACGTGTTTGCACGCTCGGGGAATGCAGGATGGTTATCTGCAGAACCATTTCCAGATAGCGGAGGAGAATCTGACTCGACTTAACGTTATTTACCGTGAATCGATAGTACGATCTTCGTGTAGATAAATATTATTTATACAATTTTTGTATAGAGAGAATGTTAAATATATAAGTGACACGTGTAGCAATGGGAAAAATCTCCTGTTTATTAGGTGCAAAAGAGAAGGAATTGTACATGGCTATAAATATACGAAATACAATGGCGCGTACGCTAAATGTAATAACGGTTCGCATATCGCCGCATATAACCGAAAAATTGTTCGAAGGGTCAAGTGACATGTGAACCATTAGCGCGACGATAAGAAAGAGGTGTGCGCATCGACGAGAACTGCTCCGCCCGAACCATCTCCACGTTCTCCCGTTACGCCGCGCCAAGAATAATAATCGGCGCACAGTCAATCACAAAGAAAAAGTTATTCATTCGTACATCTGCTTTGGAAAATAAATAAAAAGATCCGCAAAATATCGCGATCACACGTTGTCTCCCCGACGTTAAGAAAAACGTCGATCATTCGGACAACGCCACTCCCTTCCTAATAATCGATTTAATTATCCAAAAGGAAGTAGAGAGACAAAGGGAGGGAGATCCAAAGGTCGCCGGATGGAAATGCTGAAATTTAAATTTTCACCGGTAGCGTGGAATCGGGCGAGAGAGATTACGCGGTGGAGTTTCGGGTAAGAACGGTAAGGTTGACATGAATTTTCGCGCGCGGCGAGGGGGTGGGCGTTGTGTAATCGGTACTCCCCAGTTTCATTACACGTCCCCTATACATTTTCGTCGCTGCGCCCACGTGCGGATGTGTTGCACAAAAGCGCAGGTAAATCGCGACTAAAGGTCGGGCAAGACCCATTTACAGATATGTCGCTCAAATATTCCGGCGATGTGAAATCCGAGAGTTTCAGCCTGTCGCGGAATGTTCCATTAGTCGAGGGTAAAGAAATCGCGCGCGTGGGACGAGGCGACCGGTATCTCGAACAATGTCGAACGTTCGCCTCGAAAGGCGTTTGTACTGGTACGCAAGTTTCTTGCGGAAACAAAGGAATTAATAACGAGGGCGCACGGACGACGTTACGCACGGACCTTAATTCCTTCAAACTTTCGGAGACCAGCGTCGCGTCGCCATTGTTCTTTGACGGAACTTGCGTTTCAAATTAATTATCCGGGTTAAAGCGTTCTATTTCCCAGGGGAGGGATGCCCCGGGAGGGCGCACAAGGAGAGAAAGATCGAAGTTTTCAAATCGCTCGTGGTGATATGCAAGACCGCGCACCGCATAACTTCGCTGCAAAAGGCATCCCGAGCGATGCCGAGTATTGAAAGATGTATAGATTTCCATGTTCGCAAAAAAAAACAAAGAAACTACAAAGAAAATTACGCGTGCGCGCGACGTAATCCGAATACGCTCGCTCGAACTTCTGTTGTCGCTCATGCTGCAACGACGGCGCAGTCGCGTTTCGAGTTAATTATCCGAGAAGAAAATGTTCTGCTTTCGTAAAGGATAAGGAATAAAACGAAGACGGTCGGATTTTATAAGGCGATGTATGAGCAGTAAAGCGTAGGAACATTGAAAGAGAACATGGGGAAAGGCTCCTAAGGAAGGTCGTGAATCTTTCAGCGGGACAGCTGACCCTGTTGGCTCTTGCACACGTTATCCCTTCATCCGTTACATCCGTACAGAACTTGACTATCTCTAAATATTGCCTTACGCCGGAGAATAATTCCGTCCACACATTACAGTGTATTAAAAAAAAAAAACGGAAAGTAAAAATACATTCTGAAAAAACAAATAGAACGTGTTTTAATATTTTGATTTATGAATATTATAATGCGTGATACAGAGACGAGAAAATTATTTTGTCATTTTAATTTCAGTTTATACACTGGAGCTTATTGTGAAGAAGAGGTAGATTTGAGATAGAAGAGGAAACAGTAATTTATGGTCGCCCATTATCGAGGAATTAGTGCCTTTTCCAAGTAAATTACATCGCGCTGAACACTAAGTCGCCATAAGCAAGTAAATTAAAAAATGCTGTAACGAGGCGCGTCGTTATGCATTAAGAGACCGGCGATCTCACTCCTTTCGTCGACGAACCACTTCGTCTCGGTTCCTCATCCCACCTCCGCAATTTTCAACGGATGTAAACTATTTCGAGCAGATCCTTGGTCGAAATATTTTAAAAAGAAGAAGCTTTATGTTTTTGGGCCAAATTCTCCGCACATTTCAACGAAATTCCACCTTATATTCTGTACTCAGTCTATGAAAACTGGCAATCCGCGCCCGCGGAACGTAATTTTGGTACGTGAAAGATCATTCCGACATCCAGCAGATGCTTTTACCAGTATGCTTTCATTACAAATACGGCTATTATTTTATATAAAACGTAGAATATTCATGAGCAAATAAGAATGAATAATTTCAGAAAAACTTCACATTTTTCTTGAAAATATCGCGACGCAGAGATGCGGCTGGAAACGTATATTGCACCGGAAGGAAAGGAATAAATCTTCAGAGAGAGCAAGCACACCAGAAAGCCGGGTGCATCCTCGTATTACGTATTTCGTCTGATTGATTTATTCTCCGGTTTCGACGGGAATTGCGGCCCGCAAATGGAGCGCTCAAACATCGGTAGAGCCACAGCCGTAAACAATAAACAAGCGTGTTCTAAACGAGAGAGAAGGAGAGGAGAGAAAAGAGGTTGAAATAAAAAAAATTATCAAATGTTAAAGTAAAAAAAGAGATTGACATCAAATATCGCGGTAGTCTTAGTTGGCATATTAATAAATTAAGTCAGATATTAGAAAGAAATCTCTGAAATACAAGTAAAATTATTTCACGCTCGATATTTATGAAATATATTACGAAATGTTTATGTGTGGTCTCTACATTTGGTCTCTCGTTTGGTCTTCATTCGGTAATTTCTCATCTCTAACTTATTAATTATTATCATGTTGAATAATGCGTCATGAAAGTTTAGGGTAAACTCGGGTAAGATGGCCATAGAGGAAAGATGGCCAACTCATGTTCATTCGATGTTTCATGGCGAGCTATATTGAAAGAACATAGGTTGGCCATCTTTCCTCTATGGCCATCTTACCCGGGTTTACCCTATTCATTCATGATAACGTATATCTTATGTAAGAGGCACTCGTGATTCCGCCGCATTGCGTTACATTTTCCCTGTATCGGTAGATATTTATGAGAATCGTGAAGACGTGGTATTTTATCCAGGAAATATGTAACGCTCCCATCAACTGAGGCATCGTATGTCAAAGGGGCCCCGGAATCTCTCCCGCGCTCACTGCAATGCGGAATTACCGTCATGCAGACGTATACGCGGTGGCACTTAAGCGGATTTTCCCATCTTTTCACATACCCGCGATACATCTTTTCGTACGGTTCCTAACTTCGGTTACAGTCCGCCGGTGAAATTATGCCACGTTCTCGGACGGAATTCAGATTGAGGATGTACGTGACGCCTCGGATCGGCTTTGGACGCGGTAAGGGTTTAGGGACGAGGGTCTCAAAGAAATCGGAGTTGCTTCCGGTTTGCTCCACCCCTCTCCGACCACGAACTGTCTATCTTCCTGAAACCCGGCACCCTCCTTTGCGGAATACTCTAAAAGGATCTCGCCCCTTTGTTTCCAGCCTGCGAAACGGTAGCCGGATTTCTTCCCGTCTCCGCACTTTTCCACAGCGTGGATCTTGTGTTAATATTTGGCAGACCGAAAAGCAAATTGTGGTAGACGGGGCGCAGTCGCAATTTACGCGTAATTTAACAGAAAGAAAATCAAGATTACGCCGTAATGACTTCTGATTTCTCCACCAAGACCAGCTGAACCTTGTGGCAACAGAATTCTCTCTGGCATATTAGTGCAATAATAATTCTATAAGATAAAAGATTTGTTAAAATAACGCTCAAACAGGTGCAACAGTAAATATTTTGAAAATACCTCTTGTATAGTTGTTTGTTTACTTCTATACTGAATGCCCTTTTATGCTCCTATAATACCATGTCTCATACTTTAAAAGAAAGGTATACGTGTGTCTTCCACAAAGAAAAAGACGCTCGTATCTCGCAAAGAATTGCAAGGCATTAATTTCAGAGACCGCGTGATCGGTAATACGACCACGGGAGTAAGGTCGATCTACCGTCGCGAGATTAAACGATCGTAGCAAGTCAGCCCCAGTCTGTCGTGAACAGGATGCTCCGCGAACTGTGCGCGACACGTAGGCATCGCGATCTGTAAAAGTCAAAGGTGCCGCCTCGGCACGTGCCGACGCGCCGATATCGAGGATATCGAGGACTATCGATACGGAAAAGACTCGTTCCAAATGAACGGACGTACATAATTCCCGCGGAGATAATTCTCGTCGAATTACCGCTAGTAATGCATGCAGTAACAATATCGGTGGAAAAATGTAAGCGGGCTACGCAAAAAATACACGAAAAAATTCGCTGAAATCACAAAAGGTCATTAGATAATTGGGTCATTGTATAAGCTGGTTAAATATTTGTACGGAGCCGTGGGCCTCCAAACCGAATCGAATTTATCAAATAGAAGAGCTGTCGCTACACCGCGTAATATTATTTCATGTAAATCTTGGGAAATTCGGACGGATTGCACTGTATTACGCACGAGCCTCACATTTCCTCGTTAGAGCACTATCACATTTCTTGATATTCTAAATTGACGAGAGCATCATTAATTACGTCTCCGCAGATTTGACGCATTAATACGTGTAATAAAATATCACGTGAAACAACTCCATAAAACGAATGAATTTCTAGCCCCGTCAACTACTCGGTCACCATTCGTTTTAATTCGAGTGTGACATCGTGTCATATGGCGATCGTTGACGAGGCAAAATAAAGTTGAAAAAAAAGAGCTCGACGTTTTGCACAGTGCGCGAAATAATGGCTGCGGTTTCGCCGCCACTCGAGATGCGCGCAAAAATGGTCGATATCGTATACGAATGCACACAATATACACGTTGTCATATTACGGTACCGCGCGTCATCGCGGACAATGTCGTTCTCCCGGATCCTATAACGTCGGCTACAGTCGATCGCAAAAGTAGACAAAATGATTGTCGTTATCTTTATCAGGTGAAAAATTTTACGTTATCGGATAAGAGCGGTGCAATATTTCGTAAATTGCACATTGTTTTAGCAATAATAAATTGTAGAAACGTATAATATAGTTGGAAACGCCGGAACAATGTATTATTTTAATAAATGATCGTAATAATATATTTAAAAAGTTACGCATAAAGTTATTTATAAAAATCTTACAGAGAAAAAGAAAGAGAGAGGACAGGAAATATATTTTTAACGTAAATAGAAAATCACAAATCTAAAAAAAAGAATAAAGAGATGCTTGTTATTTAAACTCGGAGAGTTACTTATTGTCTCGTAACATAATAAAATGAAAAATTGTGTTAAAGGGAATTTAAATGCCCGATCCTGGCGCAGCAAACGCGCACGGAGCCGCTATCGCGAAACACGTCGAATTTTCTTCAACGGGCGCGATATAAACGCCAGCAGCGGAAAACGGGAAGAGAGAAAGAGGGACAAAGACAGAGGGACGAAACGCCAGCCGGGATTGCCGGATCTGTTTTTGCAGGCAACCTGGTTCGGACAGGTTTTTAATTTATTTCCGTTGAGATCGTACGCGGAGCGTACGCGAATTATTATTTAAGCAACGTCTCAATCTTCTTTTCACGGAGTTCATCAAAAATTCATAAGCGCGTCGACCAGGGGTGAAATATGTAAATTTAATATAATATTCAAAGAGCGACACTTTCAGCAAATCTGACTAAGGGCGACGAAGGCAGCGATGATAGTTGCAAAGCGACTCACGTCGGACAATCAGCTATTCTTATCGATCTCCAATTAATTACTTTATACGCGCTCTCATAATAGGCGTGTTGCTAAATCAAACGATACGCCAACGCGAATACCGCATATCATCCCACAATGCGAAGTGAATTCTACGGTAAATTCTACAGTTCAATAAAAGCGCTATGACATTTACCTAAAGGACCGTAGCTCTGTTTGAGCGCGCAACTCGATTTTCCCATCCCGGATTTCCGTTAGATATCTTATTTTCTCTCCGCTTTATCGTATTTCGGTGTCCGATCAGTCTCCGTCGCAATACACTTTGTCCGAGACGCGATGAAAAACTGGATCTCTCTCTTTCCCTTCACAGGTTTTCACCGGTGCGGCGACGTGTTTCTACGCCTTCATCGGCTTCGACATAATAGCCACCACCGGCGAGGAGGCAACGAATCCGAAGAGGAGTATCCCCCTCGCCATAGTCTCGTCGTTGATCATAATTCTCGTCGCTTACGTCACCAGCAGCATGGTCTTGACACTGATTGGTGAGTAGACTGTTAAACAACGGCCGTTCGATCGTTTGTTGGCCCTTCATTAATGAAAATGTACGCCTATTCACGTCTCGTATACTCACGACAGACGATGTGTTCGTTCTTTTGGTTTTGTCGCTGCGTTTTCACGCCCACTTCTCAAAATTTGAATAACTGTTGATGCGAGACGCAGAGTGACTTTAGGGCTACGTGTCTCTTTGTTCGCTATCGGCGAATCGAGATTCGCCTCCATCTCGGTATCATAATCAATTTTATCACAACTTTATTCCAAACTGCAATGTAACGGTGCCCGGGGAAACAATGGAGAATAAAATTATTATACGAAACTTGTTCGCAAACGAGAGTTGTTGAAACTTTAGCATTATTACGACTATTGTGTCAGGTATATTATTGTTACGCTTCGTGTAAAATCGTTATTATTAGCATATTGATTGCCGGATGAAACTCGCAAGAGTTTCACTTGAATTTACATGATATCGGGACGATGGTATCGCGCGGGTCGGAAGAGCTGGCGTTGCAGAGTTCCCAGCACGTACTCGCGTACCTCGTGTTTCAGTTCCGTATGATCAGGTCGATCAGGATTCGGCGTTGGTGGAGATGTTCGGCCAAGTCGGGGCCTACAAGTGCAAGTACATCGTCGCGATCGGTGCGCTGGCGGGCCTGACGGTCTCCATGTTCGGCAGCATGTTTCCGATGCCTAGAATAGTCTACGCGATGGCTCAGGATGGCCTTATATTTCGGTAATGATCAAGACGCAAAGGGTAAAAACGCCGAAACGTCGAAACGGCGATGAGATGAATTGTTAAGGACGGCTGAGACGGGTGTGACCCCGGATTAGGGTTTAACGCGCACATTTCGCTTCCGCAGGAGCCTCAGCCAAGTTTGGCCGGCGACTGGCACTCCCGCAATTGCGACTCTAACTTCCGGTATATGTGCCGCTTTCGCTGCGCTACTGATTCAACTGGAGGTGTTGGTGGAGATGATGTCGATCGGTAAGATGTTATCTAGAATGATTTCTGTTTATCGCAAAACAAACTTTGGAAATGAATGGAGTATAGTTTTTTTCTATACTTATTGATTATTTAAAAAAAAAATAATTATTATTAATTGTAATAAATGTAGTTAAATCATTACTGTCTGCTCTACGAATAAATTAATAAATATCTTTCAATAAATATATATTTTTTAAGCCTCACTTTATATACAAATTGACAATGCAGTATAAAATTGCGTGGAATAAAACTCTGATGGTTGATGTGAATCTTTCCGTTTAAATAAACTTTGTTTCTTGCATGTCGAATTTACAATTCAGTTTCCAATTAAGCGTTCTGTTGCCGTGGACCGGTATGCACATTTTGCGTTCGTCAAGTATTAAAACCGTCGCACGAATTAAATTATAATGAAGTAGCGCGGTGAATGCTGAGAAAGAGCCACGTTTAGGTTTCCCGTTCGCGGTTTAATACTGCAGGTACCCTGTTGGCGTACACCCTGGTGTCCACGTGCGTGCTGATATTGCGGTACCAGCCGCATTCGACGAATCTGATCGAATTGCTGCCGCAGAGTCTGCGGACGCCGTGTCGATCGCCCACGAAGGAGACGCAGGGGAACGGCCAAGTGACTTACGGCAAGGAGCTCAGGCCCGATCAGCTTGCGACCGCGTTGAACTCGGTACAGACGTCCCAGTCGGAGCTTACGACCACCAACAACGGCCAGCGTATCACGGTGAGACTCGGTTGCTCACGTTTGCGCGTCAAAAAAAACGACAGAACAGCCCTTGTCGTTCGCCTCCATCGCCGCGTAATTAAAGACCTCCTTTCGTCTCAGCGAGAAAACGAGATTTTTTCCCCTCGATTTCTTCAGTTCTACGCTCTCCTCGTTTTCGTATATAACTGCATTTTAGCAGTTATTTGCACGCGTTTCTGTGCTCGGCATTTTCTTCGTGTTAAATCACTTCCAACGTTTATTCATTTTATATGTCGCCTTTATGAATTTCTTGCAACATAATTTTCTTTTCTTTCTTCCCGAATTTTTCTTCTTATATTTCAATATAGTGAAAAACTTTTTATTAGGTATATAAGAGGCAAAAATTTATCTCTTTTGCCATTAAATTTTTCAAGATAACGGCATTCCAGTCTTTTCCCCTTTTTAAAACGGGGAATTTCTTCCCCCGTTGCTACGTTGACGAAGAAAATTGGATCAACCGCGTAACGGGCTGCTGGAATGGACTAAAGCGAGATTGCGCAATTTTGAAATTAGCGTCGCGCCGTTCCAGGTGCGGCGGGTGAGGAGGGCCAACAGCTCGTCGCCGGATTCAGACGACACGTACGGCGGCGAGGAGGACGAGGTCGGATTGGGTAAGGACGATCAGTATCTCGTCAGCGACAGAACGGAGAACAAATTCTACGGCAGCGTGCACGCGGCCGCGGCCGCCTCGAGTTGCGGTAGCGCTCATCAGTATCCCGGAAACACGCCGATCATAGGGCCACCGTTGAATTATCTACAGCGTCGGCTGCAGGTAGTGATTAGTAATCGAAGAGCGATCGATCGGTGGAATAAGGTCACCCAGTCGTGGTATATTCAATAAACGATAGGATCCCGCCCGATTATTTATCCAATACGAATGACTTTTTGTTTTATATTAGATTTCCACACGGTAGTTTTATACGACTTTATCTCAGCTATGTGCCAAGAAAGGCGTTTTTTTTTTTTTCAGTAAAAACGGGCCCAAAAACCTTTACATTTTATAGCATTCAATTCCCAAAACAATCTGGCCATTATGCGACCTCACAGAATTATTTAACCCTTCCCCTTATTAACCCTATTAACATCTTCCTCCGTATCCTTCCTTCTGCTCCTTACAGTTCCTGTAGCTCACCCCTCTGTTTCCTTCCATCTGTCTTGTTTGCGAGCTTTTCCTCTTATCTTCCTTCTGACTCGTGTCCTCCGTCTCCTGTCGTACCTCACCTCCAGGCTCAGCGCCTTCTACAACAATAAAAACAGAAAAATGTTCCTTCAATACGTATGCGGTCTCCTTCAACTATTTTATCGATTCTTCAGCTTCCTTTAATTTTCGACTTCCTTCAATTCTTCGACTTCCTTCAATTTTTCGGCCTCCTTTGATTTTTCGGCTTCCCTTAATTTTTCGGCTTCCTTCAATTTTTCGATCTCCTTTAATTTTTCGGCTTTCTTCCGTTCTTCGGCTTCCTTCAATTTTTCGGTCTCCTTTAATTTTTCGGCATTTCTCAATTTTTCGGCTTCCTTCGATTTTTCGACCTGCTTTACTTTTCGGCCTCCTTTAGTTTTTCTGCTTCCTTCGACGTCCTTTAATTTCGACGTCCTTTAATTACTCTGCCTCCTTTAATTTTTCAACTACCTTCAATTTTTCGGCTTTTTTCGATTTTTCGTCCTCCTTCAATTTGTCGGCTTCCTTCAACTTTCAGTCACCTTCGATTTTTCGGCCTCCATTGATTTTACGGCTTCTTTCAATTTGTCGGTTTCCTTCAATTCTTCGGTTTCTTTCGATCTTTCCGCTTCCTTCAATTTGTCGGCTTCCTTCAATTTTCGGTCTCCTACGATTTTTCGGCATCCTTCGATTTTTTCGGTATTTTTCAATTTTTCGACCTCCTTCGATTTTTCCTCACATGGACGCATGTACCTCAGTTTCCTACCACACGGTAGTTATACAAACGTCTTTACTTTATCAGATTCCCTCAATGCGAAAAAGGGAGAATCAGAACTACTTTTAAAATGCTAGGTTTTCGAAGCTAAATTTACTTCATAAAAATTTAGAAAATTTTTTTATTGTACTTTTAGAATTTTAATATAATTGATCAATTCTGAATACATTCTTTTCTAAGATTTAAAGTTTCTGATGCATTTAGTCAATTGATGCTTGAAGTGCGGATAACGAACAAAATTTTTGTATTATTGAATATTGTTCTAATTTTTATATATATAAAGAATTGCACGTAAAATATTTCTTAACCGAAGGACCGTGCGATTATTACGAAGCTAATAAATCGTGACACTTCGTAGGCGGCGCAATACCTTTGTCCTGCAATATTCCCGTGGGTGGACAGAGGTCCTGCGACAGAGGCGTCAGGACGTTACGTCATGAAGCTCGTTGGGATCTTATATATCTTGATCCTTATTTTTGACTTGATTATCGTCTGTGGGATGGGTGAGAAATTTACGCTGTTTTTAATGTATTAACAAATACAATTTCTCATGAAATTGATCAAATATTCTATACAATAAGAAAAAGAAAAAGAGTGTAATAAATTAACTCATATAATATTAGAGATATAATTCTGAAACACAATATTCCAAATAATTTTGAAAACTTTTTTCATTTACATGATTAATTTCACGAGACGCTGTAAACGTATCTCGATCGAGATTTCACATCTTTTTTCTTTCAGGTAACATGGGAACATTTACAACGATACTACTATTTTTATTTTTCTTTGCCATAATCGGTATACTTCTCGTCATCAGTAGAAAGCCGCAAAATAGGTAATAGGATTATTCGATCGTAATTTTCAATCCCGCGTAATTCGCAAACTGCGAAGCGTATCCATAAAATGGTTTAATGATCTAAGTGCTAACTCCCTGCATTATCCTTTTTGTTTTAGGAGCAGCGTAATGTTCATGACTCCAGGCTTACCCTTCGTCCCCGCGATCGCCGTTACCGTCAACATTTATCTCATCTTCAAGCTCAGTATCCTCACCCTTGTTAGGTTTACAGTCTGGATGACTCTCGGTACAAACTTATATTCATGTTAAATATAAAGTTTCTTTTTCAAACTATCCATGAGCGGAAATATTTATGAACAAAAGCGCGATCTGACTTAATTATATCTATTTTCTTCATTCGCTTCTATCCAATCTTTGAAATGATAATACTTTATATATTTTTTTTATTCCTTCCTGCGAATCTCACGATCAGTCGAAACACTGCTCCTTGTATCTGCCATCAGGTTTCATCATGTACTTCCAGTACGGTATCAAGAACAGTAGCCTGGAGGAGGCAAACGCGTCGGAGAACGTCGACGATATCGTCGTCGGCGGCACGGCCGGCAACATCGAGCTGACCGTGACCGATCATCACCGGCAGCAGCAGAAGCAGTACACGCCGGACCGCAGCATCTACGAGGGCCAGCAGCTGGACGCGTTCGGCCAGCCGGTGTTCGGCAGCACGAACTTCGGCGGCACGCCGAACCAGCAGCAGCACATCAGCATCGGCGGTCATCAGCAGAGACAAGCGGGGACGGCGGAGAGCGGCCGCCGCATCGACCAAACCGCGTCAACGACGGGCAAGCACCTGTTCATCGATCAGGATAGCTTCCCCTCCTGGGACGATTGAGGAGCACCGCGCGCGGTACCGAGAACGGATATTAATGTATACTTAACACACGAGTAGGGAGGGGAAGAGAGTTATTATTACCACATACACCTGACGACACGTTTGCGCGCGCGCGTGCGACTGGCATCGGATGATTACCAGTGAAATCAGACTCCTCGGGGATCGCGGCGGTTTTGAATTCGAACTTGGAGGAGAAGTTCTTTCGGCGCGCGACAAGCTGTCGACGATTATCGAGAGTTCAATACGCTCAAAAAGATTATTTTAAGAAACGTTCGATAGATTATCGGGAATTAAATTCGTTTAAAAAAACAAAGAATAAGTTGAACTGCGGTTGAAATTAATCGCCGATTTTTTAGGCTTTTTTCAGACTCCCATATAATTTTTTTACAAGGAAACTTGCTTCAGAATCAGCTGTAATATTTTTTTGTAATTGCGCTCCTTTCTTTGAAGGTTTATTATTCTTGTACATTTTTCATTTCTAAGTTTTAATTTTACGAGAGTTTGCGCTCGTTGATACAGTTATAAACTGACTATAAGAAATAAGTCGGTCACTTTGAAGATTCCGTTGACGCTTGATCGTCCGCTGGAAAGTTTCATCTTTTCTTACGAAGTATAATGCGCGACGTCGGAGACGTGGGGATCGTCGGGGAGAAATTTAGTCGGTTACGTAAACGAGAAGACCAAGAACCGCGATACTCCGGGGGTCGGACTTGTTGACTACTTGGGACGAATGTAGCAAATAATTTTGCGGCAATATTTATTATCCTAGTTGTATAGTACCGTCGTTGACGAGGTCACAGGCGAAAAAAAAGGTTAGGGGGTGAAAACGGGACAACGGGTTAAGAGAGTAAGGGCTGCGGGGGGAGAACGAAAGAAAAGTGGGAGGGGAGACGCAAGAAGAAAAATGAAGAGACCATTACCATTATTAGTATAAGGCGAAACTTGTGTTTTCCAAGAGAGCGCTCTAACTGCTAATATAAGTTCAAATTTATCGCTAGTCTGCGAATGGGAAACGAGTGCGAGATGAGAATGAGGTGTGTCGTCGGAGCGAGAGGACGAATGAGAAACAAAAGTGAGAATGAGAAAGAGAGAGAGAGAGAGAGAGAGAGAGAGAGAGAGAGAGAAAAAGAGAAAGTAGAAGAAAGAGCGAGGCGTGCCTGAGAAAATAATGAATAAGAAAAGAGTGTGTGTGTGAGAGAGAAAGAATCCGTAGAAGAGAATACTTTAATGAAAAAAAGGAAAAAAACAAGAAAAACGTCATCTTTTGCCTAACTTTAATCTTTCCCAAAAAGAAGAAAAAAAAAGAAGTTTAGTCTAACATATTATAATCGTATATCTAAGCTTACTACAATACTTACATACGTCTTACCTCGAGTAAATTCTTTGATTATTAATTTACACGCAATTTGTATAAATTATCTAGAATTTAAGCGCGCGTCGCCTCCCAACGAAGGATTGAGAGCGAGTACGATTAATTAAGCTCGCTGCAGAGACGATTAGATGTATCGAAAAATATCGGGGCGATTTACTTTCCGAAATCGCGAAAAATTTTGATCTCGTCTCCGTTAATTGGCATCTATTCTCCTGCCTCTGTTTATTACAAGGATCAGGAAAATCAATTTCTCGTTCGGAGTCGAGATACGTATTGGGATAAATTTCGAAGAGAACAGAAGGAAGAACAGAGGCTGTGGATGGTTTAGTTTTCGAAGAAACGAGTTCTCCTCTCGATCGACTTTACAATTCGTCCAATTTCTTGCGGGATTAAGAATATCGATGGTAGACGGGAGACGACGCGAGATAAGATTTCGTTTTCGTGTACATATCTCTTCGGTGTTTCGAGACAAACCGTTTCTCCGTACGTACGTGCACAAGTCCATTGTGCTTCTCTGTCCGCTAGTGTGTTCCGCGCGATGAATCGAGGATAGCCTTCGATACTCCCGAGTAATTACGGTCGGGGGGATGCGCGACCGCGTGTCTCCGATACGAGCGAGAATGTTATGCCGTTGAGCGCGTCGCCGCGATTACTTATTCACAACCACGAGTGCAGCTCCAATTAGCCCGAGTCGAGATAATCCAAGACAACCGAGAGTACGTGCTGTATACCGAGGCTGATCCTCGCTTTAATCTCTCGATTCCCTTTGTTAATACCTATCGACGACATCTCTCGTTCGCGTTATTAAATTCCGAGAGATCAATCGCGACGATCGACCGTCTCGCCAAGTAATCTGCGAGATATTCCAAGGAGGCACGACACGCGACCGTGATAAAATGCGAAAAAAGCCACAACGCGGAATGCTTATCGATTGGGCATTGCGGGGCAATCAAGTAAATGCGCGACCAGAAGTCGCTTGTACACGTGCTTTGACTCAAATAACTTTCATTATTTCGAGATCGGGGGTTTTTTTTTCTTCACGAGAAACATCCGAAGCTACGCTGGTATCCTCATTTTTCGTCGTTTCGCTCGTAACGGAGACATGCGTCGTTGCATACTATTCGACATTCGATCGTGCATCTTCCAGGCGAGCGTCGATGCGTCGTCGCGACGCGTCGATCGCTCGAACGTTTTGGACGGGCGTAGGTCGTTGGCAGGTACGACGACCGCTCCCCGCGATCGCTTTCGCGAAACATTTCTTCTCGTGTCTGTATTTACTTTCGTCCAGCTGCTCCGCCACTTTTACTACTTCGTTAGGCTCGCGTCCGCATCTCCGTGTGCGGAAATCGTCCCGCGGCTCTCGAGTCGCCCAACATACCGCGTCCCTTTCCCACGTGAACGGCGAATTCGACGACGAGGCGACGATAGGGAGGGCTCAGGGTGCTGACGATCGACAAATTACGATACGAATAAATAAGTTGATTCGACCATATTACTGATAATTAAATTATTGAAAAACGAGACGTCGTTCAGTGTTTGAAAGAGAAGAGAAGAGCAAACAGTCATTGGAAGGAAAATTTTTAACGGGTGTCCGCGCGTGACCGTGGTGTAAAAAATTTCTTATAGTGTCTCAGAAATTTTGTAAGAATTGAGATTTATGAAAAATTCTGTAAAAATATATAACATTTCTCAGATACTTTCAGAAATAATTGGATGAGAATTTTCTGAATATTTCAGTATCCATATAAATTATACAGATTTTCACATATTTATTCAGATTTCTACAAAGATATGTTGGCGGGAAAAAAGTGAAATATTTTATTCTTATTTATTTCTGAGTTTTTTTGAAAAACTTTCCAATTCGTATAAAAAATCTAAAAAAATTTTGAGCATTCTGAAAAATTTTTATAAAAATTCTGATTAATAATATGAAAAATTCTTGAGACATTTTTCCACCTGGGGATATTTCCATTACAGAAATTTTTCCAATTTTTATTACATACATTCACGTGTATTGTAACTCATATATCTCACTTATCGCATTAAGGGTGAGTTTGTTCGAAAATCGATCGTTCACTCTGATCCACCTTTAGTTTATCGCGCACGGGTCTTTCAGCAGAACCGGTGGGATTCTGATTAATCTCGCGAGGAAAGAGGAAAAAAAATATATATATGTACACACATATATATCTATATATATACACAAATATATATACACATATACTCTCTGTGATCGAAACACTGTACATCTCTAAGGACGACGATGAACGTCGATCGTTTCGCGTTCCAAGCGTGAAAATTGATTCGAGGATCGAAAAGGGAGATACTCGACACGCTACAGGGGCAGGTCGAGAGCTTGGTTCTCGCTTTTTATTCTCTACATATCGATCGGGGTGATCCTTTCACACATATCAGTCCTGCACACATTCGCGGCGCGCGTCAGTCGCGGAAACGTCGCGTGATCGCAAAGTTAGCCTACGCCACCGCGTACGTCGACACGACGCGACACGCGTATCGCGCAGAATACGTGTAGTACTTTATACGTAGAATACTTTCTACACGAGACTGTTCGATTTTTTAGGTGATACATATCAGGGAGGTCGCAAATTCGCATCTACGCTCGCGGTCACGATATTAATTAGTTTGAAGTCCGTTGTTTAAAGTAAAAAAAAATTAGTGTCTTTCTCCTCGCTCTTCATCTAAATTTGACCGAAACTCTAGAGTCAACAGATTAAATTTTTTAGTGAAATTTTAACCTAATTAAATGGAACTCAAGAACTGCGGAAAAGTTGCGTCCAAAGTCCAAAGTTAAAGCTGTATTAAGAAAAAAATTAAATGGCCAAATATTCTGGTCGAATCTTACTAGACGGAGCGCAGGCGCGAATTTCGCTTTTGCAATGCAATGCATTTGTTCCTTTCCTTTTTATCTTGATCCTTTACCCCTGTAATAATGTCGCGGATATCTTAGAGAACTGTTTGATTGCACCGAGTTCACGTCACCGTGAAATGTACAGCGAAAAACTTGGATCATAAATCTCGCGTGATATATATAATTCAATATATTTGCACGGTACTTTTCTGAAACAAAGCACAAAGTTTGACCGTTATGTATATAGTACGTATATGTTCAATGGATTGAAAAATACTGCTGAGCAACTTCGAGAACATTTATCGAGAATATTTATATATAAAGTAAAATTAGCGATCAAGGCAAATCGCACGCCTGCTCTCCCGGTGACGTGACGCGTTTGCGATCTGTAAGCAAAATTTCTCTGAATATCCGTTCTGTCTGCTGCAGAATCGCGCTATCGCGATCCTCGACGGACGGGAGTTTACTCTGTGAAAGAACAGTGCCTGTACACATCTATCCAGACGTTAGACGAGACGTTAGAGATCCCTTCCTTAAAACGGACAAAAATACATGGCGGTTGAAAGGGCGAAGCTGACGAAGGAGCTATGTCGCATTGTCAAATTTATTTAATTCTCTATTTATTATTTAATGTAATTTATTTAAGTCTCACTAAAAGTCGGTTTACGATTTGCAAAAATTACATTCCGAAAGTTATAAACGCAAATTGAGTATGGTTTTTATTATCATGAATAAATAATTGAAAAGTAACATCTTTTAACCGATATACCTTCCCAAATCTGTTCGATCAAATTTTAAAGTTAATAACATTAAAACTTCGCGGACGATATAGTTTCCTCGTATTCTTCAGCCTGTCAAATCAAGTATGCTACCTATGCGAATATTATTAGCGAGCAGTAGATCCATTGAGATTGCGTGTCTCGATGTATCTCGGGAGGATAGGACTACATGCGAGGCTAATAGCAGAACGACGAGGAGAACGCGGCGTTTTACTCTTTACCCTTTTAGTTAGTCTTTCGTATTCTTAGATAGGAGGAAATGGCCTATTGCACAAGGTGGCGGGACTACGTCGATCGAGGTACAAAACCGCGAAGTAAATTTTAAGCCGGAGGAACGCCAGTAAAATATCTCTGCTCTGTAAAAAAAAGCTGAAACGATCTGGACGACGTAAAAGTCCGAGAAACATCCGCTAAGACGTTCGCAAAATGTCCGAGGAATTAGGAACTGGAATATCTATATATCGAACATCTTTACCGGACGTTTAATTCGAGGTTTTGTACCGAGATCGGCGGATTCCGCGCAGATGTCACGTGTGTACCTTGAAGTCGCAGTAACTCGCTGCGGAATACCTTGAGAGTTTCGACGGCTGTAAGTTGAAAGTATTAGCTCCCACCAGAAGGCACGACGCGGAGAATTATCGCACTTTCAGTCGAGGAAAGTGACACCTGCAAAATCGCCGTTTGTCTTTTTTTTTTTTAAGAGGGACAATCTCCAACATGATATAAGGTGAGAGAGCGACGTGAACGGTGGTACTATAGTTGTGTATATACTTGGCAATAATGAACAAGTTAAGTAATTATATTTTATTCCCTCTCTAAACGCGATTTTGTGAAAAATCGACTTGTGATACTCGCGATAATTCTTCTACTTCTTTTCCGTTGGAAGTGCGATATGTAACGATAGAATAAGCGATCAGCCACTGAAAAGCAATTCCGATTATAATTGCGAGCGCGTACTCGTATAAATGTACGAATGGAAGGCTAACGAAGATACACGTTCTCCGTGAAAGTGAAAACGCACTAAAGAATGACAGGGATCTAAGAGTCACTTATCTTATAGCGAAAAATTAATTTAGTGGGATACAATATAATAATACAGTTCTATACGAATGTTGAGAATACGGCACCGCAACGAGCGAATCGGTGCACAAACGATTTGTTTTCTATTTTTCTTTTCTCCAAAACTCCGTTCTGCGAACAGATGAAAATACAAGGAGATTGCATCATGTCCTCGTCATTCTAAAAGTACGCAACCAAAATATCTCGTATGTGTGCAACGGTACGTACACGACAGAGTCGACGAAATTCGTCTCGGAGATTGCACCCGACGCGCTGCGCATTATTGTTAATACCTTCGACATGGATATACGGCGAACGACATTGCGAAAAGCGGGCGATATTAATATTAAATTAACTGCTAGCAATTTCAATCTCCTACGTAAGCAATTTTGCGGCGTGTAACACGCGCCACGCACAATTTCACGTCGCTCTTGACTCCACAGCGGATTTGCAAGAGTGCATCGTTCTCGCGGGTCGATCCGCGCTCGCGTGAATAGACGCGCGAATGACCCGGGAAGATCCGAAATTACGAGTTCTCGGAGAAGGAAGCCACACCGGCGACTCACGTGCGTCGTCTGAAAAATGGAAATGCAAAAGCGTCCTTCAAGATCGGAAATTCCGCGAGAATGCCATTTTTCTCGTTTGCCGGGAAAAAGCCAGACATAAAAGAAAAGAATCTTTCTTGTCCTTAATAGAAGCAGAGAAAGAGAAAGAGAGAGAGAGGGAGAGAGAAAAGGGATAAAAGGAAGAGTATGAAAAAGAAAGAAAAAAACAGCGAGAGAGAGAAAGAGAAAGAGAGAGAGAGAGAGAGAGAGAGAGAGAGAGAGAGAGAGAGAGAGAATGAGAGTGAATGATGCATGTGCGACGATATACTTTTTTTCTCTCGGGACGGTCGGGTGGTGGGCACTCGAGGTATCTCGGGAAGATATATGCGCACGAGAAGGACAAAATTTTCCATGTAATATATATACCCTTACGTAACTATATACGTTGTTTAATATTGATAAGGATAAAAAATAAAAGTGATTATTCAAAAGCTAAAGCGGTAGGTACGATGTCGTTCATTACTTCCCAGACGTAATCGATAACCCTCGTCATCATTTACTCTGCAAACGTCATGTGTAGAAATTGTAGAAAAATTATGTTTCTCTTTTTATAACTCTTCACTGCGATAGTTTATATTTTTTCAATATTTTTATACAATATTTTTATAGTTTCAGCAAAATACTCAAAAGAAGGACAGCAGATTCGATCCGCTATTATTCGCTATATATATATATTCGCCTTGTTGCTAATATTTAATATACTTTCTCATTTATTTGTTACGTAACTCTAATACCAACTAACTTTCTCGCGTTCACAAAGCAAGCCAATCTCGTTTATATTAACAACGAACGAATTTTTAGTTACGAGATTAATTTGAGAAGCCTAATATAAGAAGCCTGTTTCTGATAATAAAACGGCAGATGGGCAGTAAAAACAGATGGAAACTTACTTGACTATAGCAATTCCGAAAAATTGAATTCGACCTTAGGACCAGATTGCTAGAATCTAACTGAGCTCAATCGAAATACATGCGTTCATCGGGTGTGTGAAGATAACACCCCTATATAAAAATTCGATAGTTCTGATTAGAGTTCCAGCTTCTTTTCGAAGAGTATAGAAGTATTTTTATGTATTTAAATAGAGTTCCGGCGATTAACACTATAAAAAAAAGCAATTAAAAAATGGGGTGCTAACTTTACACCCAACTTTAAAACCAAATAGTTCTGAATAGCTCATCTGTAGCATTTTGACGAGTACTTAAATTCCTGATAAAAAAAACACCGGTCTGCGTCTATTCCACCGATCTTCCTTCGGCCATCCACCGGCCTGCGTTTAATCCATGAATTAAAAAAAAAATGTTAAGTCTGATTTTAAGCCAGAATAGTTCCAAGTAGCTCATGAATTCTCTAGAGTTATATAAACCCACGCGTTTTGTATACAACGCAACAAATGATTTTGTCGATATCTATTTTGCTAATGAGTTATCAGAAGGGCGTTAGCAAATGGATAACAATACTGAGAAATGAAGAAGATAATTTGTAACTTCGTATGTAGATGAAGAAGAAAGAATAGTGTAAGTAAATTTTAATATACTAATAAGTTAAAGAAGTGTCCAAGAACATGTTTTACAAAATGTTAGGACAATTATACTTCTTATAAATATATATATATTTATATTTGTCATTATTTTTTATTATATTTCATGGTCATGAACATATGGAAGAAGTTTAAAACTACTTATTTTGTAAAATTTAATGAGATAACACTTAAACGCACATTTTCAATGCAAGTAGTGATAAACATTGTTTTATATAAATATAACTATAAATATATTAATCAGAATAAAATTGCTCTCCTTTATGTAGCTATTGTTTTGCATTGTATATTTTGCATTAATTAATATTATTACACAATTCTGATAAAAATAATAAAAGTATGTAATAATAGATTTCAGTAATAATATAGTAATGGTACATGTTAAAGTATTATTATTCAATTATCTCGTGTAAACTTGTCGTGTTCTATGTGTCAATTTATTAAACCGACAATCATTAAAAGCATTCATATTATCTAAGACATATCGTTTAAATGTGACAGATGGTTGCTAGGAACGAATAGAGATTGAGAAATATTTCTATGTTGGGACGAACAAGTTTTCCAGGCGATCTTTATCTTTCCTGATCGCGGCGGGCACGGTACGGATCGGCTCCGGAACGAGTGGCGTCCCGGCTCATTTAATTGGTAAAAATAAGGCATATTAATTGTGCATGCATTATATTTGCTTCAGTATCTATTGCGTAATATATATTCGCTCGGGTGATTGATATATATATTTTTAAAAACACGTATTCCGCGATACCTGTTCGGCCAAAGGCGCGTCGCGAGGGCAATCGCGCGAAAACAATCATATTTTCGCATTTCGCGAATATCGCAGATATCTACCGAGAGTATTAATACGCCTATTCGTTAGAATGCGAAATAATCGTAATGAAAAGTAGGCGAGCATGTAATATTTCTTAGTTTCTTACTCGAAGCTCGGAAAATTCATAAGCGCGAAGTTAAGAGCGGGACGCGTAGCGACGCTGCGCGCCGCGGCGCTTTCGGCGCGTGGAAGTTTCCGCGCGGGAAACGAAACCAGCGTCTGACCAATCGGATTCGAGCATGCGCATTTAGGGCTCAGTCCTTATTTACGTCCTCGTCCTGTAAATTTAAAATCATTCTCATTCGGTGTGTTGTCCGTAGCAGGTCGCAGGCACCATTGCAATTAAAATGGTCGCAAAGTTTTTCTTAATATTATTAATAATAATGCGTATTGAAACGCAGCCGGCAGCGATTCCGCCCGGCGATTTGACAGTCGGCTTCATGGGTGGTGTTTTTTTCAGGTAAAGAGTCATCTTTATATATTATATATCATTATGGAGTTATTAGGCCATTTCCTTTTAGTGACACAAGTGTCGTTCTGTCTTTGTTATTCATTGAATGTCAAGAATGATAGAACGGTGTTTGTGTCAACTTGTGTCACTAAAAGGAATTGGCCCCTTTTATTGTTGAATACGTTTATTAAAAATTTCATACTTTTGAAAAATTATGTCCATTCATCCACATCAGGTAAATAGATATTATAGTAAGTAGGCAGATACTCATGTATAATTAATTTATTATTAAAAATAAAATGTTCAGGAACACTACTATAGTCAAAATCCCGGTATGCGCAGTATAAGGTATCATATATATATATACTTACATATCTACTGCCATATTCGCGAAATGCGAAAATATGATCGATTTTGCGCGACTGCCCTCGCGACGCGCCTTCGGCCGAACAGGTATCGCGGAATACGTGTTTTTAAAAAATATATATCAATCACCCGAACGAATCTATATTACGCGATAAATACTGAAGTAAATATAATGCATGCACAATTAATATGCTTTATTTTTACCAATTAAATGAGCCGCGACGCCACTCGTTCCGGAGCCGATCCGTACCGTGCCCACCGTGATCAGGAAAGATAAAGATCGCTTGGAAAACTTGTTCGTCCCAACATAGAAATATTTCTCGATCTCTATTCGTTCCTAGCAACCATCTGTCACATTTAAACGATATGTCTTAGATAATATGAATGCTCTTAATGATTGTCGGTTTAATAAATTGACACATAGAACACGACAAGTTTACACGAGATAATTGAATAATAATACTTTAACACGTACCATTACTATATTATTACTGAAATCTATTATTACATACTTTTATTACTTTTATCAGAATTGTGTAATAATATTAATTAATGCAAAATATACAATGTAAAACAATAGCTACATAAAGGAGAGCAATTTTATACTGATTAATATATTTATAGTTATATTTATATAAAACAATGTTTATCACTACTTGCATTGAAAATGTGCGTTTAAGTGTTATCTTATTAAATTTTACAAAATAAGTAGTTTTAAACTTCTTCTATATGTTCATGACCATGAAATATAATAAAAAATAATGACAAATATAAATATATATATTTGTAAGAAGTATAACTGTCCTAATATTTTGTAAAACATGTTTTTGGACACTTCTTTAACTTATTAGTATATTAAAATTTACTTACACTATTCTTTCTTCTTCATCTACATACGAAGTTACAAATTATCTTCTTCATTTCTCAGTATTGTTATCGATTCGCTAAATGTAACGCCCTTCTGATAACTCATTAGCAAAATAGATATCGACAAAATCATTTGTTGCGTTGTGTACAACACGCGTGGGTTTATAGAACTCTAGAGAATTCATGAGCTACTTGGAACTATTCTGGCTTAAAATCAGACTTAACATTTTTTTTTTTTTTAATTCATGGATTAAACGCAGGCCGGTGGATGGCCGAAAAAAGATCGGTGGAATAAATGCAGGCCGGTGTTTTTTTTATCAGGAATTTAAGTACTCGTCAAAATGCTACAGATGTGCTATTCAGAACTATTCGGTCTTAAAGTTGGGTGTAAAGTTAGCACCCCATTTTTAATTGCTTTTTTTATAGTGTTAATCGCCGGAACTCTATTTAAATACATAAAAATACTTCTATACTCTTCGAAAAGAAGCTGGAACTCAAATCAGAACTCAAATCTGAACTATCGAATTTTAAAATAGGGGTGTTATCTTCACACACCCGATGAACGCATATATTTCGATTGAGCTCAGTTAGATTCTAGCAATCTGGTCCTAAGGTCAAATTCAATTTTTCGGAATTGCTATAGTCAAGTAAGTTTCCATCTGTTTTTGCTTCCTGCCGTTTTATTATCAGAAACAGGCTTCTCATATTAGGCTTCTCAAAATAATCTCGTAACTAAAAATTCGTTCGTTGTTAATATAAACGAGATTGGCTTGCTTTGTGAACGCGAGAAAGTTAGTTGGTATTAGAGTTACGTAACAAATAATTGAGAAAGTAAATTAAATATTAACAACAAGGTTAGGTTAGGTTTACTGTGAATACTCCGAAAAATTGAATTCGACCTTAGGACCAGATTGCTAGAATCTGAGCTCAATCGAAATATATACGTTCATCGGGTGTGTGAAGATAACATCCCTATTTTAAAATTCGATAGTTCTGATTAGAGTTCCAGCTTCTTTTCGAAGAGTATAGAAGTATTTTTATGTATTTAAATAGAGTTCCGGCGATTAACACTATAAAAAAAGCAATTAAAAAATGGGGTGCTAACTTTACACCCAACTTTAAGACCGAATAGTTCTGAATAGCTCATCTGTAGCATTTTGACGAGTACTTAAATTCCTGATAAAAAAAACACCGGCCTGCGTTTATTCCACCGATCTTCCTTCGGCCATCCACCGGCCTGCGTTTAATCCATGAATTAAAAAAAAAATGTTAAGTCTGATTTTAAGCCAGAATAGTTCCAAGTAGCTCATGAATTCTCTAGAGTTCTATAAACCCACGCGTTTTGTACACAACGCAATAAATGATTTTGTCGATATCTATTTTGCTAATGAGTTATCAGAAGGGCGTTACATTTAGCGAATGGATAACAATACTGAGAAATAAAGAAGATAATTTGTAACTTCGTATGTAGATGAAGAAGAAAGAATAGTGTGTAAGTAAATTTTAATATACTAATAAGTTAAAGAAATGTCCAAAAACATGTTTTACAAAAGTTATACTTCTTACAAATATATATATTTATATTTGTCATTATATTTTATTATATTTCATGGTCATGAACCTAAGGACGAAGTTTTAAACTACTTATTTTGTAAAATTTAATGAGATAACACTTAAACGCACATTTTCAATGCAAGTAGTGATAAACATTGTTTTATATAAATATAACTATAAATATATTAATCAGAATAAAATTGCTCTCCTTTATGTGGCTATTGTTTTGCATTGTATATTTTGCATTAATCAATATTATTACACAATTCTGATAAAAGTAATAAAAGTATGTAATAATAGATTTCAGTAATAATATAGTAATGGTACATGTTAAAGTATTATTATTCAATTATATCGTGTAAACTTGTCGTGTTCTATGTGTCAATTTATTAAACCGACAATCATTAAGAGCATTCATATTATCTAAGACATATCGTTTAAATGTGACAGATGGTTGCTAGGAACGAATAGAGATCGAGAAATATTTCTATGTTGGGACGAACAAGTTTTCCAGGCGATCTTTATCTTTCCTGATCGCGGCGGGCACGGTACGGATCGGCTCCGGAACGAGTGGCGTCGCGGCTCATTTAATTGGTAAAAATAAAGCATATTAATTGTGCATGCATTATATTTACTTCAGTATCTATCGCGTAATATAGATTCGCTCGGGTGATTGATATATATTTTTTAAAAACACGTATATATATATATATATATATATACTTTTATACTAATCGCAAAAATATGGTTGTAAAAGAAATGTAATATACTCCCAAGCTCCCCAAGCTTTACGACCAATTTCAAATTTAATGTCTCCTCCGAAAGATAGCCCAGATTCTCCGCACGGAGCCCTACTCGTGCGGGAGGGTGCAGTTTGGAATATAAAAATTCCTGTGATCAGGTAGACTCAAACCCGGTTCCTCGAGGTTACGAGTCTGGCGCTTTACCACAAGACCACACTGCCACCCCGCGGCCAAGCGTGGACCGCGAAGCCTCACGGCTCACGCCACTCTGACACGCTTGGCTCTAGAACACCGTGACCGTCGGGGCACGAAGCCCTCGAGGCACGCGCTCCGCCTAACCGAGTAAGGACCGCGGGCCCAAACCCGTGCCCTTACAGTGGCACGCCGTACATTGCTCCGACATCCCGCGCCGAAAGAACCAGTGGGCGAACCGAAGCTTTTGCAAAAGTAATCTAAGTAATCTTAAATTATTTTGTTAAAAATGATTTTCTGTGGCCCGTACTGTCGTGGAATAATGGTCTCATCGGCCGTATCGACGGCCTTTGCCGTCGAAGTATTTCGATTTTTTAGAGGTAAAGGGAATAGTCTTTATATTATCTAGTAATGTCTTATATTATTTTAAATACTATATATAATAATGTCCTTTTATTCTTTTAACAGAAACATACACGGCGCTTTTGCAAAAACTGGATGACGAGATACAAATAATAATTATAACTCTTTTAGCCGCAATCACTTTTATTATTTATTATTATTATTTATCAAGACAAAGGTAAACATATACCTCATATATTTAAGTTTGAATAAATGTATTGTATATACAATATACGTTTACAGGTATGATCGGCAGCCCCCCCCTGGGGTCGGCCGGTCGTGGGTCTGTCGCCTACCGCTGTTTGGGCTCTGGTCTCGTTGTTCGCAATGAGTTCCACGAGCTTTCTTGTGGCGTCGGGGCGCGGTTGGTCGTCCCCTGGGGGGGTCCCCCGGCTTGGGACGGTGCCGTCCTATTTGCGTTTTCTCGCACCCTTCGCCCGAGTTCCTCGGTGAGGTTGAGGGAGGGTGCGCGACTCTACTATCGCCGGGTTTATTGTTCGACTCGGCCGGGGATGGGAAACCTAGTGGTTCTCTTTTTGATAAGGCTTGGGCCTTTTCGCGCGGACGGGCCAATCTTGACTCGTATCTTAGTTTTGTGATTTGAAATTCCTCATCCGGATGGGGAATTTCTGTTCGTCTCGTTTTCGCCCACCTGTGCGCGATCCTGATACGGGAGCGCGTTTCCTTCTTTGGAGAAAGGGTCCCGTAGCCGATGAAGAGATCCCACAATGATATGGTGTCCGCATCTACTATCATGTGGCTTCTCTGAGGTAATCAAATGATGACACTTGTGTCAGACTCACTCGACTAGGGACTCCTTCCTCCGAAGATCCGCGTGACCCGTACTGGTAACCTTTCGTTGGTTTTTTGTCTGGTTTACGCCCCTCTTGTCCCCTCTGCGTGAGGACTGTTGCATGCCGTGAAGTGTACCTCTGGTGTTCCGCGTCATGTGTGTAAGGTAATGATCTGAATGTGCGCGCTTTATTCCACCACCTCATGCTTCTCCCGAAATAAGAAGCGCATGATCTGCGCATGACAATCGATCAGCGATCCGCGGTGATCGACGAGACCGAGCGAAGCTCGACCTCTTTCGTTCTGGGGACTCCGAGCCGACCACACCTAATTCTAAATACGGGCCTTACGACGAGCGGACTGACTGTGGATTGAGACGCGAGTCAGGATAAGGCGATCAAACTTACTGCGGAGCAATACGGCCCGTTCAGCATTCTCTCAGCCACGTGAGGCAAGGATCCCCGGAACAGGCGAGAGAGCCAACAAGGGAAGCGCAGGAGGTACCCAAGCACGCAGATGAGTACTTGTCTCTAGCACGAACTTAAATCGTGATCGGCACGCGTCCTCGGAGAGTACAATAATTCTAGCGCTATACAAATGTATCCATATATCGCATACTCCGTCCCAGTGACGAATTAGTATTCTCTTAATTCCTATCGAGACGCGTACATTTTGATATGACGACCATCTTCGGCGTGACGCATAATGAGCGATAAGTGTGCGTGAGGGTATTTATTGAGCGAGTGAGTGAATGTATGAAAAGCGTGCGTATAGAGGCGGTCTCAGGAGAGCGATATTTGTAGCCATTTTTAATTAAAATAAAACTGCGGATACACTTTAATAAATATCTCGTTCGATGAATGCACGTCCCTTCCCGGGAATCGAGTAATCTTTTGTATAAGTAAGGTTTAAACAAAATAGATCTTACATGTGACTGTATGTCCCTAGTGCTATGTTTAGGGAAAGAGGTTTTAGTGGGTGCAAGCCCCACACTACCCGGATGGCCGAAGTCCGGGTGTGCGCAAGGCATTTCCTCTCTTCCACGGAACCAAAAAAAAAGTGTGATCTAGTGGTAGAGCGCCAGACTCATAATCTGAGGAACCAGGTTCCTCAGCTCAAATCGTGCATTTGTATACCATGCGTACTCACGACGCATAGTGTAGCCCCAGCCTTACACTCTTTACTATATATCCAGCTTTACTATATACAACACTATGACGTTTATCGTGATGAGCGTTTGGAATATGGCGCTTTCCTTTTCCGAGAATTACTCGACAACGATGACGGCTAATTACGCGACGGAAGGACAAGTTGTGCCGAGGAGTTGGCCAGTGTAGATGGGATGGGCGGCGGCGGCTGTACGGAGGGTGGCGCCGGCGGCTGAATCGACGACCGCAACAGCCACATCAGTATCTGCTGCTGTTGCTGCTGCTGCTGTCGCAGCATCATCCTAACCATTTGCTGCTGGAACCTCTTATGCTCCAAACCAGGTAGGGGTATTTGGCCAGTGTAGATCGGATGGTCGGCGGCGGCTGTACGGAGGGTGGCGCCGGCGGCTGAATCGTCCTGCCCTAGGAAGGTGGCCCCATCGGGCCGCCTGGACGTTTCCGGGACGTTTACGTCCTGCCGCCGACGTAACCGCCGGTCATTGGAGGAGCATCGTGCCATGTCCTCTTGCTTGGCCCGCGGGGGGTGGAGACTTCCTCTGCTTGATCTCGTGCGGCCAGAAAAACCAGCCGATATGATGACGCAACAGCGACAGTTGCTATGCAAACTGTGTCGAAAACCCACGGTTTCTCCGCCGTCGCGTCGCCCGATGCCTTCCCGGACCTCCGTCTTCTCCCTTGTTCCTGGTTTGGAGCATAGGAGGTTCCAGCAGCAAATGGTTAGGATGATGCTGCGACAGCAGCAGCAGCAACAGCAGCAGATACTGATGTGGCTGTTGCGGTCGTCGATTCAGCCGCCGGCGCCACCCTCCGTACAGCCGCCGCCGCCACCCTCCGTACAGCCGCCGCCGCCCATCCCATCTACACTGGCCAACTCCTCGGCACAACTTGTCCTTCCGTCGCGTAATTAGCCGTCATCGTTGCCGAGTAATTCTCGGAAAAGGAAAGCGCCATATTCCAAACGCTCATCACGATAAACGTCATAGTGTTGTATATAGTAAAGCTGGATATATAGTAAAGAGTGTAAGGCTGGGGCTACACTATGCGTCGTGAGTACGCATGGTATACAAATGCACGATTTGAGCTGAGGAACCTGGTTCCTCAGATTATGAGTCTGGCGCTCTACCACTAGATCACACTGCCGCCCCTATGATAAATCCAGTAAATGTGCCGATGTACGGTCAAGCTGGATCTTTGTCTAATAATATTATTTGTGCGAATTTATGTACATTTTTTCGCTTATCGGCACATTTCCTAAATATTCTTTATACCTTCATAAAATTGATTAATGATGTTCTACCTTTCAATTTAAAATGGCTAGAGACCGTCGTATACATACTCGAAATTTTTGATGGCACAGTTCTCTCACAGGTTACGATTTGGATCGAACTTTACGCGGGAGAGGAACGTTATCTTTATTGCCTTCATAAAATCGCCCAGTAATGTAATAAAAACCTCCCGCGGGAAAAGGTTATAGAATGAAAGTATTCCGACCGCCACGCGCGAACGATGGTCACGCGTCGTCCGCATAACGTCGCACAATTTGCACGCAATATTACCCGTCCATACATACGCACCGTACTTCGGCCTCTTGTATCCGCGACGATTATCGGCACACGGACAAGAACAGATAGCGATAATTGATATTGCGAGCATGAAACGGCAGCGCGAGTAGATGTTCAGTATCGAGAAATTAGCGGCCAAGGCGTTTACCGAGGCGTCGACCTGGAAGCCAACTTTTTTAATTTCGCCTGCACACAGAGCGCAGGCAATCAATTGGTTCATCCGAAATCTCTCCTGATTGCCTTCGCTGTGTATATGACTGTGTATGTGTGTGTATACGTGTGCGTGGGTGTGTGTACCATTGCACGGTGTATCGTATCTGTATCTGTGAAAACAAACGGTCGGGGAGTTTCTGATAAGTTGTACGGCTTTTTGCTCTTACATCTTCCTCTCGTTCTGCCCCGAACGCGAAAAGCATGGAATTCTGCCAATCTTAACGTTAAGAAATCCCGTCGTCTCGTTTAACAACTATGTCGAGGAAGTATTTACGATAGACTCCCGGAAAACGCCAAAAATTATTTACAGCGAAATAATAAAGTAAAGCACCTCGAAAAATAATTTAAAATTAATCATGTCAAACAATAACACAGCCAATAACGAGCAATAACGAACAATGTTGGTACGTTTCTGCATACTGTGCTTTCATCAAATACGGCTTGTAGTAATGGAACGTTAACTCATTCTACTGGGGAAGGATTACGAAATACTATTCAAGATCATAATAATTATTTTGGCAGTAAATTTACGATTACTCTGCCACGACTGCCACACGTGCAACCGTAACACGTCGATAATAGTTATGATAATAGTGATAAAGTAATTGCAAGATGTAGATGTAGAAAGCCAACGATGACTTTCATTATACCCCATTGTAGGCCAGGGTGTAAGATAAAATTCTAAATAACAAGCTCCTGTGTAATCAAACAATAACCTCCAAATCCAAATATTTTTAAGTTAATCTTTAATATTCTATATCAAAAGTCATTCAGATTATTTGCATTGAATATTCTCTGCCAATTAGATGCATTGAATATTCTTAAAAAAGACACTTCTGAGAAAAAATATTCAATAAAAAAGTTTCAACATTTTTAAATTTGCCCATAAACATTGTAGAAGAAAGTAAAACCGATGAAGAAGAATCTATTGGCATGAAAAAAGATTAGAAGGCAAGATAGCAAAGCGCTCGAAAAGACAACCGTGTTACATAGGTAAAGGAGACGCTTCTCTTTAAGGCTCCTTACGCAATTTTATAGTATTCGTACTAAATACTAAATCTTTTGAAAAATATGTGGTGTACCTCTGGCAGAAAACTAACAAGTTAATGTATTTCTTCTGAAAGACAAAATATTCCAACTGTAGTCAGATAAACTCGAATCCGAGTCCTCGCAGTTTATGAGTCACCTTTGCCACTAGACCGCACTGCTTCCCTACGAAGACGAAATGTTGAAGAATACTGTTGAAGAATACTTTTTCCAATCATACTAAACAAACATCAGATTTATTTAAAGATATTTAAATGTAAAGTGTATTGGTAACAATGCAATAATAATTAATAACCTATCGTATAAAAAAAGCATGAATATTGGCTGATAGAAAATATCTAGTCCCTTAGATAATGTCTCGATTGCACAGCTACCTTCTTAACAAAGAAATTATTAGAGAAAATGAGAAGCAACTAACGTACTTCGTTCCCGTGGCTGACATAAGGATTTTGTATATTTCATTTCCTGTATCTGACATGCGTGACCCATTTTTGCTTCAACAACAGATCTGTTGTCATATATAATAAGATCAAGTCGACTATGATTACATAAAAATATGATCGTATCACGCCAAATTTCGGATCTGATTACATATAATCATATAAAATTAGATCTTTTCATATCTAATTTAGATCCTTTTATATTTAATAATATATTTTAAATCTGACTACATATTATACCCATTTTTTTTCTCGGGTATTTCGAAATATGTATAATATTCAAAATATGTATTATTATACATATAAACTACAATTTCATTAGTGTTCATATGTTCAGCATTTAAAAATTATGACTTTAATGTTGCTTTCAAAAATTAACATTACCAATCAACCACTAAACGATTGGTAAAAAAAAAATTTAAAATTTCCAACAGTCAAAGTGTAGGCGCTAAAGAAGGTTAAAAATTTGTTGACAATTAATTCTTTTTTTTTAAAACGCGAAACTACCAAAAGGTTTCAATGCGGTACCAAACATTGCCAATCAATCGCCAATCGATTAAAAAAAAAAAAAAATTACCACAGTCAAAGTGGGGGGCTAAGAAAAGATCAAAAATTTGTTTTTTCGATTTTCTAAAAAAACGCGCAATCACCAAAAGTTTTTAATGCGGTACCAAACATTGCCAATCAATCGCCAATCGATTAAAAAAAAACTATACCACAGTCAAAGTAGGGGGGCTAAAAGAAGATCAAAAGTTTGTTTTTGATTTCCTAGAAAAAGGAGAAACTACCGAACGTTTTGAATACGGTACCAAATACTACCAATCAACCACCAAACAATTGGTAAAAAAAAATATATCAATAATCCACTCGGAGGGGGGCTAACTTTGTTGAGGTTTGCGACACTTGCGACAGCTCGGTCGATCCTGACCTAACCTAATCCAGCATCATCTCTGCTGTATGCTTGACCAATCAGATTCAACTGATTCCGGAGTCTTAACATCACTTAAGGTGATCCTAAAGCCGTGATCCTATCCGGTTTTTTTCAGTTTTTTTCTTAGCACTAATCTTTTAATTGGCTTTATAGAAATGCAAAATTCTTGTCTAGAATTAAAGTACGGATCAAAATCTAGGTCATGGTGGTCGAATTTATATCGAAAACAAAAAAAATTAATATTTTTTGTTATACGTGACGACCACCACATATAAATTCGGCTTTAGAATCACCTTAACATTCGAAATTATTTCACTAAGTATCGTTGTATTTAGCTAGGTGAATCCGCCAAAATGAAAGCATGGACGATAATGACGGTCGCCGTTACATATTCTACAAAGGTAAGTTCTATTTCATTTCATCAATTATAATTTATACCTCAATTTTACTCAAATTATATATAATTTATAATATTTATAAAACTTTTACAGATTGAGCATTAGAAGTTTTAAAAAAACTAGAAACCTGGCAACAAATGCTGGCCCTAATAATATCCGCCATTGCAATGTGGTGCGGATCGTATTTTTATCATTACCACTGCAAATTGAGATAATTTATATAATAAAGGTGATCCTAAAGTCGTTTGTAATACCTATTATACATTCGTATTTTAACATTTGCTTCGTATAAAATTAAATTCTACAACTTGATATTACAGACGGCTTTACCCGATAAAAACAGTCACGTCACATCCACGTCGAATCCACGTAGCAATAACGTGGATCCACGTACTGTTTTTATCGGGTAGGATCACCTTAACAAACGCATTACATACATTACATATGTACAATAATATAAACAGATACATATAACATATACATATACATTACAGATTCAAACGTTTTTTTGACATAATGTTTTTTCGGAACCGGCCGGGTCGTAACCGTAACGGTCACAATAATGAAGAACAGATCCTGCCGTTATATCGGAATAACACACGACCTACACGACACTGTAACATGACACGTTTCAATATAAATTATAATATACGCTCTCTACAGGTTTATCTGCGTCGTAATACACGTAATACGTAATGTAAAATGTTTTGTTTTTTTTTTAATTTTTAAAAATAAACAAAATGTAAAATTATTAATCTTTAGCCAGTCTTAGCCACGATTGTATATACAGGTTGGATAACTCTGGTGGTGGGGAAAGGGTCCGCTAACGTTTCTGTTTTGTGTTTCTCTTTATAACCGTGTGATTCCCAGCGATCGGGAAGTCTTTTGAAGTTTGGCGCGTTACCGTGATACCGTGATCTGTTTGTGTTATGTGTAACCGTAATTACTGAAATTCTTGTGGGTGAAGAGAAAAATAGTGAAAGCCTGTGCTGTACCCAAATCTAATGTGCTGCACAAGATAATAAAACGATCAATGTTTAAAGTGCCGTCGAACAAAATCGAGAGAAAGAAATAGGCAGCAACGTTACCTGAAATCAAGAATTTGAAAGCGTCTCATTTCATATGTGAAAAACATTTTGACGATGCGTTTATAATTCGCAAGTACGAAAAATACGATGTTAATAGAAAACTTATTGCTGAGGTAAATATAATTTATTCTTCAAATGCAATATTATCGTTGTTGTAATATCATTGAGAAAATATCGGTACGATAATATTATACAAATAGATGTAACGCGTTTCTAAATATTCTAAATTAAATTAACATATTTTTGTGCTTTTTTATAGAGAAAACTTTAATTGTTTTCATAACAAAAAATTTTGTTTGCAGGAGTATTTGGTATTGCTTTTCGATCCAGTCGAGGCTGTTGATACGTATACTGGAAAAGAATTTGCACATTGCTTTTGCTAAAAAATTCGTGCCACAAAAAAAGATGTCAAAATTGGCAAATGAGTGATATTTGTTTTAAATTACATTAATTAATGATAAATAATTGGATCATCGCATGCAAGTTGAAAAAGTGGCGAAACTATACAAAAAAGCATTTTATAAAGCAGCTAAAAAACAAACTACTGTAGATATTTTTGAATAATCGGAAATATTTAGCAAACAACCTATTTACCGTACGCCATTGAGTGAATATAAAAAAATTAATATAAAAATGTTTATTAAAAATAACTACTTATACTAACATTACCTTACCTTATCATGATATACATATACCAAACACGATTGGAAAGATTTCTGTCCAACTGCAAATGCGATCTTCGATTGGATAAAACTTGTAAACAGTAAGGAACTGAAGCCTATTTATTCGAAAATATGATCAATATATGGTACTTAATGTTTGCACCTATGTATATCAAAAAATTGTGCAAATTAGAAATTTGCACATGGCTTCCTCATAGAGGAAGTTTTAACTTCCGCAAATTTGGAGATATCAATCTATTTCTAATTTTATTATATTTTTCAGTTTTTTCTACCCCTATTTCATATATAATTCTTTTAAATTCGGTTGATTAGACTTAGCTTTATATGCGATCAAAATTATGGACCTTTCTACCCCTATTTCATATATAATTTTTTAAGATTTGGTTGATTAGACCCAGCTTTATACGCGATCAAAGGTTCATATATGAAATTCACGAAAACAAAACTTCCTCTATAAAAAAGCAAAATTCTTTACTTTTAAATTAATAACTCTCTATGTATTTATTTAATAAAATCAACCTTTCTTCATCCTATATCTGGCCACTAAAAATAATAATTATTTTCATTTTGTAATGATAATAATAATAATAATAATAATAATAATAATAATAATAAAAATAAAAGAAAAAAGCGGAATCGGAACTCAAAACCTTGCGATTATTGTAACTATTAGTAAAAGACATAAAGGCCTTCGCACAATAAAAAATATAAGTAATAAGGAACAGATATTTAGCGATTAAAAATAAAAAAATCAGGAATAAAGCTAATATAACATTAATACATGGCTTCCAATAGGTTAAAAATTTTTTGTCTGTGTTATTCCCTGTTTTCGTTGCCTATATTTTTCATCGTGCATCCAACTTTATTCTTGATTCTTTAGTCCTAATCGCTAATATATGTTTCTTATATTTTTCATTGTGCGGAGGCTCTAAGATCTCTTGTCTCTCTCACACAGTACAAGTGCGCACGCGCCGCCACTACCTCCCCGATAGTAACAACTCGCGGTAGCAATCAGAACTAGAAAACAAGACCGCTTAGCGGACCTTCCCCCACCACTAAAAAAGCGAGGAGTTATCCAACCTGTATATACAACCGTGGTCTGTCCTAAACGTCACTGACAAAATGAAAATCCAAAAGCATCTTTCGGACGACACTGGTATAATAAAATAAAAATTATAATAAAAATCAGATGCGTCTATTCTGACGGTACTAGCCAAATAAAATGCCAAAAGCGTCTATTCAGACGGTACTGATTATAATAAAAGTCAGATGCGTCCGTTTTGACGGTATTGATTTTTTACAAATGTATCATGTGTATCATTTGTAAATAAAAATCAAAAAGACGAAAAAATTATATTGAATGCGTTCTCACAGAAATAGACCTATAATAGAAAATGGAGAGAGAAGCTCATTTTATATTCTCAATATTAAAAATTACATAATTTTGATTTTGTAATATTTGTGTACACTTGAAAAAAAATGTACTGTAAATATATTTATTACTTTATATTAGAAATATATGTACATACAGTACATATATGGAGGGGTAAAAACTACAGTGGTGTGTCAAATTTTTAAAAATATTTTCTCGTGTGCATAGATGTAATTTTCATATTGTACAGATTGTATCTATGCACACCAAAAAATATTTCAAAAATTTTGACTTACACCACTGCAGTTTTTACCCCTCTATATGTAGATATGTACATTTTATATTGTAAATATCAACAGTACATATAGGTATATGTATAGTAAAAATTTGTATATTTTTTATTATTCACTTTCGGTCAAATGAAAGTATCTATAACACCGAGAGCACATGTTCATATACATATAATGCGCGTGTACATATGTTCATGTACAGAGTGTGTCCCTACAAAGATACTCTGTTCTGTTTCGCCGATTTATACGAAAGTTTATCGCATACGGCGTGATCCATTTCAAATATCCTAAGAAACGTAAAATTACGTTTTGCTCGAAAATATCTTAACATATCGTCGAGGCAAAACGTTTCTACTCCGTCTGATCATGCTATTGTGTTATTATAGGGTAAACCAGCCAGTGAATGAACGGGGCCCAGTAAATGAACAAAATCACTTATATTTTAAATATGAAAAAAATTATAGGTCGAAGATAAATGATTTTGTGCTGAAAATTAAGAGAAAAATTCACAGATGGCGTTGAGATCAATGTCACGGTTATAAACAAAGTGTCGACTTAAGGAGAAATATTTTCATGCTTATGACGTGCAAGCTAATAAGAGGTTAACTTTGGAGAGGTTGCAATTTTACGTTTGAATAAGCGTTATAATTGATTTTCGAAGGTAAATATTGCATCATATAAGTAAAGATAGAGTCAATATTTTATTTTGTCAAACATTTTTCTGTAAATTCGTAAAAATACGCTAAATATAATGATGTCTATTCATTGGTGTGATTTTCTAACCTTTTCCCAGTGAATGAACATGTGGGCTCTATTTTAGTAATTAGGTAGTTTCTAGATAGTAATATATAAATTGACTTGACATTTTTAATTTTTGTCTTATTTTTTTGTGAAATTGCAAAATAACTGGTCAATATTTATATTTATTTATTTATGTCTATATATTCCTTTAAATTTTATGAGTATTGTAGTTACTGAATAAAAAGAAAATCTCACCAATGATATTATTGCTCATAGATGGCATCGACAAAAAAGAAAGGCCCAAAAAAAGTATATGAAAGATTTAAATATACAGAAAAAGATATGGAAGAGGCTCTGAAAGCTGCTCGGAGTGGTATGTCAATCTCCACCGCAGCAGCAACATATAATGTTCCAAAATCAACATTGCATGGCAGATACACTTGCAAAGTTCCTAATCAGCGTAAGATGGGACCCAAGTCGATACTTACAGAGGCAGAAGAGGATCGCTTAGAGAAGTGGATCTTAGGCAAGGCTCAGGTTGGCTTTCCTATGCACCCAGACGAGGTGAAGGATGCTGTACAACGTGTCATCGAAGAATGTCCACGCGAAAATCCATTTAAAAATAATAGACCTGGTGAAAAATGGATGGATCTATTTCTAAAAAGGCATCCAGAAATTCGTAAAAAGAATACAGAAATTATTTCGAAGGCTCGTGCCTGTGTCACCGAAGAAGGACTAAGACAGTGGTTTGCTGAAGCGAGAGCCTTTTTGGAAGAAAACGATGTGCTTGATATTCTTAACAGACCTCGCAGCATATTTAACGGTGACGAGACAGGTGTGCAAACATGCCCGAAAAGTGGTTTGTTATTAGGCCCAAAAAGCGAGAAAAATTTCTATGTAATTGCGAACGGCAAGGAAAAAGAGTGCATAACGGTTCTCTGCACGTTTTCTGCTGCTGGTGAGGCAATACCACCGATGATCGTATTTCCCTATAAAAGAATTCCGGTACACATTGCCCAATCAGTCCCAGACGGGTGGCCAATTGGTCGGTCAGATAGTGGTTGGATGATACACGCCACATTCTATGAATATGTAGCCAACGTTTTTTATCCATGGTGCGTAGAAAATAACGTACAATTCCCGGTGCTATACTTCCTTGATGGACATAAATCTCACATCAGTTTGGCACTTCGAGATTTCTGTGTCGAACACGCAATCATTCTCTACTGCTTGCCGCCTAATTCCACTCACATAATGCAACCGTGCGACGTTACAATATTTAAACCATTGAAAGCACATTGGAAAAAAGTAGTGTACGAACACAAACAGCAAACGCAGAAACCAATTACGAAAGCAAATTTTGCTTTGTTATTCAAAAAAGCTTTTGACCGTCTATTACTTAAAGCAGAAACTATTCAGAATGGCTTTAAAACTTGCGGATTGTATCCTTTCGACGAGAATGCGGTTAATTATAGTAAGTGCATTTCCACTAGGAGAGCCAATCTTCAACAAATGTCATTAAAATCCATCTCGACACAGGACTTTGCTTCAACAAAGAAAGTCATAGAGCACGTTATTGGACCTGCAAAAGCCAAATCGTTTGCGAAAATGAGAAATGCAATCCAAGGCGAAAATGCTACCGATCCTCTCTTTACGCTGTGGACAATTTGTACCGATCATGTTGAAGATATACATATGTCAAACGACGAAGAAAGCATTCCCAACACTCTAGTACAGGCTCAAGAAAATGTCATTCTGATCCCGGACGATGCAATATTGCAAGAAGTTGAGAATTCTATCTCGTTTCCCTTCGAAGAATTGACGGATCCTAATTGTAAGTCAGGTCTATCATCCCCAATTAAAAAATTTTTTGCTTGAATATTTTACACATTTTTTTGTACAGACTTCGTGCATTTTTATACTACGAAAGTTTGAGTATGGTGCGGTTAATCAGACAATTAATAATTTTAATATTCTACATCAAATAACATTTCTTCTTTTCAATCAAAATTTACAATTATAATAAAAAATATATGAATTCTATTTTGTAAATACATGATAAAAATAAAAAATAAATACAGTAAAAATATATGAATGTGTATTTTGAGTCGATCGCTTATTACCTATTTCTTTGTTTCTATTATGCATTTTCAGCGGATTTGCCAATATATAAGATCGTTATGGAGGATTCCACTAAGGAAGAAAGAAAGATGATTGATAGCGAGTATACACGACTAGTCTTAGATGAAAATCGGAACAACCTGGAGGAAAATGATGAAACTATTGTCAGCGAATGCATAGTAAATATCTTACATAAAGAGAATAATAATTTGGGAATCCATGAAACAAATATAGAGAAAGAGAGTCATTCCGATGGAAATAACAAGATTGACGAAAATGAACGCGCATCAAGCACCACTCATCAGCAAGAAAATGTTCCATTGGAAACTTCGACTGAAGAGGAAAATAACTTGCCAAATGAGAATCAGAATAAGAAGTATAATATGTCACAAGTTGCATTGTCTAGTCGAGGAAACGTACCCATAGAAAAAATATGGGAAAAGCATCTTAAGTGGCCCGAGTTCGAGAAAAAAGACCAGAAAGTCAATCGAGAACCAAATTCCTTAAAAAAAAATTTACCATACGCAATAACATCTTCAAAATGGAAACATTATTACGAATTGATAAAACGAGAGCAAGAGGAAAAAGAAAGAAAAGCTGCGGAACGACTTGTCAAGCAAAACATTAAAAAAGAATCGGTTGAGGCTGCAAAAGCAGAAAAAAGAAAAGCAAGGGCTGAAAAAGCGAAAGAGAAAGAAGAGAAGAAAAACATTAAAAAAGAATTGGTTGAGGCTGCAAAAGCAGAAAAAAGAAAAGCAATGGCTGAAAAAGCGAAAGAGAAAGAAGAGAAGGCAGAAATGAAAAAAAAAGCGAAAATTGAAAGAGAGCAGACTTCAAAACCAAAGACACGACAACGTGCAATTAAAAAAACGTCTCTAGCTACGTAAGTGGAGATAATGTATAAGAAATAATGTATAATAAATATAATATAATAGATGTGTGTATAAGTATCTCTTTCATATCGTTTGCCTTCGAGATACCTAAAACTATTCTCAAGAGTAAAGAAACCAAAAAAGCTTTATGTTAGGTTAGGTTAGATTAGCGTTGTGATACATAGGTTTATGCTTTATAATGTTATTCCAGTGCAAAAATAACATTCTGTGATTGTTAAAATATAATATTTAACTTTAATTATTAAGACATTTATATACATTAGTAGGTATATATCTACATGGAATACGTGTTCATTCACTGGTAAGCAGCCGTTCATTTACTGGCAATTCTGTTCATTCACTGGTATATCGGTCCTTTTGTCACTTTTCTATTTATTTTGTAAATGTTTTATTCTGAAAGCACCTTTAATATTTTTTTTAATAATCAGTATGATATATTGAATCAACTACATCGATGCTGAAAGTGATACGGATAATAATTTTATTTCACGTCTCTAATGAATAGGAGACGCCGCTTATTTGTTCATTCACTGGCTGGTTTACCCTACTTATTCAAGTGTAACCAGTTATTCCACCATATGGCAAATTCGAATGACTGCACAACAATTAAAAATGAAAAGTAGAAGCGATGATACGGTAAATCTTTTTTTTCCTATCTTTTTATTTTATCTGAATAAAATTTTAATAAAACGTATTTTATAGCTATCTTTGGTACGTACTGTGCACGAAACCGAAGTACTCAAAAAAATTTAATAAAGCACTAAATTTTGCACTTAATAACTGCCCAGCAAATTATGCTTATATAATATTTGAAATTTTAAATGCATGGGAGGAGAAACGCTCTACAGCAATAAAAAAATACAAAAAGAACAAAGAAAAGATGCTGGATAATATTTTTCAGGTATCTTTGGTTCGTACTACGCATCAAAATAAAGTACTTAAAAAAATGTAGTCAAGCATTGAATACTATTCACAAAATTATGCCTATGCAATATTAAAAAATTTAAACTCATGGAAGGAAATGCGTTCAGCAGCAATCAGAGAGTATAAAAACTTGCACGGCAATATCTTTGGGAAAGTTCTTAGGGATTACGACTTAAATCAACGGTTACGACCAGCATAAATCAGCCTTAACAACAAATTAAATTTTTATTTAATTAGCAAATTGGTAATTAGTCACAAAAAATACTAATTACGTAAAAATTAATATTTAAGCAAAAGTGAATAACTCATTGCTTAAAAAATTAGTAACTTGTCAGAGAAAAATGTCTAATTACGTGAAATTTAGTATTTAAATTTTAGATCTCTCTCTCTCCTCCGCGCGAATAACTATAACCAAAAAAGACCGTAATAAATACGGTTACGAGATACATACATATATCATTGATGGAAAGCGGTTTTTAAAATATTAATACAACTTATAAGCATCCTGGACTAGCCATCCTGAACCAGCCAGATCACGATTTTCAGGATGTTTCAAGAAATTTGCTAGTCTACCGACCCTTGAGCAAGTGAAACAATTAATTGATGCACATCCTGATGTTTTTAAAAATCGAAAGAGCTGGCAGTTACAACATGATGATAGATTCATGAGGGAAATGATAAGATTGTTACGTGCGAGCAAAATTCAATCTAAAAATAGCCAAGAATGTTATGAGCGAAGAATCAATATTGATTAATTATCCGATTTCTGATGGGGATACGGTTCTCAGGCCGCGGTTCACAAGGGATAAAATTACACCTAGTGATAAGACCTTCCTCCTCCTTCAAACATAAAGACAAAAGAAGTGGTGAGAAGCTCGCGCGGGGGGGATTCTTGCCACTTTGAATATAAATAAGAGTGAAAAATCATCGATCGTCAGTTGTTGTTGGGAATCAGTAGTTGTCATTGAGTTGTCAATGCTAACAGTCTTTAAAAATTCTGACTTAAGACAGATCTTAACTCCAATTTGAATCTTAAACCAAGATTGTAAGGAAATTCTCCTTGAATAAAGGTGATTTAAATTCTATTTCTTAAATTAATTTACACTAAAAAACCTTTAATTCCACAACCCTTAACTGTCGCTGCCAAATAGCGTGGCAACAGAAATTTCCTGATTCTTGTCGCTGCCAAATAGCGTGGCAATAGGATTTCCTTCGTTTTCTCTTCAAACAAGATTAATTGCACAACCTGGTCCAAATCCCGGGTAAATTACTTGAATGTTTTGACCCAAAAACGGACGAACTAACTAACTTTTGACAGAACGTGACAAGATTATTATCATAAGGATTAAACGTGCTCGCTTTAATAACTGCCACGAAACTGCAACCTGCACCTCTAGTGCCAACGATGTTACGACCGCCACCACCGTATGATGGTGCCACTACTGCATGTCAACCGCAAGCAGATCTTCAGCAGCAAGCAGCGGCAGCGGCTGTGTCACAATTTTAACTTAATATTTAATTATTTATGTATCTATTTACTCATTGATGAAAACGAGCTTTTGATAATGGAAAAGTCGGACTGTCCGTGAAGGTGTAGTTATGAAAATATAAAACAAAACATACCTCTCCCTTCGACCTTTGTAAGCAGTCTTGACGCGATTTCTGTACCGCGTACTTTAGTATGAAACGACAGCTCAACGTGCGCGGAGCAGTCGGACGTGTTGAAGCGATAATGCGGGCTTAAATTTGGGACTATTTTAAAAATTTTAATGAAGAAAAAGATTCAAATCAATTCGAAGTAGACTGCATTCATTGTGACGTATTTAAAATCAAAGCAAACAGTCGAACGACACTGATGACGTACATGCGTTATCATATGCAATCGAGTCATAAAGAGCATGCCAACGACCTTCAAAATGATCGTCAATTACCGAGGGACCTGGAAAATCTATTCCAATTAAAAAATTATTATTGTATATGCCAGCTTTGTGGCACCGACGCCGCGACGGGATAAACTGCATACGCAGTTTGCAAAACTTTATCAGAATAGATGTCCTAACCGGTAAGTAAGTCCTCAAGTCCTCAACGGTTAAGATTAATATTTGTCATTGCGTTCAATTTCGTGCGACGATAAAATCGAACACTAACTTATTTTTATATCACGTATGTCAAAATAAGATTTTACACGTTTCTCGGACATGTCATGTTGATTTATATAGTAAATTACAACAATGCAAATAGTAGTCCTATATCAAAAGTTCTTCAGATTAAATTAGATGCATTGAATATTCTTAAAAGAAAACACTTCTGAGAACAAATATTCAATAAAAAAGTTTCAACATTTTTAGATTTGCCCATAAACATTGTAGAAGAAAGTAAAACCGATAAAGAAAAATCTATTGGCATGAAAAAAAATTAGAAGGCAAGATAGCAGAGCGCTCGAAAAGACAACCGTGTTACACAAGTAAGAAGACGCTTCTCTTTAAGGCTCCTTACGCAATTTATAGTATTCGTACTAATGCTAAATCTTTTGAGAAATATGTGGTGTACCTCTGGAAGAAAACTAGCAAGTTAATGTATTTCTTCTGAAAGACAAAATATTCCAGCTGTAGTCAGATAGACTCGAACCCGAGTCCTCGCAGTTTATAAGTCACCTCTGCCACTAGACCACACTGCTTCCCTACGAAGACGAAATGTTGAAGAATACTGTTGAATTATCAACAATCCATAAACAATTATTAATTTCTAAACAAGGAAAAGAGGAAAAGAAAAGTAAACTTGAAAAGAGCAAAAAAAGATTTCCATTATTTTCCATTTCTAAGATCAAGATGTCCATACAACTTTTTCCAATCATACTAGACAAACATCAGATTTATTTAAAGATATTTAAATGTAAAGTGTATTGGTAACAATGCAATAATAATTAATAACCTATCGTATGAAAAATCATGAAAATTGGCTGATAGAAAATATCTAGTCCCTTGCATAATGTCTCGATTGCGCAGCTACCCTCTTAACAAAGAAATTATTAGAGAAAATGAGAAGCAACTAACGTACTTCGTTCCCGTGGCTGACATCAGGATTTTGTATATTTCATTTCCCGTATCTGACATGCGTGACCCATTTTTGCTTCAACAACAGATCTGTTGTCATATATAATAAGATCAAGTCGACTATGATTACATAAAAATATGATCGTATCACGCCAAATTTCGGATCTGATTACATATAATCATATAAAATTAGATCTTTTCATATCTAATTCAAATCCTTTCATATTTAATAATATATTTTAAAACTGATCATATTATACCTATTTTTTTTTCTCGGATATTTCGAAATATAATATTCGAAATATGTATTAATATACATATAAACTACAATTTCATTAGTGTTCATATGTTAAGCGTTTAAAAATTGACTTTAATGTTGCTTTCAAATATTAAATAATGTTACATGGAACGCGTGATTCCGTGATATCCCTCCTCCACCTACTATGTCGGAAATGATCGGAAACAAATAAAAAAAATTTTTCGGAATAGTTTTGATCTACCACACAAACTGTATTTACGGATAATGGTAAAACATTTGCTTCACATAAATTTCAACAATTCCTACAAGTAAATGGAAAATATAAAGTATACGGCTTCGTATAATATAGCAACAAATAATCAGGCTGAACGTTTTATACAAACAAGTTTTACGTCGTATAAACTGTGATTTTTAAATGTCGATTTAGCATTAAATAACGTACGGAAATCATTGTAATTTAAAAATAAATAGTTCTTATAAATTATAAGTTGTCACACTCATATAGCCAAATCACTATATTAATTTTTTATTATCAAGAGTCTTAAAGGATTTTAGCATTAAATAAGTTATTATTACAGTATAGAACAATGCCATATGCAATAAAAAATGTCTCCTGTGGAAGTGTTCTCAACAGAAAACTATGCACTAGATTAGATGTAATGTTACCTACTAAATAAAATAAGACTGTCAGAAGCTTTCGGTTGATTGACTACATTTTTCTCGCTTTCGAACAACGAGAAATGTTAAATTTAATAACTTCTGACTGAGTTAATTCCCTTTGTGTTCCGACAAAAACTAGCATAAAAAATCCAAACTCTTAGTAATACAAACACATTAAGTACAAATTTCTCGTGCGGAGAGAGAAAGTAGCGTGTAAAAATTATTCAAAAGATGAAAAATGGAAATTCGATAGAATTACAGATCGATTGAGAAAGTTGCATTATAAGATGTCGTTCGATGATGACTGTTCCTGGATAAGACATGTAAATCAAATGCGTTCCATAAAAAGTAAACTGTAGAGTCTCAAACTAAACAACAAGTCTCAAGTAAACACTCCTGTAGAGTCTCAAACTAATGATTATTACTAAAGTTTTAAATCGCATGAACGGAATAAACAAGACAATGTTTCTCAAGAGACATGCCGAACAATCTCGAAACAAAACACAAATTAATATCCGCGTTTCTCTACAGACAGAACCTAATCATCTTTTTGATCAACCGCAACATACACCACGACGCTCTGTTAGAGTACAAACATTTTAAAGCGTTCATTGATAAGTAGTCAGGTCGTTATAAAACGACCTGATTACTTATCAATGTATATGCAGCGAAATAACTTTTTTCTTAAAAAGGGATAGATGTGTTCATATTACGTACGCTCTACTGGATTAAACGCTCTAGGATAATACGCGCTGAAGTAACTAAATAGACAATGTACTGCAATCACAGACATCTATATTATACATCCATGGACAACGGTTCGTCCAATACACGGACCTTATAGATATGGACTGGCAACTGCCTACAGTTTATTATAACGTACGAAGGAAGTTAGAGAAAGAACCATCTTCTCTCTTTTTTTCTTTCCATACTTCTGAACACTTTGTAGAGAAGAGTACATTTCTCACTCTTTTCCTCTTTCGGTGCTTCCGGACACTTTAGAGGGAGAAGTACGTGACAAGATGTGCTATGTATTGCCAGTCCATGGTCAATATTGCCTTAAATTTCGCTACATGCTTTTGCTCACCAAATATCGCAGGCCCAATTTTTGAACATTTAAGTAATTGGGAAAAACGCGAGAGTCCGCGATAAAGACATATAAAAAATATAAAAAAAATATATAAAAATATATATATATATATATATATATATATATATATATATATATAAAACCAAGCAAACACAAAAGCAGATAGGGAAATTCTACGTAAATCAGCTGATTACGGTAATTATATTTTTGTAACAATTAACTTGCATATCTATAAGGTCTATGGTTCCATACCTGACTAGTGAAGCAAGTCCGAAAGATACTTCCTCTGTTCCATCCATTAGATTCATGTATGTATGCGTCACGTATGTGTGTATACTAAATTGCTACTCCTTTATACCGTATCAAAAAAATGGATTCCAAAAAATATGTATCACATATATATGACGAGTAAGCATCTGCGCATTCGTGGCGTAAATAAAAGAGTAAATAGTAGATATGTAACACATATTGCTTGAAATTCAACCAATTAGATAACATTCGTATTTCGTATCTTTTACATAACGCATGAGTTATGTACCTACTTTTCAGATCCACGTGGAAGTGATTTTGTGGAAATTAGCAGTCTAATATATAATACATAGATGTCTGTGATCGCAATTCATAAAACTCAATGCTTTAGCATTTAGAGTTAAATGGCGTCGAATAATGGACATAATGTACACTTATCTTATTACATAATGTAACATAGCTACACATTAAGTGCAATTTTTCTAACCTGATTCTGTGTGTGAAACATTATATGTATGTACGCGTTTCTTTGTGTGGTCGCATAGTTGTAAAGCCAAAATGGCAAATAATTACGATATTTTATCTATCTACTTTAAACTTAGACTTTAGGATGCGTTATTAACAAGTAAACGCAATAAGCATAATTCCGTTCTTTCTTTTGCTATTTCCGCCATTGCACATCTGCTTCCAAACATTTAAGCCTGACTTTTATATGGTGCCGCATGGCCACGCGCATGGTACGTAAATTGTATCCTTTTTCTGTGCAATAAAATTGTATATTGTGTTGCCATATTAATTTGCAAAGTTATTTAAATTATCCACAGAAATACATAATAAAAAGAAAAATAAAAACGGGCCTAGCGCCATACTAACAATATAAAAAAAGTACAAATAACATCATTTATCTACTCTCATGGCATACACCGAACAGAAGCGTACAAATACTTGAACTTCATTTCTAACATCCACACTATTTAAGTGCTTCTGTAATACCAATTTTATTGCACAATGTGACAAATCTATCCTTTAGTAAAAAAAAAAAAAGATTTTTCTAAAGATATCAGTTAGTTCGTCTTCGCTTAGAACATATCTTATATCTATTTCTTCGTTTGCATATTTTTCGCGTATAAAATAATACCTAGCATCTATATGTTTCGGAACTCAGTTTTTTTAACATGTTTAATTGTACTCTAATTGTACTGTAATTGTCAATACAAATGTTTAAAACTGCTGTATTTAAGTAGCCAAGTTCAACTAGAAATTAATCTCCTTTGTACACTGTAAAATAAAAAATAAAAGGTAATGATGATCGTAATGATGATCATACCACCTTCGTGTATTTAGATTGTTTTTTTTATAAATGTGTCGCGCCTAAACTCGCTTGCCACGGATACGACGTGCCAGTTGGATATCTTTCGGCATGATGGTAACTCGCTTAGCGTGAATAGCGCACAAGTTCGTGTCTTCGAAAAGACGTACAAGATAACGCCTCGTTAGCTTCTTGAAAAGCCATTACAACAGAACTTTGGAAGTGGAAGTCTTGAAATCCTGAGCGATCTCACGGCCGAGTCGTTAAAATTTACAGATAATTCCGTACTTTCTTCACTTATGGAGAATCTGCACACATCAGAATACCCGACGAAAAAGTTTTCATTAACAGTTCCAAACAACACAAAGGTGACTGTTAGTAAACTGTCAGTCGGCAGAAGAAGTCCAAAGTCGACTTCAAAGTTAGACTGTATGTCACAGGACGAAGTCCTTCATGGTGCATAATTCGCGCAGTATCTACTCTTCCCGAGTGCTCATCGACACGTGTTGGTATTTGAAGATATTTTTCTTCCATCTCAAGCGGTATCACTGGTCCCTCGTGTAAGTGATACTGTCTTGCAAAAGAAGCGAACCGTCTGGTAAAACAATGCTGAGACAGTTCTTATACGCAAAGTTCCACCTGACGACAACGTACTTCCGGATCTCTGACATGCTGCTGTACGGAACAGATTGCTGAAGAAAACCCGTCAGCGTCTTGGAGAACAGGCAACAGTCGTTGAGATAGAGGTGATGCGTCTCCCAGCGTCCTAACCCTTTAAGGCCCACACATCGATCCCGTTGGAGTAAAATGATATAATTTATAAAATAGTCTTAAAAGACGTCCCTGATAAAAGTTTTTTTAGGTTTTTTTTCGTGTTTTTTTTTGTTTTTTTTTTTTTTTTTTTTCCGTTTTTTTCCTCCCCATAATTATGTACACAAGCCCCTGAGGGGCTAAAGAATTTGCTGGACAGGATCTTTTTTAAAAAGGTCCGGATTTGATTCAGGTAGCACACTTGTAAATCGCTTTCCTCGAAAAGCTTGAAACATGGCCCGGCCGGACTCGGGCTCGACGAGTTGCTGGTCGAAGAGCAGCCGGCGCTATGTCGTTCCAGATTCGGACAAGATCTCGTGGCACCCGGTCGCGTCCAGACCCTCTGAGCTTCAACGAGTCCATACTCGGGCTGCTGTCCTCACCGTAAGAGCTGCAAATATCGACGGGCAGTCCACGCTGGACTGCAAACTCACACCGGACGATAGCTGGGGCGAGCTGGTGCTGGTAATCCCCTACCGCATCGCGCTGCCGCGCCGTTCACAGACAGGAAGTCGTAATAAAGACCGTGGAAGAAGTCCAGGCCAACGATGGACGCGGCGGCGGGGCTGCACGGCAAGGATAAGTTCTCCGTCTCAAACTCCGTACCAGCCTGCTCCTCCTCATCGTCATTTTCCTTTTCGGGTTAGCTGAAGCTGTTCTCCAGAGACGGTATGTCGTCGACAGAAGCGGTGACTATCTGAGAGCTTCCGGTCACGTCAATTTGCACCGATGGCGACAAGATGGTCGTCGCCGTGGTGTTGCTGCCTTGTTGCCCCACATCTGAACGATGATTCCTCGATCCAGGATAAGGACTTCGCTATCGATTCGCTCGGCGAGGAGGAACGTGTCTCATCGTTGTTCAAGTTCAAAGAATTGTTGAAGCGACAACGTAGCATAACTTGCGGCGCCAACTACTGCCGTTATTGTTTTACTTCTTCGTCGGCGACGGCAAGGAACGCGAGATCTGATAATTTTTATCCTTTCGTTCATTGATAATACTGTTGTTGCTGTTCAAAGCGACCATTATTTCGCTCGGCAAAATCAGCGTCCGCTCCGAGCGAGGGTTCAAGATCAAAATAATCGGTAGTGTCCGCGCTGTTACCGCCGAGAACTTCCAGGCCTCCTGGTCTGGATGTACCTGATGGAGGAGTTGGAACGCTGGTCACCTCGGAACCGCGTCGGTTGCGCTCGCTCGCGTTGGACGTCCTGCGGGTGAATGATAAGATCACGTTGGTCAGCAAGGACTTGCTTTTTCCCGTTGACAGCGACGTGACTGCACGACACGCGCAGATATGGATGATGTGTACGCAGCCGTTGGCATATGTGCGCCAGTATAATACTCGCAATATTTGACAAATAATTTACAATAGTATACAAGCCAGCCTGACTGACTAGGTATTCGACCCGAATGTTTGAATAGAAACATCAAATAAATTTTTAATAATAACGGAAACGCAAATTATTACTTATTCCAAGATAACGATACTAAACCGATTATTCAGTTAAACGTAACTTAAAATCTAAATTTGTATCTTTGGACCACAATCACAATGTGTGTAACTTAAAGACTGGTATTTGATCACCATTAATTCACATATTACTATCCTCTCTCCTTAAATATAATTTTTTTAAACATTTTCACCAGTTTAATTTAAGGTTTCATTTGTCTCAAATTCGGAGACAATATAAAATTATATAGTCTAGGTAACATTAAATCCAAGGATATTTTGTACTGCATATCTGTTCTTTTAAAATTGTTAACATAAAATATGCTAATGACAAATAATTCTTTATTAACTCCTCCAACACAAAGATACTTCCTTCAGAGATGACTAAACTCCTCCAATTTGGCTATAATTTTTACCTCCCCACGAACTTGAACCAAAAAACTGCCATGCACAAATTCATAAAAAATATTGAAAGCAACACCAAATGCCATGATATTAGCAATGTAATAAAAATATAGTTTTGAATTAAACAAATTAGTAGCTGATGCTAAAACTTCAAACATGGAAGCGAAAGCTGAAATAAAAGAAGCAAAGAAACAATACAGCAGAAATGAAACGTCTAGCTCCAAGATACCGTGGAAAATTCAACAAGTCTCTTATCACAGACTGTGATTTCGCGATCGCAATTCGACCAGTGTTCGTCACTTCATGAAAGCCGTTACCCATTGCCCATTACAAAGATTTCACAATTAAAAAAAAAAAGATCGATATATCGGCGATCTCTACATTTTTTAAAGGTAAGTACTGTTTTTAATGATTATTTTGAAACTCAAAATTTATATATTAATTATTATTTTTGATTTCGATAGATGCATTATATTCAATATATTCCAAGCTTCAACCAAAGGACCAGATTATATTTTTAGTTGTATTTGCCATAATTTTGATTTGTCTTTCATATTTATGTTACCGATTAAAAGACATCTGTCCTGTAAACATAGACGGTGAAACAATACATTATATTCAGAATTCTCTAAAAATTTTCTTGTTTGAATAGTTTGCAGAACTGGCACGCCGCAAGAGACGCGTACCGTGCCGGCACTACGAATATTATCGCCGAGCGCGTCGACGACGTCGACGGAGAATCGAACGGCGATCTTGATATCGGTATCAGCGATAACAATGTCTCGTCGACCTTCCTGGGCCGGAATTCCAACCAGACGAACGGGGATCAGCGTTACTGGTACGAGCATCTGGACGCCGACAGGATGCTGAAGAGTAAAGCGGACATCCTGTCGCGCCTTTTCAAGATGCACATAGATCAATTGCGAAATAAAACCGATTATCAAAGGAATGGATTAAAGAAAAATATATACAGGAAGAACCGGAAAAAGAAGATGTCGTAGCTGCAGGTGGCGTCATCAAGAAAGTAAAGGCTGACACTAACCAGCTGAGACTGACATCGTTATGGCGAAATTCCCCGACGGCGACCGGCAGAGATTTTTGAATATTTTGTATCGTGATGGCTCAGGTGACAATTAACCTCCCGTCAATTAATAGAGAAATTGAAGCCGGGATTACAGTTGGTGTTGATGCTTCTCTGCCAGACGACAAAAAATTACCAATTGCAGTGCTTGTTAGTGGCCTTGCCACAATTGCAACTATTAAAGCAGTTGCTGGAAATTGGGCGATGAACCAATTTCAGGAAGCAACTGCAAAGAAGTTGTTTGTAATAAACATATATATTAATACGTTACATATTACATTTAGAGTATTTAGACATACATACAGACATTTGAGAAATTTATACATATATTACAGATACCACAAATTTTTTGCTATGTTCCTTTGTCATGACATAAATAACGATAACAAAGAGCTGGAGAGAGAAATACATGAACACAATAATACTCTGACTATTAATAATATACAAATAAACATTGTGCAAAATAATTTGGATATACACGAATAAGTTGTAATGCGATAAAATTAAGATTCGCAGTAGTTAATTTGATTTGTAAACAATTAAGACTTGTCGGTAATTCTATCTCCAACCCTCCTTCACACACAAATTTTTACTCCATTTCGAATCACTGTCTACAAGAATATAATAGCATCATATAATGCATACAATTGTAATATTTAAAAATAATTATTTTTTTCTATTTTTATTTACATCAGGTTTCAATGCAGACCTAGCACTTCTAACTCAACACGTTATGGATCCTTCTGTAGAAAATCGAAGTCAAGATCCACCTGATTTGCACGTTCAGTCATGTGAGCCAACAAACAAGGAAGCAGACGCATCTGATAGACCAACTGCATAGAGAAAAAAATCTACTGTATACAGAGCAAAACAAACTGCATAGAGAAAAAGAAAGAAAACATTCTAGTCCGAGTCCAAACGGAGCAAGACAAACTTCAAATTAAAATAGACCAACTGCATAGAGAAAAAGATCAACTGTATACAGAGCAAGTGGAAAATGTAAAACGGCTATTAAAACAGGAATATGAATTGGTAAGTTAGTATTTCAATTCTTTAATGAAATTATCCCATTCAACAACCTATGCCATTCACCTCTTTTATTGTATTGTTGGGAGCCTTAAATTACGAACACCTGCAAGCCACAATATCTCTTAATGCTCGCGGTTTTGAAAGGATCTAGAAATGCTATGTGTACCGAAATGCAATCGTAATTGGAGGAATATCACAAGAAAAACAAAATAAATGGACTTTATGAAAACAAACGATGATGCTGCTCAGGAACTACAGAAGATACTTAAGTCTGTTAAGAGTACAAACACGGTGTACCAAATATAGCAGTTGATCTTTATGATGTCCTAAGCAATAAAATTCATTCCTTCTATAAGGAAGGCATCAGTAAAGTAATATGGGTGAAATGGTGAAATGAACGCCGAATGTCGTGTTATGGACACCGACGACACCGTACGTATCACCCTTCCGGCTATGATTTGGCGGGTCTCCGTGCAGTACGCCGCGATCGATTTTGTTGCCAGGAATGAAATTGTATAAACAATTATACAAAAAAAAAATTGGCAAGTCTTAATCGTGATAGAACATTAAAAGAAAAAAAAATCGACCGATGAAGAAGAAATAAAAATATTGATATGTGATTTATATGAAAAAGGTAAGATTTTAAACAAAATAAAAGAAAAAGAATCAGATAATTAAGGACATTATATTAATCATTTTATAATCAGACTTAACACGTCTAAATTCAGTTAGTCGTATTCTGCAAAATTTTTCAGCAATTAATGGCGTTACTAACGAATTTCAGCGATTTTAATGTTTCATTGTAACTTTCGCATAGTGGAGATATATTTAATACCATCAAAATTTTCGAATTGCGTCTCAAAGTAGGCATACGTAAATGTGTCAATTTAGAATTTCTATAAGGAATATGTTTTTGTTTTTTTAGAAGCGCTAAAATTACATTGCTAAAATTACGATCGGTGAGTGAATTGTACATGAGAAATAAATGTTTCGAAGCGCGATACATCCGAATCTTAAGAGTATTCGTCTCTGTAACTATTGAACGGAGGGGACTCGGTGTTCGCGGGTATCGGTACAACGATCTCTCGCAATCGCAATAGCCGACACGGCCGCTTATCGCGAAAAATGCGGGTTGATCGTCATCCAGCATGGTGGAATATCGACCCGCGATCGGGACCGGCGTTCGCGCGCGAGACAATTATGCGATCGCCATGTCAACGTCGTCCCGTCGAGAAGCTCGCGCGGTTTTCGTCGCGAGCGCGATATACATCCGCCATGTTTCCCGTGCGTCGGTGTCGTTTTCCTGGAAGACGCTCGTCGCGGTTTGTTGGTTTTTTTTTCCGGGTGACGGGACAAATATTATTTATACGCGAGCGTTACTTCTGTAGTAACTTACGATAATTCCACCGCGTAAACGGAGATATGTAGTAACTTACGATAATTCGATTCCACATAAATGAGGGAATTATCGTTTACCTACTCTAATTTAAAATCTCTTTTTATCCAAAAAATTATTCTTTTTCAAATATTACTATAAAAGGATAAAGTAATAAATTACTTAAATGTTTTGACCCAAAAACGGACGAATTAACTTACTTTTGACAGAACGTGACATAAATTTTTGGTAACAGCGGTGGGATACTAAAGGTTGTGTGAAAAGGAACAAAGTAAACAGTGACAAAAGTAAATAAAACTAAGATGATTTGTACGCCACGTAAGCCACCTTCCAAACGGAAACAACAACGGGTACTGGAACAGGAGAGATGGACATCGATGAGTTACGAAGGACCTTGGCTCACCAGCAATTCATTCCTTCTATAAGGAAGGCATCAGTAAAGTAATACTAGTAAAGCAAGAATTGGGTGATGAAAAACTTGCATTTATGAAAACAATATGCACTTCACTTCATATAGACCCCAAAAAAGTTATTGTTTACGAAAGTATGCGTCAGTCACTTAAAAAAATAAGCAGTGTATTTTATATTTTGGTTGAACAATTAATCAGTTCACTGGTGAGCCTAAAAGTATGTATTTACACCAAATGACAAAGAGCCTGGCAAAGCAGATAAGATAGAAAACATCTACATCTAATCGTTATTATAGATGTTTCGCCGGACTCTAAATGTAAGAATAAGCGGGAAATCAATAATGAATATTCGGTCATAAGAGTTAACCCTTAGCTGGCACACCAGAATCACATAGCTGGTACTCTGAGCCGTTTCATACCCCAACACGAGAAATTTTAAACGTTGAAGGTCCGACAGTAGGAGAGGGATCAGTTGGAGAGTTGGAGGAATACAGTTCTATTGTCGACACACATTGCATTTTAAAATGGCTTTGCCACCATATTCATCATCAGATAACATGTATGTCCCCGATGATCTGCAATTTAATATCCCGTTGCCGGCCATGCCGGCAATGAACAACGAGCAGCAGCAATTCCAGCTGCTGCTCGATCAGTTGCGAACTAGAGAACCATCAAACAGAGAACAAAATTCCCGTGTGGAATTTGCCACAGTACAACAGTATCAAGAAGTATCGCAGGAAGTACGCCGATTGCATGGATAAAATTTGGTTAATCAGTTCTTGAGTTATAGAAATTTCAGTAAACGACTGTTTTTTTTAACAGGCCGGCCCGAAAGCAGGGGGGGGGGTGTGCGTGAACCTCGGTTCGCGTGAAAAGTGTATGCGTGAACTATTTCGGGGCCACCACACCTCCCCCGAAAGCAGGGGGGGGTGTGCGTGAACCTCGGTTCGCGTGAAAAGTGTATGCGTGAACTATTTCGGGGCTACCGCACCTCCCCCGAAAGCAAGGGGGGTGTGGGTGAACCTCGGTTAGCGTGGAAAGTGTATGCGTAAACTTTTCATGCGTGGAAAGTTAATATGCGAGATGCCACATGGGTTAGATGACGCGCTTTAAAAGTATGGCTTTGCCACCATATTCATCATCAGATAACATGTATGTCCCCGATGATCTGCAATTTAATATCCCGTTGCCGGCCATGCCGGCAATGAACAACGAGCAGCAGCAATTCCAGCTGCTGCTCGATCAGTTGCGAACTAGAGAACCATCAAACAGAGAACAAAATTCCCGTGTGGAATTTGCCACAGTACAACAGTAGCAAAAAGTATCGCAGGAAGTACGCCGATTGCATGGATAAAATTTGGTTAATCAGTTCTTGAGTTATAGAAATTTCAGTAAACGACTGTTTTTTTTAACAGGCCGGCCCGAAAGCAGAGGGGGTGTGCGTGAACCTCGGTTCGCGTGAAAAGTGTATGCGTGAACTATTTCGGGGCTATCGCACCTCCCCCGAAAGCAGGGGGGGGCGTGCGTGAACCTCGGTTCGCGTGAAAAGTGTATGCGTGAACTATTTCGGGGCTACCGCACCTCCCCCGAAAGCAGGAGGGGTGTGGGTGAACCTCGGTTAGCGTGGAAAGTGTATGCGTGAACTTTTCATGCGTGGAAAGTTAATATGCGAGATGCCACATGGGTTAGATGACGCGCTTTAAAAGTATTCAACTGTTTAAAGCGCGTCATCTAACCCATGTAAGTATTCTCTGCTTTAACAAAAAGACTTCAATTTATCAACAATTTACTACTTTAAATGTTGTGTTTTGGTAAAGCAGCGACTTTCTCGCGAAATAAAGTATTCTCTGCTTTAAAAAAAACGTAATATTAGTCGTTTATGCCTTCCAATACTCAAAATAGCTGCTATATTTTCCAAACTTTTTTTGTTAATAACTTTTTAACGAACAATGACCGAGGGCTAAAACCTTCTGAAGGTCACTCAGAAGGGTGACCTTGACAACATATGTCAAGGTCAAGGTCATCGGAGGGTGGTCCCCTATACTGCATAATTACCAGATTTTCTTGCATTGATAAAAGATCCACGAAGTATACCATTAGATATACCTACACAACCCGAAAATTATCTCAGAAATGAGATCAGGAAAGGGTTAACAACATTCATTGTAAATAAGAGTGTAAAGATGTTATTTACAACAGATGCAACAATTGTACAATATCAGCTGGTAAAGGATTTGATAAACATACAACCGTGCAATCCGAAGCTCTTAAACAAGCTCTATTCATTATCCAATGTGGGCTTACAAGAAAAATGGATGGGGAAATTCTCGAATACAAGATCTATCCAGAAAGCAGCATACCAGGCGCATTTTAAAAATCCTATTATCGTTCGAGGCAAGCAAGATTGGCTTAGATTGAAGGTGGGCCACACCGACGGTGTTATCCTGGACATCACCTTTAGAAAATGGGAGCCAGAGAAAATTTTGCATACAATGGAGCGCGAACCCGCTTACACGCAAGACGTGAAATATTCATCGGTACGAGTGCCGATGGACTGGAATACCTAAGATCGTGTGCATCAATAGCATGAAGGCATTTTGGCCGGAATCCATATTGCAATGCACTCGAGAGGCTATTGAAGCCCAAATCCAAATATTCCAGTTTGACGAACCACTTTACAACAGCGGAAAACAAACGTCGGACGCGATAGAGAAATGCGGTGCGAGTGGGACAAACAAACGGATTTGCACCACCCTCCGAAAATTTAAGAGCTGCGAATTTTTTTTGTCGAGGAGCGGTACTCGAGTGAGCGTTGTGGGCTAAACTCGCACAGTACGTATAAAATTGTAGACGTTCAAAAAATGTGAAAATTTAAATGTATTTGTATTATTTATGAAAATTTTTACTCTCTTGTATAAATACAAAATAGAATCGATAAAATTGCCCCCCCCCCCCGCGTACCTCAGCGCCACATTTCCAGTTTAGATAGCACCCATAAAATTTTTCCCTACGTTATTAAAAAGATTGCATCTCTAATTTGAAATGTCTGTGTTTTTTCCATGTTGCAGTTCCATGTTTATTGCCCAAGGCGATGGCCCTCGCGGGTGTTGACGCAATGTGATTTCTGCCCAGTGCTCTGAATGTCAACGTGAAGAAATTCAAGCAAGCGCGGGTAAACGGATAAAAGATATAAAGAAAACTCAATATGGAGCAACGACAACCATCATCTTACCATCAATATTCAAGACACGTTAGTGGAGCTTTGTCTCCAGACAAATTGGAATTCTATCGCGAATATCCAAGATATATTAAGCGTCGTTTTCCCACTCTGCAACCAGAATGGTTTGTTGATATCACCAACGGAAGTCATCTTGGGATAAAAATCTTTCCATGGCTTGAATCCCATATCAGAAACTATGAACCAGTAATGGATCCAAATTTTTGTGATATCTGGAAACTGACATGGAACACAGTCAACGAGAGTATAGAAATGCAAATTAATGCCTTGACTAGAGAGTTAGTGAATTCAGACCCAAGTTGTTTCCTCAAGATACTACAGAAACTTGAGAAATCTGAGAGATTGCTCAGAGCAGCAAAAACAAAGATATTTGTTATTAATATCCACAATGAGATAGAAAAAGAATCTGAACAAGGATCAACATCATTCCGTATACCATCGCTGCCAATGATTGAGTTTGTAGGTGATCTAGTTGTAATCCATCAATTTCCAGGACATCCCATTATCATTACTTACCAGATGCTTGTCAACAGTCTTGATAAATTAGAGGCCCAATTTTCCTGGCTATTCTATGTTTTATACATGTCTGAACATCCAACCAGAAAAAATATGAACACTCAAGAACTCTTTGACCAGATATATATGGTCTTGGAGGATGCATATAACACAGTCGAAAATGAGGCCATTAGAGTCTGTAAGCTATTAGAACCACTCATGGTTGGCATATCACTTCAGGCTCTGGATCCTAGAACACATGACCATCAATTTGGAAACATCATCCGTGACTCCTTTATAGATGAACACAAATCATTACATCCTTTTGTATTGCAATTGTGGGATATTGAAAAGAAATATTTAGCAAAACATGGTGAAAAGGGGATCCCTTATCTCATTGAACAATATGGGCAAAAAAAACTACACAATTACCCAATGGTCTCAATTGAGGGAGGACTGAAGAAGATGCACCATTATGGAACTTCTATCAGAGTGTCAGAAGAACAAGCAGTCAGAGATATTGCATCCAACTTCAAGAGGGAGTATTTTGTTGCCTATTATGAAAAACACAAGATCTTGCCAAAAGTGAAAGATAACTGGAGATTAGACAAAAGGATTAAACGACTGATAACCAGAGGCCGACCCGGATCAATCAGGGAGTGTTACCGGATTCCCAATGAAGCTTGGTTCAATCTAGAATTTGAAAAGAATCATAACTTCAATTACTTTCCACAAATTAGTGATCTACTTGATGACAAAGCAATAACACCCCATTTGATGTCTATTTACCAATTATTTGCTTGGGATGCATTGGATGTAATGAACGTGAGAAAGCCATATACAAAGGAGAACACCAGACTAATATTAGAGATTTTGGATAGACCCAACATTGACATTAGAAAATTTTATGAAGAGGTTGAAAAAATTGGTCACATACCAGAGAATTGGGCAATAATACAACTAATGGCAAAAGAAAGAGAATTAAAAATCGAAGCACGTACATTCTCTATTCTGACCTTTGAATGTCGTATGATGGCATCAGCCTGTGAAAGAAATCTTGGAGAAGAGATACTACCTCTTTTAAACAACAATCAATGACACTTACAGGTTCGGAATTGAAACATAAGATGGATATATTATCTACATTGCCAGAAACAGAGGATCATATATGGATTGCCTTTATGCATGACCTGCAGCAATGGAATTATACCTTCCGTTCCTTCCAACAAGCATATTTGATTAATGTCTTGTGTGATCTGTTTGGTGTCAGTCATTTCCGGTACTTGATGAACATCTTTACAGATAGCAAGTTAATATCAGCTAACAAATTCACTCCACCTGGATTTCCAAACAAATTCACAGAATGGGATACTCATGCAGGTGGAAATCAAGGGATACTACAGCGACTTTGGACCATTATTACCATAATTGTAATTAGAGATGAGATGCACAAGTTAGACCTCGAGCATAGATTAACAGGTTCAGGAGATAATCAAGTTCTATTTGTAAAATTGAGAAAAGAAGAGAAGTTGAGTAACATGATACAGATGATAAAGGAGAAATTAAGGTTGGCATTTGAGCGCATAGGATTAGCATTAAAATTAGAGGAAACTTGGACATCCAGAGAACTTGTTTGCTATCAACAGAAATACTACTATAAAGGTGTCCTTGTACCTGGTGGGATCAAAATATCGGCCAGAGCATTTTCTGGTACAGGTGATATTAATGCTGGCATCAATGCTGTAGTTACCACTGCCATCAATAGAGGAGTTGCTTTAACAGAACAACACTCTGATCCAATAATTGGCCCATCTTTTGCATATTCGGAAATATTTCTCAATCTTTTAGGCCACAATGATTGGAAGCTGTATGTTCCAACTCAAGTTCGTCCCCTAGTTCTGTTGAGTATGCTCTCTTCAGACTATGGCTTCTTGCCATTTATACAACTGACAGGCTTCTTATATGCTGGACATCAGGATACCCTAAGTGAATCATTAGCACTGCTTAATGATGTTTGGATACATAGACCAGATTATAGACCTCACATTTCGGGTAAACGGTGCACCCTGTGCCCTTTACCCATAAAACTGCTGGGCTGCTGCCCAATCCCAGGTAGCTGGGTAACGGATGCAGCCGGTAGTACTGAACAGGGTAGCGTTTCGCGAGGCGAGCGCGGCGTGCTCGTGCGTGGGAGGTGCCCAATACGAGCGGGGTATATGGCGCACCACGTGCCGTATATTCCTAAGGCGCGTCGACTGCTGCCGAATCCCGGATCCCCGGGCAACCGATGAGCGACGCGTTAACAGTACGAGGTGACTCGTGCGATTACGTGGTAGCTGGTGGCATGGCACCAGCGACGGCGACTCGTCAAACGTGAGCTAAGATCGCTCGACACGAGTACTACGGGGGTAGGGAGCCCCACCGGGAGGCTACCGGTGCCCTACCAGATGGTGTCGGACTCGTAGGGGCAGAGGTTTCGCATAGCCGAGTGAGCGGCATAGAGGGCCTAGTGTGGGTCAGCGCTATGAAGCTCATGTTGCGCATTACCTGTTAGTGGGGTGCCTTGGCACCTGTCAGTGGAGCTGATCTAATCCGAGTAGGTCATGCTCGTTGCAGGATTTAACCCTGCTACCTGGGGAACACCACAGGTACAATAGTGAGTCATATGTGCGTTACGGGAAACCGTACCCCTACGTTTGAAGGGTCGGCTTGTCCGGGAGTACGTAATCGTCAGGTATGGGCTCTGTAAGGGGGAAATCCCCGGTGTCGGCTCCGATTCTAGCGTGAAGGGAAGTACTGCTGACGTTGATTGCACTCCGACCACGGGAGGATTCTGGGGGGGCTAACCGCCACCCCAGACCCCCCGGTGCGGTCGTAACTATGACTCTCTTAACAGTAGCCAAATGCCTCGTCATCTAATTAGTGACGCGCATGAATGGATTAACGAGATTCCCACTGTCCCTATCTACTATCTAGCGAAACCACTGCCAAGGGAACGGGCTTGGAAAAATTAGCGGGGAAAGAAGACCCTGTTGAGCTTGACTCTAGTCTGGCACTGTAAGAAGACATGAGAGGTGTAGCCAAGAGATAAACCCGATGCAACCATCAGCACACGTGCGGTATGCATGTCGAGCCGCGTTGCCCGCGTGAGCATGCGGTTATGGACTATTGAGCGACCGTCGTCGAATCTGTCTTGTTGCGCATTATGGGCATCGTCGTCGTCGTCAACATCGTACTCTATATTTCCTACGTAGGGTCAAAATTTCAAAATTTAAAATAGCAGATCCAATATGGCGGCTTCTAATAGCTAACTTTGATATTCCATTATAGAAATGTATCACACTCGGTATGTTTTTTTGGTCGCAGATAATAGTTTAAAGTAGAGATGGGCGATACAGTATCGATATTTCAAATATTGATACGATTAACGATTTATGAAAACAAGGATAGGGTAAACTCGGGTAAGATGGCCATAGAGAAAAGATGGCCAACCTATGTTCTTTCAATCTAGCTCGCCATGAAACATCGAATGAACATGAGTTGGCCATCTTTCCCCTATGGCCATCTTACCCGTGTTTACCCTATATAGAGTGTATTAAAAGAGATAAGGCCAATGAACTGGAAGATAAAAGAAGAGTTTGAGCAGAAAACATAATTTATGTATATAAATTTTTCTTGTATTTATGGTTCAGTAAAGCACCGGTGGGTGCTGGAACTGTCACTTTTGAGTGACAGTCCGCATCGGTGATGTTTCATAAAACAAACCAGGGGTGCTGGGACTGTTCTTTTTTGAAGATAGAGTCCGCACCGGCTACGCTGGTGGGTGCTGGGACTATCTTTTCGGAAAACAGAGTCCGCGCTGATAATGTTTTATAAAATTTTTATTGATTTTATTGAAGGAGAAAATAAGTTTTACTTTTGGTTAATGTTTAGTAAAAAAATAAATCAAGACAAAAATTGTTTTTAGGTAAAAAAATCAATTTAAATGTTTGGACTTTTTGGTTTGCGAAGTTAAAATTCGAGAGCTTTTCTTGTCAGAATGAAGGATATTTCTCTCTGTAGGAAATTTGTTTCTATATAATCTACGTGATATATTGTTGTACGAAGTTACGAAAAGAAAGGTACAAAATGGTTACAAGATGAAATAAAAAATTTACACCGTTTGTTTCGCATGTATTTCCTTAAGCAAATTGCGCCCACAAAAAAGGAGGCTCAAAAAATTCTCGACGAGAATGAGGAACTTATCGATCGGAGTGCCGATGCCGTTGTAGCAAGAATCTGCGCGAACTAAGAAAAAGGTAACATGAAAGTATACATGACATTATTAATTTATTTACTATTGATTTATTTTACATATTTATTTATCAAAAATATTTTTGTTTAATTAAAAATAAACGAGTATATTCTTTTCTATTTAATTAATAAAATTTGAAGTTTCCTCTTAAAAATTCTACGTTTAACTTTTGCTTTTAAAAAAAATTCATCAAATAACTTACACATTTTTTTAACAATTTTAAAAATCGGTATTTTTCCAATCCTCGCAAAATTCAAAAGTATGCATGTACGTATGTATCTCAAATTTTACTAATACGATTTTTCGACATTTTAGAACATTTTAAACCTATATCAAAATCTCGAAAAAATTATTTTTCACCATCACAAAGCTTCCTCTATGAGGAAGCAAAAATTTAGTCAAGCATTGAATTTTGCAATTAATAACTATTTACCAAATTATGCCTATGCAGTATTCGAAAATTTAAATTCATGGGAGGAAATGCGTTCAGCAGCAATCAAAGAGTATAAAAGCTTGCACGGCAATATCATTTGGAAAGTTCTTAGAAATTACGGCTTAAATCAACGGTTACGATCAGCATAAATCAGCCTTAACAACAAATTAAATTTTTATTTAATTAGCAAATTGGTAATTAGTCACAAAAAAATACTGATTACGTAAAAATTAATATTAATTAGTAATTTGTCAGAGAAAAATGTCTAATTACGTGAAATTTAGTATTTAAATTTTAGACCTCTCTCCTCCGCGCGAAACGAGATAGTTGTGGCAACTCTGCAGTTTAGCTACTTGTAACTAGTTTTCCAAAGTAATAGGAACTAAATAGTATTGAATACTATAAAAATACAGTCACAGAAACAATATTTGTCAACTATTAGTTGATAGTGAAATAGCGCCTCAACTATAATGATTATAGTTATATAGACTCCATAAAATAAGATATGATAATATAATTTTTCCAGTTTAGACAAATATTTTTTTTTAATGAAGCATAACTTATAATTATTGTTAAGATAACTAAAAAAAATGCGTTCTGACAACAACGTTATACAAATATGAATAAAAATATATAACTGAGTTTTTTTATTGCTAAGTAAACATAAAAATGCGCTATACGTATGTCATTGTAAAGATGTGTTTAGATTATCGGTCTAAACCGCGAGCCGAATCCAAAAAAAAAGCTTCGAATCAAACTTAGGGCCGGGGCACGAACATTGCCGTAGCGTCTTATGCCACCTTACGTGAGAATTGCCTTATGCCACACGTAAGCCAAACGTACGACATAGGAAAACGTAACGTAACATATTATACGTTACATGCGTTACGTTACTTATCTATGTGCGTTGTCGTAAGACGCTACGGCAATGTTCGTGCCCCGCCCCTTATTCACCAGGTGCGATCGAAGTTCGGCTCAATAACGTGAATTGTGAACGCATGCTCAGCTTGCGATCGATAATGTGAACGCATGGTCAATTTGCGGTCGATAATGTAAACGGCTCGATAATGTAGACGCGCCCAGACGCGCCTCTATATTGTCGTATTTCGTTTGTCTCGAGACTCTCGAGGATATGTTGTGCGCAGTGATCCACGTTAAATCGATATAGGTGGTGTCAACTTTCTTCTATTGTTTTTAACGTATTCTTCTCCTCTACATCTTTTGAGAACGTGACAACGTGTTCAGGTTCAGTTCAGAGTTCAGAGTCAGACTTGTCTTAAAAGGAAAAGGTAGCTAAAAGTGCGCGCGGGCTCGATCGTGTTTGGACGTGTTTTGTACGGAAGGAAGATTTTTTAAAGTATTGACTGTTTACGACAAGTGGTGTAAGACACGCCGTCAGAAGAAGAAGAAGAAGGAAAAAGTAACTGCTAGATAAACTGATAGCACGCCGTGAATTAACTGCTGTGAAACTTGTAGCAAGTGTGTTGTGTACTACAGATACGTTTTAAAACAGTTTATTTGTTACTCAAGAGAAATACAATATTGTAAGTATTATATAAGGACATATTCAATTTTTAATTATAAATCTTTATGATAATTCTTTTTTTAGGTTAAAATTTTTATTTTTCATATAGTGTCTTTTCACTCAATGTTTACTTTTAAGTCTTCCAGTTGTTTTTATTATTAACAAAACAAATCTTTAATAGTATTTTTCTTTACTTAATTCCATCCACTAGCAATATAACATTTATTAAGTTACATAAAAAAGTCATATAAACAAAGGTTTAATAATAAAAACAACTGGAAGACTTAAAAGTAAACATTAAGTGAAAAGGCACTATATAAAAAATAAGAATTTTATACTTGCAATATTTTATTTCTCTTGAATAGCAAATAAACTTTTTTAAAACGTATTTGCAGTACACACACACTTGCCACAAGTTTCACAGCAGTTAATTCACGGCGTACTATCAGTTATATATATATATATATATATATATATATATATATATATATATATATATATATTTAAATATATATAAGTATATTATATATTTTTCTAATTATCAGGCAAAAATACTTAAAAGTTTTTTACTTATAATCTTTTCGAAACGAAAGCTTTAAAATTACATTATTACCTACATAGGCAATTATGTATTAGAATAAATTTAATGTTATTTATGGTCTTTTATTACATAAAATCTTTTTACTTATTTATTTTTATTTATTTTTTATTTTTTTATCTTATTTTTAGAAATATCTTTACACATAATAAACCATTTATATGCTCTTTTATTTCTAGCAATTTTAATTGTGCTTTATCACGAATTCAAAAAGATGGCTGGCAATAGTAGCACTAATACTGAATCTTCATCTACAGCTTCCAGTAACACTAATTTGTCGCAAACATTTATGGATAATGGTTCAGAAATAGATACGTTTGTTGAAAATAAATTAACAGAGTGGAATCTTTCCGATTACATTGAGATATTTCGACGTAAGTATAGTATTATAAAAAGTAGATGTTTTTTTTACATATATTATAATATTTTTTAAGTATATAAATAATATATATTTTTGTATGTTTTGTTTTTCTTTTTCTTTTATTTTTTTTAATATAAAGATATTTTTGTACAAGTTATTTAAGAATTTCTTCAATTACTGTTGTAGGTGAAAAAATAGATAAATCAGTGCTTTTATTTATGCCTGATGAAGCAGTTGCAAAGTTAATCAAGCCTATGGGACATTATTATAAATTTATTTTTGAGAGAGAGAAATTGAAAACATCATTTGTGAGCATTTCTTTTTTTTCTTTAATAAACATTTCTAATATATATAATTATGGGCTAATACTTGCTTTTATATTATAATACATATCAATTAAATAATATTTTAAATTTGCATATATCGTACTGAATGTATAAATAATAATAATGATTATTAAAAATAATGATTTAATATCGATTTTTTTTTATTATAAAAAGCTATAACGTTTTCACAAATGTATTTTATTAAATCTAAATCTTTCATGTTTTATAAAAACTAAATCTTTAAGAAAAGTTGTTTTAAAATACGCAAAAGTTAGGCTTCTTTAAAGAGATTTGATTACAATGTTTCATTTTATAGGTATATAGTTTTTCTTAACATGTTTTTAATTTATATTAGGGTATTCAAATAAGTTAGAGTTTAACGGTTGACAGGTTATGTCGGGTTAAAGTCGAGTAAAAAGTTAATTTTTACACTTTTAACCCAAAGATTAATGTGATAGGTTAATGAGTCACTTTATGTATTTTGCATAACCTTAAAGAGTAACGCGCCCAAAGTTAATTAATTAACTTTTTACTCGACTTTAACCCGACAAACCTGTCAAACCGTTAAACTTTAACTTATTTGAATACCCCTATTATATTTTTCTTTTTGTAGATAACAGATGAATGTCATTCTAAAAAACTTCTGAAATCACAAGTGAAACTTCATTCTGAAATTACAAGTGAACTTCCTTCCCATTCAAAAGCAGCTGGAAGGGTAAATCCGTATTTTATTTTTTATATGTATAATATTACTTTACCGAAATGTTACAAATAATTATTAAATACATTTTTTAGTGCTTACGAGTACTGCTGAAACAATCAGTACAAGGAAAATACTTATTAAAGCAATCATCTCTTCTGCATAATTCTACTGATTTGACAAAAATTATAATTAATCATCTTTTGAATAAGGAAAATAAATTAAAGTAAAGTATTTTAAATATTTATAACACAAAGACAAGTCAAGATATATAGAAATAAATAATTTAATAATAACGCATTAATATATTGTAGAATTTCTAGACAACAGTTTCTATTCTGGGCTCATGAAATAACAAGTATATGGTGTAAGGAAGACGTTGAAAAATGGTACACACCTTCTAAAAAACGGCAGAGCCGCTTCAGGAAAGTTATATCACTATTATACGAATACAGTTAAGAAAATAAAAACAGCAGTAAAAGATTTTGAACAAGAAGAAGCTAAAAATACAGAAAAGCAAATTGAGAAGGAATCCGAGTTATATGTTTCTGAATTGGCTAATACGTCTTTAGATGATTACAAGAAAATTTCATTTTTATGGGAAAAAACTTTCAACTATCGCAAGAATACTTGTGGAAATAATATTGCAGAGTATTTTAACAGATATCCACAGTTGCGTCCACCGTTAGGAATATTATTGATGCAATTAGATTTTTCAATTACTAAACATAGCACCCATCAATGCTTTAAAAGAAAAGTGGCCAGCTTTGCATCCAAAATACTCCAGTTGGCAACTAGCAGCATCAAATTTATTAAAAGATTTAGATAAAGATAAAGTATCACCAGATGTACTAGCCTGGCAAGTTTTTCCATATTTATTCAGACCAGTACTGAAAAAAACAGGTTTACCAAAAAAGCCATGGAAACCATCTTATAAAGAACAATCTGATGGATTTATTACTTGGATAAATGTAAGTTTTATCATTTTATTCTACTGTCATGTTACTTAATTTTTTAAATTCTATTTTTTGTGTATAGGTGATAACTGACATTGAAAAAGTACTTTCTGCACATCGAAAATTGATGAGCGATTATAAATTAACATTGCAGCCTTTCGTGATTGTGGTATTATCTGTACAGAAAGTTGAAGCTGCTTATGTTATAATCAATGATGAAAAATATCAATTTCAAGATGTTACTAGTGCCGTAGCTTTCTGTTGGAAATCTTTTTATGTTTTGAATGCTGCATATCCCGTCTCATGTGAAGCAGTTTGGATATATATTGAAGAAGAAATTTATGAATACAAAAAAGTAAAAAGACATTATCAAAGCGTCAAATGGGTGAGAGATTCTTTAGAAAATATAAGTTGCGAAAATACCGAATGCGAATCTTCGACACCTGTACAATCATCAGAAACTTCTTGCTCTTTTGAACTTTCAGATACACATGGAAGTGAATAATTTCCTATTTTCTTAACTTTTAGAGTTTTGTTAAAATATCTCCGCACTCTGCTCGTGCCGTAACACCGTTAAAAAAATATAAAATTATTTTGTTTTATTTACTATTAAATACAATGGAAGCTCGTTGTACTGAATGTTCAAAGTTACTAGCGGGAAAATTAATGCACTATCATATGCGTTATTTCCATGATAAAAAAACTGTTACTTATGCCTGTGCTGGAAGTTTATGCAATAGGACGTTCAATAATTGGAGCTCTCTTCGTAATCATTACAGAAAATGTAATAATAAATTATCTAGAAATGTTGATGTATCAGTAGATACTTGTAATGCAAATGTATCAGTAGATAATGCAAATGTATCAGCAGATACTTGTAATTATAATGTAAATGTATCAGCAGATACTTGTAATTATAATGTAAATGTATCAGTAGATACTTGTAATTATAATGAATCAGTAGATACTTCTAATTATAATGCAAATACCAATTATGACAATTGTGAGTTAGAAGAGTCAGAAGATTTTTTTACAATTCATAAAAATATCTTACCTAACTTAACTAAAAATATCGAAAAATCGTCATTTTTTGAAAACGCACTGAAGATTGCAGCAACTCTTTATGGCGATATTAAATTGAGCCGTATTCAAGCTGAAAAAATAATAACTTTATTTCAAGAAGTTTTAAATAGTGAGTTCCTAAATTCATTAAAAGAATTTGTTATAAAACATATTGATGAATCCGCTTTAGATGAATTTCAAACACGAATCAATGATCTTCAATCAAGCTTTTTACAACTAAATACAGAGCATAAATGTTTTGCAGAATTACGTAAACGTAATTGTCTCATAGACTCTGAAACTATAACATATGGTTATCGAGAAGAATTAAATATAAATGCAATAAAATATGAAAAAAATTGTGGATCTGTCATTCCTATAGCACTTATTTTAAAAAAATTTTTTGAAATACCTAACATTTTTACAAAAACTATTGATTACTTAACAAAATTATATTCAGAAAAAAGTATATCTAATATTATGCAAACTGAATTTTGGAAATCAAAAACTTCGAAATCAAGCGAAATTACTTTGCCTCTGTTTTTATATGAAGATATTTTGAATGTGGTAATCCTTTGGGCTCACATGCAACTCTTTACAAAATGTCTGGAATGTACATTTCCTTGCCGTGTTTACCACCAGAAATTCGATCGAAGCTTGACACTATATTCCTTGTTCAAATTGTTCATTCCAATGATGTACAGGAGTACAGAGCTGAACTTATATACGGACATGTCATTAAACAATTAAATAGTTTAGCAACTGAAGGAATCAAAATTAATATTAATGGGAAATTAATTACTATTTTATTCAAACTTGCTTTAATAATTGGTGATAACTTAGGATTAATTCGATTCTTGGTTTTACGACAAGCTTCAATTCAGACATTTTTTGTAGATTCTGTAAAGTCACGAAAAATATATCAAGGACGCAATGTAAACAAAATAATTGTTTATTGCGCGATAAGGAAAATTATAATTTTGACGTTATACAAAATAATGTACAAAAAACGGGAATTAAAGTAAAAAGTGTTTGGAACGATATTCTTGATTTCCATGTTACAGACAATTTTTGTGTTGACATAATGCACGATTTATTTGAAGGAGTCTGCAATTATGACATGGGACATATTTTACATCAATTAATTTGTATTGAAAAACTGTTTACTTTAGAAGCTCTTAATTTTAAATTAAAATTTTTTAAATATCCGGATAACGATAATAAACCTCCACTCATAACAGATTTACAATTAGAAAACAAGTATATAAAAATGTCGGCTGCGGAAATGAAGTGTTTCATTTTAAATGCATGTTTAATTTTCGGTGATCTCGTTCCACGAAAAAACAGCTGTTGGAAATTATATATATTGTTAAGACAGATAGTTATGATTGTACTACAATCGACTATTAACAATGATGATATTAATTTACTTGAAAAACTTATTGAAAAACATCATATATTGTATATCAATATTTTTAAAGACACCTTGAAACCAAAACACCATTTTATGGTTCATTATGCTCATATAATGAAAATTGTAGGTCCTTTAATTCATATATGGGCAATGCGTTTCGAAGCTAAACATCGGCCATTGAAACAGAGTGCATTAATGTCAAATAATAGAATCAATTTGCCTTTAACTATTGCTACTAAACATCAACTGCATATGAGTACACTATTTCTAGATGATAAAATTTTTGAAATACCTATCACTTATAACAAATTAGAATATACTGATGAACGTCCTATTATAAACTTTTCACATGTATTAAATGATTATCATCAAATAAAAAATGTTATTATTGGAAATATTAAATACGATGTCGACACTATTATTAAACTTTCTGCCGATAATTTGCCAGTATATGGCCTTGTAACCAATATCTTTCAAAAAAATAATAATAGCACTACTTCTAATTGTGCTTTTATTGTAAAGATTCTAAAATGCGTGGAGAAAGATAATCATTTGCAAAGTTATCGATTAAAAGATATGGAAGATTATGAGTTTATATTATACGAATCACTTTTATTTTTTGAACCGCGAAATAGCGTTGTATTTTCGAACGGTATGTTGTATATTGCATATGATAATCACATGTTTTAATATTGAATTCGATATTTTAATTGATTCTTAATATATGTTTTTTTAATGTGCTTCACATATCATTTATGACATATCGTTGAGTGTGTCAATACAATATAATCTCTAAATATTAGTTATAAAGGCTATATTTTCATATAAAAATTTACTATTAGTAAGTCTTATATACGTGCATATTTTTACCTATAGATTCTTTCATGTATCCAACTTTAAAAACTTATATATTTTATGTTACATGTACATAGCTTTTAAGTTTAGATTTAAGGCTCCTGGACTCTTTCCTGACATCTCATGAGATGTGACGTCAGAAACGAGAAATTAAAAAGTAATATTACTGGTATCAAACATTGTTTATAATACTAAAATTTTATTGTATAAGTTACTACATATAATATGATTGTATAACGAAATAAATATTATTAAAACAAATAAGAAGTTATTGTTCATACAACTCTAAAAATTGTTCTTTTTACTACAAAAAATATGTTTCCTTTATATTTCAAAAACTAGTTAATATCACTACAATAATATAATTCATGTTACTACAATATATTTTTTGCATCAACAATATATTTTTTGTTAATGCGACTATTTTTTATAGTTTATCCAACGTAACAATTACTACAAGTATTACTATATTTTCTTAGTTTATATAACTTATTTATTGTTGTTGTCACAACTTTATAATACATAGTTGAGGCGCTATTTGTCTACAAATTTCTAGTTACTGGTACTAATTTATTTCTAGTTGCTGGTACAAATTTTTTCTCTGAGTGTATAACCAAAAAAGACCGTAATTTTAACGGTTTCGGTTTTCTTTACTAAGAAACCGAAACTGAAACTGAAACAATTACTTGAAGTTTTATTAAACCATATAACCGGAACCAAACTGAAATTCGAGTCTCTGATTGACATACTATGATATAAGTATCAACGCTCAACGCATAAGTTTTGTCACTGTAGTTGACAAAGGACACTTCGCTCCCACTACACAAAGTTAGTAAATTTTTTATTTGACAGTGGATTAGGTCTACAGGGGAATATCATTGATGGATCTATACGAATTAACGATAAGTGCAAATATTCGTAAAATCATTCTCATTCGGTCCGTAGCAGGTCGCAGGAACCATTGGAATTAAAATGATCGCAAAGTTTTTTTTCATATTTATAATAATAATGCGATTTGAAACGCAGCCGGCAGCGATTCCCGGCGATTTGACAGTCGGATTCATGGGTGGTGTTTTTTTCAGGTAAAGAATCTTTATATATTATATATCATTATGAAGTTATTAGGCCATTTCGCGAATATGGCAGTAGATATGTAAGTATATATATATATATATGATACCTTATACTGCGCATACCGGGATTTTGACTAGTAGTGTTCCTGAACATGTTATTTATAATAATCAATTATTAATACCGGAGTATCTGCCTACTTACCATAATATCTATTTACCTGATGTGGATGAATGAAAAACGAAATCTTTGCGTCTCTTTTGCTATATATTTAGTATGGCTCAGGTATATAAACATATATTTAAGTTATTAAATTAATTAATTCAATATACATACATATTATTATACATTTTTACAGATATAAACAACGGTTCTTGAGAAGGTACCGAAGATTTATTGCCTGGGTTAGAAAGGAGAATAATAATAATACTAGCAATGATATCCGCCTTGATACGGTGACCGTAAATAAAGATTCCGACAATATATCATATAAAACCGCATATTCAGATGAAGATTATGAAACTGCTTCAGATCAAACTGACGAAGATGATCCGAATGTGAACATAAACATACACGATAATAACGTCAGCTGATTGTAATGGATACAAATTGTAATCAATTTTTAATAATCAATGCATGTGTAATAATATAAATATTTAATAAATTATATTTTAAGACTTATATAAACTATCATATAATAATTCCATACTAAGACTGAACTACTTCCCGACTCAATGGAAAGTGGCACAATTTTCAGCCTCGAGTCGAAATCCAACGTATCGAATAATTCTAAAACAGCTCAATATACGACGTTCGATAGAATTTTGATACAGAATACCGCCTCTGCGCTGTCACCGTACACCTTAATTACGCGTAAACTGCATCCACCAAATAATTACGTATATATCTACTTAATGGATATCTCCGCTTTATCACGTCCATCGAATAGTGCACTCTCAGCCGGGATAAGTGCGAATTATGCGTGGGCAGATAAACCGTCGCCGCCGATAGATATTGTGGAAATTCACGCGACACGGCAGAAAGAATTTGCGACAAGAGGTATGTCGAAAACTACGGAATTTTTTTCCAAATATATGTTTTACATTTAAAAGTTAATGTAATTAAAAATTATACAATTAAAATTCAGCGCAAAGATTCGTACTTGGGTATAAATGGCCTTTGTCTCTTCGCAAAAGGGACATATACTTCCGCCCGTCACCCCAGAAGTTGACGAATGCTGATATTAAAACGTCCAAATTTTATAATATATATTCCACGATTATTTCTGCGCTCCCCTGCCTCGCAGGATACAGTAAATAACGCGTTTTTAAATACCATTAATAATAATTATAGAAAGTACACCTGTGTGTGTGGAAGAATGTGTAACAGGTGTAATAGGTGTTATATATTTCGCCGCGTGCAGAAAGACGTTTATTCGATCAGCAGAGTATAATTCCAAAACCAGAAAAAAATCCTGAAGAGCTGACATCGACAGGCCAATAAGTCTGTTGCCCGTCTTGTCAAAAGTCCTCAAAAAACTTATTATACTAAAAAGAATCCAACCAGTAATAAAAAGTAAAAAAATCATCCCAGAACATTAATTTGATTGATTAATTGAAACATTAATTGGAGCAATAGCAATCTCTTGCTTGTTTATATTGTTTACTTTTAGAAGATAAGCAGATTTTTTCATACTATATCGGGAAGGAGAAGAAGCATTTGTAGCGTCAAGTAGACCGCAGCCTTAATACTCAAAATTAGTAATTTGCATATAATATATGTATTTTATATATATTATTTTTACAGATTTTCTAAAATTGATTTTTTCTAAACTTGAAACGACCGAACAAATCGTAATCTTCATTATTATAGTAATAATTTTGATATAGCTCGAATATGTATACTACAAATAAACATATATACATCTCACATTTATAATTTATCTGACATAATTTATCAGACATTTTATCTTACATTTACACATATTACAAGAATAATGAGCTAAAGTAAAGGACTCCAAAGAGGCATAACAACTGCTGCACATGTAGCAATACGACCGTTATTGTAAATAATAATATAAGTATTATAAGGACAGAATAAATAACACTACGAATACCGTCAATATAAATAATGGAAATACTGTAAAATTTCTAGACAATAATAGCCAATAAGTTATTGAGTGCATGAATTATGTAGTAATTGTATCTGAATAATGTAACAATAATAATACAGAAGAAAACGCCTCAAGTATTAGAAGCCGAAAAGAGCTGGAGCGAAAGAGGCATAAAAACTGCAGTAGTAATACGACCCTTGTAAATAATATAAATATTATAAAAACAGAAGTAAATATTATAAACACGAATACCAATATAAATAATGTAAATATTCTAAACGGTAATAACCAATAAGTTCAGTGAATTACGTAGTAATTGCATGTAGACAAGACTTGTCGGTAATTTTATGATTAAATTTTATCTTTTTTATAACTACAATAAAAATCTTATCCAATTTAAAAAAGTCGTGTTGAGTCGATAGTCGAAATTATTGTTGCCCCTTTTCCACGATGCCGATTGGCCGTCCAGAATCTCGATCTCGCATTGTGAGTTACATATACGATCGCAAAGTTCGCCAGACTAGAGTCAAACTCAACAGGGTCTTCTTTCCCCGCTAATTTTTCCAAGCCCGTTCCCTTGACAGTGGTTTCGCTAAATAATAGATAGGGAATCTCGTTAATCCATTCATGCGCGTCACTAATTAGATGAGTACGTATTGTATTGTTACGTGTTCGAAAAATTTTTACATATATATATATATATGTATATATATATATGGTCTAGTGGTTAGAGCGCCAGACTCGTAATCTGAGGAACCAGGTTCGAGTCCACTAGAGAGCCATGGAATGTTTTTCCGAAAGCTGCGCCCCTCCGTGCAAGATTGAGGCCCTTGTGCGGAGAAAACTGGGCTCCGTCTTTCGGAAAGAGACGTTAAGCCGTTGGTCCAAAGAAATTAAATTAAATTGGTTGGTCCCCACACATAGCTACGTGTGTGTGAGACCTCAAACTTTAATATTTTCTGAATAAAATAATCTTATATGGACTTATTCTCCTTTTTGCTACCGTGCGGTGGTAACATTTATGTAATTTTATTTATAGAATTGCGGTAGAAAGAGCAAAACATATGGAGCCAGTTTGTTAGAGAAGGCGAAGTTGCGACGTGCAAAAGATGCAACCGCGAAATAAAACATCACAATGATATAAGAAAGTTAAAGCAACACTTATCGGGACAACGTTGTAAGTAAGTATTCATCTAAGAACACAAAATATTGATGAATATGAAGTAGGGGTACAGTAATAAAATAATAAATAATAAATAAATGGAAATATAAATAGTCCGGTTTTCATCACGGGGCATGAATTATATTTATATCCAATTATATGACTTAAGAAGGAAGCCTCATACAAAATCAATTTGCCATATAGTTTGACAAATATAAAAAGCGCATGCAAATAAATACTTATACTTACTCTATCGCTTTTTCTACTTGATTAATCAAAGCTGTCGTATATATACAGATCTGCAAGCTGTGACCTGCCGCTAAGCTCAGTGAGAGACAACAATTTGGCAATATATACTTTTATACTAATCGCAAAAATATGGTTGTAAAAGAAATGTAATATACTCCCAAGCTCCCCAAGCTTCACGACCAATTTCAAATTTAATGAATATCCGCCATTACAATGTGGTGCGCACCGTATTTGTATCATTATCATTGTAAACTCAGGTAATTTATATAATAAAGGTGATCCTAAAGCCGTTTGTAATACCTACATTCGTATTTTAACATTTGCTTCGTATAAAATTAAATTCTACAACTTGATATTACAGACGGCTTTACCCGATAAAAACAGTCACGTCACATCCACGTCGAATCCACGTAGCAATAACGTGGATCCACGTACTGTTTTATCGGGTAGGATCACCTAACATACATTACATATATATACAATAATATAACAGATACACATACATTACAGATTTAAACGTTTTTTTGACATATTGTTTTTTCGGAACCGGCGGGGTCGTAACCGTAACGGTCACAATAATGAATAACAGATCCTGCCGTTATATCGGAATAACCACGACCTACACGACACTATAACATGACACGTTTCAATATAAATTATAATATACGCTCTCTATAGGTTTATCTGCGTCGTAATACACGTAATACGTAATGTAAAATGTTTTTTTTTTTAATTTTTAAAATTAGCAAAATGTAAAATTATTAATCTTTAGCCAGTCTTAGCCACGGTTGTATATACAGGTTGGATAACTCTGGTGGTGGGGGAAAGGTCCGCTAACGTTTCTGTTTTGTGTTTTCTCTTTATAACCGTGTGGTTCGCAGCGATCGGGGAGTCTTTTTTGAAGTTTGGCGCGTTACCGTGATCTGTTTGTGTTATGTGTAACCGTAATTACTGAAATTCTTGTGGGTGAAGAGAAAATAGGGAAAACCTGTGCTGTACCCAAATCTAATGTGCTGCACAAGATAATAAAACGATCAATGTTTTAAAGTGCCGTCGAACAAAATCGAGAGAAAGAAATAGCAGCAACGTTACCTGAAATCAAGAATTTGAAAGCGTCTCATTTCATATGTGAAAAAACCATTTTGACGATGCGTTTATAATTCGCAAGTACGAAAAATACGATGTTAATAGAAACTTATTGCTGAGGTAAATATAATTTATTCTTCAAATGCAATATTATCGTTGTTGTAATATCATTGAGAAAATATCGGTACGATAATATTATACAAATAGATGTAACGCGTTTCTAAATATTCTAAATTAAATTAACATATTTTTGTGCTTTTTTATAGAGAAAACTTTAATTGTTTTCATAACAAAAAATTTTGTTTGCAGGAGTATTTGGTGTTGCTTTTCGATCCAGTCGAGGCTGTTGATACGTATACTGGAAAAGAATTTGCACATTGCTTTTGCTAAAAAATTCGTGCCACAAAAAAAGATGTCAAAATTGGCAAATGAGTGATATTTGTTTTAAATTACATTAATTAATGATAAATAATTGGATCATCGCATGCAAGTTGAAAAAGTGGCGAAACTATACAAAAAAGCATTTTATAAAGCAGCTAAAAAACAAACTACTGTAGATGTATTTGAATAGTCGGAAATATTTAGCAATCAACCTATTTACCGTACGCCATTGAGTGAATCATATAAATTGCTTATAATTTTGTGTATTTTATATTCAAATTAGTGTGGATGCATAATACAGTTTATTTTGCAGAATACCATCTTTCAACTCGCAACAATAAATACTTGTGATATTATTCAAACATATATGTACAGTAGTAAGATAAACTTATACACGTATAAAAATTTTTTCTCATAAATCTTATTGACCGTTTGAATCTTTTAAATGTGACAATTTTAGTTGAAGATTATATATATATTTATTTATTTATTTATTACCGACACTAAATGCTGAGCAAAAGTACGTGTACGATTTAGTTATGCGAGCAATTGATAATGAGAATGAACCACAGCGATTATTTTGTATAGACGGGTTTGCAGGTAGTGGTAAAACCTATCTGTTCAACACATTTCTGAGTGTTATCCGAGGAAGAAACGAGGAAGTTCTTCCATGTGCATCAACTGGCATTGCTGCAACACTTCTAAAGGGAGGAAGAACCTATCACTCCCTGTTCATGCTTACCATCCTAACCGATGATGGTGCGAATCAAATATCAGAGGAAACTCTAAAGCTGCACGAGAACTGATATCTGCAAAACTCATCATATGGGATGAGGTGAGTATGACTGTAGGACATGCCTTAACAACAGTTGATAAACTTCTCAAGGATCTGATGAAAAAATCACGACCATTTGGAGGAAAAGTTATTCTATTTGCAGGAGATTTCAGACAAAATCTACCCATAGTGCCTCATGCACAAAAAACAACGATAATTGAGTTAACTGTAAAATATAACCCTATATGGAGAAATGTAATTCGAGCAAAAGAGCTCAATTGCGATTTCCCGCGGCTGCTCACAAGAGGACATGGCACAGGATGCTCCTCCAATGCAACCGCCGACCGTTACGTCCGGCGGCAGGACACCACCGGCTCTAACCCGGAAACGTCCAGGCGGCCCAGTGGGTCCACCCTCCTAGGGCAGGACCAAATACCCGCTGGTTTTTCTGGCCTCACGAGTTCAGCCTATCCTAGCTCGAGTCTTTCGGGTTCGCCAAACTCGTATCATCGACGCTCACAGGAGCCCCGAAGGACCCCCGAAGGTCGCCCCCGATCTCTGAGACGTCATCCGGACCGAAGTCCGCCACCCGTCAAGCAGAGGAAGTCTCCACCCCCCGCGGGCTAAGCGAGAGATCCGGCCGAGCAAAGAGCTCAATCGCGGTTTCCCGCGGCTGCCCACGAAAGGACATGGCACAGGATGCTCCTCCAATGCAACCGCCGACCGTTACGTCCGGCGCCGGCGGCAGGACACCACCGGCTCTAACCCGGAAACGTCCAGGCGGCCCAGTGGGTCCACCCTCCTAGGGCAGGACCAAATACCCCTACCTGGTTTGGAGGATAGCAGGAGGTTCCAGCAGCAGATAATAAAGATGATGTCTTCAAGTTAAACTTCAACAAAATATGAGAACTGGAAATGAAAAAAAAATTTGCAAATTGGCTGTTGCAACTCGGAGATGGTAAATTGTCCAATACGAATGGACTACATCCTGATACAATTGAAATCCCTCAGGATTTTATACCAAAAAGATCCCTTATCAGTGAGATTTTTGGTGATAAAATCACCATGGAACAATTCAAAATAATCAGGATCGAGCAATCCTTTGTCCAAAGAATGAAGACACGTTCAAAATTAATGATGAAATCCTTCATCTAATGAAAGGAATGGAAAAAAAATATCTCTCAATTGACTCTATTATGAGTGATGATCCACAAGAACATTGAATTTCCCGACTGAATTTTTAAACTCTGTGACACCTTCTGGGATGCCAGTTCATCGACTCAAAATAAAGTCAGTGCTATAATTCTACTATTAAGGAATTTGAATACTAAGAAAGGACTATGCAATGGCACAAGATTTATTGTTACTGATCTGAAACCTAATCTTATTTATGCGGAGGTACTGACCGGCCCTGCGAGAGGTCAGATTGTCTTCTTCCCAAGGATTGATTTCCTTCCAAATAAATTGGAACTCCCGTTTAACTCAAACGGAGACAGTTTCCTATATGAATGGCATTTGCTATGACAATCAATAAATCTCTAAAACAAACTTTAAAAAAAGTTGGGATTTATCTGTCATGATTTGGAAGGAATAAATTTACTGGAGACAGTTAATCTTACAACTGATGGTATGCCCTCGCTGACTGTAGAAATCTACAGAAAGTGTATCTTCCCATGCACATAAACTCAGATCTATATTATTTCACTTATGACAGTGATGAGAGTGATGAAGATGATAACAGATTCTCATATTCTGTTGAAGTTTAACTTGAATATACTTTTATCTTTTTATCACCTGCAACACTTAGTTTTTGTGTAATATTACATTTGCTATGACAATCAATAAATCTCAAGAACAAACTTTAGAAAAAGTTGGGATTTATCTGTCATGATTTGGAAGGAATAGATTTACTGGAGACAGTTAATCTTACACCTGATGGTATGCCCTCGCTGACTAGAAATCTACAGAAAGTGTATCTTCCCATGCACATAGACTCAGATCTATATTATTTCACTTATGACAGTGATGACAGTGATGAAGATGATAACAGATTATTTAATATACTTTTATCTTTTCATCACCTGCAACACTTAATTTTGTGTAATATTACATTTGCTATGACAATCAATAAATCTCAAGGACAAACTTTAGAAAAAGTTGGGATTTATCTGTCATGATTTGGAAGGAATAGATTTACTGGAGACAGTTAATCTTACACCTAATGGTATGCCCTCGCTGACTGTAGAAATCTACAGAAAGTGTATCTTCCCATGCACATAAACTCAGATCTATATTATTTCACTTATGACAGTGATGAAGATGATAACAGATTATTTAATATACTTTTATCTTTTCATCACCTGCAACACTTAATTTTGTGTAATATTACTCTCACTGAATATGTGTAATATTACTCTCACACCCTGTATTTGCTCATGGACAACTATACGCGAGATGTTACAATTCCAACTGGAAGAAGTACCGATGATGATTCATCTTTGACAATTCATTTTTTTTTTTTTTTTATCGATCTGTTGCATATTTTATATCGCAAAAGTTTGAGGAAAAATAATAAGGTTCAAAAGTATAATAAACGAATCCTATTTTGCGAATAATTTAAAGTCATAAATACCTATATAAATTTTTGGTAATCAAAATAATTAATGAGTTTTAGAGAGCTGGAGCAATCTGAGATTGGTTCGCGAATTGTTCGAAATCGATTCGTTCGAATTTCGGATTTACCGTCGATAACCATCGACGTTATGTGTTCTCGGTAGAGGCAGACACGCATAATCTGCATAGTGCGTTCGCTACCATCGCGAGAAACTCTCGATATTCATCGTCAGAGAACTCACGACGGCAATGTATATTTCGCAGTATTTTCGCAGAAACTGCAGGGTCAGTCGTAACTAGTGAAGATAAACTAAACGACAAAATCATACTATTAATAATAATAGGAATAATAATAATACATAATCGCGCCTTAACATGGCAGAACGCAATTAACCCTTTGTATGTTACTTGTGATATTTCACAGTGAAACATCAACCATCTCTTTACGTCACTTCTTTCGTGTTAAGTCTTGTCATTGCGCTGCGGGATGCCATACAATTGCGAAATGCAAATGTATCATTCTCCATCGACTTCTCATTAACGAAACTTAGATTGCGCGCCTGTCATTTTTATCTTCATCTCCTTTCATTATTTATCATATCTATTTTTATTTCACGATAAAATATAAAAATATTTAAGAATATTAAATAAATGTTGCCCGAATACACGATTATATTTTATATAAAAATGATTTGGAAATCAGTCGTTGTGTTACGTTGTCACGTTGAGTATAGCAGAGTACGGTTCTCTCATTCTCTAGTTTGTTCTCTGTTCTCTGTTGTCAAGAAGCCACGATCATGTGTGCGACCACAGCGACCATTTGTAGTCTCTATTTATAAATTGCAGCTATTACATTTACTGCGGCTCTGCCAAAAATTTTCCCAGAAACTGCAGGGTCAGTCGTAACTAGCGAAGACAAACTGAACGACAAAATCATACTATTGATAATAATAGGAACATTTGTACTTATTTATTATTTCTGCAAACATCATAAATTTTTTATGAAGGAAAACACTAACAATACGGAGAATGAAAACCCTAATAATACGGCGAATGAAAAACCCTAACAAAAGGAAGAGAAAACAGTCCGAAAGAAACGTGACACCCTTAGTTCAGCACTGTTAAGAACGGATAATTGCAATAATACAGCTTGACGGCAGATGCCATGATCCGCGAGCATCAACGCTCCACAGCTTCTATGACGAAGTCCTAAGATTCTTCGTCTCGTACAACTGCAGCCGTCAAACCAGCTACAGTTGACGCCTTTCCAGGCGTGTAAACCGCTCTGGGCGAGAGGTCGGGGCTACACATTTTAAGAAATTTTAAGAAAATTTAAGACCCAGATTTTTTAATACAAATTGAAACATTTTTCAGAAAACTAAACAAAAATTCAAAAGTTTACAAAGAAAGCCGTGATCTATCAACCGCTTAATAAAAAAAATTTATGTTAAAACCGAATATTTCCCATCTATGTCTAGAATATTGCATCATCCAAGCAATTTGAAACACTAGCAGATGTTAGGCAGGGCTGCCTATTGTCGCCGCTATTGTTTGTCTTGGTCCTGAATTCAATCATGTCTGCTACCTACGAAAAGAGGCGAGGTATCCCGTGGAGGGTAAACCAACACCTAGAGGATTTAGACTCTTCCGACGACATAGTACTGCTACAAAATAGTAGGGTGCATATGCAAGGCAAAATAAACGATCTAAATTTAGAAGCCAATAGACGAGGACTCAGAATAAATATCAGCAAAACCAAATGTATGGGGGTTAATCATAGCAGTAATCTCGCATTTGCGATAGAAAAGCAACAGATCGAAGAAGTGAATAGTTTTGATGACTTCACAGAAGCAGATGTAAAGAAATGGATTGAGTTTAAAAAAAAATTAGAAACACAACATATAACATTAGAACAATTCCATAATTTTTTGAAGTCAGCATCAAACGTAATCCAGTCGCGCATCCCAACACGTATCCGATAAATACAAAAAAAAATTCGGCAAACGTGATTAGAAGTCAACACTGGCCAAAATGCAAAGAACTTTCACCAACATCAAGAAAAGAAGTTGATTAGCTGACAACTATTCGTTTACTTGGGTGGAGCAGTGACCCCAAATGGCGGAACACAGGAGGACGTCGTCGAAGAAAACACTAATAATACTGAGAATAAAAACCCTAATAATACGGCGAATGAAAACCCTAACAAAAAAAAGGAAGAACAGTTCGAGGGAAACGTGACACCCTTAGCTCAGCCCTGTTAAGAACGGATGATTGCAATAACACAGCTTGACCGTTCCCTCCTTTCACAATCGTGCAACTTTGAGCCTCGCGACGGCACCAATTCTAACGGAGACGGTACTCGAAACAACTCGAGAAACGAACACTACGAAGGGAATGAAAGAAGCAAAAAATAAAAAATTGTGTAAATGCATTTTAATTATCGTTATAGAAAAGTCAGCTTTAAATTTATTGATCGAAAAATCGTACGTGGATGTTAAAATTGAATGGTGTTATTGCGTATTAGGCAGAAAAGAAGTTGATGTTGTAACCAAAAATTATTAAATTTTAATAAAAAATAATTATTTCGGTGTAGATGATGAGCGGTGTAGATGGAGCGTCCTCGTCGCGATGTGACATTATAAATGAATACATCAGCACTATATATAAGGATGTATTATTCCCTAAGAAGACGACTCAACAGAAAGATGATAGCAGTGCATTAAAAAAAGATGTGGCATGGCGAAAGTTCTCCAAAGAAGAAATTTAAACTCATGGAAGTATGAATTAACATATTTTCTTTATTATTAAGATCACTCTGGACATCGCCCGAGAAAAAATTGGTAAAATCGGTATTTGGACCATCGTTTGAAAAAAACGGCCGCCTACCAACTAAAAATCAAGCATAAAAATTAATAGAAGCTAATCAGAAAATATTTAAAAATCGTACGGCAGGCGGACTATCATCATATATTTCACGCTGTCGTAAAAAAAAGTGAATACATCAGCACTATATATAAAAATGTATTATTCCCTAAGAAGACTCAACAGAGAGATGATAGCAGTGCATTAAATGTTGAAGAATACTGTTGAATTATCCATAAACCATTATTAACAATCCATAAACCATTATTAATTTCTAAAGAAGGAAAAGAAAAAAAGGAAAGTAAACTTGAAAAGAGAGAAAAAAAATATTTCCATTATTTTCCATTTCTAAGATCAAGATGTCCATACAACTTTTTCCAATCATACTAGACAAACATCAGATTTATTTAAAGATATTTAAATGTAAAGTGTATTGGTAACAATGTAATAATAATTAATAACCTATCGTATGAAAAAGCATGAAAGTTAACATTGATAGAAAATATTTAGTCCCTTAGATAATGTCTCCGTCTTCGTCGTTTTCGTCGTCTTTCTTCTTTATATATATATTTTTTATTTACAGACTGGTTACGGAAAAACGCAGTATGCGTCAGCACATTTCAAACATCCACTTCTCGTCCAAGATCCAGAGGATTGGAAGCGCTTCAAAGAGGGCACTACCGACGGCATTGTCCTCGATGACGTCGCTTTCCAAACGTGGCAACCTCAAAGAATCCTACATACAATGGATCGTACACGCAAAACCATGCACTAGATTAGATGTAATGTTACCTACTAAGGGCCAATTTCACCAACCACAGTTAGCTTAACCGTCGGTTAAAGTTAACAGGGCGGCCAACTTGTCATATTTAGGTACCTCATGATACTTAACCTCAGATTGTCAGATTTCAGTTCAGTGGGTTATTAGTTCCGATGTGCCAATTACCCGGAGGTATTAAGGCACCATAAATAATCCTCACCCGAGGACGCTCGAAAAAATCCCCCTTCAGTGGGTTATCAGCTTAAATACACATCGGAAAAAGTTAAAGTTAAATACAATGAATGACATTTTAAATTTTATATTTTTTGACGAATTCGCTGATCACAATTTACCAACGAACTATCGAAGGCCACGTAAAATAAAACCACGTATAAATTATATAGAAGTATTAGACGAAGTTGACTTTAAAAACAGATTTAGAATATCAAAAAATAGTTTTATGATATTGTTAAAAAGAATAGAAAACCAAATTCGGCAAAATACTGATTGGTATGTATTGTACAGAATTATATATATGTATGTATATGTTTATAATTAATAGTAGTAAAATTGTGTATAATACATTAATAAATATAAACATAATTTTTTTCCTATAATATTTTAATTTGTCTGTTTTTTAACAGTAATGATGCTATTCCACCTATCATACAGTTATTAGTTGCCCTACGTTTCTACGCAACAGGATCTTTCTTGCAAATTATTGGAGATTTCTGTGGCATTAGTACATCTAGTACTCAAAGAATTGTTTATCGTGTATCTTGTGCTATTGCTACGTTAAGACAGGAGTTAATAAAACTTCCGTTATTACCTGAAGAAATTCGTCAAAATGAGGAGGAATTTTATCAAACTGCCAAATTTATTCGCGCTATTGGCTGTATGGATTGCACTCACATAAAAATACAATCATATGGTGAGTAGAATTTAAATATATATACATATATATACACATTTTTTACATAATAACCTTTTACATAATAACCTTCTCTAATACAGGTAAAAAAGAGAGTGAATTATATCGAAATAGAAAAGGCTGGTTTTCCTTTAATGTACAAGTTATCGTTAATAGTAAATTGGAAATTATAGATATTGTGGCACGATGGCCAGGATCTACACATGATTCCACTATTTTCAATCATTCACGAATAAAAAGTTTATTTGAAACAGGCACATTTGGTGACAGTGTACTTATAGCAGATTCTGGATATCCAAACTTATCGTATATTATGTGTCCATTACAATCTCCGACAACAGCTGCAGAGCATCTCTATAATGAAGCTCAAATCAGAACGCGTTCAAAAATCGAACGTTTCTTCGGTATATGGAAGAGGACATTTCCAATTTTATCTGTTGGAGCACGTTTTCGCACACCTGAGAAAATGCTTCCTGTTATTGTTGCAACAGCAGTGTTACACAACATTATTCAACACGATAAAGAGGAAATTATAACTAATCCCGAAGCATATAATAATGCTATTGTTTTAATGCAAGACATAAATGAGAGCAACAGAAATGTCACTGATGTGCGACGTACAATGGTGAAATATTTTGAAAGGTAATGGTAACAATCATTAGTTAAAAGAATATACTGTAATACTACATAATAAACTTTTTTTATAATAGATTAATTTTTTGAGCACGTAAGAAAGACGTTACAAGACAACATGATAGGTGTGTGAAGAATGGCAAGGATATGCAAAATCGATTATTAATATGTATTTACATTGATATGAGGCAAACATTTTTATTTAATGAAAACTTATTAATTAGACTTTCAATGATAAGTAAGTTTAATATAATTCATGAAAATTTTATTTTACAAACTTTTATACATTTTGTACTTACAGTTGCATGTACAGTTTGTATTGTATACATAATACATAAAATATAGTATAAAATAATATATCCACTAATACTCTTGTACCTATTTTTATGAAATAAATAAGCGTATATCTTTATATTTTGTATTTATTCTCATTAGAAAAATCTTTTACTACTTATATATTCATGTGTGTATACAATTCATATATATAAAACTTGTAAAACTAAATAAAATTAATATATCTGTAACATTCAGAACATTAATATCACATGTATTTCTAGCAACAGATAATAAAAGTTTCCTTTTTCTATCATTTAATAAATACAAAACCCTTTAAATATCGCATGTTTTAATTTATTTTGGCACAAGATTTATTTTTTTATTTTTTATTAATATAAATGAAATAATCTTTAAATTATTGATTTACTTTTAAAACGCTATGAATGCATCTTAAAATAATCTTTAAATATGAATATGCTTACGTATTTTAAGTCTTTGAATGTAAATAAAAATAAAAAGAACATTGATTTAATGTTAACAATCTAACCTAACAAAACATATTAATATTGCAAAATTATATTTGTAATGTTTGACTTAGATTTTAAAAATTTTATTTGTATTTCCCTCTTTTTCTTTTTCGATTAATACTTTTAATAATTCGATTTTAAGCTTTTCTTTTTCTAATTGAGCTTTCAACAATTCTATCTCATACTCCTTCTTCTCTTCCACATTTACTTTCAGAGTATCTGCTAAATCAGTCTTTACCTCATCTAATGTTTTCTTTGAATATTGAGTGGTTTTTCTTTTCTTATATGTACTATCTGACGATGACGCCTGTGTATTTGACGATGATGCCTGTGTATTATTTTTATCTTTCAACGGAGGACTTATTTCTGATTTTAATTTATTTGGATCCCAAGACTTCCAGTTTGTAATGTTTTCGTTTTCCATTAGATACTACAAAAAAAATTTAATCTTTGTAAAATTAATATTCCTTATTAAGCAGAACAACCTAATGTAACATTCTAAATAGTACAATAACAAAAAATATGTAACTAACTGAAAATACTTCATTTGGATCATTTTCATTTGAATCATCATCGTCGTCCAGAATTTCAATATTTGTATTTTCTTTGTCTATCGCATCAGAATCAAAAGGATTCATCAATCCATATGTTGATGTCTCACCCATCACTTCAGTTACACGCTCTAATAAAATATTTTGTGTAACATTTGCTACTCCTCCACCTACAAATGTAATAATAATGTATAAAATATTATTTTATTTATATTCTGTTAGAAATTATGAAATGGTGATCTCGATTCCTAGAATTAGTTTCGATTCAATATATGTATCAATATTAAATAATACTGCTAAAATGTGTTACCATGGAATTGACTATATTACATGTATGTTTATGTTTATCTTCGCATTTTGTTCTCTGCTATTCTGTGTGATAAGATCTGTATTGCCTGTATTGCTATTACAAATTGTTCCGCATTTATGTGTTAAATGAATTGATTGCTTGGATTAGTTGTGAAACAATAAACATGTATTTAATAAATACATTGACTCAATAATTAGCGCTGGTGCAAGTGCGCATATCGATAATATTTCATCATATTCTTATAAAAATTAATACCTGTCTTATAACTTTCACGTTTTATAGCTGCACAATACTTCCTTGCTGCTTTCTTCATATTATCCCAACAGTTACGTAAAGATTTTTCTGATCGAGGAATTGTTGCATTTACATTATACTGTGCAGTAATATCAGCCCATGCTTTATCTTTTTGTACCATTATTAAACGGTCACTTTCTTTATTCTCTATTACATCGCGTTGTAAAAATATTAAATTTATTAAACTTTTCTTTTCTGCGTCACTAAAATTTTTTTTGACGTTGCATCTTTTTTATTCTGTAAAAAAATAAAAGTTATTGTTTTCTATTTTTTCTAACAATATCATAAAACTATTTTTTGATATTTATATAATAAAACCTTTAACTTTTTCCGGTGTGTATTTAGCTGATAACCCACTGAAGGGGGGATCTTTCAAGCGTCCTCGGGTGAGATGATAACCCACTGAACTGAAATATGAGGTTAAGGTATCATGAGGTAGTATGATAAGTTGGCCGCCCTGTTAACTTTAACCGACGGTTAAGCTAACTGTGGTTGGTGAAATTGGCCCTAAATAAAATAAGACTGTCATTAAGAATGTAATAAACAAGCTAGGACGTCCTCATCTACATATGTGACAAGAGTGTGACAGATAAACGAATTATAAAAGTTATTTGTGTAAATCTAGTTTTACGTCCTTGTTGCATCTAATTGTAAGTACAAAAAAACCGCTCGTGAAAATGTAATTTGAAAATTGCTAAAAAATGAAATGGGATATCACCCACAGAATGTGATATCCACCAGTAAAAATACTGTCAAATTTAAATAATTCAGAACTTGTTTCGCCATCACATGGATACTAAGTATCGAGTATCAAAAATCAAAAAGACTGTCAGTTTAATTGTCGAAATTTCCCAGAATCTCCCAACAATGAAGAAATTGTGCAAAATAATAATAATGATAATAATCAAACCAATGATAAAAAATTAAATGAGCAGAAAGAAAACGTAAAGAAAAAATGTAGTTACTATTATAAATCTCAACCAGATATTCGTCATCGTAACAATCGTATTAAAGATATTGATAAGTCAATGCTATTAAAAAATTGTAATAACGTTAAAATCAACCGACTCTAATTGATAAATAACCCTATTTTGCTAGAAATACTTGTCCATTCGACTCTATAATACAAATATTATTCACAACAGCTATAGATGAATGACAATATTTTACATCATTACAATCAAATACTTAATGAGACAACGCAATTTATTCTCAATTTTATTAAAAGAGAACCTTGTGAAGATATTTACGAAGAAAAATGCAGACTTCTAAAACAATTATTTAGCTCCAAAATTCAAACACATTTTGATAAATAGTGAAATATTTCGTCGTTCTCTATTAATTTATGGAATAATCCAACTGTTATCTGGATAACATGTTTTCAAAATTTAGTGATAACCATTTTAATGACACCGAACTTAAATACTTTTTGAACTACTTGAATATATCAGAAATATATTTAACAAATTCAAAACAGCGGTTGCTGAGCAAATAAACAATTAATTTAAAAATACAGATTTTGGCGGTCCTTGCTCTGAGGCGGACGTAAGAAAACCTCTTTCGTGTATTGAATATTTACAATAAAGTTGTGTTGATTGTCCAAAAACGATGCCTATATTTATTTACCGCGAACCCGACTCGGCGTGAGTGTAAGTGCGAGTGTTCAGGGAAGATCCGGTACGGCGGTAGACGCAACAATATATTAAAATATAAATGTAAAAATTCACATTATGTAATTCTCATTTAAAAAAAAAGTTAAATGTAAATGTACTTGGTTTGATGTGGCAACCGTTGAAGCAACGCCGGTGAAGATTCTTCTAGTTATATACCCCTACTTCGCTGTGTCAAGTATATTTAAAATTGTTTGAAATTGAATACAAATATAAGTGAAATAATAAAACATCGAAATAGGATAGCACATTGTAAGAAAAGAAAGGAAATGGATAAACTTACAAAAGAATTTTCTAACTAGAATAGTTCGTTACAAAAAATTAGCCATCAATTTATTGTAGCTAAATCTATTTTACGTTGCGTATTTGTCTTTCTGTGAGGTTTCTGTCCTTCTTTGAAGTCGGTTAAAAAATAGAATGCTAACTTCACACCCAACTTTAAGACCGAATAGTTCTGAGTAGCTTATTTGATTCCTTTCAAAAAGTTCTAAAGTTCCTGATAAATAAAAAATTGCAAAACCTTAGAATAGTTTTTAAAAATCATCTTCAAAACGCAAATATTCACGGGAATAAATACTTGACAGATGGTTCGTCCTGGCCATCTTTGGAGTTGTACAGCTTGAATATAACATAAGCCATAACATAAGAACAAAAAGGAATATAAACTTCAAAGGAAACTTATTAAACATATTAAACATGGTCTAAAAAAAAAGCCGTTCGGAATCGGCGTTATAAACTGTAGGTGTAATTTTGACACCATCAGTTTATACAGACCTTATGCAGACCTTCGAAGTCGAATACCTTCTTAAAATTCCCATCAAAACGCCTGCAACTCTACCACTAACTAATGGCGATGCGGCCACTAGTTAAGAAAATATTCGAAGATGCAACGGAATGAAATTCGACTAAGCCCCGTTTCACACGTATTTGACACTGGACTACTGACGCCGGGTATCCGATCGCGAAGTGTATTAATATGAAAGCATTTACAGGTTTGTCCGATAAACGGTTGTGAAAATAAAGAAAATCGATCGGATACCCGCGACATCGGTAGTCCGGTATCCGGTGCCAGATGCCTACGTGTGAAACGAGTCTAAATCTTTCTGTCCGTAAACGGTACGGACACGGCACGGTTATGTCTAAATCGATCTTAACCCTTAAATGCCACACCTCTCAAGAATCTCGTAAGTTCACTGAGGTGTCTAAAAGACCCCAGCATGAAAAATGTCTCCTTACTCATTGATTTCTTTATCTTTAGTTATGACAATTTTTTTCAATGTCGTTCAAGGTCAAGAGAAGAGTATAAAATGCTAATATTGTTCAAATTTATTTTCGATCATAGTATAAAAAATTAAGTAAACTGAGTACTACTAAGTGTACACACGGGTAGGTCAATCACTCAACTATCATCAATGGGAGTATGAGCTCCATTTTTTGCAAGAACATTTAAAAACATTTTATTCTAAAGGGTCTGGGGTCCGCTGGACCCCACTGGTCATTTAAGGGTTAAATCGGAGATATATTCACGGAGGGTTCGTTATATAAGTAATATTGATATATAAATCTCGCAGCATCGATATATTTGCGTATAATCGACTAAAGATGCAACGATAAAATTATCGTAAACAATATCAACGAGTAAAACGCATAATTTAATGCATTAAGTACAGACATTCATGGCGTATTAAAAAGTTGAAGAAAGTTACGTGCAACGTGCGTAACTTTCTTTCATTTAAAAAAGAAATGTATAATTTTATGAAATAATGAAATTTCTTTTTCTTGCGGCTAATTCACTGCAAATCGAAGTGTGTTATTTTAACTAAAGCTCTTCTTACACATTTCTTGTCGTTTTGAATAATGAAACTTAACACGGTTGAACACATTAATACGATTAAACGTGTTGATTTAACACGCAACAAAACATGTAAAACGAGCTTCAGTCAAACGTATCATTTTTTATGCGTGTAAAAATAACACACTTGAATTTAGAGTGTCTGATAAAACGGCTTGCAATTACAATTAATCACAAAGTATTCTATACATACAATCATTAGTCTATATACTCTATATAAATAAAAAATGGTATAATTACTATAACTGTCCCTACGCATTAAATATCAAAAGATAAAATTTAAACCAATACCTTGAGTTAAATAACATTTTGTTCTTTTTAATTACCATGTGTCAAAATTTATTATTTTAACACAAATAATGTTATTTTAACTCCATTGACTAGTCAAATTAATAATTAAATTAACATTGTTTTAGTTAAATTAACCCTTTAGAGGCCAGGTTATAACAATCTTAAAAGACGTCCCTGACGAATTTTTTTACTCTTTTTTTGTGTTTTTTCTTAGTACTGTTTTCTTGTTTTTTTTTTTTTGTCTTTTGTCATTTTGTGGTCTTTTCTGGGTTTTTTTTTTTTTCAATTGTACATAATTATGTACACAAGCCCCTAAAGAGTTAACGACATATTAAGTAGCAAAGATGGTCTTACTTCGCGTGGTCCTAATACCAGAAGCGAGTTCACGTCGGCGAAACTGGAAACGATCAGTTAAATTACGTGATCGGAGGCACTGTTGACCGTGTACCAAACCCGTGGCCGACCGACCAATAGCTCGCCGATCCGCGTTAAGTACCCGATCGCGTATACACGCATTCGTTCTCTCAAACCTACTACCGGTTATCACGCTGGCCACGGCGGCCTCGCTCCCGTCCGCGTTGCGAACAGCGGCAAGACTACTACCTTTTGTAAATCGTGGCAGAAAGGAAAACTACGGTGGTGCGAGCACTGTCGTTTTGTATCGAAGGAGTCAGGCTGTCTTAAGCCATTGATTCTCTGCACGAGTCTCTTTGGGCCTAGAGTCAGAGTCAGTTACAGGTCTGATGGTAATGCGAATATATAGCCTCTCCCAGTCAAGTCATGAGGTGCGACACGTCCCAATGGTCTCGCTGAACCGCTGCAATGGGGCTGTTCCGATTCAGGCTCGGTCGCAAGATCTGATATCGGCTGGCCAGCGCGTTCTGCAGTAACCAAGTAGCGTCAATGGCGATCTGAATGCGCCTCTAAAAACCTGTAGTGATACGGGCCCAAGTACCGCTGGTGAGTTGCGGAGCCAAAGAAAGGCACGGTTATCTGGGAAGCTCTCGGCTGTCAATCCGTTTGCTCCACAACACGCGGTAAATATGAAGAAGTTAAGAATGAATCTTCACGCCCGGGTTCTCGGATGGTCCGGGCACTGCACGCACGATGCGAGATTGATGACTCGGTTAGTGCGGAAACACCCAGTAACTCCGTAGCTGGCTCCTCGAAAGTAGGCGCTAGTTATAGAGTGTAGAAACGCCTCTTGACGCACGAGACTCATGCCACGAGTAGCCGTGGCCCCCAATAGCCTTCTTCTTCCTTCTTCTTCTTCTTTGTAAATTTTATAGCACCTAATCCTCCTCAAGATCACATAACGGCCAAGAACAAGTCGAATATAATAAATACAGACTCGAAAGATTCAATCCAAACTCGGCGTTGATTGCATCAGCAATCTTCAAAAATTATTCAGAAATAAATAGTAATTAGTTATTTCGTGAATGGATATCCATATGTGTCAAACGCAGTGCACGGGTACTGCGTTTCAAGCATGCCCGGCGCCGGGGATCGACTCGCAACGGTGGCGGGATTCGCGTCCGCTTCTCCCACGTTGCAAGGCCGGCCAACTTCGACTCCCCGGCTAAAGTAAAAGATAATCGCATGCTTTAATGGGCTTGGAACCCTTAAAGAAGGGAGGGTCGTTCGGCTGATTCGATTCGGAGTCGTAGATCAATGAGACTCTTTCGTCGAGACTGGAATCCGATTGAGCCTGATGATCGATCGAATGATGCTTTCGCTTGAACCGTGACAGACCCATCTCGCGAAAACCCTTCGCGAATGGATTGTTATTGATCTTCAACTTCGTGATGTTCTCGTTTTGGTACGCCGTCACCGCGAAAAATTCCGTCTCCTTGAAAACGAACAACGCGGTTGAATGAGTAAAGAGCTCGTTTTAGTTCTTCGCATCGAAGCAACGAACTATCCAGATCCTAGGAACGTATTTGTGCATCGATGTTAATACCACGGTATTATTGGGGTCGTTGATGTTGTTCGTGAGCTTCAATTTATTGAAGCTGATCGGATTGTCTATCCAGTGGCTGGATCCCGTTGCCGGACTCTCGGGATGCTTATAAATCCTATAGCCGAAGGGCTGTTGCGGCTCTGCCGGCCCCGCAAAACTCCAGCCACCCATATTGCTGTTCTCGCCCCCGTTCTGGTATCCACAGTACTTGTGGCGGCGATCGGAGGCCGGTGCAATCTCCATGAGGACATAATAATTCTCACGTTTCTCCAAACCGTTTACGTTTATTTGAACGGACGGAAACATGCGCCGACCGCTCTTGGTAATTATCATTTCTGTATTATTCTCAGAGAATTGCTGCCAGAGGTTTCGATTAAGCAGCTCCACGTTGACTCCGCGCAGCAATGGGAGTTAAAATACCCATTCGCTTAAATTCATCCTCTCACCTAATTTGCGTTGTAGAGCGATCGGTGACTGCGCGAAGAGTGGCGATGCCAGTTGCATATTCAGTTCCAGGAGCATCAGTGCATTGTTTGGATCTTGAAGAAACATATCCGATGATCGACGTTTCTTCTCCGATACCGTCGGTGTAAGGTATAAGGCAAACACGGAAATGGTCAGAACGAACATCCAAATCACGTGCAGTTGTAGAATGGAACTGAGACAACCGGTTCTCGCCTACCAGTGACCTACCACAAAACGGGATCAGTGCAATCCACCGAAACTAGGCAAACTATATGTGTCGTCGGTCGTTCGGCGCCAACACATGAGACAACTATGTGTCCATAAACCTTTTGTCCTTTCTGCCGCGATTTACAAAAGGTAATATATAAAGTAACAAATAACGTTCACATGATAATTTTAAACGCCATAATCTACTAAGCCAGTTAAAATAAATATTAACTCATTACGCGTTGTTAATCCATTTGTCGTAACTTTCTTTTTTTTTAACCCTTTAGGGGCCACACATCGATCCCGTTGGAGTAAAATGTTATAATTTATAAGGTAGTCTTAAAAGACGTCCCTTTTGAAACTTTTTTAGTTTTTTTTTCCCCCCAAGTACATAATTATGTACACAGGCCCCTAAAGGATTAAAAATGGTCAGATACTGTCTGTTCCTTTTCCTGGTAATCTCAGTAGAGATCCTGCACTTCTTCAAGCTTCTCACATATTATATACATATTTGCCTTTCCGCTGAATCTCAATCAGTCGAACTCAAGATATTAAGATTCTCTAATGATTCGATAATATTCCAACGTTCAGACAAAAAAATTATTACATTAATGTGTGTACAAATGGCAACAACTGGCTTATTTTATGTACAGTTTACATTAGTGATATATATTAGCGATATTTAGACCCTGATAAAAATATGTGCACGGAAAAAACGGTTTTGCTGAAATATCTAAAAATTTAGCTAAATATACAAATCTGAAAATAATTTTGTTACACCATTAAAATAATTATAGTAAGTCGCTGAAATATGACGATTCTGTAAAAAAATTTGACATTTCAGCAATCAGTTTAAGTTCTACATAATTATTTTGACCAACCAACAAAATTATTTTCAGATCTGTATCTAGCTAAATTCTTAAATACCACGAGTACAAAATTCGGGTTTGTGAAGCGCAAACGAAAGCCAGAGACTTGCAGAGTTTCTTATTCACGTATCATGGAAATGCACGCCCTTATATAATCGACACATACGGAAAGAACGGTTTTCTGTTTGAAAATAATTTTGTTGCACCATTAAAATAATTATAGTAGGTCGCTGAAGTATGATGATAATGCTGTAAAAATTTTGATATTTTAGTAATCAGTTTGATTATTTTACATAATTATTTTAATGATGCAACAAAATTATTTTCAGATCTGTATCTAGCTAAATTTTTTGATACTTCAGCAAAACTGTTCTTTCCGTGCACCATTCTTCTGTACACTCTTTACAAATATAGAAAGAGGATATTGAAAAATAAAAATGCGTGTCATTACAATGTTAAATTTACGTAAAAATCCATGTACACGGTGAATCTCGAGATTTTTCTCTTTCTTCTCTCTCTCTCTCTCTCTCTCTGCGGTAACGAAAACTCACGTTTTCACGCCAAATCGCGTGTTATGATATCGTATTAAAACTTATAATAAACGACTGTTTCGACCGAACTTCAACCGATGACATAATGTGCGCCTTTAAATATCAAAATAAAAATACATAATTATACTCAATGTATACAAAATAGAAAACAATAAACGTTTAGCTTGTACACGTAAGTGAATCTCGCGTATCATTAATGTATGTATTATAAATGTGTACTTGGCGCCTTTTTTTTGCCTTTTTTGAAAATTACATTTACGTGGTATCGTTAACAAAACGATATTTTCATAAGCTCAGACTATTCAGTATATCCGCTGTAATCTACTTTTCATTAAAAAGTACTCTTTTGTGAACTATTCATCATCATATACTGTAGGTATCAATAGATTCTAGATTTAGTAAAAACACAAGATAAATGCTATCATTTATCAAAACTCATTTAACCGATAAGCTTAAACATGCAATAATTATATGGATTTAATTTTAATTGTCGTATACAAATTATCAAATTCTTTAATAAAAATTCGAACAAATTTAGATTTTGTATTAGACATTTAATCATTATGTCTAATTCGCGTTATACTTATAAATAATAAAGGTGTCCAGATATAGGTACATATCCGGGTATTGGTACTTTTAACTTAATTTCTAAATGTTGAGCAAGACATAATATATTAAACTTCTTAATGGCTAGTTAAAAAGATATTCGACTTCGAAAATGCAACGCGTAAAATTCGACTAAGTCCGCATAAAAATTATTTTAAAAGTTCTAAACGTTCTGATAAGAGTTCCGTTTTTTAGTAGAACTCTTAAGAATTCTGAAAAGAATTTCTATGATCGAAAACGATCCAGTCACTAGTTAAGAAGACATTCGACTTCGAAGATTTGCCGTGAACATCATTTGCGTAAGTTTTGATAATAATTTTTTTCAATGGATTTTTTTTGGCAAAATTACCAGAACTATCGCTAAAAAGTATCAGGAACTATAGAACTCGACTGTATGCGAGAAGAACTCTTTTATTCTTTATCTGCTAGAAAATGATCTGCTACGGGAAGTTAGCAGATCATTTTTTCGATCGACTGTTGTTTGGGTAAAGTCATCAGAACTATTACTAAAAATTATCAGGAACTATAAAACTCGACTGCATACGACAAGAACTCCCTTTTATTTTTGATCTGCTGGAAAATGATATGTCAACTTCACCGACATCAAAGCAAGTCATATAAATCAAAAAGATATATTTCGTACGTCATACAATCGGTAGAATAATACATATAACAGGTAACAACACTGTTTTAAAAAGAAACAGATGACATTAGCGTTACACATCGACGTCATAAATGGACATAAAAAATAGAAAACCAATAAAATGCAGAAATGAAAGAAATCACAAATAGTTCAAAAAAATTTAAATTAAACTTAAGTCTATCGTTCGTTGTTAGGTGCTTCTTATGTGTCAATTTTTAGAAGAAAGTCGGTATCTTTATATAAATTTGAATAAGTTGAACTAAAAAAATTTTTTTTTTTAATTTGACGGTAGAATCATTAACTATTCATATTTCTAAAAAAGTATTTCTAGAAAATTTTCCTTAATATTTTATTACTTACATATTTTCTTTATATTTATTTATACACATGTTATTTTCTTAAAGAAAAAGGAACACATATATACGAGTCAAGAAATATCATTTCATAAAAGAAAGCTAGGGCACAAGCGATCATTGAGGATCAAGATTCAGATATTGATAAACTGCCGACGCTTAGAGAGCTTAGCATCGCGGCAATTGCATCATTTAAAACCGGAAAACTGTGATATCAAGCTTACATCTTGAAAAATTGTAAATTTTATAAAAATTATGACAGTGACTGCTGGATACAATCATTAAGGGATTGCTTGACGAAGGGGAAGGATTTTCTCAATCTCAAGGACAAACGAATCAAAGGAAAAGGACACTGTTATTATTGGCGGCTGACGCTTTCATAGACTAAACTGATTTTTACAGTATATCAAAAGACACGGTAGTGTCTCGCGCCAAGTACACGCGAAGCGAGACCGCACCGTGACTCTTTTACGCGAACGCACGAGTTGCGAGTACCCGAGATGTTGAGATCTCATATAATGACTGAACGGATCAAGTTTTTCTAACTAACTTCAACATTTTTAATTCTCATACGCGCTGCGTGTTTTAACTTAAAAATAAGTTTAAATTTAGTAATCAAAGGAAGATAGAGCCGTACGATGTGATATGTTGGGCAAAAAATTATACGTATATCCACATTTACATGCATCTAAGAAAAATTTAAGTAATAAATAAAGTAAATAAACCATCCCTCTCTCTTCGTTTTGGTGAGCAGTTTTTCAAACGCTTGTTAACGCGATTTCTGTACCGCGCTTAGTATTTAACCGTCTACACTGAGAGAAAAGTTATACTAATGGTATATACCTTCGAATCTTCCCTTTCAATTGTAATCGGAAAAGACATGCTTTCTTTCCCATGACTTCTGGCCCTGGAACCGTTCGAAAAGCTACTTATAGTTGCGAGAATATAAAATTCAAAAAGTATTTTTTTTTCTTTTTATTAAAGATAATGATTCCCTTCTCGGGATATATGGCGTTTTACAGGGACGTACCCTTGAGAACATATATGAGATATCACATGCAACGTAACCATCAAAACTTTGCCGAACAGCTTAGAAAGCTGTAACCCAAAAGAACGTAACTTTAACACAAAAATTAAACACAATTACCAAGGAACTCGAAACAGTAAGAGAAGAATTGAAAATCTCAAAGATAGAAATAAATGATCTAAAATATAATAATGCTGTGAGAAGTTCGACAAATCATGAACAAGCAGAAGAGTTAAATACACTATATAAGAATATAAACATGCACATTTATAGAAGAACAGCGCAAAATTGTTACGAATTATAAATTATTTCGCAGAGAAATGGACTAACTACTTAAATTAGATAATGCAACCGAGGAAGCAGGTGGATTATACTCATAGAGAAAACTCAAAACAAAAATTTCGATGTTCTATTTGCAACATTGAAATAGAATGTGAGCTTAATTTTAGGCGCCATATGCTGGAAAAACATGATGTTGGTGAACGTGTCACTATAGTAATGAAAATGATTGATGAGAATCCTAAGGTCATTGCCTCACTTCGATTACCCAGTAGAGCTGACGAAAAATTTACTTTATGGAATTATTATGGAATATGCCGTAATTGTGGCACCCGGATGAATTGTATATACAATAGAGTACGGAAGTAATTGTGACAATCGTTATGGCAGATAAATCAGAAATATCGTACTGGTTTAAAGTAAATGAAGCCGAAAGCGAAGCAACGTGCGACGTATGTAATAAAAAATTTAAGTTATAAAAAAAAGACGTGATTTCAGATCACATATAAAAAAAAAGAAACACGAACGATTATACAAACTGGATAATTTGGTCTCCGAACAACATTTATCTTTGTAAATGAGGAACACAGACCAATATTGTAGTTGATTGTAATAAGATGTTTGCGTATTGTAAGATTTGAATTGTATATATAACGTTGACCTCGTCAACAAAACAGAAGGCACAGCCCGAGGTTCGTAGCCGGATCAAATAAAGATAAGGTAAAGAAATCTTTATTTTAAAAACAGAGTTTCCATTTTTGTCTTGTCACAATCTTTTTTCAGATACAAGAGGCTGAGACAACAATACAAGAGGCTGAGACGGAAAGTCAAAAGAACAAAAAAAGGGCAATAAGGGCTATTACAAATTATAACCGTGAGTAGAGGCTTTGTTTGTAAATTCAATCGAAAGAAACAGGGCTAAATAAGAGCCAATTCGCTGTTACTAATGATTGAATAAATCTCTCGCATCAAGAACAGCGAATTGGCTCTTATTTAGCTCTGTTTCTTTCGATTATATAACGTTAAACAATCAAATAAATGTATTAAACATTCGGCAGATTTACCCAATAGAAAAACCAGTCCAAGGCTCAGGGCCAGAGGGACTTTAATTGAAAAGGTAAAGAAATCTTTATTTTAAAAATAGAGTTTTTATTTTTTGTCTTATGTTACAATCTTTTTTATTGTTTTATTTCAGGAAAACAAACAGGAAAACAAAGCATATAAACCCTACAAACCTTACAAACGGTATCCACCGGAAGACAAACGAAAAGCAATAGAGAATGTTGAAAATGGTAGATGCTCTGTTAAAGAAACGGAAAAAAATACGAGGTGCACTCGAAAACTCTCTACGCAGAACTTGCAAAAAGGCCCCATTAAAAAGTAAAGAAAACTTGGGTATAAATGATGACCGTGAGTAGAGGCTTTGTTGTCCAATCGAAAGAAACAGGGCTAAATAAGAGCTAATTCGAGCCAATTATTAATGATTGAATAAATCTCTTGCATCAAGAACAGCGAATTGGCTCTTACACACGCAAATACGAATACACGAAATAAATTATACGAAATACGTTTTTCACTTTTTCATTACATAGAGTGAAACACGCCGCGATTCAAAATTCGAGACAACCAATCAGCATCGCGGAAAAGAGGCATCGCCTCAATTCTTCGATACAAATATAATTCACTCAGTTAACGTGCCATTTTTAGGGAGAGACTTTTCGAAATTAAATTTGACTATAAACAGTTGCCCTTCTACTATGCAAAGTGCAGATTTTGCTATACGAAAATGTGTTATTTGTGGAAAGTATCACAATTAAATAAGCATTTTGATACATGCTCGATACGAAATCGAATGTAAGTAAACATTCAAGTAAAGATTCTATATAATCTTAGAACAAATATTAAATTCAATGTTTCATATCATGAAACATATATGTAGGGAGAGTTCGGCAGACTTGACCATAAAGAACTTACCCTACTCTCGAAAAATATAGATATGTAGGAAAAATGTCATTATAAGAACAAGATTTTTCAAGATAAAATCAAGAAAAAGCGGACTCAAGACAATATTGTTCGTATCAAAAATCGGGGCAAGACAAGACAAGAAGTTAAAATTCGAGATTTTTCAAGAACAAAACGAGATTACAAAAAATATTGAATTGTCTTGTCTTGCGGAAGCACTAATTACACAACGCTACGTTCCTAATTTTTAAACTGCACTTGAGAAGGGCTCAAACCTCGAGCCGAACGCACATTATTTATATTTTTGCCAGTTTGTCGAGAATAAAGGAAAAATTTTGATTTTTTAATATGCTGGAGGAGAAAGTTATTTTTTTATATAATACATAATGTCATTATCTATTGAATACTAAGATCCCCACTGCAGGAAGGAACGAATCCCGGATCTTCCGGATTGTCCCCCGACAACGATCATTTCGGCAGTGAAACAACAACAACGACAATCACCGTTCTTCATAAATGCAAATTGTGCAATTTTTCAATATAATTCGCGGGAGGAAATATTCTTCCATTATTAGAAGAGATACATCTTTTTCTCCCGTAATGCAGATAATATATATCCATTATCAAGATATATATCTGCTTGTTAAAAAAATAAATACAAACATAGAATAATTCTAAAAAAAAAGTGGCTACAAAAGAATATATTTAATAATTGATTTTCCGGCAAAATTTACAATGCCAGAAATGGTTTTTATAAACATAAAATAAAAGTTAAAAAATAAAGTATAGGGTTTGTAATCGTATTCTTTGACGAAGACAAAATATAATTTTTCAATTTTTTAAATATCTTTTTTTTTCTTTTAAACCTATTTTTCTTTTTTATTTTTTTCTACTTTCCATCCTTCTTTATTTTAAAAAGAATTATTATATCCATGTTTACTTTATTACTGCCTTTTCCGTCAGGCATATGGAATTATCATTGGTAGCGTCAATGGGAGAATATTTATTGAAAAGGATAAGATCTTTCTTATAACATATTAAATCTCGCGACTAGATTTTTATAGTTGTCATCGCCGAGTCATGCCGAAACCACTGCTTTCGGGAATTCGAGTCAAATTGATTAAATAAAATCTGAGATTAATTCTGGTTCTGCAACGGGGACCTCTAATTTTCAATGGAAATATTACCAAATCGACGAGAAACATCTCCCGTCGATAAGGATAAAATCATATATACATATATCATTACCCATTGAATACTAAAAACCCCAGCACTGCAGGAAGGAACGAATCCCGGATCTTTCGGATTGTCTCTCGACAGCGATCATTTCGGCAGTGAAACAACGACAATCACCATTCTTCATGAATGCAAATTATGCAATTTTTCAATATATATTCGCGAGAAGAAATATTCTTCCATTATTAGGAGAGATACATCGTTTTCTCCTGTAATAAAGATATATATCTATTATCAAGATATACATCTATCTTGCTAAAAAATAAATACAAATACGGATAGAATAATTCTTAAGAAAAAATAGCTACAAAAAATATATTTAATAAAACGATTTAATAATTGAGGATTTCCATACAAGAGAAATGTAAATCGACTTACATCTCTATTTTCTTTTGTTGCAAAAAAAAAGATCAGTAAACCTTAAAGTTAATACCTTATAAATTTAATTGGCAGCAAAAAGTGCGTTAAAAAAGCTCGCCAAAACCGTTTTCAATTTTCGTAGCTTGACTCTCAGTTTCTTTGAGCAGTGCCTTTGAGCGAACCTTCAGTGCCTTTAAGCAGTGAACAAACATCAGCAAGATAGCAGCCGCCATAAATAACGACGATTATGATTCTCCATATGGATTATGAAACAGTACGTAACCAACATTAAGATCTCACGGAACATGCTATTTATAATAGCAAATGGTGCTGAGATCATTATGGATTTGGAGAAACTTCTACTTAAAGTAGTTCGGCGCGACAAGCGCACGAAGATCTCCAAGGCTGTGCAGTTGAAATATTCCTCCAACAGCATTCAAGTATGGAAGGATTACAATGGTCTACTGCTTAAAGCATATCCTCAGAATGCTAAAAAGCTATTTCAGAGTTGGGGCACTGTAAACTGAAGCCAAATGCAATATCAAAAATAAAACAGAAAGATGTAAGAAATGTTTTACATTCTTGCAATACCTCCAAAAAAAGAAAAACGCTTTTTTACATGGACTTGACGGAAGAAGCCCATAAAGACGTTGATACAAGCGCGCCAATGACGACTCTGATCTTGATATTTAAATAATATTTATATTGTAATTGCTTATGTAATAAATTTTTTTTTTAAGTGACAAATAATATAATTTGTTTCCATTTTTTCCCCAAAAACTACTGTTGCTATAGGATGTAAATATCATTAAATAAAATCTTAAGAGCCGCCTCATGGCGAAAGAAGAATACACCAGCTCAAGATAATCCTCAAGCGTCGACACCAAAAGCTAATCCTGACGTCTCAAAATATCGATCAACGCAGGATAGTGCAAATAAAGATGAACCGTTGTACGACTTTGTCGGAGGTCCAAGACCCGTTAAGAAGATCTATGCGCACAATGTTGAATTTTCAACATTTCCTATATTGTGCGAAACCCTTTATCGAGAATTGAAGCAGTCAAATCCAAGGCTAAAAAGAGAGATGCCTTTCTGCTCTTTTCTTCAAGCGATGACAACCTGCCTTAACGCGTGGTTATTCCGCATTGTTACTGATTTAAATGCGGAAGACAGGTACAGTGACGAAAGGGATGCAATGGCCCTAATTCCACAAGAAATGTATGTACCTCAACCCATTGCTGAGTTTCTCTCAATGGTTAATACCGTCACCACACCGTCTGGTGATACTGTTCGTGTCAATCTACCAGATGTTGGTCTCCCACAACATTCGATTGACGGTGCTGGTCCTGGTAGTTTTGGGATTTGTGATGCATCAACGCATAATGCGTATGAATGTTACGTCAGCCCATTGATAGTCAAGAACTTTCTTATAGCAACCAGGGATCAAGTACGAGACTACGCTCCTTTACCTCAAGCTTTAACTCCGCCAAATTCTACACCAACAAGGAATCTTTTGGGATATTATCCAATTGAATCATTAAATAAAATCTTTTTTTTTTTACACTTTTTGCAATATATTAAAATAGTTTTATTTACTGCAAAAATTTATAAGTTTTAGAAAAAAAAAACGAAACAAATTTTATAGCATGCTTTTATTTCAGTAATTTGACAGTCAATATTAAGAAGTTATTTTAATATCCTCAAAACGAAGTTTTCCTGATTTACATCCCTCTTGTATGAAAGCTCTCAATTGATTCTAAACTAACAAAATTTACAAGACTTAAAGTGGATGTTTTTTTTATCAGAAACCAATAATTAAAAAATAAAATATACCCGTTTGTAACCACATTCTTTATTAAAGATAAACGTATTTTTTATTTTTTTAAATATCTTTACTTTTTTCGAACGACTTTACAGTCGACTAATTAAATTGAGATTTGAGAAGAATTTAGAATTATATGGAACACAAATCAAAAAGACTAAATTCTTGGATGATATTATGCAATCTCCTGCGTTCCTTAACCATTTCATGTTTTATTTCCTTTAGTAATTTTAAATCTGGTTTTATCTTTTCGACTTTTTCCTGTTTTAATTTTAAATCTGTTTTTAGCTTTTGGGTTTTTTCATCTTCTAATTCTAAATCTGTTTTCAATTTTTCGATTATTTCCTTTTGTAATTCTAATTCTGTTTTTAAAGGTGTATAATACATTTTTTCAAATTTGGTGTGTGCTTCTGCCCATGTATCGTCTATAATTTTGTCAACCATATCTTTTAAATCTGTTGTCAGAAGGGTATTTATTTTTTTTAATGTATCAGACAAAGCCATATTGTTCAAGTGCTTTAGCAACAGGTCTAGCAACAAACGTCAATCAGATTCTCACGAATAGATCACAGCTGGAAACAAAAAATTTCACAACAATAACCTTGGCTACGGTCAACGTGACGCTACAAATGCTTTGGAGCGTTCTTCTTCTTCTTTCTTCATCTCGAAAGAAAAGAGAAGAGGAATGCTTCGAAGCATTTGTAGCGTCACGTTGACCGTAGCCAAGGTTATTGAAACGATGCAAAGTTATGATCATAATATTATGATATCGCGGAATATTAAATATTAGTTGTTGCGCGTTGTTGTATGAAGGTATGAAGTCCATTTCTTTTTGTATTTCTTTTTGTAGCTGAAATTAAATAAATCTATCTACTCTCAGCTGTTATGGTATATGCTGTATCTTATCAAAACTAAACTGTTTTTAATAAAATATCTTATCTTTTTAATCACAGTTTTTATATTCCATGGAATAAAAGTTAAGATTTAACGGCATATATTTTCCTAGATTGAGTATGTAATATCTAACAGAACGTACACGTGTACAATTTTATTAAAATCATACACATATTTATTTAAGTTTTTTTTTACAACATATATATGTATAGATATAATCATTGATCCCAAGATGTACTAGCGTGATAGCAATGCATAACAAGGCGTACTTGCTTCATGCGGAGAATGTAAATTTTTTTTAGTGTCTTCAAGTCTAAAACAAGTTGTGCAAAACTAGGTCTATATCTCGCGCTATATCTAAACGTTTTTGGGACGTCTTTTGGAAGCTTTTGCTAGCTGGGAAAGTTAAGTGTTGCAACCTTTCTGTGCAATCAGTGGTGCGAGCGGTGCGCACTGCGCGATGCGACGCGACGTGCGACGTCATAAATCCGCTCCGAGCAGTCCAAGCTCCGACGGGAAAGAGACAAACATATTCAGCTGACACGCGTGACCACGCGTGACGCGTGTGGTATACAAGCCGTCAGGATCTGATAACGAAATAATGATGTTGATAACGCTAGTAATACTGATGTGAGTGTACAATTCAGAATGCAGCTATAATAACAAAAGTATATCTCTATGAAAAATGGTTGCAATTTGTTGTGTATGCGGAATCGAAAAGGGAACTTGGCGAGATTTCGATTTGACGTTTCATAGGTAAAATCATATGCACAATTTTAAACATGTTATAGATGTACGACGAAAGCGTAAAATTTAGTAATTACTGGTAAATGCATACAATTGTGACTTAAGCGAAAGTAAAGAATAAAAGTCAATTAACATGTACTATTTATAATGACTAGACACTACAGACGCGCGCTACGCGCGCGCTATTTATCTTTAACATTTCACTATTAACCCTATTATACACAACTGTCAAAATATACAATGACAGCTACAAATGAAGTAAGCGCAGCAAGAAAACCAATCGGCATCGCGGAAAAGAGGCAACAATAAACTATCCATGCCTTTTTTAGAAAGGGATCCATGTTTACTTTACTATTACGGTCTTTTCATCAATGAGATAAAACTACTATTGATAGCATCAATGGGAGAATATTTATCGAAAAGAATATGATCTATTCTTATGAAAGAAAAGTACATATGAAAACTCGTGACTCGACTTTTATAGCTGTCGTCGCCGAATCATGCCGAAACCACCGCTTTCAAGAATCCGGGTTTAAATTCAATAAAACCTGGGATTAATTCTGGCTCTGTAACGGGGACCTATAATTTTCAACGGGAATATATATCTTATACCAGTTTTGTTGTGCCGCACGAGGATCAGGTCGGTCGTAACGGCACTGGGGTCCGTCAATCCGCGAGGAAAGGACAACACTCCAAATTTATTTTTAATACTTCTCAATAAAGACACTTTAATGGATATACTTGTTTTACAAAATTACTTCAAATACCCTGACTTGCGAGTAGGTCGCGAGTAATACACGCACGGACTCGCCAGCCCGAGCCGCCCGAGCAGCCGAGCAACCAAGCAGCCAAGCACAGCGGCCAACAACCGAGAAAGCTGACACCATGCAAAGCGCTGCGTTAATTGTAAGTCCGATCCAATTTGAAATTGCGAGCGCCAAAAATAAAATTCGCGAGCGACATTCGCGAGTGCCGAAAATAAAATCGCGAGTGCCGAAAATAAAATCGCGAGCGCCGAATAAAATAAATGTCGGATGGCGAACTGTACCGATATCGGATATACGCCCGCGGACATGGACCAACAAATCAAAATAAAAGATGAGCGAAAGTTCGCAAAGTACAAGCTCTAAGCCTGAGACAACCCGCATCTAAAGAGATGATCGCAAAAGCGGGTGCAAGCTATGAACCCCCTGACCCCATGGATGCGGAGAACCTCCCATTTCTATCAGGAGGAGACATAGGGCTCTACCAGGAAAAAGACGACGATGAGAATCCAGACAGACCAAAGGCAAGGAAAAGACTCCGTCATATGCCTCAACCTACTCAAAAGATAATGGACCAACCAAAAAGAACCACACGACAGGATGACATACTAACTCTCCTCCGTGAAATAAAAGACATAATGACTGATCCATCCATAAGAGTAATAAGACTAGAAAAAAATAGGAAAAAAAAAACAGGAAAACAGATAGAAAAGCAGGCCAAAACACAAGCCAAAAAAACCATGAAACAACCCAAAAAAAACCTGTGAAAGAATTTTGACAAACCTTCAAGACTGTCAAAACAGGATTAGAGTAGCGGAAACAAGAATACAAAGACTCCAACAAGCAAGGAGGAATCAAGCTCTACAAGCGATACCAACTATGAAAGAGGCTCACGCGGCAACACCCCACGTGATAGAAGCTCAACCGACCAAACATAAGAGCGGGAGTATAGCAATTGACTGAACCAAGATTGGCTGACCTATCGAACTAGGCCGCAATTGAATATTTATTCATTAATGTACTCAAGTGCACATTATGTGGCAAAGAATTTAACAACCACAAAGATTGCAGTCGGCACGCAAGGGAAGAACATCCAGAATACTGTAATGAATCGCAGCCTTCAACGTCAACGTCCGGTCATATGGTTCCCTCTGGAACTGAAGAACAATCTTTGGCATCAAGGCCTGAACAAAGAAGTTTATTAAATCTTTATATAATTTGTTGGCGAATGAACAATCCGACGCTTGGCGAATTCTGAAAAATGTGGAACGCTTCACGATTTTACGTGTCATCCTACAGATATGGGACCTCCCAGAGCTCCACCACCCTCCACAGAAATTGATCAAATCAAACATCATTTAAAACCTATTCGATAGTTAGAAAAACCCAACATTACTGTTTATAAAAATTTATTTTAAATAAAAATAGCAGGCATCGAGTTCAAGTTGTTGCATGGAATAAAGAAATCGATCAAATCAAACATCATTTAAAACCCAATCGATAGTTAGAAAAACCCAACATTACTGTTTATTAAAATTTATTTTAAATAATAATAGCAGGCACCGAGTATAATTTCATAGCCAGATGGTGGCTGAAAAATAAAAAAGCAGAAGTATCATTTAGCTTAAAAAAATGTATTTTTTTACTCTAAAAGTTTGACGTAGATATTATATCGCACACCGAGAAGAATACTGTTACAACAAAAATCCAAAACTCTTAGGAGAGAGGAAAAACAAATTTAATTTAATTATAAAATGCACTAATAAGAGTATGAGCTACATAATAGGATTTAAGTGACCAGCAGATATCACCCGTAGCAAATTTTAATACAATATCTATATGATTTATATATTTCACTAACGCCGAGTACATTTAAATTTACTGTCCGATTGAAAGATAAAATTTGTGCAAAGTAAATCGCATAATGATTCTCTGTGATTTTATTGTGAAAGACAAGAATGTAAAACTTTTTAAAAAAGATTAATGTGAGTGCATAATACAGTTTATTTTGAACAACATTATCTTTTAACTCGCAATAATAAATATTAATGATATTATATAAATATGTACAAAGATATAGATGAACTACACGTATAAAAATTACTTTTAATAAGTCACATTGGACTGTTTATATATAGATCTTTAAAGTGTGATAATTTTAGTATGTATGTATGTATATATATGTTTCATGACTATTTAATATGTACCCTGTAATTCGGTACTTTTCATAATAAGTTTCAGTAATTTTTCACCAGTATTCAAAACCCAGTAATTCAATGCTAAACACCTGCAGTAGTTCTGTGTAATAAATTACTCCCAGTAATCCAATACTGTCCAGTATTTCTAAATTACTCGTCAAAATAATACTGCCAGTATTTACAGTAACTTATTACTGAGTACTTTTTTAGTACTTTTAGTACTTTTATTCTGTAAGGGAAGTAGTGGCTTGGAATGAAGAAATCGATCAAATCGAACATTTAAAACCCAATCGATAGTTGGAAAAGCCTAACATTACTATTTTTTAAAATTTATTTTAAATAATAACAGTAGGCATCGAGTACCCTGCAAATAGATCCAACATCGAATATCTAAAGTTAAGATGGAAAGCGCATTGTGTGCGACAATCAAAATTCCAAACATGTAAGAGCAACGCTATTACCACAAGAGATCTTTGACTCAGTTACACTCGTTGAAAGTAGTTTTAGTTGGGGCACGGAAGAAGATTACGAAGAGGATCCGAATTAAACTATCCGACAGCCGAAATTAATTATTTTACGACACGATCGAGCATGTGCCTTTACAGAATTGCCATATGAAAGTGGATATGCTTATGGAGAGCATTGACTGGTTGTCGGGATCTTATTTTATACTAAATAGACCTTAGAATATTATTAAAGGATGTACGATATTATTTTAAATAATCTCTTAGTGAGTTAATTGTTAAAAGAGTGACAATTCAATGTTAACTTTTCGTTTTCTTGTATGTGCCGTTGTGCGGCCATTTTGAGATCGCTGACGTGGCGAATTTCCTCCTTGTGTGGAAGTGAACTTCATGATTTAATGGCCATGAGTGCTTGTTTTTATGCTCATTATACTAAATGGCTGACTTTCGCGTCGGTAATGGGCGTTACGATTATGGTGGATGAAGAAACTAGCATTCAACACAAGCATAGAAAAAACAAAACGTGAAAACACCATGATTAAGCTGCATTAAGTGCTTCATTACGATATCGGCCCTTAGCGTGAGGAGGTTTCGCGCGTGTGTGAGGATCGGCACCGTCGGGCCGTTGTCCTGCCGGGCTCATGTCGCACGTCATCCGCGAACATTGTTGCATCGGGTTTGGTAAACTAATCCGTCGCATATATGGAGATCGATGAAAATCGATCGATTTATAAAAACAAGGATATATAGAGTGTATTAAGAGGGATAAGGCCAATGAACTAGAATATGAAAAAAGAGTTTGAACAGAAAACATAATGTATGTATATAAATTTTTCTTGTATTTGCTATGGTTCAGTAAAGCACCGGTGGGTGCTGGGACTGTCACTTTTGGGTGACCGGCCGGATTAAGAAAAATCGTTTGCATTAATTCAATGCAGGCATTTTGGCTAGAAAAAATTCTACAGAGCACGAAAGAGGCGATAGAGGCGCGTATTGTAATTTATACGTAGTCCGCACCTCGGTAATGTTTTATAAAACAAACCAGTGGGCGCTGGGACTGTTCTCTTTTGAAGATAGAGTCCGCAATGGTGATGTTTTATAAAACAAATGTTAACGTATTCTTAATGTAAAGTATAGTTGTATAAAGTAAAGTATAAGTACTGTTGTGAGCGCACAACGCTATAATGATTATACTTGGCAACACCGAGTTGCCTTCAATAGGTAATCCGAACTTAGCAACTAAAGTCGAATCTGAATTCCATCAAAAAACCTGACAATTGCATCGGACAATCGATCGACACCGAAACCAGGAGCGTTCAACTCCAAGACGACCAAAATCGCTGAGGCGAAGGTCAGCGCAAAACGCTGACAACTCGGGAGCCCCCGAGTTAGCAACAGCAATGTCGGTTTCCGACATTATAAATACCGCCGAATTGTAAGATCGGGCGAACAGTCGCTAATCAACATCTAAGCGTATACGTGCATCTCATAATTTACCGTCACAATAACTATAAATCGTTATAATCGTTAAGCGACTCAAGTGTAACGCGAATATCGGGACTTAATAGTAATCAGGACAATTGTTAACTTGACACAAGAAATATATTTCAATTAGTTCATTTACACAGTGCGACGTGTTAATTCACAGACAAAATTCCCTTCAAATTGTATATTGAGATTCTCCAGTTTATACCAAATCTTAACCGTTCAACCGGACAAAATGAGAATCAAGCGCGCACCTTTCCTAAAATATTTCCGGGAACTTTATGGTGTGGACAAGGGACCATGGCATCTGAGTACAAAAAATTGGGCTCACTCGAGGACTTAGATGCTTGTTGCCGCGAACATGACCACTGCCCAGAATCGATAGCGCCGGGAAAAAACGACGTAACTGGGAAGATATACAATAATCAAAGCTATACTAAGTCGCTTTGTTCCTGCGACAAAAAATTCCGGAATTGTTTAAAGAAAACCAATGGTTGGAATGAAACGCATCTACATGTATATTTTTACCTGGGCGATACTGTAAAATACATATACCCGGCCGCTTTCGTTAAAGAGATTTACTTCGGTTACCCGACGAGTCTCCGACCCGGAATTCCCGAATCCTGTGCCGACCCTGAGCACCAACTCCCGGTTACGGCACAACAATACTTGAGAAAGAAATTAATTTTACATTTTACAAATAAAAGCATTGAAATTTCTGAATAAAATAATATGTAAAACTTACATTTTTTTGTAAAAAGTTTTAAATTTTAACTAGAAAAGGTTGTGTTATAATAAATATCTTATTAATAAAACAAATAATAAGAAGAACACACGTTACAGAAGACAGCGGTCTCACCGTTATGCATTGTCGTTACGTGCGAAAAAAAATTTAACTCAGAACCTTTAAATAGCCAGTTAACGTAATATGCGTTCGATTGACACTCAGTTTTATGTATTTTACCAGATTAATAATAGAAAGATATCAATTTTAGAGATATCGATTATTTATCCGATTTCCGATCAAGAGAGGACGGTTCCCAGGCCGCAGAAAAGGACGAGCAAAAAATTACACCCGGAGCCGAAAATTTTAACATATTTAACGGTAAAATCGAGAAAAGCAATTGGCATAAGTTATATTATCGAAAAAAATATGAATATAAAAAATATTGAGTTGCAGAATGGTTATCGCATTAAATTTTTAGATCTCAAGATCAAAATATAAGACTGGAGATAAGACCTTCCTCTTCCACTAGAAATACGAAAGAAGTTGTGAAAAGCTTGCGCGAGAGGAGAAGGGGAGTTCACTTATGTATAAACAAGCGCGAAAATCGTCGTAAAGTAGTTTTTTCTTGAGCGCATCAGTTTATTTACCGACAGCTCATTTGCTTAAGCAAAATCATACTCAAACTATTTTCGATCAAAACTCTGGCTTTTACTTATTCCAAGCCTATTAACCTTGTTAAATTCTTGTATTAATTGAGAATTAATTCACCTTTATTAAATCAAAACAATTGTAAGTCGACCGCGATTATCGACGTAGAACCACAGATAGTGACCCACCCGGATCACATTAGCGAGGTGAGCGCAAGAAGCGGTTGATAATGTTATACATATAAGAAATAGAGTGACACCATTCAAATCTGGACCTATTACCTTGCTGGATACCAATCTAATTTTAGATTATAAAACTTTTACAGATGGAATATTAGAAGTATTCAAAAAACTAGAAACCTGGCAACAAATTCTGGTCCTAATAATATCCGCCATTACAATGTGGTCCGCATCGTATTTGTATCATTATCATTGTAAACTCAGATAATTTATATAATAAAGGTGATCCTAAAGCCGTTTGTAATACCTACATTCGTATTTTAACATTTGCTTCGTATAAAATTAAATTCTACAACTTGATATTACAGACGGCTTTACCCGATAAAAACAGTCACGTCACATCCACGTCGAATCCACGTAGCAATAACGTGGATCCACGTACTGTTTTTATCAGGTAGGATCACCTTAACATACATTACATACATTACATATATACAATAATATAGACAGATACATATAACATATACATATACATTACAAATTTAAACGTTCTTTTGACATGTTTTTTCGGAACCGGCCGGGTCGTAACCGTAACGGTCACAATAATGAAGAACAGATCCTGCCGTTATATCGGAATAACACATGACCTACACGACACTATAACATGACACGTTTCAATATAAATTATAATATACGCTCTCTACAGGTTTATCTGCGTCGTAATACACGTAATACGTAATGTAAAATGTTTTTTTTTTTAATTTTTAAAATTAGACAAAATGTAAAATTATTAATCTTTAGCCAGTCTTAGCCACGGTTGTATATACAGGTTGGATAACTCTGGTGGTGGGGTTATTAGGTATATTACATTAATATTATTATTAATATTAGAAATATTATATGATATACAGATAGAAGTGTTATATCGTTGATATATGCATAACATTTAATATTATAGGTGATTCCGGATATCCTTTGTAACCGTACTTATTGACACCAAAACTAAGACAACCAGAAGGATCACCTTCGGCTCGTTACACTAATGTAATATGCCCATACGCCAGTATCGTAACGTTACAGCCTGATAAAGAAAGAAAAAAAAACCATAATTTACCTTTAACGTAACGCAAGGGCAATATATTTTATCTAAAAAGTCGAGTTTGCAGAGATTGATAAAGGTGAGAAAATATTTACCTTGAAAAGTATTATCTACGAGTCGTTTAATTGCTGTATTATAAAAGTCCTCTTGTCCAATGTGAGGAGAAAATACGTAATTGTACGTGAATGTTTTGTCGGTATTGTATATGCGAACTTAGTGTTTTACTATACTGGCTCATGTAAGAGTTCGGTCATGTATAGAACGAGCTATTGAGATGTTAAAGAGAAGAAATACCATGCGAAGCGCTGCATTAATTGTAAGTCCGATCCAATTTGAAATTGTGAGCGCCGGAAATAAAACTCGCGAGCGACGGAAAAGATTGCGAGCGACATTCGCGAGTGCCGAAAATAAAATCGCGAGCGCCGATAAATGTCGGACGGCGAACTGTACCGATATCGAATATACGCCCGCGGACATGGACCAACAAATCAAAATAAAAGATGAGCGAAAGTTCGCAAAGTACAAGCTCCTCTCTAAGCCTGAGACAACCCGCATCTGAAGAAATGATCGCAAAAGCGGGTGTAAACTTTTAAAACCTCCCATTGCAATCAGGAGGAGACATAGGGCTCTACCAGGAGAAAGACGACGATGAGGATCCAAACAGACCAAAAGCAAGGAAAAGACCCCGTCACATGCCTCAACCTACTCAAAAGATAATGGAACAACCTAAAAGAATCACACGACAGAATGACATACTAACTCTCCTCCGTGAAATAAAAGACATAATGATTGATCTATCCATAAGAGTAACAAGACTAGAAAAAGAACAGGAGCAAGCCAAAACACAAGCTAAACTTTGAGCAGTCGAAGTAACAATTAAATTTCACCCGTCAACAGGGAACGTGAGGGATTAGACCATCGTGAGACAGGTTAGTTTTACTTCTAAATAATACAAATATTTAATATCTAAAAGTATTCCGGATTCCGGATATCCTTTGTAACCATACTTATTGACACCAAAACTTAAGACAACCAGAAAGAACACCTTCGGCTCGTTACACTAATGCTCAATGCTGTAAGAGCTCGGTCATGTATAAAACGAGCTATTGGGATGTTAAAGGGACGATGAAAGTGTCTAAGAAAAGAGAGAGCATTGCATTATTCACCAGAATTTTCAGGTAAGATTCATATTACAATTACATTTGTAAATACTAATGTAATACCAATAGTAATATTAATTTTATGATGTTATAAACAATTTCAGCTCTCATTGTTAATGCTTGATGCGTTGTTCAAAACATAGCCAAATTTTATAACATACCGCAGCCTGAGATATATTACGACGAATTGGACATAGAGAAAAAAAATATAAGATTGAACGATATAAGAAATGTAAACGGTAACACGAAATACGAGAACGTGTCATTCAACAGTATTTTAATTAACCCTTAAATCCCTATAATGGCTTCAAAGTATTCAAGACTTCCGCTGTTGGCTGCTTTGCAAGTATGTCAAGAATTCAAGAACAAAATATAATAATTCAAGAATTAGCGTCAAAAAATAGAGCTTTCACAAATGTATTTTTGATATTGATATTACAAAAAGACGCACGTGATATAATAAAACTCATCAACAAATTTATATTTGAAGACAGGAAATACCCACGACAAATATCTTTAACCAAATTTAAAAATTCTATAGAAGATAATTAATACTGTCTAACAAAAAAGAAAATAGAGCAGATCAAGTTTTTTGAAAACAACCTTGAAAAACATGGATTTTCCATAGAATCTCTTGACAAAGATATAAAAACCTTCGCAAATGACAGCTGATTGATGGTTTCAACACAATCCCATGGGACACCCTGTATGATAGCAATGTAAATAAAAACGTAGCTATTTGTAGAACATGTGAAAAAGTAATTGATGGCGATAAAAAGTCAACGTTGTTTAAATTAAAATACCACTTGCATACGAAACACCGTATAAGTTACAATGATATGAGAGTTTGTGTACCTTATAAATATCGTAAATGCTACACTAGTTTGCAAAACAGAGCTAAGTGCAACTTTTGTGGAGCAACTATGAATATAAACAATCAAGAAGATGCTCGAGAGCTGAAATATCATATTAATACAGATCATCCAGAGTGGAGAAACGTGTAAGTATACATTAAAAAAAAAAAAATCTATAATATCTACATACGACAAAATTTAATAACAATATAATTTTATTGCAGACTTCTCAATTAAGGACGTTACCAAAGATGGAAAATTATATGTTATATTATTCTTATTTTTATTATAATATTTTATATATTATATTGAAAAAAAAATTGTGCAAATTAGAAATTTGCACTAGGCTTCCTCATAGAGGAAGCCTAGTGCAAATTTCTAGTGATATTGATATTTAAGCCTAGTGCAAATTACTAGTGATATTGAAAATAGTACAATTTGTCCAGTTAAATTCTGCTTAAAGAAAAAAGTAGACAATGTCTCTTATAATATTTCTTTCAGATGGAAATTCGAAGAAAAAAAAGGAACTAGTATAAAACAGAGAAAAGAAGATATTATCAAGAATCGATTGTTTCTTCGAGTGAAATACCTGGTAATTCATCTAACGAGAATGAATCTCTTTTCAGATCACCTATGACCTATGATATGAACGATGTCCTGCTCTTCCTTAAGTCGTCGAGGTAATTGAGCAGCGCGCTGCCGACGTTGAGCTTCTTCTTGATATCCTTCGTTGACAGAAACGGCATGAAGCCGTCCATATTACGCGGATTCACCGCCATAGTCGGGGCGAGATGCTACACGTCGTTTTCGTCACCGCCACTCCAGAAGACGATCCACCCGCGCGAATCCCTCGTTCGCGAAAACGGGACAAGGACGATACGCACGAAGTAACGGATCTGCTTTAATGACGACGGCGGTTAATTACTTAATTCGGTTGAACGTTCGCCCTACAGATTTAACCAGCGTTGTTCCAACAAAATATAAGAATTCAACAATTAACGTCAATTCAAGAACAAAATATAATAATTCAAGAATTAGCGTCAAGAAATAGAGCTTTCACAAATGTATTTTTGATATTGATATTACGAGAAGACGCACGTAATATAATAAAACTCATCAACAAATTTATATTTGAAGACAGGTAATGCCCACGACAAATTATAAAATAAATTAACTTATTTCCCTTTATCTCAAGTACAAATAACTTCCGCACGCGTAACCACACTATGCGAGTAATTATCTGTTCTACGTTCGCAGTGTATTCTAATACCTCGCGTTGTTATAACGTATATAATTATTAATAATCTACGTTTCGCGCACACGTATACGCGCCGCGTTGTTCAAACGTATCAAAGAATTTCGCACCGTACACGGGATTCCTGGTGGTTATCAGAACGATCGACACATACGTCCGCACCGTATCGCTTCTGCCAGGAGACTCCTCGAGTGTTCGCCCTTCCTCGCGGTCGTTCTCGCTCGCTATCACGTATACGCCATGTGAGATCATATGCCCTTATTGTGCGCCCGTTGTCTTCGCACGCGTGTTCGCTCGCTGTATCTGACAAACAATTTTTTCTAACACTTTCTCTTTTCTTCCGGAAAGTTCTACTATGTACCGGGTGATCTGAACTTTATTTTACCTCGATATTGTATCTGCGTATTCGCTAATGACAATCACACGCACGCGTTAACACACTTAATTAATTAGCGTAGTTGTGGCGCCTTCCAAGCTCTTTTATCTTCGAAGACGTCACATAACATCAATACTCTACTCGATGGATTCATTCATCGATTAATTTAGCATCAATAATTTTTTCTTACATCGCCCATCCCTACCGCCTACCAACTAAAGACCAAGCACAACAATTAATAGAAGCTAATCAGAAAATATTTAAAAATCGTACGGGCAAGCGGACTATTATCATATATTTCACGCTGTCGTAAAAAGAAGTGAATTTAGCACAATTGAATTTTGCAATTAATGACTATTCACCAAATTATGCCTATGCAATATTCGAAAATTTAAACTCATGAAAGTATGAATTAACATATTTTCTTTATTATGAGGATCACTCTGGACATCGCCCGAGAAAAAATTGGTAAAATCGGTATTTGGACCATCGTTTGAAAAAAAAACGGCCGCCTACCAATTGAAGACCAAGCACAAAAATTAATAGAAGCTAATCAGAAAATATTTACAAATCGTACGGCGGTCAGACTATTATCATATATTTCGCTGTCGTAAAAAGAAGTAAATTTAGCACCATTGAATTTTGCAATTAATGACTATTCACCAAATTATGCCTATGCAATATTCGAAAATTTTAACTCATGGAAGGAAATGCGTTCAGCAGCAATCAAAGAGTATAAAAACTTGCACGGGAATATCTTTGTGAAAGTTCTTAGGGATTAAATCAACGGTTACGACCAGCATAAATCAGCCTTAACAACAAATTAAATTTTTATTTAATTAGCAAATTGGTCACAAAAAAATACTAATTACGTAAAAATTAATATTTAAGCAAAAGTAAATAACTCATTGCTTAAAAAATTTATAATTTGTCAGAGAAAAATGTCTAATTACGTGAAATTTAGTATTTAAATTTTAGATCTCTTTCCTCCGCGCGAATAACTATAACCAAAAAAGACCGTAATAAATACGGTTACGGTTAAAATCCTGTAATAAGCAAATAATTGACGAGAAATGCCGCCTCATCTGGAAGGTGGCATTCCAATTTCACTAAAAAACTGACTGTTTTTGTTTATAATATGTTGTATGACAATGAATTCCGGTAAATATCAAAGAGGAAAAAATATCTATGGTGATTAGAGGGCACTCCACACATTAAATACATGTAACGTAAGGGTAACTTTAAAACTGTTTTGGAAGTCAAAACGAAATATATTCTCTATATCGCGTGTTATTAAACTCTCGATATGCGCAGCCCGGTAATGTTTGTTGTGAGCCGTGATCACGCGCCCCGAAAAGCGTCGCGCGCGATTATTCGTCGAGGCACCGCGCCTAGCGACAGGAACACGTGTTCGACGCGCGAGCATTAGAAATCCTCTAATGAAAAAACAACGCTGGAAAATAAAGTCACGCTCCCCGCGATTTGCCGAATACCCTCGTTCTCCGGTTTTGCACGGCGCGACGCCCTGTTTAAAATAATAGATACAATATGATCAGATTACATTATATTACATTCAATTTCAATGTAAATTAATAAGGTTTTTATTCATTACGGCCAATCATATATAATCTCAAATGTTTGCAGTACGAAGTCTGTTATTCTGTTTGTCATGGCATCTAATCGAAGCCCCATCGAGACCAGAAAAGACTACGAGACCCGAAAAGACTACGAGACCCGAAAAAACAATAGATACAGCCCCATGTATAAACATAGCTACTGCAGGTGCGGGTCTGGTAAGAAGCCAGTACTGTGCACCACATGCACATGCCGAACATCCGGACGGCCCTGCACTGAAATGTGCAGGTGCGACCAGAAATGCATAAATTACGAAAAAGTAAGTTTAAATATGTATAAATATACATAAATATACCTATAAATATTTATTTATGTATAAATATATATTTTTGTGTTTCAGAAATCAGATCACATCAAAGTAAAAGAACAGCTTTTATTTGTCTCAAACCAAAAAAATGAACGAGAAGAAGACATAATCGAGCACCTGTTAAATGAAATCTCACAAAATAATGAACGCATACAAAAACTAGAAAAAAAAATAAAAAATAACGACTCTCGCGTCGTTACAGTTACTTTCCATAAGTAACGGATATACGTCGTAAGTAAATGTGTTTTGCACGTATTAAAGAAAATATATTTTTATTTATAATAATAATTAATTAAATTATTTTATTCACAGGAATAGGTAAATACTAGAGATACAAAAATATCTATATTTATGTATTCTAAAAAAATGTTTGGAAATAATGCAAATATTATAAATGCCTGATTTGAAATTGATAATCGGTCTGACCCGTTCAATTTTAAAAATTCTTGGATTGTCGGAATTTTGGATGTTCCGTTTTTATTAGAGTGTATCCGCAAAGAACCTCCTCGCCGATTCGCGTAAGTGCGAATGTGACATCTTGTGTCGACAAGGAATAGAGTATTTGTAATTTATTATTTGTTTCACTAACCATTTTCTTTGCTTTTCCCTCATACAATACGTCGTAATGACTGAATCTACAATAATCATTAGGTATAGTTCCCCAATAAGTGAGTAAGTGAGTATAAGTCGGAGACCGGGGGACCTTGGCTTAACCGCCTAGGTCTGTGAGGATGGTAACCTCTATAAGAAACACCCTAATTCTACGGAATAGTGCGCGTCTATAGGATGCACGGTCGGAGGGTAAGTCCGGCGGCAAGCGACCAACCTCTGGGAACCTGGAGCCACCCCCAAGTGTATTGTAAATCCCCGGTGTACCGAAACTCTACCCGGGTAGACCTGTTATTCCCCTTACTCGTGGGAATAACAATGGAATTGGACAAAAAGAAAAGTCCGAAGGCGCGAGCAGCCTGCATTGGATGAACCACAATCTGACTCATCCACCAGGTCGCGTCTCGTAGAAGCAAGCAATCACGAGAACGTTCCGGAGTCCGGTTTAGTTCCCGTGGTGACATTGTACCGTCTGGACATCAAGACGGAAGTTTTACCGACCCAGAGTCCACCAAAGAAGAAGAGGCAGATATTTTTAACAAGTGTGGGCAAGATGCAGTCAGAAAAGCGTTTACCTTGACCTGGACCTCCATCTCAATAAGACTAATCATTAGATGATACCGTTACAGCATAAAATTGTGCATTATGGTTTGGAAAGTGTGCAGATGCGAAAAAACGAATTGTTTCACCAACAAAAAATGCAATTGCGTAAAAAAAGGAATACCATGCAAAAAAAAACTTGTTATTGCCGCCATAAGGCTGCCAAATTGCCGCGAATGATTAGATAATACCTAATCAGTAAAAAATTGTTTCTTTATTCGGTTTTTACCACATTGGTAAAAACCGGGAATTTTTATGGTATATATAAAAGCAAAAAATGCAAGCTAGTACGTTTAAAAAATGTTTTGTCTTAGAATTTCAATTTTTCGGAATTTTCTTGAATTTCCTATTTAAAGCGTCAATTTTAACCCATAAACATTGTAGTGTTTTTAATTACCTACATTTAAAAAAAAACATTCAAATCCGAGTAGTTTTAACCGGTTCCGAGATAAAAACCTAACTTGCCTCCACTATGTTGCAAAGAATTTCGGCGCGGGCTGTTGCGTAACGTCGCGGTCGCGCGCGCGAAGAGTACATTGCGTAACTACGCTTACTACGCACGTCCTATTTTGGCAAGTTTCGTGACCCGAGATAGTCACAATGTTGCTACGTGTTTTCTATTACGTTCAAACAAGCAAACCTACTTAAGTTTTCAAATAATAATTCTAATTTTTCTAATCTAATATTAAATTTGCATGCTTATTAACATAACTTAAACTTTTATTAATATTTTTTATTGCCTTTAACTTATTTACCTAGGTAACTCTAATGCTATAATGTACGTAGAGACGTAAACTATAGCTCAGAGTTATCCAGATTGAATTTCTGAACGCAGCCCTGGTTATATAGTTTTTCGTATCTAAATTGCTTAGGCGCACATTTGCGCAAAAAGTTCAAATTGTCTCGTGTAAGTAACGCTTCAAATTTTCGATGTAGACCAATGCTTAACTCGATCTTATTATAGGAACTCTAATAAAATTCAAACGAAATATAAACATAGCATTGCGATGCAACTCAAAATTACTTATCCGTGCGACGGTGTAAGTATTTTGTGCTGTGCAATAATTTGTGCATTAATAAATGCATATGTGTAACAATTTATTTTTTAATTTAATTTAATTTAATTTAATTTAATTTTTTAGTATATAAAGGTTGGAGACTGAGGTGGCGCGTCAGCCACCCGACATCGGACGCACGTTGGAGACGTGGGGGCAATTTCTGAAATCCAGCTGAGTCGTGAGTTAAGACTTGCTGGCCTTAAGACACCTGCGTTATTCTTTGACAGATGTACCGCCCGTAAGTGCAAAACGTTCCTTTATTTTTCGGAAATATATCGTTTTTCATACAAAAATCGCGAGTGAAGCGAGATGATGCAATCGGGGCGTTACCCATTGTAATTCTGTGCTTCGAGTACAAATATATATTCTTGTTATTTGTTTTCATAAGAGCAATTGCAAGTTAATTATCCTCATTAATCCAAATCCCAGCAAAAGCTTTCCGGATCCGAAATACTAAAATGCGCGACTTCGTGAAGGGCGTGATCGATAACAACGCATTATCGCAACGAAAGTACAGAGAGGCTGAGGATCGAGAGGAAGTATTATATGGCAACCGGAAGTCAACCGGGCCTGAATGTGGCCGCGATGGGTACGGCGCTTTTTAAGCATAATCGAGGTGCAGATGGAAAATTTAGCGTTTTTCATCATCGAAATCGAATGTAAAACTTTAAGCTAGCGAACATTCTATAAAAGAGTAATGAAACTGTGTCCACCCATTTACCCTGATATTAGTAATCTTACATGTGAAAATTCGTATCGAGGCAAGTTTGAACCTTTGAACAATACAAACTGATACAAGAAATGTGGAAAACAATATCGAGGCGGGTTTGATTCTAATTACTTGTACTAATATTGCAGCTAGTGATAGCAGTATTATTGACCCAAAACTCCCAAGCTCCCCAAGCTTGACGACCAATTTCAAATTTAATGTCTCCACCGAAAGATAGCCCAGTTTCTCCGCAGGAGCCCCACTCGTGCGGAGGGTGCAGTTTGGAATATAAAAATTCCTGTAATCAAGTAGACTCAAACCCGGTTCCTTGGGGTTACGAATCTGGCGCTTTACCATAAGACCACACTACCATCCTCTGGGATGCATGGTCAAAGGGTAAGTCCGGCAAGCGACCTCTGGGAACCTTATTTTATAAGTACACGCTTGATTTAAACCAATTTTTTCATTGCTGTTTTAGGTGATTGTGTTACAAGATCCCGCTGAGCTACAGGTGAGAAATGAGTTCAGACTCGTGTTCCTGCCAGAAAAAGTAAGTACAAAACGTTCCTTTATATAAGTGTTGGTTTCCATGCGTTGCCACGCGCGACATTGCAGCTAGTGATAGCAGTATTATTAACCCAAAACTCCCAAGCTCCCCAAGCTTGAGGACCAATTTAAAATTTAATGTCTCTTCCGAAATATAGCCCAATTTCTCCGCACGAGCCCCATTCGTGCGAAAAGTGCAGTTTGGAATTTTAAGCCGTTGTGAGAGTTTGCTGTTGCTGTCATGTCTCCTCTCGAGCATTTTGTGCCGGTTCGGGCTGTGGTTTTCATTGCCGTTAGATTATTCTACTTATATTAAAAAAACATTTGATGTAGTGCCATTCGAATATATTATAAAGATACTGTAAATATATAAGATTGACTTATAAAATATTCGAAATATTCTTGAAGATTTTTCATAGAACGTTCATAGAAATGTTTAGTGCTATCTGGGTGGTAGCAGTATTATTGATCCAAAACTCCCAAGCTCCCCAAGCTTGACGACCAATTTCAAATTTAATGTCTCCTCTGAAAAATGGTTGCCCTCTAGGTCGGGCTCTATAACGCTATTAAATATAATAATCTTGTTTTTGTTAAATCAAAACGAGAAGTGAAATATTCATTTAACAATCCTCATCCTATTCCTTGCGAAACTGTTCATGGACCGAGTGATAGTGCGTGGCATTGGCCAAGGACATTGTCTATATAGCGCACCGAGCTACGAAGAGCGATCGTTTCAAAGCTTGGAAATAGACAGGAAGGAAAGACGAATTGCAGCTTTCGATAACGTCGTTGGCTCATACACGTTCTACGTTCAGGCGTTAAACGTAGTGGCGACCGTTTTAACATCAAAAAGTAAGATCGTTTCATATATAGACCATGAGTTCGGTCACAACTGGACATTCGGAGACCTCGTCGCCACCTTATTATTATTTGTACTATTATAAAATTCCAACAGCCGAACGGCGCCCGTTAGCCTTTGTAATACCCCGCGCCGATAAAGTGATGCCCCCCCCCCCCCGCGGACCACCTCGGTCTAAAACGCGGACCCCCTCGCCCTAGAACGCGTTGATACAGATTTGATACAGATTTCGAATCGCAGTTGCGGAACGCGTCGCGACGGTACGTACAACGTGTCAGCAATCAAAAGGGAACTTCGCACGGGTCTTAACATTAAAGGCCGGTCTCACAGTCTTCGATTAACGTGATTCTCCGATTAAACTCACTCTGCATCTCTTTCTAACTATCCTCCTAGAAAGAGACGAAGAGTGAGTTTAATCGGAGAATCACGTTAATCGGAGACTGTGAGACCGGCCCTAAAGTACGTAAGTGCGTCCGCTTTTATTTCGACATCATTTTCATGTATGCTGATTGCGATGCGCCTCGTCTGACACCTGCTAGAACGACTCACACTGCTAGAAATGGATTGGGCATGATTCAACTCCTTGAACACGCCGAGATTGCCACCAGACAGAAATGGACCCAAATCTGTAGGATGTCTTACACCAACATTACTTCTGACAACTGGGATCAGATTAAGTTATTTTTCTCCACATATCTAAGTAAACCAAACTTGCAATACGGGTACAACTGGGCCAGAATCATCAATGATGGCTACTTGCGAGACTATTCTCCTAATACCATTGATTAGATTAAGTTGTTGCAGATTCAGATCCGGAAGTGAGTAGAATTTAGGATACAGGTCGCCGAAATCGACACTTCTGAAATCAATGCGATGTATTCCGCTTGTAGATTTGTAGATGCGAACATTCGCATAAGAAGCGTCAAATGAAAAAGAGGTATAAGTCAGTCCTTTCACATTAAAAGAAAAGATAGATACATGTCAAAAATACTTGCTTAAAGTGTTAAAAACCACTGTTATAATATTTTTTAAAATTTCAATTTTAATAATCTTAATTATCATTTTGTTATACAGTCGCGATTGAATAAATATCTTAATATTTTACTAATATATAATTTAGAATTGATTTCCAACGATAAAATGTATACGATCTTTTATAAATATAAATGCGATTTGTCATTATGTCGACTTACATCTCTTATTCGTTCTTGATGATTTCCCCTTTCTGCAACCTCGTCTAGTGTTAAAATTGACGCTTGAGCTTCGTGAGATGCAAAGTAATAATAATCAGAAATCGGAAATATTTTGTGCGCGCGTTAATGGATATCCCATCGCGATTTTTAATGTCTTAACTTTTTCGTTTTTTAATTTTTCGTGCAACAATTTGAATGAAAAAGATTACGATTTGCAGATATTCGTAAAAATGAGAATAATTATAATTTCTCGTAGAAATCGTGACTTTTTCGTCATATTTTTGTTACGATTACTCCTTATTAGATAGGCATAGAAATTCCGTTTGCAAAAAAAAAAAAAAGTTTGCAATGAATGCCGCGAATTTTGTGCCAAATTATTTAGTTCATGTAATTATTAGTATTAATTTAAAGATTTCACCGTATAAAATACTAGGCTTTACCATCGCTGCGACTTTTAGTTTTTGACTTTCTATTTATATATTCGCGATTAGATCTACCAAATGGACGGTATGCATATGAATTTCATAAAAGTAAATGCGCGAGTTTTTAATAATTTGCGGTACGTTTTGCGTGATTCACTACAACTATTGGGATTTGACATTCGTCGCCATGAAATCTGGTGGTCGAAAGTGAAAGCACTGGACTGTTACAGGTCTAGTGGCCTTGTATAGGCTTGACGTGCGGTCGTACTGGCTTTGCGTTACTGGCTTTGTATTTTTATTGATATGGAATTTTCACCGCGTTGTAAATCTACGAGCAGAATTAATTGCCAGAAGTTTAAAGTATCGAAAAAACATAGAGCTCGAGACATTCGATTCCATGTTAAGAAAAATAAACATAAAATTCGCATTCGACTTACTATAAAAAACCTATATTTAATACCTCAACATCTTCAGAATGATTTCGAATTACAAGAATATTTCCAGGCAAAATGTTCTCATTGCAATAAACTTGTAAATTATATATGCGAAAAAAACCTCTGCAACGGCATTAAATTAAAGATCAAAATGCCTAAAGATCAAATAGATCAAATGTAGATTTTTAATTAATTATGATTATATTAATTGAAATATTTATAAATTTTTTTTCTGATGCATGTCAAACAAGGAGAAAAAGAAATAATAGAATAGAAGAGAACATGGAAAATATGAATGACATAGACATAGATATCAAATACGAAAATATATAGAAGAACACATAGAAAAGACCGTGGAAAATATGGATGACATAGACATAGACATCAAAAACGAAAATATAGAAGAACACATAGAAGAGAACGTGGAAAATATGGATGACATAGACATAGATATCAAATACGAAAATATAGAAGAACACATAGAAGAGAACGTGGAAAATATGGATATCAAATACGAAACTATGGAAGAACACAGAAGAACCCACATCAGCGTACGCAAATATAAACACAGAAGCTGAACCCACAGCTTCACAGTCTGAAGACGCAAAATTAACTGATTTGACAGGTCTATTGGATAAAATCACAGATTGGGTAAAAGAAGCAGATAGGTAAAAATAATAATATAAATATAAATTTGAAAAATTATAATATAGAATAACTTGAAAAAAAAAAAAAAACGTTATTATTAATATTAATTTTTTTGTTACAGAAAAACAGAACAGTGGCGTCGTTTACTGATTCGACTTGGTTACAAGGAAAATCGTGCAAGATAATTCGAGTCACGACGAGATGTCGAGTATTAATAATAGTATTAATAATGGTTTTATTATTAAACTTATTACTATACTTTTTATTATATTTATTACTATACTATACTATTTAAGCATCAATGGATATGATGCAGAATCTTCACCCCCTAATTGGATAAAAGGTCGGACTCTTTCGGGTGAAAAATTACAAATCTTTAATAGATATGCTGCATCAGAACCCCATCCCCAGCAGAACTCTACACCCCATAATTGCAAAGAAGGTCGCACTCTGACAGCCAAAAACCTACAAATCCTCGAGAGATTTGCAGAAAGAAACAAAAAACTAATAGAAAATTATATACCTCTATACAAAAATTCCTCCATACAAAACTTGTTCACTAAAATAACTGAACCACCACATTATGAATGCCCCTAATGTGGTCAATGTTTTCCGTCTACTGTTCATATTCGGAGTTTAAAAGGTCACTTGGCAAACGTACGTGTGATAAAAGTATTTCATTTGTGTCAAAAATAGATCATCTGTATACACATACTAAGAATCGACGAATGCCAGAGTCTCGACATAATAAGAGAACGACTTCCGTGGCCAGTAATGACTAATGAATTGCATCGCGGCTCGATGTCGAAAGACCGTTTCACGTACACTGTCAGAATTCGAATCGATCGAAAATCTTGATTCATCTGTTGTCTGCCGCAAACGCGATACGGAAATCTTGCAAGAGCATCGACTTGATGCCCTTGCAACGGAGATCTTGTCCACGAGGCGGACGACGATCGCGAACGCAACGCGATGATAGTGATCGGAGGCGAACTCACCTGATGGTGAGCAGGAAGGTCACCCTTTCGGCGTGAATCTTGGCTTGACTCGGAGTATGGAGTCGTGCTTCTCCCGATTGAGCGGAGGGGCACGTGTTAAAGAACGTCTCGGGTTCCTTGACAATCACGCACTTTTAACAACTTATTGAGCGGCAATGCCGCGCATGAATCGGTAAAGAAACCACGCACACAGAATATTTGCCGTTTTGCCGAAATCACTTGATTTGGAGACGTGCGAAACGAGTCTGCCACGAGGCCGTTCTCTTCCGCCAGGAGAGTTCTCGAGAGACAAAAACGGGGGAGAGATCCGGAACGCGGCGCTCTCTGATTGATCCGATGATTGACGGCATTGCGTGAGAGGCGCAGTTATCACGAACAAAGACACTGCGCGTGTCCGGAATTGCGCCGTGCTCCGATTCTCGACAACGCCAACGCCGGCATGCTCGCACATGTGCGTTGGGCGGCATCGACGCGTGATCAACCACGCGGGGCGGCGTGATCGACAACCCCGGATCGAATACGTGCCACGAGACTGACGGCAGACACGTAAGGGTCAGCCTCGCGGCCCGATGCTTACATCGAGATTGCTATGTTCGATCCTTAACAACCATTATTAACATTGAATATATTATAGTTGATTAAAATATTTAAAATCCGATTAATGCGTTTAAAATTTCTTTACACGAAGAGATACTAAAAATATAATTGACAAACTTATGTTTCCAAATTATGTATAATAATAATTATATACATTTAATTTAAGTTTTACACATTTATATATTAAATTTAATAGCTTTTATACTTTAAATAATTAAATATTAACATTTTACGTAAAAATGTTTAGAGAAATCTATAGGTATTTCTTTTAAAATATATTTTTGATAATTTTCAGTTGCAAGTTCAAAAAAAAATAACGAAAATGTCTTAAACAAGAAGAGGCACGAGAACTGCGCTTGTTTGTATATTTTTATGCGTTTAAGTTTAGGTAAAGGTAAAGGTAACCAAACAGCCGGCCCCGAGAACTCTTGTTTCCGTTGCAAAAGAAACCAAAAAAAAAAAATAGAGAACAAAACATTCACAAACCAAACGAAAACTACAAATGTCCAAATACATCCAACGGAGTACGTCAGCCAGAGAATGAGGAGACAAACTCCTTCGATACCGGCTGATTATCAGGGCCGGTAGATTATAACGGTACGGTTACGAATTTTCGATTACGAATTATTACGTTAACAAAAGCGCGTTAATTATACACTGAAAAAGAAATACTTAGATCCAAGAAAATATTTTTTCACACAGTAGGTACCAATGGCTTATTTACTTAATATAATCACATATTAATTTAGAATTAAATATTTTTACTTAATTTAAGTAAAGATATCTAATTCTAAATAAATATGTGATTATATTAAGTAAATAAGCCATTGATACAATGTAAAAAATATTTTCTTGGATCTAAGTATTTTTTTTCAGTGTATAAGAAAAAGATAAATAATCACGTTCATTAATAAAACATTAATTAAATTTAAATTTAACTGAATTTTGCATTTAATTTCTCGACAATGCGCGTAATTAACTTTTTCAATTAAGAAATGTCTCGAAATTATAAAAAGCAAGAAAAAATTATATCAAAGAATGCAAAGAATATATTAACCGCGTTTTAATCGAAATCGTCGAGATTATATCTCGATCGCGAATATCTGAATTTAAATAGCATAATGTACACGAAACAACCGAAATTAAAAAATCAATCGATGAATAAATCAATAAATAAATCAATGATGGAAAAAAATAGTACAATCCGAATCGCGAACCGCGAACCACGAACCGAACCGCGAAATAAATCGCAAACATTATTTGATCTCACCCAATCTCACCTCAGATATCAAGTGATCATTATAAAAAAAGTCACTCACCGACCGATGCGCAACGGACGGAGTTACGTCAGCCACGTTGCTCCGATGATTCTGTAACACAAAAATGAATAAATAGAAAAAAACGAAAAAAAAAAATAAATAGAATAAATAAAATGAATAAATAGAAAAGAACAATTAATTTTAAAAATGAGAAATAACACTTACCCCAAGGTTGCTCCGTCGGGGCCCGATGCCTTTGCCAGGCCTCCTCCTCCTCTCAGACCGTCTGGGTGGTCAGCCTTTCTCCTTCCGCACAGGACACTCACAGAACCGCTGTCCAATATTTCGCGATCGAGTACTGTAATAATATAATCGCGACCAATTATTAATTAATTATTAGTTAATTATTTAGTATTAAGTTTAAAGATTTCACCGTATAAAATATTAGGCTTTACAATCGCTGCGACTTTTAGTTTTTGACTTTTTATTTATATATTCGCGATTAGATTTACCGCGATTAGATTTTTTATTAGATATGGACGGTATGCATATGAATTTCATGAAAGTAAATTACTGTGGCTTCCCCATTGTCACCACCGCGAACTTAAACTTCAAAGTTTTTTTATGAATTCTCATAAAAGATCAAAAAAGATTAACTAAGGATGCCTACCTTTTCGAATTCTTTCTCCTGGACCCCTAATTTCTTTAACAACCTGTCCTTCATTTTGGGAAAAGGTTCGCCGTGCTTGATCTTGAAGAAGAAGGGTATATTGAACGTTGAGAAAACCTCTTTGTGAAAATGCGCAACAGGAACTAGCATTTCGCCCTCTGCTAGATTCACTTCGTCAACCGGTATTTCTTCTATCCTATACAACTTGGTGCCTGATGTGTTTAAGTGATCTAATGGTGTATCGTCCACGGGGCCGGGTGACAGCTTGTTGCAAGTCATTTCTAATATCCTCAGTTTCCCCGATCCGTTTTCCGATAATTCTACCTGCTTCTTAACCTCCTCGAGTAAATTAGCAACAGTGCCGTTTTTATTTGGGTAAAGAATCATCTCCTTCTCCTCCTTAAGCGACGGCCCTACCCATATGCACTTGAACTGTTTCTTGTTTTCTAGCTCGTTCACCCTAATACTGAGCTGCTGATAAAATAATTTCTTTACTTTCGTTTTGCAGTACGCAACCAATTCTTTGAGCGTGCCGTCAAATGTACACTTTAAAGGATGGCCGGGAGAATCTTTGTAACTGCAAACAGAATCTCGGAATATAACCCTTTCTCTTAAAGCACTTTAAAATAACTTTTAATGTAACATTATTAGTACAAAGAAGCAGGAATATCAATTCTTACTTTTGACACTTAAAGAATTGTAAAAGATACGGATCTGTGCCGACTCGTTGCGCTACAGCCTTTGCCATTTGATCATATGTCATTCTTAACGAAAGTTCCATTGTAAAACCTGGGTCGTTCGGAATCAGTTTATCACAAAACGTTACTTCTACCCTATAGAATAGATCTCTGAAATGCAAATCGCGTTAAATTAGCAAGCGTATTGCAATATTATAGATATTCAAAGATAGGATTCTCAAGATACATTAGCAAAAAGAGATGAAAGTGTTAGAGCGTTTACTTGTTACTTACTTAAAATATTCTCGACACGTTGGAAGTTCGTACATTTCATTGTCGCCTTCCTTTTGAAATACGATGATGTCACCGTCCATTAATTCCTCCAGAAATTTTTCCAAATCTCCGATAGGTTATCTATTTTCTCGACTAAATTTGGTTTAATTCCCTCATATAAAGCGAGTTCTGTGTCTGGTGGAAATCCGGCACGTTCATTTAAAATTGGTATAAGCTCCTCTGTAAAATTCATTATATTTATATGTATTAGATTTTTTAAATTACACTCAAAATATAATAATATATTCTCTCTAGTATATCAATATTTAAATACATACATATATATATATATATATATATATATATATATATATATATTAAAATTTCAACTTACAGACTTTAGCTACAACAGGCATATAGTGATGACCGCAGTAATGAATCTTCTTATTTTTGGGATCGTAGAGTTTAAAAAAGAGTAAAACATCAGTGTCCTTGTCGAAAGGCGGTAACGCTGTCATGTCAGAGTCTGGAGGTACAAGTTCGACAAATACGTTCCACGGATTGTGATTTTCCGCGCAGTCGATGATGGGCTTTTGAAGATCAGCATCCGGCTCGATTAACGTAGGTCTACAGGTTTGATTTGAACGTGTACTGAAGGGCCAAATGCGAATCTGTTCTATAGGATATTTCTGTAGAATAAATTTGATAATATTAAACACTTTAATTATCCACGTGTGTACTCATTTCGTTCTCATTAATCATTTTTCCTCGACTCTTTTCAATTTATGTGATTTTGAACTCTCTTTTTCCTTTTAGAAAAAGATCATTTCTCTCATTATCATGCTTTTGAGATTCGAGAACAGATCGTATTCGAAACATCAAAAGAATGACGGTACATTTTCCATTTTTGTAATTTTAATTTTGTTCATCTGCCGCTATATCGACTACCAAGTCAAACAATTACACAATGAAAATTATTTGGCGGTGAGTGATGGTTCCCAGTTATCTCTTCCTGGCTAATAAATACAAGCACACAGTAAATATATAAGTATTAGTAATTAAAGGTAATAACTTGATAACACAAATATGTATAGTTTACAAATACGACGATATGTAAATTCTATAATAATCTTACTTTAATTATATAATGTGTGTTGCCATTTCAAGAATACCCAAAAAGGTAATCGTCCGAGTACAGAAATAATTAATAAATCTTGGCGAAACAACAAAGTACCTTAACCATTGTGTACATGCATATATAAAATATACATCTATTAAAATGCTATGTAACCACCACCCATGCCAAATAATTATAACAATGTAATGTGTAACTATAGTAGTGTGGAGATGCTTTGTAACTTGGATTTATGTCTATTACTTGAATCGTATAAGATAGATAAGAATAGCGGTAAAAATAAATAAAATTAACGCGATTTCCGCCTGTGAAATTTTCTAGTATTCAACAATTTATTCGTTATCCTTTTTTTCTTTATTTTTATATATAAAATAGTGATATAGCATTTAAAGGTATTTCTCACGATTAAAGCTATTATAAAGTATTTACTCTATCGATGATATTTTAGCGTTCTTTCATCTCTTTCTCTCTTTCTCTCTCCCTCTCCCTCTCTCCCTCCCTCCCTCCCTCCCTCTCTCTCTCTCTCTCTCTCTCTCTCTCTCTCTCTCTCTCCCTCCCTCTCTCTCCCTCTCTCTCTCTCTCTCTCTCTCTCTCTCTCTCTCTCTCTCTCTCTCCCCCCCTAATTATTTATATGTAACAACAAATAAATAGATAGTATCTGTCAATGATCATAATTACTATTAGCATGGAGAGAATTTTATGAATCAACGACTTGCTTAAGTGATTGCATTCTCTGTTGAAACACGAAGTTCTTACTTTACTCATTATTGTATCGACTTTAAATATTAGTCGATGAAAACTGCGAGGGTGAGTAATATAAACCACATTATGTCTCAGTCACTAAACAATCCAGTTAAATAGCAAACACGCTAAAGAAAACATTTCAAGGAAGCTGATGTTTCTGACACAAGTACTACTTATCGATTATCTCTTCTCTTTCTCGTATGTATTGCAAGAGCTAACAGAACCTTATTAGCTCGAATCGATACTTAGTATATTCTCACTAATAACTGTTGTTTTTTTGTTTTTCCCTAATTCTCTTACACAATTATTCACACATATCCAATCTTTTCTTGAAATATGTTTGTTCATTTTTCATTCACGATTTCGATATACTACAATACAATGATTAAATTTGTTATATAGTATTATACAATGTTTGTTACAATAAACATTCCCAAAATAATCCTAAGGCTCATCACGATATTAGTCTGACGATCAGACTTAAAGTTTATCCAATCCTGGATAAAATATTTCCGATAAAAGTGACAAAAATGCAACACGCACATTAATCATGGATCTTTCTCTTTAATTCCTTGCGTTATTGATATAAAATTATGAATAAGACAATAAATAAAAAAAATCACATGATTCTCATATATGCCTCGCGCGCCCGTACCGAAAAAATCCTCTGTCAAAAAAATGTCCTTGCAATATATAAAACAAATCTCTATATAACATGATTATATAGTTCCATCCATGTACATACAAATATACATGTGATCAGATGTATCATCTTTTGTATCTTTCCCGATGTTAAGCGATTCACCTTTACTTCGAAGCATATTCGATTACACTAAAAAATAAAATCTGATAATGAGCGTCTAAATACTTTGTACCAAAGTATTACACAAGTATTATACTATTCTGAATCCAACATTGTACTTAGAAATGTATATGACTTATATAATGTTAACATTTACCGGTATAGCAGCTTAAAGCTGATATCAATGTAAAATCTCTGTTAAGAAAATTCAAAACAAAGTTAGTAACAACTGCTCGAAAACGAATATTTTCATTAAATAAACTTTCTAATTTGTACACACATATACAATCTCAAAAATTAAACTATCAATGTGTGGTATTTTGCGGTACGTTTTGCGTGTTTCACTACAACCATACTTAACACTTTTTAAAAATACCGTTATAATGTTTAAAATTTGATTTTTTACATACACCTATCTCTCTCGATATTGCGATTTCTATAAATGATACGCCCAAAGAAATTGTTAAGCTTCGCAAAGATATTGAGGCCAAAGCAATTTTCGTAGAAATATTGCAGGAACAAGCTATAAAACTCGTCTAGAATTGCAAATCAGAATCTGATGAGATATATAGTAAACGAAAAAATACACATAAAGGTATTAATAAAATTGGAACAGTTTATTGTACAATAAAATAGGATGTTAAGTCAGTCTCCGCGTCACGTTACTTGGCAAGCCACCAAGAAAGACTTTCGGGAAACAGGCGTGGCACGACAAGATGGCCGCGAGCGAGGTCGATATCAGGATCGAACTCCCGGAGTTGATTTTATGAGAAATGATCATTGATCGACAACTCTCACGCTCGGTGATCGCGACGCTCGAGATACGAGGCACTCGCGAAAACCGGATTCGCGTCGTGGGACGGTTTCGCCGTCGACACGGGTCTTTCGCCACGGATCACGTTACCGCACGCGGTGATCACGTGATCCGTCTGTGTGCGTCGTCCCGTCGTATTACGACGACGAAAACTCGGGAAAAGAGATGTTTCGCGCGACGACCAATCGAGCGGATGCAGATCGCGACGAAACTTGAGCGCACGATGCAAGCACGGATGCACTGAGCGCACTCAACTTTCCGGAATTCGCGCGCGGACCAATCGACCGGTTACGCGCGCGACGAAAACCGGCTCATTCTCCGTTCACGTGAACGGAAAAGCTATCTGAGATGTTTCACGCAGCGACCACTCGAGCGGGTGCGGCTCGCGATGAAACTATTACGGACTTCGCGCAATTACTTTCGGCACTCCCGATAATATAACTGCTACGAACGGCCGGCTCGACTTTCTCCTTAGCACGGCAGAAACGGAAGAGAGCGCGGTCCGCGGATCGATATCGATCATCCCTTGTCGGAACAGTAGGCGCGACAATCGGGTGATCTCGGGTGAATTCGGGTCGGGCCCGAGGGTTGTTTGTGCTCGCGCCAGGGGCGTTAACTGTCGCGACAGCGCCCCACCGTGAAAAATATTTCATTTGTTTCAAGAAATATAAATATTCCCCGCAGATAACATTTTCTTATTTTGATGTAATTTCCATTTCTTTTCATAACATAATTTTTATTTAAAGAGATAATTCTTTCGTTCCAGAAAATATTTACTAGCAACAAGAAAGTTGTTTCTAAGAAAGAAGTAAATTCCTGCTAGGGACTATTGGAGTAACTTTTTTTCTTTAAAGCAATGAAATTTCACTTGAAACAAGTAAATTTTTTTCCGTGTATCATATGTATCATTTGTAAATTAAAATTGGAAAGACGAAAAAAATATATTGAATGCGTTTTCACAGAAATAAACCTGTAATAGGAAATGGAGAAACTCATTTTATATTCTTAACATTCTTAACATTCAAAATTACATAATTTTTATTTTGTAATATTGTTTTTGTACACTTGAGAAAAAATGTACTGTAAATATATTTATTACTTTATATTAAAAATATATGTACAAACAGTACATATATGGAGGGGTAAAAACCACAGTGGTGTAAGTCAAATTTTTAAAAATATTTTCTCGTGTGCATAGATGTAATTCATATATTGTACAGATCGCATCTATCCACACGAGAAAATATTTTAAAAATTTTGACTTACACCACTGTAGTTTTTACCCCTCCATATGTAGATATAATCTACATTTTATATTGTAAATATCAATAGTACATATAGGTATATATATGTATAGTAAAAATTTTTATATTTTTTATTATTTACTTTCGGTCAAATAAAAGTATCTATAACACCAAGAGCATATGTTCATATACATATAATACGCGTGTATGTACATATGTTCATACACAGTGTGTCCCTACAAAGACACTCTGTTCTGTTTCGTCGATTTAAACGAAAGATTATCGCATACGGCGTGATCCATTTTAAATATCCTAAGAAACGTAAAATTACGTTTCGCTCGAAAATATCTGAACATATCGTCGAGACAAAACGTTTCTATTCCGTATGATCGCGCTACTGTGTTATTTATTCAAGTGTAACCAGTTATTCCACCATATGGCAAATTCGAATGACTGCAAAGCAATTAAAAATGAAAAGCGATAAAGCGTAGAAGCGATGATATACGGTAATTTTTTTCCCCCATCTTTTTATTTTATCTGAATAAAATTTTAATAAAACGTATTTTACAGGTATCTTTGGTACGTACTGCGCACGAAACTGAAGTACTCCAAAAAATTTGATAAAGCACTAAATTTTGCACTTAATGACTGACCAGCAAATTATGCTTATACAATAATACTTATACAATAATTAAATGCATGGGAGGAGAAGCGCTCTACAGCGATAAAAAAAATACAAAAAAACAAAGTAAAGATGCTGAATGATATTTTTCAGGTATCTTTGGTTTGTACCATGCATCAAAATGAAGTACTCAAAAAAATTTAGTCAAGCATTGAATTTTGCAATTAATGACTATTCATCAGCCTATGCAATATTCGGAAATTTAAACTCATGAGAGGAAATGCGTTCAGCAGCAATCAAAGAGTATAAAAACTTGCACGGCAATATCTTTTGGAAAGTTCTTAGGGATTACGGCTTAAATCAACGGTTACGACCAGCATAAATCAGCCTTAACAACCAATTAAATTTTTATTTAATGAACAAATTGGTAATTAGTAAAAAAAATACTAATTACGTAAAAATTAATATTTAAGCAAAAGTAAATAATTCATTGCTTAAAAAATTACTAATTTGTCAGAGAAAAATGTCTAATTACGTGAAATTTAGTATTTAAATTTTAGACCTCTCTCCTCCGCGCGAATAACTATAACCAAAAAAGACCGTAATTTTAACGGTTTCGGTTTTCTTTACTAAGAAACCGAAACTGAAACTGGAACAATTACTTGAAGTTTTATTAAACCATATAACCGGAACCGAACTGAAATTCGAGTCTCTGATTGACATACTATGATAAGTATCAACGCAAATCACCGAGCACACAAAATTGATGTAAAATTTAGTATTTAGGTAGTATTATACATATGCATATTTTCTTCCTTTTCTCTTTTTTATTTAGATCAGATAAGAAGGATTATAGAACTGCTTCTCTGATAGAGTGAAATTTGTTAAAATTATCATGCAATTGAATTATAATGGAATCATCACTGACGATACAATAGTAATTGGGGACGTAAGTTTTATCAATGTAGTTGACAATAACTTCAATAATGAGGACAAAACTGAGGACAAAGGACACTTCGAGTATCTGTCGAAGATCCCATACTGTTAAAAAAATCTGTATTAAAAAAAATATAAAAATATAGAAAGTTTTTATGCAGACACCGTATATACAATTTCAAACACAAAGTTGAAAATTAAAGGAGTGGTGTTTCAAAAATAAAAATATCGAGCTGTAATATTACTATGCTCAACTATTTGAAAATTCATATATCTGTAAAGGAATTTTGATCTTTAAGCTAAGCATATTTAAATTAAGAAACAGTTTTCTAATTTTTATGACCATGATTTAAATATACTTAAAGATCAAAATTCCTTTACAAATATCTAATTTTTCAAACAGATGCACATAGTAATATTACTATTCGTTACTTTTATTTTCGAAATATCTATTTATTGTACGTCAATAATGGGTGTGCTGTAATCATAATAAAAATATGTATTTCATCACTTTGATGCATTATTTAATATTTTCACAACTTAGAGCCACCGCACAAGACTCTCGTATGGTCACGTAGCGTAACGTAACGTGAATCAACGCACAAGAAACGTATCGGTTAGAGCCTCCGTACAAGCTCTCGTATGGTAACGTAACGTAGATCAACGCACAAGAAACGTATAACGCCGTAACGGCCGTAACCAATACGTTTCTTGTGCGTTGGCTCACGTTATGTTACGCTACGTGACCATACGAGAGTCTTGTGCGGTGGCTCTTATTTTCGAAATTTATAACACTTAAAATATTGAAAATATGTTACTTTGAATCTAGCAAAACATATATATAACTCTTCCTCTCTTAAGGAGAGAAAGGAAAAGAAATAATGAAACATCTGCAATGCTAATAAAAATATCTTACAAAAATGCCGTGAAAATCATCAAATGCATCAACGAATATATCTTGATAAAAGAATCACTCGTACTCACCTCTCGATTTCTTCTTCTCCTGATCATACATTATGACTACTTCCATGACTTTACCAAAGCGAATAAAATAGGATGTTAAGTCAGTCTCTGTCACGTTACTTGGCAAGCCACCAAGAAAGACTTTCGGGAAACCGGCGTGGCACGACAAGATGGCCGCGAGCGGGATCGATATCAGGATCGAACTCCCGGCTCCCGGCGTTGATTTTATGAGAAATAATCCGACAACTCTCACGCTCGGTGATCGCGACGCTCGAGATAGAAGCACTCGCGAAAACCGGATTCGCGTCGTGGGACGGTTTCGCCGTCGACACGGGTCTTTCGCCAAGGATCACGCTACCGCACGCGGTGATCACGTGATCCGTCTGTGTGCGTCGTCCCCGCCGTCGTATTACGGGCGACGAAAACTCGGGAAAAGAGATGTTTCGCGCGACCACCAATCGAGCGTGTGCAGATCACGACGAAACTTGGGCGCACGATGCAACCCTCTGCACGGATGCACTGAGCGCAGAGCGCACTCAACTTTCCGGAATTCGCGCGCGGAATCCAATCGACCGGGTACGCGCGCGAAGAAAACTCGGCTCACTCTCCGTTCACGTGAACGGAAAAGCTATAAGTATCTGAGATGTTTCACGCGGCGACCACCGACCACTCGAGCGGGTGCGGCTCGCGATGAAACTATTACGGACTTCGCGCAATTACTTTCGGCACTCTCGATAATATATATAATTGCCACGAACGGCCGGCTCGACTTTCTCCTTAGCACTTAGCACGGCAGAAACAGAAGAGAGCGCGGATTCGTACCTCGCACCTCGTGCCTCGTATAAGCGACGTTCAACGACTAACGTATTACTTGCACGGATGCGCGCGCGCCGCACGGCGAGGCGAGCCGAGAGCCTCCGAATCCGGCCGAGTCACGTTCGGCCGCTCTCGCCGCCGCGCGGCGAGTCGGGTCCGCGAATCCCCCCGAATCCGCCCGAATCACGTTCGGCCGCTCTCGCCGCCGGCCGCCGCGCCGGCGCGGCACGTGGCCTCTCTGCTTATGTATGGGCGCATTCAGCAGACCAAGCCGCTCAGTAGCAGTCGAACGTGATTGGCTCTTACTTTTGGAACCAACCAATCAACGCAGAGTATTGATAAGACGAACTCAACAGTTGTGTCTGCTGAACGCAGCCTATGTACAGTTTACTTGCACCTGCCACACTCGAGTTGGCTCGTTTTCTCTCTCTCCCCAACGCCCAAATATACGTCCGTCCTATTTCAGATGCAGAAAGCGCTAGGAAGTGCAAGTAAAACAAACGGACCTAAAGGACGAAAGGGGTTCATATACGTTACGATCACACAAGGGAGAACAACACGCTGTTTACGAGCACTGTCAACTGGGATCAACTGGGATTAAACGACAAGAAAATTGACCGGTATAAATAATATTGCTTCTCTCCTTTCGTAGCGATCGCGCGACAATTAATCCTATACATGTTCTCAAGACGGATTTAATTTTTGTGAATTGTCATAAATTAATGAATAGCTTACTCTATGTATATTTGAAGTTTTTAAAAGAAATATGTAGATATATCTACATGAAATCAGAGTGTTTATAAGATTGTAATTTTTGCAAGTTAAAAGACTGTTTTCGAATAAATAACCTCTCCGGCTTTTATTTAGATACTTTTATATATTTATAGTATCTTTTACTGTTAGATAAAAATATGTTGGGCCATTGGAAATTGGAACGTTTGCATATTCATTGTATTTTCTTACCCAGGAACGGAATCATTATGAACGAGGATGCAGATAATTTTGCGTGGACTCGCCAGCTCGAGTGTCCGTCGACAATATACAATGATTCAGTAAAGAAAATGTTCGTCTTACTTGTGTATCCATTACTTTGTATCTATTTACTGGAGCTTGCCATGTTATCGACTTGCCAATTTTTTTCTTTTTATCAGATTGTGCAAGGGAGTATTGGAGTTGTTATGGGAGGACATTTCCAATTCTGTGTTTCCTGCGGCCCAAGCCTGTAAAATAAGAAAGAACATTTTACTGTACAAACTGAAGCATGGGTTGAACGACTCTGCAATTTCATCTATGAGAGAGTTGAATCAACTGAGATCTAAAAGCAGCACATTGAAACAACAGATATCTGCGCTGGAAGAAGAATACGAAGAACAGGACTATACTGTCAGACAAAAAAGTAAGATGAAAACCAGTTGATCTTGAGAATGTTTTAATACAGTTTTAACAAGTTCCATAAAATTGTTAGTGCAACGATTGAAGGATATAAAGAGTAAGTGTTCGGTAACCAGTACGAGGAAGGATTTTCTCAAATTAAAACATGGCGAAACCAGCAAGCAACTGAAAGATTGCGGCGACATGAGACGAGTGTGCCAGCATTTAATGCCAAGCACCTCTATGGACATAGATCAACAGAAATTAAGGGAGAATCTACATATGATAACAGATCTGCGTCGTTCAGCCATAGATAAGAAACAGGTAAATCTTTTTTATAGAATATAAAATAATATTTGCATGTAAAATAGTATTGACGAAAATGACATTTTCCAATAACAGATATGGACAAAGGTATCGAGCTCTCTCAGTGGTATTGGCGTACACCCGCTGTGGACACACTTGTATCAAACGCTGTCGCAAGATTTAGACACATTAATGAAATTGGAGACCAAAAGCGACTTGGGCAGTTCGAGTGTAGTGGGCGAAAATATAGATATTGGTATCGCAAGAGCTTGCGGTCAATACATATGCAGTATTTCGAAAGGCATATCGTCTAATATTAGAGCTAACATGTACCAACAACGCTTAGTGGAATTCATTGAACTAATAGAGGTACCGTGAAAAGATTTCAAACTATGAGAAAAGATGATTGACAGAAAAATTAAATTAAGATTAATGCACACTTCGTCTTGCAGTCGTTAGCCCATGAAGATGTGAACGCGTGGTTAGCTCTGAAATTGGAGGTGAGAAAGTTAGAAGCCGAACAGTCGTATCGGCAAAACGAAGTTCAGAAGTTGAAGAACACTATCCAGGAAAATTCCTTGCTCAATCTCGACATAGCTCGATTAACGTCCGACATAGAGACGATTGACGCACAGATGGTACGTATTGGTACATATTCCACACTCTACATACCCTTGATACTGATATCGAACATATTGCAGGAAAAATATATAAAAGACATTCAGCGATCTATAGCAGTTTTAAACTCTACGCCGACGCTCATATTTAAAGAGAAAGAGAAGCTGCATCACGAATTGCAGAAAATAATGGCGTTACAGGTCGACAATTACGACGCGAAATGCGTGAAGAATGCGTTGGACATCGAACTGGATATGTTTTATAATATCTTGGATCTCAATGCTTTACGAAAAGTAATGTTGAAGGGAGATGTGGGACTATACAGGTTGGTATAAAAGTTTTTCACGTTAAATTTTACATTATTATCGTAAAGCTAATATATAATGAACAAATTTTCTCGCAGACACGCAATCTGTGGCCTCGACAAAGTCTTCATCACCTCAGTCAATCCGCAGTGCTCGAGGATCAAGCCTTACTTCCCAATAATACAAATACCGATATACTCCCTCATAGAATGCTATAAAAACGCAATTGCCAATATAGTTTACACGAAACTGCACTGTTCGTCGTCAACTGAGGAGATTGAGTGCGCAGATAAGTTAATGCCGTCACGAGAAAAGTGTAATTACAATAGTTTGGAGCTGCTGAATCTCGCCACAGTCGTTTGCGATCAGGCGCGCGAGGAGATCAAGCGCTTCGACGCCGTCCTGAGTGCTTGGTAAGTTAAACCGTCAAGATAATCTGACGTTACAGTTATTTTAACTATAATCATGTTTTTAGGGCGAACCAAGATGTACAAGAAGCAATGGCACTCGACGAAACGACCGTGGACGGTGTGTCCTTTAAGGATTGGTTGCAGCGTTACAATTTATTATTATACATGATACAAAATAGCAATTAAGTGATCTATATATTGTAGTCTGTCGCCGTTCATTTATATTATATTGTTACGTGTTCAAAGAATTAGAAATTTAATTCGACAAATAAATTTTGTAGATTCTAAAAAAATATTACGTCTACTGCGTTTTTTTTTTCTTGAGTGGAAAACAATCGTCAATTCTGTACTTTGTACGAAGTATATTACTAAGTACGTAACGTTTTCTATCTGAATACACGTTTTCATTATGCAGTATGTGCGACAAATGTAAAGCATTCGTTAACGTTGAAACAGATGTCTCATATACTGATATAAAAACCCGTTGAATTTTCATGCACTGTCATTTCGCGAATAAACACTAAACATCTTAGCAATAATGTGATTTCAAATTCGTGAAACAGATGAGGTATGTACAAATACACATTACGCAGCATCAAGCTTAGATAGATTTAACAAATATATCATTTAGTATAAAAAATTATTTCGCTTTTTGCGAAATAATTTAACCGATAATAGATATCCGATATTACATATATATATATATATATATATATATATATATATATATATACTTTTATACTAAACCGCAGGAAGGGTTGGGTACGTCCCTATAAAACGCCATTTCTGAAATTCTCTGGAATTGGAAATAAACTTTACTACTACTACTACTACTACTAAACCGCAGGAGCAATAATTCAAAGTACACAGGCATAGTAAATAAACTTATATTTTTCGCAAAAATACATCACGTAATACACGTTAACCAATTCGGTTTTAACACAATTTTTTTTTATTAAGCGGTCTGATCATGGCATACTTTCTTTGTAAATTTAAATTTTTGCAATATCTTCAAAATTGAAGAAAATATAGTACACGAAAATGTGCTGTGACGTCATATCTTATATAAGAAATGACGTCATACCTTTTGAAGTTGCCGTCATCAAAGAAACTTTAGCAAGCTATAACTTTCTCAAATTTAGGTTTTTTTTTAATTCAAAAAGTACTAAAAATCGGCTTAGATTCTCTACATTAATTATGGATACCGCTTAATAAAAAAAAAATGTTAAAACCGAATTGTGTGATTAATAAATTTCGGTTACAGTACGACGTAAAAATTCTCTCGATGTAAGGGCACTTGGAATTTTCATATATCGCTACCTATCGAGATTGGCAGCGCACGCCCGTAATTCGCTTTTGGCACCCCACTTCGGCGAGTCACTTGCAACAAAACAACTTCAAGTTCTCTACCGAGTGGAAGAAAAAATTCGTTGGATTGTCCGCGTATTTCTTTTGTACCATACGCGGGCATTTAACATTTTTCATCGTTCCAGTGATCGTATATTAATCAATATTTAAAAAAAAAATCAGCCGTATCTAACAAAAAAATCGACGGCTCCAATTTTTCGAGCTGAAATATTCTGAATTCACGGAATTCCGAATTTTTTTTTACATAGATTTCACGAACGCTCGCGTATGGTATACGCATCAATTATTGCAGATCACGCACATGACAGATCGCAGTCGAAGAGCTCGTTACCAGTTCGAGTTCAATTCTTTCGACAATAATTTCTCTTCCATTGTTAAGCTACGAAAGTATATTCTTTATTGTCTATCGCGAGGAAACAAGCTCTTCAATTACGCTCGCTGCAATTACTCGAATCGCAAGACTCAAGAATGTATAAGTGAGAAGGGCAGTAATCGGATCGAGATCCCAAGAAGTCGAAAATTCAAGGCGCCCTTTGGACTTTTCTTTTTCCTTATGTACGTAGCCGCAACTATAAGGGTCATGCACCCCAACGAGCGATTTTATTCATATAGCTTCCGTTTCTTATATATATGCACATGTGGATTTATATAAATTAGCCCTCGAACTTGATTTTTTTTTTTTTTTAATTGCCTCGAAGTGTGGCACGGCCGTCGCACTCCTCGGACTCTTCTTTAGTAGTATATAAAACTAGCCTACCTATGTACAAGACGCTATGTATTACATACAAAACGCGCGCGAAGCGAGCGAGACAGATAACGTTGCGACCATCGCGGTTTCAATCGACTTCAGCTTCGGGAAGAATATAAAAGCTCGACAGTACTTAATAACAATAGTCATAGTTAATAATAAGTAGATGGTAATTAAAAGCAGGAAGTTAAAAAACAGGCATTTAGCATATCTACATTTTTGTCCGCAATTTTGCAAGATGAGTATCTGTCTTTTTTAATTCGTTCATCTTTTGTCACTTTAAACTTCAAACTCGTTCTTTTAGCCTAAATAATATGCTGTCCGTTTAAATCTCTCAATCCGAGGTTTCTTCGGAGATGGTTCGACTGCCGAGCGGAGGGAGATTCTCAATGTTCAATCTCTCAGCTGAAGAAGCTAACGATCGCGAACGCGAAACCCTAGCACGCTTCGCGCGCGCGTTCACGCGTTATAGTACAACCGAGACGGCGAGCATCCGCAACGAGCATCGGCACATCCGCGGTGTGGAAGGCGTCGCGACGCCGGGACCGAACGTCGGCGTGGCGGCTACTGGACACGCGAAGGAAGGGGGATGTCGAGAGACCCTCTCGCGAGTCGACGTACGCACGATCACAGAGGTCGGTTACTGGCATTTCGAACCGATGCTTTTGAGCTTTAAGTATTGAGCAAAAGGCACGCCTGTCTTCCCAAGGCACACCGGCGCGATCGTATCTTTTCTGCTCCCGCACTGAATGTTTGAGAACGGTCAACTCGATAATATCTATTTTTCCCCGGCTTCGTTTACGATCGCGGGAGCACCTGGACACGATCTGCCCGAGCATCCTTTTGCGTCAGTCGCCGGACCACGGTCGCGCACGGCTGCTCGGACTGCTCGGATCTAGCTGGAGAATCGTCGCGCTCGTGAAGTATCGTATCATCAATGAAGTGCATCGACGTACGCTTCACACCGCGAGCCGAATACGTGCGACGTAATTTTGTACTCTTTTTCTTTTTCGATAGATGCGTCGATCTCGGCGGGGCCTTCAACCCTTCGTGTTTAGATACGGCAAATTAAAGACAAGGGAAGAGAGAAAGAGAGAGAGAAAGAGAGAGAGAGAGAGAGAGAGAGAGAGAGAGAGAGAGAGAGAGAAAGACAGAGGGACGAAGGCCCACTAATCCTTCGGCGATTTCGCGGAAGAAAAAGAAAAACACGACGTCGTGGCGAGAGAAGATCGACTAGGCTATGCGCTCGCTCGAGGGTTACTCGAATTTCGTTGCAAACGATTTTCGGAGATTGAGCTCCGTCGCTAGGCTTTCGCCTTTCACGTAATAATCGGCGGCATCCCTCCTCCTGGGCGAGAAGCCGTTTGCAACGCCGTTGGCGACGCCGTTTGCGGTGCCATTGACGACGCCGTTCGCGACGCCGTTCGCGGTTCCATTTGCGGCGCCGTTCGCAACACCGTTCGCGTGTTTGCCCTTTGATTGATGTTCCCCCTTGACAACACCGTTGGTCATCGCCACCTTTCTGGGTTTCTTCTGCTGATAGCTCTGCTGGTAGAACTCCTTGAACAGGAAGAGGAACATGACGGCATGCAGGCCGATCCACCAGACGAACGCCTTCGGGTAGTTGCACTCGATGAAGAGCAACTGGAAAGCGTGGACCATGATGGCGATGAACTGCAGCATCTGGAAGGCGGTCAGATACTTCTTCCACCAGAGGTACGGCTGCACCTTTGGACCCATTGCCGCCAGAAGATAATATGTGTACATCACGATGTGGACGAAGGTGTTCAACAAACCGAAGAAGGTCGAGTGGCCGCCTGAAAGATCATCAACAGAAATTAGCATGAAATTGCTCGCAGTTCGCTCATTTCCGATCATCGAAGGCTTGACGTAAAAAACGACAAATACTGCATTCTCAAAATTACATACGCGGAGTCACAAGGATATGAGTCATCAAGAGTATTAATTACAAGTTGTTTCCGATAATCGACAGCTAAAAGCTATATATCGTATCTTTGTTACGATATATAGCTTTTAGCTAATAATTGCTAAAATAACACGTGTCCGCGTTTTCGCAAGAAAGATTATTATCAAGTTCTCGAAAAGCACATATTTAAATTCCAAATGTGCCGATTAGGTTTTAAAATAATGATATACATGTGAGAAAACAAGAAAAATAATTCTTTTGCGTCTCTCAAGAAATTGATCACCGTGGCCGTTTTCGTAACAGTTGGTCCATATATGCTTAGATAACAAGCCGGCGTTATTTATTGTCATTTTGATGTCAAAATGATGTTTTTGACGACATTTTAACATTGAAATGATGACAACGTCAACTCGCTACCTGAATATATACAAATATATAAGAAAAACTCTTAGTTGAGGGCTCGCGACATTGACACAAATTAGTTTTGCAAAATCGGTCGAATTTCTGCAACGTAGGAATCATACGTATCAATATGTAAGGAATTACATAAACAATTTTCTACCTACCTGGCGTGAACTTGACACCGAACCAGACCGACATGGGCATGCAACCGTGGTGAATCACATGCAGCGTAGACACGTGATTATTCTTCTTTCTTAGCACGAAAAAGATCTGGAAGGAGATGCGCGCGATTAGACCCGTGAAATATAATTGCGCGTCCCGGTAAAAGGGAACGTTTACAATTAGACCACTATATACGTACCGTGTCCATGAATTCGGTAAATTTCGAGAAGTAATACCACCAGCTTGCATGGACCATCTGCGATTTCGAAATATCGATTAGAAGAAGCTTTTTAATCACTTTAATCTAGTCGGTTTTATGTATGAAATTTTCTTTGAATTTACTCTACTCGAAAAATTTTATCTTGAACATGTGTGTGAGATACTCTTACATTTCTGTCGAAGTTCAGGATTCTTGCCTTCGATCTCTGTTACACACTTAAACAGTTTTAAACACTTTTTTTTACATATTATGATTGCAAGTGAATTAAAAATTAGTTCAATTAAACAGGAAAAGAGAGAGAGAGAAAGAGAGGGGGAGAAGGAAGAGAAAGGGAGAAGGAATGTGCATGTTGCATTGATACAGCAATTTACAAGCGAATTCGCTTACGTGCGTCTCGTTAACGTAAACAGAATAATGGGTGAGACCACTGGCGGATCCTAGGTGGAGGATTAGGGTTAAAATCCTTCTTTCAAATAAAAGAAATCGGTTTTATTGGATCTGTTTTAAGAAAAATCTAAGAAAAAAATGCATTAAGCATTAAAGCAGGATCAAAAGTTCTCGTTGATCCTGAAGTAAAAGCTAAGCGCGATGACTAAGAAAAATATGAAAGCAAATAATTTTGCCGAAACCCCTCCCATCATCGACGTCAGGATCCGCTAGTGGGTGAGACACAAAATAAACGCAATTATTAAGTGTTTTTGAAAACCAGTTTTTACAAGAATATTAAAGCATTTCGCGAGTGCACACATTAATTTGTGTCACGGTGGTGTATTCGAGACGTTGAGGAGTCCGTGAAAATCGTCATTAACATCGGCGTGCGTCACAGTACATATGGATACGATGACAGAAATTAATGTGACGCGATAGCGCGTAAATGGGCGAGTCTACGTAGCTTCACGGTCGTTACCGTTTCTAAGGCACAATGATACACAGCGTGTGTTAAACAGTGTTAATCGCACAGTTAGAGTCGTTCTATCGCGCACTCTACTGAGTTCGCGACTCTACGTACTAAGCTACTTTGCCTCTTCTTTTAACGTATGCTATTTTACGGCCTACTATGTACATTGTACAGAACCGGTCATTATCGAGCTACAAGATCGCAGGTTCTTGGAATAATTTTTCAATCGGTAACAGTTTATTAATTTACAATGGGAAAAATATTCGAGAATCGTATATATAAAGTATACAATGTTAATCCAACGCGAATCAACATCATCTAATAAGGTTCATCAAAAAATTACTTTTCTCGTTTCGGTCAAACTTCTAATTAATTGACCGGTTTTGTGAAGCATTTCAATAAAGTTAGATATACAAACGCGAACAGAAAGAGATCAAGGCAAGGGCAACTGTTAATCACGGAAGATCACCCACCCTCAGTACTTCAGGTCTGTCGCTGTAGTCTACAGGTTGACATCTTAGAGAATAGTTTCCAGTCAGCCATCCGGATATCCCTATCTGCAACCACATTCGCCCAGAGGCCATTCGCCATCGATCAATGAATAGATTCAGAAAATAGGCATAATACAGCAGATGTATATTGCGCACAAGCTTATCAACTACTTTCGCACTACTTAAGATATCGTGTCGCATTCTCCACGAATGTCGAGCGATGCCGCGTCTCGCACCTACAACAGGAAAAGGAGTCGCAGCCGGGTGAAAGAAAAGGGGCTTGCTTTGGCCCGCGAAAGAAACGCGAAGAAACGGGATGAATTTAGATTCCTCCGGTTGAAGGATAAATCAGTGGAGACTGAAAAATGTGCGAAAAATGTGCGAAATCTACAATTGCGATTCTCAATTGCCGATGGGGGTGCGACATGCGTTCAACACTCACAATCAGCCGATTAACGCTCGACTACTCTACCGAGAGCCGAAATAGCGGATATCGAAGCGGTGAAAAATTTGATCGAGGCGCTCGAGGAACATGGGACATGCCAGGCTCTCTAATGCGAGATGAAGAGGAAAGCGTAAGCTCTTCCGCGCCTAAATCATCTCCGCGCTACATTCGCCCCCGCCGCGCCGCAAGCCTCCGCTCCGGAAAAGGAGTAGCCTATCTACAAAAATAACGTATTTATAGATGAATATCTTTCGTCCATGATATCAGCGGTCTCGATGCGATTCGGTGATTTCTGTTGCGATTGGCGTCTCGTTGAGATAGTTGGGAGGCAGTTGAACAGTCCGGCTAGGATTAGACCGATTACTTACCCTTATCGCGGTAGGGCTGTTGGAATAATCCACCGGCTGGCAGCGGAAACTATACTGGTCCCACCATCCGCCCATCAGACACTGCGTTGCGAAAGAAACGTACAATCGTGCTTCGCACATCTTTGCCATTGGTGCATTTCCGTGGCACGAGATCGGTCATTGGAGTTACAAGCGCATTCTCGTCGCGTAATTCTTGTCGCGGCAAGTAATGTAACGACAGTGTAACATGTTTTCGACAGTGCGATGTAACGATACACTCTTGCAAATTCTGATAATCACATCTAAAGAGTCGAAGGGTCCTTGATCGTTCCCCTTTTTTGCAATCACGAGATATAAGCTCAGCCGGGGAATTTGCACCAATGACAAACGTATTCGTTAGCGACGTAATCGAACGTAATCGCGACTGTTAAGATAGAAAGTTTTCGTTGGACGCGCGTTCCGGTGGTTACCGGCGGTAAAAGTCACGGAATTGCTAGATCGCGCAACTGTAAATAGCAGCGTATCGTACCCTAAGACCATAATCATCCGTTTTCGACCGTGTCGCGACAAATGCCGTGCCGTCAAACCGAGCGTGAGCTCGATAATGAGTTTGAAAGCTGATTTGGAATTAGCTAATGAATTTTCGAGTCAAACATAAACAAAAAGAAACGGGAATTCGGCGAAATTGTGCGCAGATAATTATGACTTATTTTCGGCACTCGAGAGAAAGTCCGGAATATATCATAAAAGATTTTATGCAATTCTGTGTCAAATTATACGAAATACGAAATACAATATAAAAAAAAAGAAGTTTCCCCGAAAAAAAATAAAGAAAATCCAAATAATCGTCTAAATATTTGTTGCAAGCTTCGCTCTGAAATTCTGAAACGTTGTATTACAGTAAAAACAAAATATTTGCTTCGATTAATGATCGGCGAGTCGAGGAACGGCTGAAATAAAACAGGAACACAATCCGACTTTTTATGTCTCCTGAAAAATTCAGCGGAAAATTTTTTTTCAAATATCCAATTCAACCGGCGTTGAACGATCGATATCGCGGAAGAACAATCGGACAGGTTCTCACCTCGTAGAAAAGCCATGCGGAGAAGATCACTTGTAACAGGTTGTAGACTACCAAGGTGTTGTTAAGCTGGAAGGGTTTCCGATTCTCCATAAGCTTCGGCCCGAGCACCTTGACGAGGTAGACGTAAGAGAGGCAAATGAGTAACGTAGGGAAGGGTGAACTCATCAGTAGCCAATTAGTCGTCCTCGTGTCTGTAAAGGAACATCAAAACGATCCCCGCGGGAGTGACCTCGAAGTTTCAATCTTTTGTCGAAAGGACGCGACGTTATTTTATTCGTTTTTTCAGCCTTTTCGATTGTATCGAACGAATTGATGAGAAATATAGCAAAGAAACTTCTTATTACGATGTAGCAGCGTAAAAATATTTAGATTTGTCGCTAGACGGTACAATACCGAAAATACGGCACGTTTCGATACGAAGCGATATCGAAGCTGCGCAGATTCAAATTTCCGTCGTCCGCGATTAATTCTTTCCAGAGACGATCGTGATCGAGTCGGAAACGACCTCGTGTTGCACACAACAGACGCGATATGCAACAATGGACAAATGTATTAACGGCCGCAGGCGATTTCCTTCTTTCTCTCTCTCGCTCTCCCTCCTTCTCGTATGCACAGTAGTAAATCACCGCAATCCAGTGACCATGATTTAATGGCGGCAAAAATCGTCCTTCGGCTTCGCTTCGAGAACTCCTCCTCTCATGACGTCCTTCGAAGGTTCGATCACCCTTCCCTTGGTTTTCCCGGTAGAAAAAATTAACGATCGGATATTTCCATGGGCGTTCCATGGAATTCTCCACCGGATGGATAACAAACGCGTTTGGCTTCATCTACGCGCACGAGGATTGTGTGGTAAGACATGAATAAGGATAATGCATTTGCGTGTGCTATAAATGACCCTGTTTTGACGTTCAAAAGAGAGCAACTTTAAGTATAGTTAAAATATGAACAAGAAAAGGTTATTTACTACCTGCGAGCACATGAGCGTTTTCGCAAAAAAAATAGCTCGTGCAATGAGTAACGTCATTTTAATTAAAAAAAACCATGCATATAGAGAAAAATGAAAAATACTTGCGTCTTCGTGAATTGTATATACATACGCGTGTTTCCTTCATTTTTCACGCGGGAACAAAACATGTGTATCTTCGCGAAGCCGCTCGGAAGCCATCATCGTATAACTTTTCTTTTATCGCGGCATTTTAATGTAATCCTTGTGTCTGCATTATACACAGATCGAATAATTTGCACCTTCCGCATGCAAATCACCGGCGGAATGAATAATCGAGCGCTCGCGAGACGTTAATGACGCTAACGAAGCACTTTTATATCCCGGCTTACACGCGCCGTACCGCATGGTTTTTCCACGCTAATCACGGCGGGATGTTAATTAACGTATCGATAAACGCAGAGCGATTCTCATTGACCGAACAAACGACAGAGAGATAAAACGATCAGATCGTTAATCGCGGTGCAAAGTCGTCGGGCGTAGGATTCCTCTCGTCGGCGAATTGCGAAAAGAGGCGCCCGCGTTGCGACAAACGCGACGGCACGACACGGCCGGCCGGCCGTCCGTACGGAATAAAGAATTACTCCACTTTACTCGCACGACCCGACGCCGCGATTATCAAAGTGACATTTCGTTACTGCGCTCGAAGTGGGACAGTGACGGTCTCAAGGAAACTGACAAGTCCTCTGACAATCGCCCGCTCCACTTCGCGCAACGCGACAATCGCCCGGCAGCGACGCGATAAAGTGACATTGACAAACTACCACGCACATATTTTGACATTTGTTATACAGGACGTAAATAAAAAGTAAATATCCGTAGGAAGAGGTTTCGTTTTCCGTGACTTATTTTCGAACGTTCGATACATGCGCTTATCAAACTCGAACCGCGCAATGCGTAAATATCGTTCGAATTTTTCGAGATAAAAGCCCTGAACTTGGGGAACAAACGAGAATTTATGCATCGAGAAACCTTGGCGCGCATAATTTTTCTCGGAAACAACTATAAAGTCTAAATAGCTTATAAAAAATTAATAATAGAAACATAGACGGAACAAATACCAGTGAGACGCGCGCTCGGAGTTATCTAAAAACTGTTAAGCGAGAGAGGGAAATAATGCTCGACAACAATATCACCGCCCACTATTTACATCGTTCTCTCCCATGCGTCAATTATGTAAATCCGAAGGACTCTAATATCGCGGCATCCAACTCTCGAAATTATCGCGCAGCTACGTAATCGTCGATTATAACATGTAACGATGATGTCACTGGGTATACTGACATACTGTAAAACAGTTGAGTTTTCACTGCCATTTATCGAACAAATCTAAATTATTTTCCGAGACTACATGGATTCCACGAAGTACTCCTCCCTCGGCCGTCCCGCGCGCACTTTGTCCGCCGTTAATAATCACCTGCGTGTTTGTCCAGCATGTCGTGGAACCGGTCTATATACTGCATTATGATCGACATGTTGCCGTGTCAGCTGCCCTCAGGTCTACTTTAGACAAAAATTCGGAGCGAAGTCTACCACCCACCCTCTCAGGCGATCGCCTTCTCTCCTCCTGAAACAAAAAAAAGATTTTTTTCGGAGACATCCAACGGTTCCTATATATACAAAATACAATCGCAATCGTGAGATTCGTGACGTGCCGTACACTTTGTTTCGAAACACCGCGGTCTTCTGATGACATATAATAATATAAATGTCATATCCCAGTGGAAAAACGAGATATACCATCGCTTTCAATTGTACGAAATACTATAATTGGAATCATTAATCTAATCTAATCTAATCTAATAGAGCTATGCACGTGAATCCGCGAGAACCGACGAGAACCGGCGAGAATCTGAAATCGCCGGCGTTCTTTGGAAACTTCTTCTCGCTTAAACATTTGTGTTTAGCAAGAGTAAGCAAACTTGATTTTACGATCGCGTTCTATGTCGCGAAGAGATTCGTCGGGGGGAACAAAAGAGTCGAAGAGAGAATCAAAAAACGTTTTAGAATTGTGTGAATGAAAATGTCCGGTTGAGAGTCTGAGATCTTGCGAAATCCGTATATACAAAAGAAAAATACGATCTTTGGCTTGGCAATTTAGTGTCACTGTTGACACTCTTCAATGATTCAGGAGCGACACAAAGAGTCTCTTCGAAATCCCGTCGAGATTGTTGCGTTTGGAGCCCCGGACCAAGCTTGCCATCTAAGCTCATCGGGATTCGAGTTCTTCGCGTCCATTGTACGGCTTACGTGTTACAGCCACCGAATTTTTCATTCGAAAGCGGTCGCACGGCACGATCGGGCAATGCCGTCGCGCAATTCGCCAAGTCGACCATGAATCGGCGACGCGGCCTTGAACCATTCTGGTACGTACAACATACGCCGTACACGCGAATTGAATTTCACTCGCAGCTCGGCAGCTCCGGAGAGGACGAGTATACGGCTCTTGCGAACGCGCAAATCTGCTCACTCTCCCCCGAGCCTGCCTCCTCCATTCGATTCGAATTCGTCGACTAAACGAGGCAAAGAAACAATAATAAAAGTTTTTTTTTAATTAGAAATGGAAATTATCAAAAAATAAAAATTAATGACTTTATTACTAGTTAATAATTAACGGTGGACGATTGTTCGACGTGTCCCACTTGCTCGAGGCTGTAATATTGATCGCTTTACTTGTTACACGTCAGCTTGTTCGCTGTCAAAATAAAAAAAGACAACAAACTGTTTAATTTTTTTTAAGGTAGTAGAAAATTGGAAAAAAAAATACTCATCAAGAAAAAGTTGACGCTAATAGTTTAGCTCAATGGACCGTAATAATATTCGCAATTGGCAATAATACTCGCGTTAAAATCTTGATGGAATTCATAACATCTTCGAATTCTTCTACATAACTTCTACATAACGTAACTTCTTTATATGTTAAAAATTGAAAACGCTATGAATGTTACAAAATATTTCGCATAAAGAAAGTGCCAATATATCGATTTCTACGCTTCGGGGCGGAGAGCAAAATTAATTATGTTAACGAATAGCCGTAGCCGAACGGCCATTAAGAGAAGTTCGATAACCTGAGCTGTCGAATTTCGCTGTGATGAAAAAAACTTGATGGAATTTTTTGCGCGCTAATCTATTTGCAGATCTATCGCCAATAGCGCTTTATCCGCAATCGGACCAACGTGGAAGATATCGATATCTAATAAAGTGATTCTCAGACTTTTTCTCAATTACTGATATTCGCTTTAGCCATGATTAGATAAGCGATTCCAAGACTTCCGCTCGGAACTGATCGAGCGTCGCGCATTCGTGTCGCAAATAACGGTTCCGATAACGAATCCACGATGTGGCCGGCCGATCGATCGATCGTGCTCCGATTGAATCACGTGCGGAATCGCGTGCGAAATCCGTGCCGCGCGCGGGAGATTTCCTGGGGGAGTTGCCGCGCGCGGCACGGAGATCGAAGACGGTACGGGCCGAATGGAATGGAGGTCGCGATCACAGCCCTCCTGCGAGCGATCGCGCTAGATGTTTTGCCCGCTTGCAAAACGAAAAGCCGAAAACGCGCCGAGCAAGCGAAATACCTCGGGATTACGTTGCGAAAACTGTATACATTATAACGGAGTCGCGCGCGCGGCACAGAAAACGGGCCGCGGAGGCCGGGATCGTGTGCGTGTCTGCCATATGCGTTACGCAAGGAATCGGTCGCACCTGCGCAAGCCGTGTGCCGTCCAGCCCGTGTCTGACTACCTGAAATCGTCATTTAATCTAATCGTAAGGAAGAAAAAGAAAGGCAGAGGAAGGGAGAGAGAGAGAGAGAGAGAGAGAGAGAGAGATGGGGGCGAGCGCGTTTCTTCTATCCTATTAACATTGGGGATCTCGCGCAATCGTTTTCAAACCATTTCCAGTTGGGAGTGACAGGAATCTCGCCTATGCCTGCTTCAAGTACATTTCACGGACATCTTACTATACCTACTTCTTCTTTTTTACGCCACACTTGTCTTTGCTTTAAACGCGTCGTGTGTAATGCTTCAGATTTTCCTTTCGTTACGGCGACGCAACCTCTTCCGATTTCGCTCGATGTATCGCGTAATCACGCGTCCACTGGACCACTTTAGTGCCCGAGTATATCTTCGTGAGATCTTTGAGATCGAACCGAAAAATTATAGGTGCAAAAGGAGCGGGAGGAGAGGGAACTCGCGAATAAACTCACGAGTTCATTCATTTTCCTCGCACGAGACCGCGTCGGCGTCGCGTCGTCCCGCTCTAAAGAGCCAATATACTGTAGGTCAGCATCTTTATTTAAAGAAGCCGCACCTGTCTGCGTCTATTTACGGCCCAAGATACTATCGCGGAGTAACGACAATCCGAATTAATGACTGTTCGATGTTATCTCACAGCCCATAAAAATCTATTTCCCGTAAACCGTCGGGCGACCTGATGGACCGATACCTGCCAGTCGGCGGAAATTTATTTTTCTCTTCGCGTATTACAGAAGTCCGCGAGGGAGTACAACGGCTGTGTTCTTAGCGGGAACGGTGTGACGTTGCGTCGCGGCACACAGCGCGACGAGAGGTTGCCACGACTTTATCTACTTGCACAAATAAACGGCGGGGACGCTATCTGCTATGGTTGCATAATGATTTTTTACGATAATCGCGGGGCGGTATAATGCGTTCGCGTAACGCGGCCGAAAGCGCGTGTCGCGAAGGGTTAAATCGGGACGTGATACAACGACGACAACGACGACGAAGATGACGATGTCGTCGTCGTCGACGACATTAGTAGCCGCGGCTACTGGAACGCGTCCAATCTTACGGACGCCGGTCGTGAAAGTGACTTCAAGCTCGGATCGTCGTCGTTGATACTCGTAGACTCGGCCGCGTTAAACGGCACCGTAGGAAAGTTAACGAACATGGCTCAGGCGTGGAAGCCAGTGACGGATCCAGAGGACCCAGCCCCTATCTTGTTATTCCGCTCCAATTGAGTCGTTCGAATGAGGAAGAAACGATTCTTCATTCTTCTTTAAACATTTTATTCGACGGCGATCGCGAGCCGAGAGACATTGAACGACGTCAATGAAAAGTATTACGATCGCTAAACTGTTAATTTTGCGGAGAATTCTTTGTATGATATAATTACAATATTTTCTCTTTCTAAACATTCAGAAGTATGGATGTTGTTATGAGATAAGTTAAAAAAACAAAATATTAAAAAAATTTGAAATTATATTTATGGATTAATGATATAATGTCCTAAGTATTGATCAAACAGTAACAAAATGATTGTAAGTGCCTTTTGCTAATGTTATTGATATGAGCATCCGTCGGTTCCTCGATAAGAATTTCTTATTTATAAATATATGAGCGCACATATGTATTATAATAAGAGATTCTTATTCATCCAGAAGTTTTCAAGTTTTTCTAGCGATCTTTACACGTATCGGTATGATTCAACAGCTAAATTTAAAAATATATTTAAAATGATAAAAGTCAGAAATATATATTCTGTCCAATTTGTTAAAACAAAAATTTTTTTTATCGCGTTCGTAGAATCACTTATATGATCAATAAAAGATAATATTGTTTTCAGCGCATACTTTTGATTTTCAATAAAATAATAATTTTCCTGTCTCATTTAGAACGCTAAATGTGGTCCAAATGTATAGTATAAATATCATTGAGTGTACGTCAAGTATCGTCGGCTCAAGTTACCGGACTGCCACTAAAGAATAACGATCGATTTGATAAATTTCTCTTCCCTGTCATTTACGAAAGAAATGTTATTCTCTTCGCTATTATTTACGAAAGAATACACACGTACGTTTGACTTTACACGCGCGAATTACAGGGTAGATGCAGACAATAGTACAATAGTCAGACAAAAGTAATACCCCGTTGTTCTCGCTTTGCTAAAGTTTTCTGCATCCAGCACTGCTTGATGCCGCGGCAAGCCGAAAGTGCAAGTGTAACTATTATGTGCGACGCAACCAGCCAGCGGTCTTAAGTAATAGTAGCTCGCGCGCTTGAGTAACGAAACAGAGAAAGATGACAAAGACGCGGCTAGAGAAGAAGAGAGACAGATAGAGTGAAAGAGAGAGAGTAGGAGAGTGGGAGATTGAGAGAGAGAGAGAGAGAGAGAGAGGGAGGGAACGGAGAAAGGCCTATCGGACCCAGCATGCCGTCGTCGTTGACACTCCGAGAAATTGCGGTCGCGTGCTGTCACTGTCTAGCACGCCGGAGAAAAGTGCTGGATCGACGAGTGTCGCGGATTACGACTTCGATATAATGAACGCAGCTGGCTCGGCAAAATCGCGTATAAAACTACGAGACTTGATCAGACAGCGTCTGCCGAGTAAGAGAACTGCATTTTATGCTGGAGAACACAATCGATCTGCTTCACCGTTTCATAGATGTTATAAGTAAAAAGTAGTCTAATCTCTTTTATAAGAAAATACTCGTTGAAAATTAATATCCGTTCTACGACGAAGAGAATATACATTTATTTATTTTATGTTTTATATTGATTACTTTTATATTTTATATTATGTATATTTTATTATTTATTATACTTTGAAATATTGATTATACTTAGAGAAATCATGGATAATTACGTACTTGTGTTACAAAGTCGCTTGTGTATTCACTCTCACATTCTCTCTTTACAATAAATTAAGAAATACCTACCTAAAAATGGTAGTAATGAAAACATACACGGAGATATTAAGTGAAATATAACGCAATATAATTGCCAGTTATTATAAGTTTTATGTCACTGGTATTATTATTTTCACATATCAATTTAAGCGCCGATAATAATCGGCGTGCATGAAGCTGAAAGCGAGTTTAATCGCGGAGACCGGACGACATGAAACCGCAACGCAGCGCCTTTTTTCGTTTTAACGCGAACTTATCGTTCTTACTAGTAATTGCATGTCATTAACACTAAAAAAAGGAGAAAGAACGATTGGTCAATACTTGAACGCTAGCAGATGTCAAATTGTTGTTGCCTGATGGGAATCCACGGAAAGTGCAAACGCAGGTCGCGAATTTTCGCATTACGCGACACGATTGCGTAACCGCGGTCGGGATGAAGAGATCGCACCAAGACAGAGAAAAAAAGAGAAGAAAAGGAAAAGAAACGGAAGAATAAAGGCCAAATAATAAAAGGCAAGGCGCGATGGTGAGCTGCGCGATAGCGCAGCGTAATCTATTTCCGGAAAAGTAGGCGGAATCGGAGGCGAGATAGAGAGCGATTAACGCAGTCACTGAACGTGGTGACGCGAATTTTATCGCGACGTCACTATCTCGCGGTTATGTCTCCGACAACAATGTATTCCTCGTTTAGACAGGGTGTAAACATCGTGTACTTTCTCTCGGCTGCAGACGCTGCAGGCTGAAATGAGATAGGAACGCCGCGTTGAAAAACGTCGATGTCGCGGGCGCAGTCGTCGGGAAATGAACGATTGAAAATTGAGAAATTTTGTCGACGAACTCCGAATTTCGGCGCGATACACGAGTAACGAACGTTCAATCGTCGCGCAGGAAAAAAAATTATCAATGGAAATTAATTTATCGTTAAAATATTTAGTTGATGTGACGAAGGTTTTTTTCTACAAGCTACATTACAGAAATTTAAATCGAAATTTGAAGCTCTTTAAAAAGATAATTTAAAAAAAATAAAAGAGAATTGAAACCTGACAATTCAACCTTCTTGCTAAAATTTTATTTTCTACCTTATTTGCATGGCTTTGCTTTTAGCACAAATTTAATACTTAAACAAATATAGAAAACGGGCTGATTAAGAACGCCAGGCGCGGTAAATAATGCGCAAAGTTTTTTTTTTTTATTTTACATATCTTCCAACCTTGACTGCGCGCCGACTAAATTTGTCAGACTTGAAACACAGCTCCGGTTGGAGTAGAAAAATCCTCCCCCCCCCTATACTTAATTAATCGATTCGATTTAATTTGTGATGCTATATGCATCTAAATAACTGTGAAGAAATCATTGCGAAAAATATTACCTCACCCAGGGTTCGAATCTGGAACTTCCTTCATTCCGTGAAAGTGTCGTACCAATTCGACGATTTACCGCATCTGGTTCTTAGTTAGCCCGTTTTCTATATTCGTACGGATTTCCATTGGAACCTATATACTTTGAATTTTAAATCACGCTGGCTGACAGTACGCGTAATATTACAACTAATAATAGATTATTGCGATAAATATTACCACATGCCTAAGTGGTTGAATTGGTACGACACCTTCACGGAATGAAGGAAGTTCCAGGTTCGAACCCTGGCTGAAATAATATTTTTCGCAATGATTTCTTTACAGTTATTTAAATGCATATAGCATCAAAAATTAAATCGAATCGATTTAATTTTACTACTCTAACTGTGTTTCAAATCTGACAAATTTAGTCGGCGCGCAGGATGAAAGAAATGTCAAGAATGAAAGATAGAAATAAAACTTTCGCGCATTATTTACCGCGCCTGGTTTTTAGTTAGCCCGTTTTCTATATTTGTGTGGATTTCCATTGGAACCTATACTTCGAATTTTAATACTTAAAGAAAAAATTGTAAGCGCTAGATGAGATTCAAAATCAACTGGCCAAGCAACAGTTACGAGATCAAAGGGAGATAATAATAATAATTTAGATTCAATTTTGTTGTAGATAATCTTGATTGGAGGTTTTATCGGCATTAAAATACAGATAGGCGCAGGGAATTATAGCATGTGCATTCTCATCTTCCGTATAATTTTTTCACACGATCAACCTCAGAGATAAGAAAAAGATAAATTCTTGCCGTGTGCATGTGACCAATCTTGTTATTACGAGAAATCGTCAGGATGGCACGTATCCGCGGATGACAGGCATTTCGGCGAGGCGTTGCTTCCTTTCTCGCCGATCAACGTTTCTCGCCGTCGAAATTATCGCGGCACGTAACAAAAGTACAAACACGTACGTAAAATCGTCAAAGGAGCGCGTGTCGAGACCGCCATCGCCTTAATTAACCGTCGTATATGATTATTGAAATTGTCCACTAGGGCTGCGTTCGGGGAGCGCGCTATTAGCGCTATTGCATCATGCTATCTTTATCGCTCATCAAGTGTAGAACAAGGATAGAATAACCAAATAGCGCTAATAGTGCGCTCCCCGAACGCAGCCTTGATCACACCCAGGAGAAACCAAAACTTTGACCCACGTCGAAAGGGTCCCTTCGTGAATGTTGTTCAAAGAAACTGCGAGATTGTTTGTATAAACTGATTAATAAAGAAATAATAATCAGAAGGCGTCTGACGATAACAAAACGGAGATATCATCGTCACGATTACGATGATAAGTCACTTCTCTTTCGAGTATCCCGCGAGATTATACAAATATTAAAATAATTAATGGATGATCACGCGCGATAAGCGAGATAATCGATTCGGTAGATTAAGCGAGATTTGACGTGATTTTGGAGCGACTTCTTAATCGCAACTTTAACTGCTGCGGCCGAAGACAACGCATTCTCAAAGATTCAAGGTTGGATTTTCCAACATAATATACACTCGGGGTCACGCATACCTTCAATCGGCTCGTTAATTGCACAAACCTTGGGCAGCGACTTGCTTAGCGCCGAAGATTCACTTGGATGGCACTGCAATGCCGCGCCGCTTTCCGTCTACGGTTTTTACGCGTAATTTGCCGTGTTTATGTAAGAGTATCGTGGTAAGGTACAGGGTGTCCCGTACCTTGCGGCACAGCATCGGGAAAACAATAATTATACTTGAGAAAATGAGTAAAAAGTACAAATGTTTCTCATATAAAATTTTTTTTAGACGAAAAAAGAGAAAGAAAAATCAATCTTGAAAAAATAAAAAAACTAGATAATTTTAATAACATTTCCTTGGATAATTTTCAACAATCTCTGCACATGATCTCCGCACATTAGGTATTTATACGATATAAGCCTCGATATAAACATTATACATAATATATTTCGGCAATAGCTAAGGTAAAGAAAAATAGAATAAATCTCTTAAAAAATGAGTGCAATTAAAAACAGAATCACAGTTACCTATGTACTGACAATTATATGTATAAAATATTAAGCTTATTTTACTTAAGATAGTGGTGTACAAAATATGTCGTTAAAAAATGTACAATCGAAGTTTTATGGCTGTAAAGTTTTTTTTAGACATGTATCAAATTTATGATATTTTAAGCAGCTATTTAATGTAATCAACAGAATAACAGGTGACATATAAGATTAATAATGCACGGCCTCGAACGACCTTATTATGCATAGAACTTTTTACAATTCATAACCGATGATTCATGCGAGCCGCTAGTTAATCACTTGTATCTAGTGTCGTTTTTACGAATTTATTAGTCTAGACATCGCGCAAATTAACAAATAAGAGTTCGAATAAGTGAAATATATTAGAATAAATCACAGAATAGAGAAAGCGTTTGTTAATGTCTTAATGCAAGCATTCTGAGAATTCGAGATTAAAGAAAGAGAAGATTATTACAATTACGAGATCAAACGCTTATATTAAATCCTGTCTGACAATAATAAATTATACATAGATGTGTCACGTGCGGAGATAACAGTCAGATGAAACACAGATTGCTCGTCTAATATTTTAATGTCGAGAAGCGCCGTCTTGAGAAGGAGTACTCGAGGAGTCTCGAGAGTATTAAAACAATCGGATTTACGGACCAGCCGCGGCCTAGATGGCGTCAAAAATAGATTCGGACGAAGACACAGACGGTCATTGATGTAGAATTGTAGACTCTCACCCGCGGGAACCACGATTCCGAACGTGAACGTTGTACCCTTTTGATTTATGCACTTGACAAACATTTGTCTTTTCTGCTCATATTTGTGCGAGCAAATACCCCGGGCTACGCGCGTTCGCAGTACGAGACGAGGCTTTAATTATTTTCCGCCACCTTTTTTCCTTCACACCCCGCGGACTCGAGCAAGTACGAAATTAACGCTCGCGTAATTAACGCCTTCCACGAAATCCACAGTGAGACGTTGTTCCTACTTTACTAAAGGAGGTCTCTTTAACTACGCGCGCGTCACTTTAATATCGTTCTATCTGAAATTAACCGGCTGCAACGGTTGTCCTCGATCGTGCATCACAAGCATGCACAACACATTAACGCAACATCTGAGCTGCCGCGATAACACGTGCACGTATGGGATCGGAGCAAGGCCGAGGCGATATCGGCAACGGTGATTTCGTGAGAAATCGCGATTTTCGCAGAAACTGACGATTTTGCGGGCTGACCAGGTAGACAATAACGTCGTTAATCTCCAGTGTGGAATTTGGCGATAGCCAGAGAAGATCGTGAATGACGTGAGAAGTCTGCGAATAACCTGCGGCTGCATTTCGTTGAGATAACTTGCCATTATGACCATAAAGTTCGTGATGGCGATGGAATGACGGTTCTAATAACCCGTGGGAGATGCGGCCTTTGCCATTTCTTATAAGGTTGCACAACGAGGCTGCAGCAACGCATCTCTGATCCCCGAGGAGACACGTTACGAGACATCATCGCTGAATTGACGATAATGATCGATGTAAAAAGTCGTCGTTGGCTTCAAAGTAAGCTCCGAATTGTCACACCTCGAGACATCGATTAATGATTATGTAAATGGCTCCTCTGCATCTCATTTTACATTTCAAATCTGATGGCGCGAACGTTTCGGAATTAGCAAATTTTTTATATGTTAATACTTGATTGACGGCAAATCCTATGAAAGCGTACCGAGAGTATCGCCATGAATTAGAAACTAATTCCAATTTTTTCTCTAATTAATCTCCGATACGCGCGCGCCCGTCTAATTATAAATTATATAAATTATAAATATACATATATTTGAGATATCATTACGTCTCCTGCTGTCCCACGTGGAGTAAGTTTTAAATTTTAATTCGCAGCATTTGATTTGAATTCAAATACCTCTCGAGCGGAATACGACCTCGCGAGAATTCGAATATAATTGCTCCCGCGGATTGACCCTTCAAGAACGCTCCAATTTTCTGTAATAATCTCTCTGTGAAAATTACCAAGATACTTAAGAGCGGAGAGGCGAAGCTTTTTAAAATGCAATTAGCGTAGATGACCGAAATGTGCAAGTTGTCTCAAACGTCAATTAATAAAATTTTCCATGTGTGCGCCGTCGTACAAAGACGCAAGATACGTAACGTATGAAATAAATCATGCGGAATGCTATATCCGAACTCGTGTTTACATAGCCTATCGTAACGACGACGTTGTTACGAACGTCATACCTGTAGAGAATCACCGTAACTTGATAATGGTTATATAGCTGAATAATTCCGCCGATGCGGAATAGATTAACCGGCATTTTAATCTCCCGTTATATAATTCATTCGTTAAGTTCTCTTGTACTCTCGCTGCTCGCCGAAACGATCGTCACGATATCAGAGAGAGATCAGTGTAGAACTGTAGAGTATTGTAGATAAATGATCAAGACACAGCTTTATTTACAATTCAAAGCGGATGATGTTATATCGGTTACGTTATAGATACCGGCCGCGAATCTGTCTGAACTCAAAAGAGAAAGAGAAATTTTCGTTATTTCATATCTTCTACAAATAAAAGTCAGCTTCAAATTAAAAATAAATTTCTCTTCCTTCCCTCCCCCTCATCAGAGAGAGAATCCTCGTAGATTTCAGAACATTTCTACGGATGTTGCATCGGGGATTATCTCATCTGACGGATATAATGAGCGGATCACGAACCCGTAATGTCGATTATGTAACTGATGCGAGAAAGCAGATCCTGAGTCTTGCACAAGTCGACCTTCGAAATTTTTGTTTCCGCGTGCCTTCATGCCGCAATCTTTCGTACTCAGCGAGGAAGGCAAATCAGGCTAGGTCCAGGTCGGGAAGAGTAATTGATTCTTTTTCGCCTGTGAATCGGCGATTGATGCCGCCGGCAACGATCGAGCAGCAGCCGCAACGGAGTTGCAGCGAGCAGGGAAAGTGCATAGCTGCATGAAGTTGTAACTTGCCGAGAGTCGCTGTAACGCATTAATGGCTGCGCGTGGAAAGAAAGAGATAGAGACAGAGATAAAGATAGAGATAGACAGAGAAAGAGAAACAGGTGGAGAGAGGGCAGCAAGAGAATCCCCTTATATAAGTGTCATATTAAAGTCCTTCCTCAACATCGTTGATGGGCTGCCGCGAACGAAAACGATCGAAGCCTGTTATCAGCAATCTTTTGAGACCCCATCGAACAATTTTACGTTCTATTATGTTCCGATGCACGAGCACCGTCGTTTTCGCGTCAGAGAAATCGCGGACTACGGAGTAATTCCGACGAATCGTGAAATTGCGAGAACGATTCAACGAATCGATCGTCCTTATTATCGAAATTTCCTACCGCAATAGCACCGATACCTATCGAAATTCGCTTAACTCGAGATCGGTGCCTTCGGCAGTGGTCGTCAGACCGAAATATAAACATAACAGTTCGAAGACACGAGTAACCCCGTGGGTAATGAGAGCGCGGCCAGGTAACAGAATACGACCGTTGATTCGCGAAGGCGCAACATGAGAGAACGGACGTTCCGGCCTTGACAGATGGATAATATATATGTACACCGCGTACTAAGCTGCGCGACTTTCATTTATTAATGAAACCGACATTAATGACCGGTCCAGCGAGTCGGCGCGGCATGCATGAGATCGCGGATTCCTCCGTTATAGGCAGGAAAAATGTGGGGGGTAGGGTACATCTTCGCTCGCGACATCGCGCGGTAGGCAAGTTGAAAAATTCGGGAGAAAGCCAGGACTCGTTTCGATCTCTGTCAGAAAATTTGCCGAGACTGTGTCGCAACGCGGCACGTTTCACGTAATAGGCATATAAGTTGGCGTGTCAGCCGCCACGAGCCACGCCGGCGCGCGGCGGCCGGTAGACCCGCGCGCGATTCAGCCCCGCGATCGACGATCGACGTGAATGGATCGTGAGAGACGGAGATCGCGCTTGTCGATCGTCATCGACGCTGGTAAGTGGCTCGATCGACCGCTTGCCATCGTTCGGGGAATCGCCTCGGCTCAGACTGCGGCACGCGATCGCGTTCTCCGGCGCGCGCGCGACACGCTTGTTCAAAACTATAAAAAGTGCGTGGCGCACGGGTTTTTTTGCATCTCTCGCGTGTGGATTATACAACAGCTTTTACCGATTGCGTTACTGTATACAGTAACCGGAATACCGGTCGCCTAGGCGAGCGATTAGGTTTACGCCGAGGTTTACGCACGATTCCACAAGAATGTATACTGCTTCTACCGCGCGACGGTAAAATAATATTAACGTCCGGTCCGATTTGTACCTTGCCTGAAAGTTGTCCGTAATTAATCTGGAACACCAGCCCCTTATGTAACTTCGTAATGCTCTATTAATTTAATAAGCATATAATTAAAAAGAAAAGTGGAACATTTCTTCATAGGTCAAAATTTCAACTCATACACGGGAAAAAAGGAGTCGTCAAATATGGACAATTAACATTTTCTTGCAGCAAGAGTTATATTTTTAGCAAAAGGTTTTGCTACTATTGCTAAATATATAACTCTCGCAGCAAAAGAAATGTTAGTTGTCCATATTTTACGACCAGATTTACTACGGTAGCTAATTTTTATCCGTGTACGTGATAAAAAAATCCTAAAAGCGTAATCTCATTACGAGCAGCGAAATATATCAAGTATAAATTGGAAGAATTATTAGACAAGGGGTGAAACTGAAATTGAAAATTAAACTTAAAGATCCAAGAGAGTTAGATGATAATAGTTCATCATCAATAGTACAATGTCAATTATTACTGATTTTATCAATATTTACCAGTGATAACTTGTGCTGCTTTTTATCGCCTTCGGAATAGAACTTTAATCATGTGTAATAACAAGTCAAGTTTCTCGTGATATCAATTTGCCGCAGTTCCCACACACTTTGAGAATTAGATCGATTATGTAATAGGTGTTATGCATAAAGATTTGTTTATATTTGATACATTACATCATCAGCTAAATTCCGATCTTCAAAGTGAACGGGTTCTTCGACGAAAACTCATTAAAAACCAAAACAGATACATCCATTAAGATTAATTGAAATATTTATGTGAGTACTTAAACACACAAATATATATAATTAATATATTAGTATACTACTATGAATAGTACTTATTAATATATATTATGGGTGCGTTAAATATCATGTAATCACACGTTATACAAAAAAACATGACGCGAATCGTAAAAGTTCATCGATTATAACACTGATTTGCCGATATACCAATTTCCTTGAAATATGAGAGCAAATACTAATTACTTAGGTAGAGAGATTATACAATTGTGGGCAGCGCTGATCATAAACAAAAGACCTTGAAAAAGCATGCAAAAACTAGCCGGCGGAGCTAAAGGATAATTGTACGTATTTTTCCTTTACCCGCAAGATATACCCACAAGATTGTTTTTTCTTGTTTCCTCGCGAATTGTGCCATCAGTTTATTTACGTGTCTGCAAAGTATTCCATACGCCAACGATCTCGTATAGCATGTGCTTCCACGCGTGTAAATTAAATTAAATATGTCGAAAGAAAGTACTTCGTTAAAATCGACAATCGTTAAATTTAATAAAAATATGTTAATAAAATTAATAGGAACAATATTGAACGGTAATTAATGATATTACATAGGCGATTCATATCATTAAAATTTATTATATGAATACTGATATGTTTATCATATAATGTGTTGTGTAAATTATTATTGAAACAAGTCTTCGTGCAAAACCACATTTTTTTCAAGATTTAATAGGTTTTATGCAGCAAAAACCTACTAGATTAAAACGAGAAAAAACAACAGGAAAACCCGAATTATATTCGCAAGTCACTCGGAAAGATAAATTAACGTTTTCCGTCACGCACGTGTTAGTTTTTTTCGACGCAAATTATAAGCAATAATGTATTTTTATGATAAATTCTTGATGCAAGGAAAAATTCGGATATATCTATCAATCTTTTTTTTTTTAGTTTCATTAGTCTTAAAAAAATTGGTGTTGAGAAATGAATAAATCTCGCAATTATCGTCAGAAAGAAAGAAACGCAGGAAAATTTTTTCATCACGTAAGTACGGTACGTCGCGAGGAATCTCGGTCTCGTAGCATCCCACTCGCATGTTACGTGTCGCGTATCGTGCGATAATTAAACCACATCATTGTACGTTGCGTCGCGTTATATAATATAAAGTCACGCGCGATATACATACGGCCGCGGCGGTGTCAGAGTTTTGTTGTGGAAGTTCCATTCTCTCACTTCGGAACAGCGTCATTTAGAGCCGAAAACATAGTTTTTCAACGGAAAGCATAGTCTGTGATTAGTGTACACGAGTAACATGATTCAACCACGCGTTACGTCTTTGCTAACACGTAAAGGCACGCGTCTTTCACATCGAGAATGTGAGAAAGATAAAAAAAGAAAGGGAAAAATAGAGGAACAGAGAGCGAAAAGAAACTAGGGCTTCGTAGCTCTTCGAGCGCTAGAACTGTTTTCTGTCGACATTGAAGAAAAGCACATTACAATTTATATATCTTATCCATCGTTGCGAACGAGCTCTCATTTGCCTTGTTTTGTTTATTTATGTTTATTTATATATCTTATCTATAATTATTTTCGGTGATTAAAAGTAACGATAAGCAGAGTCGTCGTTACAAAGAAAATTTGCAAAGATAAAGGAGAAGATATATCACGTGTGCGAATAATGAGGGAATACAAATTTTGAAAGCGTTCGAAAATTCAAATTTGTTTCGCGCTGAGATGCGTCAAAGCCACGAAGCAGCGTCATAGATTTTCCGGTTTTCCGATTACGGGCAGATCGCGGGGCGACGATCGTAATAATCGCGCGGAATCCCCGCGGCTGACGCAGTCAGCGACGTCGAACTGTCGACTTGTTGTGTTGCGAGCGATCGTCCGCCTTGCTAATCGCGCAGCGAAATGAACGCAGAAGAGCTCGACGACGCGGTTCGCATTATGAAGCGTTGACTCAAGGCTTCCTTCGGTACGTAAGGATGGCCTAACGACTATAAATACGTTCATTAAATGATCCCACGAGTCTGTCGCGAACGGGTGGAACGTGAATCGAAATCCAAATCGCGCGCCCGTGATGATGATTCATAAGAGAAGAGACGCGGCAAGGAAGGAAGGAAGGAAGGAAGGAAGATATATATATTTCGTATATGCACTCTCGGACCGATGCCGAGCGGTCGATCGATGGCTGATCGGAAATAATTAAAACGTTCAGTCACGCGTTGGACAGCCATTCCTCGAAACTACGTCCATATTATTTCAATTCAATTTACGATCTCGCGAACGTTGTAATTCGATTCTGTAGAATTTCTTTTATTGACCGCCAATAACAAGGATATAGATCGGTGGAATTGTGATAGATTCGTATCTCGATTTATGTCATAAACAATAGTATTTTCTTGGTATTATCAAAAATTGAACACACCGATATTGCACTGATCCTTGACGCTCGGTTTCAAGCGAGTTTCATCAACAACGGCGATAATTTATTCATAGAAAAGCCCATGCAATTCCCTTTTCTTTATGTTACTGACTGGAAAAAGAATGAAAATACGTTTTTATTTTACGGATTACAGATTACTCGACAAATAAGAATTTATTATATCGATACGTGCACTATAAAAATCGCACGTATGATATAAAAATTACATGCGACCAGTTTTGTGAATTGTTATGTTATTGCATATTATATTATTGTAATATAGCCTTCAAAGATCAGTTATTTAACACTAATATTTCTTTATGTATTAATGTAATAATTATAATAATATAATCTTATTAATTATATATTATTATTTTCTTAAAACCAAATTATATTAATCGTTAATATTATCACTCGCTATTGATGAAACTGGATCAACGCCGAGGGATCAACATTAACCGATATTGAAAGAGAAAAAATTTCACTATACTTACTAATTATCGAAAAATCGCGCGCTGATTGCGCCCCAATTGATCAATGTTCGTCCAAAAATCGTAACACACACTACAATCGTGACACTCCAACGAAAGCGAAAGCGGTCTTCTTCTCTTCTCTCTTTCTTTCTCTCCCTCTATCTCCAACGATCGTCGTTCTTGACCGTTTTTCTCAAACTTGCGTTTTATCGGAAGAACGAAGAGATCGGACGACGGTGATGATATCGCAGATGATTCTGCGCGAAAAATCGCAAATCTGCGTTATTTCGGCTTTCTCCGATCGCGGTCGCGGACGCGGGATTTTGCGCTTTCGACGAGCCGAACGTTGTTGAGATTTCGGGAGATAACGATTTAAAAAAAAAAACAAAGAAGGAATTAGAAAAAAAGGGAGGAAAAGAAAGGAAAAGAGAGGAGCGTTATCGACCGTGTCGATATCGAAGCGACGAACACACCGTCGTCGTGCCAACTCGCGGACTGGCGGACGTAACACCGGTGCATTGCTTTTAACCGATTCGCCATATTGGTCCCTTCTACCACCTCTCTCTCTCTCTCACTCACTCTATCTCACTCCTCTCTCTCTCTCTCTCTCTCTCTCTCTCTCTCTCTCTTTCCCGCTCGCGTCCTCCGGATCTTGTCGTCGTATAGGCCGTGCGCGACGCGACGTCGAGATTGTGGTTCACCTGCACATGGCTCTTGACGTCGTCGCGTCGCGGTGTTTGCCGCGCGTGATGTCAGCGCGACGAACCCGATGCCGGTGATGCCTAAAAAGCGGAGCCGAACTAGGTGAGGAGCACGAACGAACGCGACCGCTACGACATGTCGCGAGCACCAGCGAGCCCAAATTTGCATCGACGAATTGTCTCTTTGTCAGTATAGTAAATAGAAAAAGCGTTCGTTTTCAACGCTCATCCGTATTCGTTCGTGTTTGTTCGCCCACGTTAGTTCGATCCGGATGCACCTTAATGCGACCCCGCGGATGTCTCGAAGGATTATGTCATATTTTACGTCAGACGCGTTTCGCGACGTGCAAACAATCAGTCCTTCAATCTGCACTTTTGACGCAGCTTCTCGTGTTCTTTCGCCCCGTCACGTCGAGTATTCGAGTAAATACGATTGCACATGGGATAATCTTATTTATCGAGTGATTTCTAAAAGTGGAAAATGCCGTCACGATACATACGACGGTTCGCGGAATACAAAAAATTATGCGAATTTTATACCGAATTACTCGCCGATCGGCCGCTAGCTAGTTCACGAACGCACAAAGACATCATGTATATTAAAAAGCGAATAATTATCAGAAGTACAGAAAAACAAGCCGCTGCTGGCCATTGTTCGCACATTATCAAGCCAAATCAATCGAATGTGTATATTAATTTTTAGCAAAGTTACGAAATGACCCTGAAAATATTTTTTTCTCGCAGACGTGACCTTATGCCTTTGTCTCAATCAATGCATCGCTGTTTTCTAACAAAATATAAAAATACGGAAGTGACAGAGAAACATTTGTCAAAGAAATATTTTTATAAAAATTTCGTGAGCTACTCCTTATATCTGTCCTGAGATATGGACGAGATAATTGTTATTAATGATGAAACTTTCATCTCGTTAAGGTATGTACACGACGGCCTTCCGACAGTCTTTTTTTTCACCCGAGACAATAATGCCCTTCATCCCTAATATACACCTGACACGCTTCTTTTTGTTTTCTCGACTGAAAGATGCAATTATATACGGAAGAATTGAACAAAGAACGAAGTTTCAATCGACTTCACGTATAAACGCGATTTATCTCAATTAAATAAAAAATTTCAATTAAATTTCGAAGGATTCCAACAGAATGGACACATGTATAAACGCAGGAAGGTCTTAACTCGAAAAATATGATATTCATCCAATTATGAGACAATTAAGCCATAGTCGAATTTAAAGAAATTTCGTCAAAGAACTTAATTGCCAGACCAAAAATCGTATTTTTATTTAATTGTGCTCAATTCCAACGAATGACATGTTATTCTATTGTATGAACGACGATGTTACGTATCATAATTAAAATATGGATATAGAAAGATTGAGATATGTCAAACACATTAATAAAAATTTGGCAATCCGAAACTGTTCAAAAAATTTTAAAGATTATAGATTGAATTAATAATCCTTATCATCTCTCTAAAAAATCAATCTTGAATACCTACACATCTCACTGTACAATACATACAATACACACAAGACCATAAAGCATAAGTATAGTTTATTTCTAACGTCGCTCGGCGCGGAGATGCTATTTTGAGTTTGGTCTTTCCAGGAAAGAGCCGGATATCCCGCCGAAGGCCAGACAAGTTCAACGACACGGAATAAGAAATTCCGATAATTATATCGGTTTGATAAGACATGACTTTCTACCCTTTGATTTACTGCCCTGCTGACGAGACGGTCCTTGGCAATTTCGTGATTGTCACCTTTCAATTGCGAAACAGAGGTGATCGATCGACGGTGCCTTGAATTGAATTAAACGAGCTTACGTCTCTCGAACGCCTACATTTCCTTCTGCTCATACAGATACCTTTGCCGAGTCCAAAGATCGCGAGTCTGGAAGAGGTCTCCGGAAATATATGGGAATCACTCTTAGTTTCAACGAACATTCAAGGGCACCAAAAGAAAAAGAAGCAAGTGAATTAATCGAGAGATTAGCATGTGAAGGAAGTGCGTTTTAACTGTTATTGTATGCGCATAGCATTAATCATGACAGAAAAAAAGCAATCGTGCTAGGCCTGTGGAAGAGAAAGATATATAATTTCTTCTCCAAGGCCATCAGCACGATTGCCTTTTCTCTCATTTTTTTTCCCGATTTTGAAAATCCCCTCATGCTTGTTAATTCTTCAAGAATGTATGTTTTGACAAACGAGTTTTGACAAAAATCCCCTAGATCCGAGACAGGTATCGTCACGCGTCCCGCGCCTATACGTCCTTTCGCAGCGCAGCGGTATTACACCGGCAGTATTTAGCGCAACACTTCGCTTTCTTAACTTTAATTTTGTAAGCGGCTTTTGCGATCTGAGAAAAATAATAGCGTCGGAGTAACGACGGTTAGGCGACCGTGCAATTATATTCAGGAAGCGATCAATATTGCATGATGTTTTTACGTAACGCATAAACAATGGATGCGCTAATCGATTTGACGTCTACTGCTAGGCCGTCATTAAATAGAACGTTACCGTACGGGATTGCTGTGGCGCGGCTGATCTTGCAAAATTATTTGCGTGCAGATAAAGGAAACATCCGCGAAGAAACACGCATACATTTGAGAACTCTATACATTATTGCTTAATGCTTCGCGTGTATATGTAGGTAATAAATTCTTTTATGAATAATATTTTATATTACAATCATTTTTCTATTGCGTTGCAATCATCTATATAAAAACCATAAATTAGCGTTGTGAACAACTTTTTGCAATTGTGAAAAAAGATAGTGTGCAATGTCTATCGAATTATGAATTGTATACGCAATATGAGAAATAATCATTTAAGGGGGTCCTATAGTAACAGTAATTATCGACATTTAGTTAAAAGCAAACCACTTTTAATTGGTTTTACGGAATTGCAAAATCTTTGTACAGAATTAAAGTACGTACAAAAGTGTAGGGGGCTAGTGTCGGTTTTACATCAAAAACAATAAAAATTTGGGCACATAGAGCTGTCACTGACGACAATATTTGCTTATACAAAAATACTGCAGTTTATATGTACAAAATGAGTTACTAGCCCTCTAGAGAAAACATTGAAGAACAATATCATGCAATTACAACTACGATAAAAGTCTTAAAAAAAAGTATCATGCTTTTAACTTTTATATATGCAAAAGCACATGCAGGTTGATAAAACCGAACTTTTTCTAATCCTGTTTTCTATGTTATACATCTATATCTGTCCTTGTCTAACTATAGGTATCTATCTTTGTCCGATTGCTGCGCCATCTCTCGCTACACGCAATACTGCTTATCTTATCAACCTGCACGTGCTTTTGCTGCTTTTGCATATATAAAAGTTATTGTATGTAATTTACAATTGTTTACATATGTAATTTACAACTACGATAGAAGTCTAGAAAAAAGTGTCATGCTTTTAACTTTTATATATGCAAAAGCAGCAAAAGCACATGCAGGTTGATAAGATAAGCAGTATTGCGTGTAGCAGCGAGAGATGGCGCAGCAATCGGATAAGGACAGATATCTATAGTTAGACAAGAACAGATATAAATATATAACATAGAAAACAGGACTAGAAATGTTGACATTATCAACATCGAGGAAGTTCGGCTTTCGCTCGCTATAGGATCCCCTTAAGCATGAGTGACATATATACTCCGTTTACGCGAGCGTTACTTTTGTAGTAACTTACGATAATTCACACGTTTACGCGGAGTAAATTATCGTAAGTTATTACTACAAAATCCCGTTTACGCGAAGAAATTATCGTAAGTTACTGCAAAAGTAACGTTCGCGTAAACGTGTAGTAATAGCTAATGGACCATCATACGGATCTATAGTTCAATGATATATGATTATTGTTCTCATAATTTGAGTTACTAATTGTTTTAGAAAGACCGCATGTAGTTTTTCCTCCGTTACTTAATAATTAACATTGTTTTGACTCACGACAGTTCGTGATACACGAAGGTCTAATTAATAATTAAGTTGTAATAAAATAATAACAAAATAAGAGATAGAGAATGCTATTAAGAAATATAAGAAACCGATCAAAACAGAAATCATTTCATTATCATTTTATCCTTGGATGTATGGCGGTATTTTTGTGAAAAAATAGTAGATATCAATCTTGTAAAACGGTGGTAGCATATACAGAAATATGTTATACTTAATCGAATATATATCTCAAATAAAATTAATTTCTCTCTCGAATGATCTGAATACGGGCGGCATTATCCATGATTGCGTGATAAGAGACTCGTGAATTGCAGAAATTTTCGATGATTTGACGAAATAATTTGCAACAACGCATTATCATTGCACGATATACAATCGTGTTTTCAACTTCACCGCGCTTTACATAAATTAAATAGGTTAAGAGGAAATCCTATTAAACAGGTCAATCTGAAAATTTGAATTCACGTCATACCGAACCAAATACATAACCAATGCGAACTCGCGATATAAATAAATCTTAAAATACAAAGTTCTTCGATTTGCATTATTCAAAATCAAGATCAACTTCACTTGACTTTGCAATCATGAACTTTATTCGCATATGCATTGTATGTAAAATCAACGAGACGTAAATTATTCATGTATACGAAAGGTGTAACTCTTCTAAATTTTAAATTATTATGAGAAAGCTATTTTGCTAACATATTTCTTAATGGAATAAACGACTAAATTTCTTATATGTGTTCATAATATATTAATCCATAAATCTAATAATGATTAATATATAAATACAATTCCTTGTTAAGTAAACAAATTAATTAATTAATTATTATTTTCATCATCTTTCTTGTTTTACTTACTAAAAAATATATTTCTTTAATATTTATGTAAATGGTGACTTTCTATAAATTTTTAACAGAAAAAATCTGCCCTTACGCGAATACGCGTTCGAGTATTATCTAACCAGTAATCATTTTCCCAGTGCCGAAACATTTATATCTTAAAAAAATCATTAGACATAAAATAAAAAAAGATAACGCACACAAATTGTCACTAAATATATGTGTTTTGATAAACAAATAATGCTGGAAATTATTACTTTATTCTGGGGGTTATTGACATCCGATCTTGACAGAAAATATGCAAGATACAACGAGATATAATAATAGATATCAATATCGCATAATATATACGTCATTCATTTTTTGTGATAATTAGTCAAGAAAACAGTTTTATATTAATTTAGAAAAACGCGTAAAATATACTGTATACAACGCATTAAAAAATTATTAAAATTAATCAAAATATTAGAAAATTAATAAGCATAAAAAATGTTACTGTTTGCACAAATAAATTGCTATCGAGAATTACTAATTAAACGAGAATTAGATAAATATTGACAACAAACAACTTCACATATCCTTAAAATATGCAGTCATAATTGAAGTCATTTGGTCAAACAATAATAGATAAGACTGACGTATTGTTGACCATTTTTAAATAATTCTGATGTTTTTAGTCATTTCTTTAAGCTTTCAGATTGTCTGGATTGATTTAATCTAAAAAATAATGTGTTTTCTTAATATATTCGTATAAATATTATATTTATTAAATCCGTATGAATACGTAAAATGTCGCGAATATGAGCAAAAAAGAATGTTCCAAAGTACACAGCACGTGTGTGTACTTTTGTGTTTCAAAGTACAAGAGAGTGCCAGAGAAATATAGCTTTACGTTTTATCTCTACAACTGAAGATGACAAGACCATTTTACTCTCTCGCTAAAGATCAAGCACATTATACCTAAAATAATATTTGACCACACAATCAGGTATAAAATATTTGCATTTAATATGCAAAAGACACTAAGAATTAAAAATTGCATCAAAAAGTCAAGATCTTAAGATCAAGACTTAAGATCAAGGTAACACTAAAACTGATCAGTTCAAAAAAGTATTTCAGAATTACATTTAGTCTCGATAAAAAGATTTTAGTACACTAAGAAACAAATATTTTATTCTATAGTATTATGTATTAATTAACTTTTTAATTAATTTAAAAAAATTAAAAATTATAGTTATTTTATTTTGACATGTTTTTGAACCATTATTCTTCATAATAGACTATGTGACTTATGATGAGATACCCTACGCTCTCCGTGAAAACTATGATGGCTCCGGACAGAAATCAATAAGATATTTAATTATTTTATAACATCTCGTTTATATATTATTATTAAATTAACAATTACTATATTAAATAAGATATAGTTCAATTAAGAGCATGATCAGTGAAACATTGTAAGGAAAAAAAATTCAATAAAAACAAGCGCTACGATATTCTTGGCTACCTCGCCTCACAATGATTTCTCTGTTCTACCCCACGTGACTCTATAAGCATCTTTCTTCCTCGACATTCAACCGCAAATGTATATCGGTTCTCTTCTCTTTCAACCAACTGTCCTAGCTTCATCCTGCATTATTCTCAAGATACACGAGTCTCGGAACTAACACGTGTCGAGAGACTTTCCTTCGCTAGAGGTATTGCGAAAGTGCAATCTCACTAACGAACGGCGCACGGCCGAAGAAAACAGCGGGAGTCTATAGGAAAGACAGGTGACAATAGGGGGTCGACGATCCTGCCGTAAAACACATGAGATATAGATCGGCATGGCGTGTTATTTCGCACACGTTTACGGCCTTGGCCTAGTAATATCGAGGTGCCGTACAAGCGATTGGCGAAGCTCGAAAAATACAGTGCGATCACGTCCGTTGCACAATTTCGCGAACGTGCCGTACAAAGTGTCGTTCTACGTCTGTCGAGGTAGCCAGTGTTGATTGAGAATTTTTGCCAAGCGATTCGTCGGAAGCGGATTGTAATAGGCGAGAATCGACGATCATTACCGAGGTATATATGTCTTGCCGTATGCGGGCCATTTTCGCGTGACGTGTGTCACAGTCGTATTTGCGACGATGTTATTGATACCCATAACATTTTCTGAAGAAACTGACTTCTCCTATTAGATAGATATAAATATACTTAACGGGATATATTAATAGAGTGATCCTCTCCGAAATAGAAATCAAACTTTGAAGTCGTATGCGCGCGTGGCCAAATTGTAATAGCGTACAAATATTATTCTGACAAAATAGCATGATATTAAGCCGTTTTAAATAAGAAGGCAAATAAGAGGTTTTTAAGAAGTAAAAGAGAAAACAGTCGTTCATTCGCAGCCGTAAAAATCGTCGTAAAAATCATTATCGTAAAAGGCAATTATCTTGATCTTTTTTTTTTAACCCTTAAACACACATGTGTGAGGTACGGTAACCCATGTACGGTAGAGTTCGAAACATACGCCAGAATTTCCGAATACCAGAAGTTTTATGTCATTTTCATCTATATATTCTTTTTCCTTACTGTTTAATGTATCAATTTAAAAAAAAATTAAAACAATACATGGTTACGCTAATCCGTGTGCGGTTTTAAAAGATGGTCCAGAAAGTGAGATGTCAATTGTCTGTCACTCACGAAGAAAAAACGTGCTGATTATTTATAAGATCGACAAATTATCGCGCGTGAATTTCGCGTAAGTACCAGAAAGAATTTATGTTACAAAACAAATTTCGATTCCTATCAACGTAATTTAGAGAACCTAATCAACACTTCAAATGACTAAGACGAAAATTCCAGGTAAATTATCGAGAATCGACCGACAGGAACGTGAGTTCTTCACGTTCCTGGTAACATCAATAAAAAGTGTAGCGCGATTACATTGTCAGATTATGCTTCGTGACAAGAAGTGCGACCAAAAAATAAGCGATATGGTTGTTAGTTTTTAATAATATTATCGTAAAGTTTTGTTGTGCGCCGATTTATTTTTCTCCTTTTTTATCACACTTCTTGTCATACCGACTGGTATTTCAGCGAGAATAAAATATCACCACGTTAATGGCACGATTCAGTGATTATTCGAATAGTTCGTACTCTCATCCGAGATCTGATTCTCATAACTATTAAAATTGCTAAACGTTCCGAAATTAGGCAACGAATCTTTCGAATTGACATCACGGAAAGAAAAACAGACAACAACAAAATTCGATAATTCGCGTTTCAAAGGTTATATAACTTTTTTTTAATATAGAAAATACTAAGCACGTTGTCTTTGTTGCAATCGGCGAAAACATCTTAATGATGCAATCTCAAGAGTGAGAAAACTATGGAAAATCAAACTCTGCTCTTTAAATCAACCGTTGAAGCAAACAACGACGTTATTTCATCGCATACAAGAAAGATTACTTTATAAACATCTTTTTGCACATTCTTTCTATTTCTATTTATTTTATTTTCACGCGTATACGTGCATAGTTTCTCAAATCTCTTATTCTTCTTCTTCTTAATACGGAAGTTTGCGGAGAAGAATTCTACAACATTAATTTTAATTGCAAGCTAGAATACAATGCGCAATACGTTACGCGTGCAGCATATTTTGATGATTCACGGTGAATCTTCCTAATGTTTAAAAAATACTATATTATATAAATATGTTATGTTATATTATATAAATATGTTATGTTATATTTTTCTAACAGAATAATCAATCGAAATTTTTTGTCGCTAAGTCACTCAAAACTTATAATAGATAGTTTTATTGATTTCTACAAAATTTTTTAAATAACGACATATTTTTTAAATATAAAAACATAATCAAGAAATTCGCGTGTCGATCGCTATTCGCAAGCAAAATATGCGATTTCCAGTTTGCAATGACAGCACGAAATAAAATAGAGCTCGAGAGTACCAATTGACATCACGGAAAGAAAAACAGACAACAACAAAATTCGATAATTCGCGTTTCAAAGGTTATATAACTTTTTTTTTTAATATAGAAAATGCACGTTGTCTTTGTTGCAATCGGCGAAAACATCTTAATGATGCAATCTCAAGAGTGAGAAAACTATGGAAAATCAAACTCTGCTCTTTAAATCAACCGTTAAAGCAAACAATGACGTTATTTCATCGCATACAAGAAAGATTACCTTATAAACATCTTTTTGCACATTCAATCGCTTCGCATAGTCGAGAATTATTGAATGCTGCGGAATTTCAACTTCGCAATCGGCACAAAGATCAAGCAAGCGGATCGCGTAAGAAATCCACTGCAAAAGTTAAAGTTTGAAAGCGCCTAGGTAGTAGAACGATGATCGTCAGCGACTTTAATCGCACGATCGATCGCAAAACCGCAAATTGCGTTCGCTATCATATACATATATTTTTTTTAATTATTAGTTTCGAGACATATGTAAATAGCTCGATATCGAAGCAATATCAAACGCAAGGAAATCTAGTCGCGAGCAGCGTTGCCTTGGACATGGCGAAGGTGCTTTACGAGCTCGTGACAAGGGCGATTCAACGAGAAGGAAGACAACGCTTTTGCGCCTGCACGAGCGAGTACGTACGACGTACGTACATCGCGCGGGAAGAGCGCGTTGCATCCTTCATAATTTCTGGCCTCAAGGATTCCCCGCTCTTTCCGAGTTTTCGTAAGTATTTCACGTACGCGAATCAAGTCGAACCGCGCGTCCGCGACGTGATCCGCGTACGCGAAGACCGCCGCGATTCCGTGAACGCTCGAGCGCGGAGAGAACGATACGACGCTCGCTAAACGAGATTGTAAAAGTGAATTTGGGAGAGAAGAAAAAGACTTGTTATCGCAAAACGGGACTAGCATTACGTCACCAGAGGGCTGACGCGCCAAATAAGAAATCGTCGTCCAGCCGATTTTTCAAGACAGATTTCGACAGATTTCGGACGGTACCTCTCGGCGCGAGGATAATTGTCCTCGCTACGATAATCGCAATAATGAGAAAATTTTTGTCGGCTGATGTCAAATCTTTGTTTATCGTTGCCGTTGCACCGCGCGCGTACGATGAAAACTCCTCTGAAATGTTTCGTCCGTCGTTTCGCGGGCGACAAAATATAATCGTAAAGTCAAGTGCCTTTTCCACGAAACGGCGAAATAGTTGTCACGCGGTTGCGACAACATTGTGACGACAACGTGCTTACTTCATCCACGATGCGGTCGTATAACGCCGGCGAGTGTTCGCCGCGTGTATGAACGTGCATCGTTGATGGGTCGTCTCAGTCGTCTGCTTTAGAGACGTTTGTATCAAAGTAAACAATCAATGCGTCACACGTGTGCCGTTTCGTCATCGCAGATCTTCGGTTCTCATTTAAATGATAAATCGAGGCTCAATTCGCGCAGCTTTCTCGTTTATTAATTTATCGGCACAATAGTCGTTGTGTATATTTATGTCAGAGCGTCGTTTCGTGCTCGAATCGAACGAATATACTCGGTGTAACTCGATTCTGCTCGAAAACGATGAAATTTGACAATTGACGAAATCGATTATATAGTCGGTCATATATAGAAATATATAGGTACATATTATACACTGGGAAAAAAAATATTTAGATCCAAAGAAATATTTATTTAGATTGCTGCCAAGAGCTTAATTTACTTAATATAATACACATATTTATTTAAAATTAAATATTTTTATTTAAATTAAGTACAAATATCAAATTCTAAATAAATATGTGTATTATATTAAGTAGATAAGCTCTTGGCAACAATTTAAATAAATATTTTTTTCTCAGCGTACCTACATATATTTTCATATAAATACATTAAAGATATTCATATATTATATGTATATCAGAAATCAATTTTTATCATAATTAATCAATAAAAAATTCAATGTTGGTGCTATCACATTTTTAACGGACATATTTTTAGTAAATTATATAATCTGTATATGTTATATAATGTATATATATAAAATCGACGCACACATATAATAAAATGTTACGAAGATATGATAATTTTAACTCAATGCTTTACCAATCTAGTTTACTATACCCATTCCGTTAAAAGTCTAATAACATAAACGTCGAGTATTTTGTCGGTCAAGACATTTACGCGACGTTTTTATGTATGAATAATTTCGGCATAGGTTCCGGAGTGGCGGAGTAACGCGATCGAATTACGCTACAAGGCTTATCTCCGAATCTACCTCGGAACCGCTGGGGTAAAGCATCTGCGGAACGAGAGTCCACGTGACAGGAGGGGAAGCTGTCGCGCGCGACCAGCGACCAGCGACACGCCGCCGCCGCCTCTCGGCGGGCGACCTACGAACGGGAATGCGATCCGCCGCGGCCGGGCCGGGCGACGGTGCCGATCCTCGTTGGCAGCGGTACAAGTGGTACAACGATGCAACATTATAGCCTCCCGAATATCGGGGAACCCGTAAACACGGGACCAGACGAGCCTCTCCCCCTCGCACGCCTCGTGGCCGGCGCGGCGCGGCGCGGCGTGGTCGCGATCAGCTGATGCGGCCGGCCGCCACGACGTTATCTCACCTGTTGCGCGCCGCTCCGTCTCTCTCCCTCCCACACCCACTTTCACTCTCACGTTCCTTTTCTTCTTCCCGTTGCGTGATCGATCGGCTCGCCCCGCGCGCCTCCGGGCCGACTCCCCTCGACGACGCGCGAATTGCCCGGCGCACTCTTCTCGCTCGCGATCACCGCGGACACCCGCGCGTGCCGGTACGCGCACGGAGTAAACCCGCGGATCGGATCCGGGTTAAAAATACACACCGAGGCGCGCGGCACCGAGGAGAGGCCCGCTCCTAGTCGCCTGCTCAAGGCGGACGTCTCGGGAATCTGACGCGTGACGCGGCTTCCCGCGCGCGCGGTCCTCCCTGGTCCTCCCTTCGGCTGCATTCCGATATTCACTGTCAGTACTGCAAATCTATATTTTACGTCACGTATACTATAGATTTTCAGTACTGAAAGTTGCTGACAGTGAATTTCGGAATATATGCTTCGTCGCCCGGCCAGGGACGAAGCTAGAGCCCACGATGCGCGAAGGGCAGCTGCTAATATCGGAGTGGCTAATATCGGAATTAATATAGCCGCGGAAATAGATCGAATATATCAACTTGCCTTATCTTCGCCGCTCGCGCGGATTATCTAGCATCTGTTCGCGATCTGTCGCGCGGACATCTGACGTTTCCAAGATTTAAAAGGGATAAGAATAACACGGGACGTATTGCTTCTTTTTTTAATCAGAATGTTTGAATAAGTCCTATCTAATTATATTTAAATATTGTGAAATATAACATTGATTGTGGCACGTGTACCTGATGACGACGATGCTCGTGCATGTAACAATCCGTACCCTCGGCGTACTTCAAACGGCTAATTGGCGACGAGAGAGAGAGAGAGAGATCCGTGAGGAAGGTCCGGTTTTCGGGCGTTCCAGAAAGGGCTCGCGAGATTAGCGTGCAGTCGCGCGCAGTTGCACCGTGAGCGCGACACCGACCGTGGCACGGGAGTAATTTTTCCGCGCGCGCGAGACTCGCTCTTATGGACAACGACAATCGCGCGAGAAACACGAAGCGACTCGAATACGTCGTGACGCACTCGTGACTGGCCGCGATAATGTAATCTATCGAGAAACTCGATTCTCGAGGTCTCGAGGTATCGAGAAACGAACGCTCGATCGTCGGGCACGCGCGAGCCAATCAGCCAATCACCGAGGCGCGGGTCGCGCACGTGCCACGTGCGCGAGAATGCGGGATCACGTGGTCGCACACGGTAAACAGGTTAGAAACGCTTCCGGCGCGTACACGTGAGATCGCGAATTTTGTAGCCCTCTTTTCGTTATAATCTATAGTTATTCGAGCGTTTGTAGTTTTGTGGATACTCTCGGATAGCAACACGAGGGATTTTTCGTAAACTTAAGACTGAAGGACACTCGGCGTTGAAATTAGATTGAGGTTAGGGTAAGATTGAGTTTCTACATACTTGGAGGCAAAAATAAAAATTAATTCTTTTGTGAGGTTTTTGGTTTTTTGTTTTAAACCAAAAATGCTAGAAATCAAGGATAGACTGTCACGAAAGAAATGGAACGTATTGTTTGAAGACCTGGAGTCCTCCTTGCATCTAACGTGTTGTTTATCTCTCACAGATCCGTTCAAAGATGAAGCGATCAGCGAAGAGTTTGGATACTGGTGACGCGGGAGCAGAGGATAATGTGGACGCAGAGGACAGTAAAAAGAAAAAGAAAGTGAGATTCGAGAAATCCTTGGATAAATCTACAGGTAAGAAACGAAAAAGAAAACCGCAGTTTGGACACAGTGTGTGTGACATCATATATAAAAATAAAATATGTTCTCTAGGTAAGAATGTACAACCACCTTTCATAAAGAAGAATTCGAAAGGGAAGAATTTGAAAGTGGCAAAGAATAATTCTAAAATTGAAAAGATAAATTTGCTCAAACTGAAGAAGGAGAAAAAGGAGTTTGGACGAAAGTCCGAAGCTCAGAAGAAAGATAACTCGAAGACAGATAATCTGAAATCGGAGAAGAAAGCGACCACCGAAAAAACCGATTGGGTCCAATTGAAAAAGGAGAAGAAGGAACTCAAACAGAAGCGCAAAGCTAAAAGGTTGAACGACGACGTAGTGTTTGACAAGGTCATTCAGGCTAAGCAGATCGGCGAGAAGTTACGAAGATCCGATTGCAAGTCCGTGAATCGTGTAACATTAACTCAGACGTTGCACAACATGCTGGAAAATCATTATAGCAAGGTGATATTTACGCACGATATGTCCAGAGTAGTTCAGTGTATGATCAAGTACTGCGAGGAACACATTCGACGGGCTATATGCCACGAGATAAAGCCACTCGTTGTGGAGATGTTACAGTCGAAATATGCGAAGAACTGCGTAAAAGCTATCTTAAAGTACGGCTCGCAAGAAATCAGATCTGAGGTTATCTCTGGATTTTCTGGCAACATCGTCAAACTAATGAGTCACAGTGTATCGGCCTCTCTTGTGGAACATACGTACCGTACTTGGTGTACTAATCTCGACAAAATATATTTCAAACAGGAGTTTTACGGGGACATTTATAAACTGGAAAAGGACAAGGACGTTAAATCGCTGTCGGACGTATTCAAAATTGCGACGGATATGAAGCTAGCCACGCTGTCTGCCATAAAAACAAATCTAGTCAGAATCTTGAACAAAGGCTTCGTCGATTCCACTCTACTGCAAACGGTTCTATGGGAATTCCTCTGCGTATGTTCGGTGGAAGATAGGAGCGAGTTAATAGTTATGCTGCGCTCTTACATTATAACGCTGTGCCAAACAAAAATGGGAGCGAGAGTCGCTACACAATGTATATGGCATGGCACTAGCAAAGATAGAAAAATAATTATGAAAGCCCTTAAGGGAAATGTAAAAGCGATTTGTATGTCCAAAAACGGTCATATGATATTATTGGCGCTCTTTGATTCCGTAGACGACACCGTTCTCGTGCAGAAGATAATATTGTCCGAGCTACAAGAGGATCTAGTTAATATTGCGCTGAACGAGTATGGAAAACACGTTATATTATACCTCGTGGCCAGGAGAAAACCTTTTTATTTTTCGCCGGACGTAGTGGAATATTTGCGCCAAGGTGATGGCAATTCCGCGAGCAAGAAACTAGCCGACATTAGGGAAAAGGAACTCCTCGAAGCAATCCGCGACCCGCTTTTTGACGCAATAATCGCGGATACCGCAGTGTGGTTATCCACCGGCAGCATAGCTATGACTACCCTGGCGATACTGAAAGTAGGATCGGGAGAAAAACTAAATTCCGCGTTCGAATCGATTGCTAAGTTTCTTACCAACATAGATTCAAAAATCAAAGACAATGATACCGAGTATAATGTGGTTGAACATCCTGGATTACACACAATGTTAAAGAAACTTATTCAGAATGACAAAGAACTGATAGAAAAGAACGAATCTACATTTGGAGAAATTTTAATACCGTACTTGACACCGAAAGTGTTGGAAAAGTGGACGGAATTTAATAGAGCTTGCTTCTTATTAATTCTTCTTATAGAAAATGGACTTCAAAATGTTAAAGATACATTGCTATCCAAATTAAAACCTTTAACGGCAAATCTCAAGACAAAGCGCGGCGCTGGAGCATCGATATTGTTAAAAAAATTAAAAGAATAAATGTAAATATATAAGAATGTAATGTAGGTATATTATTCACGATTCTTATCCTTTTTTAATATAGACTGCTCCATTTTCACCGGAAATAGTTAAAATAGGGATCTTAATTCAATTTGAAACTTTCCTATATACTTTTAATATAACAAACTATATACTTTTAATATGTACTTTCAAGATTTCAAATAAAAGTTAATTCAGTAAAAGCGGATCAACCTATAGAGGCCCTCCACTACTCTCGCCGATTACAATCAGTGGTCCCTTTTTGTTTATATTATATATATTTCAAATTATTTATTATTTTATGTACAACATATATAAATATGAACGTTTTCGCGCGATTGCCCTCGCGACGCGCCTTCGGCCGAACAGGAATACGTGTTTGATCAAATCACTATTACGTACAAAGGCATAATAAATTTACGAACAAGTTGTTTTAAATTACATTTTATTATTGAGTATAATACTATATTAGGCACATCTACGTTTAACATATTATTAAATAAACACGCAACCATAGCTATCAATCTTTTGTTATCGTCGCTCCGAGATCGCCAGCGTCAACGACGATACGCAACACCTCAACGTGTGCGAAGGATAAACTCGATCCGGGATACCAAGTGCACACGTATGTAGTTAGTTAAATTTTAAGCATTTCTTTAATATCAATTACTCTGGTCCGTATTTCCGGTTGGTTATCCTTCGCTAGATCGGGCAAAAGTTCTTTCAAGAGGCGCGTTATTTTATCAAGTTGTTCATCATTGTTCGTCTCGCGCATTTTTCTTGCTAACGAAAGAACTATATTTAATGCTTCTTTTCTGATTTTGGTGAATTTCGAAATATCTGCAAAGAAACAACGTATTTAAAAATAACACAATCATAAAAATTCCAAGCGTTTAAATTATTTTAATATAGCATTATAATGTTAATAGGATTAGTATATTTAATTACATCGCATAGTTTATATTATATATACATGTATATACTTACTTATACAATATGACAATATTTTGTTGAGACTATCACCTATTTGATCTAATAGTTTTTTGTCTTTTAATGACATTTCCATTTTATTTATTTTTAATAAGACAAGTCTATCCACAAAGAGATTTAATGCTGTCAAGATAGCGACTTGGACAGATCTCGTACTATTTGGCAGTACTTTTTGACAGTGAGTCACGAATTCTAAGCAATATTTATCTGCAATCAAGAGTCAATTTATAAAGATACAGAATGTTACAAAAATGCATACTCGTATTTTTCACTGAGTGAAATTCATGTAATTTTGTAACCTTGGGTCTCTTTGGTGGAAGGCCATGCTTTCCCAAGCACCTCGTAAACCGTTTCTTGCAACTTTATATTATTTTCCTTTTTCTTCCTATTTTCTTCCACAGAATCCTCTTCATCATCGTTATTTTTATCTGATACCTGTATATAATAAAGTATGTACAAATATCGTACTTACATTTGCACATATTCTTTTATGATATTGTCGTCGATGTATCTTACCTTAATCAATATTTCCTGTACAATTTCATACGTTTCCGTAAACCTATCAATATCAAGTTCATGCAAAACCATAGCAAACGCTTGTAACCCGTGTCGACGATAATCCACATTCTCTTTCTTACTTTCCCTATGTAGTGTTACTACAACTGTATCTAACAACGCAGTATCTGCGTTTAAGGCTTCTCTGCAATAAGATCCGAATCGTGAATTTTAACGAGTATTAATTAAATCGTTTATAGCGTAAAGTTTCAAATCAATATCTGACATACTTGCTATTGCATGCTAAAGTAGCAAGAGCGTTCAGTAAACGTTCCTTTCCATTCCACGTTCTACCACGCAGACCATTAATCAGTATCTTTAATAAGGTATGCCTGGCTTCTGTATCAATATTATGACCTGATTTTAAGGCAACGGTATGAACTGCGTTTGCCGCTTGCACTTTTGTAGTCCACGATGCCGACTCCAAAGTCGTACGTAAAATATCGGTTATTGGTCGCAGATTTTGCACAATTCCTGCTTCAGTCCCAGGCGTTATTTCGTTCCAAAAATCAGTCCACAATTCAACAGTGCTTTCGTTTCCTAGTAAATAAAAGTATGTATAGAAAATACACGAAATTAAAGTGCGAAACACATTTATGAGTGAACGAATTATATAGATACTGGAATACATACCTGGTACTTTTTCCGCGTGCATCGCAAAGAAGGCAAGAGGAATGACTATTTTTTGATAATTCTTTAATTTCTCCTGATTATAATTATTTATAGACTGCAAAGTTTGCCCGATCGCTAATCTTATTGCATCATCTGTAATTTATATTTTGGCATCAAACGAAATTATAGGATGTTATGACAAGAATATAGAATGCTACTGTTAGACACCATATGTACCTTCACGTTCCAAATACCACGTGTTCAAGGTATTAAATAACTTATCCAGACTAGAATCTTTAGCCGAGCCGACTACATGCCCAATGGTAACCGCATTATTTTTTCTTACGGCAACATTACGATCCAACAAACCATTGAGCAAGGCAGATAACACCTTAGCTGAAAAAATAGCGTGGTTAATTTATGTTACAAAAATTCTCAAAAATATCATTGAATTATGACATAAACAATATTTTGAATATATAACTCCGTAGAGTAAAAAGATGTAGTTTGTATTCTCTTGAAATTGAGATGTTTACTAACCACTGTAAGGCTGTAACTCTGTTTTCAAATGCGTACTGAGAAGAATCACGAAATGCGAACAAGCAATTTTTGTTCCAAATCCTACGCTGCACTTGATTAAATCTATTACTTTTGGCATTAAATCCTTTAATACATCGGCATCGACATATTGGATACACTGTAGGAAAACATTAAAAACAAAGAATTAAGAAATACTCAATCGAGTTCACTTCCAACTCGTCTATGAGAACGAAAGTACCTTTGTTATCGTATCTGACGCGTAATGACCTTTGGCAACATTCGCTCTAAGATTATCGATAGCTTCCTGAGTCTCCGTAGTCGCGCCGCACACATTACTCAAATACGAAAGCTTGGGATTCTCTGATTCACCGATCGTTTCCAATAACGACGGTATCAGATTGACGAGCGACGGTTTTAATAAAACGCCGGCCGTGGATACGAGTTGCGATACCGTTTGCAATGATATAGCTCTCACTGAATCCACGAGGTGAGTAATGCCAGTGTCAAGTAGCACAGGCAATATCGCTTGAATAACTTCTTTCCCCGCATTACCATGTGACGAATCGCAATGACGTATACAAACCTATGCGATTAACATAGCAATAATTAATCATAGATTATCATAAGTCACAGAAACTTATATCTCGCGTCTTACCTTACTAAGTATCTTAGTAGTGTTCGTCGCGGCTATCCGCGTACCCTCGTGAATATCGTCCATTACGCGAAACAGTTTCTTCCAGAGTTCCGGGCCACATTCGGCGAGGTTTAATTGAACATTTGTCCTTAAAAGATCTGCGAGAGCATTACAACAACTGATACGTACTCTCCACTCGTTATTCGTTAGATTATCAGTTACATCAGTCAATATTTCTTTATGATACTGTTCGATCTATGGAGATATATAAAAAACAAATTTTTACTCTTACAATATTATGTACATATTAGACGTTGTTAACAAATATCAAGTAATGTTACTAACAGCTTTCGTTGTGGAAGGAACGACGGCCCGCCAAATGCTGGTCATACTTTGCTGAATCTTTGGCGTCGGGTCAAATTGATATCTATACAATCGCGGTATAATGTTAGGTAGATATTTATTCAGTTCGTCCTTCGCGATATTAGCGATTGCCGCGAAACCGAACGCAGCCCCCTTTTTGGATGTCCATATCGCATTATGATTTGCCAAATGCATGAAGTAATACACAAGCTCGGGTTTCTGTAATTCTGTTGCGAGGGAACAGATTTCTCGGTACGTTGAAATATTACCACTAAAAAATTATTTCTTTAAGTATCTAATATCCTTTCGTTATTAATGTAGCGTAATGTTCAATAATCATCGTCAGATATTTTCCATCTTAAACTGTAAGCTAACGCAAAACATTCTGTATTTTAATCTTACCCAGATGGACTTTTTCCCAGTTGACCTTCTTCAAATAACTTGGTATCAGCGGTAACTTGTTGCACTGTTCTGCGACCCTGAGTAAACTGATCTAATATATTGGACACTAAAGCCTCGCGTTCTTCTTGTTTGCTGTTAATATGCACCAAACTAAGGCCTTTTGAAGCAATATCTTGCACTATATCTGTTACAAGATAAAAGATCAAATCTCTTTCTCCATTCAAAGATGATAAAATTCATTGATACAATCAATAATTTATATCTCTTACCACTGTCATCTGAAAGAAAATCTATAAATGCATGATGAATCGTGGACAATCTCTCCTTAATGCATTCTCGTTGAACGTTGTGCTTCAGTAGCGCGAATAGCCATACACATACTGCCTTTAAAAGAAACATCAAGATATAGAATAGCAGAAACATATCTGCTATTAATACAAGAACTACCTCACCCCTTTTCAAAAATATGTCATATAAATACCTGTCGTAAGTTTGGATGAGGCACTTTGTATATTTTGAATAACTCATTCAACACAAGTATTAATAATTCGTCACTCTCCTTACTGTACGGAACAATATGTTCGGTGGGTAAAGTCGTCCACGCATCTCTTGCTTCCGGAGAAGCTTGCGCTTGAACGCAGCAAACCAAAGCTTCCCCAAGAATTAAATGGATTTCGATATCTTTTGTCTGTTAAATATCATATGTCATTATTACGTAATAAATATGTAAAATTTATCGGGCATAAAAGTAGATTTATGCACCTCTTTGACAGTTGCTATAATTTTGTTAGCGATATCTGCGGTGTGCGGAAAACATTCGCCAACACACAGGTGTCCCAGTGAAAGCGCAGCTTTCTCTTTCATCTGAAAAAAGTAAAGTCGTAAGATTAAATCCACATAGTATTAAATATAAAATATTTACTTACATATAATATATAATTAAACTACGGAAAACAAACCTTGGTATTCAATTTGACATTAGATAAGACAGAAAAGAGCGTTTCTACTATTGCTTTCTTGTTGAATTCGTTATCGCCTTCCGCTGGTAAAGGTAGAGGATACGTTCTACCTAAGATGCCAACAGCTTGAACAGCTGCGTCCATTAATAATACCGCGTTATCGCGAAGATATGTACCTGAGTAAACATAGTATTTTAAATATAATAAACGTATTCATGTTCTCATAGCGCGACATAATTTGATATATATATAAATGCATACATATTGCTTTCACAATATCGTTATAAGTCGTCCAATTGCACAAATCCTCCTTGTTTCCATTTCGTTGGTGTATTAAATTTCTTTCCATCATGTAAGTCAGTGCCATTAATGCACCATGTTGCGCTTCCAAATTCTTTCTACTCATAATGTTCATAATACTCGAAACGTGTTTCTCGAATTCACTCTTCGGAAAGTAACCAGTAATAGCAGCGTATACTTTCGCGGCTAATTGTCGTACATCTTGCTTAGCGGAAGCAAGCAAAGAACAGAGCCACGGCAGCTCCTTCTCGTACGATTTTATTATATAATGCGGAACAGATCCAAGTACTTCCAATAATGCGTTCAAGGAAATTTGATCTGTATCAATAAAATATTTAACTTAGCACAATGGTTTTTATACAATTGATTCTTATTTATGATTTCTTTTTACCTGCGGAAGAATGACTCAAGAGCAAGATCATATCGAGATAATTATTTAATATCTCTGGCTGATCCTTGTATAATTTTTCTAAGTAACGTCCAATCAGAGGCGTATATTCACAAGGATGCTGTAACGGCTCATTTCGCACGGGAATATTAGCACTTCTGGCGAGGCAAACGCGAAAATAAGAAATAATCTGTAACAATATAAATTATGATTGTAAAAATAATTCTCACGACATTTACAGATCTGGCTTCTATCTAGGACTTACCTCGGAAAACGTGGCAGTACTATACGGGAGTACTTGTTTATCCGTATTTCTGCCACTACCCGCGGCGGGCAATCTCGACTGCATCTTCGAATAAATGAAACTTACTAGTTTCACAAATTCGGGCAACACTATCTTGTTGCTAATTTGCTGATTGTCCTCGTTTTTATGCACAACGCCGTAAAGCGCTTTCATGGCTTCAGTACTTATCTCGTGTTTGTTGTCACCACACGCTAATAACAAGAGATACCGAGATGGTGCGTCATCAGGTGGAAACACGGTTGCGGCATAATGCATTGCCACAAATCTATTCGCAAAGTAATACACGTCACACACACGGTTAGGATATATATTAAAATTAACGTAATGTAAGTATAATAATCTATATATAACAGTCTATATACATGCCTTACGCTCGATTCTGGCGATTCAATGTGTACCGACAATAGAGCATTCATTAGAGCTATATTGCTTTCGTCCTCTTTATTCAGCACGAAGGCAGACGTTACGCAAATCAATGCGTCTCTCACAGTGCGCCGTAACTCACCATCCGTCTAAAATATTAATAAAAACATTTAATAACTATATAGATACATGACTTCGATAATTATTATCGTCTTTTTAAAACAATCGGATACTTACAGAGACAAGCGTGTCAAATAAGTTGTGTAACAAACTCAAATCTTTGTTTATCAGAGACGGTATTCTTTGACCAAGTTGCCCAATGACTGTATATGCCATCGGTTTATGTACGTCATCGCCTTCGGAGATCAATTTTATCATGCCATTCAAGATTACTCCGGCGACGCGGGTTAACGGTACAAGGCTGCAGCTAATTAAAAAAAATTTCAATTAAATACGATTCATTATATAGATAAGATGTGTAGTTTAAATGACGAGAATTATATCACGTATGTAAAGAAACGATCTACAAAAAATTTGCGAAGTTAATAATACATTGCGCGTGGGAATAAAAGATTTAATCGACATTTTCCTTAGTAATGCAACTGAAAAAGGTAAATTTATCAAGAAATATTCGTGGGAATGAAATAAAAGAAAAATTTATTAGCGAATTACGAAACACTTACTGCTGGACGATATTCGACGTAAACTGCAATGCTAATGATTTTAACTTTGCATTCGTATTTTTTCCATAGAGTGAATCGAAAATAACCTGAAGAAAAGATTTTTTTATTTAATATATAACACCATGTGACCATTGTCTTTTTTTTTTCAATTAAACTTTATGTACTTACTTGAATACACGGCGGTATGATGAATCCCGCTTTAGTCACTCGACAAAGATACTGTAAGAGCTTGAGACGAATTCGAGTGCTTGCAGGTAGCCGTTTCATTTCGGGTTTCACCTCTTTTTGTGCGGCTAGCGCATCGGTACCCAAGAATAATGTATAAATCGGAGCTGCGAGTTGCATCGAAGACCAATCCAATGTGCTAAACGGATAAATATAGTAGAAATTACAGCACCGATCTACGCCAAACGAATTCTGACAGTTTTCATACGCACCCAATTATCTTTTTCAACTCTAAATCCGCCATATTAGCGATGCTGAATCTGGTATCCGCGGCCGCTACGATCAAATGTATCAGAATATCTGTATCCGGGAAAAATCCACCGACAAGGAACTTAACAATGCCCAACTTCATCTGCTCGAGTTGCTCGGCTGTGGGCGGACTCTCGCCTATCACTCTTTTGAACGCATAGTCGCTTAAACCCGGCGGCACGGTGAACTGAGACCAATCGATGGTTTGACCTGACTGTTGATTTTCCGTTTGTCCCACAGATCTGACGATATACAATATGTCACAGTCAGAAACTAAGCGGATATCTAGAAATGCGATTGTCCAGCATATATCTCACCCATATGGCAACAATAATATGTCGAGCATGAAACTTATGAGCTGCTTCGCCACGTAAGGTTTGTCTTGCAAGCCCAGGAGAGACGCTCGTTTATCGGGATCCGCTGGTATGTTGATATGTCCTAATGCTGGCATTATGATCAACATTAAGCTGAAACATAACCACGTTCGCGTTATCGTAATCCAACATTTTACACAATGTGATATAAATATCTAAAATTTCTCAAGTCTTTAAATATTAAAGATAAAATACTCCGCTACGATACAAAATGTAATTGATATTCAGGGATCAAAAGAATTTATAACAAGCAAACCTGTCTTGATGGGACAATGGCTTTCCCTCGATAGCATTTAGTACACTCGGAACTAATTCCGCTTGCTTGTTCATCTCCATTCGAGGATATCCCAGCTTTATGTATATTATCGTAAAATTCTGTAATTATACGAATATACATTACGACGTGTCCCTTCCTGATTTCGTAGATTTCGTAACGATTGACATATCCATGCGGGTAACGTACGATCACAAATGAACTGGCAGCTGGATCCTGGTATTGCAGGAGTAAAGCTTCAACGGGCAGCTGTACTTGCGGCCTGCTCTTTATTCGCTTGTTTATATGGATCAGCAGTTCCATCACCTTCTTCCTGACGCCTTCCTGCGCGCTAGACAACTTGAGCAGCACGGGAGGTAAAAATTTGCAGACTGACGCCTGTAGCTGCTCATCCGTCTCGGCGGAACCCAGGCGGAGGAACACCCGCTCGAGCAAAACTGAATGAAACACAAGGACGGGAGGTACAATCGATATTACGTCTGTCGATCTTTTTACGGGGATAATCACGGGGAGAAAGGATTTTTAATCGCCCCTATTACATATGTAAGAATCTAAAATACAACAGGAAACAATCTATCGATCCATATTTATTTCAGCGACGTAATCGAGTGTCATCGGGCGTGAGGTCATCGCGAAAAAACGCTGACATCACGTACCGTCGAGTCGGAGCAGCGTCAAAGGGATTTAAACCAGATTTCGAGATTTGACAGCTGCGGACACGTGTCCGGGGCGGCACGGAAGGACGCAGGGGAGGAGCACCGAGGGGAGGACGGACATCCGCGGGTCCTCCCCGAAGTCGTCCCCGGTCGTCTTTCCGGCGTGACACAATCAGGTTTCCGCCTCGACCCGATGCTCAACCCCCGTTCTCGTCACCGTCCGGGACGAACGACGTGACCCACGACCCGGTCGTCGATTACGTCGCGCGAAGGGGATCGGTCCTTATCTCTCTTTCTCTTTTCTCTCGGGAGTACTTACTCAGCTCGTCCGTAGCCGCTGCCATTTTGAAAAAGTCTATAAAGAGGAGAAAGCGAATCCGGACGGCGAGAGGAGTCCGCTGTCCGTGGAGTCGCGCGCGATTCGGCGTCGCCGCGACGAGAGCTCGACGTCGGGATCGTTAAACCCCTGCGATCCTTCTGCTCCTCCTTCTCGTCTACTTCTTCTTTTTTTTTTTTTTCAACGCGAGTGTCGATCGTCGTGCAGCACACGACGCGCCGCGTGTATTGCACCCCCCTATCCGCGACTTCCTTCGACGTCGTTTTACGTGGGGGCGCTATGACTTTCGGTTTGAGGTTAGGAAAGGCGAGGCCGAACGAACCGACGGTCCGCGATGATGTCGTTCTCGGTGCCCCCCTTTTTTTCCTCGCGACAGTCGCGCTCGTCGAGTAACGCGAATTCATATTAGGCGTTGGAGAGAACGCTCGCGGTGTGCAAAGGGACTGGTATATTCGTGGTAAACAAACACGTTGGAAACACGTGAGATGACTGGTCACATTTCGAGACGTTTTAACTCTCGAGAGGGACGATAATTCTCGTCGATCTCTCCGCCGAAGCTGAAATCTCGCGTGTTTTCACGCTCGGAAGTCGCTAGAAATAAAAAGGGGATTCTCGCGAGTGGATTCGCTCGAAAAACGCGGGGTTGAGGTTAGAGTGTCACCGATTGCATATTGCGGGGGCGATAAGCTGACAGCTGACGACATGCGCGATCACGTGGGCGCGCGATTGCGATTTTTCAGGACGCGCGCGGTCGAAAAGGATTGGAAAGAGTTCCGCGAGTTCAGGAAACCGACCTCCGCTTAATTCAAAACAATGGAAACTCCCCGAGTAAATGCTTGCTCCTTTTTTTTCCCCTCCGATAATGCTGCGCGCAACATATCGGAGATCCGTCTTGCTGTGCCTTCAAATCTGATTCAATATTAATAATTAATATCGCTTTATTAACGTGCGCTCGCGCAATTCATGCCGAGAAGACAGCCTCTATCCGCGACAGAATCAATTTCGAACTTTCCCGCCGAGGTGGGTCTCTGTGAAGTTGTCCGCGAGTCAAAGCCACGTGGCCTTTTTTTTATATACACACAAAACATGACGAAGGAATATCTCGAGTTCTGAACAAAGGGAACCATTTCCAGAATCCTTCGCGACGTTCACGTGATATTCGAATGATGTTCATTGTCGCCCCGAATTCGAACGCGACCTCCCCTCGCACGTGCGGGATGTGGAGAAGAACACGGCCCGAAGTTGGCCGCGCGAAACGCTGGACCAATGAGCGTCGCGCGTTTGGCAATACAAAATTCGCCGATTGCCGCCGTGATCTGCCCGCCCCTCCTCTGTCCCCCTCCCCCCCCCCCCTCCTACTCCTCTCTGAGCACGCTTGTTTGTTAACCTTCAGCCCTGTCTTTCACGTGGTAGAGGTCAACTTGCGCCAGACTCTCTTCTGCCTGATCGTTCGAATGCGAGCCGGAGCAAACGGAATTTGTACGGCGTGCCACGCGATATCATTTTGTGCTCCGTCGTCGACGTAGGTAGAGAATACCCTCGAGGAATCAATTGAACGGAGGAACCTCTCGGACGTTCGGTTTTTGCCACATGCGAGCGAACGTGTGCGTGTCTGTGTATATTCGTGTGTCGGCGGGGTGTTAACCAAGTTTTAATTACGTACAGCCGCGTGCGAGGGAAATGTCCTCGTCGGTTTGTCTTTCGGTGTGGACACATGTATATTTGTATCAGCGGCGTTTATGCTCCGTTTCCGTCGTGCATGAATAATTAGCTTACATGTTATCATTATAATCGTTACATGTTTTTTTTTCATATATAATACCCTTTCGCATTTGTATCTGTGTTTGTGAAACTAACCGGCTGGTCCATTCTTAATCTTGTAAATCATAATTACTAATCATCATTCCAGGCTCCTTACATAAGTCCATTTATGTCGTTTTTTTTTTTTTTTTTGTGTAAAAAAAATGCGTGGTACGTAGAACATTGATCTATATATTGCGTAATTGCGTTGACGTCTTCCACAAAATATATCTGTATATGTACAAATTAATTAAAATGATAATTGTTAACATCAAATATGTTTTAATAAAGATTGTTAATTCATCACTGTAAATGTTTGTCCTGTGTTAATATTTTATACTAGTATACTAGTACAGTCCGAATACTCCACTAATTTTCTTGTTTAATTACTGTGTAATGATGCCATGTTAATATTTTATACTAGTACAGTACGCATACTCCACTAATTTTCTTGTTTAATTACTGTGTAATGATGCATTTTATAAAATATGATATAAGTACTAACGTCTGTTTCAATGATTTCTAACATAACATTGAAGATATATAAAAAAAAACCGTGCAATATCATAATCTACGCTTTACGCACCTAGTAGCCTTTACTTTATATATCTGTTATAGGTAGCACGCATAAAGGATTTTGCTTGTGCATAATAAAATGTCGGCAGTCGCTGCGATATCATTTCCCTAATAGATTGTCCATACCAATCAGCTAAAAGTGCGCAATTAAGTTTAATTGACAAAATGCCTTCAAGAATAAGACGCCTCATTTACGATACGAGAGAAATACTCATAAGGATTTTTAGACGCTTTCTGCAATTTATCCGTAGATGGCTTGGTAATGAATTGGATACTGTAAGTTCTATGCGCGTGCAATGTGCAGAATTGCGAGACCATATATCCTTTAGTAAAAAGTCTTGGCGATACGATCGTTTAATGGCAGTGAAGGATTTTTATGTCTGGTACCTGCCATATTCGTTAGAGCGGGGGAAGGGCAAGTTTTGCGGCAGAAAGCAGTTGTCGCGGTATATCACGGTATTGTAATCCTAGTATGTAGGGTAAGAATAGATGCAGCTTTTATGTGTGCTCACGCAGCAGAAACGCCGTAACATAATATCGCGCACGCTTGCTAACTGCTTTATGCCAATAACTTATATATTAAGGCTTATACCCTGCCTGGCTAAGCACATATCCGTTTCCTACGCTCGAGTCGTATCATCCCTTCAATGAAGCTCTCCGACAGATCTCGTCCCGAGAACTTGGTGAAAATTATCTCGTTTCCTACATCTGTCGTAGATGTTTTTTATCCTATCAAACGCAAGCGATATTTATTATTCGTTTTTAAATTTTTTCTTCATGATTTCAGTCATTATTTGGAAGCATGCCGTTTTACCCTCCATCACCGGAACGCACCACCACCGGGCAAGTAAGAGTTCTAACTGTGAACAATGGAGAACATCTTGATGGGATATTGTACAGATTGAAGAAAGGTTTTTAAAAAGAAATTTTTGCTTCTTCTATATAAAATTACTTTGATGGAATTATATTTTGACAATTTTTTATTGCGGCATACGTTTGCTGTAAATGATTTTGCATTCCTCACAGGTTGGGTAGTTGAGTTTCGACTCGGGGCCTCTCTTCTTGGAAAAAGGCCTAGCGTTTTTATAAATCATCCGTTATCGAACAACAGGAGATTTGAGAGGAATACTTATCATCAGTTGAAATGGGAAAATGAATCGGCGAACATACTTTTATTTTTGGCTGGGTCATTCCATTATTATGTCACTGATCAGTAAGATTAAGATTATTATGCATATGAATATGGGGTAAGATTTGATTTTTTAATAATGAGACACGTCCGCTTCGCAGAGTCGAGGGGGGAATAAAACCCATTGCGTCCGGATACTTGCTGGTCGATCCCGAGTTGAGAGTAGGTGAAGACGGGGAGAAACTACCTCTGGATTGCGTTCAAGTCCAAACTGTTCTGGCAAAAAGTTTAGGACCATTTTCTACATGGGAAAGTAAATTACTGGTAGCGCGAAATTCTGGATATAACGTAATTCATTTTACACCGATACAGGTAATGCTCGCGTGATTGATGTACGATGTAAGACTACGATACTTGTAATAAACGCGAGTTTAACTTTTTTTTTAGGAATTGGGACTTTCTGAATCGTCGTATAGCCTGAAGAATCAAGCCAAGCTCAATCCTGCTTTTAACGACAATGATAAGTTAATTAGTTTTCGTGACATCGAACTATTTACACATAAAATGCGGACCGAGTGGAAGGTAAATTTATTATTTATCGATAATAAGATAAAACGCGTAATCCTGCAGGATATTCAAGTGTATCCTTCAATTATGTTATTGCAGATGTTGAGCATATGCGATATTGTTCTGAATCACACGGCGAACGAGAGTCCTTTCCTGGTTTCTCACCCGGAATGCACATACAACTGCATCAACTGCCCTCATTTACGTCCGGCGTATATCTTGGATGCAACGTTGTTTGAATTAACAACCCAGGTAGCCGCTGGAGAATGGGAATTTAAAGGTATCCCCACTGTAGTTGACACCGAGGATCATCTAAACGTAAGTCACAAATCATTTCCTAGTGATTAAAATTTAATTCTTTCGTTTCTACCTCGACGTTCATCCGCTGCATGCATTTCGTCTTTAGGGGATTCGTCATGCCCTCCACACACATTTCTTGCCTCTGGTGAAGATACACGAGATGTATATCGTCGATATCAATGAAATTGTAGCGGAATTCTTAAGTTCGGCGCGCAACGAGATGCCGCAAGACGCGAACAATACGATAACCGAAGATATTACTGTGATTCAAGATCCTGCCTTTCGTAGATTAAAGTCAACTATAGATATGCAGCTTGCCCTGAAGAAGTATAATGTATACAGGTAAAATATATGATAGATACAATAATGTATATAGCAAGTGTATTTCGTATGTCCACTCTTACAAATGTTTATGCATAATTCTTTTATTTTACGCAGAGCTGATTGTTTCGATGAGGAAACTCGTCTGAGACGATGTGCAGAGGACTTGAAGATTAAATTACAAGAACTTAACGAAGTTATCACTAACGACGTGCGAAACCATCTGAACGCTGCTATTGAGAATAGTATATCTGGGATAAGATATCACCGAGTGGAATCCGATGGTCCAAGAATTAAGGAAATTAGCGAGAAGAATCCTCTTGTTTCCAGGTAGTTTTATTTAAATTTGTAAATATTATAACGTTACATTATAATATCTATAAACATTGATTCTTGATATGATAAATTTACATACCACAGATACTTCACTGATTATGGAGAACCTAAATCTTTAAAGGAAAGAGAGGACATAATGTATTCAGATAACGGATGTTATCTCATGGCTCACAATGGTTGGGTCATGGATAGCGATCCCTTGAAGAATTTCGCGGAGTCTGATTCTAATGTGTACCTTCGAAGAGAACTTATCGCTTGGGGAGATAGCGTGAAACTCAGGTAAAAGTACCGGCTAAATATTATTCAAGTTTTTAACGAGTTATTAGCGCGAATAAGTGTAATATATAATTTTAAATATTATACGCCACATGAACATGATTGTTACAGATATGGGCAGAAACCAGAGGATTGTCCTTTCTTGTGGCAGCATATGGTGGCTTACGTAGAACACACAGCGGAGTTATTCGATGGTGTTCGATTAGATAATTGCCATTCCACACCGATCCCCGTTGCTGAGGTATGTCGCGATTCTAAGCGGCCTTGAGTTTACTAAACACTGAGTTTACTAAATAGCACAATTCTCTTTGCAGTTTATGCTTGACGCTGCACGACTAGTCCGTCCAGATCTCTATGTTGTGGCAGAATTGTTTACCAACTCCGATCAAAAAGACAACATCTTTGTAAATCGTCTCGGCATCACATCTTTAATAAGAGGTTGTCATTCTTTCCAAAAACTGTTGCTTGCTTAGTATTTTTTGAAACGCAATTATTAAGGACACATCGAATAAAGATATACATCAAAACTGTTACATTGCAGAAGCTATGTCTGCATGGGATAGTCACGAAGAAGGGAGATTAGTATATCGATACGGCGGGGAGCCAGTTGGAGCATTTATGCAGTCACGGAAACGGCCGTTGGTGCCGAGCATAGCTCATGCTCTGTTCCTGGATGTGACTCACGATAATCCCAGTCCGGTGGAGAAACGAAGTGTCTTTGATCTACTCCCTAGCGCTGCGCTTGTATCGATGGCGTGCTGTGCCAGTGGCAGTAATCGCGGATATGATGAATTAGTGCCTCATCAGGTAAGCTCGTAGTGCAAACTTAAATTTTTCTATGATCTTTTACCATGAAATCTATTTTACCTATAAGATTTTATTATTTTTTTTTTTTTAGATAGACGTGGTGAATGAGAAAAGGCAGTACGCTTCCTGGACAGACGACGATTTGGCGGATGACGTTAAGTTTGCTAACTCGAAAACTGGTATAATCAGAGCTAAAAAGGCATTAAACGATCTGCACTATATGCTTGGTCGAGAAAATTTTTCGCAAGTATGTTATCAATTGTTCATCTTTCGCAGTTTACATATGTTAGAAAGTTAATGTATATAGCTATTTTTTAAATTTATTTCTTTCTGTTTATAGGTGTTTGTCGATCAAATGGATACTGACATAGTGGCTGTAACGAGACACTCGCCGACTAGTCACGAGAGTGTAGTTCTAGTTGCGTTCACGGCATTTAAACATCCGGATTGTAACGCTCGTGAACTGAGAAGGGACGTAAGACCACTGAAAGTGGAGGGTATAGTGAAGGAAATTATTTTAGAAGCGTCGCTCTCGCACGTTCATGCCAGGTGAGCGATAAATTCTATCTTCTTCAACTGGAAAATTTATATATTTACTGATGGATATAAATCGCTTTATAGAAACGGCAAGTCACCTTTCCTTTTGCCTGAGAAATACGAAAAGCACGAAGACATCATATATGGATTGTCCGAATATACGTTGAACCTTAAACAGCACATACAGTGCTGTGAGTCGGCGATAATCAGGAAGGTCGCATGCGACGATCCTAAAATCACACAGCTTAATTTCATGAACTTCCAACCCGGTTCTGTTATAGCTATACGGTATACAAAACTACAAATTCCTGTTCCCGCAATCGCGATATCTGTGCTAACTCATGTACGAATTTAATTTCAGAGTGGCCCTCCGCGACAATATAAAACTTGCTTTAACGAGTCTTCAATATACTATCATGCAGATTACGTCAGATGAGAATTCAAGCTTACATGATATAGTTTCTTGCATGGACTTATCGGATATGAATAAATCGTTATATAGATGCGACCAGGAGGAACGAGAAGAAACTCAGGGCAAATTTGGGGTATACAATGTACCGGGATACGGATCTCTTGTATATGCCGGACTGCAAGGTGATACATTGCAATATTTATTACAACCCGTGCAATAATATATATTGGCACGAGTTTTATTCTGGTTATCATTATCGTATCTTGTTGCCATATAATAAGCGCCTTGTTTTCAAATCAGGCATTATATCCTTACTGGCTGATATTCGCCCAAATAACGATCTAGGACATCCCCTGTGTGACAATCTTAGACAGGGTAACTGGTTAATAGGTAATATATTAAAAACCATTTCCGAAAAATAATTGTAGATAAGAATATTGACATGTAATTAAAAAATTGTCAGATTACGTATGGCAACGTCTGAAAGAGGATGACGACACTGAAGGTCTTGGAATATGGTTTGAGCATACGATGGATCCGTTCAAGTTAATTCCGAGATACCTTGTACCGAGTTACTTTGACGCTATAATCGTGAATGTTTATACGGTTCTATTAGATCGTTGCTACAGTTTGATGTCGAAGTAAGCACCGAAATGAACACTAAATCGACTTGTTAGAGTAACAAACTTATGAGTTCTTCGATTAATATTTTTATTGTGTTTAAAGATAAGAGGATCCATAACAATTAATTATATACATTATTCGCCGTTTCCAGCTTTGTTAAGAGTGGAACTACATTCGTTAAATTACTGAGCTTGGTCTCGGTTCAAATGGGTGGCGTAATAAGGTCGTCGCAATTGCCAGATTTGTCGCCGGATCTCAGTCCACCTAAGCCAAAAATTGAAACCCACGACGGTGTGGCTGTGCAAATGTGTCTAACGTTATCGGCAGGTTTGCCACATTTCACAACGGGTTACATGAGAAATTGGGGTAGGGATACCTTCATCGCTCTGAGAGGTCTGTTGCTTCTGACGGGCAGGCATGTCGAAGCGAGATTCATAATCCTTGGATTCGCCGGTACTTTGCGACACGGTCTGATACCTAATCTACTCGATAAAGGAGGTAATGCAAGGTAATGTACTTTCTTAGAGCATATGTATTTTTAGAACAATACTTTAGGAACCTTCGATCTAAGCTTTATCATCGATCTCATTCTGTGATAGATACAATTGCCGCGATGCTTTATGGTGGTGGCTCTACACCATAAAATGTTACATCGAAGAAGTCCCGGACGGTTTGAATATCCTTTCCGATAAAGTCTCAAGATTGTTCCCGACTGACGATTCACCAGCTTTGCCGGCAGGACAACATGTAAAAATCAGCTATTTTGCACAACTTCGATTATAATTTAAATTAAAAGTTGCGCGTTATGTGACAATATAAACATGGTTTCCAGGATCAACCGCTGCACGAAGTAATTCAGGAAGCTCTCACGGTACATTTTCAAGGTCTCTGCTTCAGAGAGAGAAACGCCGGAAGACAGATCGACGAGCACATGACCGAGCGTGGATTCAACAACCAAATCGGCGTCCAGCCCAAAACCGGCTTCGTATTCGGCGGCAACGATGCAAATTGTGGCACTTGGATGGACAAAATGGGATCTTCCGAAAAAGGTCGTAACAAAGGCAAACCGGCCACTCCTAGAGATGGCTCCGCTGTAGAGATAGTCGGACTGAGCAAATGTGTTCTCAGTTTTCTGGCTAAATTGTACAAGCTAAATCTATTCCCGTATGGCAGCGTTGAACGTAAAAGTCGCGAAGGTAAGAATGTCGACAATACTATCGTTCAAACGTAATCGACTACGCAACCTGATTGTTACATGATAATTACATGAATTACAGAATACAAAAAAATAACTTGGAGTTACAAGCAGTGGGCCGACAAAATTCAAGCAAACTTCGAGAAGTACTTTTATGTGAATGAGATTCCAACTGAAGGCGAGTTGTACCCCGATTTGATTCATCGGCGAGGTATATTCAAGGATAGTCACGGAGCGACGCAAGAATGGGCGGATTATCAGTTGCGGCCTAATTTTCCCATCGCGATGGTTGTTGTGAGTGTTATTACTGGCGTTTAAAAATACTCTGCAAAATCCTATAGAAAAAGAATATTTTGTATTACAAATCATAATGATACACAAATAGGCTCCGGAATTGTTTGATCCTCATCATGCCTGGACAGCGCTGAAGAAAGCAGAGGAGATACTACTAGGCCCGCTTGGAATGAAGACGTTAGATCCTGCGGATTGGGCGTATAACGGATATTACGACAATTCCAACGATAGCTACGATATCAAAGTAGCGCATGGATGGAATTATCACCAGGGACCCGTAAGTATCCTTTATCATAATCACGTATTCGTCTTGCAAAATATATAAAAATTGATATTTAACGTTCGAATAATATGTTCTTAACCACCTTAACATCTTTTTAGGAATGGGTCTGGCCAATAGGATATTTCTTACGAGCGCGTTTGCACTTTGCGTTATTAATCGACGATAAGGATGCATTATTTCGCACGATCGATTCGACCGATGCTATTATTTCACGGCACTTCATCGAAGCGTCCACCAATCATTGGAGAGGCCTCCCCGAGCTTACCAACAAGGACGGAAGTTACTGCAAGGATAGCTGTCGCACCCAGGCGTGGAGTGCCTCGGTTATATTAGAGGTTTGTTCTTACGAATGATATTTCTTTCGGTATTTCTCACAATGTTTCTTACGGATTAATATTATTATTTACGAGTTGTTCGAAGCTGTTATTTGTGTAAAACATCATCATTTTGTGCCCGTTTGTTTGGGATTCAGGTACTCCACGACTTGATGAAGATCAAACAGGATTTGCGATACGGGCAAATAAAATTCCAGAATTGATGTCACTTTGCGTGTGTTCACCACCATCAGCTACATTTAGAGCAATTAAAATTAGTAACGAGATGTAGTGCTAGGAACGGAGCGAATGACACGAACGTGAGTCTTCCCACCGGAACAATAACGACACCGCGCACACCGGAAACACACGCATATTATATCCCGCACGTAGACGTAACAAACACGCAAATCCACAAATCTGTAGTCGCTGCTGACAATACATGCGCAAGAAATGATATTCTGTTTGCTACCGAGGAAAGATCGATTTCTGCGATTGATAAAAAACAATGCTACAGCACAGATTTCGGTAGCCCGTGCGATTCGAGAAAGATTCCATCAGATGCGAGTGATGAGGTACATCCTGATAGTCAATGGAAAGCTGAGAATTACAACGAACAACAGGCGACAACTAGAAACAACGAAGCTACTATTCGAGCCGTATCAAACGTCGGTCACGTTTACGAGGAAATTAGAGCTATTAAAGAGCCACGCAGCAGTTTGCATGAATACGACATTCGAGATTACTACGAGAACTATAGCCCCGCTACCGCGAAGACTTTGATAGACACGCTTTTCCTGCCGCAACACGCAATTTGCAAGGAGTGTGCAAGAACGAAAGGCAGTCCGGTCTACACTGATCGTTTGATATACACGAAAGAGTCGTTACTCGCCGTAGAGGTAGTTCTGTGTCAACACGACGATGTTTCATGCTTCAAGTATCCGCGCGAGGATTCCACAGATACTTTCTGTTCGCAATACGATCAAAGTAGTCGAGATTGCATGCTGGTCTACAGTTACGCGAAGACCAACGCCGGGGGTATATTTTATTCTCACTGCTGGCCCCGAGATGTCTTCGATTTGCAATCGCTATTGAAACCGAGCATCCGCGTTGTAAATCGCGCTCCCTGCAACCTCATAGTGAATACCCAGTTGTATCATCGCTGCATAAATAGCTATCACGTGAGAACATCAAGAGCTGGCTGCGCACCCATGACGTTTTATCACGATCGTGACACTCTGATGAGCTGCACGAAACGCACTAGCCATAACGATCCACAAGATCCGCTGATTTATCAGGTGCACCGATTGAGGGATGATGATACCGGCGAACATCGGAGGAACAGGTCGAGTTTGTTGCTGCTAGAACCATTGCTGCTAATGCCGGAATCGGCGGATTCTGAGCGTCGGGAGGACATTAAGAATAGGACCTCGCGAACGGAACGCATAACAATTATTAGAATAATAATGGCCTACGTGTTATCATTTCTTATTCTCACGAGCATTACATTTTACGTCGTTTATTTTACCTAGAGCGGTTGTTTGTTAAACTTACGAAACGATAAGATATTTAGGAAACTCAATCACATTCGGATGTTACTTGATACATTTATTGTCATTAATTTTACGTTACATTTGTTACGAAGTGTTGTCAAAATATTCAACGGAATAATCGAGATCGCATATATGCATGTTGATTTATAGTTTGTCGTTACATGTGTATTTTATGTCCGTTATTAATGGGGTAATTCGCCGATTCATTAATGACAAGAAATTGTTTTACGATATGCAAATTGTTAACTATCTCAATCGTTAAATCTGCATCACTATGAGCGAATCGTTTTTACCTCCATTAAATTACGCGTAACAGAACAATTTTAATTAACAAGCTCGCATAATTCATCATAAATATATTTTATATACGTCCTCTAGAGATATAATCATTGCAAATAGCTTCATTGAAGCTTATTTAAAAAAATGTTATTCGAGACACGTGCTCGAGTCCTGTAATCTCGAAAATCTAAGATTTAACTCCTTTACGTGTTGTTGTCTATTAATATATCAAATATTTAATAGTTCCTATTATTAATTTCACTGATACTAGAAATGCCGAAATTGATTTTAGCGAGGTCTTATTTATATAAATACTCGTCGATATATAATAGATTCATACAATAAATAAAAACTGATATTCTTTAAGTACATTTTTGTCAAGAAACAAAAGCTATTAGAGTTTTCGAAATTTTCGGGTAAATCCGTGAATATATCTTAAAATTGTAAGTAAATGCACATATTTAAATCGCGAAAAGCATGTGGAAAACATAATGAATATTGTAATAAAACAATCCTGACAAAACTTCTAACTAACACTAGAAGTTTCATTATTATATTTATTTTAAAATGCCTTCGTAAAAAAATTCTGATGTTTCAATTTTTTAATTATTCGCGAATATTTACATTTGAGATTAATGCGTTTTATTATCATTATTATACACTGACTTATTCTTATTAAATCTTCCTGTTCGTTACCCAGTCGATCTTTTTATACCATTTCTATCCATTCTCCATTCCGAAGCTTCACAAACTATTCATAATACAAATAGAATTACAATGACTAGAACAAAGACTAGAAAGTTTGTAAATTTTCAGAGACAATGGAAATTTTTTGTCATTATATACATATGATGATACTGGGATAAATTGAAATTGTTAAGATTGATTACATGAGACAGACAGATATTAAAGTATTGAAAAGATATTTAGATTACTTACAAAAAAGTTAGATATTAATGAATAACTATTTCAGGTACATGTGGTTAAAAAATCGTATATAAATTATTTATTAACTTCAACATAAGTCAAACTATACAAAACTTAAGAGGATAGTCGAAGAATAAAAATATATTTGCCCTAATAAACATAATATACATATTAAGTCGAACATTCATTGCGTTATCACTGATTCTATCCACCGTAATCTCGTTACAATTCTTATATTTAAAAAAATGAGTTTCTGTTTCAAGCAAGCATCTGCGCAACTTTCATTCTTTTAGTCCAGTTTCTTCGTATACAATAAGTTATAAATATATCTCATAACGATACAACTTTATTTTAATTCGTGGTCCTACCTAGAGTAATCGGGTTCAAAATACTACAAATATGTAAAGCCTTACGTTTCAAGTTTAATAAGAGCCATCGCGCTGCTTTGTATCAATGAGCCTTCGCATAACTCGATATGAACGTCGTGTAAATCTTTAAAAGCCAATTGACTTCTACAATAGCACCTAAACTGTATTTGCTAAAATGTTATCCCTTTTAAATATCATCAAACAATCCTCTCGGTGGAGGACCTACGCGACTTGTACTCGTGGAAAATGCTCTCGCGTTACTTGGATCGAACGAATCAATATCGCCCTGGTTTTCCATATCACACCGATTTGCACCATAGCTGTCTCCGCCGAATGTCATACCGATGTAATACTCCGAGGGATCGAAATCGTGCAACAGGCCCGCTCTCGCGGACTCGATTGACTCGTCTCGTTTTAACGGCCGTACTGAAGCATTGTTAACGATAATGTTACTTATTATGTAATCTATATCACTTGGTGTCATTCATTTTTTATTATACATACCAGTGTCCGTGCTTTGTCGAGATGTCCTGTAACGCGATCCTGTACCTGCCGAAATATTGAATCTTTCCTGCAACTCGCGTCGTCTGTACATAGAATCTTCCGCTCTTTGCCGTTTACGTCTCTCTATAACAAGAACATATGCTGTTTTTTTATTTCAATATTTATTTTTTCAACATATTAGATATTAACATGGAAAAATTATAGAGACCATTTTTTAATGTAATATATATGCCGCGTTAAAAGTGTAATTAATAATGTAATTCATCGATACCTCTTTTTATAAGTTCTCTTCCCTCGTCCACGAGATCCGTCGTGAACTCGTCATCGTCAAGGAATTGTTGAAAGCCTAGCATAGAAAGCAATCTACTGCCTATGCTAAAATATGTCGCTAAGCAGAACGCCAGAATTGCCATGGGAAAGTATACGTTAAATCCATCGGATATTATGGAAATGACATCCATATGACCCATCACCTGACGAAAAAGGAACCGATAAAGACAAAATCCAATTCAAAGAAATTTACAAGTTATTTAAATATTTTAAATGATATTACTTGCGTATAATGCGTTTCCAGGATATGAGTTTTGATGATGTGGGAATCCATGTGAATAAGTCCGAGAAAATTAAGACACATGGGCGGAGTTAAGCGACACAGCATCATACCGCTGAATATCAAACTGTACTCGTTCGTTTGATGATGAGGTGCCAAGTAATAGAGATTCAATACTCGTATCTTCAAGACTGTCGAATAAGCGCAATAGCAAAGGTATGCGATGATCAATGTGGATAACATCTGAGAATAAACACGATAAATGATAGTATATATACCAAAATGCAAAATAATAAATGCAAATCTTTACCTCTATCGTAAAATAATCATAATTTCTCTTTGCTAAATTCAGAAACTGGGCGAATAAAGACAACACAGGAGACTTGTTGAAGAATGTTACTTCTGACCATACCACGGCTACTGACAAGCAGCCGGTGCAAATAGCAGCTGCCTTTAAAACGTAATCCTTCACGATACATTTCCAGTACCATTCTAAAATTTAAATTACATTACAGAGTCAAAAGTTACAAGAATTAAATTACTGAGCAAACATTGCATAATACCAATGCAGCGGAATAAAATCCAAAGCAAAACGAGACGTTACTTACCGACAACAGGATTGTAAATAATACGAAACGGAAGCGGACGATGCATAGGGAAAGACTGTTTAAATCTTCTATCATGACTCACTTGATTCTTCGCTACATCTTCCAAATCAAATATCGCATCCACTAAAATGCCCCATTGAGTTTCTATGCGCTGTAAGGTCTGCAGCGCTTTTATAGTCTAAAAAAAAACAAATAATGGCGACATGTAGAAACGTGATATCGTTGTGATATCGTAACACGTATGCTGTTAACAAACCTGTCTATGTAGACGAATTAGAGATTTTTCGGAAGGTGTATCTGTTGGAGTGTCATCGGGCAATTGCCTTCTGTTCATTCGATCCTTCAATTCTGCGGGTATCTTTTGAAAGATCGTTTCCAGATTGCAATGGAACGGATGACCGGGCCCAATGGATATTGTTGCAATTTGCAGCGACTAAATAACATTATTATCTATTATAAGAGCTTTCGCAATTATTGCATTGAAACACAAACGTATTAACATCTTCATCTCGTACCTCGAGTATGTCGTCCACCGTCTCTTCCGCTTCGCACTTGTCTAAACTTAATTTCGCCACCTTGAAATAGCTGTAGTTTAAAGTGTATCCAGGCTTGCTGGCATTCCATAATCCTCGAGGTACCTTTACGAGGGCGTAACCGAGCAGTAAGACTAATAAAAATAAACCCCACGTATTGGATGCAGATGATGCTATGGCTTTCAATTTTTGCCTATGAGAAAGCAAACATCCTAATTATTTATACATATAGATAACATTTTGTAATAACTTATATTTATATATATTGTAACATGAATATGTTATAACTTTACGTTTTGATAATGCTATAATTTAATGAAACTCACCCATCAAGATCTAAGCCAGGTTTCAACGCAATGTATATCAAGAGTATACCGCATATAAACAAGTAACTGCCGTAATATATAGCGTTATCTATTAAAGCGGACTTTAACTTTCCGCGTACGGTGAAATCTCCCGCTTTTATATAGGACTGCATCAATGGGAGTATCAACCACGTCAGGCACTGCGACGTCCAGTAAACTATCCTCCACAGATTTGGAAATACATTCTCCGGCACGTTGGGCCAAGGCTCTTTGCAAGTGGTATACGGTACGGAAGTCGTATTATTGAGATCCTTGGTGCTGTTGTGTATATTCTGTTCTACGCATTGCCTGAATACCGTCTGCCAAGGTAAAACGTTTACTTAGTCTAGTTTTCTGGGTAAGGAAAGAGAGAGAGAGAGAGAGAGAGAGAGAGAGAGAGAGAGAGAGAGAGAGAGAGAGACCATATATTCAAAATAAGAAGATTGTACGTGTGTGCTAGATAGATAATTACCAAAGAGACATCCAACGGTAGCATGAAGATTGTTAATAGGGAAAAGTACCAAGCTATCAACACAGAGATAGTGACCGCAATGTGATGTCGAAACACGTTTCCATACTTGAAGAGCAAAGTTCCAGCCACCAGGAATGCCGCTATCATCTCCGTTACGACCGCGCTGAGAGCCATCTTGCCTTTAATATCTCACGTGACAGTGATATCCGACGAATCCTACGGGTCTCCAGCCGCCGTTGGATGCTTATGCGCTCGCATCGAGACTACCTTCTGCCTCTTGCGTCTCCTTGACTTTAATCTCCGCGTCCCTCTGCATCTTCTCGAGTTTCTCCAACGTGACCGATTTCAGCGGGATCAATTTTGGCTTACAGAGGATGTAGTTCAACGTTTCGTTCTGATACAGCAGACCTTGCCTCGGCAGGACTATGTCGCACTGTTCCACCTGACTGTCCGTGGGCTCTGACATCTTCGGTCAATCCACGAGGCCTCAGCGAGTCAACGACCTCTTCATCGTGGCATCTGGTAGCGGAAGAGTATCGCTGTAACATGAATCAAGGATTAATTGAAAATTTCCACAAGGAGATAATCCTGATATCGATTCAGCTTAATACATCATTTTCAAAGTTTGTTGTTTTTTTCTTTTTTAATGTGTCTAGGATAGGCTCGGTCCTATCGCCGTGTCTCCAACTGTGGTTGCTCCAGTTTTCTGACACAAAATCTCTCGTTAATTTTCAAAGTTTGGACGTTTCGCCGGGCTACGCTCGTCTCGATCGCGACAGACTCGAGTCAGCTGACACAGCTGACAGAGAAGAGTCAACACCTTGCGTAGGTACCTGACGTAATGCAATTGACAGAACGCCGCGACTGTCGCACGTTGAGGCGAACGTCCCTGGATCCTCCTCGCGTACTCCCGTCGTCGGACAATTCGCCGGAGGAATTATGCCGCCGATGCCGTTTCCCCGTAACCGACACAGAATGACAGAACTGACAGCTCGCTCCCAGCTGGTTGACGAACTCCGCGAACACTCGTGAATCGCCGACGGATCTTTACCAGCGGGGCCGTGGAACGTCAGGGGTTATGGACCGTCCGAGCTGGACGTCGGACGTCGCGACGCGACTGTGCGATGCTTGGAACTAACTGGAACTAACGTCGACGTAGATAAGTAGATAAGTCAGCGCAGCTAGGTAGATAAGTAAGATAAAGTGGATAAATATGCGTGGCAACTTTTGTGTTGCTTGAAATTCTAAACTTGAAACGGAGATAAATATGACATTGGGCGTTGGAGAAAGAGAAAGCGAAGATTCCAAGCACAAAAAGTGCAAGCCAAACACAAACAGATGATATATACCATTGCAGCTTGTCAAGGATAAATATGATGACGATTCTTGCGCTGCTCCGACATTTGATAACGAATATATTTGCGACGTATATTGAAAAACATGGTAATCTACCCTTCTATGTTTTCATAACAGATTTTTCATTATTTGGAAAAAAAAAGAAAAGGCAGACATGCCTCGATAATGCCATATCTGACTTACTACATTATATTGATTTTTAATATGCAAGTAATTTTCAAGAAGAAGATCCTAAAAGGAGAAAGAAAAGGAAGGCAGGGGAGTCTGTCCGGTCTATCCTCAGCTGCACTCTTTGTGATTGCGCTATTATTTCTGCATTGAAAACGAGACGGATGTACGAACTGATGAGGAGGAAAAGAGGAGAGATGAAGGATACAAAAAAGTTCAATCGCGCGAAACCTGTTCGAGAGGGATAAAGGGAGCTGATCACGTGCAGGGCGGATCGACCAATGCTGTGTCGCGGTTCGACTCTTAAATTTCTAATAAATCAACGATATTATACGCTGAAAATAACAGAGACGTCATTCGCCGTTAGACGTTTGCCATTTATCTTTTTAAGCTGAGACGATGTATTCATATCGAGAGAGAAAAAGAAGAAAGAAAGAACGAGAGAGATATAAGTGCAGAAAGTGTAACCGGAGAACAGTATCGGGTGGACAGCAGCGCAAGCAGTCCGAAGTCAGCGTAAATTCGCGCGTGGGAATTATACGCCAAGATTTGGACTGATCGGATGAAGTTAGCTGCCAAAGGTACGTGCCGCCCATTCTGTTCTGGGCGACCCGATCACCGACCCGAGACCGAGAGGAGATTCAACCAGATTCGACGCGTTGACACGCGGGGGGACACGGATGGGGAATGATGATGGGTGCGCTGACATTCCTCGGTCGTAAATAAAAAGTGTCGTATTTAGCTTCGCCGAAGCGACGGGGGAGCGAGGGGGGAGAAGGGTGATGACGATAGCCGATCCTGGAACCGAGAGCGACACGGCATCCGCCAGTCCAAGTGAGACGGATGCGTACCGTTTGCTTATTTATCGCCTCTCGGTTGTCATAATAATAGATTCGTGAAAGAGAGGACTTCCTGCGAATGATATATATATATTCAAGATCAAGGTCGCGTGATATACCTATGCAGAGACACACGTGCCACTTCAGCATCCTCGACGGAAGATGTGATTTTTTTGAAAGCGTTATTAAGTTTTATGCTGGAGCAACAAGCTCGAATTGTCTCCGAATACCGCAACAAACGCACATTCGTGTTTTACGGGGAAAAACGTGAGTAAATAGCAGACGACGAATCATTCTTATTTAATGTAAAATTTGAGCTATTTGTCTATTTGTCGCTCGACAAAAACATCAGTTTCATAATTACATAATCACGTTTGATAATACAAAGTATGGAGAAGGATATAATCTCGAATCGAGAAGTTAATTTTTTCATTTCTCTTTTTTTTACAGAAAAGATTGGAGCAGGTGAGATCATATGTTTCGTCAAATTTTTAAATACACCTCCACGCGACTTTTCGAATTTCAAATTTCAAGACGCGATTCGTCCCCGACTTCAAGCTTATCAGTCGCTGACAATGCTGACATGCGCCGTATGTCGCAAACAAATTTGAAAACGTCGCCGGTCGCCGTATACATGTAAATATCCCAAGCAAATCTATACATATGTCGATTACTGCATGCAATCATATATACATTTATAAGTCTAACACGTATAAACTTTGTACAGCGATTTTATACTCCGATATACGTCGAACTTTTCGCAGGAAACGTTTATCGGACCACGTTGCTGAATCGAGCGCGCGCGCGCCAGGCCACGTGACAGCGGGTACCAATCGGAACGAAACTAAAGATCCCAGTTATCAAGCGTCCACTGGTATCTCTCTCTCCTTCCCTCGGACGCTGGCGTATGTCTCTGTCTCACTCTCGGATCAGAAGGTGTAGAAGGTGGTGCAGGCAGTGCAGGAGGCCAGGAGGCAGAACCTCACGCGACTCCGTAAGTTTGTTGTACGGTGAACCTTCTCGTCTTTCCCTCCTTTTCTCTCCAGCTTCTAATTGTGCCTGTTTCGCTTAGAGCGCAGAAGGTATAACGTGGTGCAGCTAAGAGAAGCCGGAGTCTGCATCAGTATATCGCGGCTGGCACCATATTACCACCACCATCACCGCCGCCACCACCACCACGTCGCCGTCGCCGCGCGGCGGCATCCCTCCATCGAGTCGCCGCCGCGGTTCAAAACCTGTCGGTCTGCATTCCAGTGTCGCCGCCGGTGAACGCCAAGCAGCAACAGGCGCAGGCCAGAGCCAGCAGCGGCGGCAGCGGTCTCGTCGTCAAGCGCGTCCCGTTCCGTCCCGTGTGCCCGTGTCCCGTTTCGCCGCGACGCCGTGTACCCAAACCGCGCGCGCGTCCGCTTGCTCGGCGTCGCGCGTCCGTTGAGTTCGCGCTGAAGAACATGAAGTAGACGAGGGTGACCGTCTCGTCGGGGTGATCGTCTCTTGTGCGCGCGCGAGAAACCGGGGAAGCGCCCGGCGTGAAAAGAGGAAGCTCTACAAAGGGAGCACGCGGGCCACCGCCGCGACGGCCGCGTATCTTCATCGGGTCTCTCGGGTCTCGTTCCTGCGGTGCGGCGTCCGTCTTCCCGAATTACATCCCGCGGGGTCGGCGAGCGACGCGCGGGGCGAGAGGACATCACTCTTTCGGCGTCGGCTTCGGTCGGCGCGGCGGGATCGAGAAAAAGGGTAAGCACGCCATTTCTCTCTCTTTCTCTCTCTCTCTCTCTCTCTCTCTCTCTCTCTCTCTCTCTCTCGTTCCCTCTCTCCCTCTTTCTCTCTGCCTCCTTCCCTGTTTTTCCCTCTTTTTCTCTCTCTAGACGGACGATCTTGGCTCCGGTGCAGGTCGATCGATCGCGCGATCGTGGAACCCGGTCCTCCGCTCGGAACCGCTCGCGTCCGATCGTCCGGTCACCCCGCGTCGGAAAGGGAACACCACCAACACGCTCCGGAGATTTCCGTTTCCACGGGAGAGAATTACGGACGTCGGAAACTGGATCCGGATCTTCCCATCCGCGTTGCGTTACGCTCTCTGTATTTAGAGTGGGCACACGCTCGTTCTATTTGCACTTTCTACGTGCGAGACGAGGCGCCGCGCAACCTCCGGAGCGTGTTGGTGGTGTTCCCTTTCCGACGCGGGGCGACCGGACGATCGGACGCGAGCGGTTCCACGATCGCGCGATCGATCGACCTGCACCGGAGCCGAGATCGTCCGCCTAGAGAGAGAGAAAAAGAGGGAAGAAACAGGGAAGGTGGCAGAGAGAAAGAGGGAAGATGCGAAGTGTGGAGGAGACACGGTAATAATTCTTTTTCCTCGAGCTGTAGCGTTATGATACGCTGCTACAGCACGCGTAGGTACATCCATTCACATCACGGATCGCGACGTCAGTCGTACTATGCACCCACACGCTCGCCTTTTAATGTATCTGAAACTATCACGTCGACGTTTTCCCGACTACGGAAAAGGTTGGCGAACGAAAACGCGTCTCGGTCCCTTGGCGAAGCGACGATTAAGATGTTTCATGCACGAGGAATACCCCTTTCGAACCTGATTAATACACAATGACTATGTTAATGCGACGGTTGTTTAATCAGTATAATTTTCTCACCAGCGCCAGTGTAGTACAAGTAATTAATATGATGATGTATCTTCTCCTTTGATTCAATTTAATAAAAGACTTAAAAATATTAATTTTTAATTAATATTATGCTAATTAAATAGTTGTACGGCGCGCGTGAGAATCGAAATCGATGTCGATTGATGCAGAGAAAGAATAATTAACATAGTAATCACATTTAGGAATTCTCGTCTGGTGCGATCTGTAGTGTAAAAATATGGTAATTAGAGAGTTTTAAATATTCATAGCCCTCTAGTGATATATGATGTAATTTCATAGAAATTTCCAAAATGTGTATGCCGGATGTATGTGTATGCCGGAAGATTATCGACGCGACGGCAGCCTACCGTGTTTTATGTACGAGGAGACTCTTAACTTCTGGTTAAATGGTAGCGTAAATGGCGGTGGTACGTAACAGGTGAGAAGGGCCGCAAAGAGGCTGGTTTCCGATGTTACCTCTCGTAAAAATAAAGAAGCCGAATTCCAAAGCAGTGGTTGTCCACTCCGCGCCCCTCTTGGCACGAACGCGAGAACGCGTGCACGCGCGACCGATGGGTTTGCACGCGCAATCTGCGGCGCCGTAATTACACCTAATCCGTCGCGCCGTCGTATTTAACGACTTAATCGTCGTGGTGTGTTATACACAGGCGGGTGATGTGTCATACGCTGCAAAATTTATGAAGTGTAATAGAGAAGAAAAATTATTGCGTAGGAGAGATTAATTACGAGAGAAATTGTCACAGACAATACATAATTGACAATTTGATAGTACGTTTCTTAGTGTACGTATTTTCCCGAGTACCGAATGCAAATTACAATTCAATAACCGGATATAATACAATTATAATATTCGGATATTCATAATAATTAACGTACAAGTTTTATCACGTAGATCTTGAGTCGACACGGGTCCGAGTTGCCTGGTTATTTTGAATATTCAATTCGACGTGGTTTATGTATAGGAGACACAGACGAGAAAAGATGACCGAGGTCCGTCCTAATCTTTTGTGAGAAATCTGAAAAATCTAACACTCGAAAAAAAATCTGACCGCTCCGAGAGAGAGACTTTCCGCCCTGAAAATGCTCTGATCCTTTAAGGACGTTCTCTCGTCCTTATACTAGAGAAAATCGTTTTTCTTTATATTTTCTTGAAACTGTGAATATACGTTAATTTAGGTGTGCTTTATGCGTGGTATAAATTTCAGTACCTCTTCCGGGATAAAAAATAAAGATACTGAGCCTCAAAGTTTAAAAAAAAAATTTAAAATTTAATTTTTTTTAGTTTTGGCATTTTTTCCTTATAGAACTCGACGAGAGAAGCAACTTTGGTCCTCTTGGCCAACCTCGTATCTCTTACCGTTTGGCCTGGAAAACCTTTTCATTAGTAAAAGTTGAAACTTTGAGGCTCAGTATCTTGATTTTTTATCCCGAAAGAGGTACTGAAATTTATACCACACATAAAGCACACCTAAATTAACGTATATTCACAGTTTTAAGGAAATCCTAAGAAAATCGATTTTCTCTAGTATAAGGACGAGAGAACGTCCTTAAGACGGGCTCTCCTTCCTGCTCTACGCGGAATGCGTGGCCGTGCCATATAAATGACTATCCGTGTCATTAGTATTCCAGCGAAGGACCGTCTCTCGCGGTGCGTTTATGGGATCGAGGGGGGATCGCGATCACGACGGCGGCGGCAAGGACGGGTTCCTCCGTCTCGTTAACAGGTGAGGCAGACTCTGTGAAAGTGAGGAAGGGAATTTCGGAGCAAGTGAGGTGAATGCGTTGGGTTTAACGTGTCATTTTAGGGATGTAAAAGAGTAATTCACGTTCCTCCGAGTTTCTCGACGGAGTCGGAAGAGCTTCTCGCGCGTGGCCGATTCGGGCAGATCGTATCTCGTGGCGCAAGTGGTTTTTTTCGGTTCAATAATCCGATCGAAGTGTCGGTTTCGCATTTTTACCTGGGAACGACGCGCCGCGGTCGAGTCATCGAGTGGAGAACGAGTTCGCGATAAAACTGGCGAATCTGAATTTCGCCTCCACGCCCCTCATTTGTCTCGCAAGCGCGCTTAATGGGATCGAGGATTTCGCGACAACGACGAAGACCTGAATCGCCGCCGCGAATACAGGTGAGATTAAGAAAAAAAAGGAGGACGCGGGGAAGATTTCGCGGAGCGGAGAACGCGCTGGCAGAGTGGATGATAACGAATGAGAGGTCCTGCTTTTAGCTGCTCCCGCACTCCCCTGCGTGATATCTTGATCCCCCTTTCGTCCTACGACGCCTGAATACACTTGTTTCGTCGGATCTCTTTTATACACTTCCTATCTGCATTTCTTCCACACCTGTTTTTCTCCTTTTTTTCCCCCCCATCTTCTTTCCTCGCTCTCCCGGTGCACGCACGAGTCTCGCTACAAGCTCAGAGAGGGTACGAAAACGAACTATTAAGAAAGAGGATTTACCGAATCTTCTTTACGTGTGAATTAACTGTAATAACTTTCGCAATTAAATCGTCCCCCGCGTCTTCTCTCGCATTACGTTTCCAGAAAGAGATACGGAGAGATAAGATTTAGACTAAAGAATAGACTGCGAATGAAGGTAATCGACGCGGAAGAAATCGCTACAGATCGCACCAGACGAGAATTCCTAAATGTGATCACTATGTTAATTATTTATTCTTTCTCTGTATATATCAATCGACATCGATTTCAATTCTCACGTGCGCCGTACAACTATTTAATTAGCATATAATATTAATTAAAAATTAATATTTTTAAGTCTTTTATTAAATTGAATCAAAGGAGAAGATACATCATCATATTGATTACTTGTATTACACTGGCGCTGGTGAGAAAATTATACTGGTGCATTAATCAGGTTCGAAAGGGGTATTCCTCGTGCATGAAACATCTTAATCGTCGCTTCGCCGAGGGACCGAGGCGCGTTCTCGTTCGCCAACCTTTTCCGCAGTCGGGAAAACGTCGACGTGATAGTTTCAGATACCATTAAAAGGCGAGCGTGTGGGTGCGTAGTACGACGTCGCGATCCGTGATGTGAATGGATATACCTACGCGCGCTGTAGCGGCGTATCGTAACGCTACAACTCGAGGAAAAAGAATTATTACCGTCGCTCTTCGCCATCGCGGGCGCGCTGATGGCCTCGCGCGAGCGGGCACGTGGGTGTAAAACGGTTCGCGCAATGAACGGCAGCTTTCGACGCCGTATATGGATATTTTCTAGACAGCCACGCGTCACCCAGCCGACTCCCTTTTCTCGTTATTATTACGCGAGAAACAAAAACCCGTTATGTTTCATTGCTCGTTATCATTCGTCGTTGTGATTCGCATAAGGTTTGTTCTCTCTTGCTTACGTCTTTTAGCCGCTGCACTTTTTTCCCTTCTTTCCCTCTATAAAATCTTCCAAATGTAATAATATTTTTAAAAAACAGGGATTGTAAAGATTGCAATGAGGAAATTTTATGAAACAGAACGATCTTGTACGTGCTATGTATACCTACTATATTTTTTATGGATAATTGTTACCCATTTTTCTCACAGAATGATATGTATTGTATTTTATCATATGTAAAACTTGTAATTACTTTAAGCTGGACCGTCATTGTCATTTCGTGTCTATAATTTAGGATGAAAAATGTGTTCTATTTTCACGTGAACTCGGCGTTCTAAACTTAAACGGTATGCTTGCTCGGTATTAATTTTAGTAGGTCTTCGCCGACACTCTGCCAGCCGCATATTTGCTTTCCCGCGGACGAAGGATCGGAAAAACAACCAGTAGCACGCGAAATGTCTAGTTAACTTAATGGCACTGTCTTCTTTCGTGCTTGCAGAATGTGTCAAGATGACATCTATCTCCTCTTTATGTGGCATCATCGTTATCCTGTTCTACAGTCCGATCGCGTATACATGCGGTGAGCTTCTTAAGACAGTGTTACGTAAATATACTCCGGATGTCGCGCGAAAGAGAATAATAATGTTGCCTTTGATGTTCGTAACAGAGAACGACAAGATACAGGAGTTGGGTATGTCCTTTACTCGACACCCGCAACCTCTGGCCGCTCCGTTGAATGACGACGTGAACTTCGAGTGCAGCCTCAATATCCCCGCGGAGCGTTTCGCTTGGCACCACAGGCCTCTAGGCTCAAGCAAATGGACCCCGGTGCCCAACCCCAACGTCGGTGGCAAAACGTCCCGGCACGTTGTCACCTTCGATAACGAGTCGAAGGCCGGAGACTACCGTTGCATCGCATTTTTCGGTGAGTCACCACGAAAATTAATACTTTGTTCAATCAATAATCCATTTTGTCTTATTTGAAAACTATACGTAATACAAAATGATGTCAGGATTGTACTATCTACGATAGAGTAGCCGTTCTAGAGTATACACCAAGAGATTACATAAATTCTTTTTAATTTTCTCACAGGTATCAGTGGTTTAGCATCGGATCCAGCGAGATTGACGCTCGCGACAATACAGAACTTCTCTGATAAGAATGATGTCTTCATTGCGGTGGCGGAGGGTAACACCGTGCCCATCACATGTCCCGTACCGTATTCCGAACCGGAAGCCATAGTGCAGTTCTACAAGAACGACGTGCTTATCAAGGACGCGGATTTGGTGAATGGCAGGACCATGGTCATCAAGAACGTCAGAACGACGGACAGTGGATCGTACCACTGTAGCGTTAACAATTACATAACGGTGGTAACATTTATGAGCAACTATAAGACCATCTTGACGGTACACGGGAACTTGACTTTCCAACCACCGTATCTCACCAAACAGCCGCAAACGGAATACATTGTTCCGCGTGGCAAGAATGTTACGTTAGAGTGTTTCGGCGCTGGTTATCCTGTGCCGCGCGTCACTTGGAGTCGCCTAGGCGGCTCTCTACCGTCAAAGTCGGTGAAGTCACCCATCGGTTTGACGTTGGTCCACGTGCAATCATCCGATCGCGGGGAATATGATTGCGTATGGAGCAACGATGTCCGACAGATCAAATCGGCGATTATCTTGAGGGTGGTGGAACCGCCGAGAGTCACGAGACAGCCGAGCGCGTGTAAGTTCCACGAGGGCGGAAAATTGCAGCTCTCGTGTAACGTAACGGGCGAGCCGGAACCAATCGTCGAATGGCTTATCAACGGAGAGTCTCTGATGCCTAGCAAGACACAGGAGATGAGAGGCTCCACTCTTATCATATCCGAGGTCGAGAAGAAGCACGCCGGGATCGTTCAATGCGTTGCCAGCAACGAGTACGGATCGCATTCGGGATACAACCTGTTGCAGGTTCAACCGACGGAGCATATTGTCGGCGGCAAGGCTGAATCGAAGCCGGACGGCACTATGTCGAGGCATAAGCATACCAGGATCGGTGGTAGACGCAAGAATAAAGAAGGAAAGAAGAAGGGAGGCGCAGGTAGTTATTTGCTTGTGTTATCGTCGTTTCGTACATTTTCTTATCGTTTTATCAAACGTTTGGTTGAGATATCGCTGATTAAATTCCTTCAGGGACGGTTCTCTTTCGTGAAAAATTCCAGAACTCATAATTTTTGTTAAACATAAAATTAAAAGGCGCTTTTTGTATGATTAATTTTAACGTATTATGGGTATTGATTAATTTACATTCTTGCACTTTGGACCGATTTTCAGTTGAATATAAAACTACATAAAGAAACTGAATCAATTTGAAAAATTATAGCATTTTCAATTTTATTCAAATTATTTTTATATCCAATTTTCCTTGGCAATTGCATACATATATTCTGAATTCAATCTTTGTATTGGACAGATAACATCCAGGTTGATATATTAAATACAAAGCAAGAAGATCGAACTTTTTTGCGTGGGGGTTCGGGAGGCGGAGCCCCTGACCAGAGATCGCGAGCCTCCGAAGGCGGCAGCGCGAGCAAGCTAGTTGTTTTTGTCACTTTTCCTCCGAACGATGTCTTCCTTCTGCTTACCGCCCACCACAGGCTCAATGGTGTAGCCTTTGGTGGACAGTTCTACTGTTCCAATATATATCTATGAGTTCTAATTAATTAATGTACAAGCAGGGCGAATCACTATGAAAGACTGCGTAAATATACATTATTAAAAATATCGTTATTATGGTCGCGCTCTTAATTTATTTTATATTCTACATATTTCCGTACCGATGATTAAAATTAAAATTCTGTTGCAATTTTTTATATTTCAATCACAAAAAAATTGATTTTTCTGTTCGTGGTCCTTTCAGCAGCAGTGATTTTGGTACCTCCGAATCGGCCCAACGTCACAAGATTGTCCGACATCTCCGTCATGGTGCGATGGTCGGTGCCGGAGAACAAAGGTTTACCGATACAATTTTTCAAGGTCCAGTATCGAGAGATCGGCCCGAAGACGATTGGTAAACAGGCGAAGTGGATGACGGCTAACTCGGAGATACCGACTCATGTGCGATCCTTCGAAGTGACCGACTTGCAGCCCGATCATACCTATCGATTCAGGATTGCCGCGGTGTACTCGAATAACGATAACAAGCTGAGCCGGAATTCCATGCGTTTTCATCTCAACAGGGATACCGGTATTGAGAGCAATAGGATGCCGATACCCTTGTTGACGAACACTGAGGCGTTGGGACCACATGAGGTGTTGTTGGTTTGGCAGAATCCCGATAGGTCGGCGAAAATCGACGGGTTTTACATTTATCATCGGGCCTCCACCTCAGCTGGCGAATATCTGAAGACCACCGTCGAGGGAAAGAATGCCTTTAACATGACCATTTCTCACTTACAACCCGACACCACATACGAATTCAAAGTCCAAAGCTTCTCCGTTGACGCGGCGTCGGAATTTTCCCAAATATTGCGGCAGAAAACTAAAAAGCCCGTCGTCGACCATCCGGTTCAGCAAGTGGTGGCGGAAAATAAATTAAGACCGAGCGAGAGTAACAAGAATGTCAGTATACACGTCATAATCGGTGGGGTATTTGGAGCATCGCTCATTCTGATTGCTCTCGCCTTTGCAGCGAGATTTCTATACAAAAGAGCGAAGTATAAGCAAAGTCAGGAGTCGCAAAGCGAAGGTACATGACTTAACGAATTGATAAAACGCACTTTTAATGTAATCTTGAATGACATTCTTTCCTTTTGACGAGCAGGTAAACCGATAACGAACGGACGAGTAATGAACGGTGGAGTCACAGACTCCAAGATTAACATTACGTCCAATCCGCTTGCCGGCCTCGACACGTCCGAAGATATAATGCAGCCTAAGGTCAGTATTTGTAAGTAACAACGTCTGCACTTTTATTTCACCGGAAGAAAGTAACGGAACTGAATTCGGTCATTCGGCGTTTGTCCGAACAATAATGAGAAGCATCGAATTTCGTTCTTAAGCTCTCCGTGTACAATTTTGTGTACTCGATTTCTTCGAACCATAGTTGTTTACCTTTGATCAGTCATTTACTTTCCTTCCGGAAGTCAGTACGATTCTAGACGAGCGCGGAATATCTGTTTAGTCGCATATAAAAAGATTCTGTCGCTTCAACAATTAAAGATATGAATTATCTTCGAATTATGAGCAAGATGGTTCAGCAGGACTTTTACGGGGATCTCACATTTACTCGACATCGACTTCTGCTCTCGTCTAATAGTGTAAATGCGACATTAAATTGCCCGATATATTAAGGAGACTAGTCTTTTCTAGTTTTAGCATTGGTCGCGCGCTGCTCTTTAATTCTACTCGCTCTCTGCACTCTCTCTGGAGCCGCTTTTCTTTTGTTTTTCCGAACGCGACACACGCACGTTACCACTTACACGCTCTAGATCTGAAAAAAGAAGCGAACGAACGAACGAACACGCATGTTTCTAAATCCAGAGCGGGCAACAGTCATCGATGGAAATGACGTCGTTTCTAAACGGCCAAAACAACAATGGCAGCAACAACGGCCATAACAACGGCGACGCAGCCGGGTCTGACGTGAACGTCACGTCACATAACGAGCCGTCGTCTCTGCGCCAAGGGCCGCTGCCTATCGAACAACGTTTGTGAGAATGATTGCAGCTATATCTCTATTTTATAGACGGTAAGAATGCGACCCGACCCGCATCCTCGAGGACGGAATTTTACACCGTTGATCGAACGTACGAACCTATTAACGAACTTTATTTTGCGGGAAGAAACGTAAGGACTTGTCGACACGTTATCTCAACGAGAAACTTAACTTATAGACTGTATTTAACGTATTCAGCTATTATCGCAACTATGAGACTGTTGCAAGACATTTACAGGGTGTCTTAAGTAGATATGCTCAAACGTATCGTTACTGTAGATTGGGATTAATTTCGCGCAACTTGCGCGGGGAAAAGATATGCGACGTCGCAGATTTCCTGGCAAATACAACGCACCTTTTACATTCAGTATAATCGAGTATAGTATTGTGAAAAGAGATATTTCTTTCCACGTCTTCCGTTTGTCACAGACAGTATTTCACGACAGCCGAAATAGTCCCATTTTATAGTACATAATTAGAAAGTAAAAAACGATCTGATTGCATCCTATGACATATTTTTTGTCTTTCCCTTTCTCTTTATAAGGAAACGTTATTAAGACCCTTGTTCCGTTAAGTAGATGTGAAATTTAATTAATGTACCTGTGAAATAACTGACTTAACTGTTACATATCTACTTAACGGTCGTAAACTAGTGAGCACTGAACAACGTTGTTTAGTAATTTTTTTAATCTCTTTTCGCGCGTTGTACACACTTTTACATCACTTTCATACATAGGCTGCTTTTTAAGAGTTTTGTAATAAAAGCTTATGTATCTAAAGTACATAACGTAAGGATACACGATACGTATAGTTACATTAACTATTCGCCAATGTTGAAAAGAAGGTAGTGTCATTTTACGATAGAGAGTTATTAGTAATATTCTTTTTTTTATTAAGTAATGAAGACATAATGGTTGAGTCATATATTGTTAACATTTTCTTGGTGTGTATGCCTGTTATTTTTATAAATGTTTTCCTAGCTGCGGACAGAGTGGTTGAATAACTTTCTAATGTCATCCATGACCAATGCAATACAACACGTCACGATATCTCTGACGGTGATTTGTTGTCAAAATTATATACATATATGTAGAACGTTGTTTATATTGCGAGCGGGAAAAAAAAGGAGATTGTGATAAAATTTATATTTTGATAATTGATATTTTGCGTATAACGGCAAAAGACGAAAATTGTAAATACGAGTGTACAAAACTTTTCTAATAAATTATTTAGAATGTTTGGCTAATGGAAAGTACTGCAATTCGCAATTCTGTAAGTTGGCAGCGAAGCTAGTGAAAATATCCATTGTACATACTAGGATAGCATTCAAGCGACACGAATGAGTACATGTGCCTTACATCTTGCCTGAAGATAATGATGAACTAAAAATAACTGATTATTTATATACTTCTGTACATGTATACCACCATTTTGTGTACTTAATTTTTATAAAATAAATTATATTCAAAAAGGAATGGAAAAATGTGAAACACGCGCGTGCCTGTATGAAGTGAAAGCTTTATAAAACATTCCTTTTTTTATTCAGCGTGACTGTACAATATAACGTGCTTTAAATATAACGATTGTGTGATTAAATGATGAATAAATCATTGGTGAAATACCATTGGAGATCTACAGCTGAATGTAAGTCTTCTAAGAGGTGTAGCAGAAGGTGTACACAATCAATATAAGTCTTTCTTGATAAAATTTGTAGCTTCAATAATGAAATGTAACAAATTTCTATACGGTCTATAATTGTACGATCGCATCAAAGTTAAAATTTCATTCTATTTATACATTTATTCATATTTTTATGTATGGAATTCTATAAAATTAATAATTTTTATGTATATCATATGTTTTTATGTATCACTATGCGTGACGTACAGTTTATTCATGGTATATATTCTGAATCTTTAAATATCTTCCACGTTACGGACGTAAAGTACAAAAATAGAATTTTATCGCAAGTTACGTAAGCCATCCAAAGCTAGGGCTTTACGTAATAGGGCTTCCCTTGTCTTCCGTCGCGGTCGTCGAATGATTTTGAATCGAAGGACCGTTCCCGCCGGGGCACTGCGCCGTCTGCGCCACTTCCGGACAGCTGGACAGAGGACGCTCGGCGCGGTTCCGCTACCTGGATATTTAAAAGTAACCGTAAACCGTGTGGCGGATCGTGTCGTGTGCCGGGGAAAGGACTGCTCGGGGCGTGCGTGCGCATAAATAAATAAATAAATCGGTCGAAGCATCACAGAGAACGTCGTCCTTCGCACGGATTGTGATGTTCGCGAGATTCGTCCGAGTCAGGGGGTCGAGCGAGGTAACCAGCTGAGTCCTCAACTTGCAGCCACAGAAACGAATTTGCGAGGTTCGGTGAATCCGGATTTAGGCGCATGCCGACCTCTCTCCTTTTTTCTCTCTTTTTATGAGTGATCGGGCGAAGCCGTAAACACCGGCGGATCTCCGTTCAACGGCCAGCGGGACGCGTCCGAGATCAGGATGTGCGATTTGATAGACCTGAACAGTCCGGACGTGAGGGGTGCGCTGGAGCCGGCGAAGCTTGCGTCGCCGCTGATCCCGCCGCCGGAGGGTGTCGAGTGCGACGACGGAACGGGCACGGAGTCGGCGACGGGGAAGCGCGAGGGCGACGGTAATAACAATCCGTTCGACCGAGCGCTGCACGAGACCGTCGAGTACGTCAGCAAGAAGAACGATCCCTTCGAGGTGATGCTGCAGCGAGCCCTGAGGTCCAAAGAATGGAAAAGCTCGCAGTCCGTGGACTTTACGGACGACTTTACACCGAGGCGTAAGAAGAGGTACTTGAAAACGATGAACAAGACGTTGGGTGTGCTCGACGAGTCGTTGCTCGAAAGCAGGTTCGGCTTGTTCGGCGTAGACAAGAGGGAAGCGAAGATCAGGACGGGGAGTGTCGATAACGATGCGAGAAACACTTACGTCCGCGATGGCAAAGCGGCAGACGATGCGTCTGTCATCGAGCAAGAGCATAAGGTATCTGTTGATGGACCGGACTCGCTCGAGTTGTCCATCTTAAGTCAATCTGCGATGAATGACACGCTGTTCCTGAGCTGTGCTAACCCCGAGGAGAATGGCAGGGTGTCACCTTCCTTGGAGAAGGATACTTGGTTCGGAGGATTTGCCTTTCCTTCAAACGCCAAACATCTTAAGCCGCCAAATGTTCAGCGTTCGTTGTCGCAGGGAGCTGGAAAGTCCCCGAAAGGATTGCTGGGTCTGAATAGGAGATCGCAATCCATGACGGATGGCCGTAGGAGAGCCTCGCAGAGCACCAGCAGCACCGTGTCGTCTGTCCTGGACAGGGCGTTCTTAGAAAGTAAACTGAGCGAACGGTCTGTATTCTACAATCTATCGAACGCCTCGTCTATAACGAAATTGACTTCTGCTTCGCTGTCGTCGTCGGTACTGTCGAACGATGCTATGAACAACGCTTTCCTGGATGACGGTTCGTTGAAAAGCAGTCAGGAGAAGATGAATGCCAGCGAAAGTTTTGTGGATATAAAGCCGAGGCAGTACGACTTATCGGATTTGGCGGAAAGACTTAACAAATTGAAATATACTGTGAACGATACGACCAATACTTCGAGTGTAACGAAGAATGACTCCAATTCCACGAAAGAGGAAAATAATAAACGGACCCCGAATAATAAATTGATAGATGTCGATGTATTCGTGCCAGAACAAAATAAGGAATTTAATAAAAGCTCATCTTCCACTTGTTCTTCAGACTCTGTATTTGCTGTAAGATATTTAACAGAATTATATACCGCATAGTGTTTAGTATTTTGCAAGAAATATTCACATTTTGTTTATCGTTAATATCTTAACACTTAAACATAAAAATGTACGGTGTTTCGCAAAATTAATTTATTTCTAAACTACTTGATATTGAAGCAGAAAATAAAAACTGATTACAGAATACAAGTAAAGTCGATCGGTCAATCCTGAATGAGGCTAAGGTGCTTGCAAGGACTTTTGAGGAATTAGCATTAAAAACAGATTCTGGATGTAAGTATTTTATAATATTTATTATATAGCACTTGCAATTAATTTAAGTTCTTAATGGTTCTTTTTTTCATTATCTTTCTTTTTCTTCACCAGCTGGTACGGATGATGATTTAATTTCGAATAATACTCTATGGATGTCAGCATTATTACCGGCATTTGATGATGAACCTGTAGTAGATGATTTAATTGATTTACCTGTCTCGCCAGAAGGATACTCGAGAGACATTAGAAACAATGATAAGAGGCAATCTTCTACAAGTAGTGATAGCGCGGAAGAAAATTTATTGAAAAAACTGGAATTTACCGGTGTTTCTGTTGTAAAACAAGATGTATCTTCGTTATTGTCAGATCTCAGAAAATTAATTAATGCAGAAAGTAATACAGAAGCTAAGAAATTACTTGATAATCTGGAAAACATTTTGGATGTTAATTATAAAAATAATACAGAGTTATTAGTAACTTGTTTAAATATATCAAATAAGTCACAGAGTTCTCAGAAAATGCCCTTAGATAGCATCGAAAGATCCGATAAATCAAGTACAGATAAAAGCGAGGAAGGAAGCGATAAGGTATCATCCTCAGAAAAGCTCTGTAATAACGAAAAGTCGCCAGACATAAACTGTACACCGGAAAATACATCGCAAGACATTGTCAGTAGTTCTCAGAAATCATCGGTTACATCTTCATCCTGCAAAGATAGTAACGAAGATCGTACGAGTAGTGCAAATTCATCTGACTTGACGGAACACAGCAAGCTTGATAAAGAGAAAGATGATCAGGTAGATAAAAAGATAGCGGTAGAATTGCTAATAAATCTCCAGAAATTATTGAGCGGTCAAACTGAGGATGATGCAACGATACAGTTACTTAAAACTATAGGAAAAGTGTTGAATACCGCATTAAATAATAACATTGGAAATGAAATGCAAGCCAATTGCACTAGGAAACAAAATGTTCAACAGACTACACTTGTAAGAGCGTCACAATCTGGTCGTAATGCGTATTCGTCCGCACTATCGACAAGAGTAGCACAAAGACGAAGCTTGGAGCCAAAATCTAAAGTGAGTAAATCTTTATTATCTTCTATGATGTAATTTTAATTATTTGCTTATGCGTCACTGTATTTTCTGCCGTTCGAGAAGACAGTTAGAAGAAGTGTATCCGCAGTCGAGTCATCACCCAAGAGTACGTCAAACACACAAATACGCAGACGTGGGGACACATCTGAATTGGAGAATCGCCAAAAACGTTTTTCAAGCGACCCCGGATTCATTAACAATCTATCAAGTAAAAAACTTGCGATTCCAGAAAGGAACAATACAAGAAAAGGTAAATTATGTTATTAAATTTAATATTAAATATACACATTGTTATTAAATGATCATTCGCTTGATATATAATTAATCGAATTACATGTTGAAATTCATTTCAGCGGAAGCTGCAGAGCCTGGTAACAAAAAGGAGAAATCTATGGGTATAAGCGATGTTAAAAATAAGCTGAAGAAAAGATCGGACGTAGTCAGTAAAAGAGGTCCTATGAAAGCAGTGCATCCTGTAGATAACATGCAAAATAAAAGAGGTATGTTTAATCTGTTGAAAGAACTTAAGAACACTTGATTAATTAACTAATGTAATAATATCCTCGAATTCTTATTAAACAGAAGTAACTAATAATTTATGATTATAAAAATTGATAACTTTTATAATTATCAAGTATGTAAGAGTTGACATTTTATTAACTGATAATACAATTTGCTAATTTTTACAACAATGTAGCATCAGTCGCGAGACAAAGGACATCTTTTCAAATCACTACTCCACCAAACTCCGACAAAACTACTCCACTGGGTAATAAAATAATCAGCAGCACCCCTAATTCGGATAATAATTGCGTGCCTAAGAAATCTGCAAAATCCAAACCGATAGCCTCGTCAACGCCGGACGGCCAAAAAAGCAAGAACGCACCGTTGACGTCTGTTAATAAAAAACGTAACCTTTCCTGTGATATTTCGCCGGTGACTACGTATGTAAACATGAGCGGCAGCGATGAACAGAAGGGCAGTCCTAAAAGGTAAGAGCAAATCGACTTGAAACGATGATCCATCTGTTCAGTCTGTCATTTATCAAGAGCATAGAAAATAAAGAAACTTACAAGATTACGTAACGATCGGATTTACTTAATATTTCAGAACGTCTAAGCTGCCGACCCCGAAGAAATGTACAACACCCACGCGTCAGCGTACGGACGCATACGGCATTCCAAGGTTTCTGACGCCGCCGAGGAATCATTCGTCGCTCAATACGAATAATCCGCAGTCTCCGCAGCGCTTGAACAGGAGCTTAATCAATTTCCACCGATACTCACCTGTGAGCGAGAAACAGAATGCCGGAAAGATACGGCAGAGTCCGCTGAAGGAATCTAACAGAGTCAGTGCGAAAGTCAAGCCGCTTAACTTGGTACGTCTGTGACGTCTTTCGTACGAGTATCATCGTACCAACTGGTTTTTTGCATTTTATGCGCAGATTTCCAAAATTAAGCGACACAGTACCGGTGATTTTGCCGAGAAGGAGAACAATTACGCGTGAGAACGAAGCGAGAGAAGAAGGAGATCGAAACCACGATCGCGCTGTTGTGATACCGATCGTGTACCGGAGATTGCCTCTTATAGAAATTGTCGTAAGAAAGAGATGCGGTTTTTATTTACTTTTGTGATATACTTGTACGTTTTATAATAAAATATGCAGCGAGAAAGTGTGCGATTCGACCGTTCGCCAATCCTGAAGCAGTCTCATTAAAGCGTTTATGCGCAAACGTGTGTATCCTTGATGAATTTATTTACGCAACTTGACAAAAACGACTCAAATTAAATTTCAACTAATGCGATAATGAGATCCCAGGTTTGTGAAAGAGTTAATGAGAGATTCAGAGAAAGACGAATTATATGTGAACGCTCAGGATAATCCCGATAATTTTGAAAAATTTTATTGATTGCCTTAAAGTTATTGTTTTCCCTTCCCGCCGTCTAAAATGTCGATGAAAAACTTTGTTGTACGTTTTTATGTGTGGCATTAAAAAAAAATGCTATTTATTCCGCGTCGAGGATAAAAATTTTAAATTGAACGGGCTGCGACCGCGACCCGTGCGATCGCTCCGCGCATGCGTCGCCTCCCATTTTCACCGTACGCGTGTATGCACGTGCGCGCACAACGCCACACATGATCACATGATCGGCCGAAAGCGGAAGAGGCCTCAGCGGCGTCGCGGTTTTCGGCAAGATAAAAGCAACATTGTAGCGCGATGCCTTCGCGAGCGATGCGTGTGTGTCTTTCCCGAAAATTATCTTTCTCGAGAAGAACTTGGGTAAGTTAATATCGAAAGAGCTGAATTCCGTAGTACTGACTGTTCCTCGATTTTCACTTTCCGATCACAACATCGTAATTCGAGAGCGTGGTTACACTGCGGAGATAAACTCTCGGGTTGAGGGGGAGGGGCAATCTGGATCGAATTCCGATTAGTTTCCAATTAACGATTAACCCGATTAACTTATCGTGATATTTCGTTGACGCAAGTAGAACCATATGACCATAATTTCTAGAAACGTTTTTAACGCACGGGAAGAGGGATCAATTAGAGAAAACAAACAACAGATATATATCTATCCCGTAAGCGAAATTCTATCGCTCTTGTATCAATAGCCGATAAAGTTAGGGCCGGTCTCACAGTCTCCGATTAACGTGATTCTCCGATTAAACTCTCTTCGTCTCTTTCTAGGGGGATAGTTAGAAAGAGATGCAGAGTGAGTTTAATCGGAGAATCACGTTAATCGGAGACTGTGAGACCGGCCCTTATTAAAGAGAATCGCATCGCTCGCGCAAGCCGGTTTCGCGGATTCTTATAAAAAAAAAATAACTTTTTCGTCTCTTCCATCCATTTTGAATCTCCGTTTCGGCTCAAGTTCCTTTATTTGATCGGAATGATCGGAATCTACTGTGCGACGTGTTAATTTCCGGCGGGATTTACGCGCGCGGCCATGCGGACCCGCCCGCACCGGTGACGTCGTAATAAGGCGTCGGGCACCGGCCGGCCGACGGGCCGGCCCTACCGCCGGTGGGAGAATTGCGCGTTGCGTGCCATCTTGGCTGATCTTGGCGGTCCGTCCATATCCGCGCGTTCGTTCGCGGCCGGCGTGCGCTCCGTTTTGTTTTCCGTCGAAATCGGCGCAGCTGGCGGCGCGCGTCCATCGGACCGAGCGTGAACGGTCCCGCGGCGATCGAGGTACGAGACTCGGAAGTCCGTGGTGCGCCGCGTCGCGCTATCCACAGGTACGTGTTGGAAATCGAGTTCGTTTAGGCCCCGGGATTGGGTTAACGCGCCATTCTTCTCCGCCGGCGAGGGAGAAAGAGAGAGGGAGAGATCGCGCGTCGCCTGGCTCAAACGGCGCGCCGCCAGAGGCTACTCCAGGCTACTCGAGATCGTTCGACGCGACGGAGAGACGATCGCGTTTTACTTTTCTGAGAAATTCAAGACCGTACACGCGGCTACCGCGGCACGTCGCAACGTGAAAAAGGAACGACGCGCGCGTGCGAGAGAGAGCAGACCCAAAGCAGACGACACGCGCGCGAGAAGCAGACGACGATGACGGTGGCGGTGGCGATGGCACTGGTGGCAGTGGCGCGCGTGAAAGACGACGAGGGCGAGACGCGTTTCCCGACAAGTTTGGTAAGTTTGGCGAGTTACGTATCGATCCGCTCGATCCGATTCGGGCAAGCCGCGTTCCACCGGCGCTTTCCGCCGTTGAAAGATCCCCGTTCCGACCCGGCCGCGCGGCCGAAGAGCATCGTCGCCGCGCCGTGCGCGCCCGCGCACGCGACGCGAACGCGATCGAGGAGCGAGCTCGTCGATGCGCGCCGATACGTATATCGACGCGCGACGTCGCGTCGACGAGGCTGAGATCCTGATAGAGAACGGAGTCGTTTTGCCGAGAGAACCGCGCCGGTGTACGGCGGGCACACACGCGAAGCGCGATCGCGCGCGCGCGCGTAGAGGCGCGCACGCACACAGCGACATTGTCGTCCGGCGACGCGCCGCCGCCGCTGCCGCTGCCGCGGTCGCGGCTGCTGCCGACGTATTCACGCTGGTATTCGCACAGTCGTCGCGGCTGTGCGAGGTTCGTTTGAGGTTAGGGTGGCCATTTCCTTCTCGCGCGAATTTATCCCGGAGTCCGGACCGTTTCCTTCCGCGCCGCGCAACCTTCCTTCGCACACACCCGTCGGGCGTTAATTCGCGAGGATCGCGTTCGGTCCGTCGTCGCGTCGACACGTGGGGCGCGCTTCACGCTCCCGTTCGTTAACGTTTACGCTCGGCGGCGGCCCGAGGTGAGCGCGGACCCGGGTACGGTGGTGCGCATTTATTACGCGCTTTTCGGCACGCAGGTAAGTGCAGCAGGCGCGTACTTCCCCCCGGCGCGCGTGGAGAAAAAGAGTCACCGAGACCGAGCTCTCCCTTCCCTCCCCCCTTTCTTTCGTCTCTTTCGCGCGCGCGTGTCATCTCGCGGGGAGAGGACCGTACGTACGTCCCGATCGCGGCGATCAAGGTGCGCGCCGAATCAACCCACGTCCCGGCGAGGACGAGCGGAGCGACCAGGTGCCGGCACCGCGGCGGTCCCCGTGTGGCCATTGTTTACGAACGCGAGAATTCGGCCGATTCGGTCCGGTCTGGAGCCGCGGCTCTGGAGGACACGCGGACGTTCGCGCGATTGGCCGCGGCTTAGGCGCGGCGTATCGAGACTATCGAGGAGTTTCGCGCGACCAAGGTTTTCTTCTCCGCGAGCTCGGACGCTCGGGGTTTTTCCCGGCATCTCCGTATAGACGCGAGCGAGCGGTCGCGCGCGCGGATGAGGGGTGTGAAACGCGCATCGCGCTCCGCAGTTCGATGTTCGATCCGCGGCGCGCCGGCGAGAGATTATCACGCGCGCGCGGGTGTCCTCGCGGTGCGCCTCGCACTCCTTTGTTGTTTTTTTTTCTTTTTCCTCCCGAGCGCGGCGTCCGTGGGGCACCCGCGCGCGCGTGGCAAGGCGATTCGGAGGAGCGGAGGAGCGATAAGAGCGCGGAGCGCTTCGATTCAAAAACTTTTCTCGGAAACGCTCCGCGATAGACGGCGAGGAGATATCGGGCGATGATCGGCGCGGCGTGGCGCGACGCGTTTCGATCGAGAGGGGTCGCTCCGGCGTGAGGAACGTTTGGCGCGTTTCACGCTACGCTGCCATAACGCGCGCGCCCGATCGACCCGTCGGCCGCCCTCGATCACTCGCGATCGCGCTCAGCGTCGCGTTTCTCCGAATTCTTCCTCCACTGCGTCGGGCCCGTTTCCGGATGAAGGAGCGCGCGTTGCGTCGCGTCGCTGCGTCATGTGCGGCACGAAGATCGGATTTATCGCGCGGACACGCGGCGGCAGCGGCGGTGACGGTGGCGGCGGCGGCAACGGCGATAGCGCGCGCCGCGCCGGAGAGCGAGAGCTCGATAGAGCGCGCCCGTCAGCGCGACGGCGAGAGAGCGAGGGTGAGAGACGGAGAGAGAGAGGGCGAGAGTTGATCCGCGCGGTTCCCGCGACGAGAGACGGCACACGGCAGAAAGCGCGACCGCGCCGCGACCGAAACGCGAAGGTTCCGACGTGCACGAAACAGAAGAGCCTGCCGCCGGGACGATATCGGAAGTGGAGGAATCCTCGGGACCACGTTCGGGTCCCGTAACGTAGAATTTAAATTTGGTATCGGTGCGGCGTGGTACGGCGCGACGCGGTGCGGTGCGGTGCGGCGAACACACGGACCTACGGACGGACGACAGCGGACAGCGGACCGACATCGACAGCGCGCGGTGCGGCGCGGCGCACGTACACGCGAGACACGCCGAAACCGGAGCGCGCGCGTTTACGCCGAAACGAGAGGATCGCGCGGAAACGTCCGGCGCGTGTGGATCGTGGTCGCGCGTCTCTCTCTCTCTCGCGCGCGCGCTGTTTCCAAAAATCACAAGTCTGCGTTTGGTTTGCGAAGGTCCCGGAGCGCCCAGGTGAGATCATTATCAATCCGGACATCGGAGCTGTGATCGTGAGCAACGTGGGTCGTCGTCATCCCCGGCAACGAGGAGGCAGGACGGTGTTGGTCGAGGAGCGGTTAGCGGCGCGGCGGCCGGCCGAATCGCGAGGGCGAGGGCGCGGGAGAGGGCGAGGAAGAGGGAGAGGAGGGAGCGATAGAGCGAGAGGCAGCGTCGCGCCCCGTATATCGATACGAATGACGAAGATGCAGGAGGACCCGGTGCAGGCGGCGCCGCGGATCACGCACGAGGACCACATACTCGAGGCGATCGATCAGCTCCGTCGGCGCAAAGCGCGCCCGGATGCCGATCGCATCTGCAACTATCTCCTACGGAACTACGCGGTGGACGCGCGCGACACGATCGCCGATCTTCATCGGCTGATCGAGGTCGAGAAGGTGATCCAGGTCGATTACAAGGGTAACACCAGTTACCGCAACGCGAAGAAGTGGACGCGGCTGCAGCTCTTCAAGAATCGACCGGAGGGCTTCCTCAAGGAGAAACTCAACACGGGCATGGTATCGAGCGCGGTCTCCGAGCTCGTGGTCGAGGAGCCCGATTACCTTGACCAGGGCGTCCCGGCCTGTCGCCTGATCGAGCATCTCCTCGACGGCGTCTCGAGCCCGACGTCGCGTCGCGTGGTCGAGGAGTTTCTCGGTCGGGAGGTCGCGAGCGGCAATCTCGCGCGCCTGTCCAACGGCAATTACTCGCTGGTGGCGACGTCCGACATGACGACGGACGCGACACAGTCGCGACGCGGCGGCGCGGCCGACACGCAGCCGTCCTCCTCCGCGGCGGTCGCCTGCGCCCTGGAGAACGGCAACGCGACGCAACGGCGTGTCGGTAAGGTGGCTGCTACCAACGGCACCGTCACCAATGGCACCAACGGCTTAACGCCCAAGGTGGCCAAGACAACGGCAGCGGCGACGGCCACGGCCACGGCAACGGCAACGTCCACCGCGGCGGAGCTCTACGAGTTCAACGAGACGGATAACCTTACCGACACCACGTCCAACAACACGTCGCGATCGTCCTCGCGGCAGGCCAACGACAGTCCGAAACTGGAACAGCAACTGCAGCAGCAGCAGGATTGTGTCAAAAAGGAGGAATGCTACGAGGTCAGCGGCGACAAGAACGACGCCGAGCGCGGCGGCAGCGCGTCGCCGCCGACCGTCGAGGTGACGTGCAACGGCGGCGGCGACGACGGCGGCGACGGCGTCGTCGTCGACGGTGGCCAACAGGAACGCAATTCCCCGGAGGTGGCAGCGCCGACGTCGACAACCGTGGAGAACGATGTCAAGGAGGAACCAAAGAGCAACGATGTCCAGAAGACGACGTCTAACCTTAAGAGGTCCGTCAAGGCCGAGCGTAAGCAGCGCCTGTTCGCGAGGACGGACGACCGTATGGACATCGAGATCAAGTTCGAGGACTACCAGCAGAGCGGCAAGGACGAGCGGGAGAAGCGCGAGGAAACTGGACAACGGTCCAGCGAGGATCGCGAGGACGAGGACGCCGGTAGGAGCTCGTCGACGAACACGTCCCCGACTCCGTCCAACGTAAACAACACTAGTGGATTCCGTAGCGCCAGGCGGAAGGTAGCGTAGACTTTCTGTGCGTTAATGTAGTGTAGTATTTGTAGGAAACTGTAAATATTTTGAAATACGTCTTTAACTAGGATGTAGTTTCACTTTAATATATATTTTGACATGAAGCACAAAATATAAGGTTGTCTTCTAAATTATTCACTTCTGGATGACCTTGGATACTTTTATATATAGATCAACAAGAAGAATTAATTTATGCACAAGTATTTTAAGATTGAAGATAATGTTAATCTTTAAAAAAAATGCCAAATGTATAAAAATTATTGATATGTCCTTTAAAACTATTTTTTTCTTTGACGATGTCCATCCGAATCGTTCAGAGATTGATGAATCGTCTTATGTGTTCTCTCATTCTTATATTTCAGAGAGCCAGAAAAGTATTTGATCCTTCGGATAACAACCTGGTAAAGCGCAAACGAGGTAGACCAGGTAATAATAAAAATTTGTTGATGCAAGACTCTCAGGATTCGGTTACTAAGCCAACTGTCAAAGACGGACCGTGCAGGCAGTGCAGCCTGTGTGCCAAAGAGAAACTGGAGGCTCTCGTAGCTTGCAGGGATTGTACAGTGCGAGGTAATTCTTGAATATAATTGGAACTAATTTCAATTATTTTTTTTAAATTTCTTATTGACGTGTCACATATGCATATTACGTATACTTGCAGCACATCCGAGTTGCATTTACAGTCCAGAGGAGTTACTACAGAAAGCTAATAGCAATTGGCAGTGCGAGCGCTGTAAAACCTGTACCGTATGCTGCGAGACCTCCGACGCTGTAAGTTTATCACGCCTTTTATTCGCATTTCACGTGACTTTATTTTTATCCCGTTAATTAATTTTCATTTCGTTCTTTTTCTCGATCCAGGGTCCATTAGTGACGTGTTATAGCTGCGACGATGCCTATCACTATTTCTGTCACACGTCTCGCGTCACGATAAAATCGAACTCCAAATGGTATTGCAACGAGTGCACGCAGAAACAGCAGTGCAAGACGACCGACAGTCAGAACACTAATTCGGTCAACGGAACAAGCAGACCGGACAGCCCGTCCAGTACAACTATTTTACCGCCGGTTCTGAGTCCGCAGGTTTCTCCTACGAGGGGTTCCTCCGATCAGATGGAAGACGATGGTCCTAAAGGACCCATCGATCTGAATATTCCCGACGCGAGGAGTTGGACTTCCGAGCAAGTGTATCAATATTTTGCTAGATTGTTTCCCAAAGAAGCCGAAGTCTTCCGACAGCAGGTAAGAGTTTAATTACTCTACTAGGTGGACAAAATATTTTTAGCATAATTGTTTCGATACACCACGTTTGTTTGCATTTGTTGCCCTTTATCACTAAGCATTATTTGCATTTGTTTCAGGAGATAGACGGCCACGCGCTTTTAATGATGAGTCGAAAGGATGTTTTGTGCGGACTTAATTTACTGCTCGGCCCTGCCCTGAAGATATTCCGACACGTTTTGAAGCTTCAATTTCGTAGAGACGATCCCGAATTATATTGGCAATAATACAGACGAATTGTGCCCAAAATTGATCTCTTATATCGTACGCATTTTAATCTGCGAGATTTAATTTATAACAATTTTCACAAGTTAAATCTTTTAGATTACGATTGCGATGTAATTCTAGTTTGTAGACAGTCTCCACGTTGTACATATGAAGTATAGTGCTAAAGATCTCTTACGAACAATAAGGATATCAGATATGTGCTCCTTAAGTAACGAGACTCCTGCATGTTCGAAGCGGGGTTCATTTGCTGTTGAATCCCGCTTTGGGAATGTATCGGGACATTTTCTGAAAAAGCACGGAGGTAATCTCGAACTCTATTGGCATTGGCAATAATATAGATGATAACTTGCATAAATTCAATCTTCGCGACATTGTGCATATAATTTGTACAAATTAAGCCTTTTCATAGATTAAGAATGTAACTTGACTTCAAGATACTGCTCCGCATTGTACAGATGAGACGTGTTTATAAGATCCGCGAACGATTTGTCGCAAACCAAACCGGTACCGATCCGTAGATGTGTGTACACGCGCAATTATGTACACTCGATGTACATACTTTCCGCCTTTTTCGCGGTATTTTATAAAAAGGGGCAGATATTTTCTATGTCCAAACTGTTACTTGTTAACGTTAAATTTAAGCCTGTATCGAGAATTCTACACGCTGTTTGTTCCGACAATTGCCATTGGACGTGTGAAACGGAAAAAGAGAAATTATCGACTGATTTACACGATTTTACGTCACGTAAACTTGTATTTTATTTTCACAAGTTTTACATATAGGAAGTAGCACATTTATTTGTAGAATGTAGTTACATAAGATGCTACCAGTTAAGGAACACGATACTTTGGTTTTACATGTACTTTTCTAATATGCAATAAATATTTTGATATTTATAAATACGTTATAGTAATAACATCCTCCAGAGACTGATATCTAATTGCGGAGCTCTCGAGATACGCACGGACACGCAGAAAATGCTCGAGCTTACTTTCAACAAATTGCATTGAAGGAGAACACACGCAAAATCTTACTTTCTATACTCGGTATATCGGTAACAATGACATTTAATTCAAGAAGTATAAGTCTTACAAACAGGAACTTGAACATTTACTTTTATACATATATTCCTAGATTACATGTAAATTTAGTTTAGTTTGAAACTTTCAAGACTGCGTCATGACACTAATAAAATCAATCGCTCTCTGCATAAAGATTTTAATATATTCTCACACAAAACGTTCAATATATTCTCACACGTGTCGATATGTATCGTATAAAAAAAAGATAAAAACTTAGTTACATCGTTACCCTTTCATGCGTGAGAATAAAAAGCGTTATTCTTGTTCTGCAAGAATAAGTAGCGTAAAAGGAGTTACGATGGAAATTTTCTAGTGAACACTGTAAATAATATACAGATGTAACGCGCGTTAGTATCATGACACCTCACCGTCTCATGTATCTCTTTAAATAAAGAATAAGACTTTAATCGCATATTGCTCGCTGTTAAAATTAAGAATGTGTTATGTATATGTGTAACAAATATACTACCTTAGAATATATATGCTATAAATAAATTCTAATATATGATACAGATGAGACTTTATAAAAATTCTGAAAAGATTCGTGCGGAATACGTGTATATACTAATGCGTGTATGGATTATATTGATTATATGTATATATCATATAATCGGCAAAGATAATTGTAATTCTTACATGTATCTTGTTTACGGGAATACAATATTTCGATCACACCGATGCTACGTGAGTGTTAAGTACAATATACCGTGCCGAAGAAATTGCAAATGCAATTCTATAATCTAGCAAAAACGCGAAATTGAAACAATCTTCGTATGAACAAATTTCAGTCCTTTTTTTTTTCTTTTATAAAGAAAAAGACTGACATAAATCTTTGTATAATACAAAATATTTATATATACCTTACAATATTTTTTTATAGACAGATTTGAATATATCACGACGCGCACAAAGCCTTCTCCAATTTATATATTGTACTATTATCGTTTCGACTCTCGGATGATGGCTTGCCACGAAACAATAAGAGCGATCAACTCAAATGACATTTTGATTATGTACCTATATTGTCGTTGAAAAAGTTTTACGTCTATTTCCTCTGCGAATTTGAACTTGTTCGTTGTATGATATATAATTCACATATTGGCTTAAATATATACATATACAAATTATGCAATTGCATTCAGAAAAGACGAAAAAGGCTTCGCAATTTTTGATATTAAAAGTTTGTATTCTCTTTGATATATACACACTTCAAAAACTAACAGATCAGTCTGTAATATAATTATCAACATAAAAATCTTCGAAAAACTCGATATTTTACAGAGCGCAGTTCGATTTGAAAATTTTATGTCGCCGAACAAGCTTGTCTTTGCCAGCCATTTCATGGTTATTACTTCATCTTGTGTTTCACTAAACATGCTACATATGCACACATGTGCAAATATTTCATCACCAATTATTTTATTTAAAAAAAAATTGGTTTCTCTATATGGCACTTATTGCAAATGTAATCTAGACTTTCAAAGCGCGATTAAAAGAGATATTCACAGTAATTAAATATTTGTATCATTGCACTATTATATTATGCTACGGCTTTTAAAACGCGATACAATCACATCTCGCATTAAATCATCATCGAAACGTTGTGAATTAAATGGCATGACTGGACGATTCATTGTATTTAGGTGGTGGCACCTTGTACATCACCGCTTCATCCGGTATAAATAACGCAACATCGGACGAAGAATTGATATTTTTATAAGGCATGTTTTTATCTGAGATATCTTTCTTCGATATAAGAAATAACGTCATTGCAGACATTATCATAGGAGCAAAAATCACGTAAACTCGTCCGTACACAAAAGACGGAACGGAGACATCGTTCGCCTGTTCCATTTCACGTTGAAATGATTCGGATTTAGACGTAGACGCCGGTTGTCTAGTTTCTCCCGAATAGTCAGAGGACAGAGTGTAATCCACGGTCTACGATTTTATCAATTATGCATTTCACATTTATATCCGAAAATCTATTATATATGCTCAGCGTTAGTATTAATTGTGGAAAATGTTTCGCTTACCCTGGCGTCCATTGGTATGGTTTTAACGTACGTCTGTGGCAATTTGAAACCATCAGAATCCCACCATCTAGGAAGTAGTTCCTTGCGCAATCCAGGATCGGTTAATATGTCATTCTCCGGTATGTCGGGCGACATTGGTAAAACATCTATACTTTCCTCCATGCATATGGCGACGGTGAACAGAGACAATAGGTTTGAAATTCGTTGCTTGGCCATGAAATTACAGCCAGAGTTACAGACGTAGCGATCATTCGGATTTGTGTAAGCCTCGGTGCACGCTGTCACAAATAATACAAAAGCAGTTTTATATTGTGAAAGACATGGGCTTGAACTACATGCTGAATGAGAAATAACGCAGAAAGAATTTCATAGAGGAAGAATATAAATTCCTCTGAATATATAAGCATAATAAAATATTGTCAACAAATCTTTAAAAATCGAAGCCAAATACTTTGTATAATCTCTTAAAAAATATAACATAATTATAGATGTCGCATACAAGCCTCGCAGGCACTCCTGGTGCCATTCAAACTGTTTTGCTCCCATCCGTAACGCAAGTCGACTAGATTGAAGAACCTGCAGCCTCGTTGACAGCAGGACTTTACGTACATGCTCTAAAACAAAACGATTGATCATACAAACAAATGTAGGATACAAAAGTGGATGTGTACGTATGTATATACATACAGTATACATGAGGATAAGTATGTATATTCACACACATAGAATTCAGGATTACACAAAGCTAACACATGTACATTTGGAAAACCGATAGGTGTCTTCTCGCACAGACTGGTGCAGGGATCCTTGCGATTTAACATACTGTCAACTGTGTCCCCGAGGATCAGTTCTGTGACGAGCAGCACCAGCAACGCAGCAATTTCCATATTTCCTGGCATCTCCGGAAATGCCTCGAGTTCCAATTTTCTTCCTAATTTCTACCTCTCTTTCTTGAGGGGGTAAGTACTCCGGAAATCTGTATACCCTCCTTCACGTTTATCCGCACCACCAACGCTTTGTTAACGATCACATATCCAGGTCCAGGCAAACCGCCAAACACGCGGAGGCAACAGCGACAGCTTCAAAGTTGACAGGTAAATAATTATTTATCCAAATTATTATTTGGATTTCCAAGGGCTGCAATAACAGAGATTTATTTACCTTAGTCATGTAACTTGGAATTTATATTTTCGGCCTTTGTATTTGTCACAGCAGATCGGGGATCTGATTCGAACGACTTTTCTACTTCCCTCGCGTTAAATTCTTGATTGCTTCGGACGCGGACCTCGACGTCCTCGACGCGAGGTCGCGAGAACTGCGAGGAGTATAGTGAGTATACACACTCGCGACGGGTGACGGAGCGACGCAGCGACGTGAGGGCGACAGGAGCGCGGCTGGACGCTGTGATTGGCCGGCCGCCTGCGATTCTCGAGGTTTTGAATTCTCGAACTTGCGATTCTTGGGCCGGCGGTATTCATAATCAGATCTTATTTCAAGACCGTCTTAAGTAAATATCTTAAGATGCTAATACGGCTCAGTGATTGGTTAATGACATCTTAAGATTGTACTTAAGATGGTCTTAAATATAAGAATCGACTATGAATACCGGCCTTGGTTATGAGCGTTATGGGATACATACTACGTTTACGCGAGCGTTACTTCTGTAGTAACTTACGATATATCACTCGTTTACGCGGAGTAAATTATCGTAAGTTACTACAAAATCCCGTTTAGGCGAAGGAAAATCCCGTTTACGCGAATGAATTATCGTAAGTTACAGAAGTAACGCTCGCGTAAACGTATTATATAGTAACAGGCAGAACTGTCTGATATCTCTCGCGATCGTTTGCCGATTATTCGCCGAAACGGATCTCGGTAACGCGAAAAGTAATCGCGAATATCTTGTAAAGCGTCGTCTGATCGTCGTGATGTATATAAAACATCGAGCGCTATGCCGCTATAACGAGAGTTATTAATGCGCTAATAACGATTCTAATTCGTAGTCTGAAGTGAGTTTTAGAAGTCTGGATTATCTGGATTATCATTTCGTTATTTTTTTCAGGCAACTTCGAAAACCCGATGAATGCTCGGCCACTGCCAGGTACGAGCATATAATGCACAAAATTGGTTGCATTGTTGATGAATTGTACATCTTTGACGAATTGAGTGGCGTACGAGCGCTCCAGAGATCCGTCGAGCGAACTTCGTACGATCGTAGTACCGTACAATGACTACATAATATACACTAACGTGTATATGTACTTGCGATCAATACCGCGAAAAGTATAAAGAAGTAGATAGTTAAAGCAAGCGTGGAAAAATCGAAGAGGTAATAACATTTTATTTTGATCGTTTTTACACGTCTGAATCTATATCATTTCACAAGAAAAAGGAAAACTTTAGAACCGGCACCTTGATAATATGTTGTGTTGTTCATTTTAGACCTGCAATCGGCCTGATTTCTCTGCGCGTATACTTGATGCGGCTATACAAATCCATCCGGACAGGCCCAAATGTTTGCCACATGTGAATGCTTCGTACCGTTCCAAGCGAAACGATAACAAAGGCGACCTTTCGCTAAATCGCGCTCGAATCGCAAGTCGAATCCGTTACCGAGGCCGCCGAGACGTTGTCATCAGTCGCCGCAAAATGTTGCCCAGGTAATATAAGCGAGAAACGAGAAGTCGCATGTCTGTTTTGGTACTGTTAAGAAGTTCGACCGCGTTATTACAATATAATTATTGTTCTCTCATTACAATTGATATAATCTTTATTATTATTCTCCATCTAACTTTCTAGCGGGTCAAAAGAAAATGTGGGTAATAATAAGTCTGGTTATTATTTACGTGAGAGGCCTCCTCTCGCTCCACAGGCAACAGCCTGTAAAAGTCCAGTTAAAAAAACTTTTTGTAGCTGTAAAGGGAGTTGTTGCTCACGCATTTGTGGTTGCGTTAAGAAGAGCAACAAATGTGGTCCACCGTGTAAATGCGACAGTAAAATCTGTCAAAATCAGGTATGTATTTAAGTACGATACGTTAATAACTCGCATATATATATACATGTGATTTACGATCTAGGTGGAGGCTCTCGAATCTCAGATGAGAGAGATGCCATCATTAATGTTCGACACCGAGGCGAAGAAGTCGGAGAAGGAGAGTGAATTGAATGACACCAAAAATGTATCCATACATATCCTCAACGACGATTGCTTGAGGCACGTCTTTATGTTTTTGCCAATTATAGATAGAGTCCGCATAGAGATAGGCGAGTATATCTTATTCAAACGCATGGTGTGTGTATGTTGAAGATTTTATACATATCGCGACCTTGTACATTATCCTCCTACTATATTTACAGTTTGCAAGCGCTGGAGAGATTTAAGCCAAGATTCCTGGTATATGATAAAGACATTGGATATCTCGCGAGATGTAGAGGATACATGGGGTCTTAGGAACATCAGCAGTCTAAATCTGGCTTTACTTCGTAAAATATTGCTTAAATGTGGCAGATTCTTAACGCGATTAATACTAAGTTCCAGGATTGTTTTGGATTCACTTGATCAAAGCACGTTGATTATCGTTATCGGGGAACTTTGCCCTAATCTTACGAGTATCGACGTTCACTACGGAGTTTGCAAGTCATCAGATATACGTACATTAGCAAATTATTATAGAAACCTAACCAAGTTTAGCTTACGTTGGTCAGTAGTTGAGTGTGATGACGAGTTAAAGTGTCTCTTTAAGCGAAATCAAAACTTGGAATATCTCGAGATAACTGCATACTTTTTATTGGGCAAATGCTTATTAGGCTTGCCAGAGCAAACTATGCGTACAATTATATTGGAAGATTGCAACGTTCTTCAGGACACTCACCTTTCAATGGTAAATAGATAATTGTTGTTCACTTTTCACTTTTCGATCCATGATACATCGATATTGTCACGTACAGGCACTAAAGAAGCTCAAAAATTTGAAACATCTCGCGATAATCAAATGTCCCGGTATATCTGAACACATATTGGAAGTTGTTGGTCAGCATTGTAAAAGTTTAAGAACATTGAAGCTCGATGGACACTTTCCCTTCATACAAACGGCGGATATGTTGTATTTAATTCACCTTGTCAATCTGCAAGTTTTAAAAATCACGTACAATCTTAAGGTATCGGACGATTTCCTTACCGATTTAGTACAACATTGTCAGCAGCTTACTAACGTAGACATTACAGGTAAATTACAATTATGTATATATATATACATTATATGTTTGCCACTTTTTTAATCCTATTTTAAAGTTATCCTTCCATATCCAACAGGTTGCTACAACGTGAGCGATGTCGGATTAACGGCTATTGCTACGTTAGTAAGACTAGAAAAATTAAAAGTCAGTTACATGCATCAAATTACTGACGAGGGCTTGAAAAACGTATGTGGCTTAAAAGAATTGGAGTGCCGAAGATGCCGTCTATTTAGCGATCGGGGCATGACAACGCTCATCCAATCCTCGCCCGAATTACAATTATTAGATCTCTCCGGATGTAGGAATATTAAGGACCCCATTCTTGAGGTTGCTAAAGACGTTTGTAGCAGTCGAACTAATAACGTGATGTTGAAGATGATCGTTGGAGGAACAGCAATTCTCACTAAGAAAAAAATAGGTCAAGAGAGACTGCCTCCGCTATTGAAAATATATGACATCGATTTGTCTAGCCCGGCACTATCATCCCTGCGAGGGCTATTATAATAGCCCAGAAATTGGCCTAGTTTACATCGATCTCTTGATACGCGTATCAAATAGTATTTGAACTGATTCAGCCAATAATCAGAGTTATATTTAATACGCATATCAAGTGATCGGTGTAAACTATAGGCCATTAATAGAGACATTTAAATGGAATTAATTCCGGGAAGCGATTTCTTTTTTGTCTGTTTTGGAGGTCATGGCAGGGTTAGAATCCCAAAAATCCAGTTTTAGGATTTGAGCCCATGACCCTCCGAAACAGACAAAAAAAAATCGCTTCCCGGAATTAATTCCATTTCAGTGGCTTTTTCTGCGGATTTGTCAGATATATGTCTCGTGCAGTGGATGAGCTGGATTTTTTTATTATACGGACTATTCAGAAGATGATATATACTGTAGAGAACCTGATGAATTAGATCATTATTCCGATTATTAACACTCTCTATATCACAATTTTCTACGGTTCTAACTAATTTTTTTCTACGATTAGTCTTACCGTCTTACCGATTGAGATTCTTAAGATTTCGTATGTCTTATTGTTACTACATGCTGTCCTATTACATGACCATTGATTTTACAATCAACAATTACATGAATACACACGCACGCACATCCACACCCACTCACATACACATACACGTACACATGTATATATTTATTATATCAAGTATTACGCGATATTAAAGTACAATAAAATAAAGCAAACGTAAATTTATCTTCATCTACCATAAATTCGTACCAGTCTGATCATACATACCTGCTTTATCTGTTCTATCAGAGAAATCTATTTTATCGTTCCATTTTCTCCACTCTCTTGATATCATATTATTATCCGCACATGGGTTTTTCAGATATCTAGCGTAGAATTACAACATTGATAATTTTATTGTATTTATAATTAATAAATAAGTTTAAACAATGAATCAATACAACTGCAAATATTATGCACATACATGCAACAAGGAAGTGCACATATTTTAATAAGTGCTAGGAATTACGAACTTTGATGCGCAAAATTATGAATCATCGCTTGATAAAATTGCTAAATTATATTGGCATTTTCATACATTTTACGACACGATCTTTTCGCGGATATAATCTTTCAATTGTGTGTATTGTCTTCCTACCTAATATGGTAGATAATGGAAACCATTTTACAACAATGAGTCTGGCGCTTTACCACAAAGACCACACTGCCACCCCGAAATATATTACCTATTTCTACGGTTATAAATATAGAGAAGATTAAAATTTTATATTACGCACGTACGAATATTATAAATAATTATGATATCTCATAGATCCATTGTTTACCCAGATATCTTCGATTGTTAAGTATATTTCAATATTTGTTTTTTCAGGAATTTGAATTTTTGCAATTTGAAGTCTTATATGTTCTAAGAGTATTCGATATTTCATTTCCCTCAATTCTTGGAAAATCATTGAAATTTTGTATAACTCAATTTCTTTGCTAATTACGTTCTTATATGTATATTATGCTTTAAAACAAACTACACTGAAAATTATGTTACAATTTATGCGTTTCAAATTATTAAAATCGATACTTTATCGATATTATCGACATGTTGCAACATATTGCGATATATCAAATGTTATTGCGTAATCGAGTTTTGCCTGCAGACACAGTGAGGGTGCATCCCGATGGAGCGATTTCGCGGTAGCGGAACGAGCGGATCACCAATCACAGGATCGTTTCGACGGAATCTTCGAAAGGGTTCTATCAGAACGATCCCGTGATTGGCGATCCGGTAATTCAGCATTCCGCTTCCGCGTGATCCGCTCCACCGGGAGCATCCATCCTCCCGCTCCACAAGAACACGTGAGAGTGCTGCCTATCTTTTATTTTGTAGTTTGTCCGGCCACGTGTCTGTCAACGCGGTGGAAAACTGGTGGGAGGCATATAAATTGCTCGTCGCCAGTGTGGTTAGACTGGTTGGACCATTTCGGACGACGTTTCTTAAACTATATCAACTCTAACGTGACCGAATTTTGTCGACAATTCTCAAGGAGACGCTCATAAATCCATCATTCGGCAAACCCGTTTCATCATCGGTAAGTTTGCTGCCAAGAAAACGGTCCCCTTAATCAGCTGCATTTTCTTGCACCGACGAGTCCGAGCGGAACGGAGCGCAGAAAATCTGAGAAAATCGATCGCGTCGCGAACAGAGAGTGCTCGCACCTACCTACATTTTTAATTTCCACGAACGAGCGGTCAGAAAGTTGTCTGATAAAAGAGCCCTTCAATTCTGGACAGAAAGAATATTTCTTTTCCTTTTTTAGCACTTTGTACAAATAAAATTTCTCCTAATTTGAGTTTGAAAAGCTACTTTAATTTTTTTTATTATCGGTGACTTATCGCATCTTATCGCGTTTCGCAGCCTTTTTTATCGCATGCGCTATCTCATAAATTGCATGTTGTTATCGTGTATACCAGGGCTACGTTCGGGGAGCACGCTATTAGCGCTATTGCATCATTCTATCTTTATCGCTTATCAGGTATAAAACAAGGATAGAATAAGCAAATAGCGCTAATAGCGCGCTCCCCGAACGTAGCCCAGATGTGTTATACGCGTTCAACTCTTTGTTCGCGGTGAAATAAACTTAAGAAACAGATTGTTATAATTATATATTAATATGTATACGTTCAACTCTTTGTTCGCAATTAAATAAACTTAAGAAACAGATTGTTATAGTTATACATTAATACTTTTAATATATTAACTATGTGTATAATTACATGTATAATTCTATTAATATATATTATTATTTCATATATAATTATAAAATTAATAAAATTAATAACGAACAATGTTACTATTAATTGTAACAAATCAATAATAGATTATATTTTTAATTAATATTTGATACTGAGATGGCAAAAATTTTTACTAGGCAGACAATGTCTTCAACAGAGAAAGGTTTCGCAACGACAGCAATCCATGCTGGACAAAATCCTAAGCAGTGGAATCATCGCGCAATTGTGCCACCTTTGGTCATGAGCACTACTTTCCAACAGGATGCTCCAGGGCACCACAAAGTAAAAACTAAACATATGACTCATCAAAATTCAGCTATTTATAGTTCTTAGCAATTGCTTCCTCTTACTCAACCAATTACTATCAATTACAGCTAGCAGAAACTGCATTAAACTTTTGTAGCTATTAATAAAATTAAAGTTATATATAAGTTGTAAAAATAAAATTATATTCTTTTTTTTATAAATTAACTTATATCGAAAAATTGAATGAAGAAAGGAAAGGAAATGATAATTGAATAGTTAAATAAATGACATTTAATAGGCAAATACGAGTCAAATGTGCTATATTGTCAGAATAAATATATTTCTATATATTGAAGCATTTGGAAAAATTTGAGTCTTTTTCCATATCAATCTGAGGTGAATATAAATATACAGTTCAAATGTCAAATAACAATTCGCAACTCGATTGCGTCTGCTTATCAAATCTCCACTTTTACAGAATTTTTTACAGAGAACATGCAGACAACTTTATTCTTTTGGACATAATAATTAAAAAATACTTACAAGTTTGAAAAGAAGACTTTGCATACTGACGTTTTAATTTTAACTGTTTTATTTTTAGGGATATGAGTATGGCAGAAGCGGCAATCCTACGCGTAACGTACTGGAAGCATGCCTGGCTGCTTTAGAAAATGGCAAACACGGCTTTTGCTTTTCTTCCGGATTAGGTGCTACGACTGTCATCATTTCTTTATTAGAGGCAGGCGATCATCTCGTCGTTGGGGACGATCTCTACGGCGGGACAAATCGTTACATCCAGAAGTGTAGTAAAGGCATAAAATTTTCTTTCATTGACACGACTAATGTACAAAACGTTATAGATGCCATACAGCCAAATACCAAGGTTAGATAAAAAATAAAAGTAATGATTGTATTATCTAAAATTATTTTAGATATGAATGATATTGTATTTTAAACATATCATTATATAGTTTTTAAATATCATATTAGTTTATTTTCTGCATTGTAACTTGTTCTGTTGTAGATGGTTTGGCTAGAAAGTCCGACAAACCCTCTGATGAAGCTTACAGATATTAAAGCTATCGCTGACAGCTTGAAATCTCGTCCAGACATTATACTAGTAGTTGACAATACTTTTCTCACGTGCTATTTTCAAGTAAGTTTCATAGGCATATTTTTCAGAAAAATTATATTGAACTGTACGTATTCAACATAAAAAAAAGTATAACCAATATATTGTGTTTTAACAGAAGCCTCTTGATCTGGGTGCAGACATAGTCATGTACTCCTTGACAAAGTATATGAACGGACATTCTGATATTATAATGGGCGCCGCGATTACGCGCCGGGACGATCTCGCGAAGAGATTGCGATTTCTACAAAATGGTAAATCAGTGTAAATCAGAATTTTTCCGAGCCATGCATTTGAAGATTTTGTATAATATCTCTTTTTTGTATTTAGCCATGGGTATTGTTCCATCACCATTCGATTGCGCTATGGTGAATCGTGGCTTAAAAACGCTTGAACTCCGTATGCAGAAACACATGAAGAATTGTTTGACCGTGGCTAAGTTTCTTGAATCTAATCCTTGCGTTGAAAAAGTGTTACATCCATGTATGTACAATTTCTTATCTTCCTCTTTATCACGTGTTAAAATAGAAGTATACTTTTGTTATCTGTTGCATACTCTAGTTATCTATAATTAATGTCCCAATAATCAATGCAATGCTAAAATATTCACAAGATAAAATGCGTGCGTTGTTACGTTACAGATCTCCCGTCACATGAACAACATGAACTCGCGCTTAGACAAACATCAGGACACAGCGGAGTGTTCTCTTTCTATCTGAAAGGGGATTCTATGCGTTTTCTGAAAGCATTGAAAATTTTCAGTCTGGCTGAATCCTTAGGCGGTTACGAGTCGCTAGCCGAATTGCCGTCTATAATGACGCACGCGTCCGTACCGGAAGATGTACGAGCAAAATTAGGTATAACCGATCAATTAATTCGTCTAAGTGTTGGAATTGAAACTGAGCAGGATCTCGTAGCCGATATCAAGCAAGCGTTAGATGCTTGTCAATGAATTAATGAATGTAATTAGATAACCGCGAAAGTAATAGCAAGTATTTGTATACTAATTGTATTATAAATTTGTACTAATTATATTATAAATAATATCGAACACCTGCAGTATCAGTAGGTATATAAAGAAAGTTTATTTTTATAAAACTCTTTTATACATTCCCACAGTTCTCACATTTACATTAGGAACACTTGTATAATACAGCAATAATCAGATGCTTTTTGACACACGTGATCACTTGTCCTGATTTTTTTTTGCTTATCATACCTGTCAGACGTTTCTGAACGTGTAAATAGATGTATGCAAGTTTGGAAACAATATAAATTGTTTCTATTTCGTAGTGATATCTAATTAATGTTATATATTACAGATTGCGAACGAAAAAAAAACTAATTGCTTTTAACAGATCACAAAAATTCACTGGCAATCACTAAAATTCAACAAAACATGATTTCCATTGATTGTACTTCGTCTTAATTCTACAAACATGTACTGTCTTGCGTCCCACTGAACAGAATACTGCTGTATAAAACTGGATATTGTTTGTACTGCCAATGCAATATGTTTGATGCAGCGACACATGTTTCTCCTCCCGTACGCACGAATCATTGTGGACTGAAAAAATTGTCCTACTGCAAATTGATCTTCGACGAATATCGTAACTTGGTTCTATTTATCCTATCGTATTCCTGTGCCCGATTGTACAGCAACACTCCCACGATGACGGAGGAAGTGCCGAGCGCCGATAATCCCGTTACGGGATTGTTAAACAGTAGAACGGAGAGCCATATTAAGAAAGCTCTCTTTGCGGTATTGGCGACACTACGATATCAGAAAATTGTGCGTTAGAATTAAGCGGGAAATGCAGTTTCGATTACATGGACAAAAGGACGATTACATACCTATGTGTAACGGGACTGATATAATCCATAAGTACATAAGCGGTAATACTTTGAAAGTGAAAGAATACTCCGTTGAGAAGGAATGCCGCGAATAATTTAAAGCTCATGGAATGCTCCAGGGTAGGTAGATCGACCAACAATATCGACACCGGTATTTGTACCACAATTGACGCTAGACTGGTATAAAATTGCAGTTCTGCTGGTCTGCAAAAAATAATATGACATTCTTTTTCTCTCTTTTATGGTTTACAGTCTTACCATCTTACCTATTCGTACGATATTTACTACTTACGTATATTTAAAATTATCACCGCTGATCAACATTTTCGAGTAAACGTTCTGCAAGCACTCGGTTACGTTTGTGGCCATAGCGGCGATAAACCCTCTAAGATCAAAACTAATTTCATTGATCGAACACAGTGCCAGTCCACCCATTACAGGTATTAAAGATAGATTTACATATAATCCTGTATGTTCCCCTAAAAACACGATCGGTTGGTTGTGTGTGAACAATTCTAATTGCTCAAACTAATTGCCAAAAGCTGAATTTTTGTAATTATAGATTGCACTGGATACAAAAATACGTAAATGCTCACCTAATAAATACCTGCTGATGAGGACGGTGAAAAGAGGTGCGCTACTCTTTATGGTTTCTGTGAAACTTACAGCTACATAATTTAACGATACTAGACCTAAGACTACTGTGGCGAACCTTGTGCAGCCTACCAGTGTCATGTGCTTGTAAAATCCTGGCGGTCTCATCAATCTCGAACTAGCTTTGTACATACCACAGGGAAAGTACATTTGTATCAATCCGCATATTGCGGTCATCAACATTTGGCAAGCACCTGCAATTCAGAACAATATTTTATAAAAATGTATACGCATAATGCAAAAGGGAACCTATGAAAAGGTTAGCAGCTAACATGTCAAATATTTAAATGTTTTAATACTGATATCACACCGATACGAAGATACTATGACATCATGTCAACTATGAATTTTTTTTATTTTTACACAGATAACCGTATCACTGCGTGATATCGCCCTCGAGGCTTCGAAACGATCGTTTGCTTACCCAGGATGGTGGGATCACCCTCCATGTAGGACAGTATGTATTTGTTTAGAAACAGAGTACACCCACTGAAGACGTACCACAGGGTGAGAAAGAGGAGGGCTCGGGGATTGAACAGACCGCCCTTCGTGTCGCTCGTCAGAACGATCACGTCCTCTCTTTTCCTGACGTGATCCGCGTGCTGCTGCTTCGGCTGGGCATCCTGGGGGCCCTGGGGCACGGGCGACTCCTCGGCATCCCCACGGGCGGTCTGCGGATAATTGATCCGCACAGAGTAGTTCTCCATCTCTCGTCCACTCCCTACCTATCCGGTCCTCGCGTAAACGCGAGACACGAGGCGCGAGAAATCACATTTTTCACGCCGCCCGGAGAAACTTTTTCCGTCCTTGGCGCTCACGCGGGTTAGGTTAGGCGGACGGACTGTCAGTCACTGACAGTCACGCCGATCAGACCGCGCCGCGGTTTTTCAACAACGTCGGCGATCGGCCGGGCCGGTCGCAGCTGACCGGCGCTCGCCGTTGTCCCCGTTCTTGCATGACAATTGTCTCCTCTTTCGTTTACTGTGTTTTCTCTTTTTTTTTCTTCACGAATAGCCACCCCTCTCGAGAGGCATTATCAACCTAATCAACGAGTGTTACCTCCCTACGATACCTACTTGCACTGCTCATCTATACATGTGGAAACCAACATTACCTACCGGCTTTTTTTACACTCTTCGCACTTCCTGCACTTTCTGCTACGCTTTTAAAAGTAAAATAAAAAAAAAATCCAACATGAAATTTTATAAAAAATTGTATAAAATTTTAAATGATATGAATAACAATTTAAAGCAGAAAATGCGCTATTCAACACGTTATTCATGAGGAATTAATCTTACTTAGTTATTTTTACATTTAACATTATTTTATCATAATGCATATACATATTTATGATGATGAAAATTCTATTGTGGAATACATAGTGACAGATAAAGCTCGCTGGACAGAAGTGTTAGTAGTAAATAAAAAAAGTCACAGATAATAATAATGTAAATATTTTTTATATTTGACTTAGTATGTAATCTGTATATTTTATATCTATAACTTTATTTCGTAACTTCTTTTATGTACTACAAAAATGGACTACAAAAATAATCTCCGAGGTTTTACACAATATAAAATCTATTAACAATATCAATGGCAAGAATAATAATGGCATTACAATTCCCCAGCCGTACGTTTTTTAGGTGAACTTTTAAGAACCTCTTCATTAGACATTTTTGAAGAGGATTTTTGAAGAAAATCTTTGTTCGCCAAAATAGCGACGTTTCTTCCAGCTATCGCACTCATTTCCATCGCACTTGCGGCCCACTCAATTGCATTGACATGATACAAAGCATCGTGTAGCTTAAAATTACCAAGCTTCATATTTGTCGAGTAATGGGGATATGCTTTCCAACCAATTTGTTTATTCTCAGTAACCTTGATGTAAAAAAGAAAATTATTACTATACACATCTAAGTAAGTCTCCCTTGTATCCTATCTGAAATAATTATAGCAAATTTCGTACGTGAGAAAACATAACGTCTAGAAGACGTGTCTCCACAGGTGTTCTGCTGAAGATCTTCCAGACTGATGAATTTTTCTTAATTAAACCATCAACGGAATCCACTTTTCCGATCGAACTGATCTTCGTTTTATTGGGATTGCAACATAGAATACTATCCACAGCCTCTTGCAAATCAAAGTACTTTGGTATGAGATCCCCTCTGACAAACGTCGCATACGTTGTCTGATACTTTCCCGGAAACACCAAATCTGGCAAATCTACAAATTCTATTTGGAATTCTTGGTCTCTTGTGAGTGGTGCAGCGATAATCACGATGTCATAAGTAGATGCCATTGTCGCGTTATCTGGAATGCATAATTCGCATCTTATTTTTTTTAACACATATTTAAACATTTGTCAGACAAATTTTACATTTTCCTGTCGCACCTGTATTTACGTAGGTCACTTCATAACGGTGCGAATCATCGTGGTTTAGTAAGTTACGAATCTTTGTGACACGATTCGGTATTACTTTTACTTTCTCATTTCTGTGAATGAGTTGCTCCGGCACCTAAAATTTAAGCTCGTACTTTACATATATTTTGTGAGCAGTTAAGATAGATAACAGATTTAATAACTACCTTTTTATTTCCACCTTTAACAGACCATAAATCACCACTTGCCGCTAAAGACATACTACCAACGAAACTTTGGATATCGGTGACGTCCTGACCGTAATTCACCACAGTAACGCTTTCCACTAATTCATTGATCAGTTTCTCCGAGTAATCCATCTGCAAAAAATATTCTTTCGTGGACGTATGCAATAACTTGGGGAAATCCTTGTTCATAGCTGACAGCAGCGCTTCGACGTTGGCGAAAGACTGCCCGGCATCTTGCAGATCGTATATCTTCAAGAAATCTTCTATCATGCTGTTTATATGTCTGCTCAAAAGAAACGTATGTTATTTTTCCTTTTTTTTCTTATCTTTTATTTTTTTAATCACACAATCTTTAAATACCTCTGGAGTGTATACGGTTGATAGCCGTATCTGTAAAATAACTTCCACAATGATATCACGGACCAATCACTTTCTATGAATACAAATTCGTCTCCGTTCCATATGCCCATCTTCTCCTTGCTGGGAAGTTTCTTTTCCAAACCTAAAAATCCGTGAAATCTGGTCAATAACGTTTCTTCGCATATGCAATTAATATATAATCGAGAGAAAGAAACGAAAAGCTGCTGTCCGTACTTACCCAAGAGTTCAACAAATTTCTGCATGTACATGTTCTTGGGATGTATAATTGTACCGCCAGCCTCGACTTCATCCCCGTCGATTTCGACGGTCGCCAATCGTCCGCCGATAGTCCTCGCCTCGTACAAGTCGACGTCCAAAGCTCCGGAAAGCAATTCGGTGAGAAAATGCGAGGCGGACGCACCGCCAATGCCACCCCCTATAATGGCTAAAAGTCAAAGATTCAAACGTGAGTCGTGAGGTCAAGCTTAAATATTTTGTAGATTATTGAGTGGCGCATCGAAACGAAAAATTAACTCTTACCGATACGTGGCTCGGATGGTTCAAGGGAAAACCCTTGGAGTATTAATACTCCAAGTACTAGTAACGCTACTGTATACTGCCTCATGGTTTGCACGCGATGCTTGATCAGGCACAAATATTAGACTTAACGAACGTTTCGCACATTTGTTTTACCACTTCTGTACGTTACATAATTGTCATCGGTGACCTTTAACAACAATTATCAACTAATCGAAAGTCACCAAATTCGGCCGGTTCATATTTACATTTCTGTTTATCTTTCACGTGTAGGAGTGTGTGCGTCGCATGCGGCGTTGTGTGTGTACAGTATGTATGTACATACATACATATATCCATATATGCAGCGATCACGTGACGCAGGGAGCTACCGAGCTATCCGCGGCACTGCCCGGAGTGCCCAGGTCGAGCATAGCGCCTGAATTCAGTATGGCTGTGCATGGCCCAGATAAACAGCTGGGAGTAGTCCCAGGGCGTTTGCAGGCTACGCCGTGAATACGCAACGCGTCCTCCTCCTTCTTTTCACAATGACGGAACGATCGGCGGGATAAATCCGACGTGGATACTCCGGATCCTAGACCGAACGGCCTCCCGTCACGCGTGTCCACCCGCGATGCCACCCGAAATCTGTCCTCGCGAAAGGCCACGATAACACGGGAAAAGGCCCGCGCCCCGGAAAAAAATGTGTCGCGATTGCACGACGTAGCCCGCGAAACGCCGAGGCTAGGAAGGCACGACTCGCAAGGCGGTCCCCGGTCCGTAAAGCCAACCGCGCGCTTCAGCGGCCGGAGGGATAAATGCCCGACAAGAGAATAGAGATTGCGAGCCGAGCGTTGAGCCTTACGGTAATTCACCATCCCTTGTGCACGAACGTTATGTATCTCTCTCTCTCTCTCTCCATTTACTTAGGCATAGTTTCATTACAATTTTTTATTCATGTTACACACGTTACAATGCATCCCCTTCCGAGCACATACTTACACATACGCAACTCTGTACACAGTTTACAAGATTAGAATTAAGTTACAAATAGCGAGCGGGACATAAGTACACCGGACGTTCGTTCACTCCGTCCACCTGTGGGTGCAGTGCTGATTCGTACACACGTAATACAATCTCATTTCCTCCTCAGCCCGTCTAGTTTGCGCCTGGAAAAACACAGCTTCTCTGTGATTGCACTTCGGGCATGGGTGTTCCTCGGTCCTCGGCAGCGTAGGATCCGATATCACATCGGCGACGATGTGCGTTAGCTCGCTGAAAGAAAAATAAGCGATTAGCGCGTACTTAAGCCAGGCCCCTTGCATACTTGAGTTTCGCGACGAGAAAGCTGTATCATTTTGTATAACAAAGATACTCGTGCACAAAATGATACACGTCTCTTTCCCCTCTGCACACGATACGCATTTCAATGCGAAGCGTTTTGACGTTTAACCATGTTTATAATAATAATAGATACTAATTAATTCTCTGAGCGACTTATTTTCAACTCACTCTATTTCGTGCATGATCTTGTTCACGTAGATGCAGTTGCTGTCCGCCAGTTGCTTGAAGTCGCAATTTCTGCACTGTGAAAACACACAAAGCATCCCCATTACAATTCCTTCTCGTACGATTCGCAATAATTATTACGTAATTATATGTAAAATAATTTAAATTTACGTCGTGCAATTCAAAGTTCCCTCGTTTCTTTCTTTTTCTTTCCCTCCTTTTTACAATAAGAAAAAATCCGTCGTCGGTTGCGACGTATACTCACCGCGTACATGAGCACCTTGTTCTCCTTATCCTCCTTCGGGTACAACATGTTATTGCACTCCTGGCAAAATCTGATGCCCACGAATCCCGGGCCGTCGTCGTGCGTGTCGTAGGCCGCTATCTTCGACATGATTCGCGCGCCAAATCGATCTACTCCGGTTTTCGGTGAATATCCGCAAATATCTCCGCGAAATTATCGCGTCAAGATCGCCGGCGATTTCGCACGTTGTCACACGTTGTCGATCGACGCCGAAAACAACAACAAACAACAACGTAGCGCGTAGCGGCGAGATCGATCGGCGCGCCATCTGTCGGCACGCTCGAGAAACTAACGGCCGCTTCACACGGCGCGGATCTGATTTACCCGCAGATGTGCCATGCCGGAGCAAGATCTTTCAAAATTTTGAAATTTGCCAGTATAGTTTCAAAAATTTCGAAGTTTTGAAAATCGATTGAACTTATAATTTTGAGTTCTTTTAGCTCCAATTTTTTTTTTATTTAATAATCCGCATGAGTACCGGCCTTAGAATAAGGAATCGGACAAAAGGTTTGTGCCTAGCTGTACTTTTTACACTTTTTCCGTCCCACTCTTTTGCCCGTTCTAGACTGGAGGATGAGCCGACTCTCGGCTCATCCGAGTGAGTGGTGTAGACGGGTAAAAATCTACAGTTTATGTCACGTACACTATAGAAAGGAGGATGAGCCGAGAGTCGGCTCATCCTCCAGTCTAGAACGGGCATTTTTCCTTCCCAACGTCCGCTATATTTCATTCAGAGTGCAGAAGGTGCAACATCGTAAGGACAGACATAAGGCTCGTGGCAAAAAAAGTGCCAATCAAAATAAATGACTATTATAAAACTTTGTCCCGCCGTGAACTAACTAAATTTCCATCGCGCCACGCCTAAAACGGAGAAATCTATTATTACATTTTCGTAGATTTCTCTCGGGTCCTTATCCACACGTAAAAAAGGTATCTTTTCTCTCGTATTACTCCGATTATCTCCCAAGCGTGATTGTACATACATATATGTATACTGCAGTTAGCATTAACATTTAACATGTATCTTTCCGGTTTTTCCCACGAAATAAAACAAACATTCTTGCGTCTCTCGAAGCGAGAAAAGAAAAAAAATCAGTAACAAACGTGGGAAATATAACCTGAAAAAGAACAGACCTCGCACGTACATACGCCGTACATGCGCACGGTACATAAAGCATATCGTTTGGGCTTCGGGCAGTTTCCACGAGATCGTTCGCGACAACGGTCCCGCGCGTAAAACGAGCGCGCAGCGAAAGCGGAATCGTGCACAGCGGAGAAGCGGTGTAATACCCGTGTGGCGATTGTCGATCGCTTTCCGCAGCCGTGGTTCGCCGTGTGTAGCGGGGCTTTCGCCGTCGCGCGCGGAAAAAGGCCCACCCAAGAGGCGCGTCTAAAGAAGGGAATCAACCGCGGGTTCGTCGGCCAAGATCCGGCGCAAGTTTCGCTGCGCGGTGACGGATGCGCGCTAGAGGCCCGTCGCGACACGCTAGCTTAATTCTAGCGACACTTATTACGGATAGAGTGCGCCCGGGAACCCCGCCGTCGGCGTCGAGGCATCGGTAACGCGAGGCCGTTCAGCCCGGCTAGACCGAGTAAGTATCGATCAACCGGGGGGGCGGCCGACGTGCCGACGGTACCCCGGACCCCCGGTTCGATTCTCGCCGCTCTATCCGCCCGTTCTCTCGGTTCCTCGCCTCGGTCGCTCTTCCCGGGTTCTCTATCTCTCTGCCTCTCTCGCGCTCCTTCCCCGGAATCTCTAGTGTCGTATGTGTGACATACGTGTGTACGTATGTATGTACGAGCGGTTCTCAGACACACGCTACTCACGCTAGTGTGTGCGCCACCTATATATATACACACATGTATATAAAAAGAGGGAGAGAGAAAGAGACGGAGCGACAACGCGGATGTACCCTCACCCTTTGCCCCGCCACGGTCTCACCGCTCCCCTATCCCCTCTCCACGCCTCTTCGCACTCTTTCCCCCCCCCCCCCCGAACTCCTTCCTGTCGAGGCTCTCCACCTCCCCTCGCCAGTGTTGTAAATCTCGATGGCCGAATGTTTTCTTAAGGGATTCTTCTCCGTGAGCGACGGAACATTTCTGAGAGTGCGGAGCCGGGGCGATTAAAGGCCTACCTAGGGGGAACCCGTGAGTGCTCATTGTCAGTTCGAATCGTCGTAGGCGTGCGGGTGCGCGGCGAGACAAGACGAGACGAGACGAGGCGCGGTGCGGCGCGGCGCGTGGCGTTCTGCGTCGCTTATCCCGAGCGTGTTAAAGCGTGCGGACGAGGATACGACGCCTCGCGGCGTCGCCGTGGGAGAGGAGAGACCGCGTGAGAGAAGAAACGAGAAAGGCGGCGCGTACGCGCGCACTCAACGCAAGTACGCAATGAACGAACGGTGAAATTTTATTATAGGTGCCCCGGAGGCGTTTCTGTGGGGGGTGACGGGGTGTCGCCTCTCCCGCGGAGAACGACAGAGGGAGAGAGAGAGGGAGCGATCCCGTTTTTACTCGCGCCGCGGAGACGCGAGACGAACAAGCGCCGAGCGCACCACCCGGCATCCGAGACATCGTCGGGCACGCGCTCCCCGCGGCAGCGACGACATTTCGCTCGCAGTCCGTCCGTCTGTCTTTGACTTGACCGACTCCAGCGAGGTACACGTGATCGCCCGTACCAGCGAGTGCCGTCAAAGAGACGCGTCGTTCTTTCATTTCCGTTCGCGCGTCTACTTGCCGCGAGCGAACGAACGAGTGAGTGCGAGAGTGCTCGTCTCCGCGACTGTGCGCCGCGTTGGTTTGTCACCCGCGTGTCCGCCGAACGGCTGACTCGGTGGATTTCTCGGCCGCCGGCGCGGCGGCGGCGGCGCCCGTCCCCTCGCCCGATTTGCCGATCGATTTGCCGACGCCGCGCTCGATCGCCGTTCGAATCGGGGATTCGGGGCTCTTCTCCCGGGTAGATTTTACCACGATTCTCGCGTACGATAATGTTGGAATAATAGCGTCGCGTCGCTGAGCATGAATGTGTGGCGTGCGTACGTTCGTGCCTATATTTGTATGTGCTGCGAGTCTGGCGTGTACGCGCGTCTGACATACGTGTATGCGTGCGTTCTCTGGGGGTGTGTATATGTGCGCTCGTATATCTCGCTTTTTTATGCGCGCGCGCGTGCGTGTGTCTGTGTGTGTGTGTCGTGTGCACGGAATTGTTGTTCCGCTCCAGACCTATGCCAGACAGCCATATTGTAATTTTTTTTTAACTCCACCGCCGTGTCTCCCTCGCGTTAACCTAGCCTCGGTCCCGCCGATAATCCTCTTTTGTTCGCGCGCGGCTCGATCGCGTTGCTCGGGCGGGCTGTGTACACGCGAATAACGCGTGCGGTCGCTCGCGGTCGCGGACGAGATCCCCCTTTCCGGAGCCCGACCGAGTCCGGCGGCCGGAGGCCAGAGGCCGGGCTGATGGCTGGGCCCCCTCGCGAGGCCCCCGTCCAAGTCTTTGTCTTTGTTCCGATGACGTTCCCGCGTTCCGCGCACGCTGCTCTCCCGACGACGCCGCTACGCCGAGGACGACGCGTCGCTTCCGTCCGCGACAGCTGAAAGGGGGATCGTCGCTTTTCGGGAACGCGCGAGTCCGCGGTCCCCCTCCCCTCCCCGGGGGGAATCCAGGCGCCGGAACGTCAGATTCGTCATTTGTTTCGTTAATTACGGCGTCCGAAAATAAACTCGCGGGGCAAGAGGCCCTTCTCGCGGCCGCGGATGCGCTTCTCCGAATCCGAATCTTCGGAGTTAGCGGTGTGTCGGTGCGGCCTTTGTTGTAGGCTCTTCTTTTTTTCCTTTTACTTTTCTTTCGTGCGTTTCCATTAGCGTGCCTCGTGTGAATGCGCCGCTTTGTTGAATTATTAGTACGCGAGCGACGTAACAAAAGATTTAAGAGACGTCTGAAGGACCGTAGGCTCTTCGAGACTTTTCTTAGTCATCGCATTTTTAGTTCGTTTTATCGTTTTTAGGAGACGTATTCTCTAGAGTGATTTCTGTGGCAAAGTGCGCGCTCGAAACAAAATACTATCTTTTCGCGACGATCGTGCGAGATATATCGAGGTGATTTAGAATTTTAGATTTCGAATTATCTTGGTTTCTTTCTTTTTTTAGACAGGCGACTTGTCCTGCATCTGAGCTACGATGGAGTCTGGAAATAGCCTGCCCAATCCGGGCACTTATCCCGGAGGTGATCGCCAACAGTTCTGTGTATCTTGGAATTCCCATCAGTCGAACATGCACAGTGCGTTTCCAAAGTTACTCAGCTCGGAGCAGTTCGTCGACGTGACTCTGGCTTGTGACGGAGGCTCGATAAAGTGCCACAAGGTTGTGTTGTCCGCCTGCAGCGACTATTTGGAACGTCTTCTGTTGGAGATACCGTGTACCCATCCTGTCATCTTCCTGAGAGACATGAAAATGTGGGAGCTTCAAGCCCTGGTTGAGTTTATGTACCGCGGAGAGGTGTACGTCGAGCAACAACAACTGGCTACATTGATGCAAGCGGCGGAAGTTTTGCAGGTACACAGCCTCTTCGACTTGTCCGATAATGCCTCTAGCTTCCAGTCACTTTTTGTTTCTTTTTGCATTTTTTAACTCTTTAGCAGGAGTCTTATCTTGACAAAGCCTAACACGTATATAACATTTTAATATAAAAAGTATAAAAATATATAATTATATAAAATAAGTAAAATATTAACGTGATAGTATAATTTTCTGTGCACTAATACGCAAAAGAATACTTGACGATATATTATACATCCTTCGATAGGTTCGTGGCTTATCCACTCAGGGCGAGAGCTCGGTGAATGAGAGTAATACACAATCGTGCGATTCTAATGCACCCGTCACTCCGTCGACTCCTACTCATGGCGACAGCAACTATAAGGCGGATACTTCGTCCAACGATGGAAGTACCTCTGACTTTCTCTGCACGCCAATGGCTAGCACAGGAAACAACTCGTCCGCTATCACTCCTCCTGTCTCATCACAAAATCCCAACTCCTCCAACTTCGTAAACATGGAACATAGCGAAGCGCTGCAACATTTAGAAAAAGCTCTTAGCGCTTGCGAGGCGACTCTCACCGAAACCACGGGTATGGTAAAAATGGAGCCCGATGAGCAGTTTGTACAGCAGCAGGATGTCAAACCGTATTCCATTAGCATGGTATCCAGTAATAATTGCAATCCTAGCAGCCCATTCCCTGCGATTGAAGGTGAGTCTTTGACCTGATCTTTCTGGCTTTACCTGTATATGTCACTTGACTGTACGTTGATGCATGCTAAATATCATGGCATCTTTTTAAGGTTATCAAAGACGACAAAGGCGTTCGGAAGAGGAACTCAAACAAGCTTCGGACATGGTGGCACGCGGCATGACATTTCAAGTAGCCTCGGAAAAGTACAAGATACCGATCAGCACAATCCGTTTCTATATGGTCAGAAAGGGCATTCTGCAGAGGCGAAAACGCGGCCGCGGCTCCAGTAATCTCGGTATGAATAGCCAGCCGAGCAGTCCGGCCAGTCCACCGTATCATATGATGAATTATCGTTTGCCGGAGAGCCTAAATTCCAGCCTACCGTAGTGCTGTACAAAGAAGTAGTGAGTTTTTTTAGAATTCAGTTTTGAATCGGACAAACTTTTTATTGCCGCCTCATCAGAGCTGTTCCAGACCGTTTCGTTGGTTTTTATACTTTTAGCTCCTTTACACTGAGTTCTCATATATTTTATTTTCCTCTTTTTTTTTTATTTTATTTTATTTTCAGTTTACATATCATTATTCATTCGTATTCGTAGCGGCGCGTTCGCGCGCTGGTTCACAAGACTACTATGTTTACAGTGTATAACGTGTTTCTGCATTTATGCCATTATCGATCCAGTGTGCATTCTGGAGATATAATTTGTGTCTCGAACAGCTCCGCTCCATGTATATACAAAAAAGATACCATATGTAAAAGTTCGGACACAGCATTAAGTTAAGAAACTTTCAGGCGATCGTGTCTTACATCATGTTTATGTTGGATTCAGTGTCCTTAGGAAGACTGCCTGATAAACCCGGTTTTTTTCTATTTTTTTTTTCTTAAGTACAAAGATGCAGATGATTATTGTAATGTAGAGTGTACTGGAATATTAACGTGTATTGTATTATAATAACGTTGCGTAAAGCTAACGGCAGACTATACGGCAGACGCGATACGTAATTCATGGTTCGCTGTTCGTAAGAGATTCGTGAGTAGTGTGAGTTGAAACAGATTCGCCAGTGGAGCAATTTTTCGACGAAATAAAAAGTCCGTGAATCAATTATTCGTGCTTGTTTGTGTAGAAGCGCATCATAGTGCAAATGATGAACCACAGTTCGGAAACAGCTGGTAGACGTGGGGTGTTTGATAGCTTCGTGATATAGAACGGTCGTTTATCAAATAAAAGAAAAAGGTATAGAAACAAAGAGGGATTTGTTTCTCAATCTTGTCGTTCGGCATAAGTTATTTTCCGAGTTTTGAGATTGAACATATTCGTTGAGATATTATTCTTTAAAGACGCAAACAAATTCAAGATCTTTTTAGCAATTGTGTCTCAGAAAATTGAGCTGGGAGAAGGATAGAAAAACCATTCTTATACTCGCACTATCTGCGACATCTTCCAACGTCCTCGGTTTACTCGGCCGTTTGGAAGGCGTTTTTTAAGCGCATTTTTCGGATTTCCATGAATCTACTGCGAATCGAGAACTGTGAATCACGAATTTATGATAATGCCGCATAAGATTTAAAAGGGCAGTCTATTTTGAAATTTTATCAGAATTCTGTCTTGAATGTAATAATATGTAAAGAATATATAGTAATATGTAAAGATACAAAAGTAGAATTATGAAGTTTATGATTTGTTACGATAATATTCTGTTTCAGAACAAAAGAAATGTTAAATATATATGAATATTCATTGAGGAATATTCTATATATGAAAAACACTTGTGCACGCTCTGCTTCTAAAAAATAAAAGCTAAAATTTTCCAAACGACGGTGCTTTAAGGAGGTATTCTAGTTTGAAGAGTCATAAAAGAATGTATTTTTCAGGATTTTTTTGTGGGGAAACGAAAAAAGCGAATAACGCTAAACTTTGCATGTTCTTTAACTTTATTTTAAGAATATAATTTTTATTTTTTAAGTGACAAAAATGTTCTTCTTTTCGATGTTATCATATCTTGGTTATTAGGAGGTGTAAATATGATAGACGGTGTAAATGATTCTAGCTGTTCTAGATATCTAGATATCTAAAACGCAAAAACCAAAAATTTTCTTATTTGGGAGAAGGCTATCATCTGAATTAGAATAAACATTTATTATTATTTTTTTTTTTTAAATAAAATACAGGATATTACATAGAAAAGAGGAACATTTTGTTACTTAAAAAATTCCTACAAAAATTCCTGAGAAGTACCTTTTTTACGACTTTTTCAAGTCTCAGCATACCTCCTTAAAGCCAAGTTTCTAATTTTTCTCTAAAATTATTTTTGTATACATTTTTTTTATTTAGCTTTTTTATAGGTTTAAACTCTTAATACAATATTGAAAAACATGTCTCAAGTTAACCCTTCGTGGTCATTAGGGGTCAGCATGACCCCATAAATTTTTCAAAGCAAAATTACACTAACGATATTACACTTTGCGATTTCTTTTCAATATGTTAATATTAAATAATTAAAACAAAATTAATATTGCGGCAGGTTTTGCAACAATTCAGAAAGGTTCAGTAATTTTTTCAAATCAAAATAATGAAAACTGTAAATACGGCAGCCGATTAAAGTCGCTGGGGTCCGTTTTGACCCCGGTGTGACCATTATAAAACTGTAGATAAGTGTGACCACGAAGGGTTAAAAAAGGTAAATTGATTTTTTCCTGAGATATCTATTGTGCACGTTAATTTGAAAAAATAATCTTGAGAAAAAAAATAGTTTTTGAGAAAGTACTTTTTTTGAGAATTTTGAAATAAACTGCTTTTTTAATATTCGTTCTCTCGTATAAAACAATTGTACGCGAGAACACTCCATCTGTCATCCATCATGAATTAATATCGAAAATATTAATTCCATACTTATAAGTACTTGTGCGTTGTAACGGCGTCATACTTATAAGAGAAATGTCACTAAAGATCAAAATATTAGGTCGAGCGTTGAACAAATGTGTTTAAAATCTTATTATTTTGAGACTTTTTTATACGCAGGATTTGTATGTAAGCGCACTTAATAAGACGTTCATTGACGAGAATACAAGTTGTATAGGATATTCATGTATATCTATGATAAGAATTCCTTCATGCTGTGGACGAACGCTACGCGTATGGTTGATTATCAGCCGTGTTCCGTTCTTCTACTTAGTGACCGATGTAGTTAGCCTATATATGGATATGAGATATGTTTTTGAATCCTGCATCAATATCGTGCGTAATAAGACGGATTTACAAAGTACAGTTCAAAAAAAGAAAAAGAAAAGACAAAAAAAAACAGAAAAAGAGAAAAAGAAGATTGACTATGTCATATAACTGCTATTTTTTTAATGACTCGAAATGTTTTTGAAGAAAAGGCATTCATAGCATAAGTTATTTTTTATTAAATCATATTTATATATGGTTCAGTAAAGCTCAGCTTGCTCTCGTTAAGTTATCTGTGGCATCTGTACACATGTACGTATTTACCGAGTATTTATCTTTTTGTATTTTTAAATAATTACCCTACCAGGGGTAGACAGATTCTTAGTTCTGACACGCTTTATATTCTGCACCAGAGAGTGACGCTTAAAGATCAAAAATGTATACAGTTGTAGAAAGACAGGAGGAGTTGTCCATGATCGATTAGTCACTATGTTTAAGACTGGTAACACGTGGCTAATATAACCAGATTAAAGTCTTAGACACAGCAATCCTCAATCTATTATATAAATATTTTTGTAGGCACTTTGTCGAGGAAGGTTTCTTCTTTCTGCCTTTATTCTATATATACCTTGATAACTTATACAGTAAGAGGAACCGGTATTTATTCAAAGTTTACCATTTAGCTTTGTTGAACATCACAAGAGATGAAACGATCATGACGTATGTAGTGTAACGCTTTTTACATGCATAGTGTACAAATAACAGCATTTGTAAATGACGATAAGAATTACCTGATGTCTGTAAAAATCGACTGGCGTAACGCCGCCGGTCTCTCGGTTGTTTTTTACGGACACTGGTTCTGCCTTTTCAAAGAAGTTTAATTGTGTGACAACAACTGTGGCGCGCATACAATGTAATTGTACGATGTATTGCCTTTGTTAAATAGCATTTTGGATAAAGCCATATTTTTCCATGCAACGCAATAATCCAGCAAAATAAATTACAGTTAAACTGAGAAGCAGCCTAAAATAGGAAAGAGTGCCAGATACAAAACAAAAGTGGATATGAACAATAACACATAGAAGATAAAGTAAAGTTTATCTATCACTTAGAGTATGTAACTGCCTTTCTCTGGCCTCATACTGGATCATTAATTTATTTATATTAGACAATATACAAGATACATGTAAAGGGAAAAAAAAAACTAATCTAACTTAGAAGGCTTGTTAGAGCTTCTATTAATTGCAGTAAGACTGCTGCCATCCGACTGATGAACACATTCTCTCAAGACGCTGAAGTTGAACATTTAATCGAAACATATGTCACAGATCTTACATAATTGTATTTATTCTCATTTATCATTTCTTTATGCGATCATCACGTATTTAACACAGACTCGATTGTTTCTGTACATTTCACAATATATCGAGATATATCGGAAAAGAAAAGGAAAGGAAAGGAAAGAGAAACAAGTCGCTTATTGGATAGTGTGATGTTAACGCAAACTCAACGCATGACTTGCAATTGTTGCCTGTTGTAATGTCCAATGAGAGTTGATTGAATTGTAATGACTTACTCGTATATAGCATTCTTTCCCGCGAGGAATCGGTAACGTGTAAATCATTATTCTAAGAGTTCCAGTTGACAAAGGTTTTATACGGATCTATTAAACCAGTATTTCAAACCAATGAAAAATAATTAGTTTTCTAATAATAATAATAATAACAATACAATTTTATGTGAATTTAGTACAGTGCTTAAGTCAGTAATGCTCAGCGTATCTAACAGATATTTTTAGTGGAACTCCGTGTCATACTCACATGTATCATAACGTCTTAAAGTATGTAAACTAAACCACAATCAAAGAAGTGTGAACGATACTTAATGACTATTATCATAATAGCCACTTATGATAGCAGTAAATAGGTAGCCATTTTGAGGCAGTTTATATTATATTTAATTACATTGTGTATCGCTTTGGTCTCCGTTTTTACGATGGTATTATTATTTGTAGATAGAGAATCCATAACTTTAGAATACGATTGAACCTCGAAACATTTATTTGTAAGTCTTTTTTACAGTTACCGAATATCTAATTGATTAAATAGGCAATGCAATTAAAACGAAAAGAAAGAAAGAAAGAAAAAAGACACACTACACACATACACACGTGACATGCAGAGATCTGTTCGTGTAATCAGTACGATTGTGGATGTTTTGTCGTTTGATCTTTGTTAACTTTTGGACTATATATATATGTGCGATTACATTGAGTTGGCATCAAAACCAAGCATACTCCGTATAAGTAGTATTTTTATATTTTGTTTTTAGCTTAAGTTTTTATTTTTAGTGATTTGGCTAAGTTATACATTACGCTAAGTTAAACTTTCCGAGGTAATACTTTCTATGCGATTCAATGAACGCAGTTTATAAAGACGCTAAAATTAAAGCGAACATCGATTATACTTTTGACTGTTCGGTTTATCCATTATAATTTTGTATTACGTCGGAAAGCGTTATTCACGAGACATTATAGGTCTGTTCTATTCAGCTGAACTTCTTGCACAGTTTATCCTTTCTCTTTTTCTCTCCAACGTGAAACGAAAAAGGGGAAAGATGAGCCGTGCAACAAGTTTAGCTAAAAAGAACAGGCCTTATGTTAGTCAGTTTCCTTAATGTAGGGACATGGCTTTGAAGAGTTACGTTAGTCAATTGCGTTCATCATATTAATCTTCTTAAGAAAATGCGAGTTACAAATTGCGTTCATTATTAATCTTCTTAAGAAACTCGGAATGTAGAAATAGATATAGTTGCTTGCCTATTTACAGAACATACGTGCTTTGATGTTTCGTGAATGAGTTGTGTAGCCACAATAGACGAGTGACTTGTAAACGTTCAATTTTCTAACTAGAGTACGCATCTAATATGATCGATTATTATTAGGGATTTGTATGATGTATCAGGATTATAAAGTGCGCCATATTACGCCGAATCGCCGCCGACGCTTCGATCGTTGTTCTCCCGAAGTACTCGTTACTCAGTTCCCATTGCAGTACTCGCGCGACACTGTCCCGAGCGAGATTCAGTATTATATATTGTACATCACACGCGAAAGCCTTCGACTGCGTCCGTTCAACGGTTAGATCCTTAAGCATTAGATCCCGTAGGATAGTCCCATTAGTTACACTTATTATTACTACACGAATATATATTTTGCGCTGTTGTGTCGAGAGCCCGTATTCGAAAACGCTTTACAAGTGGACCCGCAGGCGGATACAAGACCACGAACGAACATGGACCGAGCGTAACGTTCGCTTATTCTTTGATGTATCAAGGAAAGACCGTTGACGCAAATTTTAATTTAATTAACGGTTTGTAATTCCACGTCGATACACGTTGAAACAAGCTCGTTCGTGCGCTTGTTCGCGTTTGTTCATGTTCTTCGCCTTCGTCGGGAATACGCTTGACGCGTTTTAACATCTTCGCTTTCGAGTGCAATGCCGTTCGACATTTCGTCACGCCACGCCGAAATTGATTGTACTTGTCAGTTAATTCCTTCGCTTTACAAGTGACGAACCCCAAAGCAGATATAAGATTTCGAATGAATATGGACTGAGCGTAACGTTCGCTTATTCTTTGATGTATCGATGAAAGACGGTTGGCGCAAATTTTATTAATTTAATTAATCGTTTGTAATTGCACATTGATACACATCGAAGCAGGCTCGTTCACTTGTTCGCGTTTGTTCACGTTCTTCGCCTTGGGAATGTACACTTGGATTGCTTTCAACATCTTCGCTTTCGATCGCAATGTGATACGACATTTCGTCGCACCACGTCAAAATTGATTATATTTGTCAATTAATTCATTCGTTCCGTCTTTTTCTCGTCGGGGACTGTTTAGCGCACGCGCATTCAGTTCTACAGGGTGTTCCCGGGTTAAGTCGCCAAACTTGAAATATGAATTTAGGACCTCAAAACAAACAAAATTTTCCTCTGGAACTATGCTCGTAAACACTTTGTTTAAGAGATATTACTTCATAAGTCACAGAATTATAGGAATAAATAATGTTGAACTAATCTATGTTTATCTTGTTTATTGCTTTATAGCGATCAGAATTTAACTATTACATGTTTTGTTCAAAATGATGGCCTCCAGCCTGGAGACAAGCGGTGCACCTATCGATCACGGTGGAAACATTAGCCGTCGATCAATGATCTTCGATTTTCAAAACAAAATAAAGAAATATTTCGACATTATTCATTCCTATAATTATGTAACTTAAGAAGTCAATAATATCTCTTAAACGAAGCGAGCATAGTTCCAGAGGAAAATTTCGTTTGTTTTGAGGTCCTAAATTCATATTCCAAGTTTGGCGATTTAACCCGGGAGCACCCTGTACAATACGGCAGTATGAATATGTTTCGCGTATGACTACCGGCGTTGGAGTGACGACGTGTCTCGATTTATCAGATTGTTGTTGTCGTAAGCGCGATTTGAATACGGGTGAGAGAAGCGTGCGGATTCAGTGTAATACGGCAAGATATATAAATGTGTACGCGAAGAATACGCGTACATACACGTATACACAGAAAACAGAAGAGACATATAAGGGACGAGAAATGAAGCAGAGCGAACTCGTCCCTGCGACTGTAATACAATTCGCAGAACGTGCCGTGCCGTACGGTTTTTGCTGATCGCAACAAACCAGCTTTTATATAATTCGCGTGTAAGGTCACCGTCAGGGTGTAAGATCTTAATTAAAGTTGGTTACGAGTGTCGTTATAGCATATAGTAAGGCACTGCGTATATAGCGAGCGAAGTAAAAAAAAAAAAAGAAACCCACTCCAGTAAGAATAAAGAAAAGGTCCTCGAAACTAAGTATGTTGAATGTAATGCGTGGAAAATGAGATTTTCGAACGTGGACATCGGAGTTGCGTAGGAAAGAAACAGTCTTTCTGGCGCAACCAGGAGATGTCCTGGTCGTATGTGTATATGAGACACTTTTGAAAGTAGCCCTGACTTCCGAGAGAGAGAGAGAGAGAGAGAGAGAGAGAGAGAGAGAATTAAGAACGATGACAGATAAAATAAGTAATTGCGAAAGGGAGCGTTGCCCGAAAGAGATGTACGAAATTTGTCGCCAACGATTCACGCCGGTTTATTATATAAATATAATTATTTTTTATTTTAATCATCGACGTACAATTGGTACTCCACATTGTAAGATTCTCAGAAAAATATAAATTTAAAATTATATAAATATATATATATATATATATATATATATATATATATATGTATATATATGTATATATATGTATATATATTTATGTTTGCAATATACATACACATACATACATAAATACATATATATATATTTCTGAGCACTATTAGTTCTGAGTATCTCTGTGGAACTACTAGATTTAGCTGTACAATTGCAATAAAAAAAAAACTCAAAATACAGAAAATTCAATGCTTAAGCAAGAAATTGGTAAAATCTGATTTAAAGAGCTAAAAATTGCTAGAAAGTACGTACAATATACGATTTCTTCCATATTTTTGGTAATTTCTGTGTTAAACGAATTGTTTCATTAGGATTGGCTTGCACCAACAAGTGTATATGCATATTTTATCGGTCAGTGATTGGTATCCACCACAACCATTATGTATATTTACAATATATGTACGAATCATACATATATTGAATGAATTTAATCGATAATCCTATAACGGAGAATCGCGTCCAACAATTCTTGCTACGAAAATAATGCTTCACTTTTCCCTCACTCTCTCCTTTATAACAATCGATTGATTTTCGCGATATATAAAAAAAATTGATTATATGGAATATTTGGTACGCAGTTTACCGAGTTGGAATAAGTATGCAAAAAAAATTAAAAATTATATAAATACATAGATACATATATATGACATCAATGGCACTGCAGCTCTCCTGGTCGAGCCTCCTGACATTTAAATATACATATATATATATATATATGATTTTATGATATAAATTTACATATAACACAGAAATATTATCGAACACGAATTTGTCATTTAAGTGATTGATTATTATTATTATTATACGATACTTTTTCTTGCCGGATTGTCACTTGAAGCGCGGCGCATATTTCGACACGCTCGTCAAGTATTGAATCGCTATGTATTGTAAGAACTGTATTTTAAGGGTTGTAAGTAAAGTTGGCGAGAGAAAAGAGGGACAGACCTCGGCTTATAATTTTAAAATCGTGTAACATGTGTTAGTGAAAAAGCATGCTTCTTAGTAGGGAGTTAGGACAGTGCTACGTAACAATAATTATTATAATTAAAATTAATTATGAGTATAAGGTATTTAATATAAGTGCAAAGTATTTCCTAATAAAAAGTACTGCTGAAAAAAATACTTATATCTGTGTGCCTACCGCCTTTCGTCGGTCTCGCGCGTTCAGGTACCGCTCGGCGAACCCGACCGGTGAGCGACCTTTGTTCGCTTCGGGAAGTTGAGGGGGCGACGAGACCATGGGGTTTTTCTCTTTGTGAAGAGATATATATGCGTATAGAAGTCTTTCTTTGCGGTTTTCTCCTCATTTGTCACGCGTGTCTCGGTCCGGTCGTCGACCTTGTTTTCGCACCACCTAAGATCTCGTACGAGAATGAAATTTTAACTTGCATCAATCGACGCTTGACCTACACGTACCGGTTTACCTCGCACGATCAAACCGCCCTTCGCGTTACTCTCACACGAAGATCTGCGAGACATGCGTCAGGCGTAATTAACCCTTTATAACATTGTAACGTCGCGTGATTTAGTAGTGACCACCTATACATCTATATTTTTTTTAAGTTTTGATAATTTAAATCAACGTTATTGTTATGTAATTCTTTTTTTCACGTAAGAGAGAAAAAGATCTAAGAAAACTTGAGAAAATTGTACTCGAAAGTTGCGAGGCAATTTCTTTTTTTTTTTTATTTTTATTTACGCACAAAGTTGCGTGCGGAGAAGGACTCCGTCTTGTAAAGTAGTCGCGCCGACATTACCTTTGGCGCTTTCGGAACATTTCGATTTTTTCCAAAGTAATACACTGCTGTTTCCTTGTAAAATCGCGCCTTTATGTTTGTTACCGAGAGAAAAACAACTCTCTCTCCTTTCCCCGTGCCCCCTCGTTGGCTCACGAGGTGTCACCGTCCTGCGAATGTTCTCGGCCGCGCGCGGTCGGGAAATTCAGAGAAATCACGGGGTTCGGTTTAATTTCGGATCGGAGGATCAGTGAACTTTCCGAAAGACGTAGTTGTAGGCAACGAGACACAGCAGAGTTGTTGCTCCGCTATTACATACAACGTATTCGGTGGAGGCGAGAAGGCAAGGGGGATGGAGGAGGAATCTCTTTGTGCGTACCGCCAGTGCCGACCACGCGTGCGTGGTCGTGTGTCATATGGATATGTGCGGGACAGTGCGCATTGTAAATGACTATTGTTGCACTAAACATCGATTATTACATATTATTGATAATTTTCCTTCGAACGTCTCGGAAATATGTCGTTTAGAATCATCAACGATATACCGACTCGGGTGTCTCGTATACGAAAAGAAATGAAGCATTCGTTATGCGCGTCGAAAATTATATTACACCAAAATTAAGTAATTATTAATGATTTGAATAATAATCTGATTTTAATAATAATTTAATAATCTCGACGTCATACGTCTATACGTTGCTGTTTCTGCAAAAATTTTAGCTGGGTGAATCATAACGTATTTCGTTGATATTACACTTGTTTCTGTAAACAGATTCCTCGGATGGCTCAAACGCTGATTTTAATTTTATTTACGGACACGATACAATGGAAAACGATATCTCCTTTTTATTTAAGCATACGTAGTAAACTGATAACGCAATTTGTCGAACTTTAAGCCCATCCGGCGCGATCGTTTATATTCTGAGATTTTTGCAACGCGCCCGTTTGTGGTATCGCGTGTTAAGTACCTATAATCACTGCAGTTTCGGCAAATGTGTTTTAAATTTATGGCGATTGCGCGCGGACTGCCAAAACAGATCACAAAGTATTGTCAAAACAAACACGCGTGAGTGAGGAGCGGGACATCTTCGGAGCGGGGAGCCTCCCTCGCGAAGGGGGCCCGCGGCGCGATGACGATTCCGCCCGTCAGAAGATCGGGGGGGAAAAAGCGCGCGCGAAGAAAGGGGTAACTTGCCTTCGTAGCCGTGCCACGTGATGGATACGCGTTCTCTCGTGCGCGTCTACGCGCTAAAAGACAAAAATTGCGTAGCAGCCAAAAGATACATGCGCGAACTCTCCCGAGTGCGTGTATCCCTTTGTGTTATTTTCGGGCGGCGAGTCGCGCCGCTTAGCCGGAGGCTTTAAATAGGACCGGGTCGTCCGACGAAGAAGTCAGTTCTCGCGACACCGTTCCTACATGCTGGAGCACCGCACCATCTTTGAAGTGAGTAAACAATAAACGCGGTAACGTCAAGTCACTATGCGGATGGAGCGGACGAGAGATCGTCATCGTCGACTGGGTCGCCGATACCGGATGTCGCGATCAGTATATACCGATCGTCCGAGAGTTGAGACGTCAGAGTGATAAGTAACCGGACAATGTTTTCGCGAAATAGGATTTTTTCCCTCGGTACGGTGAGATTTTCGATTGATGCAAGATTGAAGAAGTAAACTACTTAAAAATTACGATGTACGAGATGTTACTTGATGATTCTCTAATTTCTGGAACATCGTCCTTTCTCAGAAACACTATACCTCTGAAAAATTTTAAGCAAGATTGACAACTAGGCTTTCTTTTTCTTACCGTTTAAATTTCTTTTCCCTGAAAGTCAATCAGCGGCTCGAAATCGAAACGACATCGTTTACTAAATTGAGATCCAAGAGGATCAAGTAAAATGTCTTGAAATGGTTAAAACCTTTCAATTAATAGCTTACCTGCCAACAAGTTTCTTATACATATAATATTTTTATAAATAAATTGCGCTAAAAAACCTGATAAGATTAATCGAAACGACTGAACTGAGCGAATAATTTAATACGTTGCATCGCTATTGGGAATCAGTATATTTAATAATAATCTACTTTTTTGTTCAGCGATTTATAATGGAAGTCTCAATCGCGTGCCGACAGGTGTCAAACCGTAATACATATATCTGGAGCGTACCTACTTCCGCTTCGATACTTGAAGTGTAACAAATTGCGCGACATTATCAAGATCTTGCATCAATCCGGACTAAATGTTTACGATAGTCGGATATACGCGGCGAAAATTGGCAGTGAATATCGGCTCTTTTTGCGTCGTTACCGCGCTGGTCGGATCGATCTTGATCTTTCGAGAAAACTAAGAATACGTCGTGCAATACAGGATTATTACCGGTCCAAGAATTCAAGAATTGCGGGAAAGAATCAGCCTATGATGCCTCGTGTTGTCTTGAAGCTTACAGGGCATTTCGTTATCATAGTAACTTTGATTCGCGCGTTGTTTTTCGAGAATTAACTTGTTCAAAGTCCATAATGTAATCTTAAATGTAATTTTTGGTCAATCAAATAAAATCGCAAATTGAATGTATAATAATTATCTAAAGCTCGCAGACGATTTTAATCAAGCTCTAGCCTGACGACGTCCTTTCTGATGTTATAATTTAATTAAAATACAGACCCCGATAGAGAAAGAGAGAGTATTTCCTTGACTAAATTTAGCTGCGGATTTCATTGAGAAGAGCCGAGAAAATCAACTTTAAAGTTGTCAAAAGCGAACTTGCGCTTTTCTGAAAAACATTCGACAAGATCAATTCTGAAATTGCACATTCGGATCGCTCTTCTCGAGTTCGAAGAGATCGTTCGGATCATTCGTTACAGTGAATTTCGCGATTGTTCGCGTAACAAAGGGGACAAAGTGGCCACGGAGAGCGCGTTGCGCGCCAGGTCTTCGCGGAGGCGCAGACTGCGTGATTCTCGATCGACGACGCCGCCGCGGGACTTCCGGCATCATCGCCAAAATTGCGCCGTCCTCTTGGCAGAGTTTCTGGTGCTCGTGACGCGCGTCAGCGAAGTTCCCCGCTGCGGGAACGGCGATTGCATTACTCACCTATCGTCAGCCAAATCGTGTCTCGCGAAGTTCGTCTCTCGCGGGATCGTCGCCGTCGGAGGAAAATCTTCGCGCAGCTGCGTTTCACGTGGCGATTGCGTTACCAGCGATGTCCGGAATCTCAAATCGAGGTCTTTTCCTATCGTATCCTCGCAAATGCTCTTCTATATCGTGATATAAAATTTATGCAACATATATTTTATAATTTAACTGTTGTATTCTGTAAAATTTATTAATTCACATTTCCCAACACTTTTATATTTCTTTCCGATCAATATATTGGCGTTTTTATATTTTTGTTATATAAGTTTTACGGCTTGCGGTAGAAAAGATTGTAAATCAAGGATACGATAGAAAAACCTGAGAAATATATTTTTTTATACGCGGGATCTCGTTGAAAAAATATAATTCCGTTTATTTTTATTAATTGATTATTAAAACAAGACGCGGAATTTCATATTGTTCAAATATTTTTCTCACATTGTAATATCGTGAGTTACAACAAGCCGGTTCTTATTAATCCCCCTATCTTCTTGTATTGCAGATTTGTCGGATCGCTCGTCGTGTAAGGCAAATCAGACTCAGTATTAAAGTGCGTATCAACGTTAGATACATGTCAATAATGCATGTCGTATACGTATTGTTCTGTCTTTACGGCCTCGCAAAAGATTTTTCAGTTTCTTTCCGCGGGGGACTCGCAATTTCCGCTGTTAGAAATGACATCGATGACGTTGCGTATCGATGGACCGTCGTCGATAAACCGTCTCTGTAAATCCTAGAAGATGATTTCTGTCAATGCGCGAGATGACGCGTCATATATATACGCAATTCTTCCTACTATCTCCCTCTCATCTTTTCTTTCTCTCACCTCGCCTGTCTATCTCTTTATGTGTTACGCCACGTAGATGCCGACCGAGTGCATCGCCAACCCGTTGCAACGGGAGCTGGCGGACTCGATAATACGGCTGCAGCCGCTCGACGAGATCCGCATCCTCCTCGCCTGCGGTGCCAAGCCGAACGAGCCGGTCACCCAGGGCCTCAGGCCCCTGCACTACGCCGTTTGGCAGCGGTACACCGAGGCCGCCCAACTGTTGCTGGTGCGCGGCGCCGACATCGACGCCACCGACGAGTGCGGCTACTCGGCCCTGCATCTCGCCGCCGAGCACGGCTACCTGGACCTGGTGAAGCTGCTGCTCAAGTATGGCGCCAAGGTGGACCACCGGCAGGACACGCCGGAGCTCTTTCCCAGGTGCGTCATATATGGCTCTTAACACTGACTGGTGATCGTCGAGATCTTTTAAAATACTTGTGAAGAAATAATTTTGAATGACATAAATAGCTAGGTAACAGTCTAAAGTAAAAAGTGCGCGATTCAAGAATTAATTATTTCTTCTTTTAATCATATTGCACGATATTTTATGTAATAATAAAAATTCTACTATGGCGTAAGACCATAAACTCGCCGGACAGACATGTTAAATTTGAACCACGTCAGATACATTGTCTACATCGTCTCATATTCTGTATTCTCGGGATCTTCCGATTTAGGACTATGTTGTGCGATGAGCCGCTGCGCTTGGCCCTGCGGAACCGCCACGTCGAGGTCGCGAGGATCCTGCTGGAGGCCGGCGCTAATCCGAACAAGAGGTACTTCTTCGGTTCCGAGATCAATCTGGTGTCGCCCTTGGATCTAGAGTGTATGGAGCTGCTATTAGCCTTCGGCGCTCATCCGAACACGCGGGATCGCGCCGGGCTGACGCCCCTCATGAAGGCCGCCAGACTGCCGCAGGTAAGCAGAATCAACGAGATACAGACTTGCCCATCAACGAACAACACGAGAACCCTGATTTCCTCGCAAATTTAAGCCAGTTCAAAATAAATTAAAAATTATTTTAAAGAGAAAGGAAGAGTCTCTATCCAAAAAGACGTTCTATTTTCTTTTTTCTCAAACCTTCAGAGGCGTTTTGAATTTCTTGTGTCTTTCCTAAAATTCATAACTATACTCGACACGCAGTACCTATAAATTACGTTCGCGTTTTCGCAAAATCGCGGAAAAACTGATCCTCGCGAATGTCGCAGGGAATATCCTCGGTGCTTCTGCTGTTGAGCTACGGCGCGGACGTGAACGCGACGGCGGACGCCAGGCACGATTACCGGACGGTGCTGCATTACGCGATCCTTGGCGGCGATCCGACGGTGATCAATCTGCTGCTGAAGCAGGGCGCCCGGCTGGACCTCGGGCCGGACTATCAGAAACCGACGGCCCTCGATCTGGCCATACTCAAGGGCGACCCGTCGATCGTCGAGATGCTGCTCGAAGCGGGTGAGTTAGCCGGTATCCCGGCCCGATAATCGCTGGCATACGGCCGAAATCGCGCGGCATTCGAAGGTCGAATACGCGCGTGTCCGGTATTAAATCTATCCGTGTGTCGTACGATCCCTTTTTTTCTCACGAAGTCACAGCTCGCGATCATAGATAGACTCCGCCAAGAGCCGTTCTCGTTGATCAACAACGTCCTAATATCTCTTTCAGTCTTATAAATTTGACCCAAGATCGTACTCGAAATTATATCTGAAGCCTTGTGTCCACGATGCTAGAACTGTGTCCGAGTTTCGGTTTAAGCCAATGAAACTGCTACTTTTCTGTAAGAGCTGCAAGTTGATTGGCTTAAACCAAAACTCGGACGCAGTTCTAGCATCGTGGACACAAGGCTTTAAACAATATCTCAACGGCAATAATTGAATCAAATTATATCCGGATAATGATAAAAGATTGTATTTTTCGATCGTGGTTCCCCAGGCGCGGACGTGAACGCCACGTCGCCGATCATCGGGTCACCGCTGCACGTGGCGTGCGCGGACAACATCCCGAATCGGCTGGAAATCCTGTGCATGCTGCTGGAGCGCGGCGCCGATCCCAATCTGGTGATACGCAGCGACGACGGGCCGGCGTTGCGACCGGTGCTCGCCGAGTACGTCGCCTCGAACGAGAACCCGTCAGTGGAAATAGTGGCGTTGTTGCTCAAGTACGGTGCCCGGGTGGTGATCAAGACGCAGTTCCGCGACCCACACGGCATCCTCAACTCCTTGCAGAACACGGCCGACAAGCCGCGGCTGCTGCGGGCGCTGCTGGAGGCGGCGGAGAGCTTCGATCCCTGCATGATCCGACGGTCCAGCAGCCTGACGGACGCGCAGAAGGCCCTGGTGATGGAGGCGGCCAGGACCCCACTGCCGTTGACCCATCAGGCGAGATTGATAGTCCGCAAACTCTGCGGCACCAGGCTACCGAAGATCGTCAGGAAGCTGCAGCTGCCGCAGTCGTTGCACCGTTATCTCCTCTACGACTACTACTAGTCGAGAGATTGTTGGAGATCGAGACGTTTGTCGGGAGGGATGACGTTTGTCGGAGCACTTTCTTGGATTTCCGGTAAATTATATATTCTACGCGTGGACTTGGTACTTACTCGCGACTGAAAGCCCTAAAATACGAAACTGCACCGAGTCCATGTTTTTCGAGTTAATTAATTTTAAACAAAGAAGTTATATTGATCTGACAAAATTTATTAACATATTCTAGCTATCCACACATTATTAATACGAGAAAAAAAAATCTCTTATACATATCACTTAGAAACACTGTGCAAAAGACTGTTTCAAAATTTCAGTTTTAGTGCGGTAACCAGTACTGTTTTCTTTTTCAGAGCTTCAATCAAAATCGTAGACTTGAGATAAGAAAGGCGAGAATCATCTCATTATAAGCGACCTGTACCGGCATCGTCGAAGTCTGTTTTTTTTTTAAGATGCGGAAGATAAAGTATTTGCGCGCTGTGAGTCCCCGTCAATTCGATGAGTACAATAACGAGGCTGTCGAGGTGCCTTTTGTTTCTACGTTAGAATCCTTCTTTTACACAACGCGTGTAAAGTGATATAACGCTTAGACAGCACCACATTTATATTTTATCTATACTGTTACGATTCTAGTCGCTAAATGTACGTTTTGTATGTATGTATTTTCTCTCTACTTTCGCATGTCGAGAAGATCGTTCGTGATAGAAGCGATATATAAAAGACGCGCTCTCGTTGCTCAAACGCGCGAATGCACTCCCGAGCGCTCTCGAATCGTCGAATCTGGAAATATTGCGCACAGAATCAAGTACCTTGCAGAGTTATCGTGGCGAAGTTACGCGAAGTTTGTCGCCGGACAAACAGCCGGGGAGGATTATTCTTCCGACGGTCGCGAAGTGATCGACTTCTTTTGTACCTTTGTATATACGACGATATATACGCTTAATGTACAATAAAGAAAAATAAAGGAGAATCAAATTGGAACGCTGTCCACCTGTGCCTGATCAGGGGGCTCGGAGCCTTCACGTACACGCGGCCACATGCTTGGCCGCGCGCGATTACGACGCGCCGAATGTTGGTCGATGTTGGTGGGAGCAACAATGATCCATGCACCATCGCTATCCTCGAAATAGCAGCCTCAATACCGTGACTTACGTCAAACTTTTGGCAGACGCTTTGCGTGAGGAAATTCGAGGTTCCCCGCACACCTGTGCGAGCGCGAGCTTAATGAGCGCGAACGATTCGCGTAGGCAAGCGGAATCGACGTTTCTTCATCTTTTTATAATTGCTATAAGAAGCTATCGAGCTGCGCGATTAAATTAATTTGATAAAAAGTAGACGATAAAAACGCGGTTTAATAAATAAAAAGACGGAGGACCGAACAGAAACGTAAATCAAAAAAGAAATAGTTGGATACATAATGTATATCGTTTGCGAGTTGATCGCCTCGAAGAAGGTCAGGGCAATTTTCGTAACTGCCTGCTGTCCTTTATGTTTTTTTTTGTCTTGGCGATTCCTGAAAGATACAAACAACATTTCGTCTCGACTAATTCGCAATCGGTGTCGTTCGTGTAGGTTTTCTGTGATTAACAATTACTGTGATAAAGTTTAAGAGAGATCAATTTAACTGCGATAGCGTCATAATAAAAAATCTTAATAATTAAACAGCGCTCCGAAAGTGAAATTATATCACAAAGTACGTGCTATATATGGAGACGCTTTGCGTCAACAGGCATAAGAAATGTTAATGAGTGCATCTCTTATTTAGCGCCTTCGCGATAAATGGACGATCGTATAGTTGCGCTTAAATATGTATCCTGTAACTCGAAAGCAGCCGTGGTGCGTTAACTGCGTGCGACGAAATGTGCCACCATCGGATCTTCGCGGGGAGCACGGAAATTCCATGGCGCTTCTCCAAGCTCGGTTCGAAATATCCACCGAAGAACGACTGTCCCCGCGATTTCTCGTTTTGCGAACGAGCGCCTATTCGCGACGCAGGATTTCAAGTTTAGGCGCAAAATAGAAGCGACAAAGGTCAAGATCCGCCGCGATCGTAACTGACTGATTCAGATTCGGGGAAATAAATGGACGAGATCTCGTCCAGACTAGAGAGGAAAGACACTCTGTCTGTCATTTATAGCAAATAAATTATAAATATTCATTGTAAATGCAAGTATACGAATTTATGTAATTACAAATAGAAATATTATATTATATTATATGTCTAAATTATAATTATTTATATATAAATTTTATATTACATGCTGTTTTTGAAGATGGTATCATGATTGGAAATATTTAAGTACTTTTTAGGAAACAAAACTGCAAAGTTTGATTACATCTAATAAAAAATACAGTTAAAATTTGATATGGAAACGTAAAATTTTGATAACGCTCATTATATGACATTTTTATTAGAATAGAGTTGTTTTCTAAATAATGAAAATTATATCGACACTTTATCCAAATGATTCTGGAGCGATTGGATTAAAGAAAAATATTTTTTAGACACTTTCTGCTAATTATACGCTTAATTGATTTTAATTAATTGTAATTATTGTATGGTTTTCCAAACTCTGAAAAGTTTTTTCCAAACATCTCCAAATAATTTCCAAACTATTGGATAAGATAATTTTCAATAATTTTTATTTTTTTTTTGCCAACTATACGTCGCGCGTCGGTCAATATCACTTTCGCGAAAGTTGATCGTGGCGAAAATGTCAAATCAAGCCTTATCGACCGAGCTGTCGCATTGACGATGTGAGCATCATGGCGGCTAGAGTGTTGGGCTCGGTCCTGCGTAAAAACGCAGGATTTTTCGGCGCCGGCAGGCTGCTGGCGCCGAACAACGCGCCGGCGATCACCAACGTGTGAGTCAAATTAATTGCACTTAAACGTAGCTCGTAAATTATTCGCTTACACACGTTACGTAACGACATAACCTGCCTGTTTCGCCGTACGGCGTGACGGGCACGACTGACAACACCTGTGTTTTGCAGCCAGAATCGCAAGGGCCACCAATGGAACCCGGACAAGGAGTTCCTCGAGCAGTTCGAGAGGCCGGTGGCGTACGCCACGGAGAAGCTCGACTGGACCCCGCCGCATCACGAATCCGCCCTGGCGATGGGCCCCATGGCGGAGCAGACCATACAGAATATAAAGATTAACTTTGGACCGCAGCATCCGGCCGCCCACGGCGTGCTCCGGCTAATCCTGGAGCTGGACGGCGAGGTCGTGCTCAACGCCGATCCGCACATCGGCCTCCTGCACCGCGGCACGGAGAAACTGATCGAATACAAGACCTACATGCAGGCGCTGCCCTACTTCGATCGCTTGGACTACGTCTCCATGATGTGCAACGAACAATGCTTCTCCCTGGCGATCGAGAAACTGCTGAACATAGACGTGCCTCTGCGCGCGAAGTACATTCGGGGTAAAAATGATATATATATGCATCCTTTTCAATAACACGGAATATATTAGAATATAAGTACCGTCTTTGGTATACATTCATCAACTTGTGATTCAACGTCCTCCAAGTCTGATAGAATTATTTTCTCACTTGCAGTTCTTTTCGGGGAGATTACGAGGATTCTGAACCATATTATGGGCATTGGAACGCACGCGTTGGACATTGGCGCTCTCACACCCTTCTTCTGGCTGTTTGAGGAGCGAGAGAAGCTGATGGAGTTCTACGAGCGCGTGAGCGGCGCCCGTATGCACGCAGCTTACATAAGGCCAGGCGGTGTGTCTTTGGACCTACCGTTGGGTTTGATGGACGACATATACGACTGGGCCTCCAAATACTCAGAACGATTGGACGAAGTGGAGGATCTGCTGACGGACAACAGAATCTGGCGGCAGCGCACGATCAATATCGGTTCCGTGTCCGCGGAGGACGCGCTGAATTGGGGCTTCAGTGGCGTGATGTTACGAGGCTCTGGAATAAAATGGGATTTGAGGAAAGTCGCGCCCTACGACGCTTACCACTTGGTGGATTTTGACGTCCCAGTCGGCACGAACGGCGATTGCTATGACAGGTAAAAGCATTTAAAAGAATGAAAGGTATTAAAACATAGGAAAAGAATAGACTACTAAGTAAATCAAAAGAAAAAAAAAATAATTAAATACCCGGTCGGACGTAGACAATACGGCAAAGAATCTTTTAGTTTGAAAAGAAGTTTTACGTATCTTTTTAATTGCATTGTTTTCTATATTCGACTTGCATTAGCCTTTAAAAAGGAATTTCTTTCCTTAAATTATTCTTTGCTAAAAATAATATTTAATTGTTCTGCGATTATACTTTATCGTTTCACATCAGTAATAATACGCGAAAGAGTCATCTAAATGAATGAAAAATGCCATAGCGCGATGTATATAACTTTTAAATATTTATAACTTATTTGGCGCAATGCCTCTTGTTTTCAGATATCTAATCCGCGTCGAGGAGATGCGACAGTCGCTGCGTATCATCCACCAGTGCTTGAATCAGATGCCCGAAGGAGAAGTGCGATGCGACGACGCCAAGATTGTGCCGCCGCGGCGGGAGGAGATGAAGAGCAGCATGGAGGCGCTTATCCATCACTTCAAACTGTTCACCCAGGGTTTCCAAGTGCCGCCGGGAGCGACGTACACCGCCATCGAGGCGCCGAAGGGCGAGTTCGGCGTTTACCTCGTTAGCGACGGCAGCAGCAAGCCGTATCGGTGCAAAATTAAAGCGCCGGGCTTTGCTCATCTGGCGGGCCTGCAGTACATGGGGCCCAAGCACTTCCTCGCCGACGTGGTCGCCATCATTGGTACGCTGGACGTCGTATTCGGCGAGATTGATAGATAATTTCCTAACGATCGATAATTTATATAGCGTAGAAATGAATTTAAAAAAATAAATGATATAAATATGTTTATGTATGTTACATACATAGGGATTTACGAAGCCGATTGCATGTTACGTGTGCACGTGACTACGCGATGAGCGTATAAATAAATGTTGTATATATCTCGGCGCAATAAATGGAAATGTGACGAATATAATTTCATGCCGAATGAGATGCACTCTCGAATGCCGAATATACGAAACTCTGTGCTGTTACATCTAAACCGTCCGCTACCTAAAGCCCGAAGATTGTGTGCGATTCGCGCGCGATAAGAACACACAAAACCGCATTTCTTTTATCCCGGGTTCTTTTAATTAAAAAAACGCTGTAACAACTTGCGGTGCGACGCTATGTCGCAGTACGCGATTCGCTCTCTGAGTCTCCGTGAGAGATGCGCAATTCTTCCGCACGCAAACCATAATGCAAAATGCAATTGACAAACGACGGGAGAGAATTACAAGACATCTTCGTTGCGCGTAAGAACGGAGACGCCGTTTCGCAAACTTTCAATAAAAAAAAAAAAGAAGAAAACGAAACGTTAATTATCTCTGTGAGTATGGTTACATCTGGATACCATAACTATTACGGAGTCGATCGAAGCGTTATAAAGAAATAAATGGCTGACCTAAATTCCAAATTCCAAATCGCGCCAACTCCGAAACAAGAAACTAGAAAAGTGAGAGGAAACCTTTGGATTGTTATTTAAATAATTTTTACTCTTTCTGATGATGACATTTACATTTAAATAAAAGAAATAATTTAAAAGGTTATTTTTCAAAATATAATATATTTTCTTAAAAAATATGCATACTAATAAGTTTACGTCCGGAATGATTTAAAATTTAAATATTTTTTCACAAGTCTGTTTTTTATATGTCACCTATAGAAAGAGGATACATATATTTCATAAACAAATCTTTTCGTGTTTATAGCCTGAAGATAAATGCAATCTTGTTCTTGTGAAATAGCGTGCAGCAGTCGGATTAATTTACATTGATAGATTCAACATCGACGGAATGTCACGTTTATTTTTGTCGTTTTCAAAACTAATCGCGAAGAATTAATTTTTAACTCGTCTTTTAACGTATAGGATTAGCGGGGCAAGAAACATCGTAGAATCATGTTGATTCACACTCGCGGATATGTTTTTCTTATGGAAGCAGGGAACCGGCAGCGCCCGCAAGACACCGGTCGACCTCCACCAAGCCGTTCCATTTCATTAATCCACCGCGCGCGCTTACGCGCAAATAAACTTCCGTCGCCGAGGGAACCGAGAGGAAAGATCTGCCGTGCCACAACGCATACTAACACCTGGGATTTGCACTCCGGACGGCTACTTAAGAGATGAAAGCTATTTTGAAGTTTATCTAATTGACGTTCCTGGTAAAAAAATTTCTCATATTTTTTCGGACATTTTTTAAGAATTGAGACTTATAAAAATTCTGAAAAAATATATATATAATTTCTCAGATATCTTTAGAAATAAGGATTTTCAGAATATTTCAGTATCCATATATATGAAAATATCTGATAAGTTGCACAGATTTTCTCATATTTATTCAGATTTCACCAAGATGTGTTGGCAGGAAAAATCTGAAATATTTTATTATTATTTTATCTGAATCTTTCTGAAAAACGTTTCAATTCGTATAAAAAAATCTGAAAAATTCAGAGCATTCTGAGAAATTCTGATTAATAATATAAAAAATTCTAAGACATATTTCCACTAAGGATTGAAACAATAAAAAAGTATTTGCGAAAGTAATTTCTTTTCTTTTCCTTTTTTTTCTGACGTCGCACGATCTGGCGACTCGTATACGTCGAGACGACGGAGACGGACACTCGCGTGATAGATGTCCACCGCAATCGGAGGAAATCGTAGTTCATCTAATTACCGTGTCCTCCTGTCAAGCACGACGAGAAGTCAAAGCGTCGGCTTTCTCTATTCCTTTCGCCGGTGAAAACCGAAGTTCGCGTTTACAGCGTTGTCAGCGAGACGATAGACGATAGATACTGTGATTTTCGAACGGCTTCCGACGCCCGAGAGGCTCCCTTTTCCGAAAACACCGTGAGTTAGAGAATTTATGGAAAATAAAAAGACCGAGCCCCTCCCAAATACTTGATAGTGGAGTATATTGAAAATTGAGACAAGAAATAATTTTATGTGTTTGCGTTACGTTTTGTTATGTTTTTGCTTTTCTTAGCTTCTCGATATATTCAGCGGCAATGAAATAAAGAATTATTTGAAGATAAGTTATTTTAAGATATTAAAATTTGATTACATTGAAATAATTTTAGAAATATTTTATTTGAAACAAAAAATGATTTCATGGTTTTCATTTGAATATCATATGAGATAGAGTCCGTTTCTTCTCAATTACGAAATCGAACAGTTTTTTATTTGAAAGGCAGATTTATTATCCTTAATTGATACGCAAATACGTTTTGCTAACATAAAATAGATAAAGTAGGGGGCCAAATTTCGTCCTCTTCAATTTCTCGGTCCTGTCGCTAAAAGCGCTATCGGCTATCGGCCGTATCGGCAGCATCGGCGCCATGGCGCCAGTATGTACGACGTATTATTACGTGTGTATATAGAATGGTATATAGAGGAAAGCAAACAGAGCCGTTTGTGATTTGTGATCCAAGAAGCTTCCGTACTGATTTTTCGTTTTCTTGGTAACGTGAGTTCTTGCAGTGTCATTATTAATAGTCCTACACGCCTGATGTAAGCGTTGTTTTTATATTCTCTGCGTGTCATTGGCTTAAGTACGTTGTCAATAGAAGGATGTGTGAGTTGTGTGCCGTCAGGTTAAACTTGTTGAGAAGGTCGCGGAGCCGCGATGTTAATTTCAGGTTTTTTTCCTAAATTTCGTACCCCTTCATGTTCCTAAATTCGTCCCCTGAACGAGTGAAATTCATTTGTGAGACTTGCTTGGAAGGCTAAATGCTCATCTTAAGAAAAAAAATAATAAGGTTATTAAATTTTTTTTAAGTAAATAATGTTTACTTTTGTAATTACTTTTAATAAATAATATGAATGAAGTGGAAAATTGAAAAAAAGAATCGTAATTACCTACATTTTTTTTGAGGAAATTTAGTATGGGGATGAAATTAGGATCACTTTTTTTGGTTTTGCCGAAAGTACTTTTGAAATTAATTTTTTTGGGTACTAACACTACTAACAACTGATTATACAGGTGATTTGGCTTGGTTTCCAGGTAAAGAGATGACAACTCGAAGAGGGATGTCGGTGTTGAGCCCGTGCAGAGCCCGAGAAAGTGTCGCCTGGTATACCAATAAGTGTCCCCATCAACGAGATATTCAACGAAGGTAATGTCAAATTTTTGAGCTCTTACATCATTTAATACGGTCGCCAGGTACGGAAAAAGTGATTAGGGGATGAAATTTGGGTTCCCCTACCTTATATAATTAGTATAAATAATAATAATCGGATGAAGCAGACAAGAAGAGACCTCGGTTTTATTTGCAAGAATTTATCATGGAGGCAATTAGAGGGCATGAGGCGTAATGATTAGGTACGATTAATGCCGAAAGAATATTTTTGATAATGAACCTTTATCCTATCAACAGTAGCGTTGTCGAAAATGACATGATACTTTATATGATACTGCATTATTACACACTATTTATACTTATTGCGTATAATTAACTGAAAAAAGTTTGTTTTCGCATATTAATTTTTTTTTCTCAATGAGCAAAATACTAATCGGTTTATACAGTTCCTTACGTATTCCGATCTTGTTTAAATGCCTATTTAATAGCACCTTTTTGTGAGATTAAACGTCGTATCAACGATTATTAATGCGCAATATCGTATAAAGTACGATAATTATGAAATAACCTTAAACGTCTGGAGCATTTAACAATATTGTACGGCTGTCATCAACTTTGCTGATTGAACGAATAAATTTTACATTTAAACGTTTCTTCAAACAGCCTCTAATGAAGCCTCTCGCTATATACCGAGGTCTATTTTTGTTTTAACTTTACCCATCATTGACTCGATATTTCTTATGCTAATTATACCTATGTGTTTTAACACAGAATGTATATCGCGGATTTATTATCTGTGAAGTCCAAAAAGTATTATTCGAAGAAGTTATTTGGTTTTTTTTTCGTACGCTTTTCTCAAGCATCTAATTGACATCGGATACAGATCTGCCGCGACCTAGAATTCATTTTCATTTACGTGCGTTGCGGAGAACATTGTTACTCTTGCCGCGGCATTGCGCGCCCGGCAGTTTTCTTGAGATCTTTCCTCTCTTTATACCCACATGCATCACTTTCCAGAGTATTGCTCTGAGAACTAGGTCCATCGAGATGCATTTTATTGCACTTGTTGCAAAAGCATCCGTTAATTATCGAACATGCTTATTTCACTCAACGCGTTTATTTTAAACGTCTCTTTTTATCACTTTCAATACTTCGAACGAAGTGACAGAAATTAATATCATTTATTTATCTGATCTCGCAATAATAAAAGTCAGATTTATGAGAAATGATGTGCAAACAAAGCGCACACGTTTGAATAGGAAATAAGAATGATAAAAAGAACACCAAATACGATTTAAAAAAAATTTAATAGATAAAAAATTACGTCGATCAATTTACTTATTTACTTATTCCAGCTATGATTTTTTTAAACATCGGGTAACTTGCAAAGTTTGCAAACTCAATATCCCGCGGCTATCTCTTCGCCTTCGTAACATTCATTCAAGTCGTATCAAAGAGAAGTGCGCTTGACGAAGTGAGAGTCTTTCTTTCCTCAAAACGAGTAAACGCCGGAACTTACGTCACCGATGAAAGCTGGCCGATAGCGACTTATGCGCATACGTACGTCGTGTAATGCGAGGACGCGATCGTGTAAACAACAAAAATATCATTAGGCCAGGTTTAATATCGGTAGGAGGTCTGGTATAAGTCAATATCGTTAGCGTATAACTGATCCAGAATATTTTCCCTCCGCTTATTAATCTCTTTTTAAATTACTATCTAATTATTATATTTAATTATTTATTATTCTTAAAATTCATAATGGGAGAAAGTGTTTTGAAGCGTTGAGAGAAAAAATAAAAACGTGCAAATGGGAAATCGCTTTCGCTGATGCAGCTTGGTCGTTTATATTCGGAAACAAGCAGTTACATTTTCATATGCTTCCATTGGTCTTTGAGTTCTTGCAAACATAAACACATCAGCTTACACTTTTAATATAATTTCTTCTCTAATATAGTTTTGACAATCGAGAGTCGCGTGTCGAAGGAAAGTCGGCGCACCTGCCGCAGCAATACCGATGACACTATTGCGATGTAATCCTAATTGACATTCCTACGGCGATCGATCGAGCTATCTCTCGGATAAGAATTAGCTTCGTTACCGAAGCACACCATATAGGATCGCGGAACCATTGGACACCCTTGCGGGCACACATCACGTCGAATTTCAAGCTAGTGTTTTTCTAGCGGCGTGCGTCGCGATAACTCGTACAGAAATTTAATACTGTAAGTGATTATTTGGCTAGTGATTAATTACTTATTTTGAGTATTAAAAGCACTGTTTTTAATGCTTTTAATACTCAAAATAAGTAATTAATCACTAACCGAATAATCACTTACAGTATATTAACCCTCAAAGGACTTCGTCGGGTCGTTTTCGTCCATCCGAAAAATACGATCCTGAATATCTTTTTTTATATTTTTTTGAGCCTGAAACTCATTTTTTATATTTATTATGAATTAAAAAAAAAATCATTTTTTTTTTAATTTCTTTATGCTAATAACTAAAAAAAAACTTAAAGAAAAAAAATTTTTAGAAACCAACATCACAGCTTAAAAGAGGAAAGTTCAAAGAATATCCATGAATTTTGCGGAATTTTTTTAATGATATTTAATATTATTTATAAGTCGAAAAGCAAAAAGGACCCGACGGAGTACTTTTAAGGTGCCAAAAAGCACGGAGTCTTTTGAGGGTTAAATTTGTAATTTTTAACATTAATTCGCTCTCGCGATTAAATTAAATTTAAGGCGGAAGATAAAAGTTTCGTGCTAAATTACTTATATCAAATTGGCCGACAGTAGATCGACGCTGTTGCCGCCTGTTGCACATATCTTCACATAACTATTTCTCCAATATTTCTGCATCTATTTACCACGCGGCACGGTGATTTTTCACATTTACATATAACGGCGAGGCACGAAGTCACATTATGATCCTCGAGCGATCCAATTACTTTCGTGTTACGCGATCGATGTACAAAAAAAGGCTTTTAAAATGCGTCGCGTCGCAGATAGCCGCGCGCATAGATTACAGAGCGCGCGTGTCTATCCTTTAATGACGCGCGGCTCACGGGAATTACGGGCAATCGGAATTACGTTGCGCGTCGTAATTAAGCGGCAATTAACTATGCCACCTCAGCGTTTGGCCGCCGACGGTGTCTTTTAAGTAGAGAGTCGTGACAGAGTCGCGATGCGCGCGACGACGCGAGCCTCGTCGAGCTCGAAGGATGAGGCTTGACGTTGCGAAAGATCGTCGTTGACTTACTTACTTAGTTGCGCCGTCTCGCCCCGCAAATTATAGTGCGACCGATTATAGCGTTCGCCAACGTTTGCGGCGAGGGGAGGGTGATTAACCCCTTTAAGATCCTCGGTATCCGACAGACGTGTCTTTTTCTTATTTTTCTTATACGAACGTGTAGATTCTGAGACCCCCGTTCACACAGTTCACGGACGTGATTCTTAGTTATTACCGTGATTATTTGGTACCATCACGTGTCTTCAGACGTAATAAAACCTGTTTTAAAAGTATAATAGATTAAATATGATAATATGTCAATAATAAATATATTAATGATGCAGTGGAACACGCCTTAAGAATGGAACAATGAAAAAAAGAAAGGACGGGAGACCTTGCTGAAAGAGAACCCGCTAGTTATGTAAGCCTTCTAGCTCTTCGTATGTTAAATATTTTTTAATCGTAAGAAGATTGAAGATTTTAAAATCAATGTGAACAACTTGGTAAATAATTGTTACTAACAGTCATTATCATACTCGGTAATCGTCATTGGAAGAAACGCATTAAAAATAAGACCATGAAAGCAATATACTCATAAATCAGTGATTTTATGCGGGATTAAATTTATTCTTCCTTTTTTATAACAATTTTTTTTTTAATAAGTAGCGATGATTCAAAGTGTCTACGGTGTTACGTAACGCGCATCGAACGCACGCAGAAACTGTCAGGTTGACGGAAAATACGGCAATTATGTCGGATTACTCTCGGTTTTGCACATACGCGAATAATGTCAACCTGTCGGGCGAATTTATCGGTGCTGCGAACCGGGAAGCTATTGTTTGCACAGTACTAAAATTAACCGAACCGCCAATTGAAGGGTCAAGGCTCGTTCTTGATATCCAGCTTGAAAATAAGAGCCTTACACAATTTCGCAATTAAAGCTGAAGAGGTTTCGAGCGATAAGAACGCTCTTCATTAGCGGCCTGCTTGATATGCTTGAATAAGGTGGACCGAAATAGAAATATTGACTTTGTCAATAGAGTCCATTTGTCGATATCTGATAATTGTGAATAATTTTACTTTTTCAAAGTCTCACTTCCCACACATAAAAAGTATTATTAAACAATACTAATAATTTTTGTAGAAATTAATTAATGGGAATTTTATGTAAGTTTTTAGACTATTTGCTTGCTTCGTTACCTGAGCAGCCAAGTCGGCGCCTAATTTATCTATACATGGAAACTTTTAAATTTATTCTTGTGCCAGTCGAGCAGCTCGACGCTGTAGGATCTTTCGGCACAAAATACTCTGACGTACCAGTTTTTTATTTCTGACGTTAGACATCTGGATCACTTGGTCCAAATGCCATTTCGGATTTCCAGCTATTAAATCTTTCCAGGCGGTAGCCTTCTAGAACGTGGATTTAATATCTAATCACGCGTACGAGCACTGAACGCTGTACGTAAAATTGCAGACAACGCTCTAGAAGAGATCGGCTCCGAGCACCGCTGAAGTGTATTTCTAAGAATTTGCAATGTGGACTTTTCCGCGCGAGACTCTCGATGATGCTCGAGCAAAAAGTTCCGCGTATCGACGGAACAACGTAATCGCCTGTTTGTTTTTTTAAGCCTCTCGAAAATCTACCCAAAATTTACATCCGACATTTCATCGGGCGCGTAAGCGATGTTTTACACTTTTGTTCTTTTTTTCCCGTCTCTTATAATTCTTTTTACACTTGAATATCCATTACCCCTTTTTTGCAATTTGAATATCACTCATCGCCGCCAGTCGCAGTCGAATTATAGAAACTTGAGAGACTCGATAATGAATAACGAGCATCGGAAGGGGAAGCCTCTCGCAAAAACTTGTAGTTTTCCTAGCGCTAACCTACATTTACGTCCTCGATCGCCTGCCATTACGATGCTCTCGGCTGGCGATTAGCGATCATCGGACGCGGTAGCGGAAATTGAAACCGGGTTATTTTTGGCAGACCTCTTTCTCGAGATATCACACGAGATCACGGGGTCCAGTTACAGCCTGTATCGTTCATCGACTTTCGCAGGATTTATCGCATCGCAGTGGCAGAGCGAATTTTAATAATAAATTCTGTGTTTTTCGATGAGAGAGAAAGAGATTTTAACGCATGGGTAAAATAGCGGTAGTACCACTTAGCGACACGTAGATTATTGTATTGAATTACGCATGCAAATATTCGGAATGGTAATTTTCGTACACACAAGCAGGATTCGTGACGTCTTTTAAAACATTCTTTAGTACAGAACTTCTAAAAGATTTGTAATTTATAACTTTTTAATATGAAACTTGAAATTTTTTTGCTCTCAAAGATTTATAGTCGAAGAGTTTGTGAAACGACATGCGCTCGTTTCGTTAAGAAGAAATCAACTTTCAAATGAATTTTCTACACGTTAAAAAATTCGCGACATTTGTGTGTCAAGCTTCAGAGTGACAGAGGTGCTTATCGCACCGACCGACACCGCGCGATTCATCCAAAAGCCCGTACAGCACGTAACATTCAGGAGGACGTCGCTGTGCTCCACCTACGCAGCCCTCAGATTGCTATTATTACTTGCCAAACCAGCCGCATCGGGGAGGTAGATCGCCGAGTAACGGGGAAGCGCGGAAGGAAAGGATTCGCGGCTCTATGTGGGGAGCTCCACGCGAACGCAGGGAGGGCAGGTAGAGGGGGGGGGGATAAAAAGGAGGATTTACCGCAGGGTAAGACGCGATGGAGAAAGCGAGAGGAGGCGATAGATTGTAGTAGTGGAGGCTCAAATGCGAGTATACGGGCACTTGCCTGTCAACTGGGTAAAAGAAGAAACGGGGAGGAGGGGAGGTCATCGTCTTCAAGAGCGTTGCTTCGGCACCCGATTGTAGAAAATTTGTAAAAAAGAGAATATTCCGAAGTATTTAATATCAATTCGCTCGGGAGAGAGATATCAATTTGCATATTCATCGTTTAATTATCTTGTTATAAATATTTATTATTATAACTTATAGCAATCGTAAGCTTTATAGCTTTATAGCTTTATAGCTTTATAGCTATTAGTTTATAGTCTTGCGTTAATTTTAAGTTAATATAATCTAAAATCTAAATTCTCTCAGTTTTCGAGTGGCAGGAAAATTGTCCCATTTATCCGAAAATTTCCATTATTCCGTTTCACTAATCTTTCACGTCAATTCGGGCACATTTGCGAAACTTATATTTTTAACGGAAGAAAAGGTGAGGAGAATTAAAAAATAAATTCCACTCGAAAGCGACGAAGGCAATATATAGGGTTCACGAACGAGGCGGAACGTTCCTGCGTAGCAGGCGCAGGAGAAGCACCGTAAGGGGGGCCGAAGAATGGAGGAGCAACGGCGCGGCGTCCAGCAGCAGTCGGAGCAGTAGTAGTAGTAGTAGGCACTGAACGGGCGCACCGAAGGGGGCAAAGTGGAGCGTCAAGTGGGGGGGCAGAAATAAATCGTTCACCTGAGTGTCGTGCCGTGGATCGGCGGACCCGCAGTGTCTCGGCCGATCTCACATCGATCGCACCACACGTTCACCACAGTTCGTCCACATTCGCGCGCAACACACGCACACCGCACGTCAAGGAACGCCACGCTCTCCGGTTCCGCTCGATTTCGCATCGATTCTCTCCTCCTCCTCCTCCTCCCTCTCTTCTCCTTCTCGTTCCTTCTCCGTCGATTCGCTCCTCGATCTCTCTCGTCTGGTCCTCTCGTTCATCTCTCTCTCCCTCCTTCCCTCTTCTTCTCCTATCTGCATCTCCACGTCTCTCCTTCCTCCCGATTCGCATGCCTCTTCTTCGCCGAGGTACATCATCATCGCCGATCGTTCCCACGATCACTGTCGCGGCCGCCAGCGGTCGAGGAGGCAGCAGCAGCAGTCGCCGCGCGTACTCGTCGCGTGTTCAGATCGGACTCGACGTGGAGTCGGGAGCAGGAATCGCGGGATCTTGGCTGGTACCGCCGTGAGGGATCGTTCGGCCGTGGACGTGGAGGATCCACTGGACATGTCCTGACCCGCGATCGGAACGTTTCCTCGGGCGACGAGCACGTACGACGACGAGCGACCGGCGCGAGTAAAAGAGAGAAGTAAAAGCGCGCTATTTTTTTTTTAATCCGGATCGCGACCAGCATCTCCGGTACATAATAACGCTCGACGATCCGACCGGCACACTTAGCGCGCACCGCCGCGAGAGGAGGACCGACTTTCTCCAGTTGGCACTGTTGGCAGTCAAGCCGTGCGCGCGCGAGGCAGCGCTTCGAGGTCGCTGCGAGAAAACGCCGCGTGCCGCGAGGACGAGGTGGATTGTACGCGCGACTAGTTGAATGAGGTCTCGAAAGAATCCACTTTGACAAGTCGGTTGTTGTTCGTGCATGACGCACTGCGCGCCGCCTCAAAGGCGTATCCAGGCGCTGCGGTACACCGGAGAGAGAGACAGGAAAGGAACACGCGTGCCTTCGCACTTCGCGCCGCTTGTGCTGTGATTTCGGGGTGAACGCTCGGTGAACGCCATTCAGAATGAGGGTGCATCGCGGGATCTGCGCCAAACTGCAGGGCGGCTTTCTCAGACGATGGTGTACGTATCTGACAAAATATTTGGTTTGTTCGATCGCGACGCGCTAATCGATCGTTTTAAGAGATTATTCCAAATTCGATTTGGCTGAAAATTTGAAGGAACCTTCGATAACGTTAATGTAATCTATCAACATATTTGGATAAATTTAAATAAAAATCTCTTCTGTAAAGAACTGTTCTCTATAGGCACAGTGTAAGATTCTGTTTTTAATTCAATATTTTTGCAACAAAGTTTTGAATAAAATTAGTAATTTAAATTAATCATTATCTAGAAAAGATTGAACAGATAAAACGTTTGCGTTATCCGAATATAAATGCGCAAATTGTAAAAATTATCGAGATATCTTTTAGCTAAACTCTGATTAAAAAGATAATTCTTTACACAAATAAATTTTTGTTAATTCATTCAAATTTTCGAGATTATTTACTGAGAGTGTCTGCTTGTATAGCCTAAATGCCTTTACAGTTTTTACCTTGGTTACCAATAAACAAAACATTGCGTGAACACGATAAGCGACTGGTTGTGAAAAACGAGTGTCATGCGCGCATATGTTCGGTCATGCCTCGCGCATTTATCGCCGAGGTATTCAAAGATGTTTCGCGACATTGTTTGCACGTCAAGTTTGCATATTTGACGATTAATGTAATGTGACCGATGATTGCCAATACTGCCGACCGATCGATTAGACGTCGTGGTAATACGCATTCCGACAGCGATAATGAAATTGACGTGAAAGAGTTTCGCGGTAAACTTGCAGGTAATCTCTAAAAACGCATTTGAATTTCTTACAATAATCCCCGTTGAGTTTTTCTTGAATATATTCAATGATTAATAGCAAACAAATACTACACGATTAATTTGATCGGAAGACAAAACTTGGGTGGTGTAAAAGAAAGTTTCGGTTTGTGTAATATCGAACATGCTTTTGTTGAATATTATACATGTTTTATAATTTGTAGATAAAATATTAATTATTAATCCGTAATAAAATAGATTTATAATAAGACTTTGCCATAGTAAAACTAAACCACTTGAGACGATCTCTTATAATTTGTGTCAGAATTCAAGAAAATTAACATTCCATTTATAATTTTATGCCTTATTTTATCTCGCGTAATACGAAAAATATTTGAAATATATATATAATTAAAATATCACGTATACACATATATCAAAATAGGTACATTAATTCGTTTAAATACTTTAAATCGTGCGCTTAATTGACCGTGACAGATTAAAGTAATTTTCATCGCCATTGAAATCCATGCAAATCGTGTCTCAATTCCTGATCAATTGATCATAATTTATTTCCGAATGATTAGCAAAGAATTTGCCGAGATACGCGGTTGATTTGATCATCCTTGTTATATCACACCTACTTCTCAAAATAGCTGTGAGAAGGTTAAATTATAAATAACAGAAAAGTGTATGTATTTATTTCGCCAATCATTAATAAACGAGAAAGACTCTATTTTTATATTCGACAACGTTTGGCTAATGTCGTGACAATTCAACCGTTAGTTTTGGTCAGATTAATCGTCAAGACTTTTTCGACCATGGGTTTTGGTCGTTTCTTGACGATTAATCTGACCAAAACCAATGGTCGACTTGTCACGACTGCATTAGTCAAACGTTGTCGAATATAAAAATAGAGTCTTTTTCGTAAATTATAAATCTTTTATTTATTAAATTTTGAATATTTTTTGCCGATTGAATGGAACTTATTTTTCAGATTATTTTTCTCTCGCTTTTTTTTTACGTGTGATTCACCATGCTCGAGGAATCGAGATTCTGGATTGGTCGAGAGCACGATCGTTAATAACAGTCGTTCCGAGAGAAAACGCAATCCGCAGTCCTCGCCTCATCGATTCCCAAAATTAATTAGTCTACTGATTTCGCAAATTTTGTTTACTTCGAATCTTTCTCACATGGCGTTCGTTCGCGCGAACGAAATTCGCGCACGCTCGGGGGCATGAATCGAGATGTCTGGACCGCGGCCGAGAGGCTGCGATTAACCCGATCATCACGAGTAATGTCACGGCTGTAGCTGGTGCTCTTAATTCGATTCAATGGATGTGTCATCGCGCGCACGGTCGACCACACTGAATCATTGCGGTTTATACAGCCCGGCATCGCGTCGCCTCGCCTCTTTTTCAGCGCCCCGGTGTATCGCCGACGATGAAACGTTGACACCTTAGGGACATTGCCACGCGGCAAATACACGCGGGCAGATTCGTAGGCGTTCGCGCACGGTTACTTTCACCACGAGAGTTCGTGAAGTGGCCCGAAAGTTTTTTCGCTCGCAATCAGGTGTCGGGTCCGTTGCACCATGGCGCGAAATGAAGCGTGGCCCCGAATGTATATAATTTCGGCGAGTTTTCGACCGTCATTAAAGCATGCGTTATTAATCCGCGGGGCGTTCCCGGAAAATTAGGAAATTCTTCGTCAGAATGAAATAAAACGTTACGTACGAATAACTTTGCGAATCAGAGATAAAATGTACTATTTTTATTAAGCAGAATTGTTCTTTATTTCATTCGTCTGCTTTAATCTCTTCGATAAAAATTTAATTTCTTTTTCATTTAGAAATTATACGATTAATGGTATTATAGATATCGATGAATAGTCAAGCTGTCACGTTTTCACGTACGTTGTCGCTCGATAATACCGTATTTACCGTTCAGTAAACGCGAAGTTTGTCTTCGCGTATCGCACTATCATCAGCAGGCTCATCAGAGGTACCGGCTTCAATCTCCGATTGCGTGTCTACCTCGAGAGAGACGTCACGATTGAAGATTAATTCCAACGAAGAGAGTCACGTTACGCTTTTATTATTCCCGCAACCACATGATGATGTAACGAACTATTTTCCATGATATTCTTCCTGGATCTCGTCTTTAATAGAATAGAACTTTACCTTAACGGAATTTTAATTTCGGACTGACGTCTCGTGACGTATGGCAGCGAATCCCGAATTTATCGTAGAATCTTTTACTAAAGAATCGTCGTTTCTTCTTCATGAAATCATGACCTTATGACACGTTACATAAGTGCTTCTAAGGCATGAAAAACCTTCAAAATGCGCGCAAAGTAATATGATTGAAACTGACGAGTACGCGATTTCTCTTGTATAAGAACATATGAAACCATAATGAAAGAAGAAAATAGAAATGCGAGAGGAGTTTAGTCTCTTGATTACAGGGATTGTTCCAAGGATATCTCTTATCTTTTCCACTCAAAGTCCTTCCTTAAACACATCTTTACGCTGCTTTAACCGTTTGATTATACCTCGCGCGAAGTATAAATCAGTATACCGGATCGTTCGATCGCTTTGCACCGGTTATCCTCGTCAAAGCGATACCATTAACTTCAAAGGTCGGTTGGTCGGGTTCGCTGGTGGGCTGCTCACAACTGCCGCGCGATCAGCGCGTTTTTCTTTCGTGTTGTGTCAGTCAAAGAGGCTTGTTTCACATTCGTATTATTCGTGACCAGGCGAGCCGGCTCGAGAGGCGGGTCGATCGATCGATTCGCGCTTAAAGTCCTTCTGATCGACAATGATAATGACAATGGAAATAATGCGTGAGAGAAGACAAAAAAGTTGCGAGAATAATCGTTGATAACTATACAAAGTAGTGTGTCATAAATAAATCGACGTCTTTTTCGAGACATACGGGTTGTTTGTTCGCGACGCGGATGAACTTTGCGACCATTAGTGTTCACGTTCACGTCGGCCTCGGACTATCTGTCCGCGGGCAAGTTCCGTGATCGTTAGCGAAGTGCATTGTATACCTGCCTTCTATCGCCGCTGCTTTTCCCCGCCGAACGTTTGTCCGCGTGCATATGTAAGGCATTCGATATATGTTTTCATATATGAGAATGCTAATCGATATCTCAGTTACGTACTTGCAATCCTTTGATCCTTGAGCTTATCCCTCCTTGAGTCAGGAATAAAAATTATATTTTAAATAACATGCCGTAAATTACAAGATTATTTGAGACAATGCATTGATAAATTATAAGGTATAACAAATTTAAATTAATTAGAGATATAGAAGTGCAGGTGTGAGACTGATGTAATTTACAAAAAAATATTTCAAATATTTATGAAGTGTAATATCAAGTCGTTATTTATATGTATAAAACCGGATTTTATATAAATTAGGAATACACTTTTTCTTGCAGTCCTTCATTAATCCTAATAAGACACGTTCTTGAAATGCTTTCTTTGCTAAAATGTATTATCTCTTTGTATTTGTGAATAGAGATAGAGGAATAGATGAAATGTCATAATCAACGCGAGAAAAGTGGTCGGTGAGAAAAAAATGATAGTGTGTTATTACTGCAGTTCAACGCTATTTTTTCTGTCGTACAAGTGACACGCTAGGCGCGATAGATATCCGAGACAGGCCCGGTAATGTTTTACATATTATGTGGTGATTGGCGTAAGAACAGGAAGCACTCTTATGTAAGAAGTAATCGCCACACTTACATATCTTTACGTGCACATGCATACTTTTTTGCATATGCACCGCTGCACTTCATTATATTTTTGCTTGAACAAAAAGTTTGCAATATCAACAATTATCGATTCCTATTATCAACCTGCGGATATGTTACGTTCGACACTTGAATAGAAATTGTAAATTTTGCGTAAAAACCAGTTTCCAGAAAATCGTTCTCTATCAGAAAGAACGAGATTATGAGAATATCGAGTTATTTTAATGCGAAAAATATACTCTTTTCTATCTCTCTAAATGAAAGAAGTATATATTCATACAATTTTAATAATGTATAAAATATGTAGAAATATTTAAATAACACTTCCAGAATTTTAGTTTCTTATAGTATTTATAATATATAATATATAGCATAATTTTTATATTATGTATTATAATTACAGCGTTTTCACGTTTGGAATATTTTAGAGTTTAGCATTTGTCTTTTTTCAAAAGAGCTGTCGTGTTATTTTTTGGTGTCTACTCTTAAAATTCTTTCCTCGTGAATTGACTACCCTTTCGTGAATTGACTACCCTTTCTCCTCTCACTTTAACCCTTTGGACCAACGGCTTAACGTCTTTTTCCGAAAGAGCCCAGTTTGCTCCGCACAAGAACCTATCTTGCACGGAGGGGCGCAGCTTCGGAAAAACATTCCATATTTACATGGCTCTAGTGGACTCGAAGTAGTGAGGTGGCAGTGAGTCCACCTGATCACAGGAATTTTTATATTCCAAACTGCACCCCCCGCACGAGTGGGGCTCGTGCGGAGAAAACTGGGCTATCTTTCGGAGGAGACATTAAATTTAGAAATTGGTCATCAAGCTTGGGGAGCTTGGGAGTGTTCGGCATTTTTCAATAGTGCTAAATCTCTCTGGTGTGCATGTTGTGTTTCTCTCTGTGTTTCTCTCTCTAGCAGCGACACTAGCTCTTCGTTAGTCGTTAGTCATAACATATGTGTTAAATTACCTATGTTTAAAGTGATAATGATAAAGGTATGCTATGTACCACAACATAATGGTGAATACGATTAAAAAAAGTATTTGCTGCCATGTTTTGAGCTTCTTATAAATATCCAATAATTAAATTTGAAATTGGTCGTCAAGCTTGGGGAGCTTGGGAGTTTTAAATACTCTACTATAATACTGCTACTGTGAACTGTCGTTCAATTTTTTTTTTAAGATTAAATATTTGCCGTCATCAGTTTTAACCCATCCACTTTAAGGCAACGAATCTACGAGATGTAATATTTTTATACTATAATTTACTATATATATTCATAATTCGATATGTATTAAAATATATTTATTCTGTTTGTTCTATGTGTACTTGCTTCGGCAGTACATATACTAAAAAAGTGAATTGACTATGAATGGTGATAATTCTTATATCGATTCTCAAGAAGAGTTTCTCGTCCCCGTTTTTTCGCTTCCCGAGCGAAAGCGACCAATTTGCCGACATTTTCCCACGAACGGTGCAAATTTTGACTTTACGACTGCAGATTACCAGTAATGAGGAAAATTCCTGCAATAAAAAGTTTCATCGCGTTCGGTTTTTTCCTCGACATAGAGAAATACTATTACGACTTCCGATATCGACGATAATACTGTAAACAAGATCGGTAAGCGCTACTGTTCTCGCGTTCGAGCAGTTCCTCGTCGATCGAGATAAAGAGAAGGAAAAATAAGGCGCGAGCGAAGGTTTTATCGAAGGCTGCCTTACCACCACACCATGCCTTATAACATTGAATATTCTGACTCGTAAGACACACAGCAATGTAGTAAGCATGCGAGGCATTTAAACTACATATCGCGAACGCAAATTAAGAATTAGTATACCAGATACCAAATCAGCGGCTCGACGAATGTTTAACGATTCTGAAATGTGACTTATCTATCATTAATTTCGCAATTGGCAAAACTCCTTTCTCTGTTTGCGTTATGACAACAGCTGCGATCTAAAAACGGACGGTAGACCGCTGAAACCGGCTTGCCTTATAATTCAAGACGGAAGCCAGGAGATGCAGCCAGGTTTAACTGTTGTGTAGCTCTCTGTTTTTCACACTCGTTTGGATTGCGGCAAATTTTTTTCCGGTCATTATTCCGAATTTTTTGGGGGATTAGAGAACGATAATTTCACGAGATAATTTCACAAGATAAATTTCTCTTCGGTGCTCCCTAACGCTCTTACACGCCTCTTTATTTCTCGCGGGCATGATGGCGATCGGCAAAAAGAATCGGCGCGTGATCTTTGGTGGTTCCGAGTTCAACGAACCCGGGCTTCATTCGCGCTCCCATTGAATCGTCGAAACGGGGAAACTCGGCGTTTCTCATTATGGGCCTCTTATTTACGATAGCAATCAACAGCGCGCGCGCGGGATTCTCTCTCTTTACTACGTGCGATTGCAAAATGCGCGAGAGCGAACGAGCGAGCGATGCCCGGGCATATGCAGAGCACGAAGTTGAGCTTTGATGAAATTACTCGGTTCCCTTCCTCGTTCGCTCTCTCATCTCGATAGACGCGGACGCGCGGCTCTAGAATTCGCGAGCGCGCGCTTATCTCCCTTCGCCGATCTCGCTTCGCTTTATCTGACGAAATCGGGTAGCCCAACTCGCACATTCGAGAGAACATATGCACGAGAAAGTCGGTCTTACGAGTTGCAAAAAAATTTACATTAATTTTCTAACGTTCGCTCGACCAGAGCGCTTTATTTCTTTCCGAGAGTTTTCTCCTCCGAAGTTCTCTTCTCGCTCACAACTCGACTTATCGAACCTCCGATATCCGGAGAAAAATTCTTCTCGAAAGGATAATGGTCATAATGGATCATCGTAGATACCACGAAATATGAGAACAAAAATTATCGGACATTGAACTTATCGCGGAGATATCGATTGGCTTCTTCGCTTATTATGTTAGACGAACTCCGAGAAGCATTTTCGTTTGAAGTCGAGAACACACCGTCGAGGTGGACTTTACGCGCGATTGTCGATTGGAGACCCGACCTGCTATTACAGCTCAGTGGCCTGGAGACCAACGACTGGCTGCGTTATTGGCTCGGTAGGAATGCAGCTCGATCGGCGAGGCGGTGCGCACGGAACGCGCCTCCGCGGCCGGACGAAAACCTGCCTTGCAACGCGCCTTTTAGCGGCTCGATCGCGGACACGGCCGGCTGGTGCAGGACACGACGGATCCTTTAGATCTCGGCGTCGTCGCGCGAAATTACCGTACTAATAAGCAACGGAAGTACATTGTTTGCGCGCATTGTTCACACGGACTTTATATCTCTTCGACATACGAACGCGCAGTTTACACGCTGAGATCTTTAAACAGCGAGAGTATCGCTGCAGGAATGATGTTATAAGGTGGCATTTCTTCAAGCTGTTTTCTTCGGAAACAACTTAATTCGTCGAAGTACCTATATACTTTAGATATTTGAAAGATGTCCCGAAATGTCTTCCAAAATCCCAATATACCAGGCTAGTGTGATTTTTGTATGTTTTGTGTGATATATGTATGGCATATGAGAAATATCAGAAATTTAGGATAGACAAATGTTATCTAACTAGTAGTAATGTAATAGATCTTATCTAACTACTATTAACTGTGCAGTTAAATAATATCTGTTATATTATGCTACGTGTAGTTAGATTTTATCTAATTATGTTTAAGAAAAGACGAAAGAAATACGAACATCTATGCTTGAATACGGCTCTTTGAATACGATATACGGAAGGATAGAAACTGCAAATAAAAATAATGGAGTAGGTATTGTTCGGTCGGTTGATGCTTGACGTAACTGAGATCTTCACTGTTTTCCACGAGCGCGACTGAAGCCGAGACAGCGGAAGAAGAAGCTTTCGGTTGAAAGGTTAATGAGGGGGAACGATGTAACATGTCACGCGAAGATTAGCGGTGACAAATGATGGCCAGCGTTGATTACGTCGGCGCGGCGCGGCGGTCATATGCCGAAGATGTTCCGTAGGAGTTCACTTGCATAATACATAATATCAGTTTGAAAAGAATAAAATCTCGTTAGCGCCCATCGTTACGTAGCTTCATTCGACTCGACATCTTCTCTCTGAAATCAAGTGCCGTTCCTGTCGATTTAAAAACGTCGAAAAGAAATGTGGAACACTTTTCTATCCGTTTAAAAGAGAAATTGTACACAAAAGGTGGAGAGAATTGTTTTACTCTACTTCTCCATGATCCGTGATATAATAACTGATTTTTTTAAAGAAATAATAAACAAGAGATATATAATAAGCGCCTACATTTCGCGCAGCGTAGAAAGCAATCTCAATTTCGATGAAAGTATTTTCAATTTCGTCGTGCCAAACAGAGAGGGAGGGTGAAAGATAGAAATGAGTGAGAAAGAGAGAACACCTTTGCACCTTTTCATACTTTCTCTCGGTGTCTTACTATATTCTTAACTTACTGTTTCTATACTAGTCTTTATACTCTCGCAAGCGAAATCTTAGTAATCAAAAGCCGCGTTGGCTCACGAAGAAACGGACGAATCCGGTGCGGATATGCGGTGTGTCATAATCCGCGGAATGCGGACGCCGCCTCTGCTTTCGGCTCGATTCGCGCAAACTGTGTCAAATTAATTAATAACGTCCGACGTATGTGTGCTCTTATCGCACGAGTCTCGAAAGCGAGCCAGCTTCATGTGAATGGCTAGAATTCGCAGGGATTGCGCGACCGTGTGACTTGTACCAGCACCCGCGAAACACGCGTACGTTAACAACGTGACTCAATATTTAAGGAAAAATCTGTTACTTGCCCTCGCAAAATTATATTATTCAATATATTCGATTATATTTGTTCCCCAGTAATGTAAATTAAAAGATTGACACGAGATTCTCTCTCTCTCTCTCTCGTATGAAAAATATTATCGATTTAAATTATTCGAACAATTGTTTCTTTGTCTATTTATACTTTCAGCTTAAAAAAATCTGCAAATTTTTCAGAATTGAGTTTGGGGGTTGCGGCCGCGCGAATTTTTTATTTGATTCCGACATTTCGTTAACATTTCAGTTCACTTTTTATTAAAATTTCATTAATTACCTCATCTCTAATCAATTTTTTTAAGGTAGCAAATACTTTTGAGCTCTAAGTGTATATCTGCAAAAATTATATTATTCTAAGAAAAGCTTATTTGTTGCGACTGGATAAAATTATCTATGAATACGACGACCAATGTCCAAAGATTAAGTAATGATTAATTATGTAATGGCAGAGTTAAATAACAAATTTTATGAGAGAATATGTTACATTACGACTGTTTTTACAGCACAAAGTTCTTCTTCTGAAGGAAAAAAAACCGGATTTACGTTGTCATTCAACTGCGAATACATTATAAATTAATCGGTTATCTTCGGCAAAACGAGAGAAGTGCTCGTTATTGATTTTAACGATTCATTCGCTCGATGAACGATCAACAATAAAAATCTCGTCTTTCGAGTAGTACATTGTTGAATCCGCGAAGAAAAAGAATTACGAAAACACTTTGCTACCTCGCTTTGCGTTAAAATGTATTTGCAGACGGATATCATTGGCGTATTAGTATTTCTACGGGCGATCGGTGTAATGAATTTATCTATTAAAGGTTTCGCGGCGAGGCAGATCGATCTTGAATCACTCTCGAAACTAACTGGACTTTCACTCGGTCTTTTTCGCTCAAACAGCTCGTGCGCACCGTTACTTTTGTACCGCGCCGGCCTGGACCGGCGCGGTTTTCGCGGTAATAAGATTAAGTATAATAACAGGCGGCCCGCATTAGAGGCACGGCGCGGGTAAAAGTTAAGAATAGACGCCACAATGAGTAACATCTTTTGCGGCAATTACCGTTAGATGAAAAGATGAGAGAATCGCCTCGCAGCCCGCGAGAAATTACGAAAGTAGCTAAGTCTATAAGCTCCGCGACTTGCCTGCCGCAACTCTTATCTTTACATACAATTCATCCAGTTTCGTAATGCACCGTGTGACGGAGGGAAAAAAAGACAAGAACCGTTTCCAACGCCCCACGTGGCAATTACACGCTTATCCCGCACGCATCTCGGGATGATAACGCCTGTTAAATCGTTTGTTGCTGAAAAAACCAAACCATATGTTGTCTTCGTACAAAGGCAGCATATGATACCAGATTGAACTAAATTCCATGCGTGTGCGTATCTGTGATATTTAATTACATTGAATATAAAATCGAGAAAAATTTCTCGTTCTTTCTTTGCGAAGATAAATGCAGGATCTCGACGACCGTCGCATCCGTTAAAAAAAAAGGCTGTACGTCGAATAAGCAGTTTTAACATTTCCTCGTCCTTTTCTTACGTTTTTACGCTTCTTATTACAATGCGTTGAGTTTATTTCCTTAGTTTTGCCGAGTTTTTCGCGCTCAACAGTCAACGTTTACACGCACGGCACGATCCGCTCGTTTAAGGCTGCAATTTTATAATCGTTCGGTGTGCGAATGCACAGGTACGTTAGAAAGTTTCTGCGTGCAACGGCGCCGCTTGCAAATTGTATGTATATATACGCGCGTGCGGCCATATCGTACATATATATGAATACACACACGTAAAATGTACATCTAAGAAAAAAAGAAATGTACGGAGCAGACGTGTTATTTCGTATTTCTTCCACTTACGGTATAACGGGAATCTCAGGAGATCGTATAACCGCGTGCCTAACAAACCGCATCACTCTGATCTCTTTTTAAATGCCGTACTCTCGAAATAGGTTCCGACGCGGCAATCGACATTTCGTCACTTGCTTCTTTCTCCGTTCCGCTCTCCGGTGTCTGCGATCGAAAAGAGACTTCCGGCGACGCCAGGACACGCGCGGACGGGCGGGGGAAGGGGGGAGGGGGGAGCTGAAAAGACACGGCGGTTGTATCCCACGGGGGGATACTTTGCATTGTCAACAGTAGCAACGGGGCGATGATATCGGGCACGCGTGAGAACAAAGATCTCGGTATCTCGCGAGAAGGTGGGAACTGGAGCGCCGAAAGTCCCGTTCCCCATATCCACGATACGCCTAATTGCCGACGCTTTGCACCGCGCGCGTTTTCCTGATGTCCCATTTGTTTTCTCCTTTCCCCTCTCTATCGCGCGAAACGCGATCTCCCGCGGATCGTTGATCTGGTTGTTCACGGAGTACGGAGCACGTGGATTCTTCCGAAAGCGACGTACGCGCAAGAAAGCGACACACGACGCCGAGGCTTGATGAGCGGAGCTCGTCGGAGAAGCGAACCGTTTCCGTACATCGGCGATAAATTGTATAACAAATTCAGCATTATGTCATCCCAAAGCGCTAATGCCTGCAAAGCAATTCCCCTTATGAGTGACTAACGTGACTCATCCCTTCCTCATTATCCCCCGTGAACTAATCGAGCTTGCAAATTGCTTCTGCGGCGAAAGTAAAATAGAAGGCAAAGGCAAGCAATTAGGAGAAACCGCGCGTTATTTTGAGAGCAAACGTTCGGTTGAATAAAGTCAAACACTGTATTCCGCGAAGAATTATTTCGCGAGCTATTTATAAAGACATTTTTTCTCTCGAGACTCGATATACGATCTGCAATGTAGCTATTAAAAATATAGTTTCATTAATCTTCATTATTCGAAACATTGTGTACGACGGAGCAGTAATTGCTTGCACTTGGAATTTCTCGCGGGATTCTCGCAATCAACCTTGGACGCATTATCCGCGCTATGAATAGACGGCGCGATCGCGCGCGGGTAAACAATAGGAATTTCCGCGACGTTGCGCTCGGACGTTGCGCCATTTTTCCTCGGACACGTCGCCTCGTCGTCGCGATCCTTTCACCGGTTCGCCTTTTTCCTGCTTTCTTGCGCATTGCGCGATGATGCCACCGTCTTTCTATCCGCGCGCGGGTAAATCGCGTGCGCGATAATAAGACATGTAACTTTCCGTCCGTTCGTCTTCCCGACCGTTTCCTGGTGGTCCCCGTCGCCGACGACGACGCGAATCGCGATCCTAAATCGCGATATATATATCGCGATAGCGCATCGCCCGTGTCGCGCTCGTATTATAAGGTGATATGTACTTTATGTCGCCAAGCATGCGGCGTGCATCACCTTCGTGATTCCCGTTAACGAGCGTTTCCGCTTTTCCTCTCTGTCCATGCACGCTCCCGGCCGCTTCGTTGTTATCGTCGTCGCACCTCGGTGCGCGTGTAGTTGTGCGTAATTGCGCCGCTCGTCCTCGCGCGTTTCCTCGCGAAAACAGAGTAAACAGACCAGTCGGACGCGACAAATGAAAGACATTATGTATTATCAGCCCCGCCTGCGCGTCGTACGAGCATAAATAGAGCACTCCAGACCGACGCAAGAATGCCGGAGAACTAGAGTCTGAATAATCCAGGAAAATTGTGAAATTTATCAAAATGAAGTATTCTTCGTCTTTTTGATGCACTCTAAGCGCGTTTAGAAACATAATTTAGAAACATACGTTTAGTAACGCGCGGTTACGTTCGTGGAATGTAAATGATTTTTTATAATTTTTTTCTCTTTTTCGTTTTGATCATATTTCTCATACAAGACTAGAATTTTAAATAAGTTGAATTTTAGGTTTTATTTTCTGTTGTACGACCCTATGACGATCGAGATTTTGCGCGGATTACGTAAAACACGACTGAGAATTTTCGCCGTTGCGCTTCTTAAAGCTTTTGCACTTCGATGGGGCAACTACTGCATATAAATAGCTTTATATATGTTAACGACGACCTTGTTATGTTTTAACATCGAAATACTTTTTTCTCTTGAGCAACGCGTTGATCTAATGAGCAACTGGCACTTCTCTGGCGATGTGTAAATGTTTACGATGTGCGTCGCGTCTGTCTATCACGTATAAAACCGGTCTAATCACGAGGAGACCAAATGTACATTAATTTTCGATGATGTTGCAAAAGCTCGCGCGATCATCGCGATATTCTCAAAGTCATGGACGTTCGGTCGGAGATTCGCTCCCGTTTAATCTAATAATCTCTAAAAAAATATCAGATACCTGCTATTTTTATTTTCTAGATTCTTAAACATTCTTTAGCTCGTTTAACAGAATAACTCGAGGTTTTATTTTATACAGATAATCCAGGGATTCAATATTAATAATTACAGTATAATTAAATTATTTCAATATTAATAATTTACTAATATAATTAAACTCAGCGACTTTAATGAGATCACTTTCATCCAAGAATGTGAGGACAGATTCTCACTTCCGCATCGAATTTCAATACGGAATCCCCTCCGTGTTTCACAATAATGACACAAATCGCCGCCGTGTTTAATAGAATGTTAATCGATTACCGTGTCGCGGCGACGGCCGGGGTTGCGGGGGGAAAGAGCCGATTATGCTATACGCGTCTTTTTGCGGCCTGGCGTAACTTTCCTTTCCCGGCGGCGCGCGGCGTTACGTGGACGATTCCGCGCGCGAAGAGACGAGAAAATAGAAAAATCCCGGCAGAGCGAATCTCACGCGCGCGCGCGCGCGCGTGTATGCGTATGCGTGCGTCGCGCGTGCTCGCGTGCAAGTGTACGCGCACGCGAGTAAGGATTATGACGATCGATAAGGAGAGCGTAACTTTCTTCCCACGAGAGAGAAGGAGGCACAGAGCCCGCGGAGCCCGCCGCCGCGTTTCGATCGCGATTATTATGGCGAGCCGAGAGGAGGCTGCGGCGCGAGACTTTCTTCGCTCGAGTCCGCCGCGAGCTCCGTCGAGCTGCGACGTGCATACACCGCGCGACCATTATTACCGCTTCGCTTCATTAAAGTCTCCAGGGCTCTGACGCATCGTGTTAAAACCCATACATACGCGTATGAGCCGCGTGGCGCGCACGTTAGCGTAAATAAGCGTGTATATTTATCGCTAACGACGTTAATGCAGGTGTGCGGGCCAACGATTACGCTCTAGATCGCGCGCGGTATCGATTTTGCCGCGTGGAAATTTAGAAAGCGGCGACCGGCCGCACCGCGTGCTTACCGAAAGCGCGTGCGTTGCGAGATTCTTTCAATAGCGCCGAAAGAATTCGGTCGGAATGCAATTTTGATATGTCGGTGGTAACGCTAACGATAACGATAACGACGGCATTGGAGCACGGGGAAGCGGTAAATAATCGCAATTATGTTACGGTGCATTACGAATCTTGCTTAATATACTAATTGTATACTAATAACTAATTAATGATAAGCGCGGAGAACGAGAAGAAAATAAAAGAAGGTCCTGTAATGGGAGAATGGATAATTAACTCGCTCGAATTGCAAAATTCAATGTTAAGCAATCGCTGCGTTAAATATTTGCACAGCAGCCGCAAATATAAGCTCTAACTCTAAAAAGGCCTTAAAATTTTTACATAAATTATATTGCAATGAAAGTCAATGGCCGTACACGCACACAACACACAAGGCGCGGATTTATTGTCCTCGGCGTGTTTCATGTGTTTTTCATACTACTACTTATTCTTCCAAGTTACGTAGCAACGATACCAATGTACAGTACTGTGCGTTTGCAATTTTAAATTCGTTTTCCTGCTATCGTTCCTACATGACATTTTAAAGTCGTGGCCTCTAAGCAATGCACGAAATTTTCATCAAAATATTCACACTTTGTCCTTTTTTTAACAAGTCGTACTTACATACGAAAGATTGAACGAAACCTTGAACCAATAAATCTGAAAGGTTACAATTTTGCATTTATGATACTTTTTACCGTACCTGTCTGTCGTGCGTGTCGCGTGATCGAGGCTCCGATTTAAGTTGTTTTAATTAATCGATAATAAAAAGTCGATTGGCCGTGATGATCGGCCGAAAAAAGAGAACGGAAAATCGTACTTTATTATCACTCGTATACGGTGTTCGTAAGGTCAATCGTGTGACGTCAGACGTACATGTGCCTCGCATAATTAATTCGTCGTTACACCACGGAATTCTTTCATGCCCGACGCGAGTCTCGGCGAGTCTCGAAAGAGAGAGAGAGAACAGAATTAACTTTTCAGCTCTCAAAACCGGCACTCTCAATCCTCGCTTCGATCGATTCGCCAGGCCGCTCGTCGTGATCTTACCTCCGCGAGTTCGTCTCGTTCTCACGATTCGTTCGCCGAATCGTGCCTCGCGATGTCTAAACCGTGTCTACTTCGACGGTTTTATTTATCCGACTATCGCTAATATTACGATCGTTCGTTATTATTAAATCGACTTATATTTTGTTTAAGGATTACGTTTGGAACTGCGATTTTGACAGGTCCATCATGTCGAAATGCAGCCTTCTTGAAAAAAAGGGACACTGCTCTTCAACGAAGAAAGATTATAAGAAAATTAATGAAATTGATTTTCTTTGATTTTTAACGGATATAAATAAACAAATAATATAGGAGCTAGACGCGTTATATTATACGGTTTGTAGAATATTATTCTAAAATGTCGCAAGTATTTGAATGCATAATGTACTCTGTAATGCACGTCGATCGTCGAGTACGTTGCTAGGCATTCGCTCGGTCTCGTGCGACTCGAATCCGTCATGCGAAGACATCCTTTCTCCTATAAGAACGAAGCTATTACATGACGGCGAGGTCGCTTATTGCGCATGCAGTCGATGCGCATGTATGGTTGTCGACCATCGACTTCGCGTTCGACAGGAGGACACCGTTTCGGAGCTGTCACGGTCCTCGAAAGGACGCGATCGATATTGCCCGTCTATGGGACGTTTGCAACAGCTGTCGAGGCCGCCCTATCTCGAGAATCGTTTCGGACGGCAAAATCGCAAATCGAATGACATTTGTATCGAATCCGGCGTTTCGCGTCGCGTTTCGTTGAAAGATGTTAAAACTTCCGACCGCGATGTCAGCGGGAACGTGTCCGAAGCTAACTTCGGCAACAAAGAATTATCGTCCTGTAATCGTCCGTCCGCGCTTTGCCGATCGATAATTACGCGCGACGCAACATCCGATTTCTCGAATCGTGCAATTTTTCGACGGGCTAATAATACGCCCGTCCCCCCTTCCCTCCTCGTTCGTCCCTGCATGCGTCTCTCCTCGCAATTAATGTCTTTGACATTCGCGAGACGCGCGCATCGAGTTCGGATCGTCCGAAATGGAGATTTAATTACGGACGACGTGCGTAATATTAATTTACGTTTCTTTTTCTCCCTCGATCGAATCCCTTTTGAGCCTTGTTCGCGGACCACTCCCTGCACCGATCGTGTCCGCCGGACGTCACAAAGTGGGACCATTCGCGCTCCGAAGGCCGCGGTCCCGCCCGGCATATCATTCTACGTGACTGTTAACGCAAATTGGCTTTTTCGCCGAACAATCGGTACCGCGTGGCACACAAAGCGGTGTCGCAAGATCTCCCGCGCGCTCGATTTTTACGCTTACGCTGGTTTTCGCGCGCGCATAACGACCGGGGGGGATATATATGTATATCACCGCGGAATGCCACACATGACTCCGAATTCAGCGCACTTGCGTAAATGCGCTTTAGTAATCGCATATGTTCCTTTAGTGATCGAGTTTCTGAATACAATGTTACGTGGAAGCTGATTCGGCGTGTCCACAGTCCACGCCCTTTATGAGCGGAGACTGAAATCTTGCGTCCGATTTTGTATTAATCGTTAATAAATATTCCTGGTACACCTAATTTGGATTGAAACAGATTGCGCAGATATTAGGTAAATATTCTTTCCGCAAAAAGAACTTTTCGACGGAAAATATTGATTGTCCAGAGTCGAACAAAGTTTGTCGATCGTGATCTCGTAGGTATGCGTAAGATCGCGGTATGCCCAGGTTTGGCTTCCAGTACACGTCGCGGTTGGTCACTTGCGGCTAACACGCTATTGTTCTACCAGATACCACGCGTGGAATAACGATCCAGCTATGTACCGTGTGCTGTACAACATCGCGCACCATTCACAAAGTTAGACGGCGCTACGAGGGGAATGGAGGTCAAGTACTCGAAAACGTGGCCGCGATAATAACGCCTCGGAATAAGAGAAATTCCCTCGTCTGAGTTTACGCGACAGCGAGCAAACGTGGCTACCAAGTAGAAATTACGGTCTCGAGCGAAAAAAAAAGAAACAAGCGCGAGAGGATATTGTGCAAATTTTCATTCGATGTATTTCTCAACGTCAGAATGGTTACTTGCATTTTCTCTTTAGTTTCAGACGTTACACCCGATATCGCGATCATCGGTGAATCTCAACTTTCAATTCCGAGGGCAGATAAATTTACATTATTTATGTGTCTTAAGTCCACTTGATGCTATACAAATGCTTTGAAGCGTTCTTCTTCTTCTTACTTCACTGAAAGCATGTTTTAGTATTAAGTGGACCGCAGCCTTAATCACAAAATGCGTATATTGTGGAAAGATAGGAATAAGAACGAAAAATCCAAAAGCGCTGACTCGATTCGCTCTCTTCATTCCTTGCGAAAGAAGAGGTGATGATTGAACTCTGCGTTTGATAAATCGGACATTAATATAAGATGAACATTCAACAAAAGGAGAAAATGAAAACATCCCAGAGTTCTTTAGAGAATTAATATCGCGTCATAAATTTCGACAACCGCGATCTATCACGCATTGCACTCTGTTACTGGTTTCGCCTTACGTGGCGCGATATATAAGTATCGCGCGTCCGGTTCCGTTGTTTTTTTTCAATGAAAACCACAACCGTGCAAAAATCATCATCACCCTGCGTGAAGTAAGGTATGTGCGCGCGCGTGAAGAGCAGGAAAAGAAAAGTCGGAACCTCGGAACAAACGAAGAGGAAGAGGGAAGGCGGGAGGGTGAGAGAGACCCGCGTTTCTTCCGTCAGGCGCGCGAACGCGACTTCGACTCGCGCGATTCTGTTAGAAAGCGAGACCGACGTACGCGCGCATCGATGCATCGTGCAGCCGATGCCGCCGCTGGTCAGCTTTCTTCCGCTTGCGTGTCGCGTAGGTGGTGATTTTGTAATTTCCTCGCGAGGAACGAGGAGAGGAACGCGATATTGATAAGACGCGTTGATGGATCCGCAGACTTCGCGACATTGCGAAGAAAATAAACGGCGCGATCGATGTGATGATCTCGCGGAGAGCTTAAAATATTCTAAGAATCTAATAAAGATCTAAGACTCACTTATACGCATTTATCGAGTTGCTGTTTCTTCAATGACGACAATAATGACACAAAAAGTCGTTACATTCTAGAAATTTATTTATTTCAAGGGATTCGTTATTAATATGGAATATTTATTTAACCCTCCGTAGTCACACCTATTTTTTCAAACAAGGAAGTCACTCTGGGTCATTTTGACCCGAGACGAATTTTGATCGTTCGCCATTTGACCATTTAATCCACCGATCGTGTTGAAAAAATTCTCAAATGCACTTGCGATATTGCTAAATTGATCGCTATAAAAAAAGAAGTGCCTCAGAAATTTTTAACATATAAAAAAAATTCGCGAAAAATTTGTTTTAAAAAAATGTTTTTTTTAATTACAGCTAGAGGGCGTCATGCCCGCCAGAAAAAGATACGCGCAAGATATTTACGAGCAAAGTTGAGGCTCGGGTCAAATTGACCCAGTGTGACTACGGAGGGTTAAATATGTATATCTAATAAGAAAATAAATATAAGTTTAACGTTAACACTTGCGACAGCTAATCATGCGTGTCACTTTTCTAACATAACGACGCGCGAAATTTACGTAACGGCCAACCTCGCCACAAAAATTATATTTGTACTGACACGTGAATGTTTATTGCTAAACCGTTGTAGTCGCCCGCGGGTGATATCTAAGTCAAACGATTTGCGATTTGCCTAATGAGGTGAAGGCCTTGACGAACTTCATACTGAAATAAGACTCTTTTTTCAGTCTTACCAAATAATCAAGTTGGACGATAGAATTTCTCAATTCTTAATTCGTATTTCCTAATTCGTCGTGCGTTCATGCATATCAAGGGATCTTACGCAATAAAATATCAAGGAACACTTTACACTTGATTTAAATTTAAAATATCAAGGGATTTTACATTTGACTTAAAAAGTGATATGAAATTTAAAGATATGAAATAAAAAGTAAATAAAAGGTACTGCTTTAGGATTTAAAGAGAAATAGGATAGACATATTTCTTACGTTTATATCTACCTCATAAATGTCTCTCTCAAAAGTCGTCTTCATAGACTTTAAAGTTGCCACCAGTCTGCGCGTAATCATCATCCTTCGACGCGCGAAATAATTGTTTAATATTATGATGCAGTCTTACGAGTCTCTTTTATCTCGAGTTAGCGCTTTATCTCTTTCCAATTAATCGGTCATCAGGCACTTGTTCACCGCAAGTAACCGCAGAGCGTTAAGCGCGCGCGGCGCATAAGTGCATAAATAATAACGCGCGACGCGCGTGCGAGGAACGGGTCGTACTGAAGGATAAATATTTACGAGAAAGGCGTAAAGGTACTACAACTGGTTTACTCAGCAATTGTTTTGCTCTTGAACGGGATAAACGTAAAGTTTATCCAGGATACAGGCGCGACGTGTGGCGGCGAGAAGGAAAACGACCGCCAAAGAACGTATTTTTCCAAAACCAGCCGTCCTCGTTCCTTTTTGCGATCAGCTTCTGCTGATCGAATCGATTAGGTCGACGACCTCGGTCGAAGGTCGTGACGTAATCACATTCGCGATTGCCGTGAAAGATAATCGCGTTACTCGTCGATTATTTCAGGTTCGCTATGCCTGATAGGAGACGGAAAAAAAAGAGGATTAAGGAAAAACCCGACAAGACTCCGAATAAGAATGAATGGGAGTTCCGTATTTATACCTTCGCGAAATAAACTTCTGCCGTTTCTATTCGCTCTCGCACGTCCTTCGGGTTTTCGCATCTATCTCGCGAGAAGATGTGTAACTGCGGGAATAAATTTTCTTATCTCGGAACGACGCGTCGCGATCGCCTAGCTAGGCTACCGTTATCTCGCGGCGAGATGCCGCACGAAATCACGAGTCCAGAAGCGAGAAACCATGTAATGAGAATTTTTTTCCTTCTTCTATGCAACGTACATTGAAATGAATTAATTTTATAACTGTGTACAATGGAAACGAGAATCCTGAATTCTTTTCCATTTCTGCTTACTTTAACATGTACTCATTTCTCACGATTTTAAATGCAGACTCCATTCAGCATTAAAAAAAAAGACACGCGCTTCTAACTAACGGCAATGACTCATCCTCACCGTCTCTTCTTCTTCTCCCTTCAGGGGCGGCCGTTGCGTGCGGAGTCCTGCTGATAATTCTGGCCGCCGTCCTGGCGGTTCTATTCCCGAATCTCATCAACCTGGTCCTGGATAAGGAGCTCGCGATAACGGAGGGCGGCCGCACGTACAAATTCTGGAAGGAGCCGCCGGTGGTGCCGCGTATGCAAGTTTACATTTACAACGTGACGAACGCCGACGAGTTTCTGAACAACGGCGAGAAACCGGCACTGCAAGAGCTGGGCCCGTACGTTTACGAGCAGCATTGGGAAAAGGTGGACATCAAATTCAACGACAATGGTACCGTCACCTACAAAGTCAAGAAGACATTTGTCTTTAATTCGGTAAGTTGAGTAATTTATGGCACGGTATAGTAATGCCATGCTAATTAAAAACTTATTAATTGATTTAAAAACTCACAATCTGCTTGAATCAAATCTGATATTTTTAACTCGCGTTAGAAAGCTACATCAATCTTGCTTTTTCAATCCATATTTGATTTCCGTGGAAATTGTAATTTTTCTAAGCTTACTTTTCATCATAAATCTAAATTTAATTATAATTACGCTGCTCTCTACAAAATATGAGTACATGCATAATGCTTAGCTTTCTTTTCGCGCGAATATTTTCCAAGGTAGTCAATTAAAACAGTTGAGGCCGAGACTGATATTTTTATTATGAGAAACGCGATTAGTATGCAAGACAATGCGCGTCTTTATCGCGCAGGATGTGTCACGATCATTGATTGTTCTTTTATCGAGAATATTTATGTCGGCTGCTAAGAAGAAAAGCCAGCGAATCCGTGTTGAATGACAATCGAAGGCGTCACGTCGCCTCCGGGTTATTTAAATCCGTCATAGACCGCGTTCCTCTCCGCCGACTCGACCGCACGGTTACTCTTGCTCGCGCATCGAAATCACTGCCGCGACTTTCTACATTCGTCAGAGAAACGTTTCCACGGCGCAGTCGAGTGTATTTTATCGCGATTCGACGACAAGAAAGACAATATGTATGTACAGATCGTTTTTGCTCCGAGAGAAAATTTATGGAAGAAAATATTTGTCAATATTATGCGGAAGTTTTGTATCAGTTCGCGGTTGACGTGGAATTTTCATTCCCCGTCTAAACTCTCTCTCTCTCTCTTTCTCTCTGCTTCCAATCGCAAATTATTCTATATATAGTTATTTTTATTTACCTATTTCTTTCACTTTCTGTTATTATCTTTATTTCATGTTTAGTTATTTTTATTTCACCGCGATTTAACTATTTTGTGTCATATCTTAAGTTTTACAACACGTTATGTTTTTTATTAATATATTGTGTATATATGTATTTTAATTATTAATCTTTACCTCTTTCTATCTATTCTAAAACAAATTTTTATCGTCCATTTATCCTTCTGCAAGTTCTCCCGTTATTGCATTCAATTAACCGGCTCGGTCAGATTTTTATTTTTTTCTTTCTTATTAAAATCTTAGAGCCTGTCAACCGGTTCCGAGGACGATCTGGTCGTCGTGCCGAACGTTCCTATGCTATCGGCTACCAGCCAGTCGAAGCACGCCGCTCGTTTCCTGCGACTGGCGATGGCGTCCATCATGGACATCTTGAAGATCAAGCCATTCGTCGAAGTGTCGGTCGGCCAGCTGCTCTGGGGCTACGACGATCCCCTGCTCAAGCTGGCCAAGGACGTCGTGCCCAAAGAACAAAAATTGCCGTACGATCAGTTCGGTCTCCTCTATGGCAAAAACGCGACCGGATCGGATCTGTACACGATATTCACGGGCACTACCGACATCACCAAATTCGGATTAATGGACAGGTGGAACGGCAAGGACGCCCTCGGTTTCTGGACCACGCAGGAATGCGATTCCATCATGGGCACCGACGGCAGCATATTCCCGCCTCATATTACGAAGGAGACCGTGCTCAAGGTCTTCGACAAGGACCTCTGCCGGACGTTGCCGCTGGTTTATCAGGTTTGTGTTTTTGTTGGTCGTCGTTAATTATCCGGCTGATACGACCAAAGGCGGATGATGGCCTTCCCGGACTCCATCCATTCCGGCCAAACAATTTTTAAATGTTGCAAAGTACGAAAGGAAGATCGGAGAAAACGTCTCCGTTTCTGTCTTACATGCGTATTATTCATCTAATATTTCGATCAATAGTTAATTAATTTTTTATAATAAAAAAAATATATCAATATTGAAATTTTTATATTAAAAATACAAAGTTATCTGTCACGTTATTTTACTTAAATTTTTAATATTTTTAATTTAAGTTAATCCCAAAGTTTTTACTTATTTAATAGAACATTCCTAATTGTCGTAATAAAAAATATTGAAAGCATTGCGCGTCAAAAAATAATTAAGTAATATACATTATATTTCGGTATCTTGGATCAGCAATTTACGTTTGAATATCAATCTTGATGCTTGACCCTTCAAGAACAGCTCGATTAATATTGACCGAACTTTAGAAAAATAAGTACAGAAAAATAAAATTAATATACCTATATTTTAAGTTGTTGCCTAGAATTTTTTCAATTTTGTTTTCAATCATATAAGTCACGCGTTTACTTATTCAATAGGGCGGTGCCAGTTTTACAAGTAAAAGAAATATCGTGCGTCAAAGAGAATTGTTTTTTTTTTAGCGCGACGTGATAGCCTCCGGAGGGATCCCCGGCTACAGATTCTCCCCGCCGACGAATGTCTTCACGACGGTGGAGAATCTACCGTCGCAGCAGTGTTACTGTCCAGCTGGACCGCCGTGTGCACCGGAAGGCACATTCAATGTCTCCCTGTGCCAATACGATTCGCCGGTTCTCCTCACTTTCCCGCATTTCTACCTTGGTAAGTGTCACGTAACGCGCGGCGGTTTTCTGGTCGCGCGGCGGCCGCGGCGAAGCCTTGTTTACAAATCACTCTCGTAACGAGACACTCGGGGCTATTTTTAATCATTGCCAATTATCATATTTATCGGAGTTACTTGCGATATTTCGATGTCGGACGATATATATATATATATATGCGTCAAGATGACGCGAATCGGTTGGGTAACACTCGGCACAAGTACTCGCGTCTTGTTTTTGCCGTAATTATTATTATCATTTCTCGGGATTGATTACGGGCTTCCCTAATCGCGGAACGTGATACACATCACCCGACTTTGACGTAACTATCGTGTCGGGATTGTCGTGAATCTCCCGACACTGCGAGATAACATTATACGTCGTTCGTGAACCGATCGTTGCGCGTTACTTCAATCTCGCGTGTATCTAAAAGTGTATCGTCTTTACGTAAGCGCAGCGGATAATTCGCGCCGCGAATTATTTTCTTAGCAGATTATCGTGATAAATCTATTTGCGTCATGTGCAACGCGCGCCGCATCCTTCGTCGCCGACGTTTTCTTATCCGTGTGGCCCCCCGGCCCCGCGACTGCAGGCGACCGCTCGTCAGCGATTTCCTGGTCGCTGACAAACGAGAGCCGCGCGATTCCTCGTCCACTCGCGCCCACATACGTCTCCTTTTCTTCACGGGTAACCGACCGACCGATCGATCGACAGGCCGGTTAACGAAGATCGTTTACGTGCGTGCCAGTTTCACAAGCGAGATCTACCTGTCGCGCCGCTTCCGGCTTCGCGCGACTCACAAACTAGAAGTCGGAATCGGTCGAGCAGTCTGTTACCACGAGGCCTATTTTTTTTTCTAGGAACAATCTCTTTCGCGCATCCGCTGCGATTCTCCCACGGAATATTATGCGAGCTGTTTCTCTTTCTTGCTCTCTCTTTCTCTCTTTTTCTCTTGCGTTGATCGCACTTATTTTCGCGCCGCAAACTTTTACTTTCAACGCTCCGCATTTTAGACGATGCCCCAATTCAACGCCTCGTTTCACCGCCGCGTGCAAAACCGTTCTCTCGCTATAAAATGTGCGTGAGATACGAGATACTCGATCGATTTCGTTTGTAAGTAATACGCAAGATGCCTCAGATCAAGCGAGAAATATTCTAAATGCAAATTTCTTGACGAATTCTTGATGACATAAAATTTTTTTTAAACGACTCCTGCACCTGGATTTCTGAGAACTTCTCCGAAGAAAGAGCACGACGATTGAATGTTATTTTGTATTGACACTTATATAAACGTCTGCTTTTTAAAGCTATTTAATTATAAATGCGAAAATAATAACGAGAAGACTTCGTAGTCGTGAATATTTAAGAAAAAAGATGGGAAAGAACGGACGAGATATCGTTGAATTCCGATTCGTTAACATCATTATCATTACTGTTGCGTTTATGCGTTTTGAAATACATTAAGCGTCTCAAGTACGGCTCTTAAATCCGCTCGACCGACGATTAAGCGCCATTTAACTGCGACGCATTGTGTCCATTTTATATAATGTAACCACACACGGCGACTTTTGACACCGCGTTATTATGTAAAGGCACGAACGTAGTCAGGTCTAATGGTTAAACAGGTACCTCTGCTGAATCGCGTTGCATAAAAACAAACTATCATTCTAATTTCACAAATTGCGTAACAATTAGATATTACAAATTAAAAAAATATATTGGTTACTAATCGTAATTTTAATAGTATATTCAACTATTTTTATAAAGAAAGAGAAAGAAGGAAGAAGAGAGAATAACAGTAATAACTTGGTTCTACCGAGTGATTGAGATTCTCGATCGTTGTTTATCTGGTTTGATCGTTCCTTCCAGCCGATCCGGCCTTACGGGAGGCTGTCACGGGCATATCGCCGCCGGAAGCTGAGAAGCATCAGCTCTACATCGATGTGCAACCGATAATGGGCACGGCCATGAAGGCGCGAGCGAGGGTGCAGATAAATCTCGCGGTCAGCCAAGTGCGAGACATCAAGCAGGTTGCTTCGTTCCCCGACATAATTTTCCCCATTATGTGGTTTGAGGATGTAAGTATATGATACTTTTTTAATTATCCCCGGCGTCAATTGTCCGCAGACAATATATCTGATAGTTCTGATAGCCATTGATCTCGTGATATTAATTATGTAATAACACAATATAATATATTATTACATATCACGCTGTTCATATATCGTGCAAACATCGTCTTAACTTAATACATAATTTATGCGATATATCCATAATGGTAATTATAATTGATATATCCTTGACGCGATGTATCTCTCGCAATTGTTAAAATTTTTGATTGCTATCTATCATTATCCACGATAGGCTGTAAAAAAAAAAACGCGTTGCATGAGTATCGAGTTTGCAGTCAATTTCTTGCAAAATTTTAATTCATGTTGAATAGTTACGTATGAATCATTGCGTGTTTTGTGTAAATTATTATGCAGCAGCCGTAGTTAAATGTTAAACGAGCGCGGCTATGACGTGGATTAAATTGCAGATCCTAATAGGATGCGAGAGCTAACGCAAAAAGTAGAGACGACCGCTTTTTCATGGCTGTTAATCATTGTTCTAAAAAACTACTAAGAATATTGCTTGTTAAACCTGCCAACGTAGCATAAATTTTGTTAATTATCTTAATGAGAGAGAGAGAGTCTTGATGCAAACGAGGGTCGTACGTTTCTGGCATGTTGACGAACATAAAACATATAAGAATAAAATAATACAGAAATATATTTAAAAATATATCGGAAGTGTCTCGTTGTGACAGTGCGCGCGCGACATTCCGTCATATTGGCTTACAAGTTGGAAGGATAGGAGCGAGAAGAAAAAAGAAGACAAAAAAATGGCAAGAAGCGAGCATTCAAAATGGAAATGATACGATACCGGTCACCTCCAAAACGAGATTCGCACACATAAAAATTTTGATTACGGAGAAACGGGAGATCGGGATCGGCAAGCTTTATGAGAGACATTAATTATTTATTCATCAGCAGCGCTCGGATTGAGAACCTTCCAAATCTTGAATAATTTAATGAGCCACCTCGATCAAATTAGTGTGACGCGACGATTCGAGGAATTTATTTATGCGAACGGAATCAAATTAAGTCCCTCTCAAGGATACCCCGGCCGCGGAGGAATTCGCGCACAATGCGCCTTGATTCGTTCCCCCTTATCCTACGTTACTGGACAACGCGGGACACCGCGGGACACCGCGTCGCTTACAAATCGTCGTCATCATCGTCGGAGCCGGTCGCGCAGGTGAAATTTTCATCTCTACCTCCGCCCGGTGACGACAATGACGAGGGAACGTGCCTGCCGTTCGGCCGTCTCGCACGGACGGCCGCTCGGCAACGACGTGCGTACCGCGTTTGAATACCGCGCACGTAGAGGAGCCGTATTGCCGCGCGCTTTTCGCTCATGATTCATATTAATGGAACTCGTCTCGACGCCACTAAAACATCGTCCTCGCGTCGCGATGTCCTTTGACGGGAGGAACAAAAAAAGAAGGAGAAAAACTCTCCGACTCCGAGAATCTCCTTTGTACTTGAGACAGCACGTACGTCGAGAGTGCAAGAAACTTTGATTTCACCATTTCAGGAAGATGTTTGCTGAAGAAAACGCGAAAATAAAGATCGAGCTGCTTAATTGTATTCGAAATTGCATCTCCGCCGACGACTCGTCTCAAATTAAATCGCCGAACCGGATGTGCTCTAAACTCTCGCTTAAAAACTTCTTTGTAACAATATATTGCAACCAATATTTTACTTTTAATTTTATCTTAAAGTTTTTAATTTAATTTGTTATCTTTTTTTTAAAATTACTTTTTAAGCGAGAGAAACAATGGAATTAGCACGCGATTACATCTAATCCTTATTAATCGTGGGCATTAGTATTATTACGTATATAAGTAGAGTGTAGAGTGATCTAGGCTAATTTAGTTTGTCCTTAGTGAACTAATTATATGCAATTAATGTGTTGGTCTTGTAATTCTCTAAGGACAAAAACTAATTATAGGTATATTTTCATATGTGTGCAAACTTATTTTCTGCTGATTCGCATTTATCCACCATGAACAAAGATTTCATAATAATAACTTACAATTAGACGAAAGGATAATGATAAAAAAACCTTTAAAATGGAGATAAAACAAGTTATGCAGAATTATTATTCATCAGCATTATTGTAAAGTATATAGAACTAATAAAGACTGAAATGCCTAAGGGCTGGTTGTTCCAGCCTGTTGGTAAACTACCTAATAGTTAAATCATATGTATGTCTTTGTTTATCCTTTACATTGGACAAAGATAGACATGTGATTTAACTATCAGGTAGCTTACCAATAGGTTGGAACAACCGGCCCTTAGTGTTGCAACGCACAGAGACACATGACTCAAGAAAAAAAAAACTTTTTTATGGAAATGTTTACTTTTAACGACGATAAGAGGAAACTTTTCAGAATAATTTAACAAGCCATTTAATTAAAGATTGGTGAATCGAGAGGAGGAATTTCTCTTTCTCGATACGTAGGCGGTCCAGTATTGATAATATGCTTTCTCTTTTATCGCGCAGTGCGTCGACGAGCTACCCCAGGAGATGCGCTCCCTGCTGAAGCTGGTGGTGGAGCTGCCGCCGGTTGCCCACGCCGCGGTGTCCGGCGCCCTGGCCGCGATCGGCGCGATCGTCCTGCTCGGCGCGCTCATGTGCCTGGCGCGCGCCGCCAAGCGCCAGGAGAAGCTTCATCTGAGCAACCCGCTGCCGGCGAACGCGACGAGCACCAAGAACGGCCAGCTGAACCCTGCCTTCAGCAAGTAGAGAGTCCAGCCGGTCCAGCGAGTGTGGGAATTGAGACGAGTGCGCGAGTGCTCGGAGTTCCGCCCCGCGAGAACGAGCCGCGCGACGAGTGTACCCTCTCGCGAGAGGACTTGGACGATAATCTTACTTATTTCATAGGCGACGGGCATGTGCTTTATATCTCGATTAGGATTTCCACGTTCGAACCTCGCGAGTCTCGCGAGAGAGAAGAAGGAAGAGAGGGAGGAAGGGAGGGAGGGAGGGAGGCTCCTCCGACGCGAAGCGAATTTTATCCCATCGCGCGGGCAGCCGATAGTTTTATTTATGTTACGTTACGTGTATTTTTTCTCGGGATGGTATTTTGTCAGACGGTGTCAAGTCGCGCGAGTACAAATCAATCGCGAACAACGGTCGGCGACGAATTCGAGATCCGTGGGGCAGGTGGTTCGATATCGTCTTCTTCTTGCTCGAGATGTAATCGTGACGAATCGACCAGTCTTTCCTCCGCGAAGGAGCAAGCTGACGCTCCTTCGCATTGAGAAAAAATGCCTAAAAAATATACGAACGAATTTTAAATCGACGTCTTTTCGGCGAAAACACTACGCTTCGTCGCGGTTTCTTAAATTGAATTCTTATAACCGAGAAATTGATCGAAAAATAAAGTCTCGTTGTCTGTTTATATTTACTTGATATTAGTTTTGTGGAAAGGGTAATACTAAACCTGTCGTCGACGAATGTTTTTCCTACAATATTTTTCTACGATACCGAGCGGAAATAGGAAATTGGAGTCAAGTCATTGTGTTACGAGGAACTCGGCGATTGAAATTTACAATGACGCAACGTCGTTTCTTTTTATCAGGATTATTAATATTAATAACGAGACTTCTTGCTGCACACGATCGAATCGATCCTCATCAGGATCGCCGTTTAATCGCGCGAGGCAATTATCGTCGCGAGCACTGACGTAAGGATCAAAGATAAAAATTGATATTCCGTCCATGGCGTTGTCCCGAGGCCAAGCTTCGTTCACGACTTCAATTTGGATTGCACGAGCGTGTTTGCAACGAGTAAGTAGTTTGTGTAATCGAGACGCAGCAACAGCGGAACGACAGAAATCTTCTTTTCTGTACATATAGAATCTGGCCGTCGTTGTCGTCTACGAATTGTAATTACCAAGAATGTACTATTTCTCGTTATTCGTTTGTACATTTATTATTATTATAAATAATGTTATTAGACGTAGATTATAATTAGATCTAATAAATAAATTACTTTTGTATGATAAAAATCAAAAGATACCAAATTGCGCGCGCGCGCGCGTGAGAAATCAGGTTATTGGTGTCAGCGTAATCGTTATTATATGTATAGTTGTACAACTATATTCTTTCTCAAGTTTTACTAACTCTCAAAAATCACGCGCGTATGTAAAACTCTATAAGAAAGCTAGAGTCACAATCAATTAGCTTGTTGCAAAAGATTTGTCGTTTTCATCAAGCTTTGTATTAAATAAAATTATAAAACTAAAATTCCTTAAAAAGAAAATCAAAAACTCTTCTTGGAATTTCGTGGCGGTAGTTTCGCTTCGATTTTGTTGAAATTCTGTCTCGACAAATATATATCTTTTGCACCAATCTGATATTTTGATTTAAATTCCAAATATGAAAGAAAAAGAGAGACAGGAATAGGAACTCTCCACTTATTGCTCACATCTTATTCTTACGTATCTCTTCTCTTTTGTCTTGGGAATTTCCAAGTGTTTTCAAATTTTCTTTCGCCTTTTCGTTCTTCTTGCAAGGAACGAGGAGGATTAGGGACTCGTTCGAGAGATGAATGCAGGAGGAGTGAGGAAAATATATAATAGAATTAATTTTGTGACGATTAGACGTTGAATTTGGTGTTCCACGACCATTCCACTCCCACACGCCATTGCACTCGCGCGCGATACTGTGTTGCGACACAGATGTTATTACATGCGATATTATTACTACGCGTTTATCGGCCACATGCACTACGATGAACGACGTATATGTATGCGTGTATGTGAAGACGGCTCCTGCGCTGATATGAAAACGAGTTTTTTTTTTCGACGAATTAAGAGCTCACTTCGCTTCTCGGGTTATCAAAATGTTAACTTGCACGATAGAGCATGTGTAGACGAATTAGCGATAAATTAAGCGCGACGAGGCGCGATTTACATGAATTATTACGATTCCAAAAAGGATAGATAATTATAATTCCAGACTGCGGCGTGAGATAAAAGATCGCGAGGCATTTGCGAAGGTAAGTAGTGGAGGTCCGTCGTAAGAGGATAGCTGTAAATGCCAAAAATAAAAATCTACCGTACGCTATATTATAATAAAACTTTTTTTTTTCAACCAATGTAGTAAAATAGAAAATACGGCGCGCGCCGTATAGTTTTTTACATATGTACAATATCATTCAATATCAGACACACAGATTTCGACAGAGATCTTCTCCGTTCTTTTAGACTTAGGACGAATATAAAAAGATACGCGGCGCATACCGATGAATACCGCGAGTCTTGCGGGCCCCGATGAGATAAAACTTACATTCTACGTTAAAGCAACACCTATATCGAATCTCGCCGTCGAGACAACGAGCTCGTTAATTGAACGGTTGTATGTAATACGTACTGCCGTCGCGTGTGTGCGTCACCTATTAATTAAGTACAGGTCGTTCATTACGGCGTAACGCACCGTCGCGGTCGGCGACACCGCCAGGTAATAATACGACGAGATGCGAATGCCGCAACCGTCGACGGATCGCAATCGCCGCCGGCATAATTGTACGTTATTTTCCGATGCACTAAAGTCTCAATCACAGCTTCGGCCGCGTTGCGGACGTGTTTTCTCTGTCACGTTCTCACGGTGCACAACAGCGGTATGTCAATTTATCGTATAAGGAACTAATGGCCCATCGACGTTCTCGTAGACTTTGCGGCTCGCCGTATCGATTGTTTCGTAATTTTAAATAACACGATAATAACACGATGGATCGCGTACGAATAAAAGAGATCTTCAAATGCTCGCTAATTCGTTTTTAATTCTTCCTTTATCTAAAAAAAATACATTTTTTTCACGAGCGGATATTAACATTTTTATCCATATTTTTGAGAATATTATCATTCGACAAACAAAAGTAAAAGCATCGTCCCTATTTATTCGTAAGATCCAAAGTATAATAAAATCGCTTGGTAAATGCTTTGTTAAAGCGCAATATGTCGTTAATAAATTATTTCAAAACAGACGAGCAATATTTCCTTCAAGCAGTATAATTTTTGTCTCCAAGAAACGTGGCAAATTGTCATTATCACGCTGAAATTGTTCGCAATGACGGATTCCCTCCGCGCGCATCGAAACCAGTTTGCCAGTAACGTACATTATTCCAATTGCACAACAATTATTAACGTTACCGAGCTCTATTTGACGATACAAATTCGTTCTCCCGTGCAACTCTACGAGAGACTAACGATTCGCATCTTCTGTCTCAAGTCGAATGTCGACTGATCGAGCACGAAAAACCCCTCGAGGCGTTTAAAAAGTTCAAAACGTCTAAAAAATTAGACCTTTCAGTATTCCCTTACATCCGCATTACCTCGGAATTCTTTTTTTCTTTCCCTAGGTGGATCAAGGATCTCCGCTCATTCGTTCCTCCTCTCCGAGCGGTTTCCGTTCCGATCAGACCTCGAGAAGGTTGTTCTGAATGAAAGAGTTTCTCTGGAGAACCACGTCTTGTTCCACGCGATATTTCCAGAGGCAGGCAATCATAGCGGTCAAGGAGAGTATCATTGCTATCAGACTGCCCCATTGCGCGGCCATCTCCACGTTGGCAGCTGTGAAATGCGCGCTCTGAAGGACCTCCAATACCTGTTCCGGAACCTCGTCTGTTCCAACCTCGAGCCAGATAAGCGGAAGAATCGTGCCGTCTTTCAGTTTCCCGAGGAACGGTACGCCGATCGCCCTTCGCACCTCCAGGTTCACTTGCAGCCTCGACCAGCCGGCCATGGCGACCGCCAGGCGCTGAAAACAGAAATTTAATTTGATTTTTATTCGCTCTCGGATCATAAAATTAGCAAAAGATGGGAGATGACGTTGCTTCCAAATTTCTTTACATGAATTCTAATTAAAACTGAAAGCCACTAGCAGAGTTCTAATTACAATAATTTAGATGTAACGATTTATTATCTAGCGTAATAAATATTTAATAATAATAATTAAAATTTTAGTATCGACGTACCGGATGTAGGTCTACGAAACTCTCGTGATCTTCCTGCCGTGGATTCAAGCCATCTATTTGCTCCAGCAGGGACTTGTCGGCGCCATAAAAATGCGGGAACGACGAGAGCAAGGGCGAGCCAAAGCTGCACGCGGACATGTTGAAGAGTCCCGTGGGCGGGCAGACTCTCGTGCCGTGTACTTTTTGGCAGAAGCACTCGTTTTGCTTGTTCGAAAAGTTATATGCATCCGGGGTGAATTTGTATCTGAGATAAAATAAAATCGTACGTGTTAGACATAATCTTCAATCAGTTCTCTATCTTCCAACAGAAAACTGATCGGAAGGATTTGTTGTTAACGCAAGAAACGAACGATTCGAAATTTAAGAAAATATATTATTATTAAATAATAGCAAAAAATCAAATTTTAGAATATATTTTTTGAAATTCTTTCGAGGACGATTGGAAATATTCAGGAATAGTTTTATCTTTCTTTAAAGATCGACACGTTTGAAATTGAATCGTGGCACATCATGCGGAAGGTTTACATTTTTTTTGTTTACCTTAGGGAAGGCATGCCGTAAGTGATCACTTGTTCGGTGAAATGGAAGGGTAGCTGCCTGCAAATGTCCTTAGAATACACGTAGATAGGTTTGCTTGTGTCCTCTATCACGTTGGGCGGAAATGTGGTGCCGTCGGAGCCCCTGACCTTATCGCATCGCTCGTCATCCCAAATGTGCCGGTCGTCCATCCCGTTCACTCGTTCGATCATGCCGAGATTTTCCATGCCTTTCGATCCCGTGTGCATCGTGATGCGATCCACATCGATACCATTTTTCTAGAAGAAAAACGCGCGTTTTACATTAATCGTGACTGAATAACCGTGTGTTATCTCGTCAGAGTTTCCCGTTTCCCGAAAGAAATTATCTCGCTTTTTGACGCGGCGATAAAATTATCTTTCGTGGTATTCACTTAGCTTTCATGAAAATGTAAGGCCTACAGCTACAAAATAAATATTTGAAGTATATTTCTTAAAGAAGTAAAATTTTTCATAAATTTTTCATTTTTATAAGACGTCTTATGTCTCGATTTTAGACATCGCGTGTTGCCCGGGACAAAACCCTACGCGATTAAACGTACCATGGCCATTAAGCCGAACTTTTCGAAGGGTATCTTCCGCTGGAGCATCATCAGCGGCCTGGCCATTTCGAAGAGCTGAGTGTCGTATCCCCAGAGGAAACCGTCGGCGGTCACGTTGACGAACGTCGACTCCCCCAGACTCGACAGCACCGTGTGAACGAAGAATCGCACCGCGAAGCCGAGGTCCCGGACGTACGCAGTGGTGAACATCAACGGCACGTTCGGCACCACGATGGCGTCGTTGCCGGGTCGGCCGCCCACCCACTCGAAGGACCTCTTGTCCTGGTAGGTGACCGTGCCGTTATCGTGCAACGCCACGTTCTCGCGACTCAGGGTCTCGTGGTACTCGTAGGGACCGAGCTCCTCGACGCGCAGCTTGCTCGCCACCCCCGCCTGGAACTCGTCCACGTTCGTGTAATTGAAGATGCGGATGTTGTACTTGATCCTGGTGGGCGGACGCTGCCACCAGTCGAAGGCGCGGGTGCCGTTGCGCAGTTCCATCTGCGACAGCACGTAGTCGTTGAACGCGTCCGTGTACCAGAACGCGTAGAAGACGGCGGAGCTCATCGCGAAGACGCCGCAGTAGATCCAGGCGCTCCAGAAGCGAAGACGATGGCTGCGCCCGCAACGTCCGATCGCCTTCTTCTCTATGTCCAGCTCGGTCATCGAGATCGTCATGCCGATTGCCAGGGTAACCGGGTGAAAGAAACGATTAATCGCTCTCGACGCTAATTGCCGACGCTAATTCTCAATCCTCATCGAGGATCAGAGAAGACGATTTAATCTTGATTAAATTTCTAGGATCTCGAGATTGAGGATCTGGAAAGTTCTGTCTCTCCGAAACCGGAGTTGTTGATCTGAGCACTCTCCGTCGAAGACAAACGGCTGGACCGTCTCCGACGCGTTTGAATGGAAATCTCAATCGCGACGCAAACAGATAAGCCAACGGGGAGCGTCACCGTCGACGTACGACGTTTTCGACGAACTGGCCGGTTGAGCCACGCCGACCGCGTACAAAAATCTCCCCGCCTTTTTTAAAATCCGACGATAACCTTGCCATGCGGTGATGACCTCTTGATGGCCAACACCTCCGATATACAGCTCGCGGGGAGTTCGGAGACGAGCGCGCGCACTTAGGGCCTCCCTATCTCTGTTCTCGCCCCTCTTCAAGTATTCATCCGTCCGAGGAAATACCTGAGGATCTATCGCGTTTATCTCTCAACAAACGGAACTCTCCGAGACGCTTCCGAAAGATCATTCCTCTTCGGACGTATATCTCGCACGTCGTCTATATGATACTCTAAATACTCTAAATCTTATCGGAAAAGTGTCATGCGAGTTGACATTTTATTTCGGGTCAATTGCTGAACAGCACAACATTTCGAAAGAGCCTGAAGAGTGTTTGGAAGGAGGGAAGAAAATGAAAAATTGGAATCAGAAAAAATACTAAAATGACTATCAAGGTCATCGCTGACTCGACTATCGCGGGTTGATTTACCCTCCAACCGCGGTATCCAGAACTGCGAGAGGCAGACAAAGAAACGAAGAAAAAAAAGAGAGAGAGAGAACTAAAGAGGGGAGGAAGATTTATCTTGGCACCCGCACCCGCGAGTGTGGACACAGCGCGTGTCATCCGATTCATTATCGCTCGAGTAAAAATTGAAGGCTATACTCCGACTGGGGGGATCGTACGACACATTTTATCGGCGCCAGACGAGAAAAAACATGATTCTAGATATCTTCCCATCCAAGGGAAGTCGAGGGGACGTGTGAGCTTGTGGCTCAAGGCTTAACGGTTGCACGTACACATAAGGGGAAGCGAATTGGATGAAAAATCCGGGGAGTCACAACAACAAACGTCACGTTCATGAACTTTTATTCGGCCGAGTGTTTTTGCATTTCATTCTATTGACCGGTATTCATAGTCGGATATCTTATATTTAAGATTGTCTTAAGTTTATCTTTAGACTCGCTGTACGACTCGATTCATTGGCTACGAGGTATCTAAAGATGAACTTGAGACGATCTTATAAGATCCGACTATAAATACCGGTCTAAGGGCCGCTTCGACCAAGCTCCGATTAACTCATTGATTAGTCCATTGGAAATGACCATTCGCATTTGCTCGTGAAGTAGATTGACAAATGCGATTGGTCATTTCTAATGGACTAATCAACGATTAAGTGAATCGGAGCTTGGTCGAAGTGGCCCTAAGACTTAAAGAAGTATATTTCTCTTTTTTGCACTGTAAAGCTTCCCGGCAATAAAAATTTCCTAATAATAACAATCGTGCATGTCGGTTGATTATATAATAAGAAAAAAGAAGACGGCTCCTTCCATCAATTATATCATAACTCGTATCGCGCTGTATGTTGTGTAATTATGTAGCGATTAGCGTCGTAATAACAGCGTGAGAAACCTCGGTCTAATTTTATGTAAATGAAATAATTGTTTTGTCTATCTTTGAAGTAGAATCATGCGCGAGACGCGTGAAAGAATAAGCTCCGAAAGGGTGAGATTCCATGGAGGCAACCCGAAGATGTCACAAAGTTGAGCGAATTTTGCTCGATATGTAATATTAGCGAAAAAAAATCTCAAGACCTTTACAATTAAGATATAACAATTTTCTTGTAAGATCTAAGCGAGAATCAGCCATGAATATAAAATAAAGCTTGTCATAATATAGATAATAAGACTTATATAAGCCACTGTGTGCATTCGCATGTCAAGATGATTGATGATTTCTGAGAAATCTATTCAATGTTTATAGCTTGCTCGATTATGTTTTCACGGCGCGCCTCGATTAATAAATTCAAATTTAACAAAAAATAAATAAAATTGAATAACAGAAAAAAAAATTAGCGTTACTACATATATTAATGATTGCCAAACATATTTAGTTCCGAGAATATATTCTTTTTTCTAAGACATTTGCATGATTGCATATTTCCGAAATTTATTCAAATTTGTCTGTGTGAGTTTCTGTATATATACAATATATAATTAAAAAATGCTAAAGAAATGTTTATTATATCGATCTGTAAATATTTCAATGTCTAAGACTGAATATATTGTTTAATTTCATACTATTCCAGAGAGTTTGTCGTAATTTATTTTTACAATACTGACATATATATATATATATATAACATTTGGCATAAGTAAATAATTCTATAAAATAATATTTCAATAATTAAATAAAAAATGCAACTGTGTATTATTTCTTATAAACGTCTCATGTAAATGTCCTTTCTCTCGCGAATGCCCAACTCGGTCGCGCGTGAAAAGGAACGGATCTCCTTAAAAGCGGAGGTCTTCCATACACATCCCCTTTTAAGGCTTCCTGTAGTTCGCAAACAGTAATGCCATGCGATTTTGTGTACGTACAAGTATGTATTTACATGTTTTTTTCCGACGCGTGCTAATTGCCCGACGGCCCCGACGCGTGACATCAAACACACTTCTATTCGCGTTTTCTATCATAAAGTATTGTTGTGTTATGACTAGCGGTTGGCCTCTTCACCCGCGTCATATCCCCGGCATCCCCCTGCGCCACGTAAATCCCTATTACGTTGTCCTTAACGGCGCGCCGCGCGTCATACGATGATAAGCGAGCCGCTCGCTTTTCTTATCTGGTCGCGTGCACGCGATTACGCAAGGGTGGCGAGATCTCGGTCGGGCCCGCCCGGGCCTTAATAACGTCCGATAAAATGTGCGCGCCGATTCGTCTATATACAACAATAAAATGCAAAAAAATATCACGTTACGATAACGCTGGACGGCGACCGCGACGGCGCGGCGGCGACGGATTCGACAGTTTGTCGAGGCTCAATCGAATGTCGTAATGCCCGTGATAAGCCCGAAGCGCGACGATAATAAGCTCGACGTGAGGATTTACGAGGGACCAGATACATCAACGATTTTTAACGATATGCAGTTTTCTGCAAATTCGTAAAAATATCCCCCGCAATATTTTCCCCCGAGATAAGAAAGACGTAGATAAGATTGACGATGGGATTTACGTACTGCGATTTTTCTTGCAAGCTCGTCAAAATCTTTCCTCTATTTTTCGTCTGACGCGGAACGCGGAACGCAAAAATAATCAATATAGTAACATCGACCGTGCACTCTTGCAACATTTCTTGTATTCTGTCTTGTCGCATCTCTTTTCTAGAAAAAAAGATAACTGATAGCTTCAGAAAAGATGCCTAAATAGCATATCTTGTCACGTATAAAATATTGTCAACGTCTCTCGTTGGATTTTTAAATAATCTAAATTATGGCAGACAGGCAGACACATCACGATAAGAATTAATTAAATTCGAAGTTTTAAAATTCGAAGTTTTTGATGAGCTCAAAGGTGAATGGTCTGACCAGGGTCACTGTTATGGCGGCAGAAACTTCGATACTTCCAGTCGGGTCGTCCCGTTCCTTCCACAACAAATCACTTAAATTAACGATTTCGTCTCTTCGTCGCTTAAAAGAAAAAAAATTATCCGCGTAATTTACGATCGATCGCTACACTTCCATGTCACGTGGGAAAGAAGTGAATCACGAAGGATGATGAAACGGATGGTAGAATTGCGATTTAATTATCCTATGTAAATGTACATTTGTAACAAGTGACATTTGCGACTTGTCGAGCCTGGCGAACCCGCGCATTATGATAAATACAAAAATCGTTAGAATAATTCTTTTCCGAGCAGCATTTGTACTGTTCTCCGTCGTTAGTGCTAGCTGGCTTCGCCATTAGCCCGACTGTTAAAAAAATTATCAACAACTGCGCCTTTCCAATTATCTAGGCTGAGGCTATCGTGCTTCCGGGACACGGCTCTATCGCCAGAGTTTTCGAACGGACGACTGCGTCGTCTTCCGTGGCGTATATCGACTTCGACTCCTGTTTCTCCTGTTCACTCTGCCATTGTACCTGCAATGCAAAAAAACGCGATAAATTCCTCGTAGATTTCATAAAATTATACAAATATCTAAAAAAAAAACCGTAGTTATTATATCTGTTAAACTATTTTAGGTGGTTTGTGCCCTCGATATTAAATATATTAAAGCACCTTCTGTTTGTGCTGCTTGACGGCCTCAAGGCACCTGTCCATAACCATTTTTTCTGTTAACGTGCCGTCCTCCGAGGCGTAGGCCGCCGCTTGCCAAGTGACTCCGAGTTTCGCCAACTCTCGGCCGGACATTCCCTCCGTCAGATCGGCCATTTTGCTGCACAAAGAACTGTAGTCAAACTGCGCGACCTTCAATCTCTTCTTACCCTCGATCGCTGGTTGGAGAACGTATTTTTCAAAGTAGAGGCGGACCAAACGCTCGCGCTCCTCGCGGCCTGGAAGACGGAATTCCACCATCTCGTCCAATCGGTCGTTCACCGCCCAGTCAAACTGCTCTGGCGTGTTTGACGCGAGCACCAGCATGAACTTGTTGCTTTGCTCGCCAGTTCTGTATAGGAATGCATTCAGCATCGCTCGAAGATCTTCCGAGATGTGTTCGCTCGAGCGTTTTCTCAGAAACGCGTCCGCCTCGTCGATGAACAACAACAGTCCCTTACGGGACGTCAACGCCCAATCGAACACTTTGTGAATGGCGGTGACGCCGTCTCTGCCCAACGGCGCCAGATCGCCGCCCGTCACGATCGCGTAGTCCATGCCCGAGTGTTCCGCTAGCTTTTTCGCGAACATAGTCTTACCCGTGCCTGGCGGACCGTGCATAAGTATGTTCCTGTACATGCCGCGATTGTACTTCGTGTTCTTCGTGGCTATCGCGATGTCGCGGAGTCTCTCCTCGAGCTTCGGCGCCAGGATCACGCCGGACAGCGCGTCAGTTTGTTTGGTCTTTAGCTTCTTAACCGCTTGAATGGGGTGTCGAACGGTATCGAGAACCGTAAATCTCGAGGTCTCGCGCACCAACGACGGTTTTCCTAAGCGAGACTCGATGTAGCGTGTCGCCACGCTGGTCGAGCCCTTGGCAGTGTATATTCCGAAGGCTACGAGAGACAGACCGCCCGCCGCCGCGAGGATCTTATCCCAATCCTCCAGCAGAGCTTTGGCACCCGAGCCTAATACTGAACCAGCTGTTCTGGAAAATATAATTGTGAAATGAAATTTATAGCTGTAATAAAACATACGCATATGAGTAATAAAATAACTTAAATAACAATTACTTACTTTATCGACTCTAAAACAGTAATTCTCTTTTCCGAGGCTTTTAATCTAATCTGCTCCAGATTGAGATCCTGATTCTCTCTGTCAATCTTCGCTTTGGCTTTCAATTCCGCCTCCAGTTTCCTCATCTCGTTCTTATGCCTCAGTTCCATCTCGTGCTCTATCGTAGCTTTTCTCATAGCTTCTTGCTTGGCTACCGATTCCTCTTGTCGCCTTAGATTCTCATCGTTCATCTTTTGTTGCTGGAACAATTGATCCTCATAGCGCTTTCTAGCCAATTGGTCTTGGTACTGTGCTCTCATTTGATGCTGCTTGGTCTCTTCCTGCATAGTTTTCCTTCTTTCCTCACCCTCCACTCGTTTCTGCTCTGACTTTAGCTGTTCAATGCTGGCTTCGTATTTTTTCAACTCGGTCTGCAACTCCACCTGCTTCGTGGTTTCCTGTAGCTTGGACAGGTCCAAGGCTTCTTTCGCATGTTCTACGTTAAAACAAGACTGTATTTTAGATTTTTTAAATTCTTAGAATTAAAAGAAAACATAAAAAGTAAGTTGAACCGAGATTAAAGCTGATCAGTCTGCAGATCGAACATCGTTAGTGTTTTAAGCAATAAATAAAAAATAGAAAAGGTATATACTCAATTTATAACTATTCCAATATTTTTCTCACAAATCAATATTATTAAATCTATTAGCAATACTTATATTCTCTCTACAAAGTATCAGATGCAATTATATCAATTTTTTACAACAATATTCATACATAATTTTGAAAAAGACGTGCAGGTTTTATTTACAAAAAAAATCTCAACGACAAGTATGATATTCGACAAGCTGACAGTTAAAATGCAGCGGAATGTCATCGATCAGACAACATCGTTCACGAAGACTCGAGTCCTCGGCATTTCAAAGAAATCTCCGTTCGCCGGATCGATCGACGAATTCTCCGCGAAAAGTTGCGTCATTCCGCGCGCACGAGAGAGAGAGAGGCAAAGTTCTCCTCGTGCGCGCGTGTCCTAACCTCGAAAATCGCCCGCTTATGTAACCGCGCGCGCGGCTTTTCGCGTAAAGTGCGCGAAACCAGGGTGAAAAAGGCATCGTACTGGATCGTTCGAGTTCCTTGGCAGCCGCAGCGGCCCGTTCCAGCGCGGCTGAGTCGAATCTGTACGCCTCCATTTGAGAACCGATCTTCGGCGGCGAACCACCGCCTCCGCCACCACCGTCGCCCGCCGGCGGTGGCGGCTGCACGAATTGCGTGAAATCCTGCGGCTGCGAATTCCGGTACCCGAATAACCACGACATTTCTCTTGCTGTTTACCGGCGTGCCCCGAGCGAAAGGTTACACTTGACGCGCTCTGGCACGCGTATCCCGGAGTGTCTTGTCACGTGTACGCCGCTCCGACCGCGCCGACAGCGGTGAATTGCCGATGAATGCGCAGAATCCCGACTCACGTCACGATGAGTTTCGGGATGTGTAGTCACTAGTCGGTGCGTTCATAAAAAGTTGCATCAGGGTGCCAGACTCATAATAGGGACTCTAGAGTACACGGCTGTTCGCTGCTGTGTGCGCGCGCCGTGCTAGATGGTGAGGGGGGTTCCAACGTCCACGAAATAACAGTATTGTGTCGATCTACAATTCAAACGCGTGACGATGGCATTGACAACTGCTTTTCACGCACGTGTTTTCGTCCGGCGCTACTCCAACGGCTGCGCCGTTTTGCATAACGATATCCCTAGCTAGTAAAATTGTCATTAAAAAGTTAGGGCCAATTTCACCAACCACAGTTAATGCCATTGCACGTAACAAAGTTTTAGTTTTAATCGTAAGGCCGTAAGAAAATAGACCAATCACACTTGATTATTCTTCAAGCGCGAGGAGAATAATCGACTGTGATTGGTCTATTTTCTTACAACCTTACGATTATGACTAAAACTTTGTTACGTGCAATGGCCTTTAGCTTAACCGACGGTTAAAGTTAACAGGATTGACCAATAGAAAGCAGGGTGATTCATTTCTATTGGTCAATTCTGTTAACTTTAACCATCGGTTAAGCTAAAGGCCATTGCACGTAACAAAGTTTTAGTCATAATTGTAAATCCGTAAGAAAATAGACCAATCACACTCGATTATTCTTCGAGCTCAAGGAGAATAATCGACTGTGATTGGTCTATTTTCTTATGGCCTTACAATTATGACTAAAACTTTGTTACGTGCAATGGCCTTTACAAAGTTAAGGCCTTCACACATAAAATCGCGTAAGAACGTAAAACGTAAGCGTAAGAAAATCGACCAATCCCAATCAAGTATTGTGCTGTCCGTAACCACAGTAGGGGGAAATACTTGATTGGGATTGATCGATTTTCTTACGCCTACGTTTTACGTCCTTACGACATTTTATGTGTGAAGGCCTTAACTGTGGTTGGTGAAATTGGCTCTAGAGAATAGGCTATAGGCTTTCTGCCACCGAGTGCGCCCTAAAGCCCATTATGCATGGGGAAAAATTTAATTGGCTGTCGTATTCTTCGGCCGTCATTATGCACAATGTGCTAGTAGCACTGTGCATAATGGCGGCCGAAGAATACGACAGCCAATTAAATTTTTCCACCGGGTCTGGAATGAAACGTTTTTTCTTACTGGTTTATATGTAATGCTATACTTATGGCTAGACGCAATGTTTGATTTTTTAATTAAAAAATACATAAATAATCGTATTCTAATTTACGATATGGAGCTTATAGACTATAGACTATATATGTAAAATAAACAATACCTCTCTAGTGGCCGAGAGGGGAACTCTCGGAGTTTCCCGCGCTCTCGCCAATCGCGGGAAACATGCATCGAATCCCCCACGGGCGCCGACTATCGATATATTATCGATGATCTCACCGTTCGTGGCAACGTTCCGACGGCTGCGGTGAGTGTGCTCTTTTCAAACATGGGGAGGTTATCCGTTTAGAGGCAGTACTATGTGGGATCTCGGTAGTCGCGGCGCCGTGGTGTTGTTAAGTGTGACGTGTGGGTGCGTGCTGATATACAACGCCTGGGGCGCTATCCTGGCGCTGGCGTTCACCTTGCTTCTGGTGGTGTACGCGTGCTACTCCCTGCTCGTCAACGACAGTCTGCTGTCGCCGCACGCGTATCACGTTCTCGGTTACCTGCGGGAGGCGATTCACGAGCTCGGCGCGGCCCTCCGTGTCGTCCACGTCCACGGTACCGGTTACGTGCGTAAGCTCTGGCACAGTGCGAGCCGTTGTTACCGCGAGCGTTTCCCTCCGTTCAGGATGGACAGGCGACGCGCGAGCAATTATCAGCTCAGCAGCGACTCGTACGCTGCCAAGCGCGGAGAGTCGCCGTCGTTACCGTCATCGCCATCGTCGTCGTCGTCGTCCAGGTTTGGCTTGATCGATCAGCTGAGCCCGATCCCGTGCGTTCCTCATCGTTCGCGCGTCAACGATGCGCTCGGGACGGACAGTAGACTGTATCACGCCGGTGATTACGATTGCACGTCGCAGCGACAGCAGCAATCTATCTGTGGCAAGCACACCTCTACGCCCGTCTTGAAACCCGTCGACAAAGAGAAGAACCCCCGGAACGGCGATCTGATCTCGCAGTCGCATGGCATATCCAAGAAGATTCCATCAATGCACGCTCAGAATCATACGCTGAGCCGCGGGGAGAATGTCACGCAGTTCAGTCCCGAAGGTTCTCCATGGGGTATGAGTATCAGCCCCAAGATGCGCCCTAGACCAGCCGGAGTAAAAACGGTCCAGACAGTCGCTGGGCCACTGTTAGCATCCACGAGATACAATATTGATCCCAAGTAAATACACCCTTGTGTATACATAATTTAAGTATATGTTTTTTTCTATTTCTTGTTCTAATATTCGTATTATTTTTATTACTTCTACAAACACTTGTAGGATTATAACAAATCTTGCGTGTATTTTTATGAATCATGTATTAAGTAATTATATTTTTTTGGCATTGTTATACTGATTCTATTTCCTTTTCGAAATGCAGGGTATACACGGACGTATCATCGCCGGGTCTTACAACAAGGTTGACCAAGTATGCCACGGAAGCAAAGAATAAATTAATTCATCAATCTCAGTACGGCACTGGACAATTTCCAAAAGTTAATCTACATGCAAACCCGATTCCTCTGTTGAATGCCAAGTTGACGAAGATGAGGATGCCTGTGACGGTCAGAGTGGCGCCGCCGGATGTGACAAAATATTCTCCACCTGAAAGGCAAAAGATTCTGTCTAATATTTGCCACACGGAGAACAGATCGCCCACGAGCGTTGTCCAGGTCTTGCGAGAGATATCGTTGAAACGACACGCATCGACGGAGGATGTTAGCTTTGACGTCCCTAAAAAGCAGAGGACAGACTACTTTAACGAGGACAGAGAAATGATTCTAGAAGAAAACAAGAAACGAAGTAGGGATGAATCATCTAAATCAGACGAGGATCTTTCTCCCCAAAGTAAATCTGTCAGACCTGCAAAACGTACAAAAACCCAATCCTGTTACGATATCTTAAACTCTTTGAGTTCTAGCGCCCATACTGCTGCTGGAGTTAAAAGAAAAGCAGGTAGGTATCAAATTTTATTTAATTATATATCAGCAAATTGTTCGATGTACATAGATATATTTATCAACGTCAACATGTTTGTTTTTACAGTTGATTTCTCGCGCAGCGGTACACCCGACTTTGAAAAGCATTTCAAATCTCTGGAAAGCACACGGTCTAGTAGCTCACCTATTGTGCCACAGTCTCAGATTATAGAGGTTATAGATTTAGACGATGGTAAATCTGAATTTAAAGAAGTATATACGAAAAATCCCGAGATTCCTAATTCTAAGAAAGCAGAGGAATTTCCTCTGGTAAAAGGAATATTGAAATCATCGAATAAAGGATCAAGGCTCAGTTTGGAGAAAATAGGGCCTGTAGTTCATAAGAATGTGAGAAGTACTAGTGAAACTGATAACAACAAATCTGTTGCGCCAAAATCCATTAAATTGACGGATAAACTATTTATGAGAGCTGAACCTGAACGGAACGAAGAGTTGAAGTCGCTCGTGGAGGAACCGGGTAATATAAAAGTCAGGTTTGCGACGGACAATGTGGAAGAAATAAAGAAAGAGGACATACGAAATATGAGGCAAAACAGTATGAAAGCCAGACTTCAAAGTATGTTTAATGCAATATCAGGAAAGGGTAAGTAATTTATAACATTGTATGTCAAGTGTGTGTAGAAAAATAACAATATTTCTTATATATTAAAGGATCTAAAGAAACACATTTTATTTTTCTTCGTCCATTATTTTTTCTTATCTTGACTTGTATAACAATTGTTTTATTTGCATTTTTAGCAGAGAACAAAATCAATCCGGATGTCGTGATTCAAGCGGACGACATTAACACAGTTACACCACCGGTCACACTTTCAGTCACACTTCCAGTCACACTTCCAGTCAGTTGTGCGACTCTCAACTCCTCGACAACCACAACAAATATCAATACCACACCGCTGTCCACCGCGGCCATTGTACCGAGTGGTTTCTCTTCGTCGAGGCCTAGTACGAGAATCGATACAAAATCGGACGCAGCTTTACCGAAAATCACGTCGCCAGCGCAATTGAATGTGCCAGCAAAAAATACTCTCGAAGCGAAAGAAACGAATTTAACCGCCAAGACGATTGGAACTACGGAGCAAACGAAAGTTGTGTCAATCGCGCCTGCAGTTACGAGCACGAAGTCCTTAGAAAAATCTTCGACTCCAAGTATAGTAGCACCGACTTTCACTTTTGGCAAACCAGCCACAGAGATGCCAGCTGCGACATCGAACAGCACTTTGCCGAGCTTTGGCACTGGTATTACATATAGTAGCAATACTTTTACGCCAACTTTATCAAAGTCTACTAATTTCTTGGTAGTCGACAAAGCGCCATCGAGTTCAACATTCGCACCGATTAATCCTAGCACTGCGGCTGAAGGAAAAATTGAGACGAATAAAATCTTTACTGCAAGTGCTATCATTAGTTCGCCCAGTACCGGGAATACTCAAACTACTCCTACTTTTGCTTTCGGTAGCAACAAACCCGCCTTATCTCTCGTGACGCCCACTCAAGTAGCTGTATCAACCTTGCCGTCCCAATCACCCAGGACGACATTATTGCCGGTCAATACAACTACTGCAACTAGCATCGCCGGTTTTAACAACGTTGTAAGCAATAGCACATCGAGTAGCGTTACAACATCGTCCGCGATCGCACCTTTATTCAGTTTCGGAAGTAATAATACCGCTTTGCAACCTGCAAAATCGGATAACTTCATGTTTAATCAGCCTAGCAGTAACGTTCAACCGAAAATGAACGCTTTTGGAAGTCTTGCAAACAGTGGAGCAACATCATTGTCGCAAGTTACGACTAACTCTTTCAATTTCACGCCCAACACTTCGATAACAACCGCCGCAAATAATTCGTTTACCGCGAACACCACGACTGCCGCAGCATCGACATTCGGACCGTTGAGCGCGTCGACGTTCTCGTTGGGCACGACGTCCGCTACTTCCTCGATATCTACTCCATCCCCCAGTAAACCTCTATTCGTTTTTGGCGCTTCCAATACTTCAAGCACGACGTCCTTGGCTCTACCAGCTACAATTGTTAACAATACGAGCAGCTTGAACGCGATAAGCAACAATGCGATTCCCGCATTTGGAGCGTCCACCACTACCACCGTTCCACAATTTGGTACGCCTACGACCACAGTTTCACAATTTGGAACACCTACGACCACAGCAACGCAATTTGGAACACCTACGACCACAGTATCGCAATTTGGAATACCTACGACCGCCGTTCCACAATTCGGCGCACCCACCACATCCATTTTCGCCACTACGTCAAATACAACGACAAGCGCGAACATATTTGGAGCAAGCAACAACAGTCAGCCACTTTTCGGAGCTGCGCCAGCCTCCAAAACAACGTCAGAAACCGCTGGTATATTTAACAGCCCAACAACCATGGCTCCTTCGATTTTCGTCTCGACGACCAACGTTGTGTCGACGTCCGGCAGCACGCCTAGCTCCAGTTTGTTCTCCAATGCTAACGCTAATTCGATTCCGACTACCGCGGCACCTTCGGTATTTGGTAGCGGCACCCCGGCTTTCGGCCAGACGAAGCCTTCGACGTCTTTCGGAACGGCGAGCGGCATGTTCGGCAGCACGACGGCACCGTTATTCGGCTCGACCACGCAAACCGGCAACACGACCGCTCCCGCGTTTGGCATCCCCGGCAACGTCTCCACCACTTCCGGCTTCGACACCACGAACAACACGACGCCCGCGTTCGGGACACCTGGCGTAGGGACGGCAACGAACGTGCAGGCGGCACCGGCTTTCGGCGGTACAACCGGGATATTCGGCGCGACCGATAATAACGCACCGTCAGTTCCCATATTCGGAGCGAGCGCTACTCCGGCTACCGAAGCCTTCGGCATCTCCTCGCCACCGAGCACTTTCGGCGCGCAAAATCCTCCGAGTATCGCGTTCGGTGCCGCAAGCGGCGGCACTACGTTCGGCGACAACAAATCTCTATTCGGAGCGACACCGGCGACCGGCACGAGCTTCGGCACGTCCAATCCGCCTGTTCCGGCTTTCGGGGCTGGTAACGCTAATAACCCGAGCGGTAGTACAAATAATATGTTCGTCTTCGGGAACGCTCCGAAAGACGGCCAACAGAACCCGACGTTTCCCTTCGGATCCAACTTTAACGCTGGAAGCAACAATCCCCCGGCCGCAGCGCCCGTCCCGTTCCAGTTTGGATCCTCAGCTCCCAAACCTCCAGGTAATCAGGACTAAATTGTTTTAACATTGGCGTGATTGTAATCATTAAAAATTTAAGTTGCGCTAAAAGCATCAAACTTTAGATATAATACAAAAACCTAAATGTTTGTGAAACACTATTCACGATCGCGCAATCTTTTACTACTTTAGAAACTCTGATTGGATTATACTAATTGCATTTGCATTCTTCTGTTTTCCAGCACCAACGGGATTCAACTTCCCCACACCGTCGGCGCCTGCTACCATCAATTTCGGAACAACGACCGCGCCGCCGCCCTTCAATCCCTCGACGCCCGGCATGTTCAGCATCGGAAGCGGATCTACCGCGCCGCGATCTAGACCAATTCGCACGCGGAAACCGAGATGATGGAGAATGTAAATGCCGCCTGTCCGAGTGCATATTTTCGTTGAAATATATATTCCAAGTGTTTATTCAATTACATTGTTTTATATATGGAGGGGTAAAAAACCATATATATAGTGTGGGGTAAGTCAAATTTTTAAAAATATTTTCTCGTGTGTATAGATGCAATTTATATATTGTCCAGATTGCATCTATGCACACGAGAAAATAATTTTAAAAAATTTGACTTACTCCACTGTGGTTTTTACCCCTCCATATGTATATGTAGTGTCTCGTGTGTAAAAGACGTACATTCGACATGCGTATGTCGCGCATTTCGATATTTAATATAATTTGATAAATAAATCACATGACAGATTGCACATATTGCGGAGAGATAATATTGTGGAGTACTAGGCGGTTTGCGATCACGTTTTTAAAATGCGTTCGGTGACGGTTGCTAAGTATATCTACTTTGTATATAGTACATATCCTCTTACGAGATACTACATGCGGAGTGTCTTATCTAATTTGATCACCTGCGATATCTTTGTTACATTTAAAGGTATGGAAAAAAAGAAGTAACGAAGAAGTTGTTTCGATTAAAAAAAAAAGACAAATATTATGATCTTCATACGTGTAAACAAAATTTTTTTATTCATGTAAAAGTACTAAGAATGTAAAAAAAATTAATGATCTAATGAAATGTTTCCTACTTTGTTCTGTGTGATTCTTACATAAAATGTTAAACGTTTAAATATATAAGCTATATATAAAAAGTACTCACTTTTTAAGTCCACACCTTTAAACAATTGTTTTTTTTAATGTCTATTTTGTACGAATATGCGGAATTATTAGGAAAATTACATGAAATTATACAACAATTATATTTTTATATAAAAGTCATATTATAAAGATGTTTTCTCCATGTAACAATATGTTTTTTATATAAATATTTCTATAGAAAACTAGTTGATCTGTATTTAAATAAATAAGCTTTAAATCATTACCTGCTAAAAGAAAGGTCAATGATTTTGAGAACAAAGTCCTGGAAACAGGGACTAAAAAAAAATTTGTCCGCTAAATGTTTGTCCTTTCGAGTCGACTTCTCCGTTATACATTTCTCTATACCTGTCGAAAATAACAAACGTATTACAGACGGTCGAGTTATAGGTGAATCCTGTGTATTAGTCTGTTCACATGTGTTTTAGCCCATTATACTCGCTAGGGAAAAAATGGCATAAATTTTTCAAAAGACATCTCTAAAACTCAATGCAACTTTAAAACGCAACGACTATCGCCCGCAAGTCTCGTTGTTGCGCAATAAAATGCAACACGTGATTCAGAAATCCAACAAAGTGCAAGCTTATCTACCTGTACATTTGTAATTAACATAATGATAAAACGATGTTTTAAACGATATGTTTAAATCGGGAGTACCTATGCGCATCTATCTTTACGATTGTATCTGTATCATCCGTTTGTGTCTTAACGTTCGCTGATTCGTTACTCTCGTTATATTTGCTCCAAAAGTCCATTATTTCTATTAATTTCGAACCGTATGACACACCTCATGTTCTCCGGAAAATTTCGCATCGCAGGGGGGGTGAGTCATGCGACAGTGGCCATAACTCACTCCCGATGCGAAGTTTTCTCCACGAAAAATACAAATTGTGCTTTAAATAATGAAAATGCATTTGTTATAAGCGAGACACGGATCCCCTCCCGCATATTCTCTCTTTGCGTTACTAATGCGAGTGAAACTCTTAAAACGTTCATACACTTATACGACGAGATTTAATACGATAATCTTTCAAAGAGACGCGTGTATGCGTTGCGTTTTGTACGAAAAGAATTTTTTAAGTAAAAATTCATGTAAAACGTGAGTTGTATCCGTTATTTGATTGCCAGCTCGACGCGTTTTCTGAATTTGAGTGACGTATCTCGTCGCTTTTTTCCTGCTACACGTATACTGATATTAATCATGAGCATTAGTCAACGTTAGGCAACAAGTGCGTCGCACGCTACACACGTGGAATTGTTATGGAATCGAATACACCTTGCACTCTTCTTCCTTTAGATAGTTTTAGATATCCAGAACGTTAAGAACTATAATAACTACATTATAGATCTCTGAAATGTGTTGCTGATTAAACGAACGCTGTTCGGTTTAAAAAAAAAATTGTACATAGAGAAAGAGAAAGAGGGTCTGAATGCGTTTAAATTATTTATCGTCTCTTCAACGCGTTGATATAAGTTCGACACGTTCGAGCACGTGCTGTAATATATTGTATCTCGTAATAAAGAAGAGGAGAGCCACGTGTTCTCTCGTATCGCGCGCTATGTACATTACAATAAACAATTAAGCGTTTCGAGTTTTCTTTAAATCGTTAATAAAATTATTACTATTGAAATTCTCTTCCAGTTTCTGCGGCCCCGAAAGGTACGATCGTTCGCGTACGTTTATCCCAAATCCGAAATTTTTTTTTGTTCGGCGTGTTGACATGCTAACGTTTTCTTATTTTTCGTTATATATATACATATTTCCGATTTGAATATTCTCGCTCTCAGCTCTGCCCTTTTATTCTTTCTTTTGCAGTTATTTCTATTTTCTAGAGAGTTGTAAAAGATTACTTGAAAGTTTTAAAAATTCCTTTCTATTATACTATATTCTTTCTTTTCAAATAACATTTCTCGGCAAGGATCAGGTAAATTTTCCCCCGTTCCCCTCGCTATTGTATCATTGTACGAAAGAAACAGAAAAACCGTTGAATCCCTGTGTCCTCTGTCCCTTAGGAACAAAGCATAAGTTAAAAGAAATTTTATAACAGGTATTTGGGGGAGGTTCGTTAAGTTCAAAAGCTCTCTAGCTTTCTCGAAAGTACGACGGCGTTGACGGCGTGGCTGGCGGCGGCGGCTCGCGGCGGCGCGCGCACGCGCACGCGCGGCGGCGGCTCGGCGCCGCTCGGCCGGCGCTCGTGCGTTTCCGTGAAGGCACGGGGCGCGCGATTGGCCGCGCGGCGGCCGCTCGACGTAGGCCGGCCAATCGGCGGCCGCGTTACACGAGCGTGGCGCGATGTGTTTATCCGGTCGCCTGGGATGCACGTCCGTCGCCCGTCGATCCGTCGTCCATGTCCATTGCGAACACCAGCAGTGAGCAGGCAGGAGTTAACATCATAGTGAGACAGAAGGTACCATCCTGGTTTGCTTGTCTCTACACCACCTTACCACCATGGGTGAGACGGAGAAGCAGCCCGAACAACCCAAGGCTGTCCAGCAGAAGATGGTCATCGGTGAGCGAATAATAATCCGGAGTATACGCGCTATTATTTCCGCGGCGCGCGCGGGCGGGCGTTCTTCCCCGAGTCCCCGCGTCTACCCGATCTACGCCGCGGCGGAAGGAGATTCTCTCGGCGGCGGTCTCTCTTCCGCCGTCGCAGCGTTCCTCGTAATGGCGTCTCCACGCGCGGGAGCGGCGGCGGCCTCCGGAGCCATGTGGCCCGGCGTCCGCGAGAATCCTCGCCGGATCTCCGGCGGGGCCTCGTTCGGGCGCGTCGCGCCGGGCATCGGCGGGCGTAGCGGGCGCGAGACGACATTTTCGGCCTCCATTTTTCCATCAGCTGATGCTCCCTCGTCGCCCGACGGAGTTTCTTCGCGGCCGCGGTTCCTCGACGCGGACCCGTGCTCGCGTCCTGGCCATCGATTTTCGCCCGTCGCCGCGTCACTCGCTCGCCCGCGTCGCGTCGCGTCGCGTCACGTCGCGTCGGATCGCGTCGCATAACCTGAAAATCGACGGTGAAACGGGGGCGAAGCGAGCGAAAAAAAAATGATGCGGAGGAGATTTTCCAGAGCGTTCGGTCTTTCTCCGCCCGAGATCCATGGCGATATCTTTCCCCTCCGCGCCGGAGGGGAATCTCTCTTTCTCGCCGCGTGGATCCGAAATATCCTCGCCCGCGCGCGCCTCCACGTTTTTCGTTATGTAAGCGCGTCTCGCCGCGTGCTCCTCGCGGCGTGCCCGCTTTTGCCGCGCCTCCGAACTCGGGAGATCGACCGATCCCGCACTTCCGCCACGTGAAGACGCTCACGTTATTTCGAAAACCATCGTGTAAAGATATATATTTTGTAATTCTGTATTCTGAGACTCGAGAGAGAGAGAGACGGAATATATCGATGGAACATTCCTTTTTTTCTAGAACGATCGATGAACATCAAATTTGAGTTTGTCTCCAGAAATGTCCAATTTCTACAAACCTCTCTAAAATGCTATTATTATGCTTAATTTGTGTGTACACGTTTTCTTAAAATTCATAATAAGATCCAGTAAGTAGAACGTATTCAATCACGTCTACTTTGTTCCTAAACTGAGAAATAATTGAAGATCAAATTTGAATTATAATTTTATCTTCAGAAATATTAAATTCCTACAAAATTCTCTAAAATGCTATTAAACTATGTGTACATATCTTGTTAAAACTTATAAGATTCAATAGAATATCAATAATTCAGTCGTGTTTTACTCTTTTCCTTAAACTGAGAAATAATTGAAGATCAAATTTGAATTATAAATTTATCTCCAGAAATATCCAATTCCTACTAATCTATTTAAAATGTTATTAATTTATGTGCACACGTTTTATTAAAATTCATAAGAAGATTCAATAGAGCGTATTCAATCGCGTCTACTTTTTTCCTAAACTGAAAAATAATTGAAGAGATCAAATTTGAATTATAAATTTATCTCCAGAAATATCCCATTCTTACTAATCTATTTAAAATGTTATTAATTTATGTGCACACGTTTTATTAAAACTCATAATAAGATTCAATAGAGCGTATTTAATCGCGTCTACTTTTTTCCTAAACTGAAAAATAATTGAAGAGATCAAATTTGAATTATAAATTTACCTCCAGAAATATCCAATTCCTACTAATCTATTTAAAATGTTATTAATTTATGTGCACACGTTTTATTAAAATTCATAATAAGATTCAATGGAACACGTCCAACCGCGTCTATTTTTTTTCTTAAACTGAGAAATGGTTGAAGAGATGGTTGAAGAGATTATTGATTAAATTAAGATTATATAAATTTATCTCCAAAAATATTAAACTCTTACTAATCTATTTAAAATGCTATTAATTTATGAACAGGCGTTTTATTAAAATTCATAATAAGATTCAATGAAACATATTCAATTGCGTCTTTTTCGATTTTCCTGGCCCGAGAAGTCGTTAAAGATCAAATTCGATCGAGAAAGTTCGTTGCAAGAGTCTGTCGATCACTCCGGGAATTTTATGAGTTAAGTTTATCTTGAAAACGTCCAGAAACTAATTACATAGACTAATTATCTAGTGTTAGGCTGTTAATGTACGTATCAGATTGTGCCTCATTAAAATTCACGTTTAGAAATGTTTCTATGCCCTCGTTAATGTCCAATCAAGTCATTATACTTTAATCGAGTTTTAAATTACGTTCGTATCTCAAGATTGTTGAGATAGGAAGGTGGTGCCTTTTGATATAAATTCCACGAACATTAATCATTTGATTGTTCAGGGAATATTACGCAGATTCTCAAAACCCGAGGAATTTCGTCGGTGTGATCACGATCCTATCGTTGGCTGCCACCAATTTCGACCTTCGTTTGAGTTACACTGACAAGGTCGCGTGTAACTGTTGTGAAGATTTGTCTTATCATATTTTCGTCGAAACGCAAGATCGAAACGGGCGGTGTACATGTAATAACATACGCTACGCTCTCCAACGGAATTTACATTCCCTTCATGAATTCATACATTTTCGAAAGCCCCTCCGGACAACTTTGCATTTCCTTAAAATTCAAAGATATACACGTATTTGCTTTAGAGACCATTCGAAATTAGTATGTGAGAAATTTAAATTAATCACTCGTGTCACCATCGCTCGTCTAATCGCATTACTTTTCCCCTGTCGATCTTATCTCTCGCTCGATTTTCTCCGACTTCTAACGCATTATTCCTGGAAATATTATTCACCATATGTAAAAACGGTAGCCGTTGTATTTCGTCTTCGAACATGCTTACGTGTCCGTAAACACGTGATAATAATACGTACCTGCGGTTAAGCACGTTATTTCCCTCTTGAAGGTCGCTTTCACAATTTAATAATAACAATAAGTAACAGGCAACATTTTCCTGACTCATTATTCATGCACGCGATTCGAATATTCTGGATACAGTTTTCTTTATATAATTACATCTTTTATTATTATTATTTTTTTTCTTAAATTATACCGCAACATTTTAACGCAAACGAAAGTTATGAGTTGGTCATCCTTGAATTTTGTTCTGAATTTTATACACAATTGCATGCGCACCACATGTATCACATTTATCATGAAACTTTTTTTTTATTTCAGCGAACAAAGTGACCGGAACTGTGAAATGGTTCAATGTCAAGAGTGGCTACGGTTTCATTAATAGGTCAGTAATTATTATTTCGCAACTGCCTCGCGCTTTTCTCTATTTTTTTTTCATCATTTGCGACGCTCGCCCCTTTACGTATTACTAGATTGAAGAGAACGCATCCACCTCTCTGTTCGCTTGCCTGTCCGTGTGTGTGCGTGCGAGTGTCGTGTGTGGGCGTAAGGGTTACTCATACACTATTAATTTAAACGTCCACTTCGCGCCGCAACCGAGTATTAAAGCGACATATTAACCGTTGCATCTGCCATGAAAAATTCCCCGCGAACACGTCGCGAAATGTCTAATTATTTTTTTTCGCCGCTTTATTCTCTTATCCGCAAACCGCGTTTGAAATTATGTTTGCTCATATTCCGCGTGCATCGCGCGTTAATTTGCGAAATAAATTTTCCGCGACTTCCGTCGCGCGCGTTAAATTATTCAAGAAGAATGTTGTCTGACGCACGCGGCTGTCCCTTGAGAAAATTTTCGTTTTCGCGTTAATAGCTATTTGTCAATCCATAATTTCACGCTCTCCTCTGAAAAATCTCGAAGCAAAATAAATATTTGTAACTTCTTTCGAGAAATCTCGAAGCAAAGTAAATGAAACATCCGTTAGATTTAACATTTAATTTTAATTTAATGAAACATATTTATTTTCTTAATCAATGGTCATCTGTTTTATCATCGACAATTTGTTCTCATTCTACTCTTCTAATTCTCTTCATTCGAACCGTTTATAATAGAACGTGCGTGAATTTCTGGACTGATATCTGACGCTATTAATTTTGCGTTTCGCCTTCGGCCTGAAAATTTAACATAAGATTTGGGACGCGAGAAACCGTCGAGACTAATTGATAACGATTTCAGCGCGCACGGTGGTAGTCTAACTAATATTAGGAAAATCGCCGTCCCCGCTGCAGGTTCGACCTGCAACCTCGACCTGGCACCACGCCGCACGGAAAATAGACGCTTCATTCGGCACGTGGACGGGCCGTATAGAAACGTAGGAGCCGGTTCCTCGCTATTTCGAGGTCTCTCTATTTACCTGGCGGATTGCCAGGAGATTTTCGCGCGCCCGCGCGGTAGTGCTTGACGCGTGAGGAACTTTCGCGCGCGCGCGCGCGATCAGACAACAGGCTCTTTCGAGCGTTTCGCGACGAGGACGAAGCCGTGTTTCGGAAAAGGAATTCGCGCAACATGTGTGACTTCTCGCTCGACTTCCCGGCGTTCTTTCTTGCGTATATACATGGGAGGGGGCGGAAAATAGTTTCGCACGATCGTTCTTAAACTCGAACGTTTACCTACCTGCCCTCGAGAGATCTCGAATGCACTTTCACTCTGACACAAAACGGTACTCGACGTGTCGCAAAATATTAGAAATGACCGTTACGATGCAGCTGTATTTTACAGAAATAGAATAATAACGCTTTCCTTGAATTGTCCCCAACGACGAGCAAATTGTCGCGTGTCAGATACTCGGGTTTTTTTTTCACTTTCAAGTACTTATCTTCAGAAATGTAAAAGTGTAATAGATATTTGTATTGCTTGTTTTAATATCGGTATCTTATCTTTTTAAGAGCGCCAGGAATACATATATAAAAGATAGTCTATATATAAAATTCTATAAATTATTGATTTATAATTTTATATTTATATATAAAGTTAATAATTATATGATTTATATATATTAAATATTTCTCTCAAAATGTAAAAATTTATTTATATTTTTGGAAGGAGTTTCAACGTTATGTCTCATATCTGTTGATCATTCAGACTTATTTACAAGTGATTTTTTGGTAAAGATATAAATTTATTAAATTTATCAATATGCGCGATTGTCTTCTTGATAATTAGAATAATCTTTAAATTTAGAATACGTAGAAGGAAATTGTTTTACAATGTGTGGCTATTCATTTAGAATAGAAACGAAAATCTCTTTCAATCTCACTCAGAATTATTTGAAGATATTTCCGGGACAATATTCTCTAATTCTCTACGAATCTGCAAAATTATAAATGAATTAGTAGTCACCTGGGAATCTGTTCTTAAAATCATACGTTTTGTTGGAACCTAATAGTATTTACCGAGAATACCGAGTCCATTGTTCATTCGTCGTGTTCGCCTCAAATTCGGCGAATTCGATTGTACCACAATGGGAGAGCAACGTTCCGCCTCAATACCCATTGGATCGTAACCATTAATTATTCGGTATCGATCCATGTTCTGAGGCAAACACTGAAATTTCGCTACGATAGATTTCTGTTTGTACAACTGATATTAAACTTGACAAGTAGAAGGTACAGTGAATCGTTTGTGTGTTGTCGTTTAAATTAATGAGAAAATAATAATTTTTAACGATTGTGCACCCGTATAATAATGCATTAATTTTGCTTCTCGTAAAGATAATTAAACAAAATGAATGTCGAGGCAGGTAATTCGGTGATTCGACTCTGAAAACATGATTTAATTTTTGTACCTGATTCACCTTTTGTTAAATGCGCGTGGGGAAGGGGAGTCGCTGTCTAGCTGTGACAGCTGGCGTTTGCGTACGAGTTGTATTTCTCTTCTAATTGTGTGCAACGTGCAGGGTTCTATGACCTCTCTACTCCGTGCTTTGCTCCGCAGCTTCATGGATTCCGATTATGTCTGTACGTCTGCGAATCCATGCGTAGGACAGATGTAAATACATATCGTCATGCGCGACGCGTGTATGTACATGGCGCAACTTTGTAGAGAATGTAAATTACGCGGATCTCGTATTAAATGCGATTATGTCAAATTTCACGAGCAGGTGGACGCAATCATGCTTTCTTATGATTAAACAAGAACTTGACGCGAATTAAAAAAGAAATGTGAATTGTGGTCGTTTTGAAATGGACATTCAGAGTTGTTTCGAATATAATAATCGTCTGCCATCACGAAATTGCTTAATATGGAAATAATCAATGGTCTATCGTAATATTTGTTTAAAAATTATTAAAAATAATAAATACTGATAAATACTTATTATTTTTATACAGTATATATATATATATATATATATATTAATCTTAACTTAAAAACTTACTGTAAAGATATAAACATCGACTGCTTTTTTAACACAATTATTCGTCCTGTCTGTTTCAGAAATGATACCAAGGAAGATGTATTCGTCCATCAAGTAAGTGTCTCATTTAATACGTTAATTAGCGTCAATATTTTTAAGGTAATCTCACTATATGTCGATGTTATGTGTAATTGTAGTCGGCCATCGTCAAGAACAACCCGAGAAAGGCCGTGCGCAGCGTGGGAGATGGCGAGGTCGTCGAGTTCGACGTCGTTATCGGCGAGAAGGGCCACGAAGCCGCCAATGTCACCGGTCCAGCGGGTGAAGCAGTAAAAGGTTCACCCTATGCCGCGGACAAACGTCGCGGGTATCGCGGTATCCACTGGGTGTATCCGAGACGCGGCAATGGTCGACCGCAGAATCGTAGATCACGCGAAGGCCAGGAGGGTTACGAGCAAGGTACGTTGTCTCTACCATTTGTTTAAATCTCAATTTGTTTGTTCTTTCAGAGTGATTTGTTTTTTAAGAGTGATTTGCCTGTTTGATGATTTAGGCGAAGGAAAGGTCGGCGGTGATGACTCAAATGCCGAGGGAGGCGGCCAGCCACAGCAGCAACAGCGTCGTTATAGGCTACGTCGTCATTATGACGGTTATTACCGTGGAGGACGGCGTTCCGGGCCCAATTCAGCGCAGCAAGGAGATAATGCTGGCGAAGGTGGTGAGCAAGCGGAAGGAACCGGCGGCGAGGGTGGCGCTCCCCCGCGCGGTGGTGGTCGTGGACGCGGTGGTCCATCACGACGTTACTTCCGCCGCAATTTCCGCGGAGGAAGAGGTGGTGGTCCGCCACGACGTCCTCGCAGCCAGGATGGCCAGGTAAGGGTTAGTATCTAACCCTAGCCAAGCTAGCGTTTCTTAATATCGTTACAGCTAGTATACAAAGGTGTCGAATTAAACTTATTAATTGCGAATTGGCATGTTTCCTGAATCTCACACGCGTTGTTTCATCCAGAGTTCCGAGATTGTATTTTAATACTTTTTAATTCTTTATTAAATTGTATCATGTTAAGAAAACGCTCGAGACGCTTCTTAGAGGCAATATTCTTATAAAGAATATGTAATTACTATAAGTACGATATTTCTAAACTGCTATTTTAATTTAATTGTATCAAAATTGTGATATTAGTTTAAAGTAGAAACAATTTGACAATTAATTTAATATTATATGAGGAAAGTGTTTTATAGTTGTGGAAATATCATATTCTTGTATTGTACATAATGTTTTTCCGTCGTCGGTTAAGACGTTTCGAACAACGCGACCTTGGAACTGTAGGTGAAATACTCTATTTCTTATTTGCATTCGGTTTAAAACAGTTTTGTTCTGCTGTACATTAATTTTTATTACGTCAAACACGGTTCACCAGAAAATTCACCTCGGTTGCTTTCACCTATATATGGTGTACATTATCCCTTTGTTATTTCTTTCTGACAACAATACTGCATTATTCCATAGTAATCAACGGACTTTGCACAATGATGACTATGTAAACGTTCGTTTATTTCAATTTTGCATTCTTGCAAATGATAAGTCGTGTTTCAAATCTGAACTAGCTGTTTAAACCTGCACGGTAGTTATTATAATGAAAAGAAAGGAAACTCAGTAGTATTAGGTTTATAAGAATATTGTTTTAGATGCATTTCCCTAGAAATTATATTCGTATTTGTCAGCAATATTCTACAATTTCCTTTTTATACCAACGCATTATCCGCGCACGGAGTATGTGTTCTGTGCTGTTTGTGAATAACTTTTTTTTTTATTACACCTTGTAAAACAATAAAGTATTTTATACGAGCATCTTAACGAATTTTCTACAATCGGCAAGGCACCCGCATACCGAAATTAGGTACATTGTAAAATTAGGTGACCGATGACGAGGCTGTTGGCGAGAGTGCACTCGGTAATTCGCGGAGAAATCCACGACCACGTTACAGACGACGATTAGTAAGACGACCTCGTGCGACGTCGAGTCAACAGACGAACACGGTAGAGAATTTGCCATCTGCGGAGACAAAACGCAAATCTCCCAATTCCTCTCCTGTCACCCCTCCTCGAACACAGGTCACCGACATCCCTCCCGAGTCCTGCGATAAATCCACAAAGGTATTATTGGTTCTACCCTTTCTTACTCAAGGTAGAAAGTAACACGTGTTATCTTAGATATTCTTTACCGACGACAATTAACGAACGATTTTATCAATCAGGTTTACGAATATGTCTTTGCATATATACGCAAATATACGGTTTAACGTAAAACTGGAGTGAATAAAAATTTACATTGTCGCAATATGAATCACAAGTTTCACCTACATTACATCTGCATAAATATCTATTTCTTCGTCAACGAATTGCACTCGTCAACATTTATTTTCTTTTTCATGCGTGCATTCAATCGTACATTTTAAATGCGAGTCAGAAGTTGATATGTATAAGCCTCTCAGAAGCCAAGATGTGAATTCCGCTTTCTACACTTTTAATTTTAATATCAAAAAAATTAATTTACAACTTCACTAATTTACAACTTTTCTTTACTTTTTATTTCGTGGAGTTGATTTGGCTTCCGGTTTCCGGGAGGCTCGTACGTAACTCCGACGCAGTGAAGTATCGAAGCAGTAGACGTGGGAATTTTGCAAATTGAAACGAACGAGAGAACGCTTTTGATTAGGAGACTGCGAATGCGCGATCCGTCGACAAATACAGAGCGGTAGCGCTTAGCACACACTGTTTGCACGTGTCTCTTTGTACTCTTTTCAGTCGGAGCAGAAGTCTGATGCACCTAAAGATTCGGATGCACCTGCCGCTGCCCCTGCTCCACAGGTAACGTCGCTTTGTTTTTTTTCCCCTTCTTTTTGATCTCGCAGAAGCTCGTCTCGGTTGCCGGAGTTTTCAGTCACTTACACTTCCGGCATTAGGTGCGATCGACGAAGCGGATCTTCCGATTTACTTGCTCTCTGTTACTTTCCTCCTTTCGTTTTCACATTTTTCTAGAAGGAATTGCATTTTCCACACAGCTCTTACACAGATATATAGACGATTATAGTAAAAATAGTTTAACCACGCGTCGCATAATTGCTATTCACGTGATATTGCTCTTGCGCATCTTCACGCAACGAATAATGTTCGTCAATTGTGTATGTTTGCAGGAGAGCCAGCCGGTGCAGAACACCACCACCGAAAGCACCGCCTAACCGAGACAGGATCTCGCGCTATTACCGCAGGACACTCCTTTTTAACATATAACACCAACACCCGTTATACACTGCAGCATCGACAACAGCCAACAAAACAATTGCAAAAAAATCTTTAAAAAAAATAACAAAAAAAATCAACAAACACTACTCCACACTCTCTCCACGAAAGCAAATTAAAATTAAGATACGTATGAAAATTGAGAGGCGTACAGCTATGCCTGGCGCGTTCCTTCAGCGAGATAAACGTAGCGAATTCTGCGCTTCTGATATCTTAGGCTTGATTTTAGCTATTTCGCTGAGAGAACTCGTTAGGAATGGCCGCGTGCTTCTCGTTTCGGGAATTTGGACAGAAGGGTAAAGCAATTACGGAGTACGGAGCGATGAACTCGAGCGCGGCAATAGATATCTATATATAAATATATATAATTTTTGTTTTTGTTTTTTGTGTATTTCTTGTTTCGTACATTACTTCTAATTTTTCTCCGGCGAGGCGCATTATAAATCGTTTCATCGATATACGATATTTGAGTTTATTGCTACATTTCCGCGAGCTTTCTTCACTTTCGGCGGCTTTTCCATCAAAAGGAGTAGTGAAAACCGATTACGTGGCTACTGTTGATAAACGAGTCCCACTTAAATATTTGCCTATCTCGAAGTCAGTCGTTTCTTTTCGGAATATATTTCGAAATTGGTGAGCTTACCGTATTGCTTTCACTCTTTCAGTAAGAAGAGTTGGAGTCATCGTGACCAAATGTCACTATCCTTGAGTATCTCAAAATTGTACTGTTAATTGCAAGGTGATCACGATTGATCAATAAGCATAGAATAAATGCAGTATTTTGGTACTCAGGGAACGACAATGCGGCCGTGGTTCCAATTTTCTTATTTACTTTACAGGCGATCACAAGCAGAAACGATTATTGTAATAGCATTTATCTTGGCCATATTTTTACAATTGTTAATATTGGCCCCTGGTGGGTCTCCGGCGGTATATTATTAATTAGCGATTATTGTTTTGACTTTATTCATTATATTGGTTAGTCATGGAATTGGGCGCGAAAACTCGTGAGGTGTCACGCCGCGAGTCTTCCCGAGCTGCGAGCGGCGCACGAAGAGATACTGAAATGCGGTCCCGTTCTTTTTTTCGACAAAGCAATGCGTATTAATTGTATTCTATCATTCGTGTTATCGGGCCTGAAGACACTTTAGATCGGCCGCAAGGCAGAGAGGACGGCTCCTCACCGTGAGACCTCACTGACTTCCGCGCGTGAATAAATCGTCCGGTTTTTTCTAGAATTGACGTCGATCGACTGTGCACCGGGCAGGTCGTTTTTTTTTTAATATTAAATCACTGACCGCTTGCATGCGGCAATCGACTCGATTTGACTTTTCGGAACAAGAGCCGGGCGTATCATACATTGGCTCGACTGACAATACGAATATCGTAGACTGTCATGAGAGTACGAAGGAGAGAAGCGAACAAGTGTGTGAGAGAGAGAAAAAACAAACTTTGTATAATTTTGCATGAAACTAATTTTTAAAATTTTAGTTTGTAGTATCGTCGACGGATAATAAAATAAATATATATGTCTACTTTCTTTAAAAAAAAAGGAAAAAGAAAAATTTTGAAACATCTCTATTTGGCGAAACTTCATTTGATTTCTGATTTCCGTCTATATCCAGGCGACACAAAGGTCTGCGAGATCACCACAACATCACGAAGGTCCATTAGACAAAGATACATCCTAATCTTTCACACGTCTTCGTGTCGTTTGGGTGTAGCGTTACCGATGTTACACGGTGTTTATTGTTTCCGTCGTCGTGTAGTTCTGTGCTCGTCGACCAGTGATGCGCAAAATGTATTCGCGAATGAGGAACGATTAACAGATAACGCGCGTGCAAATGCCCCGTGTGCGAAATACGTATAGAAACATGCATATTTTCGCGAGAAAGAGAGAGACGTAACGGGCGTGGATTTTATTCACGCTGTTCGCTTCGACGGATATGCATATTGAAAATCGTTGCTCGCGAATACAGTTTGTCCCAAATTGCCACCACTGACACGCGGTAGTCGTACCCTCTGTCTGGGTGCCGGCAGGAGTATTCCGCCCAAAGACATTACCGTACATATATCCACCACGATGATCGTCTTTAATTGTGTCTCACTGTCCTACCACGTCCCGTTTGTGAAGTAGCGTCTGCCACGCCACGAAACCCGAGTGTGTCGATTCTTCGTAAAAATTGCATAATATCGTTTGTTTGTGTATACGAGAGAAAAATCTGAGAGATCGAGAAGTTCTGGTACCTCGAGGTACGAAACATCCGATTGGTCAGGATTAGCAGTTTAAGGGAATAATAAGGAGAGAGGAGTAAGGAAGGAAGAGAAAGAGAGAGTGTGTGCGTGAGTGTGGTGCCAAGTGGAGAGAGATTAAACACGCGGTTACGTTACGGCGGACGTGCGTTTATATATTTGTATATGCAACACTTTTACAACCGAATAGCGAGATGAAAGTGAGAAATAAGCGAGGAGGCGATCGAACGCCGATCCTATTCCGAAGTCGCCGTAAATATATATATTTCTTTTTTTTTCTTATTCGACTCCGTGGAAAGAAAACCCAGCGGACACGAGATGCTGTCGATCGACGCGCGTTTCACCTGCGTTTTTCCGGTTTTCTATTACACCGCAATCCGCGTCCGTTGGAACAAAAGCACGTGGCGATTCTTCGGACCGCGCTGTATTAACGTAATCACTCTCCGTTGTCTAACGTAACCGCGCGTTCCCACGAAAAAACACGGTAGAAAGAAATATAAAAAAGAAAAAAAAGAAAAAAGAAATCCAAGCAGAGACGGCCTCTCGAGACAGCGGAAGAGCGAGAGGCGCGGAACAAGCAAAAATTTTCAAGCGGCACGCCGAACCGGGCGTGCGATTGTAACTGCAAAAAAAGAACAATGCATGTGTTAACAGTGAATATCAGAGTTAAAACGAAAAACCAAAGCCGTGAGGGCAAAACCGAAAGAAATCGAATCACGAGCGAATCCAGCAGCTAAACTTCACACGCGGTTAAAAAAAATAGAAAGAAAGAAGAGAAAGAAACCCGGGGGTGTAGTAACCGAGAAAATGAGTTTGCGTACTTAGTCGTTCGGATTTATCGCCGTGGTCGAGACGTCTCGACGCGGCCGTCAGTCAATCGCGATCGCGTACATGTTCGTTGCGAAAAAGTTGAAAGACGGCTTACGATCGGGCGAACGCGGAAAGTTCGCGGAGAAGAATTCGTAGATTCAAAGATAAGAATTCGATCCGTGGACCACGTAATAGCGCGCGCGCGCGGTCCATTAGCCGAAAATCCGCGGGAAGCGCTCGCGAGGGAAAGCGGAAGAGAGATTTTCCCCGCGAGCCGGTGCTTCGTATGTTAAACACCTTTCCCCGGTTCGGGAGGCGAGTTTGCATCTCCCGTCGAGATTCTTTAACATACGAAGCGTCCGATCGCGATGCGCGCGCGATTGTTTGCGCGCTCCAAGATCTCGTGTTCTCCGCGAACGCGCGGATTTAAACGGCCGTGTGCCGCGTTTGCAAGATTTCGCGATTTGTCATCGGTGTTTTTCGGTTCTCGTCACCGTGGGGAGGAACGGAGACTCGAGTCGCCGTCCGGACTTGGGAGAGCGGACGAAAAATTCGTCCTCCGCCGGAGAGAGGATCCTTCGGGAAGGAAGGAGGAGCCGCGATCGCGCGCGATCCTTCTCGCTCGAAATTTCCGTCGTGCATTCGCGTCGTGTCCACCCCCGGCAAAAACATTCGCGATAAAAAGGGGTATCACGTCGCGACAGTCAATTAGATCCGATTCGGGTTTCACGCGAATAAAGGCGATACTCGAGTTATATAACATATATCGCGGGAAAGAGAGATAGAGAGAGAGAGAGACGGAGACGTGGACGAGAAACGAAAGAGAAGAACAGGAGAAAAAGAAGCGAAATCCCGATCGAGGAGACGTTCAACTCTTTCGAGAGATAAAGAAAAAAAAATAAATAAGAGAAAATCCATCAAAAGACCTCGACGGACGCCGGGCACGACGCCGTCGTCGACGTCGTCCGAGCGTGTCTCGAGATAAAGTCGTCCGTCGACTGACTTTCCCCCCTCCCCTCCCAATGAATTTTGTACCGAAACGTGAAACTCTAAATGCTAATTTCATACACGGAATTTAATTTTTTCACGAGAAACATGTGCATTATAAAAAATAAATCCACCAAAAAAATCGCAAAAGTTATAAATCGAAACATGCGTTCTGTTTCATTCGATCCCCTCGCTTATCCCGATGTTCCTCATTACCTTAGATTATCATCGTGTAAACAACCAACATGCTCGCAAAGCGCAAAAATATATTGACGCAGAATCCGCAATTTTATTGAAAAGGTAATTATGATCGGGTCGAGTGGAACGAGAATGCAGGTAAAAATAAAATTTCAAGTTGAATTAATAGCGGAAATATGCGCGTATGTGCGTTGATAAATTTTATTTAATTATTCGTATCAATTTATCCTCGCATGAAATTCCGAGATTTACAGCGTACTTGAAATAAAATGTGGCGCGATCTACGGTCATGAAATTATACAGAACGGAATATTGCGAAATTCGCCATTGAATATACGAATCAGATATTTAATCTTTAATTCCGCCGCGGAGGAATTTCTGAGGTAATGCAATTGACGAGTCCCCGGCGGAATTGTACGTACGCATTTCACATATATGTGTAATTTCACGCGGCGATGTTGATCGGAGCTCGGGTAGAAGTTATAGGTATAATGCATTCCCGTCATAGAGAATTTCCAATAATACCGGTATTACGGTGGCACTTAATCACCTTTCGCAAGGTATATAAATTAATTTTCCGTCCCAGCGTTAATCTCTCGTATAGCAACGATCAGCAGTAACCGTACGCGACACCGTAATTGACACAACGGATTCGGCTTCCATATTACAGATTCGTCATTATGAATTATAAATTATCCGATCCGCGCGTCGAGCAACGTCCGTACGTGCTTTAACGATCACGGTTAAATTCTGCATTTATCTGCAGCGCAAAATGCGTTATCCATGCGAATCTCCACGCATAGTGGGAAAATATTTCTTTTTATTTCAAAACATGCTTTTAAACTTAAAAGCAGAATACCTTTGCCTTAAAGTTGTAGTTTCGCTCGGAAAATCTTTGTATCGATACGTGGAAGATTCGAAAACAGTTCAGTTTGATCGCAAAACAATTCTAGATAATGCAAACTCTTTGCGGTAAATAAAAATATCTTTCGTTATATACCTTTTGGATATCAAATCTCCAGTTTTCAACGATGTTATTTTTGCGCGAAAAATATGATTCATTATGTAGTTAAAACGACGAAAACAGAATGATAAATTAATCCGTAATTTTCAGACAACGCGCGTGTTTAAAAAATATTTCAAAGACATTTTTCTTAAAACATTTTTAAGACTTTATTAATCTCTAACAAGACTGGCCTCTTTTTTGGACGACCTTTTTAGTTTTAGTGCTAGAACATTTTTTTTTTGTTCTTGCCAGTGGATTGAACTACGAAAAAGACGGCGCCACACCAGCGCCTAATATTAGGCTTCCTGTCCCGGAAAGGTTAAAAGTTTTAAAAAGTCTTGTTTTCAACTTTCTGAAAAGACGTCTAGAAGTTATTTTTTATAAGACATTTTTTAGAATGTATATAGCTTAAACATTATTGACCGTATTTGAAATAAAATTAAAAGTTCTTGAAATTTTAGATGGTGCAACCTTCTTGCAAATTATATTCTCTTTAATATTTTGAGATATTTGAAATTGTAATTCTTAGAATTTTAAATATTAATTTAAAAAAATTAATATTTAAAATAATATTCACATAATACTTCACGTATGATCATAGAAATAATTTGAGAATTCGCTGGTGTACTTATCGTATTTCCGATACAGATTGCGTAGTGCACTCTCGTAAATAACTCAACATGCCGTTGCAGAGCGGCCAGCGATTGTCACGAACAGAAGAAAAAGGTTAACAGGTTGTGTCGGATTTGAGTCCTTTAATCCGGATATATAATGCAATACGTGAGTACGCAACAGCTATATGTATACATCCGGCAGTCTGTATGTACGCACTTTTTGCCGCATATGCGATGATAAATACACGGTCTATTACGCAAGAGATGAGAGAGCGTCGTCTGCATATCCGAAAGAAAAATCATTTTACTAAACCATTTTATTTTGAAAGAAGAAATAAGCGGAGAGGAGATACACAAGGGATTTAACAAAATATGCACTTTAATTATTATAATTTAAAAAAGTACGATGGAGAATGGAAGGTGCTCTACTTTATTATTTCGCTGTAAATAATTCTTGGCGTTCTCCGGGAGTCTATCGTAAATACTTCCTCGACGTAGTTGTTAAACGAGACGACGGGATTTCTTAACGTTAAGATTGGCAGAATTCCATGCTTTTCGCGTTCGGGGCAGAACGAGAGGAAGATGTAAGAGCAAAAAGCCGTACGACTTATCAGAAACTCCCCGACCGTATGTTTTCACAGATAGAGATACGATACACCGTGCAAAGGTACACACACCCACGCACACGTATACACACACATACACAGCTATATACACAGCGAAGGCAATCAGGAGAGATCTCGGATGAACCAATTGATTGCCTGCGCTCTGTGTGCAGGCGAAATTAAAAAAGTTGGCTTACAGGTCGACGCCTCGGTAAACGCCTCGGCCGCTAATTTCCCGATACTGAACATCTACTCGCGCAGCCGTTTCATGCTCGCAATATCAATTATCGCTATCTGTTCTTGTCCGTGTGCCGATATAATCGTCGCGGATACAAGAGGCCGAAGTACGGTGCGTATGTATGGACGGGTAATATCGCGTGCAAATTGTGCGACGTTATGCGGACGACGCGTGACCATCGTTCGCGCGTGGCGGTCGGAATACTTTCATTCTATAACCTCCTCCCGCGGGAGGTTTTTATTACATTGCTGGGCGATTTTATAAAGGCAATAAAGATAACGTTCCTCTTCCGCGTAAAGTTCGATCCAAATCGTAACCTAGGTGAAAGAACTGTGCCATCGAAAATTTCGAGTATGTATACGACGGTCTCTAGCCATTTTAAATTGAAAGGTAGAACATCATTAATCAATTTTATGAAGGTATAAAGAATATTTAGGAAATGTGCCGATAAGCGAAAAAATGTACATAAATTCGCACGAATAATATTATTAGACAAAGATCCAGCTCGACCGTACATTGGCACATTTACTTGATTTATCATAAACGGTCATGACTCACTTAATATATTATAAAAAGAGTATTACGCTCAAATCTTATTAATCAATTCTTTTTTTTATCTCAGCTTCCTCAAGTCAATCAGCGATAAAGTCGTCAGAAGGAAGTATATAAATTTATAATGCTCATAAAAACGCTAATAAACGCTAATAAATATATTTTTGCTTGAAATGTCATACAGAATATTGACCGGGTATATGTTTCAACATATGGTAGTGTGCGTCGACCAAATTGGGCCGACCAACGTCTACGTCCTATGATCAAACGCGTTTCTCTTTTATTCGGACATCTTCGAACCGCCGCGGTCGTCCGCGTGGTTACAGGATCCGTTCGCAAGTCAGCTTCCTTCTCCGCCTGTGCGCTCTTCAAAGCGCCGCCGCCGGTCGCCAAGTATTCCCGTAGTCAGCCAGACAGGAGCTTAAAGCAATTTCGGCCAGGTGTGTGTCCCGATGCGGTGGACAGGCGACTTGGTGAAATCTCTTCAGGGCGCCGCAGAGTGTCCCGATCGCCTCGTCGACCCTCTCGTTCTCCATACCGGCCAATCCACGGTCGTAGAGAGCCTCGCACTCCCGCAGGCACGCGAGTCGATCCTCCAAGCAGATTTTCTTTTGACAGTCCGGGCATTTTATCGGCTTACCTTGCCGGGCTTGCAAGTGTAGTCCGCTGCACCCTGCCGTAGGACACCTTGGGGCAGAGAGAAAAACGTCAAAAGGATATTTCGCGGATTCTCTTTCTCGTCGCAAAGATTTTATTATGAGAAAAATCAAATTGTTATCATATATGTTATTTCGTAATTAATTTCTATAAAATTATTCGAAAATATTAATTTTAAGATGCTAAAAAGTGCAACATTTATAATAGTTTTTATCATTATCTTTGACTTATAAAAGAATTTTAAAACCACGATCTTTTTAATAACAATTTGAAATCGATTTTTTCCTTCTCAGTAAAAATATCGAAGACCTTTTATCGCAATTTTCCTATTTCTTGTATCACTTATACATATTTGTAATAAAGCTAATACAAAAAATTAAAATATTAAAACATATTCCGTTTGAAATTGTCTGAAGAACATGGCTTTGTTATCCATTCGGCTCGCTAATATTCCGTACGAATGTAATTAAGGATATACATAGCACAGCAGCAAAAATGCGAAACAAAGATGCTTCAGTCGGTATTAAATCGTTCCTCCAAAGAGAGAACCGTCAACGGAGACGCGCACTTAAAAGAATTACATTTGCGTTAGCGTGATGATGAAATAATTACTCGTAATTGAACTTTTGCCTGACGCTCTCAAAAAAGAATTCCGTAGTTTATTTGTCTAAGAGAAATACCGTCCTCGGAGCTGCGCTCCGTTTGTTGACGTAAAAGACGCAACGTAACGAGTAGTGGTGCTGCTACCCAGAAAATTACCACGAAACACGAAACTGATAAAAGCACCTGCCCGTGTCGTTGGAGTTGGTATAAGAATCTTACGACGACGATGAACAGAAGTACCTTTGACGACAGGAGCATTTTTACGGTACAGGAGCTTCTTCCCTTTGAGGAACTCGCCTCATCAGGACTTGCGGTTTTTAACGATCTTGAAAAACATCTGCTAACTCTCTCTCTCTCTCTCTCTCTCTCTCTCTCTCTCTCTTTCGGTCGCTTGTTATTCTTCCCGTGTGATATTCTTGTACTTTTACTCGTTGCTGCGGTTTACCAGCATCTTTATTGGGACACTCAAGCCGGATTTGCAGTTAAATGACGCGAAAGAAAGAATTAATCGTCTTAATTAAAACGTGCGCCGCGACACGAAGCGCGTACGTTTCCAGACGTTAATAACTAACTTTTTGCATTACTTTTCCGATAGATACTACTTCGCTAATCTGTCGACATGGAGACATTTAGCCGGAGGGAAACTTAAATGCCGATACGATCGTTCATTAAGACAAATTAAATTACTTCGTTAATGAGCTTGATCTTGGAGAATTTAAATGGACTTACCTCAATCTGACAAAATCGTTCGTCAGATTCTCGAAGCGCGGCCAATCTTCCTGGCAGGCTTTGCAGGTACATCGGAACCAATACCTTCCCGCCAGTGTCCTTTGACGCTCGGCGAGGGTCCTCTTCGTAAATATCGGTCCGTAGTTTTCGGCAATAACGTCGCCGGGCCGCAGACCGCGAACCGCTCTTATTACGATATGTCGGCCGACAAAGTACCTGCAATCGGACACAAAAGGAAGATTCTGATACTACCCCATAAACGCACGTCGTAACGAAAATTAACATGTTCGCTATTAGGAGTACAAATCTCGATATACGGTAGCTACGTCAGCTAATTATAGCTAAAAGAATTTTCATATGTAGACGGCGACTATAAATGAAAAGTATCAAAATTTGGATAGTAAATTAAATTGCGTTTTCCAAAGGATGTCAAACGTTAATAATATAATTATGATTATAATTAATATTCTAAGAAAATTTTTAGAAAGTATATACATTTCCTAGCATTAAATATTTCATATTTTTTGTTTAATATATATACGTATTTTACATTTTTCTATATGAATACACAGCGCAGGTTCCATTTCTATTATTTAGATATTTTATCTCAATCAAGTGAACGATGGCAAACGCGTCCACGTATTGTGTTAAAAGTCGTTAACCGCCGCGGTCTCTATCCGAAGCAGAAGTTATTATCGCAAGTATACGGGTTAATAAATCGAAAAACGGGGGAGGGCGACGCAATCACTTTGCAATGAAATAATAATCGTAATCATCACAATGGCCCCGGCGACGTTAATAACGTGAACAGTAACAATTTCCGCTCGCACCGAGAGTAGCGCAGACGAGTTTGTGACATTACGGAATAATGAGCGCGCGCTGGTGTAATTTCGCGTATAATAGCCGCGACCCACGAAGTCATCACAGACGCGTTTTAGTGCTGCCCGAAAATCCACGTACTTAATTAGCGTTAATAGATCCGCAGCAGAAGCATCGGTATATTCCCCAGGAGGAGGAACTCAATTCTCCGAATGTGTTATTCGGCTTTAAACATTTTTTCCGATACATTAAATAAATTATTTTGAAGCGAAAACAGTCGTCTCTTGAGTATCGTTAAAATTATTTACTTAAAAGAATCGGATTCGCGAGGATTATTTCGTTTTCCCCATCAATTTCGTCAGTTTTCCGTAAGAGCTCGCGGATTCATGTAAATTCGATGAGAGGAATTTATTTTGGCGGAAAGACAAAGGAGTTTTCCGGCGACAAAACGCGGGAAGTTGTTGAAGGGCCCCGGGGAAACTTCGCTTAACAGACTGCGGGCCGGGCGGTCGCGGGTCGATTAATAAATTTGCGCACGATGACACAGGCGATTGTGTACCGTCTAGTTATACTAATTAGCTCTCACGCCGGTCTATTCTTTAAAGCGGCCACGTTATTAATATGCAAATCAGCACGAAGCATCTCGCCGAGACGCCAAGTTCACCGAGACCGTGTGTAATGTGTAGATCATATATGTATTCTCATTTATGCATCCTCATTTAATTATTTTGCGTAATTGGAAGAAAATTTCAGAGTTAAGGCCAGAGCTCACGGAAAACCGTAAGCATTAACATTTAAGCAGTAAGCAAGCCGATCAATCACAGATGAGAGTTTTAGTTTCATCCACAACTTTCGACTGATTTGACCGATTCGCTTACTGCTTCTATTTTACTGTTTATGTTTTCTGTGTGTCGCGACCTTAACGAATTGTGGGTACAGTGCTATACACAATACATATCGGCAACGGGAAGAGTGTTATTTCATAGGGCCGGGTAGCTTAGTGGTAAAAGCAATCGCCCGGCATGCGAAAGATCCGGGTTCGATTCCCGGTCCAGTCGATCGCGCTTGATATTTTTCTCGTCCCTAAATAACGACACACTTCTTCGTCGCGATGCGACTCGTTTATGGACGACTCCACTTTCTCAATTTTGTAATACTTGGCATTCTGATCGTCAGTCTGCCTGGAGGTCTTGCGTGAATATACTCCGCTCTCAGGAAGTTTTCAGCGCTGATGTTAAAGGTCTGTCACTTCTGGACATGAGTTCCAAAGCAGACGGTCCTAATATTGAAAATTTGTCATCCGTGGAATTTTCATTCCTGGACAAAAGTTCCAAAGCACGTGGTCCTAATATTAAGATCCTATCGGTCTTAGTTGGTGTGAGAGATGTAAAAAATGTTCGTCTCCTTAATGGTGATACGAAAAGAAACAACCATTCACAACTATCGCCAGTGTCCAAAGGGCTTCTTCTTTGATTTGATATCAACGTGAGCTGGATAGCTTAAATGGTGAAGAGCATTCGCCCGGAAAAACGAAAGGATTCGATTCTTGGAATCACCCGCGCCCTTTTTTTTTCTTCGTGTAGCGGAGATAAAAGTCCAACAAGTTGTAAAATATATTTAGTAACAAAGTAATTTATTTTCATACATTCTGCTCTTCTCTGTTAATTTTTTATTAAATTAGCGCGTGATAAATGAGAACGATAACACATGAATGGCATCAGATCTTCGCATATATTGTACATTTAAACTCTGAATCAATCATTTACATACTTTCTCTTGTCACGCATCTTAAAACTTCGCTCTAACGCGAAATGACTTATTTGAGTTATTTTTCCATTACAAGAGACGAGGAATAACGGAGGAAGCAGTATACACAAGAAAAAAGGGGAAAAGTAAAAAAACGTGTATTATATCATATGGTATAATTTCCGAAACTACCCTTTTTAATTCCCCGCAGCTCCAGCGATTACGTCAGGAAGCGCCAGTGTATTCGCGTATTACTTCTCATTTCTGCGAGATTTATTTGACACCTCGCGTCGGTGAATATTCTCGCGCCTTCGTATTCGAAAATAGGTATACATATTTCACGGTACATTTCGCTCTTTTACTCTCGAGGATTACCAGATTCTTGGTCCTTTTTTTATATTCTGCTGTGTTTGCTTATTTTGTGCGCGTGCGAATACATATAGGGTACGGACGCAGTTGTGTCTGGTCTTATGCATCTTAAAAAAGAGAACGTTCTTTTTCTTAAGAAGACGTCATCTTCGGTCATGACGAATGACCAAAGCAATGACGAATCGCTCGCTCGCTCGCGACGATTACATTAGGTCTCACTTCTGCTCGCAGAAGGTTCAATTTTTTCCAGAGATGGACTCCCCCCTCCCCCCCCTCGAAGAATGTCTTTATCTTCCCCTTGCTCACCTCGTCACCGCGGGATAGCAGTCGTGATTGAAACGGGCGACTGTGGGATAAATTGCCACGCCGAGATAGACCGGTCGGCTGCCACGAAATCGATGCTCCGCGCTCACTCGCGTCTCGAAGAACTCGTGGGCGTTGAATTGGAGCAGCTGCAGGTTCCTTAGCAGCAGGGCTGCCACGGTGATCTCCTCGGCACCCGGGACTTCTGCAAACTCGCCAAAGTTTCCGATATTAGTGTAGCTCCCTTCTGTGCATTCCTCTATTCTCTCTTCTTCCCTTCATTCCTCCCCCCCCCTATTCTTAGCTTCCCGGCAAAAACTTTCCGCGACTCTTTCCGCTGAACGCTGTTAAAATTACGGTTTTATGGCACGAGCGGATGAACGCCAGGCCGCGCGGAGAATTTGCTGAATCGAAAGTTCGCCCTCCGCGCGAGCAAGCACATTTTTTTCTCCTTTCCTCTCCTCTTTCGACCTCGACTACTCGCGATCCGGTAAATTACCCTGAAAGTTAAATACAGCCCCCGCGAGAAGGAACGTACGTTACGGGTGTAAAGTGGCTGACGATAAGTACCGTCGTCCGGCGTGGGGCACGCGAAGAAGCCGACTCTCTGCAGGCATTTGAGCAGGAAGGCCGCCATCAGCGATCTCTCCAGGAAGTCTTTGCTCGTCCGTCTGTCCGCGTGCGTCACCAAGTTGTACGGGGCCATGTCGACGCTCTCGTCGTCGTCGTTGCTCTCGCGACGCTCCTTTGTGCCCTTCTCCTCCATCATCTCGGTAATTTCCTCGCCTCGTCTCGATGCCTTAAGTTTCCTCCGTCTGATTCTTCTTTTCGCCGACTTGCTGCTCGCCGGTAATTTCATGTCATGCGTATTCGGCGTCGTTGTCGTCGTCGTCGTTGTCGTCGTAGTAGATGTGGCCGCCAAAGGCACCGCGGCCTCTTCCACGATGTTCTTTTTCAACTCCTCGTAGATCTTCAAACACTTTCGCGGGCCCTCCTGCGTCACCATCCGAAGAGCGACCATGCTGAGCACGCTCATGCCAGAGCCTGAGGGGAGGAATTTAAGAGCGGCTCGTAATTACCCTGTGAGAGCCTCGGCCCGTAGGGCGCTCGAGATAATGCCAGGTCGCGCGTGTGTAAAGTGTAGCTTTTACTTAACGAGAAAAATACCTCGACGAATGCGATGAAGTTTATTATTGCGCTAATTATTACATCGCAAGTTTTATTAATTTGTATCAAATGTGTTTGATGTAAAAAAACTGTAATATTAATTGAGATACCAATAATATTTTTCAATTATATCGGATTGAAATAAAAAGTCGGAGTCTCTCCAATAGGCTTTATTTTAGTGGAATATTTTTATGAAAAATATTTCGGTTATTAATCTTCAAACATCGCGAGAATTGATGGCAACAATTGAAATCCGTTTAAGTTTAGGCAAAAGCTAACTATGTCTGTTATCGCAATGTCCGCTGAAACTACATCTGTTATCGAAACGCTGTATATATTATACCGACATTAAGTCGTCTGTTCATGTGTATGTTCTTACCTATCAGCAACGCCAGGACTTTGCACTCGTACTTGTGATACGTCGCCATCGCGACATCCTTGCATTTCTTTCCGCAAAAGGCAACGCAGCTGCAGTGGGGGCACCCGACCGGCGCTCTTAGTCTAAAAATTTCCCGAATATTCGTAAATCGATCGAAAGGAGAACGGGGTTAGTCCGGAGGAAAGGAATTATGCAAATTGACGAATAAAAGCCGAAGGAGTTCAACCTGTGAGTTCAAGATTTTATCTAGGTAAATTTGAGACCGATCAACAATTTCAAGTAATACGTTCTAAATATAACGAACAACTTAACGAATCTAAGTCGCTTTGTAAAACGTCATGAATTCCAAAAGTTGATTTACAAAAATAAAGAAAATTTATACAAACGACATGAAAGATACTATAGAATAACGTCCAGAAAAACCAATTCCCGGCGTCTTTAAAGTTAGTTTAAAGCTGGAACCGGATTACCAATGGCGCCGTTCGCACATATTGAGACAATTTATTCGTTCGTGTTCGCTCGCGCTTGCTAGTTCGGTCTGAATCCGGCTTTGAACGTCGCCTTTAAACATGCGTGCCGTTCTGAAAATTTTCGCGGCTTGATCAGCGCACGCAGCTTTTATCTTCGCGTAATAACGGATCTTTTTCCCGTTTGCATATGTCGTTCGTCGCGCGCCTCGCTCGACCGTCGCTCGGGTTAATGAAATCCATTTTCTCTCTTTCGCCGTCGCGGGTTTATCCGTAAAAAGCTGCGGATAACGGGGTGAACGAGGGTGGTGGGGCCGCGCGCACGTAGACAAAGCAGAAGCTACACACGGTGGATTACGCGTCGCCTAAGGCCCGTGTCCATTAAATCCGGAAGGGAAAGAGAAGAGAGAGCGAGAGAGAGGGGGAGAGGAGAGGAGAAGGACTCGGGTGAGAGAACCCGACGGCAATTTTCTCCTCACCTCGCATAACAATGCTGACAATGGGTTCCGTAGAACTCGGGCAGGAGACAGCCCGCCAGCGGCGGCTCGACTAACAGAATATCGCCCGGATGTATTTCCGCGGTTGCAACGGCGTGTTTACCCGCTGTCGTGGTCTCACGGATTTCCAGGGCACCGGACGACCAACGAAGCGCGGAATTAACGGCGCCATTTAACGGCTTGTTGTCGCTGCCACCGCCGCCGCCGTTGCCTGCGAAAATGCAGCACAGTGTTTTCATGGGGTAAAGTTTCGTTCTAACCGAGTTAAAGAAACGGCAGGTATCCAGGAACGGCGGGATACGCAAGTTCCTCGAAGGTTATTTGAACTCTATTACGCAACAAAAACGTTAGAACGCTCGCGAAATGAGACGAGGGGAGAAGGCGGGATTGGTGGGAAGAGCGAAACAATTCTCGCGATACATTGAAGATGTACAATGTTAAATTCATAGTGTAAAATTATACTCAATTGAGCCATTTTTATAGGTCGCCACTGCTCCTACTAAATATGCCAATATGTAGTTAATGTAACTAGATCAATAAAGTTAGAATAACACTGTTGTGTTAAAATAATAAATTTTGACACACAATGGTAGTTAAAAATAACAAAATGTTATTTAATTCAAGGTATCGGTTTAAATTTCATCCTTTAATACTTAATAGTGTACATACTGTACATAAATATAATAACGCCAACGATGTATATATTTAGCTTCGTCGAATATACACGCTATATGCGTGGTACTCCGCGAACGGTATCGAAAATCCGGGAGCGCGGCTTCGTTTTTTCCCCTCCCTCGTTTTTTCGCCGCGGATTTTCGATACGAGGGTATAAAACGAGAAAATAACCCTTCTCCAGTGCGCTCTTTCGCCTTCGAGCGTTTCGGATATCATTCGGCAGTGCTTCGCGCACGCGCTGCCATATTCCCTTCGCACTCTCTGTGCGCATACACGCGCGTTATCTCGAGGATGCTCGACGAGATAGGCGTGGAGCGTAGCGCTCTTTGTCCCGCGCCTCCGCGTCGATTTCCATCGGCGAGGGTGGGTTGGGTTCGGCGGCGCGAAAAGTTCCGGCCACGCTCTGCCGTTCATGAATGAACGGCCGGAGAAGGGCGAGAAGGGAGGTCGTGTACTACGGCCTACTACGGGCCGTAGTACGCGCGCCGGCTGACGGCGTCGGTTTATCGCGACGAGGCACGTGTGCGATAAGGAAGGACGAAAGAAGAAAAGAAAAAGAGAGAAAGGAGGAGAAGTCGCACGACTGCGCGGCGATCTTGCCTCGGCTTTAGTCCCGTGATCGAAATCGCGAGCTCTGCCCGCAGATCGCCGATAACGATTCCGCGGAGGAAAGTCGCAACGAATCTGGGATGAATCTCGTCGACGAGCTGGAATCCTCGCGCGGAATCGATTGTCTGAGACGATTGCAAAATACCGATTGCATGTGACCGAACTGAGAAGAAATCTGCGGGATATTGCTTATTTTTATATTGTTTGTAATTGCTTATTTTTAAGTTGTCGTGATTTCTGTTTAAAATATTTATAAATCAATTATTTTTTAAATGTACAAATAATGTTTACATATTTAGAAGTAAATTTAGAAAAAAAAATATATTTTTAATAATAAGAATGAGAGAGAGCCATTCCTAAAATTAGAGTCGTTAGAGGATCGGATTCAATCGCGATAAATCACAAAATTCATTCGGCGCAACAACGTGTCTCCGATAACGGAGCTTATATAATGAAGCGACGCCGTCTTCGTTTTCTTGTTAATCCGATTTACACGTGGAAAATCCGCCATGATTTAAGACCCGCGCAAGGGATCTCCGGGTTAACAAGAATGTGTAAACAAGCCGCAATCCCGCGCGAAACGCCATTTCCGGTTATCTCGGCCCGCTACGCTCGCGTGTGGCATGCTGCCCACTGTGGGGTGTTCTAATGAATGGAAGAAGTTGCTACGGTCCGAAGGGGGATGTGTGTACACATGACGAACCGATTAATCACGGTCCGTCTGGAAAAGACGATATCCGTGATATCATCGTGCGAAGCTCCCAGCTTCGCTTGGAAAGTGCGTTTTAATCTTTGACCCGCATCGTCGAAGGGTATAGATAAAATTAAGAATTTCTGAGTAAAAGCTAATCGAGTTCGACGATGGCGTAAATAATCTCTTGAAATTTTCATTTTACACGAATTATCACGACCATAATAAATTCACGGCGATATCTCGTATATAATACTGTAATTTATGTCTGTCCGGTTTGACGTAAATTTCGAGAGGGAAATAAGCGGTCTCCTATCGTATTCATTTCGATATTATAAAAACATTATCCGGTTACGCTTTCCCTTATATTTTTCACTCGTCATTCGCGTTCGCGTACATTTCATCTTGTCGCGGCATCACGGACGTCACGGAATAATCACCGACGAGCGCGAGTCACATCCGCTCGAATTTCATCCTCGCGACTTCGGATTTTTCCCCCGTTTGTACAGTTAACGAAACGTACGTCGCGCCCGTCGTCGGTCGAAAAAAAACGCGGGGAATAATGCCCGCGGACGGGTACGGAGCGCGCGTTAAAATTGCAGGTCCATTTACTAATTTACGATCCGGCGGACCGATTACCGTGAAGAACATACGGCGCACGATGAATGGAGAAAATATTCATTCGCGCGCGCACGCGAAACTTCCACGTGGATAACATGAATTTATATTTACTTGTTATTCATGAGGAATCCCTGTTTTGAAATCTGGCAAAGACTCTGAGATTCTCTACACGATCATGATCCTTTCATTATTTCCAAATTAAAAAACGTTAATCAGCCCAACTAATAACTCCATTTATTCGCCTAATTAGCGAAATCGCTACAATTAACATAAAAAAATACACCTTGCATGGCCAGGATATTTTATTAAATTCCCTTCTTGAAAACTATCGTTTCCTTCTTTTCGAGTTTGTCTTGTTTTTCATTCATTAAGAACGCGCAAAAACTTTAGGATTAAAACCAAAGTTTTCGACCGTTTTTCTGTTAGCAAATTCTGAAAAATTAACGCTCCAGACTGCCATTATTCCAGGTAAAAAAGTCATATTACGAGCTGAAGATTAATCGAAGGCAGCAGCGCTGCGATAAAGAGGGTGTGATAAGTTGTAATAATTGAGTCATAAATATCAAATATTCTTTCCGAAAAGAAGGGATGCTTACCTATGAATAGAAAATAAATTACTAGCGGGGACGAGTCATTTAGAAAAAGTATTCAGAAAAAATAAATATGTATATACGATTTATTCTCAAAAATAATAAAATTTGTCGCGGCATCGGAAGTTATTTACGAGTCAAGCAAATATATCACAAGTTCCACAATGCGTTCGCGCAACCGGAATTTTAAGAAATTAGACGAGTCCATTTGCGGCAACGACGCTGATACTTTGAACGTTCTTCTAATTTGATTGGATCGCAGTCAGGCTCGTGAGTGGTTACAGACCGAGGGCGGGGGCTGAAGTAAATGAAGTTTAGCTACGAACGGCCGCACCTGCAATGGCAACCCTCGAATCGCGCGTTTCCGGCTTAAGCCACGAGCCCTCGAGGGGCGCTTTGCGGCGCTAGAATTCGACGTTCGAAAACAAAGAAGCGCTTGTCTCTGTTTGAGCGCGCGAAACGGTCCCGGGCTGGCTCAGCCGAGGGATGCTCTTAACGATCAATTAGTCGGGCGTAGCCTCGGCTCGCATTCAGGCTTTGGACAAGCAGGAAATAATTCCTTTATATTATCGGAACGAATCACGTCTCTCGAGAATAGTTTATTTTGTTTGCACTTATTCGAAATAAGAGCAGTCGCCTCGGATCCTATTTCGATTCAATTCAACAAGTAAATTTTATATTCTAATATATTAGAATATTAATATATTTTAATATATTAGAACCGCTCCCCTGTTTCGATTCAATTCAATAACTAAATTTTATATTCTAAAATATTAGAATTTTAAATTAGAATATAAAATTTACTTATTGAATTGATTCGAAATTCGCTCAATCTCGCTAATAAAATTCGCTTATTAAGATTCATTAATTTGAGCTTAAGAATTTTAACATTTTAGACATTCAATTTTAAATACATCTAATCCCTCGACCACATCCACCCTGAGATTTTGTCGAAAGAAGAATCGACGCCAAGATTCAAGTATTCCGCCATTAAAATTAAGAGCGCCGAGGAGTATTCCTACGTGCCGTGTACGTGCAGCGAATAAGAAAGACGGACGTAACTGCGAGAGAATTTATTAATTAATATAAAGCTAATTACTGAAGTTGATGCACGCAAAGTTATCGTTCCAAGGCGGAACTTTTCCCCGGTCGAGAAAAGACTTTCAATTTATTCCCGCCACTTAGCGTTAACGGCTCGGCGAATCGGGAAGATTTTCTAAAAAGTTTAGGGAGATAAATGAATTCAATCTGATGAGTATTAAAAGAGCGGTACGAGAGAGAGAGAGAGAAAGAGAGTATAAATGTATCGCCGCGATGCGACCAGAGACGACCGGCGGATGCTCTATGCCACGACGCGTCTTTTAATTTAATTCTTAGTCCACGAAGCAAACAAAGTTTCGTCACTGCCTGAGAAATTCCAGGCATCCTCATCTCTGCGAGCCTGCGAGTTCGGGCCGTTCTATTCGTTCGTCTATACATATACCTATATTGTATACAAGAGAGAAGAAGAGAAACGGGGAGGAGGGACCATTTACCCCTGAAAAGCTGGGAATATCGCTCGCCGCCATTACTGCGGAATAAAATTGAAAAAATAGTTATTTTTTTGCCTATCAACGCTTTTAAAGCGTCCGTCAGTGACGCATAAGCGGCATTTATACGAATAAAATATGCAGTCGAGAGTGCGCGCGCGCGCGCGATCAATCCCGCTGCTAGTCCATCATCCCCGTTCTCTCTACGATGATCGGCGTTACTCGCCATTAATCACAGTTATCGGCGAGAGATCAAAATTTCATATTTTTTAATTCCGATCGATTGATCGCTAATTGCCAGCTCGGCGATTACGGCCACTCGCGTAAATAAATCGAACCGGGGCCGTTTCCGATGCTAAATACGGCACCGTCGCTAAATATTCGCGTAGTTATTTTATTACCCTCCGATAAAGCGCCCGAATAAAAATCTAATTAAACTCAGCGCGCCCGGAGTGCTTTTATCCGGAGTCCGATAATCGTATCTCTCGCATCATGAAACGTTCGTGAAATAACGACGAATATATGTTTCGTGCCTTCGGACACGTTACGTGGGCGAATCGCACAAAATCGGCATACAAACGATTTCAGGGCGAAACTAGATCAGCGCTGTCAGACGCAGATGTGTCTTTTCGTATGACAGCACGTTTAAAATTAGCGAATAAGAAATTTCAATATATAATACTAAAATTGTGAAGAGCTACAGTGAAATACGATTAACCTACATTAAAATATCGATCCTCTTTCACTCTCTTTCTGCTCTCTTCTTCTATAAATATATAATATTTACGTAATAAACGTACTGTCGCTGTTATTTATGTATCTGTTTCTCTGTTGCGTATTATTTATAACTGTCGTAACATTCAGTAATAGCAATATAATTTTAACTTAAATGTAGGGGAGACCGGGGCTAAGCCGACACTATTTTTTCAAAGGCAATTTTTAATATTTAATTAAAATTTTTAGGCAAATTCAATGATATATATTTAAAGAGTGTTTCTTCAGGTATAAAATTGATTCAGGAAGTTTTGCTGTACGTCGCTTTGTTTTGCCGCCAGGAAAGGAAAAGTGACGCGAAGACAAATTTTCGAATTGAAAAATGACGGGGCGAACTCGACACTTTGCCTGATCGACACAATTTGATCTGGAACTTATTTTTTATTGTCTGAAACTAAATATACATTTGTTTATCGTGTATTTAGAAAGTACAAAAATTTGGAATTAAGTAAAACAATCATTGGAAATAATGAGAACAAAAATTGTTAAACATTCAATTATTTTCTAAACTCATGTCTGAAAAACAATGTATGCAAGTAAATTCGCGATTACACGTGCGCACACATTTGTCATGGGCCATATGCTGCATTACAAGCATCGTTTATTATTGGGAACTAATAAAACAGCGTATTGACTTAGCCCCTGTCGACTTAGCCTCGAACGTCGTTTTCTACTTTTGTTACTCCAAAAATATAAAAATTTTGAAAATATGCAAAAATTATTATCGGATTCGTATAAAGCATCGAATTTCCCATCAAAATTACTTATCGGTAGATTCGCAAGAGTAAAGCTTGATGAAAGAGTAGACATTTTCGAGAGATCAGAAAAATTACTTTTTACTATCAAAAACGCTTATGTCGCGTTAAAAATTACACTATAACTCAGAATGTTACCAAATTCCGTTGATAATACTGGCACATAAAGACGCATTTACAGTAGGAAAGGCAAGTTTCTACGATAGATTTAAATTGGTAAAAAGCCTAGTGTCAAGTTAGCCCCGTTGTCGGCTGCCCCGGTCTCCCCTACTTATTCGAATCAATGAATAACAGTATTAGACATTTTTATTTTCATAAATAAATTTAATTTATTACTTCAATTAGATGCAACATTAAATTTTATCAACTTATGAAAAAAATTATCAAACGAAATTTTTTATTAACTTTCTAATACCGAATGAATTCTGCATGAAGTAATACATTCAGTTATTACAGAAAATAAAATTCTTTGTTTTTAGTGCCTTCTCTAAATCGTTTCTCATCGAAATATAATTCGTGAAATTTCGCAATGTTATTTCGCGCAGATATAGGCGCAGATTCGATAGCGACGTCGACCGTGCGGATTCCGACGACAGTGTTCTCAGGCGGAAGACCTTCCGGCAAGTGAAGCAGAGACAGATCAAGGGACACCCTTCGATCAACAATGGTTCGATCCGGTCGCGTGCACGAAACATGGGCGAAATAATATCATTTTCGCATATACATGCCCGTTGGTCGCCCACGCTCACGAATGCATGGAATTGTTCGATGGCCTGTCGTCTGCTTTCTCTCTCTCTTTCTCTCTCGCTCCCTTTCTGTCTTTCTCTGTGGACGGCACGCCTCGTTTACGAGGGAAATCCGATATTTTTCGACATGGTATTTGGCGCTCAAATGATGCGCGCGCCAAGTTATCGACGTCGATTCGTCTCTTTGTACCTAACTGGCCGTCGGCTACACCGGCCACGGGGGCCGGAGTCCCCGCCGTAATTGGAAAGTGTCTTTTTGTTTTTCTACTCGATTTATCCTCCTCACCCCTTGCAAAGTTTGTAACCCACCTACCTACCTATATAAGCCCACTGCGCCTTTTCCCTCTCGTTGCATAGGTCGGTGCGGCGGGGGTGCCATGCCTGATTTAAACACTATCGACGCATTCCTACGTAGAGCGAATCCGAGAAAACCGAAAAGAGTTTAACTCCGATTTATCGTGCTCTCGCTCCCTGTGATTGCACATTCACGTTAAAAGCACCGTTCAAACGAACCGGAGTCGAAGGGGACTATTCCAATATAGATCCGATGCACTAACGCGCGGTAAACCCGCTAGAAGAACTATCTGCGAAAAGCGTCTAAAAATTCGGTTGGAATTGTTACGATTGTTCCCGCAAATCTCCCTGTACTCGATCACGATTGACGGGATTCGAGCGAGCGAGCGAGAGAAAGAGAGGAACAGAGGGAACCGATATATTCTATCACTTATATCGATATTCTGGAAATACGATTTCGTGGAGAATAAAAATCGACGAGGATTCGGGTACGGACGAATTTGCTTCTTCCGGCACAGAAGAGAGGAATTATATTTTTATTATTCTACGGGTAACCTCCGCGCTCGACAAACGAAGCGAAATCGCGTGATGCGGGGAGTTTGGGATGCGCGGGAGCGAGAGAGGAGGGATAGAAGAAGCCCAATAGAATTATCCGCGTCTAGACGAATTTCGTTACGAGGAGGACGAGCGGGGAGAGCGCCCAGGATCTTCGATATGTTAAAAAGCGTGTTACCGCACAGTACGTTATATACAATACGAGCGGCACGCCGAGCCGTATATTCTAATATACGGGAGGCGTCGAGGCTCTTCTTTTGTCAAGAGATGCAGATTCGCGCGGTCCATCGTCCATCGTCGACGTCGTTTAAGCGGTGCACAATATATATATTTGCATATATACACACACACACACACACACACACACACACACACACATATGTGTATGTATATATGTGTGGCGGCCTGTCTTCCAAAGGAATATTGAATTAAGCGTTTCCCGGGAAAATCGACTGTGTGGGTTACCATGGAAACCATAGCCGGCCCCGTGTTTCGCTTCTCAACCCGGCGCGCGGTCGCATTCTCGCACGGATTCGACGTCGCTCGGAAGCGGATCGCCGCACCGCCACCGGTCCGACCCCGACGTTTCATCAAACATTCCGATATACAGGTTCGCGAATTTTTTGGACCGGTGACCGCGCGCTGCCGCGCTTTGCCCGCCGCGACCCTCGCGTAATTCGAATCGAAATCCAGTTCGCATTGAATCCGAAGCCGATCGGGATTCCGATTCGCGGGAAAAGCAATACGTTCTGATTTATTCTCGTAATTATCTCCCGTTTTAGGAACCAAGTGTCTCGGAAAAAATAATAATAATAAAGAGAGGAACGAGGGCTTTGAATATTTTATTATAGCTGATGTGCAGGTTTCGCTACACCCTCGCCACGCTTCTCGCGTTCCGCGAGGATTTTTTTTCCGGCACGCCTAATGCAGGTCGGACACTAATACCTCGAGCAACAAGGGATCGATAGCCGGCAGAGTGACTTGCTAGATTAAGCTCGTTACTCAGTATCGCGAATTATATTCTTGCCGGGCGCTTGCGAACTATCAAGGATCAATACCGCCCGCGCGCATAGTTCAATCCTAATGCAACTTGCCAGAAGTTTCCGGGAGAATCAAACATAAAGCCCGTACACCGATACCATGGGGAGAGAGAGAGAAACGGAGGGTAAAGGGGGAGAGCGAGAGAGGAAAGAGAAGAGAGGGCGGACGGACAGCGTTAATCCGACCATAGAAACTCGAATCCGCCACTCGATATGGAATAAAGCGCGCGCTTTTGTCTCCCGCTTCTCGGCATCGTTCGTATAAACGTCGCGCCGTTTTGAGACTCGACATCGACAATCGGTTACCCTTCTGCTGTCCGTCATCCGGACGAGTGGCTGGACATTCGACTGTCAAACTGAGTTACCGAACTACATCCGATAGTTTTTTAATCAGGGGGGTGGGCACAGGGCGGGCGCGAAGAAAAATTCGCGGAGAATGGCAATTTTTCATCGATCTTTACGTCCAACGTGGTGTCGAGTTTTCGTCGTTGACTATGCGTCGTCTGCAACATTCGAGATATCTGATATCTAACAAAAAGCCTATAGACATCTTCTCCGATATCTTCGATGTACATCGAAGATGCCGTTTGTTGTTTGTTCTTCGAAAAGTCAACGCCACCGATAAAATAATTTTTCAATGCTATTTTATCACTAGTATTTTTCTAGATATTTCTTATACGACACGACTGTAATTTCCAAATTCTTTCACGTAACATATTTTCCTATCGCTGTGTGTGTACCACAGAAATCTCTATATTTCCAAAATATACCACAAGCCATCTGACGCGCTTTATTTTTCGCGCCTCTTCGCGATATCGAGTCTCCGGCAGGCACGGTCGTGGATCAGGAGATCGTCGTGGTCGGGAAAGCCCGCTGGCTGGATTCACTTCCGCCGATCGTCCCTCGCTCACCGGAAACCGAAAAGCCGCGAGAGGAAGAAGTTTCTCATTCCGCGGGGGGGGGGGGGGGGGGGGGGGAGACAGGGTGGGTTTACTGAGCTCGTGAGTACCCGTGCCCGAGAGACTCGGGAGAGAGAAAGAGCAAAGGGGAACGAGAGGGAGTCGATTTTCACGGAATTCACAGAGAGCGATCGCGAGTCCGGGCACGCGTGGGTTCGCGCGGTGCGGCGCATTGCCAATAAAGTTTCGTGGGTTAACGCGGCGCAGGTATGCTCGATCTACTAAGGCCGATAACTCGATTCTCCATCGATCTCGGGAGAAGGAGAGCGAAAGAGAGAGAGGTGGGAAGAAAGAGGAGAGTATGGAGACACGGTGTCGTTTTCCGCAGAGGGAACCCGGGGTTCGTAGGGACACGCTTCCGCGGGATTCAATTTGCCATTCTCCCTCGGATCCACCCGTGTTCTCTCTCTCTCGGCACGCCTCCTCCTTCCCGATGTGGCTTCTTCTTTAGGAAGAAACGATCGCGAACGCGGTTACATGCACCGGTTAGAAGCGCTCACGGGCGTGAGCCGATAAATAGCGCGGCGGCGTGGCGTTGTCGAGGGAACGGAGGGAACCCGTCGCGCTACAAAATGGAGCTAACCGAGTTCGTCCCGTTGGAGTTCCTCGCGAATGGAATTACGAGTTGCGCGATCCGCGTGTATACGACGAACGTGATCGCGAGCGACATAAAAATATCGAGAGAGCTGTCGGAACGCGAGCGTTCCGCTTCAACGGGTCGTGGAAACGAGTCGCTCCGCGACGAGCCGCGTCCGATGATGTCCGGTCGTCCGAGGAAAACATTTGTACAAACGTGTATCGCGTTGTTAATTATTGCTGTTAGAAACAAAATGTATAGCGTTATCCTTCCAACACCAGAGGATAATGGTTATCTCTGATAAATCATCGCGATCTCCGTGCGCTTCCAATCCTGGCGTGCTTCCAAGAGGAATGAGTGTTTGCGAAGAACAAAGAACGTGACGTTGTTCTCGCCCGGGCTCTTAGATGCGTTCGATCGGGGGGAAGAGAATTTGCTGTTTGCAAATGTTCTCGCGGGGAGGAGGGTTGGTGATGGGGGGCGCGTACGGGCAGCATCGTTAAGTCCATCCAGAGAGAGAGAGAGAGAGTGGCGAGCCACGGTGATGGATGGTGAGAATGCAAGTTTACGCGACACCATCGGGGTTTCGGGCGCGGGGGATCTTAAGCCGGGTTTCGCGAATTACATATTTTGCGGGGCGGCGGGGTGGCAACGGTTGGCTTTTGTGCGAGGCAGAATCGCGCTTGCCACTGCCGCCACCGCCGGTGAATAGGATTTTCGTCGACAATGCCGCGACGACTACGAGACGGGGCGAAACTCGATATCGCTCGCGAAGTCACCGCTGTGCAGAATTTCCGCGAAGAATACGTGGTGGGTGCTTCGCTCTTGCTCGTTTCCTTTCTCTCTCTCTGTCTCTCTCTCTCTCTCTCTAGCTTTTTCTGTTTCGCGCTGCCGCAAGCACGTATGTTTACGACGCGCGGAATGAACGCGAGACGAAGCATGTGATAGTCTACCTTGTGCGCGCAGGTGTCTTCCACGAGCGCGCGTAATTAGTTCAAGACGCACGGTTTAACGCGGAATATCCGAATATCTGATTTGCCCTGTGTATCTCATTGTATCGCATTTTCTCTCTCCTATAATACGCATGCGTTTGCATGCGCGGTCTGCGCTGACGTTTCTTCCGAACGATTTAATTTTCATCGTTCGATTAACTTCCCCGATCCTCGTTTCTACGAGGATTATTGACGATATACCGCGCCGTATCGCTTCGGATGCGCGTAATGTGGCGAGTAACGACCACAAGCTAATACTCTCTAATTCTTATTATACACAAGAAGTACCTCGCTCCTTATTCCACTCGGCGAACTCGAAAATGACGTATCCGGAAACTGTCTCTAGCGCGGTTCTAAGGCAGTCAATAGACGCAAGACAATACCGAGAAGCGCATAATCCGGGAATGGCTCCAGCATTTTGACGCCGGATACACGTAGGAGGAGGCTGAGATCGTGCGCGACATTATTACGACCACCTTTATTGCGGATCTCCCGGCCACCCTCTCTCTCTCTCTCTCTCTCTCTCTCTCTCTCTCGCCCTCTTGCACGCGCGCGTCCCGGTAACGATATTGACGCCAATCTTGTCTCGCTAACCTCCTTGTTAGCCCCGCAGATTACACTTAGAACCGCCTCCGTGATAACGTTACGCGCCTGTGTATCGCACCACTCGCCGAGCGCGATGTACAACTCCCCGAGTTGCCAGTAATGCGTCAGCATACGGCGCCGTAATATCTTATCATTTGCAGATAATCAGTAGCTTATTACTAAGTTGGAGCAATTCGTATTCTGCGAACCGTAATTCTGGAAATCCGGATTTCTAATGCCGTTTCACCGTTGGTCACGGTGCGTTTACGCCTTAAATGGTGTCCCTCATGCGTATGATTTATTTATGGTAAATCTATTAATCGTGCTTATTGTACTGAGTTTTGCAAAAAAAAAAAGATACGCGGCATGCGCCAGAAACGTACCTCTCTCTTTGTCCGAAATCAATTGAGCCACCTTGTTGACGCGAAAGTCGATGGGCACCAGAGAAGTCTCGTTGACTTTCAAAAACCGCTCGCACTCCTCCTTCCTTCGCTGAAATTCCTTCCTGTAATAACAGTTAAAAAAATTTATAAATAAATGCGGAGATCTCTCCAAAGCGGCCATTTCACTGGCGTATAACGTATCTCTATACCGTTCCTGTTGTTTTATTTCGACGTCGCTCGTTAACCGAGCTTAAGCGAGCTTCCCGTCTCTTGTTCTATTGTAATTAACGAAACATTTGCAAGTCATTTACAACGGAACGCGATGGGAAGGCGCGTGAAAGCGTTATGAATATTCCACGTATGTCCCGGTCGCGCGTTGCGCGTACCGCGCGATATGTACTTCCGGAATAAACACTCGTGAGGCCGACGAGAGCTTCAAATTACTATATCTTCTCCAGTTTCACGAAGTAGACGCAAATACTACGGAGTTTCGCGACTGTCAGATATACTACTTCGGTATATATACGCATATACACATTCGGTGTAACGGCAGTAACCCATAGGACAGAATGTTTGACGTACCACTATTGATACAAAGATCGCGCATATATATGCATATGTAAGCAAAGATCGATACAGAGAGAAAGAGAGAGACAGAGAGAACGGAAGAGACAGAGACTTGAGAGAATATGTACGTAATAGTACTTATTCATAATTGAAAAGCATCGCGGAGAAGAAGCGTTGTGAATTTATCGGAAAAACGCTACCACATAGCTCGAAACGTTTAGGACACATTTGAATACAACAAAACGACGAAATCTAAATGAGATATAATAGCGATATTAAAAATTTGCATTGTCGTGCAAAATACGGCAAGTAAATTTAATTATTTTATTTTTAATCAAGCGATCTGTTAACCGCGAGTTTCTGACGGATGATAATTATCGTTGGGAAGAAGCGATTGTATCAAGCATGAGAAATTATTTTGTTGAGCATTAAGTATGGGTTTTGACGGATGAAAATTATTGTTAGGGGGGAAGCCGCGTGCATCCCCTTGTCGCTGCGGTCCGCAAAGCTGCAACTTCTCCACTACGTGTAGGTAAATTTCTCTCAAGCCGAAGGAAGCAACGGCATAAATCGTGGCGGAAGCGTGGTTTCGCAACAGAAACAAAAGGAGGAGGGCGAAAAAAAAGAGGTGCCGGCGTGGCAGAGAGAAAGTCGGTTGGAAATTACAATATTCATTTCGATAAAAGGTAACGGCGCGATCGTATACGCTACTCTCTGTGTCCGAGGGTAATTTATTATCTCGATGCCCGGAGAATTATCCCGCTTTTGCGCCGCGGACTCTTTCACCGCGGACAGCGTGTCCGGTTGCAATAAATACTCCTATGATAACGGGCGGCGCAAAATACGCCGATGATTCGTCCAATTAAGACCGTGGGCATTACCGATAATTAGCAAAATCGTTGTTTCGCGATAATTTGATTTAGGAAGTTGACGAAAATATCAAAGGGAAACGCTGACAATGAGAGATATAAAGTCGAGCGGAGTAATCAAAGTCGTTACGTAAATCGGACAACACGATTCTCAATGATAAAATTAACAGCTATTATAACATCATTTAAGAGTAAATATTCACGTATTGTGTTCACTCGCTACACGCGAAATTTAAAACCGGTAACTGTCAATTTTAATATTGGAAATTCATTATATGGCTGCAGTTCTTGTACCCATTAGAAGTTTCTCTTTCTCTTCAAAAACTGTATCTTCTAAAATTTATCCCTCTTTCACACAAAAACAATTCTCTTTTAAAAGATTTATACTTGAAACAGTAACATTAACATGAATGTTTTAAATATAGGATAGGAAAAAACACATGAATACAACAAAACCAAATGACACATCGAATTGTGCGGTGAACACGCATACAAATAAAAAAATATATATCAATGAACAAAATTCAACGTAAGAGAGGCGCGGTTTAACCGGTCCTGAAAGGGTTATTCTATTATTTTGGAGTTTTGTTATAAAACTGTTTTGCGGGACGAGTTGATACCGGATCGCACTGACGAATGGGCACCGGAGGAAGGGGGGACGGGGGGGGGGTGCCCGCCCTCGGGCGGATCTGGTATCAAATATTATCCATTATTAAACACTACAGAGCCCGGGCGTGTGTAGCAGCGTACGTCCGTCAATTTTTCAATATTTTTCTGGCTTCGAGCGCCAAAGCGCGTTCAACGGGCGTCACTCACCCCCGCTGCCGCAACGGTGTATCGGTATAAATTCGCGCGTTACCTTTGATACACAACGCGATGCGGTATCATTTATCCGCTCGGGCGGATGTCCCATTGTCCACGCCGCGTCGGATTCTAAGGATATCGTTTTTAGAAAATAATTATGACCGTGGAATGTCGCAAATTACCTCGATGACGTTCCAACGTTATCTCTGCGGCCTGTAGATATTAATTAAAATAAAATTCTACCAGAAATAAGATATCGCTTTTTGTTTGCACCTTTCTAAGATCTGATTTCTTCCTGAAAATCTCTGGATCTTCGAACGACGTGAGCTCGAAAAACGCCTTACCTCGTGTGTCTCAAGCTACGATCTTCTTACGGAAAATCGCCGAAAAGGCAGAGCGCGTCCCGATCTCCTTGGAATCGTTTTAGCCGCGCAGCGAAGTAACATTTCGATATTTCGGCGTATGTATCTATTTTCAGCGAGGAGAGATAAGGGAGAATTTTTCTATGCTGGGCTACATACGAGAGAATAGGATGCGCGCACATTTCACGCTTTATGCGGCCACCGCAAAATCGATCGTCGACGATCGAATCCCACGGATGGAGGAAATAGCGTACCTCTGTTTTTCCTACAAATTGAATTCGGTCCACGTTAAATATTATCGGTTATTAAAAGCGACGTCGTTTGCGCGCCCGTATGTATGCATGTGTGCGATCTGTCGATATTTTTCTGCTCCATGAACACTCTCTTTGGGAATTTCTCTCTTTTTCCCTCCCTCCCTCTCTCTCTCTTCCTCTCTCCCTATTCTCTCCATTCCCCCATTCCCATCATTCGGTCTCTTCATCGTATCCCACCTCCCTGTCCCGTCCTACTTTGCCTGGGTTAATTCCGCGGGTTACTCTCGGTAGGGAAGGTCGGCGGTGTTGGTTTCCAGATCATAGCCACGCAATATATAGATCCGGAGCGACATATCGATCGATGTGGACGAAAGCGGAATAATAATTTGCACTGTTATTGCGAACCCATCCGACGAAATCAAACCGGGCCGGCGCGTTCGCCCTCTTGTTCCACCCCCTCGCCCTGCATCCCTATGTCCGGGTGTTTGGCCTCTCTTTTCTTCTCTCTTTCTCTCTCTTGATCTCTTCAGCTCTTCTTGTTCATTATCTCCACCCATCTTCGCTCTCTATCTCTCTCTCTCTTTCTTTCATCCGTCCTTTTGAAGGTAGAGTAAATGCTTTTATTGATTCCCTCCACACTCTTTTCCCCCCTTTTTGTACCGGCCTCTACACATACACACGTTAGGCACACGCTTTGTTCGACGGATGAGTGGAACAGCTACGAATATGCGAATGACAAGTGGCAATCGATTGGAACTCATCGTCTCCTCGGTGGCGCCTAGCTCGTCGACGCCCCAAAGACGCTTCGCCTCGGTAGAAAAATACTCCCGACATGTACTTGCCTCGCCGTAATGGCTTCATCGTCGTAGACATAATGGCATTCTCCAGACAGTGGCAAGCGAGAGACAATCCCGCATAATCTCGCGCGACATATTTGATTTCACTTAACGTCCCGACGAACCTTGTAGTTTTCGTGAGGAAATAACAAATAATGAACTTTAAAAAACACTTCTTTCAGTTACTGTACCCTGTTACACACATTTATTATTTTAATAACACATGATTTTCGTTTCTCTAATATTCGTCACGTAATTTACATTCCCGTCGTATTCGCGTGTCCGCGCGTAAAAGTGATTTCGTTTCGTTGGCGAAGGATTGATAAATAATTAATAAATTTCGCAAATAACTCCGTACATAACTTCGATGTTATTGTTGAGAGATTTGTCGGAAGAGCAGGAACGGATGGGAGAATTGCGAGCGAGGTGAGCAATCTTGGCCGATGTCGGGGAAGCACGGGGGAAGTACGGTTTACTTCAAAAACTTTTTACCGGTAGCCAGCGGGCACTTTAAATAATCCTTCTGCACGCGGATATTAAATTTCTTACCGTGGCTCGCCGTGAGTATGGCCAGGGTGCCATGGCAGTCCGTTTAAACGGTACACTTTGTCCGCAAGACCGGGGATTGCTGCGGTATTACATATATACATATATATATGTATGCGTGTATATATCTTGTGGTCCTGTGGCCGTTTAAACTCTATTCGCGAGTTCCGTAAGAAACCCTTAAGGCTAATTGAGACGACTTTTTCACGGAGGCGTTATTTCACGCTCTGAAAGACGCGCGACGGCTCTCGATATTGAGCGTGTCGATCGCGTTTGAGATTAGTTTCTTCGTTGTGGCTTTTGAAGAATAAAAAAAGAGTAATGGACGTAACAAGTTGCAAAATGTTGCGCGGAGGAAAGCGAGAGGAAAATTTTTCACTGGAAAAATCAAGCACGAGAGTGTAAAGATAAGAATTCGCCTAATTAAAACCAAGTGACCGACAACCGCGCGAGTTCGTTTGAACTTTCGATCGGCCCTTTTCTCTCCTTTCCGTAGACGAGTTTCGTCATTAGCGGATTTGCGGAGCGTTTCTCAAGAGCCACGCAGGACGTATTGAATATTAACGGACGCTCTCGTAAAAATTTTCAGAGTTGGCAAAGTGGTTTTGCGTTGTCGCTCGTCGACTTCGAGTACGCATCGGGACGTTAAGAACGCTCGCTCTGCCTGCAAATAACGGCAGAGCTTTGAATTTTAATGCGCCGCGCCGATGTCGCGACATCAGGCATCATTCTGAAGAGCACAATATTTTCGCAAGATTAATCACAACGGCGCCGACAACGCCGCCATTCTCCCTTATCGTAAAATTAAATGTCACTGTGGAAATGAAAGCCGTTTTTTTTATATTCCACTTCTTGTGGCCAGTATCCTCGAACAATTAATCGTTACCATCAGTTTGGATTAAACTTATTTTTTTTATGTCCACGTATAGCAATAGCGTTATAAGGGTCAATTAATCGAAGTAACAGATATCTGTTAATCAGCTGTCTTGTCAGAAATGTCCGAGCAGTTAAGCGACAATTAATTAGTAAAATATAAATTCTCTACTTTCAAAAGTATTTCCGTTTGCATGGAGTGCACGACGGGAGTTGTATGAATGCGAGGTATAAACGCGAGGGAAGTGATCCCTCATGAAAAAAATATGAGGCAAAATTGCGGAATAAAATATTTTCATAAGAGACCGCGTCTCCGAGGAAAAACCGGCTTCAAGCTGCCATGTATACGTTCATTTAGGTAAGTGAGATACGCCAGTCGTGTCGCAGAGACTGGGGGAGACTGAACCATCTTTCTGAAACTACCCTACATAGCTATACGGGTAATGCGCACAGTGCCGGCATTGTAATTGTGAGGTTGGGGAAGGACATTCACCGCGCACATTCGGCGCTTCATGTGGGCGTCTGATAATGAACCGTATTTATCTGATACGCGGAACATATTCATCTCTCATGTATGCGCGAGATAAGATGGGAATCGGGGACGCCGCGCCGGTCGCGCAATGGAAATGCAAGTCCAATGTTAACGCTCTTGAAATGTAGAGATATCCCATATACGTTATCCATTGTTTATCTCAGATTTTTAATTAGAACTGATGAATCAAAAATGACGGTCTAAAATTGGAAATATTTGAAAATAATTCTCTAATATCGAATCAGCGATAAAAGCTAATAAAGGCAAGAAGAAATCTAATCATTTGCTCAAAAGCTACAAAAATAGTAAAAGTAAGAATATAAATATTTTAAAACAATAGTAGTGTACAAATTCTTTTTGCAACGGAAGACTGAATGTTCTATTAAATCACATCAGGTTTTAGAATACTGTACTAAGCCGAGTTTTCTCCACACAAAAGTTGGATTAGGCGTCTTATAAGTCATCCTTTTCGTTATTATGTTCCTTTGACATTTCGAAGATATATCGTCTGATCGTACCGGTTATTCCGGGACACCCTGTACAGTCGCTGAATCGGTACAAATCGCTCTTTGAGAGGACCCTCAGAGAAAATTATTTGCGTCGAATCGCTCGATGTTCCCCCTCCGGTATATCGATGTCGAAATACAGCCCGCAAAAATAATCCAGCCCGGGGGCAGGTAGCGTTTATACGAGCGCGACGTTTCTCTTTCCAGCGTTACGCTCGGACAGAAATATGGTCGATCCGGCAGCTATTTTCTCTGCGGTCCGGCTACAGCCGGCAAACAGCCGGGGCCGCAAACCTCCGCGGATTTTCTCCCCGCTCGCGCTCTTTGCGATCGCGCAACGTGTGCCGGTGCCCGGCACACGAAGATCTTCGAAATGCAGGCGGGCGCGCGCCATTAATTACGGCGTATCCAATTATTCTTCGTTACGGTGCAGGATGATATATCGGCCAACCAATCCCCATTTTGTTGTATCGCGCGTCGAAGCCCGCATCGCGCGCATCCACCGCGCGATATACACGTTACGGGAATATAATCCCTCCTCCATAACAATTATATAACAATGCTAATGCCGTAACAATGGACGCGATAACGAGGAACAGCCTCGCGCGGAATATCGCTCGACGCGTTCTCGCGTACACGGGGGTGTCATATGCTGCGCGAGAAGCTTCATGAAATGGACTTGAAACGTTGATACAGTAGCTGGGTATTGATTAAACGGGACGGAAAGGTCTTGCGCTTTTTTATTCAACGAAGCTTTTTTTAAATGCCTCTCTCTTTCTCTCTTTTTTCTTGCTCCAACGCGATGCTGTAAAGATAGAGGGACGCTTTTCACGTGCTTTCACGCTTTTTACGTTATTATGCGTTATGTTACGTTTCTACGACACCCTGTGTACTAGACGCAAATCGCTACGAACTTGTTAATTGCGGACCACTGTCTGAACAACGGACGGCATAATGCCGAGTCATTGGGATGCGGCAAGGGCGCTAGACGGTAGTCTAACCGCGTAGGCGACGTCGAAACAAGACCACTTCATAGCTGTGACTGAGCAGAGTCGAAGGGGCCAAGGCGGGGTTATACGTCGATTACTTCATTAATTAGCCTGGCTGAAGGCTCTCGGTTCCTCTCCCTCTTCGCCTTTCTCTCTCTCTCTCTCTCTCTCTCTCTCTTTCTCTCTCTCTCTCTCTCTCCTCCTATCTTTCCCTACGCTCAGATTCACATCGACGGCTAATCCACTCCTGTGGGTTTGCGCCGACACCCGCGGAGTTTCCACTTTTTGCCGTGGAAAACGCGACGCGTCATCTTACTTGCCGCGCGGGGATCTTCTTGTCGGGACAGGCCTTGGGAAATGTTTTGCAGTGTCCAGCGGGTAATCGATTTTCCACTCTGGTCGTCCACTCTCTGATGCGTTAAGCTCGATATACGTGCGGGTTTTCCGACGTAAAGTTGCACTTAATTCATAACAAATTGTTCTAAATAATACCACCTAAATTACTTCGCAAATAAATAATGACTTTTACTGCTTTATATGTCCCTTAGATATTTTTGAGATTGTACAAGGTACCCGTAACATTATCGCGTTCAAGTAACGTCAAATATTCAACAAATTATATGAGCGAAGGGTAAAAGATGATTTAACGCTTTGTTCTCGAAGCTTATCCCGTGGAGGATAGATAAAGATCGTCATTGTCAACCGATCTCTCCGCGATACGGATCGTGATTCGCAAGTTCCGAGACGTCCAACGGATTTAAAGCTTTTGCGGCGGGATTAAAGGTTACCCAGGGGTTAAGGGTCGAACGGTAGAGCCGAGTGCTACCCTCGTTGCATTAATTCAACACGACTACCTCGGATAACGTGTACCGTACGGTTTTACCGTGACGCTGTATACGAGCGTTATTTTATTTCGTAAAATTCTCAGACGATAAATCTACAATGCGTTTTTTTTACGCTTTAATCGCCCGCTTAATAAATTGTATCCTCCTAACGATGATGGGAGAGCATCTTTCCGTCATTTCGAGCACGGAAGCGTTCCTCGAGCTTCTCCTCGCTTCCTCCCGCCCGCTCTTTATTTCGATAATTAAATCTCTCTTCTGCATTGTCTACGATCAAAGCTCTCGGCCTGTTTGCTCGTTGGAGGAATAATAAAACCGGAGCACTTTTAATTTATATAATTTACAAAAAGTCAAAATAAGAAATTGATTCTGTTGATAGAACTACGAACTACGACGCGCGCACGTCCATTGGAGAATTATCATTCCGGAAATATCACGAACGTTGTATCAACCATTGCAGATATCTTTAGCCGCAGATTTCTCTTTATCGAAATAAACAGATATCTAGGTATGGAAATAACTTTGAGCTATTCTTTCTAATCTCTTCCTATATTGAAGAACTCGCAAGATATAAAAAAAGATATAAACGTTAGTAAAAAAAATTAGATGTCATTATTTTCTGAAATTACACTGTAAACATACGTTTCAAGCTTAAAATATGAAATAAAATTACGCGATAATAAATTATGTCACGCTTGACGCGACAGACGAAATTTATCGCTCGTATTATCATATACAATATATACATCATGCGAAACATTGCTCTAGGTTTTCCCACGTGCATGTTTATCCCAATAATCGTGTCGCGTCGCGTCGCATTGCATCGTCCTACGTCGCTTATCCCCCGAAAGCTACCGCAATCTGGATCAAAGCCGTTGTAGGTACGTGCGGGCCGACTCGAGGAGCAATCCTTCTTGCCAAACTGACGGGCTAACGTACGAGATTTCCTCGCCTGGCTGTTCCTCTATCCCGATCGTGTTCAACATCCATCTCGTTTTTTTCCCCCGAGAACGGGGAACGAGAGCACGGTCCGGTCAGGATTCGGAGGGGGAGGAAAAAACGGGTTCATTGCGACTGGGTGGCTCGTATCTACGATTTATCCAGTCGCGGATTGCCTGCGCGGAAATCGGGGCCGATCTAATTTCGTGTGCGCGCGCGCGCGTGACCCCGACGAGGAAGCTCCTATCTCTAGCTGATGGCTCGATCTCGTATCTGGCCGATCTCTATCCTTCTACCCCGGGCTCCGAGTGCGAATTCCGGCCGGCGCATTTCTCGGCCGTTAAGTGTCGGAAAACAGAATTACGAGGTCTGGGAATATTTTTCAAGTACTCGGGACACAATGCTCCTTCAACGATTCTATCTCCCTTGACGATCGTGTTAAATTACTGCGCGCGCATTAATTTGAATTTTCTTAGAAATTTATCGCTCCCTTGATATCCTAATATTGAATACAAGGATCGTTTTCTTTTTCATCAAGAATCGTTTTAAAAGGTTCTTGTACGGCGAGGAATATTCCTCTGCCGCTGAGCGTTTGTATCTCTTCGGCGGGGAAAGATAAATTACGCATCGCTTTGCTCGATTTAAATTCAGCACGGTGCATCCCGCCCATGAAGAGTTTCCCTTTTTCCGTTTTAACTTTAGCTCTCCTTCCCGCGGTTCTTAACTATGACGTTCGGATAAAAACGCGAGACACGAAAATGGCTATAAAATGGAACTTGATACGGAATTGTGGGATAGGATCGAACTCGGAGCTTCTCCCTCCGCCTTTTGTTCTCGCGAAATAGCCCCTCGCAATTACACTCGCGCAAAATACGCTGACTATTATTCCGTGATAAAGCAAATGTGTTTTCTCGAGTATCATCCCGCAAACATTATTTCGCAATGCGGCGTCCTTTCCCTCTGCAAAATATTATTTGTTTTATTTGCAAGAGCATTCGCAAAAATTTGCGTACTTTACGTAAAAAAGAGAGAGAGAGAGAGAAAGAGAGAGAGAGAGAGAGAAAAAGAGAGAGAGAAGGGGGGAGGGAGAGAGAAACACCGTTACAACCAAACCCAGCGATTTCTCAACGGGAAAACTCCGATAATTTCTGTCGTTACAACATGCATTTTCCCTATACCTACACATACATATATGCGCACATCATGTTATTCATACAAATTTTTAGAGCGATCGTAAAACATGTAATCGTCGAAAATGATAATATTCACCGCCGTACTCGTTACGCGCGCATTCGCGCGTCGAGTTTCTAATGACTCGGCCGCGTTTGAGAATTCTGCGTGACGCTCATCGATAATTGTAGCAATTATAATTAGAACGTTCCCCTCTGGCCCTTCTCCCCGAATATAACACCGTTTGCGGCGCGGGACGGATAACGGGTGGCGCGGGCCGGATAAAATCCATTCTGCGTAATCCGTCATGTCCGCATTTATCCGTCATTAATTCAGCTGCGATTTTAATTGACAGAACAGCTACTACGCCCGCTCGCCCGCGGCTTGCACAGTGTTTATATTATCGATTTTGCAGTACGTCCACCAACCACTGACCAGGCGATGAGCGGCGGCTCACTCGCGTCTACTCGCGATTGATGCAATGATAACTATGTCTGTCTGCGTCGATAAACCGGAGAATGCGGATCGTTAAAGCGAGGCAAGCGAGATTGTACAGTGAAATTTCCGAAAATTCAGATAGCGTCAGATTATAATATAATCACGCCGAAACAATACGAACAATTCAAATTTTCATTTAAAATTTAGACGCGTAACAAACATTTTTCAGATCTTGGCAAAATCTTCTTTTTATAACATCTCTCCAGAATTTTCGGTTTCCTTAAATTTTCTCCTATTACTTTTGTATAAACCTCAAGTTATCTTTTAGCCAATACGATTTTAATATTTAACAAAATTATATTTTCCTGCTATTCATAAATTTTTATTAGGAAAGTTCGTGCATCCGGGAATTAATACAAAAAGATTCTGAAAATGTCAAAAACTATCAAATTCTTCGTAAATGTATCTACACGGATTCTCTTTTAAAAATCTAATAGATTCTTTTTGTAACCAATTGCAAGGTATTAGAGTTAAATACTGTTAATCCCGTTGATCGCCATCGAACGCAGAGCGAATTACCTTCGTTATTATATCGCCGTGGGAAATTTTATGATATTTTCCTCCAGTGTATAATGGCGGTTTAATCAACACAATATCGCGCGTGTGTCACATATAGGGTGGTTCAAACACTTGATACGAAATAACGATCAGCTTCCGTTTTTTGATTCTTTTCGATTCGGAAAGTAATACGAGGGCGACGAGCTGGAAGATCGCCCGCGTTTGTTACACAGGACACATTTTTCAAATTTGGTCCCGTTTTGCGAAATAAACGACGAATCACGCGACTCATTAAGTTCCCTCTATTGCAAAATAGTGCAATGTCCCGTACGTAATGTAAGTTTCATGTTTACGGTAATCTTTTCGCATTAGCGAATTCGTGTTCGCAGCGTGAAAGCGACAGTTAAAATATCAGGGACGAACATCAACGACGATAATATTTGAATCCTGATCGTCCCCCAAAGTTTCCAAACTCCCAGGAGATCGTCGAGCGTATCGGGACTTCTCTGCCGCGCAATCGAAATCTCCTTTCCAATTTTAAATAACGCATTTTTCGCGTTAAAGTTAATGGCGTTTAAAAATTCACGATTCATTCGCTTAATCCGGCGTCTCACCGGTTTGGCGGCCGGAGGGTTAATGCCGCTCTCAAAAGCGCCGCATTAAATGTTTATTGTTCGTCTACTCAAAGGCCACTTCGCCTAGTCGTACGGCTAGTTTCACGAGGTTAACCTAGCGGGAAGCCAGCGACGGTACCGCAGAGAGGGTAGGCTAAAACCGGAGTCTAGTTTCGTTCGGTAGCGGCCGCCGCGCCCGTCCCGGCAAGTGCCCATCCCTTCTGAATATTTTAGGAAGTACGCGCGCGTGTATCCCACCTCATCCCTTGCCGCATTATACCGGTCTCGGTGGACCCAGGCGAGCGCGTACAATCCCGGGATACAGATACACCCACACGATTAAATTCGTATGTGCGTCTGGGGAAACTGTGACTCGGGAAAATTGTAGAGAACAGTCGGAAAACACGTAGGAACATGGAAAACATCGCGAAATCCACCAACTCGCGGATTCTCTTGCGGTGTCTACCTATAGGAAATTCGGCGAGAACGCGCCTCCATCTCGAAAAATGGATCTTAATCAATGAAATCTTAAAATAAGAACGTTTTGCAATTATTTCGGAATGATTTAAAATAGATTCTATGAGCGTAATCTCATTCGCTTGTAGTTCGAGATTTTTACGCCCGCTTTTGTTGTCATTACGATGGTTCAACGTTGTTTCTCGTTTCTAAAATCGAGATTCTGTGAATTGAGACGGCAATGCTTACATCGATTGATCCGGCAAATCATGTTCGGCGGCCAGTCGCAGATCTTCCAGTGCAAAATGGTATTCTTTGAGGGCCATAAAGATCTCGGCTCTTCCCAACAGCGCCAGGGGCAACGACAGACCCTGATCAACCGTCTTGTTTCTACCTGAGACAGATATTGTCGATACCGTATGATTTAAAAAAATATCGCTGCTCGGCCTTGAGACCCGGTAATCAATTACCGTCACGAACATAAACAATTTATCGACACAAAGCCCATGAAGCCATGAAAACGTGAGGTCTTTCGACCAATTGACGTATGTTGCTAGAAAATGCGGCGAGTAAGATTTAAGTATTTATTCCACTTGTGCGGATTTGGCGCGACACCAGAACGTATGCTATCAACTCGACGACGCGTATTTCAGATCTACGCGCGCATTATACATATATAGAATTCATAGATTAGAAATATTAAAATATTCATTTGAGAAAGAATCGGCTGAACCTCACATGTAACGTAGATATATCAAATAGCCTTTGATTTTCCAGCCCAATTTATGCTTTAGTTCAATATAAATCTAAATTAATTAGCAATTAATAATTAAATCAAATAAATAGCAATTATATTATATTCGTAGTAAATAATAATTATATATGATTTAATTAAACATTCGTATAGTTGCGTTCTAATTATTGGAACAATGTAAGTGTATTATTTTATATTAGCACAAAACTAAGTTTCAACGATTGTGAATAATGTTAATTAGTGATCCGTCTTAACAATCGCATCTAATTTAATCGCGTCAGTCTGGCATTCTTGTTACAGATAATTCATGCAGTAATAAATGTCAATTATCCAATCAAGCTGCGGGACGGTGATATACCTACTGCATGTCAACATAGAATTTTTGAATAAAAAAAAATGTAAACGAGATATTAAAAGTAGTATAAGCGATGTAATAAATGACATAAGTAACAATACATACAGTAAAAATAAATTATAAATCTTTTTTTCGTTCGGATAATGGATGTTCTACCGCGATTTGTAAGTAACCTGGTTGAGGTGCGCGCAGGACAGCCTGACTGAACAGTAAAAGGGCCTTGTCGTGTTCGCCGACGGCGCCGAGCTGGTATCCTTCGAGTCGCCTGCGTCTGGAGATCTCCGCATCCTTGTCTCTGAAAAGGGGCTTCACCTTTGCGAGCGTGTCGGCCACGACGTCTTTTACTTTCGCGTCGGTGAAGACCGCCCTCATCCGTCCCTCGTCGTCATCGATCCGGCCGAATATCTTCGACGTCCAGGTATCGCCCGCGGTTTCCATCACGTGCCCGCTGAAATCATGGAAGAATCCCTTCCGGGCGGAGCGCAGCGTCTCCGACGAGCAGAGGGTCCTGTAAAATTCATCCTGATCCTGCATTCTTGTGCACGGAAGGACGCCCGGCGCGGCGTGCCGTGTCTCGTGAAATCCCTTTGTGCCGCGTTCCTCCCTCTCCGTGACTTCCCCGCGTTCCGTTAACGAGATCCCTGTGTATGCGAGCGAATCGCCTTTAGACGAGCTGAAAAACGGCCCGTCCGCGTTTTTATATCGCAGATTAGTGTACCCACTTAGTTTGTTACGATTGCGCCGCTTACACAAGTCGACTTCTCTCTCTCGCCATTCTGTTCCATTTTATTTTTAAGGGTACAGTTTTATATATTTTCCGCTACTTATTACCTCTCCTTTTGGTCTGTCTTTTTGTAAAAGGGTCCTTTTTGTACGCGCGCGAGAGAAGAATTTATCTCTTAAGATTTTTATCTTAATTTACCTCTCAGTTATTACGCTCTTATTCGGTATCCCAGTTTTCTTAATACTTTCAGCTAATTATGTTTTGATTAAATCTTCTTGTATATTTCTACTTCTTGCGAGAGACGAATTTCCCCGGAATACAATCAATTCCCTTCGCTGTCTCTTTTACTTCTTTATGCGCAGCAGTTGTCGATGTACCGACTAGAAGTCCGCCTCGTTACTCCCGACGTTGCCATCTCGTTCCCCTCGACCAATCCTTTTGAATATTACACGAGCTGGATGTTTCGGTATTTTGTATCTGCCGTCGGATGCGTGCGCGACTCTGTTCCGCGAACTCTCGGGATTAAGAAGTAGCTGTTAGATAAATCGCGGTGGGAGCAACGATCAGAATATATATAAGGAGCTCGATGTAGATATTTTGTTCGCGAAAATGCCACTAGATCCGCGCGTAATAATTTTATACACAGACTCTGATTTCAGTCCGAAAGAAACGTTGGAAGAGCGCGAGTCCGAAGAAAGTCATTCCGCCGTGCTGAATCATAAAAGGCCGAGGAAGACCGGACGCGCGGGCAGATTCCTATTCTCTCGTCTCGAGTCCGTGGAATTAAACGACTCTATTCGCCCGTGAGAAATAGCCACTCGGGGATTCTCTATCAAGAAGCAGCGAGACCCGAATTTAAGAGGACTTCCTCCTTCGCCAGGCGAGTCCTTCTTCGCAAATTGGTTGACTGCTAGAATATCGGACGTTTGTATTCTTTTCGGTCCTTCCGCTATTTACTTCTGCTTACATTTGTTTCGTCAAACAAATAAAAGTAGACGATAAAATTAATGCATAAATTATTATCTTAACACGTATTTAGGATCCAGTCGAGTTACAAATTAAAATGTTGTCGATTTGAATATAGTATTTTAGTATTTTTGGTTACAAATTAAAATTCGAACATACGTTCACGATAATTAATGGGCAGCACATTTTTTTACGGTATCTGTGGCATCGAAAAACTTTTAATCATCGAAATTATATCGGTTTTAATTCCCGCTTTAGATCCTGCTTTAGTCCACTGCTTAAACGCTTAAGTAAAGTTCACTTGAACGGCTCGTTTGACTGTCTTTTACGCAAACTTTTCACTTCTCCTCTTTAACCATTCTGAACCTGCATCCCGATTTCTTTCCGATTTCCTCTTCGTTGATTCGCAGTTTTGGAGCACGACGACCGCGGCCGAGGGACACCCGAGTGCATACGGAATGACTGAAACGGATTACCGCCGGCTCACCATCCTCTCTCCTCTATCTCCACTTGGTGAGTAAAACTTTAAAGATCCTCGACCACTCTCGTTCACCGCGAAAACCGCAGTACCCGGGGATTCCTCACGTCTCTCTCGCGCCGACTCGATGCTTTATGAAGGGTTTACTTTATAGACACGAACGAGGTATTAGAACGGAATACCGGTATTAGACTGAAGACGCCGCTAGAATGCGAACGAAAGGGAGGGACAAATGTATGTGCGTATATGTATAGCGAAAGGGACAAAGATAGAACGTTGCTAAGGAGAGAAGCTCTCTTTCCTCTTTTACTCTCTCTCTCTCTTTTCTCTCTTTCTCTATGTCTAGAACAGCTAGAGAAATAATTTTAGACACGTTCTATTTCGATCGTAAACGGCTCGCGAGGCGTTCGCTCCTCATCGCAGAGTCCTCTGGCTTCGTCCGTTCGCAAGCGTCGAGTAATCGTGAAACGCCACGAAAAATGTCTCGTCGATAACGACATTCTCGATCCCGACGTCGTCTGGTCCTTCCACCGTCACCTCGCCTCCTTTTTTCACCGTCGTTCCGTGCGGTCTTACTCCGGCGTCGCCTCTTGAGTCGACGCAGAAATCCTACCCCCGATATCCACCCCCGTCACTGTCCGTTCCACCACCATAGAGCCCCATTATAGCCCAAGAAAATTTATCGTCGAACGTCCTTGATCTCCCTTCCCGCCTCTCTCCCTGACGACCTCACCTGCTTGCGGTGGAAAATACCTGGATTCGAGTAACTCGTAAATCGAACTAGCCGTGTAATAAAGTCGTACCGTGACGTTCCTCGCTCTTTCGGAGTTTCCGCACCTTGCGACTTTTTGCTATTGTGCGCCGAGCGAAATCTTCAAGCTCCCGTGTGCGAGACGTTCTTACGTGACTTTCCCCCTCGGCCACTTAATGGCGAGCTAGATCCGACATCGTCTTGGGTGGTAAATCTTAGTTCCTTGAATTTCCATGTGAACTATGTAATTGCGTAACTACGCAAATGATTGATATTTTGGAGTTTCCTGTTTTGGATTATTACAGTCTCGCATTATTTATTTTAAATTTTATCTTTTAAATTTAATATTTAAGATCTTTTTAAGTTTGAAATTTATGATCTCAGAATATCGACATTTAACAAAGCCTTAAATTTAATTCTTGACATTTTTTAAATTAACAATTAACAATTTTTAATGTTTAAAATTTGAAACTGTAAATTAAAGAATTTAAATTAATTAAAAAATTGTATTTAAAAAATTAAGTTCTTTTACCTACAGTAAAATTTCACGCACACTTTTGCGTATTATTTTTTGACAACCGATTTTTCAGCTAATTTGATGTTTATTCTTCTCAATAAATATGCGTTAACATATATAATTATCTATTACATATCTAATTATCTTTTTTTTTTTTTACGCTGGGAAATCTTCGACTACCGAGTTCCCGGGCCCAAAGGCCCGGTATATGGCCCGGTAGCCCCCTCTTTATGGGAGGAGGAAGACCCCCCTGCCTCCGGGGAGAGGCAAGGGGAGTGTCGGATTTTTACCGACTAAAACCCAGCGGATATCCCTCTCGGCGCGTTTGGATGGGAGGGGAACGGGTAGCGTGATGATTCGTCCGCCGCCCCTCCCCCTGCGCCACGTCCTGACTGGACGTTCCTCTCGGAGGGGGAGGAGGGGGCTGTGTGCCCCCTCGGCCCATATCTAATTATCTAATAATTCATGATTACAAATAAAGAACAAACTCTTTCTAAGCTTGTAGAAACAAGTGGATAATACTGTTAACAATTTATCGCAATATTATAATCGCAAAAAATACTGTTAACAATTTATCGCAATATTATAATTATTTTATAAGATCATAATGTTATTTCAATTAATTTTAAATAAACTTTGCTTAACCCTATTCACTCCAACGTTTTTTTCGCCCCAATAATCCTCCAACCATGCACTTTCGAGTCCCACGTGTTTTTTATAATGTTAATAGCTTTGAAAAATTCCCCAAAAATTATTATAATATCTTTGTACCTTCGACTAAAAATCAATGTAAAGAACATTTGAAAATCATTTATTTAAATATTTTTTACAACAATTATATGTTGACAAACACACGTTACGACTCGTTTTACTTAAAAAATCATAACTCACGAACAAATTGACGAAGCTTAATGAACCAAAACGCAAATTAAAGCTAAAAGTAGTGCAAATGAGAAAAAAATATGAGATAATTATTAATTAAATAGGAATACTTAATTTCGTCGCCGCAAATTTGGTAATTTTTAAATGGTACAGAAGGACTTTAAGGACTTAAAGAATGCTAGAAAAGAATTTCTGAATAAGAAAAGGCGAATTTGAAGTGTGACAGATATTTTTTATGTAAAAAAATTAATTTTTTTTATATAATCGTAGCTCCTCCCCACCTCTTCCACCTGCCTCTGAGCCATAATAGACCTCTGTGGAATGTTAAATTTCTTTTTTAACGATAAAAATATTTTAAATACGGTTAAATTATACACAAAAATACATTTTTATCGAAAAAAATGCTCATTTACCTTTCACACAACACTGACGTAATCCTCCAACCATGCACTTTTATGTCCCACCGAGATTTTGATTGTCCCCCGTTTCGAGAGTAAATGAGCTAGGACTTTGAAATTTTTACCTGAGGTTCCCTGCCACAATAACTTTTTTCCGGCGTGGAGGGGATTCTCCCACGATCATTTGTTTTCCGGAACAAACGACCGTTAGAAATTCGTGGGACACGAAAGGCATGGTTGGAGCGAATAGGGTTAATTATTTTAATTAAACTCAGCTAGAACGATACATAATGTTAAACAGGAAAATTGCAAAAATAATAATCTTTCTCTCGACATATTCGCTGGACTCTATTTTGAGAAAAAAATTCATGATTAGAAAGTAGGACCGTTGAAAAGAGACACTCTATATAATTTCTCAATTATGTCTCTCGTAACTTCTCACTGCACTTTTCTTAAAGTATTTCGGGCACGGTTTAAAGCGAAGTCCGTAGAGCCCGGTCGGGTCATTCGGCCTGAGAGAATTTGTACATCGCACCGACGTTCACCATCCTTGAGAACGTAAAGTATCGATGCTGCTCCTCTGATGAAATATCGACACTTGACTTTTTGGCGTAAATGGAACCTTTCGCGCGGTAACGTCATATGAAATTCCCGAAGGACCGTCGGCAGTTGTATCGATTTAACGTCCGACCACGTATGCCCCGTTAGTTGTCATATGCGTGTCAGGTGCTCGCCTTATCTATTCACAATCCCGCTCATATTCTTCCCCGGAATGTATGAATTTTTCAGTATTGTCGTCGCAAGATTCTCTCTTTCCTCCCGTTACGAGAGCGTGGTAAAAGTTCTCTCGCGGGGTGAGATATCTGGCGCGCCTGTATTAAATTATTATATCCAAGACTTTCCGCGCTTCTGCCCGCGTTACTTCGTAATCGCGGATTTTTCGATCAATTTGTACCTTCGCGTCCCGCAAAGAAATGTGACCGCAATTTCCGTTCCCGGAAACTGATTGCTGAGCAACAAACAAGGAATATCATTGCGTGATAAACGGCGATTGCTAATGTATTCAATTGTCAACGTAATTGGTTTATTGAGTTAAAAAATGTCCTCGTCTATGTGTCACGATTCCCTTACCTTCCTCCTTTCAATCCTATATATATATGTATAAGATAAAGTTCCTTCCACCAAGAGGTTTAGACGAACCCCGATAGGTATTAAATTCTGCGGGCAATCACTATTTTTTTTCTTCTTTTTTGAAACACCGATTCTCGTGCAGCGCGGTCGTTTCTCGTGCGTGTTTTTTTTTCCGGTAGAGGAAACGCTCGCTGACGGCATATCTTGCCGAGGGTTCGCGATAATCGGGTCGATTTATGAGCCAAGATGGGAAGTTATCGCGGTACTGGTAAAGCAAAACGTTGGCAGCTTTATCGGTCTCGAATTCTCTCCCGTGAATTCTATAGGAACTTCAGGAAGAAACGTTTGGTAGATTTATCCGGCCGTTCAGCGTAGTTAATAATTGATACATCTGTTAGCTCGTGCGCCATATATTTAACTATTACGAGATAACAACGGTGATATCATAACACGCGTTAAACAGGACATTCGCGTGCGATACGCGCGCCAAAGCGAAGCTCCTCCGTAATTCGTAGTTAAGATCATGGCGGCCGTTTAATTCGTACAGACGCTAAATGGCGTTCTTTTTTTTGCCGGGTAAGGTAAGCCATTTCGCGTGTTGGGGCAGAAAGACGCGGTTGATTCGCGTAATTCGAGCAAATTGCACAATAATGCCGGCGGAATATTCGCCGAGGGATCTTAATGGTATTTTTATCGACTTTTCTTCCAACATTGCGGCGCGACCGCCTTCGTGCGGCTGTCTGACGAAAAAAAAATACACAAAAAATGTCGTAGGGTCTACCGCGAGGGGAAGAACCTCCTTTGCCCCTTCGCTTTTCACGCACATTACGGGGCGTGTACACTTTTTTCTAATGAACCTTACAGTACTTACGTTAGTTATTCAAATTAATTTCCCCTCTATGTGTGTGTACTCGCCTCTTTTAATCGCAGCGCGCCGTAAGGGCGCGAAATTACCATCGCACCCTCTTCGGCCAAACACCTCGTCTCTGCACATCCTGTCCCGCAACGCTGACTACTGTCATTAAATGCAAATTTCGCACGGCCGGTAGGGCAACTAGAGACTGAAGTTTAAACCGTATTTAGTGAAGCGTTCTTGCTGATTAGGAGCGGAACAGGTGTATTTCCGGAAGTGGTGACATATGATTACCACGATGAATCCTAGAATCCATCACTTACAATTGTCTGCATGTCTCAATCTACGTTGTATCCCATCCTACACTTTGCGTATTCATTCTATCTACGAAATATTGAGCAAGAGACGCATCGGGAAATATTCTGATGACATAAAAAAATTCGCTCATCGGGGTGCTATCGACGCAGTTAATAATATTATCGGTATTCTAACGAGCTGAGTCGATCTTTATTAGCGTAGATTTTCAGCCTGATTGCTTCCACGCGAAGAGTTATCAGATCGATTCTCGCTTATGTCGGCGTATTGCATATTAGTCGTCTTTTGTGACACATGCAATCCGATCTCTAAACACACGACACCAAATGAAACGTTGTTGCACCGCTTATTACGGTGGGCGTCGCAAAATGCCGTAATATTACCAGATAAGCACTTTTCGGAAAAAAAAGAGAATGAAAAAAACATTTGTAAATCTATCTATACATATCGCGGGCCTCGCGCGATGGAGGCGCGTCATTATCTCAGCATAACATGCATAATTAACAAGAAATTCTTGAACATTTTTATTCGTTTTATTTGACAATAAGAATTCTTATATCGTAAGCATAATTATTTAGAGATATCTGGACACGCGAGACAGCGTTATCGGAACTTTTATGTAATTTTTTTTCACATTTTAATAAGATGAAGGCGTTTTAATGACACTCAGCGTCCCGTCAGCGCTCTTTTATCGCTCTTATAAAGAGCACTCTCGCGTCTCTTTCGCAATCTCTTTTTATCAATTTACCGTCCGTCACACACAGGGACGATCGACTGATATCACATTCGCCGGTGTCACATTAGCTCACACGACCTCCTTGACTGAACGTGACCGGAGCGTGCGCGTAACGAGACGTTCGCTTCTGTAAAACTCGTCATGCGCAAGCGGATTCTTTTCTTCGTAGCGCGGCTTCTTGCGTGGTGCTCGTGGCGCGGGCCACGAATTTTTGTTTTTTGTGTCCTTCGATAAGCCGCGGATTCTTTCTTCGAGAGAGTTTCTAGTGCGTCAGCGCACAGTCATCAATCTCATCGCGAGCCAGCCGGAGAGCCCGTCAAGCTTCTTTCGCAACATTTGATGATAAGTCAACGAGCTCGAAAAATGCGATAAAATATGCTATAATGTACGAAGAAAACTGCTGGCATGCATTCACTTCTTTATGCTCTCTAATCTATATTCTATCTTAAGTCACATTTAAGTACGTCGTATGCAACACACCCCGCGATTTTTAATCCCCTGTAGAGGTCTATTTATTTTATTACTGTGAGAGTTTAGAAGTCTGAATTACAAAACGTATGATATAAATTTTAGAAAGTCAATAGCGGCGATCGACGCATGTGTGCATAAATAAATAATAATTATACGAATGTAGAATAAATATCAATCGTAATAAGTGACAACTTATAATTAATAAATTTTTAATTATGCACCCTCCTCCAAAGAATTCTAAATTTCTTGATTTACTTGAAAAGAGCTTTTGCGATTAAACGCGGAAAATGCAGATGCCAAAAATACACAAGAACTTCACGTGAGAGAACTGAAAGCATCTTGTTCAAATCATCCTACGGTCTGCAGCAGTATGGTTTTTGGGGGTTCCAAACGGCGATCTTGCAGCCATATGTAATCCGGGCTATCCGTGGGCAGTTCCGTACTGAAACCGTCGCATCTCCGCAAACTAGTTTATGCCGAGAACCGCGCAATAAATTATCGTGAACGGCCCTTCCGGGACCGCTTTTCGCGATGTATAATGCGCCGGATACGCTCGCGGAAAGCACTTTACGCAAATGAGAAGAAAACGCGCCTCCCATCCCGCCTCTCAAAGATGAAAATCGATTTTTGAGAGCCGGCGAACCCCGGGCATCTCTTCCCCTTTCGTTCCTCTCGATTATCGATCTTCCGTATCAGGTATATTGCACGAATGCTTTATTTCCACATAAATCTAGCCCTCAGTGACAGAGGGTGAGACAGAGAGAAAGAGAAAGAGAGAGAGAGAGAGAGAGAGAGAGAGAGAGAGAGAGAGAGAGAAAGAGCAAAAAAGTGAGATAAAAGTTACTCGAATCTTATTTATACTTCTCGTTGCTAGACTTAGAGGAATTTAATTCCCAGAGCAGAGAAAATATCTCCATCGGTCTATCGATTGTTTGGCTCTCTTCTCGTATTCTCGTGCGCGCTCAACATATTTATTCGCAGCGCTTAATGGAAATACGATGCATTATGCGAACGATTTTTCATCCCGCTCTGCCCCTTCCATCCCAAATATACGCGGACGAGAGTGAAGTATGGCCACGGCCGCGGAATGCAATCGTCCATGACGCGATTACCCGCGGAAATCTTGCCGAATCATCAGGTGGTTCGCCGCGGCCGCGGCCGCGCCAGGGATTGCGCAGTTTGCGCGCGTGTTTGTCGTCGTAAGCCTAATTGTAAGCCGGTTAATTACGGCGTTTATTTGCGTGTGCCCGCGCGCCCGCCCGCCCGTCCATCCGTCCGTTCGTCCGTGCAGGTCCGCACGTCTACCGCTGCGTTCCGCCGAAGATCGGTAATCGTTTATCACGTTCCGCGCGGGGACTTCATTACGCGAGACCAACCGATAATGACATTGAGTGTACGATGAACCGTCATCAATTGTCAGCGCAAGTTGTAAAGTACATTTCTCTCTCTCTCTCTCTCTCTCTCTCTCTCCCTTTATCTCCCTTCCCCTCTCTCCCGTTTTCTATCTCTACCTCTCGTTCTGCGATCGGTTGCGTTAACGAAGTCAATTAGGCGCGGAATGGGACTGCATTTCGTGACATAGAAATCTTCGGCGAGAGCCGCGTGTATCGGTTCTCTCTGCTCGCACAGATTTAGCGAGATAATTCGATCGATCGATTCGACCGCTGCTAGTACCGGGAGCGTCCGCGTTGCATTTTCCTTCTCCCCCTCCTACTCCTTCCCTCCTGCGTTTCCCCTTTTGCTTGCAAAGCGTACGCCGGGCAATCTCATAAAGATGAAAGCGATTTCTCGATGTTAGCATTTTAATTTAATCCTCTTACGCGCGGAAAACGGCGAGTAAAAATGTTTTGCGGAATGTCTTCCGACTCTACCGTTTGGCTCTCTTTATCAAGAGACTTTTGCAGATAGGAATAGTTCAACGCGGGTCTTCTGGACGATCCTCGTTGAAATAATTGTTAATTGAAAGTTATGAAACGGAGAGTTTGCAAATCGCCTGGCAAAAATTTGTGAACGTGCAGGATTTTGTTTGTTTCTTCAATCGCTCAATTAATTTAATACATTTGTCCATTGTTTAATTCGTAAATATATAATAATATATATGTGTGAAAAACGTGTTCCGATTGGAAAATGACGGCGTTCCAACATTAGTCGAATTCACGTAAACACTTCGTCAGTTAACGAGAGCTCGTTCCTTTTTTTTTATCTCGCCGACGCGGCGCCTCTCAGCGGACGAGAGGAAGAGGCGCGAAGTGGGATGGAGGAGCTTTGGGGTCCAAATGTTAGCCTTCTTATCGAGAGTCAATGACGTTTAAAATAATATCCCAGGCTAGACGCTTCGCATCGGCCGTTTATCTCGAGCCGCAGAAACTCAATTCTATCCGCCAACAAAGTTATAGAAGTTCGCTTCCCCGCGCGGTTAAAGTAGCGTTGCGGGGCGCAAGGAGCTGTGCCGCGAGAAACTATTGTCGTCACCGAACGACACAAGGAGAGACGGAGTCGCTATTATCCACCGCGTGGAGAGATCGATAATCCGTTCCGCGCTCGCGGATCCGAGCTCCTCCACGCAATCCACCTAATTAGCCTGCGAACGTCGCTTCCTGCAAACTGTAGCCCGCCGCCGTCGATTGGAAAAACGTACGCTCATTGCACGCGCTCTTGCAAAGTGCAAGTAAACAACGCGCTGTATTTTGCGCGACGCGAAATTAAGTCGCAGATTCAGCCGCAGAGCCGCAAATATTTAATTTTCAACATACAAGATTCGATGTTAAATTATTGATCGTGACCCGTTTTTCCTCCTTTCACGTTTCGATCTTTTATTTATTTCATTTTATCTGTTTGAAGATAAGTTCAGATAATGAACAAAAAAAAAAAAAAAAAATTGCGAAATTTCTGATATTCGTATCTGTATTCGCTTCTTTTTAGCGTTCGTGCTGAAAGTACGCTCGTTCGCTCATTGTTCATGTATATCTATCTTAATAGCTCTTAGATTCGACGTATTTACTCACGAAACGCACAGGGAATACTCGAAATAATGTTATTTGAGCAGGAAATGGAGCCGTTGCCTTGATATATTACTGGCAACTGATTTTCATAGAAATGTGGACTCATCTAATTTCGCCAAACGACCGTCTCACGTACATTTCTTTACCTTATATACGCGTTATATGAGTCGAATATTTCCGCAATGTGGATTTCGTTATTGTTAATAATTTAAGTTTACTCTCGCAATTACCTTAACGGCGTGTTAAGGTAGTCTTTGTTCTCCTATTCCTTTTCTCTCTCCTCCCCTTTTTTTAAGGAGAAAGTTTCCGCATATTCCCCGAGGTAATAGCGGTGATACGTATAAATGTTTCACGACGTCGCCTCCGGATCCCCCGGTCGCCGCGAAATTTGATTAACGAATCCCCTGAATTTTCTCTAGCGGGAACATCACCATATCTGAAGTTCCGTATGACGGCTCTACGACGAATTATTAATGGTGCCCGTAGAATTACCAGTGTTTCGCGCGATTCTCCGACGGTTGCCTGTGCAACGAGATTCATTCGTCGAGTCGCGTCGCGCGACGCATCTACATATTTCGCGTATTTTGCTCCACGGAGACCGTCGAAGGCGAGAGAGAGAGAGAAGGATACCAACACGCGTGTCATTTCGCATAGATGTAGATTATAATTCCATCGACGTACGACGTACGAAATAAAATTACGAGCGCCGGGCGCGCGCGTTGTATTCTGAGGCGCGCGTTATCGATCGGGATACGTTGCAACTGCGGCGCTAATTGCAATTGACGATTAATAATTAACGCCTACGTCCGTAATCCGCCGCGAAATAATGTATCGCTCGTCGCGCTCCATCGTTGCGCGCGACGGCCGATGCGACAAAAAACGATATAGCGCGATATGACGTTGCGTCATTTCGGAGATTCGTGCATATCATTAAAAACCAGTAACTCGATATACGTATATATGTATTGTAAATATATATATATATTTTTTTTTTTTTTGAGCGACCAGTTTCTAATGTAATCAATATAAATTTCACATTTTGCATTTTTATTTATTTATTGTTTACGCACCTTATTTATCCTTTATTTACATTTACATTTTAATTGCTTATTTTTGATTATCCGTTTAATTATTCATCTTCAATTATTCGTATTATACGTAATTCCAAGATAAAAATTTCATGTTACTTACGTTCGTTACGGTTTATCATATACGCAAATCCACGAATTGTAACGGGGCGTTAATTTGGCCGATCTTGCTCCAATCAACACAGAAAATTAAAAGGCTTATTCTTACGATGATCACGAGTGATCGTGAATTGTACTGCTCTCTCTCTTTCTCTCTCTTTCTGTCCTTGTCTCACTATCCAATCGCTAATAGATCATCCATGTCAGGTAGAGATCATGTAGCGCGTGAAATCGCGACTGATCGTAGCGATCGCGCGCGCATCCCGCCCGATCTTGCGTGGGCGTCGCGACGTCACGCAGCACGCCGGCTCGGGCGTATGCGGATGGTGGCGGGCGGGTTGTGAGACGCCTCGCGCCTCGCGCCGCCGTCTCGCAGTAGGCGACGCGACCTCGGCCCGTTAGGATCGTGCGGTTGGCTTTACGCGTGGTAGCGGGGATCATGCCGGTCTCTATACACACAACAGCCTCGGCGGATTAAAGAGACGCGAGAGAAAAAGGCGGCCGCAGCGGGTGCCACGTGTCGCGTCTCTCGCCGCAACGATCTAGCGTCAGACGTTTCGCGACGCCCCGCGTCCTGTCAGTTACCCCGTTCGGTTACGCGATCGAGAGTGCGCGGCTACCGTGGAAGATGACACAGTTCCGCGGCGAGGAAGAGACGCGCGTCGCACGACAACAACCACCAGCGTGACGGTCCGAGTGTAGATTGATGTATGTATATGCGGGGAGAAAATTAAGTGAGTGAAGTGTTGAAAGAGCGATCTGCGATTCTTTCAAGTCGCGTCGTCGAAGGGAGTACGGGCAGTGCACGAGGCGCGGGAAACCGATCGCCCCTGGACCGCGGCGGGGCCGCAGGAGAGAAAACGAGAGGACGAGAGGACGAGTGAGTGTTCACGTAAGAGTGGAAAGGAAAGCGTAATGTAAATTGGCTCTTCGGTAACTTCGTACGGTGACGTATAGTTGCGAACGCGAGCGTGAGATATTAGCCGGTGACACGCGTGCATTATACGGGACGACGACGCGATAATCTAGGGAGGGAAAAAGGAAAAGAAAGCAAAGAGAGGGAACGAGAGAAGAATTGACGCGATTATATTCCGATCCTGCGGGAAGCGAGTCGGAGTCGGAGTAGTTACGGCCGCTGGAAAAGCCGCCGCAGGTTCTCCCCGCGCTCTGCCCGTCTGACTCCGCACGACCTTTTCCACTTTCGACTATCTCTCTGGACTGCGCGCGGGCATTCTTCCACGTTAATATGTGAGCCCGCCATATATCTTGGGCGGTTTTCAGGTCATTAGCGGCGCGCGGGGTAGACGAGGGAGGGAAAAGCGGAAAACGCGCGAGATTCTCCCTTTTCCCTTTCCAAACTTTCCAGGACGCCGTTTTACCCGGAGGACAGAGAAGCTTCCTCGGACGGAGCGATCGGCCACGCCGACGACCCCATTCCTTGTCGCCCGCGGTTCGTGTCAACATAACGATAAGTTAAATTTCCGGGGAGAGTTTAAGTTTGCCCCGTTGGTTCGACAGGATTACAGTGTCATTCGTATACGTTCGTACGCTCGATTAGGATTGTCGTAAACTAACGACCACGATCCGTTTGAGTCGTAAGGGTTGTTTGCCGGAGAGATTATCGACACGAGAGCTCTCGAGCTCGCCACATTTGCATTCGCGAATGTAGGTTCACGTTATTTTCGTATGCTCCGAACCTCTTTTACAAGTCGAATCCTTTCTCTCTCTCTCTGGCTCTCTCGCTTTTTTTCTTTCTCTCTGTCTCTCTCGCTGCCCGCTCGTTCGATAACTTCCGCAGCACTGAAATCGCAAGTCATAGCTAGGCTTTAAAACGTTCGTGTGTGATTTAAAAAAGATCGATCGGTACGCGGCCCTCGACGATCGTCTCGAGAGCAGCTACCAGCCGCCGTCGCCGCCGTCGCACTGTTTGTAAACAGCATCGATCGACGGTTGCTCGGTTTAATCGGATCACAGGGGCTAATCCGACCGTCGACGCTCGCTAAACGTTACCTCAATTTTTTAGCCTGCCGCTTTAATGCCGCCCGCAAATCGTCCATCAATCGCGCGATTGCCCTTTTTTTCATCTCTCCCCCGCTTTCCCGCGCGTCGACCGCAATTTATTTGCCTATCCGTTTACTCCGAGTTGTTTCAACTCGGGCGAGCTCGAATTCTTACGTAAATTCGGAGCATTTTAGCCTTCGAACGTATTTCTAAATACCGGAAACCTGTATTGCGTCAAGGCGTCAAGATAGTTTAATTTTGGACAACAAATATATATGCATTTATTGAGATCTCATATGTATTTCAACAAATATTATTAATTCTGAAAGAAGGAAATGGGACAATCTTAATGATATGCCTCTTTCGATTATTTTGTATTAAAAATTTTTATGAAATTTTTATATCTGATCGATTTTGTAATAGTGTCATATTGTATGCACTTCACTTACGCTACATAAGCTGAATTTCCGAGATCTTCTCACCATCACAGGCACAGGAGATCACGAGGTTAAGCTGTCCGACAGTTCGCTAAAAGTTTGCCCCATCGATCGTCGGAAGTTTCCCACGAGATTGACCGAAAATCGGGGAAGCTTTTAACCCTTTCGATCTAACGGAATGGCAGCGCGAAGTGCTGCTGGCCAATGTGCCAATTCGCCGATGTGCCAACAATAATCGAAGGACTTACGCGAGTTTCATCGTAACACGTCGCGATCGTCTCATATAACGCGATATCATCGAAAGATTTATAGCTTCTCTAATGTTATTAAGGATAAAATGTCTAATGCGAAATGGATTTTAGTGTGAAATATCAAAAATAATATTATAATAGAAAAGTGTTACTGTCCATTCTACAATAATATTATAACTTTACAATATTATTTATTTTTGTCTATAATAAAAAAATGAGAAATAAATAAAGACGGCAATTTTTGCTAAAATTCTGAATAATGGTCTGTCCTCTGAAAAACGGTTCAATGGTCGCGCAATCGCGCGACCTTCTCCGCAGTTCCGCTTTGAGAGAAGGATCGTTTTCCTCCGCGCGAAGTTGTATTCATAAACTTGGCCTATCGGCCGGGTGAGTCACCCCTCCTTCCCTCGAGTATCAAGGGTCGTGCCGGGATTTTGCGGGCACAAAGCTGTTTCCGCGTTGCCGGCCAGACGGCGGAAGCACTTATTCGATGGAGAACGATTTCCGGCGTGGCTATTATACGCGCGATCCTTCGCGTCGCCTCGAACCGCGGTGCGAATATTTGTTCCATCGATCCTCCGGCCACTAATTTGCCAAATTACTCTCGCCCTCGAGAAAGGCACGCTCGTTAGCGACTTGGGCGTAAATGAACGCTCCCGCGCTCATGGCGTACGCGTGTCACGGAAGACGACGCGATTAAATTAGGGCCATAATTCGTCGAGATTAATTTTCGGCGATGCAAACACGCCGCGCGGCGGATTTCCACGAGAGGAGAGCGAGCCGTCGCGCGTTAATTTTTCTCGGTCAGCTCGGATTTTACAAGAGAAACGGCTAACTCTATTCTCGACCGTGCGGCGCGCAAAGAAAGGCGTTCTTTTCGTGATTTTGAAAAGTACAATTGTGAGTCGAATTACTCGGATCACGTGCCGCACGTTTATCCCTTACTATTTCCTACCGTCTCTCATATACCGCACTAATTGAAAATATATTATACATTTCGACAAATTTGGATTATTGCGTTTCAAAAGTCTTATAAACGCTGCTAAAAGTTACTTGCATTTATCGGATTTTCTTCTTCGCTTTCAACTTGAAAGCGTAACGTTTACAAATATTTTCTATATATACACAAAATTCCTAAATCGTTGCTATCTCAGCTGTCGACGAAAGGATTTATTCTAGAGCGTGGTTTCCAATTGGATTCCAGTTCTAAAATATATGGAAAAGCTATAACGCTCGAACGGATAAGTCAGCGCGCAACAGACCGTGAATGTCGACGAGAAAACAGCAGGATAATCAAGGATACAAAGGATTGTTAGGAAGCGCACGCCGCTAATGCGTTTTCTGATATTTCCGCCGCCACAGAACTCTCGGCGGGCTTTGCGTGCGCTCAAGTAACTTTGTGCTAATAATCTGTCGGATTCGCAGAGCGCCGTAATAATGGCCGCTCGTTTCTCATTTTCCCGTCATCGAAGCCTCCCACCTCGAATTTTCACCGTCCGATGGATCTCCCTTCGAGGAGAAATCCTGCCCTCCCCGAATTATATCACTGCGCGCCTCGTTTATCTCATACCTCGAGCATTTCTTTCCGCTGCCAGCTTTAATTTTCTTAGCGCACGTAAGATGAAAAATAAACGAAGAGACTTTCCGAGTTGTCGAGAAGATATATGAAGCGTGGGATGTGATGTAGTTATACCGGACATTATTGATTTATATATAATGCTTGTATATAAAACACATTATTAAAACTTTAGACAAAATAAATGTAGGTACGTTAAATTGTCACTTTCATACTCCATCTTTTTTGTGTTTTCCTTATTCTTTTAGTAAAATAACCAAGTTAGCAAAATAACTGCACTTTTCTTGTTGCAAATCATTACAGCGATCTGACTGCAAGAAGCTAAAAGAAAGAAAAAACGATTATTATTTGTTCACGTAGAAAAATAGTTTATTGTTCGTTTTTCCGACCTTTCCGACATCTTAACGTTTCTGGAATTTAAATCGTGAATCTCGCATCCACCTCTCCGGCTGGCATCGAATGCCTTTTCTTTGTCTACTTTAATCTGCGTTAATCTGGCTTTGTGTACCACGATTCGCGTATAAAAGCGGCGTCAAGCGCGCAATCAAAGCGTCGCGGGCAAACGCAACTGCCTTGCGAGGAGGAAAACGAAGGAGGCAACGGCGGCAACGCGCGAGCGGCTAGAAGTGTCTGGCGAATTTGTATGACTTGTTGTCTACTCAGCTAGCAGTTTTGAGTAATCGCTCTCGCTCCCCTTCGTCTGTCCCGAACCATCCCTAACTTGACGCCGGTCGTCACCCTCGCGCGCACGACCTACCCCGGGGCGTTCTTTACTCTTCCATCAACGCGACACCCATCGCACCGACGTTTTCGTCGTCGTCGTTTTCGTCGTCATCGTGTGGTCGTCGTCGTCCTCGTGGTCGCCATTGTCGTCCTAGGATTGTCCCTAGAATCGAAGCGCACATGCAGGCACTCTCGGAATCTCGTTTGTACATTTATTTTACCCCCTTGCTCCCTCATTCTTCTACCTTTTCCTTCCTTTTTTTCTCTTTCTTTCGCTCCTTCACCCGTGCCGGGCTCTTCGATTCGCTGTCGCAGTCGGAGTGGCACGGAGCGGTGGGAAATAAATGGCCCCTAATGGATTTCTTAGACGTGCGCTCGCGCACGGACGCGGACGTGGCGGAACTCAGGTGCAGTCAGGAGTGCCTCGGCCCTCGAAAGTACGGCGGAACTCTAAATTACAGGAATCGCTGGTTCTCATCTCGTCTCTCCCTCTATCTCTCTCTCTCTCTCTCCCTCTCCCTCTTTCCCGTTCCTCCTCGACGTTCGGCAGATCACAGCTGCGCGACTTTATCGATGCCGATGAAAACTTTTCACCGTCGTGCTACTATGGTCGTGTGCGAACTTTTCGCCTTCGCCAATAATCTCGGCGACATCGCGGTGACCTCGACCGCACACGCGGTCTCTCGCTTTCTTTCTCCTTCTCTGAGCCTGTCTTGGCTCGCACGCTCTTGCATTCGCGGTGATTTTTCAAGCTGTCTTGCGTGCTCGGCGAATTGCCGACCGGCACAAAGCGTAATTTCATTTGTCGGATTTATTCCGGATCTTTTTCAACGTTTACCAGTCATCGTCCTGAGACTGGCGAAGAAGCAGGTATAGGAATGTCAGAACATCTGTTGTGTATCTTCGGTGCATAAAGATAGACGTTTAATTTTGCGGGTTACGTCACGCTCAAATCTCGGATTTTATATGCGATTTTATATGCGCATTCTACATGATATTAATACGAGAGAGAGAATTACATCGGCCACCTATATATTTAGAATCTTTATGGCTTTATGAGAAAAGCCAGAGTCACGTCTGGAGGTTTCAAACTCAGAAATCGTCGCGACACCGTCGGCGGTTTTTATATCCATCGTGACAACCTTATTTTCATCAATTTAGACGAACCGAGAAGCGGCATAACTTGACTGTCGTAATGGCGCGGAAATAAAAGGTCTGGTTTGCTGGGAGCATGATAAAACTGAAAATCGTAGGGATTTTCCTGGATAATCGCGCCGCCGAAGTTCGTCCTTCTTTTCACAGGCACGAAAGTTTTCCTTCTTTGTCAATAATCTCGATGGATTTCGACCGACACCCGCGAGAATCTCTTATTTCCTCGCCATTGAAGCTTCTCCCGGTTAGCGGCTGCCTTTGGCGAAGCACGCGTCTCGCACTCGTACATACAAATTCGCTTGTAAATTTTATCTCGGTCTCTTTTCATTCCGGCATTTTCCTCCTCGCAATGGCGTTCCGTTTACCCCATTTGAGTGGCTGAACGTCGGCGATGAATAATTCTCGACGAAAACGTTATCGATGCGTCGCGTGACATCACGAAGGGTAGGTTACGAACGAAACCGAATGGCAAACGGCAATTGATTAAATAAATAACATATATGTACTATGTCATTATAAATGCCTACGTTAATTACCAAAGATATCCAAATTCGACTAAACAACAATTTCTGACGTTATTTACTCTTCGAAGTCCATTAAAATAATAAATCATTTTTTAAATCAAATTTAGTTGCTGATTTACATTACAAATTATTATTTATCGTACACAGAAGAACATACTTTCCCGTAAAAAGCTTTTTCGTCGAAGATTCAGTTTTTCGTGCAAATTTCTGTGTTGCGATACAATTGTAAAACCGCTGGTAGACGGTATATTGAAGTTACGGCTAAGAATCCTCTGCTAGAACACTCTCGCACCGCAATTGCTCTAATCTCTATGCCGGGGTGATACATTTAACGACCGTTTTGTGGATCCCTCCCGTTCGACGAGAGAGCGAGACGAGACGGCAGAATTTCCGTCGTTCCGAGCACCATAATTGAGAGAACGAGCGCCTCAGCGATGCTAATTCCGCGAGTTGCTAACAAAACAATTTAACACGGTTCATACATAAATCATCGCCGGCAGATAAAAGTTTTCCTCACCATGGGCGGGCAGCGACAGACGGGCTTGAAAGGACCCGGTCGCGTTCTTCGATGTACCTCGCCGTCATTTTCGCCTGGCTGAGGAGAGAGAGAGAGAGGGAGAGAGTTGAAGCTTTTCCAGGCGTGCACAGCCCGGTTCCTTCAGCCCCTTGCTGACACTTTAAATCTCGTTTGGAAATCTCGCTTCTTCGATAATCCATTCCCGGGCGTTCGCCCTCTTTCCCGGTTCCTCTGCCTCGGTTTGAATCGCACGCTCCTTGCAACGCGACGCTTTCCTTCGACTGCACAGGGAATAATAAATGCGTCTTAATGACGCGAAGCCGAGACCAATGAGACGCGTCGGTATAAGATATAAATCTCTGATATGGTGGAAATTGTTAAAATTAGAACGGCGTTAAAATAGAACGCCGGAAAGCGTTGCGATGCACTCAATGATCCGTGAAGTTTTTCCCTATATACATTAGAGATTAAACAGTTTTGTTCGTTGGAAATATTCTTTCAAGTTAAAGTTTAAAATGTATTGTTTTGTTCAACGACAGGTTTCTGCTAAATCGTATTGATTGGTGTTAAACTTTTAACACCTTTTAAGCATCTCCAATAAATATACTTTATTCTCTGTGCTGAAATGAAATTAACTGCAAGTGTTCGTTCAGTTTATTTAACACAGATAACGTCCGTGAGATGAGCAAACTCTTTTTCCCGGTGTCCCTACCGTTAATTGAATCACTTAGAAAAAAAGGAACAGAGATGGTGAAGCTCATACGTGCGTATGAAAAGAAAAATAAATATGAAAAGTTGAGCTGCGACACGAGTGTTCGTACATTGTTCATACAATTCTTGAACCACGTCTGTATGCGCTTTTAAAGGTTTAAAGGACGGAAGGGGGGGACGAGAAGAAAAAAAAAACCTATGCCCGACGCATATCCCTACTCCGGAAATATCCGGAACGTTGGACGTGCGTTAGCGCATTCGAGAAGGATGGGACCCACCCCCTGGCATTCTTCGCGCTGCGAAAACTCGACCTTCGCCGGCGCCGTCACGAATGACGAAAGTTTCCGCCGGCTACGTGACGAGCGCATCACCCCCTACCTCTCTCTGCCTCCGTCGCCTCCTCTTGCTTGCCAACGAACGACGTTGAAATAATGTGAAAAAAAAGCGGGAAAAACTGTAAACTGAAGTAACTCGCTGGAAGTCGTCCGATCGATCGCATTGTGTCTCTCACCGCATGATCGCCTCCCCCCTCAGGGGTACACTCGAAAGTTTCTTCGTCGAGGTTTCGCGATGGGGTAGTTTCTGATACGGCACCGCCATTTCCTCTCTCTTCTCTTTCTTCTCCTTTCTCTCTCTCTCTCTCTCTCTCTCTCTGTCTCTCATTTTCCCTCGCCGCTCCTCCACCCCTCTTGCCTGCAACCTCCCTCATCCCGCTACCATGGTTGCACTAATGTTATTCGGGCTGTGTTCTCGGCATAAAGTGTTACCCTCTCGGGTTCCTCGTTTCACAGCCTTGCTTCGTGGTTTTACATAATTTTTTATTGGCCGTATGCTTCGCCGACCGAAACATGCACCGGAAAATTCGTGCGAGAATATTCGAGGATGTCGCTTTAATTTACATGTCTACTATGAGGTACGTACACGGCGCGGCGCGGGAGCATAGAAGTGCCTATTGCCGAAATATAATATTACTCACTCTGGAAATTCTTCCAGTGAGTGATACAACGCCGCGATGTCGGATCGTGAGAGGACTTCGCGCCGCGGCGCGGGCGCGAAACGGAGGCTAATGAAACAAAAGCTAAAACCCGTGTCGCGGGCCGCGGCGCGGGCGGATTGAATAACACACGTCGAGTCCACCCTTTCCTGCCGTGGTTCCGATTGTCGCTCGCCGTGCCCTATCAATAGTATCAATGGCCCTATTATTTGCTCGTGCATTTCGCTTCCGCAACGATGATTTCCCTTGTTTTTTCCCCGCCCGTCTCGTTCGCGTATATAGTATATACGTTTCTTTATGCAGTTTATACATACGCGCGGCGCGCGGAGAGCGGCCGCGAAACGACATTTGCCAGTTTTATTTTCGCGCGACGCGCGTCCCGACCATCCGGTCCCTTTCTTTCGCCGTTATCGCCGTTGCTCCTTTTCCTTTGTTCGAGTGGCGCGGAAGTGAGACAGGTTTCATCGCGACACGATGATGAATGCCGCAATGTCCGCCTCAAGGCGAGAAACAGCATGGTTTGTAGCTCCGTACGCGCGCGTGTCGTATATATACATATATACACGACGAATACAGTACTCCGGGATTGCCCGAAAGCACGGAGTTTACGAGATTTCGCGTCTACGTCGGTTCTCCCGGTGCTTTCGTGGCGATGCTTTCGCGAGTACGCTGGATTTATTCGCGCTCCATTTCGCGCGATTTTCTTCCCGTAAATCTGCGTCCGCTCCGCCGACGCGACGGCTCGCGCCGCGCAACACGCTCCTTGCCTTCCTCCGGTGCGGCGCGGCGTGGCGGCGAAAATTTGCATGCGTTTCGCCAGGAAGGCGAAGCACGCGGCGGCGGTAATTCGAGGAAAAATCCGTTGCTCTCTCGCGAGAGACGCCGCTTAGCAACGGCGGTGTCGGTTAACGCCTCTCCTCCCCTGGTTCGTTTATATCCTACAACATGCGTTATCAAGTTATATCTCCTCGCCCGTCTGTCGAAAGTAATGTCAAGGGAGCAAAGGGGCGATAATTCGAAAAATTTCCGCGTTAATATCTCGGCGCCGCTTCTTCTTCTTCTCACCTCCTCCACCGCGCGCGCAGCTCGTAAATCTTCCTATTATTCCTTCCCATCGACGGCGCGCTGAGGGATCCGTCGCATCGTTCAAGATTAAAATGAAAAATCGCGGGCCGTGCTCCGCGCGCGGATAACGCGAGTAATGGGATATTTATACGAGCCGACGTTACGTATAATATTTTTCCGCCGCGTTGCGAGAACACGTCGCTGTTTACCTGCGGATACCTGCGTCGTCGGTCGCAGTCGAAGGCCTTCGTGCACTATCTTGCTCTTCGTGACATCGCACCATCCACCGTCCACCCCGTAGCCCCGGATTACACCCGAGTAACACTGCCGGAACGGCGGGCGAAAAACCGCACACGACTCGGAGCGCGACGAGCGAGCCAATAACGTTGCCGCCACTACGTCGTCGGTTAGCAACTTTCGCACCGCAATATAATACTCGTTGTGTCTCTATTTCTTCTCTATTGCGTCCAGACGGCGCACGAGGAATTGTCTGGTCAGTAACGGCCAGAAATAAAGCAAAGCAGCCCAGCGATCTCTCGTCTCGAAACGATCTCGTCGTTCGCGAAACCCGAACGGCGGTGTCCACGAAAATTCAGCAGAGTTGCGGCGAGGCGACATGCGGCGGGAGCGCATCTATTAATTTCACTTTCTTCGGTTTTCCCCGCTTCAATGAGACCGCTTCCCGTTCGTTCTGCACCGCCTTAGCGAGGCATAAATCTCACGCGGTGGTTGACAGAGAAGAATGGGAGGCGAACCTCGACCCCTTACCGGGGCGCGTTCCAATTTTGGCCGAGTCCCGATGCGATGCCACGACGAATGCCGACGATTCTTTAAAGCGATATGCCCCAGCGAAACGCAGGATTTACGATAACGCGCGGGAGAATCGGAAGATATTAATGCTAAGCGAGCAAGACGGTGAGAGCACCTCGTCCTTTATCGCGTCACGCGCGCGAGTGAAGCGGTGATAATTTTCCGCGACGTCTTAATCCCTCCCTCCCCCGCAGCGCGACGTACGCCCGTGATGGAACTTGTCACGATTTTTATTCTCGTGCCTTTGTCATGACATCAAAAGCGTGCGATTTCACTTCACACGTGAGCGTCAAGCCACCATTAAATGTCTTTCTTCAGAGCAAGAGAGTGACGAGGTGATAAATTTTTATTCATATATACGCACATTTGCATAGTATATATTTGCTATAACGTTTTATTTATAGAAAATAACGCCTTATATCATTCGGCGATTAAGTATGTAGAGCTTATAGTTTATTTAATAAATTTTACAAAATAACAAATGATCAGGCACATTGTTTGCAGGCATATTGTCGAAATAAGCCGAATATGAAAAGTAGTGGAAATACAAAGTGGCGCATACAAAACCGACCTCAAACAGTTTTTTGTAACTGTATTTTGCAACTGCATTTTGCAACTGCATTTTGCGTTTGCGGCCAGTTTTGTGTGCGCCACTCTGTTTAACGAATTAAGTGTATATTGTCTCGATATTGCCGCCCTCAGAGAAAAATATATCTACAAACTTAATTGTTATGTGCATCTATACATATCTTTCTTCAGAAACTCTTTCGCTAAACAACAACGAGTGCATTAGCTCGACCTTATTCACATGACCCGGTATCCAGTTCGCGTCCCAGAAAAACAAGCCGGGCGGCGCGGCGCGGTATGCTCGCGCGAGAACGCCTGCAATCCCTCAAAATGCGTTTCCTCTTATTCAATATTGAGGTGGGACGTACACACCGAGCCGGCTACGGCGGCCAGGGCCGTTCTACGTGTGTTGGCTCGCGCGTCGAAATTGACGCGCGCGGGATGGCACGGCGATTTACAGTAAAGCAGCTGCATCGCATTTCAATAGTCTCCCGGTCAGAGAGCGAAACCTGATTCCGGAGGCAAGGTGTAACGCGAGTGAGCGGTGAGTTAGTGCGCCGCCACCGGTACACACCGGCGCCGCGCCGGGCAGAAATATCCGAAATGGTAATGACATTTAAATGCTATTCATAAACGTCAGCGCGCTGCCGCGCGCCACCGGCGCGAGCGGTAGGAATTTTCATTTCGACCGGCAAAACGAGACGCAGCTGCGACCGAGTGGATTTCGTTAGCATCGCTAAAACCGGAATACCCACTGCGATGTACTCGCTGGCCCGCGAACGGCCAGATCCGAATCCTCGGTTGAGCGAGATCCTTTGAAGGACACCGAGGCGCTCCATTACGAGGCGCCAACGGATTAGCGACGCGCGATTATTGGCGCGACATTTCAGGAACGCGTATCGCAGTCGGAACGCGTAAATTACACTCGCGAAAAATGTTAATTCACTCATTCGTTATCAAGAATCCAGAGATACGCGAATTTTTTCGTCTCCACGAAAAGATATAGCTCCGACTGCTCCAACGTTAATTGGAACAATGCGCGAGGAGAGAGATCGTTCCGAGGAAAAAAATCTGGATTGCGTAAAAAATCTGGATCATATTAATGACGTATCATCGCGTCGGCAACGTAATTATTGCTATGGTCGAACGCGGAGGGAGCGCGGCTCTCGAGGGCGCGACGAATGTATAATGCATCTAACTGGGAATGCATCCGTCGCCTCAGCTGCCGGGGGAGCTGAATACTTAACGACACGGGCGCATTTGAATGCTTAACTGACACGTTCGAGAGGCGCGACGCGAAAAAGCGGACGGCGTCGTAAACGTCGACCGGCAGAACGGACGGCACGGATGCTCATTACGATTTTATCCCGCCGAGTGCAGGCCGCGATTTCCGGGTCCCCTCCCGCTCATTCACGACGTGTCTTGCCACGTGCAGGTACGAGAAGCCAGTTCGGGTATGTATGCACCCTCGCGCCATAGACGAATAATTCAGCCTCCGCGTCTCTCTTTGTCCGTCTCTATTTCCCACGCGCCCTATACCGCTTCTTACATCTCGATTGCGATTGTATTGCATATTGTCAATCATATTCAGCGACTTGCATTTATTTATTTATCTTCATTTTCGTGCTTGGAATATAAGATGGGAAATTTAATTTTTTGTGTTTTAAGTTGTAGCGATATGATTATCACACGTTATGACCTCGCAGAGAATCCCAGATAGATAACTGTCACGAATTTTGTAATACGTACTTTTTCGCGAGTTATATTTTTAAACGCGCGTTATTTTTAGACGGGTCGTGGCTCTCCCCTCTGCTCTGCCCGTTCCTTTCTTAAAACGAGTGGCCTTTTGTGTCTTCTTTTTTTCGGTCGGTCTTTTCGTCAGTCAGACATTGTTCTGACGTATTAAAGATTTTTCGTACAATACGCCTTTTAGAATACTATTTTTGTTATGTTCCTAGACCCTTCCTAGACCGAGTTTCCTGTTTTTCTGACTTATACGATCGATATATGCCTAAAAAAAACCAGACTTGCCCGTCGTTGCGCATTATGGGAACGCTTGTTCTTCGTTGAACGTTTTCTATGCTAATGCGAACCGGCGCACGCAAATAAAACCCGATCGTTCGTAATTCAGAAATTATTGTGGCCTCGACATTTTCATATCAGGATTTTTCGGTTCTAGGTAATTTTCAGAATACATTATACGATTTCTCCTCTGCAATTCGTATATTATACGCATATCAGATAAATTTTCTTATTTCTATTCTTGTTTTAACTCGAAGACGATATCGAGTATTTTTATTACAAATATGAAATATATGAAAACTTAATTAAATGGATGAATAACTAAGGAATCTCGTTAATGAATTTAACAAGTAACAAGTAAAAATGTTCAAATAATCTCACGTTCGAACGAGTTAAAGTTAAGTCTTTCAGAGTATTATGGAACTTTTCGGAACGGATTCCAATCGGAATTATTCCGTTTTCCCTAAAAAACACATTAGAAACCTAGGAAATAACTGAACAATTCCGATCGGAGAATCCATTTCGAAAAGTTCCGTAATACGTGCTCAGATTCGGTGGTTTAAAATTAGTGCAATTTTCCATGGAATCCGAGTGAAATTTGGCCAATGATCATAGTTCGTATAATATGATCAAAACAGAAATGAAAGTTAGAGCCTGAGTGAGAATATGAGATAAAGAGAAGTAAAGTCACTCACCCAACTAGTTCAGAGAACGCGAGAATAAAAATTTTATTTTATTTTCAAATAATGGAGATAATTTTCAAAATTTGAATGAATAGATTCAATCAACCCCAAGTGCATTATTTGCAACCAATATTGATTCGCAGCCAATTGACGTTGTTTGACGTAAGAGACGAATGTGTGGATAATAATAATAATGATGTGACAGAAGTATTGAATTGTAAATCAACAGGCTTATAAATCTAAAGAAACTTTCAGTTTCTTTCTTGTCATAACATCTGAGATTCAATATACCACGACGTTTGACGTAAGTTAAGGAGAAATCCAAAATAAATGAAGGTCTTCTCCTAACATCAGTATTGCTATAGTTATTAATTTTTTATCTTTTTTTTTTGCAATATACATTTTTATAAATTTTAACATCGCTATAAATATCGTGTTATATCATCAATACGCTACCGGAACTTTGTTTAACATGATACATCAAAAAAATTATTTTAATATCGAGTATTTTAATACTCTATTTTAATATAACTGAACATGTAATTGATAAACTCTGAGATATTCTATAAATAATTCTCTTTTCATAGGTTTAAATTTATTGGATTTTAGGTCATTTTAGTTTTTTAAAACGATATAAAGTCAACGATATTAATAAACATGAATGGACTGACTATGAATGATTAAGACAGAATATGACGCGTATTATAGGATTAAATAGTGATAAATATTTACGTGTTTTTTAATTAAATAAGTTGAAATATATTATGCGGCTATGGAATACTTCTTATTTCTTAGTTCATGTTTGCGAGATATACATATTGAAAAAAGATCTTTGCATATCATATATTTAAATGGAATGGAAAGATATTTGTCAAAGCAGATGCAGAGTTTAAATTATAAAAAATATTGATGAAAGAGAAAGAGATCTCTTTTGAGACTCTTACCCATACATAGAATGCTTGGTAAATTATGTTTTACCAAATACATGTGAAGTTTCCTAATCTTTTCTGCATTTATATATGCGAATTTCTCCTACAAATTACGGATTGATGTATCGCATAATAAGTATTCTATCGTATAATAAAACACCACATTACGCCAATAAATAATGAAATATAATGAACCCGATTTTATGAGCTTTCTGTATACATTCTGTATACAGAATACATGTACAATAATCGACAGAGCATTACGCATATTTTATGATTAAATATAATTAATTCTAATCTGTCTTTTATTGCTAGCTCATCTATTTTAAGGCAACGAAGACGTTATATTTGTCTGTAATATCCTTTTACAGATTCATTACCTCAACTTTTTTTTTTTTTTTTTTACGCGGGGAAATCTACTACCGGCCAGTACTGACCGATAGCCCCCTCGCTGTGAGAGGGGGAAGACCCCCCCGCCTCCGGGAGCGAGGCGAGAGGAGTGTCGGATTCTTACCGACTAAAACCCCGCGGGTGTCCTTCGCGGCGCGTTTTTCGCGTTGGAGAGGGGGTCCCGGGAAACGCACTGATTCTTCCGGGACCTTCATTACCTCAACTTGGAGCAAATAATTTTGTCTCGCTCACCAATACAACGCGCAACAGCGGAGTTATAATTACGTGGTTTTGTAAAATACAAATAGGAGATTTAAATTATAGCAGTGTGCGAAAGAATTGATACTTCAACAGATAGTTGCGTGCATAAGATAATTATAAATGATTTCGAAAGTAATAGATAAAATAATAAATAGCAGTTAACTCACCCCAGGATTGCTCCATCAACGTCCGATGCCGCCCCAGGCCTCCTTCTCCTCTTCTCTTGATTTTCTGTGGCTGGTGATTCTCCATGGCTATGGCTCCTTCATGGCACTGACACGACACTCACTCGCGAAAACACCGATTAATTACGATCGCGTGTCACGATAAAGAATACGACGATTGCGTGGTACTTCGTACGGTACTCCCGATGTTAATTACAATGTGCGACGCGTACTTTATTACATTGCGACGGAATAATAAAAGTATTATCGTACGAAGGTACGATGCGTTCGATGTTTCGACTCGCGATCTTTTTTGAATAATCGAAAAACTTGGTAACGGAATCGTCGAGTTGATCCTGAAATCATACAATATACGACGCGATTAATAAAACGGAGTTTTATTAATGATGATTAATTGAAGATTAATGAGATGATTAATTGAAATGATGGACCGTGATTTAAAACTATATAATTCAGTTGCCCGCGGTACAAGTTTCGCACACTTAAATTTTTCGAAGTACAGACATTATTAGATGATCGATATATCACTCGGCTTCCCGTTATTTAAATCATTCGATCATAAATTTATGCATTACTCCGCGTTCTCAATCCGAAAATAGATAGACAGATTTTATTGAAATCTTCGCGAAATCTCTCTCTAAAACACGATATGTGAAATGTGATCTAAATATGATGTTCAGATCTAAATCTGAACATTGTTAAAGGAATAATTATTATTGTTGATAAATATCGCAACGAAACAGTAATTCCTATATTGCTTATCATTTCGATTTTTAAATAAAACAGATAAATGATATGAAATATTTGATTCGCTAAATAGTTCAGGCTTAATCGAGTTCGTGAAAGCTAATTGTTCAATAATAAATATTTGTAGTAGTTGAGAAATAGAGAACGATCGAGTTTCGAGAGATAACACACGGAGCGGCTCGCGCCGCAACCTGCCTGCTCGAGTTTCGGAGCACGAATGATAGCGCGGCGACCTTGCGCTCTCGTATGTACGTAACGAACTCCAAGGCCGTGCGTCAGCCGAATTCCCCGAAACGTTTAAAGCGCCGTAAACATATGTATAACCGAATATTCTATCCCTCGTATTTCAAACTAATTACTAATGAACGATCGACTTTCCACGCGCATTTTTGTTAATGGAATAATTCGATCTGGCGATACGTATTATTTCGCGCTAATAATTAAAAAATTACAATTCACGATGGATAAATTATTTTCAAACCAATCAAAAATTTATAAAGTGTGATGCGATGATATATCTGAATCTGAATGTCGTTAAAAAAACAATTAATGTTCTTATAAAAAAAATCTCTCGCGCGACACGACAATTTATAATTTCCATTCTCTAGTTCTTATTGATCAGATAAAATTACGCGAAATATTTGTTTTGATAAATAACGGTTTAATATGCTTACGAATTATTTGGTAGCGTAAGATAGTTAATTATTCGAACTAATTGGAAGAACCGTAGAGAAGAGGATCGCGTTTCGAGGGGTATAATGCGACGACACACGGAGCGGCTCACGTCGCTGTCTGTCTGCTCGAGGCTTGTCGCGTGAATGACAGCAAGATGTATACAACAATACCCTGTACGTTGCAGATAACGAATTCCGTGCGTGCCAGCCAATTTATCGCCGCTACAAAATATTTGACACGTTCTGAAATAAACGCACGCAAATTATTATGTCCCTAACGTTTCCTATTAATTTCGATGTAAATGAGCTATTATCGGCGTATATTATCCGCGCTTCTGCTCGCGGACTCGTCCGCATTGCCTGAGATAACGGGGTAATTCCGTAACTCGATTGAGAGCGCGTTCTGGAAGCCTTAATGGAAATATTGTCACTTGAATCCCCAATCCGGTGCAATTTTAACGGAAACGGACTTTGACTATTAAATGGCTTTGTCGGATGTCCGCGGTCGGACATAATTAAAATTCATCCGGTAGACGAACGTAAATCTGCAAATTTACAGTGCGCTCGCACGTGGGTATATGTCTGAACGTGTCCTGGGATCCCTCATATTCCCGCAATTTTGCGCTTAATGACGTAATTCCGTACTCGTCGTTACGGAGGTGACGTTAAAAAGTATCCTCATAATCGTGGAAAAGAGCGCGGGCACGAGTCCGCTTGCATTATGCGCATTACGAGGGTTATCCGCGGCGTTAATTTCGATCCGTCAGAACGTTAAGAGCAACGACAGCGGGCAAACATTTCAAAATTTATTCCTCCGTCACGTTGCTTTAATATCCTCGAGATACTTTTTGTCGCAAAAATGTTTGCCTTCACAAATACGAGAGATATATCAATGGTTTTTTGTGCGAGTTAAGAATAGATAGAAACGAAGAATGTTCTTCGTCGAGAAGAGTTTTAAATTTTAAGTAGTTTACTTTACTTAAACAGAGAATATTAATTTCAGTTTTACCGAGACACCGGAATATTATCGAATATTGGCAGAATTACGAGAAAGAAAAACGTTCGTGAACTTGTGCCCGTGGCGACTCGACCCCGGATTATTCCAAGGACCTCATTAGCGCGAAACACAGTCGCGAATTTCCGGAACACCGCGTATGTCCCGGATATGTAAGCTTCCCCGTCGGAAAATCGCGACTTAATCCTCGAGCGGAACGATACGTACCGAATGCACGAGCGATCGACTTAGGACGTTAAACCGGGCTTAATTCTTTCGCATGGACGTGAATACCGAATGCGCTCGCTCGGTTCTTTTTGCTCCCTATTTCTTCTTCGTCTCTTTTTTTTTATTTTGGTAGAAATAATCCTCATTGCGTATGCTTTTTCCCTCCGGTTCTCGGCGGGAGAAACCTCCTACGCACGCGATATTCTTTCCGCCGCCTACGAAAACACCGCGCGCTCCGCTTACCGAGCCACTTCCTAACGACCTTTGAATACACCTTGCGCTCTTTTCTGCCTTTCAGTATTTTCTTGCGTCCCTTGCCCCTCCCCGTGCTCCGGCAAGAAACTTTCGTCGATCCCATCTCGCTTTGGCGTGTAAAAACCTTTGAGATGCAGATCGAAGTTTAACCCGCTCGGAATGCAAAGTACACTATTGCCGACGGCGCAAACGTGATTTCGGTATCGCGAAACTGGAATTTCGCACGGATCCGATGTACTCTCGCGAGAGAAAGCGAAAGCTGGCCGAAAGAAAGAGAGAGAGAGAGAGAGAGAGAGAGAGAGAGAGAGAGAGAGAGAGAGAGAGAAAGAGGGACGATATTTTGCTTTAATTAAAAATAATGGGTCTCCGTGCAATTGTATTCGTCGTGTGCCATTACGGGGCCGAGTCCGAGGGTCAACGACAGTTGGCGGAGTAGGTACGTTAGACTCGCTAGAGTACAGAGTACGGGAACTTAATGTCGTCGACGACGAAATCGTCGTTCCGCCGAATCGGCTTAATTAGAACCTTATCCAACTCGCGTCGCGCGCCAAACGACTCCTTAATGCTTAACAATAATGCGAAATGGTATCCGAGTTTCCGACAGTTCCGGTAAGCGTGGAGAGTCACCCTTGCACTTTCGTGAAATTCACCACGTTGGCGGAACGTTGGCGGAACGTTGCCGGAGTGCGTTTAATAATTAGAAATTTCGCGGGGAAGAATGGGACAACGAGCGAGGCACGAGAAGGGGTTAAAAGCGCGGCCGGTATAATATTTCGATTAGCGGGTTCGTCGCGAACCTGAAATGGCGAAAGTCTTTTGTCGGGGCGATTCCGAATTTGCTGCGTTCATCAACAGTCGCCCTCTCGAGCGGGAAGAGCTCTAAAAAGTGACTGAGTGGGTCGTAATAAACGAAACGCCTAAATCTTGTGCTTGAGACTTTATTACGCTCCGTGATTAATAAATTATATTTTTTACGAATATTATTCCGAGAATTTTTTAACGTTATATAACCTGTGGATAACCTCTGATAAATATTTACGTAAGTAAACGAAAATGTAAAAGTTAAAATATATAGAACGGAATAAATAAAGAAGAGGAAGTCGTCTACAGGTTCCTTCATGTCAAACATTCACTTTACACGTTATTACGAACGAAAGATAAAAGGAGAAAACGAGAACCATCCGGTTGAAAAATGACGGGGGGTTGCAATCGCGGTCTCCGTCGAGAAAATCTATCATTCCCCGGGAACACCAGGCGGAACTTGCTTTAGTTTTTAATGGAACACGTGCTACTATCCAGCCATATGAATTATGCGAGCTCCTTGAACGTCGATAGCAGAAATAAAGCGTTCGATCGCGCTTATCTGTTAAAGTGGTCAAGAGAGAGAGAGAGAGAAAGAAGGCGAAGGAGATATATACCTATATATCGAAGAGGTAGCGTGCTCTGAGATTTCTAAATCGTAACGGTACAAATGGACAACGTCGAGGAACACCAAGAAGGGAGATAAACGCGATACGAGAGATGCGGGAGAATTAAGCGGACGTTGTTTTGCCGTTTAGGGCTGTCGAGGGAATTTAATGGATCCCACCGGATGCAACATGTGCCTGAGATTCGTATGTATTATGCAGCCGTATACTCTTGTCAGACTGATCGAGAGCAACGGACAACATCGCTCGCTGCTCCGATTGCTGTTCCGTGCTCGCGAGAAATTGACTCGGGACCTCTCGCGAGATTCTCGGCACGACGACGACGACGACGTCTCGTTGTTTTTTCGCGCGATAACGTTCAAGCCGTCGTTGCAGCGGACGTTATCGGCACGGTCCACGGTTACGTCGACCGTGCTGTCGCCCGATATCTTTAGCGCGACGACGAATCCACTCTTTCGCCACGATGAAGCGACCGACAAATATTTGAGGGCGACGGGCAATTATGTGAAAAGGTATTGTAGCGCGTTAACAAGCGTCGCGCGCGGAGCTACGAAGATTTAAGATATGTACCTTTCCTAGGTACCTTCGTTTCCCGGCAGACGTTTCCCGCGAGTCGATGGAGCGACCGGGCGCTATATACCACTCTGCGCCAGCGGTTCTCAGATTTTCTTGCCTACTGAAAATCTCGGCCGAAACTTGCCTTGATTATATATCTCTCTTTGGGTATTGTTAATTTTTTTTGTAATAAATATATATTTATTAACACAACGAACTTCTGCAATCTTCTCTCTTTTCTATTTAAGTGAGCATTGAACAGAATTAAAATTCTTTTTTGTATGTTTCTGAGTTAACTTGTAAATCTCTGAAGGTTTGTTAATCGTATATTGAATAGGTACAAATTTTGTTTATTTTAATGAATGTAAAATTTCGAGGAATAAATATATAAAATGTAAGCACGGAGTTACACCGATTTTAGCACCGCTGCTCCGAACGTTGCGTCGTTACCGTAATCCGCGAACATAAGTACATACGTGGATATACGCGCGAGCGAAAGATAAGAAATTCAATGTAAATAACGCGCGCAACGGCGAGAATGACTCGGAAGGGGGATGCGCGAGCGTGACGTGAGCGAAAATTCTTCTCTCAAGTCGAGTTACGTAACACGCGCAGCTGCGTGGAAATAGCTCAAAAGTATGCGAGGAAAGGGGCAGAGAATGGCACGACGGTTAGCCTAGCGCGATACGATGGATAAACCTCTTCGTGTCGGTTTTTCCACGGTTTTTCCCCCGTGACGTCCCATTTTACGCCGGTCAATATTAATTTACGAACGCAGAACGCGGCGGGGATCTAACTGTCGGTCGTACGTTTCACGTTTAAATGCCGTAAGAGATGCGGGGGAACGCCGATGCAGCTTCCGTCATCTTTTTACACCGCGATCTCGTTGTCGATATTTTTTCAATAAAGAACGAATTAGGAACATCGCGGGCTGATATTGTTCGATCCTTCGCGCAATAGGCGCCCACGTTTCGATCGAGTTTGGGAATCCTCGCGATGCGATGGCACGATTCTGCAAAGGCTTCTAATTCTATCGGCCGAACCTAAACGTGCGTAATAAATCTGTCTCGATGCTCCCCTCGGTAGATTTATCTGTGCCGTTCTCGCGACCGCAACACGCAGCGTAAACAAGATCGATTGAGCGTAGTCTGTAAAGTTTTCCGGATGATTTAATATCCTAGGTTAGTTGTACGGGAACGTAATTTCAGTGAGCAGTAACATTTTAAATAAACAGCGAGATATGGAAGACGCGCGCGGACACGCGAGACGATAATTAACACGATTTGCGAAATTTTCAAGTCCGTCAATTCGAAAACTCATTATAGGATTATCGTCGTGAATTAACCCCTGCATAATTCAAAGGGGATCGCCGTAATTATCAGGCAGCCATCCCCACTCGCGAATGTCTCGCGAGATCTCGCGACGACGGAGTTACACACGCCGCCGTTGGGGGAAGATGAAATTAATGAGGCTGATCGGCGATGCTTCCTCGAACGACTGATTTAACGCAGTTTCCAGTTTCCTTTGCTCCCCGTGCAACCATCTCGGAACTTTCACCGAGCAAGCGGAATCTAATAGTCCGCCTCTCGTTAAAACAATCACCACGTATTTTCACTCTATTGCTCGACACGTCCTACGATGTTCGAGCAAACGCCCACATAACGTTGTTAACGCGTATTTTTTTGCATAATTTTTAATATGCCTCGACGATTCGCTTTCGCGAAATACGAAATATGCACAACAAAACTGTTGCAATCTACCAAAACGAATTCAATCAATTATATTGATTACTTTTATATAAAAAGAATCAAATTTTAAGCGCTAATTTCTTTGTGTTGAATTTATATAATTGATCATTTCTGTGATATACCTTGCGAATTTTTATATAAAAAAAACAAGAGGAAAAAAAGAGAGAATTCTACTCTCTTGCAACAATTTAGAGGTAGTGAATAAATACCGACCAATCCATAAATCAATATCGTCGAATAAGAGACCCGTTGCGGGAACGTACCATTACCTGCCTCGATGGCGGCGGGAGAGTTAATCCGTTCATTTCCGGCTTCCGGGGATGTTTCGGATTTTGGGATTGGGTCAACCGAGCAGTATCATCGACGTGTTTACGCGTTGTTCGTTACGTCCAGCAATTTTTCAAAGAACCGAGAACGTTTTCGGGACAAACGGCCTGGTGTGATGCCAAAAGGAAGTCAAAACTTTACGTTCCCTCCCTCGTTCCCGGGGCCGCCGCCCCCCCCCCCCTCGTCGCTCCAGCCCTTCCGATTTCGCTATTCTCGTCACGCGCGCCGCGCGCTTGCCTCGCGCGGGTATCGTATTGACGAGCCGAGGAATTAATTGATGCCGATAGCCTGCGATTAAATACGCCGACTCCAGCCTACGCGCATAACGTCGATATGGTCGATATTCATCCGTCCAAATCGTACACGTGTCGGAATGTTCTATCGTGTGTCGTCGTTCGTTCTCTCGTCATATGGAGATTGTCCACGGTATTACACAACGCACCGCATCGATAACCGCCACGAAATCGCACCCTACCTGACTATCAACTGGCTGATTTCGATGAAATGCGAGATTCGCCGGCGTCGGGCGAAGATATTTACCAGTTTGCAGTTCTCGACGGGAAGCTGCGCTAGCGCGGAAAACGGCCGAAAGAATTTCCCTTTAGGGATGGGGGTCGTAAAACGATTTAACGTTCGAATAAACGTGTTAATAATCACGCGATCGTGGCAGTTCGATTATCGCCGTTCAAATTGTACTCGGGTCAAACGATCTCTGTTCTTTAGTCATAAATGCACATAAAGCGTCACGCCGCGTGGGTGAGTTTTTCCCCGTACGCGCGTTATTTATTTGTTGGAAATGACGTTATGTTCGCTTCATTCTGTTCCTCTGGCTCTTCTCTGTTATATACCGTCGTTTATAAATTATCACTCGCGGATTAAGCGATTTCCGCTCTTTAATCACAAATGCACAAAGCGTCGCGCGAGGCAAGGCGAGGCGAGGCGAGGCGAGGCGGGCGCGCCGCGCCGCCGGAATACCCCTACCGCGCTATCCTTTTGTCCTCGTGAGGATTCTTTCGGCCATGATTGCTCGGCGGTATCCACGGCGCATTAATTGATCCCGCCTTGCGCTCGCAATTAATTTGGCTCGTGTCAGGCGGACGAGCGGCGATGTCCACGCGCATGCGTCACAGCGTAGTGTAACGTTGTTGTCGACGTTCTTGTTGATTGCAGGCTGTCGTCAACGATATCCGCCCCCGAGGTTTTGGTGCGGTCGCACATCGGAATGACGGTCGTTGACCGAACGGGAGAGAGCTTACGGTTTTCTATATATTGGTCAGTCACGAACGCGCGCGAATTTCGTCTGGGCGCTCGATTGGACTCTCGTCGTCGTTATAGGGATGGGATCAAGTTGATACATATATTCACGGTTCGTTCGATTCAATCTCATGTACCCCTATCATTTCATTTAAATCGAAACAGTTTGATGGATCACTCTCTATTTTCTTAGAGTAATATGAAACCCAATAAAATTAGATACTAAATTAAAATAATTGAAATAAAAAAATAGTATCAAACTGAGAATAAATTGAAATAAAAATTATATACTTTCGCTATTTTTTATTTTTAAAATCCAGAGGCAACGCGGGTCTTTTCATTTGAGACTATTAATCTAAGTAAAAAAATTGGAAAGAAAATATTTGCATATACAGTAAAGAAGATGAGATTCTTTCTGTGCATAAATTTCACATTAAGTAGCAAAGTAACTAAAGGCATTTGTCGTCTAAAGCGCATCGTCATCAATGTACGCGAAGAGTCGGATCCCATCCCTCATTGTCGTGTACCGGCAATTATCGCTCCCGAGTATAACAGAGATTAAAGTCAGCGGTGAAGCACCTCTTTCACTTTCTGATCACGCACAAAGACTCTCGGCGAGAATAAAGCCTTTCGACAACAGGGATTGCTTCGCTAGCGCGGGATAACGGACCAGCAAAACTTTTCGCGCATCGTCGCGAAGAATCCCGATAAGCCCCTTTCGCGGTAAAACTGCAGCCCAATACCGATGTTACGTAAGGAGGCGTCTGGCACGCGTGTCTGCCCGCGCGCTTTTGACGGGAAGATGTTGTAACGCGCGAACGGTTCCTGTAATCTTTCGATCGATTTCTAGTCACAAGCTAGCTTTGAAAGCGATCGACGGTGAAACGCGAGACGAGCTTTCACCGAGACGTGCCATTAGCGACAAGAAACGGACAAATCCCTCTTCGAAAAAAGGAAAGCTCGAATACAGTCTCTCTCTCTCTCTTTCTCTATATATATAGATACATATACGCGAGTGAACGATGGTTAAAGTGGAAAAATCGACGAAAAAGGATATTATTTAATATACGTATGCGCGTAATGGAGGTCCACGCTTATCACGGACTGGAGAAGCTCTTTGAGAGCTTTTTACCGGGCTCGCTCGCTCTCGGAGTTCTCGTATGGCACATCGCGTGTCTCCGCTTCCTCCTCTCGCCGTCTCCCTCCTACGTCGGTTTATGTAATAAAATGCGAGTACGTGGAAACATCGAGGGGCACGAAACGCGAGTCGCGGCCGACTATATGGAGTCGGACTATATCATGGAGTAAAGCTTTTTCTTCTCTTCTCTCTTTGCCGCCGCGGTCGCCAGCACCGACCGTTTAAATGGCGCTCGTAAAGTAGACAGTGAGAATTGGGCGATAAGAAGCCAGTTTGGAATCAAGTATCCTCTCGGATTAATGGCACGCTCTCCAGCGACGCGGGTGCTAAAATTCTGAAAAATGGAACGGCTGCTCCGCTGTGCCACGAGAGCTTCCGGCCTCTCACTCGCTCCACAAATTTCTTCGACGATACTGCAAACCTCCGAGGTTCGATAAAACGACGGGCATCGATAGCATTGCGTATATATCCGGGATTGGCGACAGGCGTAAATCCAAAGCCAGTTTTTCCCAGTCGCTCGCCTTCCGGTTAAGCCTGCAATCTCCCGGCCGTATATTCGGCGCCGCGATACTTTATCCGACCGCATTGACAGTTTCGTCCTCGACGACGACGACGACGAAGAAGACGAGGACGATGAGCGGGAAAACGATGGCTTCGTAAGACGTCATGCGAATTAACGAAGATACGTCTGATCGATTACTAGACGAACCGAGTGCAGGTAAGACAGATGATGGTAGAGCAAATTGCCATTGATAAAACAAAATTTTGTAACGCATCTTAATCCTTAATTATATTTGAAATCTATATACTATGTTTACTATATTTACTATATCTTGAATTTTATGCGCATTTTAATATCAACATAAATTATAACATATTATATAAACGTGCACAGTTAGGATTTTCTTATATTTTTTTGAAAAATATCGAAATCACATTCTAATGACATTAAATTACTACGCTTTGAAAGCAGTTGTCTTATCGAGCAGTTCTCAGATTGCCGGTATATTTTTACAACGCGTGTATGTTCTATAGACGTGCCTGCATTTATTTACTCGTTCGTTTTCCAATTCCGTACGGTCCGACGCATATTACTTTCGCGTGGAAAAGGAGACGACGCGGCGACGGAGCTACGATGTGCAATTAAAATCATCCCTCCCACGCCATTCTCCTTTCTTCCGTTGTCATCCTTGGGGCACGGGCAAAGCAATTTACATGAGTAAACAGCTGGTAGCAATTATGCTTCCTTCCTGTTCCAACCACGACGGTCGTTGTTTATCAACTCAGTATTGATACCAGTACAATTTCGATGAACCAACGTTATCAGTAAATATAAAAAAAAAGTACGATAAATTACGTATTGCCTTGACGTGTCGATTAGGGAGGTTCGACTCGGAGCTGCTCGAGGAATCTGTCAATGCAGTTAGAGTCGCTGATTCTGGAACACCCCGTATGTAAATTATAACGCGGGCGGGACGGACAGGTCGTCAATCCATGATCGTCTGTCGTCGTCATCGGGATTGGCCCACTCATCGTTTCCCGGTGCATATTTTTTCCGCGAAACATTTTCGCGACACATTTTTTCCGAGCCGTGGAAATCGCAGCGGCGATCGATCACTTCGATCGCGGCGATTAAAAACGACGAGGCGCGTCATTGTTGTGTCGGCCGCGGCCAGATTATTAAGCGCGAGAGGTCGAAGGAAGCATTTCTCATCAATACGATAACGGGTGTTAGTTTCGCAACGACAGAATCGCATTCGAATCGGACTCAACGCGACAATTCCGGACTCCGGATAGGAGGGAAAAGGGCCACTCGAATTCTATCGGGAGTAAATTAAACGGCCCCCTTATTGCGCCTATTTATCCGTTATCGCAGGCCCGCTCCCATAAATATTTGGCCTACACTCATTGACCGGAGGTGAATGCGTGATCATTTATTTATTGCTACGTCGACCATTATTTCCCGCTTTCCCGAGGCACCGCGGCATCCGCATTCGGAATTCTAAAACCGCGCGAATGGCGTAATATTTTACCATAGATTAATCCGTGTCCGGCACGGCCGATATGCGACGAATAAAAATGCACTTTAATCTGTCCCGTCCTGCTCTCCTCTCCGTCCCTCCACCCTTTCCTGTTCCCCGTCACGCCAGATTCCGGATAAGAACCGCAGAAATCCAGCGAGCCGCTGAAAACAAGACGATCACGATCGTATTCTGTATTCAAGAGACTCTGCGCCGCAAATCCAATACAATGTACGACGCGATTTAATTGATAGGGATTCCCGGAATACGCGAAGTCGGAATTTTTCCGAGTCCGTCCTCAGTATCTCGCGTTAACGCGGCCTTATCTAGCGTTTTCCGCCGACGCCGACCGTACTATCCGCGAATAATCGTAATGAAATCGTATCGCGAGCTTTTTCGCATTATGGATGCGGCACGAGTCCGGATTTATTTCTACGCAGAGAAAAAGAAAGGGAGAGAAAAATAGAGACAGAGCGAGAGAATGTCTCGAAACACTTCTCTACTCCTGTTCCTTTTTCCGTTTCGCTCGCATTGCGCGCAGCGCGACATTATTACGAAAATTTCAAACAAATCACGTAGCTCGCGTCCCCTCGCGTCGATACAAATCTCTCTTTCGTCGACTTTATCGCCGCGATTCAGTTCTCGCGCAGGGCGAAATTTATTCCACGTCTGGTAAAATCATATTGCCGCGACAACGAAATTAAAGTCTTCCGGATGAACGCGCCCGCTGTACAGCAGAGAGAGAGAGAGAGAGAGAGAGAGAGAGAGAGGAGCGTGGACGTTGCCGATCGGTGAATCATTTAAATTCTCCTCGAAGGAGAAAAATAGCGCGTGTTTCTGCATCGCTAGAGTCGCTGCGTCCTGGATGCTTGTCGCGCAAAATTTATATAGACTCGTGAAGACGCTATTTCTTCGCCCTCCGGTCGCACCTCGACTTCCGGAGGGTCAAATTTCACAGTGATTTGAAGCGAAGTTAGTAAATATTTATCTACTGATTTTATATTAACTATTCTCTACAAAGCGGGAAAAAATTGTTTTATCACGCACGTTTTTAATTGAAAGTCTCAACTCTTAACCCAAAAGATAAAATCACCGAGATAGGCGCTAAAAACGAAGCAGTTCGCAGAATATCCTCTCACCTCACGAAATGTTCTAATTATCGCTCTCCAACCCACGCGGGCCACAGGTCCGGACCAATGAGCCGGACAGGGTGATAGAGAGAGATAACAGCTTTTAATTAATTCCATAATCTTTCCTGATTACTCTCGCATCTCACACTATTCGATTATCGACGATTGCGCGCAACGGTGTTGGACGCTCGACGCCTCGTTGCTTTGAGGGGAATTTTAGTAACGCCATCACGGTCGCGTGGTCGCGCCCTACCCAGTCTGGTGGTAGTTTCGGCGTACAAAGTACTTTCGACGTTGAGCTCGTTTCGACGGCGTGGAGTCGCCGACGCGAGATGAATGGGGCTGCAATATCGAGAATGCGTTCGACAATCAAATTCGCATTACGCGAAGCGTGACAGGTAGAGTGGCGAAATGTGGGGATGACGGGAGAAGCAACCGGGAGAGGGCGGGGGTGCTTTCGGCGGAGAGAAGGGTGGGTCGCACCGTTAATAAAGAACCTTTCACGGGCGCAGGGGATCTCGTGAATTATAACCGACCGTCACTGCTAACCGACGTGTAAGTGACACGAAACCACAATCAGGCATCTGTTGCGGCTTGCTGGCTGCTATTGAGTATACATATCGGAACGACGATTGATACATATCGGAATATCGGCGGCCGGAGAATTGATTTCGGTATTGTTTGCCTGTTGCCGACGTGGAGATATTTCCTGAGCGTATTCGCCAATGATGCGTCTACAATCGATCCTTTCCTTTTAATTTGGCAGTTCGGTTCCTTTTGACCGAACATAAACTAAATTTCCGTTTTTTTTTCTCATGCTTTTCTTCTTCCAAATTTTATCTCTTTTAAGCCTTGCAAATTCGAAAGCCTCCATGTGTTAAAGATTTCAATTCGAAATTTGATCGGGGATCTTTGGATGATTTCTAACGTCTGAATATTGCGATGTTTATTACCACTAAAATTGTTAACTTTGTTTCCTCGCGGAATTAGCTTGCAACTTGTTTCCGATGTCGGCTATACATATAGTACACATCCAATATATTATGGCACACTGTATTACGTTTATGGTAATATTGCGTTGTTGGCCAGTGCGCGGAAAATTTTGCAGATCGTACTTGAGACGACACGGCGAAAAAGCGAAGGCACTTACAACGGTCACCCGTTTATTCCTGATTCCATTTCCAACTGTACACAATGCCCGGCGAGCACGATGAACGAGGGCGGGAATGTTTACCGAGATGTGACGATCGCACTCGCCCATAATACTTTTCCACCACGCGCGAACGATGTGGAAGACGCGCGAAGAACCATTATCGGCGGCGTTAAGAACTTTTCGAAAAAGAGAGGCGCGGGGACGGGGAAAAGAAGGGGGCGTGGAAACGTCCCCGATAGGAGAAAGGACGGAGTCAAGTGTACGGAGTATCTCGAACGATTTTCCCGACGGCGGCGGCGCGACGTTGGAGACACGAAAATATGAGGATGCCTCGAAAACTATTTATACGTGTATCAAAATTTACGAGCCGCTAATGTACCGATCCATGGTGGGGTGAGACGGCGTCCTTCTTCCCTCATCCCTTACTTATTCACATGAGCTTCGACGTGGCAGTGCTTCGAAAAGTTTCGCGAGGCGAAGCAAAGAGATAGGGGTGGTAGACTGAAGGATGGACCGGAGTGGGGTGGGAATTCTGCGCGAAACGTGAGTAAATGTAATGACGATGTTTAAAGAGAAGTTTCGACATTTAGCTCGATACAACAATACGTCCCATTGTTGCTCTCGGCTACGTACAACAATCGAAACTCCGACCGTTGCCGGTGCCGGAGTCGAGAGAGAGAGAGAGAGAGAGAGAGAGAGAGAGAGAGAGAGAGAGAGAGAGAGAGAGAGAGAGAGAGAGAGAGAGAGAGAACTTTCCCCGCGATTCCAGAAGCGAATAGAATCCGAGCAATTTATGCGCCCGTATACGTATCATACATACATACATACATACATACATACACATACATGCACACACACACGTACGCACGCACGCACGCACGCACGCACGCACACACACACACACACACACACACACACACACACACACACACACACACACATATATATATATATATATACATATATATATATATATATATAATATATATAATATATCACGTATCGGGCTGACAGGTGCCGGGGGCGCTCTTTAACTAAAATCGAAAGCGCCAAAACAAATCTCGTGCGAGACCCTTGGCATTAATCCGGTAAAGTACGAGCCATTAGCTTCAAAGGGGCTTTAAAATTTTTGCCGAGGCGGTATATACAATTCCCCGTTCCCACCGGTATTTCACCGCACGGCCGATCATATATTTTTCTTGTTATTGCTGCCCCCTCCCTTCTCGGATTCTCCCGTAGCGGCATATTTGAAACGTATTGCCTTTCGAGAGCGGCGAGAGCATAACGCGATCCGTTTTTCGTCCATCGATTCGCCGCGTGTTTAATATGACTCTAATTAAACTCCGGGAGATCAAACCGTTGACTGTGTCCCATTAAATCAGTCAATTCTTTGAAGAGCGCGTTTCCCGCGCGGAATTTTCACGAGAAATTCTTCTCCCGAATTCTTTCGCTCATTGATCCTGGATTTGAGTTCGAAATGTTGCGTTCCCGAAACTTATAGACAGATTCAGCAGGCTAATATGCAAAAAGTATTTAAATGTTTGGAATATAATTGCAATTGGAAAATACGTTATCTATTTGAAAATTCCATATGGTTAGCAAATTTCACACTTTAACCACACCGCGTAATCTCGCAAGTTCTCGCGATTTTTCACACGATGTAAAAGACGATCCGTTAACTATTTGTCAAATCCTCTCTCTCTCTTTCTTTTTTTAGCTTGATCAATATCTCGTGACCGAGAGCAACTGTACCGAGCTGTGTCCTTTCGTTTCTTTTTCGTTAATGGCGCTTCCTTGAATTTTCGATCAATGTTAATTCTAGGCGAAGAGTCATGAATGAAAAATTTAACGGAATCGCACCGAAACTGGCACCGCTGTCTCTCCGTTTGCATTTTTTAAAGGCGCCATTCCCCCTTCTGACACGGACGATGAAACAAAAAGAGAACGACGCGGATTTTCACGTTTCGCGAGCTCGAATCCGCTATCTTTCTTCGTCCCGCTGGGAATCGGAAACGTCGCGTCGAGCCGCGCGCTGTCGGACTCCGCTTGCCGACGTCTTTCGGCGACAATCGACTCACTGAGCCGGTAAAAATTTTATATTCACACTTAAATAGCGCCTCAATCTTGGACGTATATACGTATATAGCGGGGCAGCGCTTATTTTGCTCGCTTCAGTTAAGTTCCTTTCCGCCGCGCGACTTCAAGGCTTTTCCAGAGATACGTTCCGGAGGATACGTAGATCCGCGTTCCACTAAGTGGAGGATTTTCGACGGTATGCAGGCAGGACAATGGCGCATGTACGAATTGACTAGCAGCCGTCCCGAAGCGCGACGAGCATCCCGAAGATGCATTGCGGGAAATGATGGTATGAGAAACGAAGGCATTACGCGCGTTGTTATTACGAATAAATTTCATATACGGAGAAATAACCGACCGTCTCGTGGATTGAGAATGAAAATTGTTGAATTTACTAACTTTGATCGCAGCAGGATTTATGCAACAATATAGGCGTATTATGCAACATATGAGTTTAAACTTTGAATTAAGCAATCGCGAAAGCAATGTCTGATAATAATAATAATAATAATAATAATCGGAGAAAGAGAATATTATTAATTATTTATTTACTGACTGAAAAAGTCCATTTATTAAAAGATTGTTTTCTTTAACATGATTTAAATAAAAATATCAATTTTATCGGTGCATGGAGCCACCACTGATTTGCTCTCATCGTTCAGAATCACTGAATCGCGATTGAACTGTTTCATTTATTGTTTGCCCGCGCTTTTGTTCTACGTGCAAAATTCCCTCGCGCTAAGCTGCGCAGCGGCGAAAGCGAATTCGCCGCCGGGGAAATAACCGGAACGCGCGGAAACCACGTAATGAATTTCAATTACGCTCCGTAATTTGCTTATGTGGAGCACAGTAATTTCGTCTATGCCCGAACGCGAGTTCTCCAAAGTCGCGACATTTGTACGCCGTTGCGCGTCGCCGTTTGTTCTACGTGACTACACGCGTAAATGCGCATTTACGCGCGGGGGGGATGCGCTCGCGGACGTATAAACCAGCCGCGTAAACCGTTGTGCAGACGACGCAACGTCAATCGCCGAACCGAGTTAACCCCGATTAGCCCCCCTCGACAAAGCTCATCTCGAGTCGTACCAATAAAACTCTTTCCTCGACAAATCGTTCGTCGAAGTGCCTCAATTACGACGAGAAACAACTTTTTTTTTATGCGGGCGCGAAGCATTAAACCGTGACGTCAATAAAGTGGAATGGATGAATCATGTATGAGGCGAGGAAATAGATTCCTGGATGTTCCTTCCGCTTCGTGCGCGCGCGCGGCAACGCACGCGCGCATTAATATTCGCGTTGCACGAATTCTCAGAAGACTCACAGAGCTATATATACAGGGCTGTAGAAGCCGTAAAGGGATTGAAACTAGTATAATGTTCGATACCGCTGTCACGAATAAAATATAACGCGAAACGAGCAAAGAGAAAAAGAAGATTCGATATGTAGATTGTCATTATATACTTTATACATACTTGCTTAGTCCTCGCAAACTTTCAAGAAGCAACTATAAAAGACTATAATTTTGAAGAATGATCGAAGGAGTTCCCCGGCTAATCCTCCGCACCGTTAAACTGTCCGATGATAAATCGATCCTTGATCGCTACTACTTAAGGTCTCCGTGGAAATAATTTCGGCTCTTTCACGGCGCGTCGTGAGTTATCGATACGCCCGAGCGAATCCGGGTGATAACGCGCAAAAAGAGCCGAAGATTACCGCATACGAAGATTAAGCTTGCCGGCCGACAAAAACGTGAGTTTTCCATCAAACTCGCGAAAAGCGTAAAGTAAGTTACGAGCGGTGCGGCGGTGGAGGGATATCGAAAATACATTGCGAAGTATAAAGCCCGTGGCCCCGGCTATAGCCCCCGCGCGCGTTGGGGGCTTATGAATACTTTATAAGCATCGCTCTTATTCGCCATCGGCATAGCTCTCCGACGCCGGTTCTCTTGATCCCCGGCAACCGGGGTCCGCGCGGGGCAATTTCGCTGCGCGAAACTACAGCGAACGGTTACGCCATGCATAATACCGCGGGCGACCTTGCGCGTTTCGCGCGACAAGTGGAGACGGGCGGCGGGATGCAAATCGCAACGAAACGCGACGAGACGTCTTCCGAGGCGTCGTCGTTGACGCGCGCGCGACGCGACGATGAGAACGAGGCGAGGAGAGAAATTGTTCGATCTCATCTCCGTTAGCATCAGTAGGACGACGACGGCGGGGCGGGAGGGAGGGTCGACGTTATTGAGGCTTTAAGCCGCCAGGTACTCCATTAGCGGCGACGCGCCAAGGAGTAGTTTGTCAAAGCGCGATGCATTTGCATAATTGCCGCGCGCGCCGAATAATTATGCGCGTATCCATTAGGTAATAAAGTCGAAGCTAAACTTACAAGCGACGACGATTCCCACCTGGGTGACAGACGCCAACCGCCACAAGTGCTGTTTTAATTTCTTTCTGTCTCTCTCTCTCTCTCTCTCTCTCTCTCTCTCTCTCTCTCTCTCTCTCTCTCTCTCTCTCGCTCTCGCGCACGTCTGCATAGTTTTGCACACGCGTATACCTATCAGCTAATCTGCTAATACAATACATCGCACGCGAGGCTAACCGTTAAATTCGTAATCCTATTTATGCGCGGCGTTAAGGCACTCACGCGCATATACTTTCGTCTCGTCGTAAATGTCGTAACGTAGGCGTGAGTCAATAACTTGGTGCGTACGGAGCCGCCGTTTGTCAAGACGCAGCTCATTTGCATACTAATCATGCTCTCGCGTCGCGGGGGTATACATCGCGAGAGTACTCGGCCACCAGAAGTCGGCGATAAATCTTCGACGATTATTCTCTGACTCCAGAATGCAACAGATTTCATATCTTGTATATTACGTACATGGACCCCTATTAATCTTTCTACAAATTGCGTTTGTGATTCCTCACGGATTTTCTAACATACATGTAGATGACAAATATTTTAATCGAGATCACGTGATTTGACACGTAATTTGTTAATTCCAACGTAATTTAAATAACAAATTCTTTAACATAAAAGTAATTTACTTCACCGTATTTCAAGCGACATAAAGTCAAGATACAGATCGATAGGATCCATAACAGATACGTGTGAATGCAATTTCTCTTTTACAAAAATCACTATGTCATGTTTATTTATCGCTTTTTACCGAGCTTTTTATTCTACCTATAAAATATCTCCTATTTTTTTTTATTTATGCTTGCGAAAGTTTGTCCTATAAATTCAGACGACTGGTGTATCTCGTAATTAGTATTCTGTCGTATAATAAAACATTAAAATGTGTCAATAAATGATGCATTGATATAATGAGTTTTATGTACATACATAAGTGTGTATATGTATGTGTCTATGCGTGTGCTTTCTCGCATGCACAATAAATTTTGTACATATTCCATGGTTTCGCGAAAATATTGCTAATTAAATTTCGTGTGTACCTTAATCACTAGAATATAATGAACGCGCTGACACTTAGCACTTCCGACTTTAACCATACGAGCAATCCCACGATATATTATATTGACAAACAATCGATATCGTTTGTTCTTTTTTCAATATTTCCAGTTAGCAAATTGTGTTACTCCGCGCTTTCAATTTACAAACGATAGGCAATCGGCAAAGACTTCAAAGAGTAATATGAGATACACTTAAATAGTTGTAAAGTATAATCGTCAAAAAACTATTCTTATCGCCCGTAAATATCATGAAACAATTTGTAATTCTTATTCCCCGTCGCTCTGATTTTTATTTCGACCAAATAAAATCACGCGAGATATTTGCTTCCATAAATAACGGTCGTTTTAACACACGAATTGTTAATAGCGTAAGATAGTTAATTATTTCAACTGATCAATACTAATTGTAAAAATCGTAGACAATGATCGTGTTACACGTCTCTTAGTGTTGACGTGATCGCGTTTCGAAGGGTAATGCGACGACATGAGGAGTGGAGCGCGCTATTCAAGTATAGTGTAGTGGTTGAGAAACGCCGCATTTTACGGGCATTCAGTAATGCGTTACTGAATTATCGCATTTATCACTTCGTGCCTTCCTCGTTTTGTTTAATAAAAACCGACTGACATTTGTTTAATAAAAACTGACGTCAGTTAGCTCTTATTGAAAAGTCGATTTTTAAAGCGACCGACATCGGTTTTTACCGTATACGTTTGTTCTCGAGTTTAACAAACGCGATGACTGATTTCTCTCACCGGTACTCCCGCGCCGCGCGAAAACTCGGCGTGTCGAGCCCGCTTCGTCAGCGCCGACGTGTCGAGATGCAGTTTGTCAAAGTCCAATGTATTTGCATAATTCAACGAGCTGCCGGCATACACTTACGAGAGTGCACGTCGGATAACGCAGAGCTCAATTTATGATCATTTTTGCCGCGCCGAGAACGTCGATATCGGTCGGGGTGAAAGAAAAGGTAACTTTTCGACCTCACCTCGTCTCGACGAAGGAGTTCGTTACAAGGAGACCGCCACCGCGCGCCGCCACGGTGCGGCGGAAGTCGAAGATCGACCTCTTTCGAAAGAACCAGGGGAAAGGGGGAGGGGGGGCGGAGAGCGGGATCGTGTTTCCGCGAGGCGCATGATGCGTTTGCATAATTTACCAGCTGATGGACGCAGCTGGAGCGTAAACTTTGTGCAACAATCTCGAAATTAAATTTTCAGCGACTTTTAAGCACAGGGCGGCACGTCGGCGTCCAGGGAGATTCGTTGCAATTTTAAACGTAACGGCGTTTAAGAAATTCGTGGAGTGTTTGCTCGGTAGCCCGTCGCAATAATGCATAAAGTGTCCCGATGATAAGGCTACTTGGCGCGCAAATATTTGATGGCGCAAAAATTGTACAAACATCTTGAAAGCCCTAAATAACGGGCGTAAATAAGTCCCTAAGTAGACTTTTGTTTTTAATACAAACAGCCATTGGGCGGGGAATGTATAAGTATATTACTTTCTGGGAGATATATGAGCTTACTCGGAGCAGTTTACGCGCCGGTAGCCCCTGCAAATACTTCAGCGGATTAAAGATCGTCAACATTAATCGTGATTGACAGTGGAACTTTCCGTCGCTGTTATTAATCGTGAGTTCGATTAAGTTTCGTCCGACTTGGCGAGAAACTCCAAGTGGATTAATACCTTAAGGCGTCTCGTAAGGTACGAAACAACAGGAGGCGAGGGTGAAGAATTTGCATGCTGACGCCGGCGGGCATTTAACTTCTCGGGATCCGCGCATTAGATAAACAGTAGCCTGTCCGCAACGTGCTAGTCCTGGGGCTGTCTTGACGCGTGGCTAATTGCGTTTTCCAGGTGCGGACCCCGGGACTTCGGAAAACCTACCGTTCTCTCTCTCTCCCTCTCTCTCTCTCTATATATATCCCCATCTCTTTCTCTCTCTCGCTCTTTCTTTCTCGAGAGGAGCTGGCGAGGAGCGGCGCAAGAACAACGGACGCTGCGCCTGAGAGACGATCCCGTGTGCAATGCCAAGTCATGCTACTTAGCGTGAGTAATACGAGCGTCATTTTCCGACGAACTTTGGTCGCGTAGCAACGCGAACGGGAACGCTGCGACGACGTTGTTCGTGGTATTAGGATTTTCTTAAGACCATCGCGTAGAGTCTGAAAGACGGGCGGAGATGTCGAAGATATCGGAGATGCGTTAATGAAAGGAAGGGAGGCAGGAAGGAAAGGAAGCGTTGTGTTAGAGAGCCGGTACTAAATTTCATTTGCATTCCGAAGATTAATACCAGTTGCACCTGCCGGCGGTGTGCGGTGCGCGCGGGTGCGCGCGCGGAACGATCGATTATTTCGGGCTCGTAAATTTTCAACCTTAAGCAGAACGCGCGCGTGAGGGAGGCAACGCAGTTAATTTTACGAATAGATTGCGCCAGTATACTCCGTAAATCCCGCACTTACTTCCCAGCATCTGCGTCAGATTACGCGCCGGAATATTAAAGCGTCTCCTCGCGCTGGGGTCTCCTCCGGTTCGCTAAGTCGACTTGACCGGTAAAAGCCCTGACGCGGAAATCGGGACAGGAAGGGTCGCGCGGGGCGGAGGAGCGTATAGCGCGCGGCACGTTAACGACGACGAGAAACGACGGCTCGAATTCTCGGCAGAGTTGGACGGCGATGGCCCTTTCGCGTTTCGTAAACATCGTAAACTGCGAATCATTGGAAGTGACAGGCAGACGGCCTGACTGTTCACGAAGAACTCCGACGTCGCGACGTTGATAGCCCTTAACTTTGCGCATGCTAATGCGACATCCAGCGGGGAGGCCGGAGAGAGAGCGGAGGGATGTTAAGAGAAGCCCCGGCCACCCTGACAACGCCGCAGCTACTTCCGTCGTTCCTCGCGGACGGAACAATGAGTATCCGGGGAAACAATGGCACGGGGAAGCCTGTACAACGGGCGAAATCGTACCTTGTGAAGGAAATTTTAGGCGGATGATGATATCATATCGTTCTGCTGCTGTTCCTTGGTCAAATCGACAGCGTCAGAGCAATCAGTTTTATCTTATAAAACGGCGAAATGCTGAAGTTATATATACATATTATACATTATATTTTTGTTGGAATCGCGATTTTTACGGAATATTTCAAATTCATTATTTTCCGCAATTTATGAATATACATAACATGTCATTAATTAATTCTTAAATATCATAGTCCAATCTTGGACCTAAAATTCTGTCATAATACATATTTAATAGAAGTTTATCTCTGATGTAAATAGAATTAATTAATTATCTCTTAATTTGTTGATAACTTCAAATATTTGTTTAGAGTCATGTTTGCAATTCACAAATTTATCAGTTAAATGGGTATTGTAAGAAATTTTTTTAATTATGGCATTTATTGCAATCTTGAAGTTGCAACGAGACAGATCTATAGACAGACGGATATTTCGCGCGATGCAGCGGAATCACGAGATCGCGAATCCGTGTGATCGAGACACCCATGATTGATAATTATACGTGGCCTGTTTACCGTAAAATGCGTTATGCTGTACCGCTATCGTCGGGGACGTATCGTCCGTGTTCGTATTGTTTACGGTTGGCAGTAGTGGCGGCGGCGGGGCTGAATGCCGTGTACGGAAAAATAATGTTGACCATTTCCATAAAGTTCATCGGTGCGCCGTGCCGCCCGTCCGCCAGAGAAGACGATACCGCCTGCCATCACGGGACGCTATCTGAGTACGAACTCAAACTACGGGGAAAGAGAGAGGCGGGGAAAGCGGGCGGAGGAGAGTCTGAAATAACAGTCGAGTGTACTCGACGATGTAGCGTACGGAGCGTGGAGAAACGCGCGCGCTATCGTTTTTCCCACGTTACCTGCCAAAAGTTTATCTCGAGTTACGAAGAGAGAGAGACGTCGCCGAAGAAAACTCATTGAGAAAGAGCGGAATCAAATGTCCCTCCCGTGCACGCCCGCCCTAACTTTTCCCGCGCTTTAATCTCGTTCTCCCCTTTATTCTCCCGATCGTTTTAATTTTTCTCATTACGGATGCGATAGCATTCAAACGAATCGACTTGGGGATGATCGGGACTTGTTCGTCCGATAGTTTTGATTGCGCGGCGGAGACCTCAATCGTGGTTGATGGCTTTTTTTTGGTGAGAAATATTAAGAAATCGAAAGTAGTTAAAGAAATTAAGAAAGAAAAGTTGCATTACGGCTAATAAGAGAAATGCATTGCATGAATTAAATATTGTATATTTTTACAAAAATAATATTGTAATAGGTATATAATATTGGTTTTCTTATATACATCGAATTTTATTATTTATGTCTAATTCAGATTAAATTTTTTGAAGTTTAGCTTACGGATGAATTATGTAAATGTTGCGGTATAAATTTGTACCAAATTGAGAAAAAAGTCATTTATAAGCCAAGATAGCGCTTAAACACGCTCGATAACAGAGAGACATTGTTATACCATTCCTCTCGCGAAACTAAATTCGAACCGCGAACAACGCTCGCCGGATGTTGCGAGCCGAAGCATAATTGGCTAAATAAGCGCGTATAAGCCCGCGGCTTAACTTACACTCAAGAACTCGTTTCACATTTACGCGCTCCGCTTGCCGGGCCCAGCTCGCCCGAGGAGGATCGGGAATTTCAGAATTGCGGCGTACGCTGGTGTACAAGGTGTCCCGTACTTCCCTTTACCTACGAATCAATTTGGAGCTGATTTCCCTCTAACGATAATTTGATTGGGTGTTGCCTTCTGTAGCGAGATTTTCTTCAATTAAGTTTATAAAGACTTTCGTTCTAAATATTATAAAATCTCATCAAAGTAACGTTTTCCTATTTAACACTCGTCGAGGAACAAATTTATCTATCTTAACTTTTAAAGACAAACTCGTGTGCAATTTCCCGGTTTTTTCAATCGTCTTTTAATCAAACAATTACAAATTGGACGACTTTTTGTTTTATCGACGACAAGCCGATCGTAGATCAGCTCGTAGGGAATTTGTACGGCGAACGGAGTGCGGGACACCCTATCGATACCACACAGCTCGAGACTGCAGCCGTAGCGAGTGTCTCGTGCATTCGCGTGCATATATCTGAAATTGGCGAAATTGACGCGCCTGGCACTTGGGGGCAGTGTAAATATTATGCATATCGCGGTATAAGCAAGGGAAGGACCATCGGCAAGGGCAAGGGGAATGCGCACCGGATGGATATCGACCGCCCACCCTCGTTTCGACGACACGAGGGACCGAAGTTCTCTGTCGGCACTTAAGTGCGCTAATAACCGGAGTGCTCTCGCGTTCCATTTGGGAATGCCGCTATTCCGCTCGACGAATAGTATCTGTTCTTTCTTTTTCCCCTCCCTATTTTTCCAGTTTTCGTATAACTGGGTGGGTGAGAGAACGTGCGACGATAACGTCGCCGCAGTGTGTGAAACGATCACCCTGGAGCGACGTTTTTCAACCGACGCGGCGACGCCTCGACTTCCAACCGTCGAGGCATTCCGCGAAGCATTTCAATGAGCACTCGAGGTACTTTAAGTACCGCGAAATTTTCGTTGAAAAACCAGATGTAAATATGTACCTCGCGTTTTGACATTCAAAAGTAATCATTAAATAAAAAGAAAGAGAATTATAAGAAGTTATGATCAAAAGTCATTGTATCGCAGATTAGTTCTGGTTTACGTATACTGTTTGATTTGTATTGTTGCTCGCGTTATTTTCTTTCGATAGAATACATAAATTATGCGATATATCGAACATGCCGTTCGAAGCAACTTATTCTTCGGACGCGTGTAACACACGCTCGCGAGCGAAATTAGTTAGCGAGTTTCATATACGTGCGGAATATGACTATGATATTACCTGACCCGGGAACCCACCTGATCTCTCGTCGAAAACTCTATCTCTCCAACTCCGAGGAAAGCACGTACTCGAAATGCACAGGTAACGACGCGATTTCTGCTCGGAAATGTCTGGTCTCGTCCTTCGCTTCCGCGGATTGGCGACAGATATTGCTATAAACGCCTTTATCCTTAATTACCGCGCGACATAACAGTGAGACAAGCGTACGGCGCGATGAACGCACGTGGAGCAAACGGCTTTTGGCAAGTCGCAAAATTGGATGCGCTCGATGGAACGTGCGATTGCGAAGGAGCGTCTGACCGAGGCATGTGTCTGCGTTATCATCTTATGATTACAAGTGCACGTTCCTTTTACGAGTCGTTTTCAGTAAATTCGAATTATTTTCCAAGAAGTAATGTCGACACTAACGAAAATCCCAACTTTTAAATCGCGAAAGTATAAACGGCAATTATTTATTAAATAATTGTATAACGAAAACGGAAATGATATACCGCGTCGGTAAATTAGAAAAAAAGAGCAGCAATCGATTCCATTACTTGTGCAATTTCTCGAATAGCTCCTCATTATCCATTGTGCTTATTAACGGTTCGGCATTAGGCGGGATCGTAATACGAGCACAGGATCGTCTTGGGTAAATCGACTTGGCATTAACTATGAACGCGTCATAACTATAGCTCGAGAAAATGAAATTCGCTCGTTAATAAGTGTCGTACGTGGTAATTAAAGTCACGCCGGCGCAGCGACGTGACACGAATATATTACGAACACGCGAGAGGGTAGTCTAGACTCTAGACACCCTACTAGTATCATAAACGTATTATAAAATTGGACGTACATAGCTCGCTATACAAATTAATTGAACGGTCATAATTGTCTGTCGTGCCCGGACTGTCACGAACATCATCTCGCTGGTGGTAATAACTCGCTCCGGATTACATCACGCGCTCGCGTAAAAATCAGGACAACGAGCAATTCGAATCCGGTTTCCTCGCGTGGTCACGAGAGGTTGCGCGGCGTTATCTCGCTGAAAGAAATTTATTTCCTGAACTCAACGCTCTACAATTCGATATTCATGAAAAGGAAGCGAGAAGGCACTTCAAGAACTATTCGATTTTCATGCTGGGTATGACATTCCGAATGCAATTTTAATGCATGTTAATCGTGAGAATTCATTTCACCGATGTTATTAAGAATTTCGAACTGAGGAGAAGAGAAGCTAGAAATTTAATCAAGACTACTGAATTTTGATGCCGAGAGATACGAACTTTACACACCTGCGATGTTACTCTCGAGGCTCTTTATTTTTTCTTCGCTTCATCGAGTCGAGAGTTGATAACGTTTACAGGCCACAAAAACCGTACTTGCGTCGAAAACGACCGTCGGCGCGCTGTCCCTTTATTTCCGCCGCGGCATGGCATTGAGAACATCTACGAGCTGTCCGAAACGCGAGATAAATCCGCTCCGAGAATGAATGCCATCAATATTGGACGGGTTATAGCCACGTTACTTTATCGTTGTTCAAGATATGACACGGTTACGCTATTTGGCACACGGTATGCTATTTGGCCGGATTCCTAAATGTTATCAGCATATACTATGCGCATAGACATAACCGAGACGCGTATAGAAACACCCAGTCCGATGCGCATGATTACAGTCGGCGCAACAGACTGCAGAAAACGCGAGATAAAAAGAAATCTAGTTCAAAAAAGTCAAAATAGAATGAGAAACGCGTACAATAATATAATAAAATAACAATGTGTAATAAAAAAGTGCTCATTTTTTAAAGAAAATAATAAATACTAAGAAAACTAACTATTCAAATACTAATAAATAAAATGAATATAATTTTAGAAGGATAAATAAGAAAGAAAAATTAATATTCTAATTTTATTTCATCTCGCGTTTAATAGGTGCCAGAGATTCCGACATTGCGTCGCGATTACGACCGCGGTAATGTTTTCAGGGAGGGGGACTGGTATCAGTGCCAAGGTCAGAATTCCTTTACTAACGCGATGACGGGCGCGCGTGCAACGTTTGGGCTACGTTAGGCACAAACCCCTGGGACTTTTATTAGTCGGATGCCTTCCTGCGAAACACACACACGGAGATTTTCCGCGTCAGACTCGTCGGCGCCAGTAAATTGTGTCGGGTCTCCCGCGCCCGCTTTTCGCCGAAACCCAGCTGACCTGACCTGCGGTTAATATACGGGCCGCGTGAGGAAACGGGCTCAGATAGTACAGGGAAATTAAACAAAAAAAATGTCAAATCTGCGGAATAATTCACATGTAGCTAAATTTTTGCATGGACCTTTATTTCGTCGTTAAAAACAATATGTGAAAAGTCCCCATTGATGTGACCCCTGCTAAAAATTTTACAGAGGGTCAAAGGTAAAGAAAAACAGTTTTTCGCGAATATTTCTTTATTCATTAGTCCTACGGCAAAAATAGTTATTACAAAATTTGTAGCTTATAAAATTCTCTACAAAAAATGTTCTATAAGTTTTTTTGTACAAGCAATACTTTTCACGTAATAAATTTTGCAAGATATGCGCTGCGCGGTAAATTTACGGAGCGCGCTGACAGACGTCAAATAAATTGAAGCGTCGCACGCGCGCACAAAAAATGTCATATCTTTTGAACGAATCATCGTACAAAAATGATCGAAGAATCGTTGAAAAGCAGAAACTTTCAGCTTTTTAATGCAATTTGGTTCGTTATTCTATGATAATTTTTGAAAATTCTACGATGGTTTAAAAAATTGTTACATGCATTTTTTGCCTTTTTTCATAAAATCAGCCACAAGTAGGTTCCAAATTGTTTAAAAAAAAAACGCCAGCAGGAAATTACAGTATATACTTCATACTTTGACCCTACCAGAGAAAAAAAATTACAAAAATTTTTTGCTTTAAAATCAAGCTATTGACATTTTCAGTAATTTTTAAAATTTTTGATGAAACGTTAAAATTAAAATCGTCATAACTTGGCAAAAAACTGAGCTAGAAAATTTTTTTAAAAAGCAATCGAAAGCTTGAAATGTCTACTTTTAGGTCCTACATTGCAATATTCCTCATTTTCTTGCATTTTTATTTATTTATGTAAATATACGAGTTGTCGCGAAAAATCTTATTTAAACAAAGGACTATATATTTACTTATAGTAGTTTTGTATAAAAATTTACGTTTCTCGGGGATAATGCACTGTTTTCCACACCACCTCGGAAGTACAGTGCTAAGCGCGTTTTTTTCTACGTGATGTCCCCATTAGGTCTAATCCACTGTTTTTTTGAGAGGAATAAAGCAAATCAATTTCTATGGCTTCCGCCAAGAAATCTGGAGATTCGTCTTCGTAGCTGACATAGCATTTTTCGATTATATTAGGTGCTGCGTTAAGGCAAGTCTGGCCATGGCAATGTCTACATACTGCTGAACATTTTAAACCCATTTTTCTGCAGCCACAGTTGAATCCGCAATTTTTCGAGCAGTTGAAAAAAATGGAGTTTAACAGAGTGTCCGAAGCAGGTGGTAGCAAAGATATATTTAGGTATTATTGTTTTGCTAAATCAACGCGGCTTACTAAGGCAGTGAAATTATCTACTCTTCCACCAACATCTAGTGCTGCTCAACAGCATTTGTATCGGGTGTACTATCAAGTGCAAACATGGCTCGGGAACGATCTCAATCCTGAAGATTGGGGATGGATAAGGAGGAATAATATTTTGGAGCCGATTCCATCTCTGCTACCACCTGCTCCGGACACTCTATTAAACTCCATTTTTTGCAACTGCTCAAAAAGTTGCGGATTTAACTGTGGCTGCAGAAAAATGGGTTTGAAATGTTCAGCAGTGTGTGGACATTGCCATGGCCAGTCTTGCCTTAACACAGCACCTGATGCAATCGAAGATTGCTATATCGACAGCTACGAAGACAAATCTGCAGATTTCTTGGCGGAAGCCATGGAAATTGAAGAAGTTGACGCGGAAATTATGGATATCGAGCCAACGGAGGGAATTGAAGAAGAAGCAGAGACTTAATAGCAAAATGTGCGTTTTTTCACGTTTGCAAAAGAATGTTTACCATGGAAATTGATTTGTTTCATTTCTCTTAGAAAAACAGTGGATTAGGCCTAATGGGGACACCACGTTAAAAAAAAAACGCGCTTAGCACTGTACCTCCGAGGTGGTGTGGAAAACAGTGCATTATCCCCGAGAAACGTAAATTTTTATACAAAACTATTATAAGTAAATATATAGTCCTTTGTTTAAATAAGATTTTTCGCGACAACTCGTATATTTACATAAATAAATAAAAATGCAAGAAAATGAGGAATATTGCAATGTAGGACCTAAAAGTAGACATTTCAAGCTTTCGATTGCTTTTTAAAAAAATTTTCTAGCTCAGTTTTTTGCCAAGTTATGACGATTTTAATTTTAACGTTTCATCAAAAATTTTAAAAATTACTGAAAATGTCAATAGCTTGATTTTAAAGCAAAAAATTTTTGTAATTTTTTTTCTCTGGTAGGGTCAAAGTATGAAGTATATACTGTAATTTCCTGCTGGCGTTTTTTTTTTAAACAATTTGGAACCTACTTGTGGCTGATTTTATGAAAAAAGGCAAAAAATGCATGTAACAATTTGTTTAAACCATCGTAGAATTTTCAAAAATTATCATAGAATAACGAACCAAATTGCATTAAAAAGCTGAAAGTTTCTGCTTTTCAACGATTCTTCGATCATTTTTGTACGATGATTCGTTCAAAAGATATGACATTTTTTGTGCGCGCGTGCGACGCTTCAATTTATTTGACGTCTGTCAGCGCGCTCCGTAAATTTACCGCGCAGCGCATATCTTGCAAAATTTATTACGTGAAAAGTATTGCTTGTACAAAAAAACTTATAGAACATTTTTTGTAGAGAATTTTATAAGCTACAAATTTTGTAATAACTATTTTTGCCGTAGGACTAATGAATAAAGAAATATTCGCGAAAAACTGTTTTTCTTTACCTTTGACCCTCTGTAAAATTTTTAGCAGGGGTCACATCAATGGGGACTTTTCACATATTGTTTTTAACGACGAAATAAAGGTCCATGCAAAAATTTAGCTACATGCGAATTATTCCGCAGAAAAATCCTAATTTCCCTGTACTACGAGTGATTCACGATGCGATACGGCCGATGAAACGCGCGATTATTTCAACTGCGAGAGAACTGAGACGAATTAATGTCCCGAGGAAGACGCGCGATATATCCGCGCCGCGCGAATCTCGCGGGGATCGCCCCGTATGGAATCGCATGTCGGCAGAACGTGGCGTTCTTTAAGGGGGATGACGGCGACCCTCATAGACGTAAGAGGAAGACGCAGAGGGTTGTTATCGAGCGTGACGGCATGTGGACGTTTTCGCGAGACGACGCGCTATCCGATTTCGCAGCCGTTCGGATTGGCAGCTTCGGCACCGATATTGTGTACCCGGGGAAATTGACTGCGGGATCGCGAGGGGGGGAAAAAAAGAGACTGTTTGCTGGTGAGACATCTCTCACCGAGAGAGGACGACGCGATCGATCGACCACGCGTTACGTTGCAATTACTCGTGCGATAGGAGTGATATATCGCCAGAAGCGGCCGAGTGAGGTTCGCACCTGCAATTAACTAAATAACACGGTTTCATTACGCGAAACGATTCATAGATCCATTTAGCAATTAAAAATTATTTCCCAACCAGACGCTCGTCGTGCTGCGCTTGTGCCGGCGCGCGCTCGGGAATTACTATACGAAAGCTTCGAAAAGCGAAAACGCCTCGTGGAGAGAGAAACTGGAGGGTACGTGAGTGAGTTAGGGGAGGCAAACATTCGATACGTTTTCTGCGCAATCACGAGGATCCGGTGTTTGCGCGTATGACCATTTGTCACCTTACCTCGAACGGCCTTTTTACGCGCGCGTTTCAGCAGGGATTTCCGCAATAATATGAAGAAGAGACGGGACCGACGCGCGCGCGCGCCGCACGAATAAAGAATTCCGGACTCTGGGTAAAAGATAGCGATTTAAAAAAGAGGTGAAAAAAAAGGGAGAAAAAGTGCGGCGAGGTGAATTTCCCCGAGGCTACGACCGCTTGAGCGTTGCCGGATAAAATTGGCTTCGTAAAGTCGATCGCCGCGGAATGTTCATACCGTTGTGCGTTCGTATTGCCGGCGAGTTTCCACTGCCGAATTTATAATCCCGCGTGCCAGGAGCTTTCAAACGTGACGGCCGACAGTATAGCGGCAATATGTGCGGAAAAAAGAGTACAGCGAGCCCTTTGTGAGGGGTTACCTCGCGCGCGATAAAGCGTTCTTTTATCGGCGCGATTTCCGTCCTTACTATTGTACGCTCGCGAATAATTTCGTCGTCGCCGATTATACGGTCGACTGGAATTCCGGGAACGGTATAATCAATATAATTACGACGAATCCGGATTTCAATCCGGCGAAACGGTGAACGACCGCTCGCTGATATAATCTATATAATCGCGTATAATCTACGTTTATCCTGATATAGTCAGGAAAATCATAGTAGGAAGAAAAAAAATATATCGCATGCACGTATGCAGAATTAGATTTGCTCGACTTGGCGTTTTGAGACTTTCGCTGACTTCGCAAATTTTGATTTTTTAAGATAAGTATTAAATAATTCTTTAGGATATACGCCCTCACCTTCATCTTTTATTTTTTTAATTATTATTGATTGTAATTTTTAGAACATGGAATTAAAATTTAGGAATTATAGTTAGAAGGAATATCATATATTTTTTATTTTATATAATTCCAATTTTTTAAAAATATTCTTTTTATATCGAAATATGTGATACGATCGATTATTAATTACTATACAGTTATAAACTGAAACAATATACATTATTTACAACAACTGGTCATTCATTATTGATCTCATTAGTTTTACATCGGTTTCATATTACAGCGAAAAAACTATGCACGAGACATGTTTTGAACATTTAAGACGTTCTTTAAAAACTTTCGTTGAGATATTCGATGGTTCGATGTTATTTTCGACGCGTACACATGTCGCGCGCGTCACATTAGTCACCGCGGGGGACGTTATATTTTTAATCTTGAAGAAAAGATCCGCGCGCAAAGGAGAATAAGATCGATAATCGACGGATTGTAAGCGCATTTATCATCGCGTAGAAAAATAAGCGACGGCAGGCCAAGCCTATAAACGTGGTTTTGCATTAAGAATCGAAAGGAATCGATCACACGTCGGCACCCGCGGACAAAAATATCGACAGAGCGAGATATTACACTTCACCTTCACGTTTTAACGTCATCCTATTTTTCTTATTACCTTCAGAAAATCGATCCTGATTACACTTATTATGCTGACAATTAAGGCACAATTAAATTGCGATCGAAAGTTTCTGATTGAATTTTTCCCAGAGAAAATATTGTTTCAATTTTCAACAGAAAATATCTCTGCTGCCGCACCCATTATCGAACACTCGATGGATATCATCGAAAACAAACTCCGAATCGAAAGCAAAATATTGTCGTAATGCTTTACCGCGCGCAGCAGCAGCAGCAGCAGCAGCAGCTCGTACACGAGAGATACGCGAGCGTAATTTACCATCTCTTCCGCTAGTAAATGTCGGTAAACGATGCGCGGTATCTCTGGGGCTCATCCGTTTTGCGTAACCCCCAGTTTCCGAGCCGGCGTTGCCGTAAAGTCGAGAGAGCTCTCTGTCTCCTCTCTCTTTCCCCCCCTCGCTCTGTCTCTTTCCCCCATCTTTCTCTCTCTGTCTCTCTCTCTCTCTCTCTCCCTTTGTCTTTCTGCCCGGTCATTTCGAAGAAACTTCCGGTCAGTTCTAACTTCGGACCAGTTCTATTTGTATTACGAGCGCTACACGAAAACTCGAACAGGTTGCATAAAAGCCTTTTATCTTTCCTCCATTTGTTCTAAGTATTTTCGAAATATCCAAGTATTATTATATAATTCATCTCAAGAAAACTGTTTATGTAATCGATAAACATTACAAACGAGCGATTAACATTATAAATGCTGTATAATTTAAATACGGAAAATATAATCGTGAAAATTATGAAATCCATCGCTATTTTCAGTTTACACCTCAAAACAAGGCGTGCGTGAAATCTTCGAAAATTCTTAACTTGTTTCGATAAAAAGTTCAGATCTCATTTTACGAGAAAGTAGTGATTTGACGAGATTATAGAGAAACGTGTACTCTGATCGTGTTCTATATCACGACGCTTCGCACGATCAACCGTCGGACGCGAGCTCAGTTCGCAAATTCCGATCTATCGGATTTTCGTTTATGATTCACCGTAAACGCGAGCTATTATGCCATGGGAAATTTTTCCGCACAAAACTCCCCCCTGATATCGCGTCGGTGCGCACGGATAATGCCATCGTGTTTTTGTCGTTGAAATAAAAGGCGGGAAAAGGCCGGAGGTGTATACGTCCCTCAACGTCGAGCATCAAGCGAGCTCGCGTCACCGTTCGTAAACGCCGCAGCATGGAAGGGACATTAGGAGCGAAAATGCAGGGAGAAAGAGAAGGAATTTTTCGACGACGCTCTTACGGAAATTAAAGTTTTGACAGGCGGTACAATAACAGTGAAATAAACTCGCCTCGCTAATTCAATAACAACTAATTGACGTATTGCGTTTCCAGGCGATTCGATGTAATGAAACGCATAACACGATAAATGCATTATAGTTATCTCAAGTTTCGAATAAAACACGAAGGCTAACGCGCGAGATCGCGCGAGGTATATAATTATATAGAGAGGACACACGGATTATATATCCCGCAAATGCCGTGTAATCGGTTTTATTCATCGCGAAATACGTGACACCTGTTCCGGGGAAACAGCGAACAGCGGTGATATCCATATCGATTTCGTGGGTATCAACTTTTTCCCTTGCGTTTTCCTTCCGCACCAACTTATTCGGAACTTTGCTTCTCGAACGAGATATCGGTTTTTGGGGTTGGTGCTAGGATAAACCGGAGGTACTATTCTTGTAACTGGGCAATCTCGGGGAAACTTCTGGCCGGTATGAAACTCGTTCCTCCGCTTGTATTACGACCACTTGTCCTTTCTGACATCTCGTCCTCGGCCTTGATGGTCCATGCGACCGGATGACGGAGTTCGTTAGATACTATCGTAGGCAATATCGTTGCTTCTTGATGCGCGAAAAAGCGATATTGTACTTGCCAAATGTCGCATGCACGTAAACTGATCCCCCCCGAGTTTCGAAAGCTTCGTCCGTGCGGACAGTGAATATATAGCCAAATCGATCGAACAAACAGGTCAAATTTTTGAAATAGAAACTTGGATATTTTTTAAAACTCTCTCTCTTTCTTTCAGAATTATATTTAGTATGCTAATCGTCATCTGTTGCACACTAGAATGAATTATGATCGATTATATCAAAGAATGCTCTGCAGGATGAATATTTCTAAATATTATACCGATTAAAAAAATTGTCAAGTCTCGCGTTTACTCGAAATCGCATTGTGAGCAAGACGTACGCACGGCCACTCGTGAAATCGTCCCATTATCGCTATCACCTCATTATCGATATCGGATTCGTTTAATCGCAACGGAGTCGATCGATGTGGGCGGCACGTGTTCTCGCTACGCTCTATCGCAACGGAGGTATAGCTTTCCGCAAGCTGCGCGGCGATAATAGCCATAAAATCAGGTATGCGCGCGCCGGTGAATATTTACGAGTTTTGGCACAGCTGATCGCATACCGAGCTCACGTATCGCAACATGTTCCGCCACAGTGAAACAATCCGCGCGACGCAGGTATGAGAATTTTAATTAATTCGCACTTAATACCGTATGTCGGATATTTTCGTATTTTATATTTTACAGATATTTTCGTTATTGTTTTCTTTTGTGAAAAATTATCTCGATCATGTATGTAAGCGATCGTTCGTTAGTGTAACTGACTTTACGCGTCACTATTGAATCTCTATATTCGAAGGGGTACAAAGGTCAATTTCACCTTCGCGCTCATCTCCCGAATTAATGATAAGATCGATGCTCTTAAGCCGAATGGCGAGGTAAGAACCAATAAGAGGACAAGGAGACCAAGAACCGAATTGTCGTGACCGCGTGCGAGGGAGGACTTAGTTAGGTGAAGAGGAGAAGAGCGCGGCGGGCCAGGATGCATCGCGCAGGAGCTAACAAATTGCGTTCCCGCGTTAAAGGAGCGAGAGAGGAACCCTTGTCGGAATTATTGAGCCCGGCTCGCCGGATCGATACCTCTTTCCCGACTCGTCGTCGCGCGAATGACGAAAGGCATACTCTGCGCTGGCCTTTGTCAAGGAAGCCCGTCTCGCCAGGAGTCCCTCTTCCTTCGGGATGCGCCCGGCGCGCGCCCGGGCGTTCTCGAACCACAAACGGGTGGACGTCCTTGTCTGCGGCGGCACGTGCAGCTGCCGTTCTTCGCGCGCGGTTCGCCTCTGATAAAACAGAGCTCGGTGCCGCGAGACGTGAACCGCCGTGCCGTACGGTACCGTGAAACGATAACTGCGAGAGTCGATTGATTACGCGCCGATAGTAAAACATCACCGTCGATGCGGCCACAGCCACCACCGTACGTGGGGGTCGGAGGGCATCAGCGAGAGATATCTATCTTCGCGGTGCGATTTCGCCGCGTATAATATCAATGCAGATGATAACGAATTTTTTCGCGCGCGTCGCGATAATCCGCTTTGTACGTGCCGCAATCTGGGTTATCGCGAATTAAATGCGGGATGATGACGCGTCCCCGGGGTATCCGGAGCCGTTCCCCCTGTCGTCATCTCATACTTCGCAGAATTCCGTTAACTTTGAAAGTACTATCTCTTTGACGTACATATGTTATCTCCTACCCGAGTTTCATCTCGAAATGAGCTTTTTCGGTAACCATGCAACTGATGCAACGACCAAGATCGATCTTTGTGGCAATAAATCGCGCGGGGGAATAGCCGAAGAACAGTCCCCCTCCGGTGGATCCTTCCGGCGCTTCCACACGGTTTTGCGTAGTAAAGTGATAAGTTCGCGATTATGTATCATTACTTTGTGCAATGGTTCGATATATCGTGACAACCCGCTTAATTTGTTAACATTATCGGCCTGTCGCGTACTTGCACTCTTGACACGAGACAAATGAAATACGTCGATTAGCATGGCGACTGCCGAACGTGTGATTATCGTTATCGTAGGTCTGTTTTTGTAATAGTCGCAACCCATCTTCGACCGGTCTCATTGCAGTGCCGTCGGTATGGCAGCAGACTCCGCTGATACCTCCCTGCTAACAAGCGCCATAGAAGAAGATCCGACGGAGAGCCCGAATGCGAACCCTTTGGGACAATCCGAGATCCTGCGCCTCCACCGCCATCACCATCACCATCACCACCACCACCACCATCACCACCACTCCCGCGGCAAGGATGTGCCAAGAAAGCGACGGAGAGATCAAAACGGCGCGCTGTTGCGCGACTTCGACGAGGTGATCGATTACGTCGATTACGCCAGACTGATTCGGAGCTGGCTATCAAGGATAACATGCAGTAAGTCTGACACGCGCGTTTTTCTTTCAAGCAGACCTTCATACCTGTGCTCTTAATGACTATTAATCGACATCGAAAACGATAACGGTAACGACGATAATGATAATGAGGGAAAGAGAAAAAAATTTTACGCGAAATAAAATTTAATTCCAGCGCGGTACTAAGGGAATATATTCGGCAATATATCTGATTCTGAAATCTCAGCTTTGAACGATTATAATCGCGATAACTTGAAGAAGAGACGGGGGCTTATGCGATTCCCCAACGCGGAATCGATTTCCATGCATCGGATTGCTTTAAGCTCGTATTTCGCGACGCGCTTATCGCGCCGAGGAACAAAACCGGTCGGGTTTCGATAACGGAGATTACGTTGAGACAATTTTATAAATAAATCGCTTTTTCGGTAATATTACGACACGGTCGATATCAAGATGTTACGCTTAATTATCGTCGGTACTCGATACGCTGACGCTGAGTCGAGACATACCGAGAATTATCGCAGCTTTAACGAGCAAGTCTGATAAGCTCTTACTTTTGACGTTGTTACAACAATGGTTAAAACGATAAGCTCCTGTTTTATATCTCTGACTTTATATATAGACTTTGCTTACAAACAACGGAAAGTGTCGGATTCTCACCCAAGTTCACGACGGATGTTCCTCCGAATGCATCTGTAATTAATGTTTATACTAATCAATGTCTCTTACATGTCGAGCATTGTTGCGATCAAGGTTTGTTTTACCGTAACCCATTTTCTCTTGATCATCTCATTTATATGTTTGCAGTGTAGCTTTGGATATGAGTATATTGTCGATCCGAGGTAAGATGTACTTTTTATGCGAGTCCCTCTCTCCCCCTATTCCATTTCGTATTTGCGCTCATATTATCTACACGTTAAACTTTTAACTTTAAACTTCCGTATCATACCGATACGATAATACCCGTTTTCCAATGATAGCAAACTATATCATATATTTGTCGCTTTGGCACTAATAACAGACTTCTTCGAAAGAGGTGTAAACTTTGCCGCCGTTTGTGGGAACGTGAATAGCGTAAGGACGATCAAATAGTTCCCGTGAACGGTGACATTTTATCCTTACTTAAATCAGCAAGGAACGGTAAGTCACGCTTACCGGCACGTATGCTTGAATTTGTAATCGCTGTTGTTCGTGTTGCGAAGTTCTGGTTATGTAGGTTCGCTAAATTGCAATGTATGCACGAGCAGATTATTTTGATTTATACGATACGTCCTGCACGATGTCGTAGCGATAAGAATGGGCTTTATATATATATCAATATCTATCATCTCTAAAAAGACAAATCTGTTTTTGATATTTGTATATATTATGCTATCTATGTTATATTAATATATTATTATATTTTGAAGCTTATTCAAGAGTGAATTTTTGAATTTTCTAAAATTGTATATATTTTTTCTATATTTCTCTTATCGATCTTTATCTGTGATAATCTTTCTTAATCTAATTTTTATATCTAAAAAAATATTGTATATATTTTAAACAAAAATAAATGCTTTATAAAGGAAGGTTTGTATCTCAACTTGAATTATATGCTAAATATTAATATTTTTTATATCATATATATTTATATGTATATATTTATATAATTATACTTTTTTGTACAATATTTTCAGTATTTAGTATCATAATTTTTATATTTTTTACATGTACTTGCATGTCGAGATGTAAGCATGTGTTTTCGCATTCCGAGGACAAAATTATTGGTTTTAGATTCTAATATGCTGTATTTGAAAATGCGTAATAAGTATAGAGTAATAAGATGGTACGGAACTAGAAATCCGATTGATAAGATAAGAATAAAACATCAATGAATACAGAGTATAACAAACGCGCTAAATAGACATTAGGCATCTTTAACATTTTACTAGCTCACAGATAATTACGTATATCATTGAAATGTTTATATCAATCTAACAGAAAATAGAATTCTAAAGAAGTTAGCATTTTGCTATCGATCTTATCTCCATCGTTATTCGTGTCGTATCAAAAGTTTTCACTATCATCTGTAATCATTACCGTGCGTTGATCAGCTTACTATAATTAAATTTAATCGCGTCGATCTCGCAAATGACTCGATTAATCGTATATTGATTAATTCAACTTGTTTGAATAATTCTAAGTATTTACGTCTATTGCAGTTTGCACGTATGTATGTAACGAGACATGCGTAGCTTTCCGGAGAAAGCGGATCTCAGTGAAAGATCGTTTGTTTAATATACGCGACGCATCATTAAATGCCTCGAGGGATTTAGCGAGCGAAGAGGAATGACAGAAAAGAAAAAAATTCAAATGGATCGCGGTCGCGCGGGAACACGTCGGTAGAGCGAGGTAAACGTACTTGAGTTTGTTTACTGCGCAGTTTGCGCGCGGACGCGACAGGAAAGACGAAGAAGAGAGTGAACGACCGTGCCGAAAAGCTGACTCCCTCCTTGCGCGCGATGCGCGCCTTTTACACTTAATGCCTAGCAAACCGTTCGAATCTAGGCGCTGTGCGGCGTATTTTGGCGTTCGAATAATTTTTGTGTTTGAGTTAAATCTCCCATGCGGAATATCCAAGACTTGATTGTGAAGCTATGACACGTAGCTGACACGCGCAGATCTCCGTGTTGACCGACTACTCTTCGTATTAGCACTTCGCGACGTGCTAATTGACAAAGATTTGCAATGAATCGGTAGAATTCGATATGAAACTCCAGGCCGTGCGTCATTGCGAATCTACTGGCGTGATCTATCCCTAAACACAGATAGGATCGAGGTCGCATTGCGTGACGATGCGTGTATATGCGCGGTACTGTTTCACGAGGGACCACCTCGCCGACGAACGCGAACAAATAAACCGAGCAGGCGGAAGAAGCGGAGGAAAAGGAGAAACGAGCGATACGGTCGCCGCGCGGCCACCCACATGCGGTTGCCCGAGACATAAATTGCGAGTCAATTATGCACCGAGTGCATCCGTAATGACGGGGTGCGTGTGAGGACATCTTTTAATTCAGCGCCTCTCAATCTTCTCTGATGAAGAAAACTCATTCTTAGCGGAAGATTTAACAATTCTTTAAAAAGTTCCCTTAAAAAGATACGCGCGTTGAGATTAACCGTCAATTTAAGACTGTAATTAAAACGCGCGCTTTTGCGTACCACGTTTATATTCATCATAGATAAGAATGGTTCCACGTAATCGTTTCACGAGTTAAATTATCACTAATATTTTTCTTTGATAGACGCACGCACACATATAATTGCGACATATAGTGTTTGTCATTATCTTCGCCGGCGTGATTACAACTTTCCATGTCCTCATGTTACATTTCAAGGCCGCGAGAACCACCGTACCGTCACGTAAGCGATGACAAAGGAATGGTGAACGAAAAATCGCGAAGTATGCTGTCGAAGGTGCCGCCGCGCTGCGCCGCATCGTTTTGCGGAGGCAATTTCGTCCGGGCTAATCGCCGCCGTACCGATTACGTCCGCGTTTCGCTTTCGCCATTATACAAGGTGTTGAAAAACTGTCAGTTCGAACAGAGAAAATCAACGGAATACCTGTCGAAATGAGTGAACGGATCTTAATGCTAGAAATCGATACGCTGTACTTTATTCGACAGAAATGTTAATTTTAATACTGAAATCTCAAAAATCTTAAAGGAAATATTTAACTAAATAACAATAGTGACAATAATGACGTAATAAAATTCTTTCGAAGAAAAAAGTAAGATATTTATATTATGTAGAATTAAAAAAAATATATGATGAAATCATCTGTTTTCGACAAGAAATATCGTTCTGTTGAAATGCGATTGCTTTCAAACACCTTGTATAAGACCGGCACGCAGCCAATATTGGTGCCGAGAGGGTTTCATGCGCAGAAAGCAGTCTCCCTTGGAGATCCCGATGGAACTCATCTCATTAGGTTTTATGGCTCTTTACTTTCGCGGCGGTCGAACGCTTTTTACTACCCAGCCGTCTAGCGGCATTAATCATAAATCCATCTCCCGGGATTCTTCCGTCTCGTTCCGTTTCGTTCCGTTTTGTCATCTTCCAGCTGTCTCTCTTTTTCATTTCACCCTCCGTTTTCGTCCGTCACATCCCCTTCGGGATCGTCATTTATGAAATGCGAAACTTACAGAATGTGCGCGGCAACACAAGAAAAGCAAACTAGCGGAGAGATACAGATACGATCTCTCGCGCAAAAATTATTTCGGTACTTTACTTTTTCGGCCGCTCGCGAATTCGCAGAACTAGTGAACGATAACAAATTGGTTTATTTGCAATCATTTCCGTCGCGATCTTTGAAGTATTTGTGTAAGCATTTGATTTCTTGCCAATACAACAATAAATAACAATTGAGAAGAAGTTAGGTATAAAATATTGAAGCGTTTTTAATTCGATTAAAAAATGCGCGGCGCGATATGATACTCATTACTCACGGTATCGCGAGATGCAGAGCGGAAGCTCATGGGGGAAAGCGGTATTATTAGAAATATCGATATCAGATACCTCGAGGAAGAAAGAGAGAGAGAGAGAGTAAGAGAAAGAGATAGTAAATATGCTCTCGCAGTGACAGCACCACATGTCTGCGGTTTGCTGCTATCAAACGATACAGAAGGAAGATCATCGATCATTGCGCAACAAGTAAAGGCATCGAGGATTACGAAGTTCGGGAACTTCTTTCCGCGAGGGTTCGCTTAGCGAAAATTTGAAACATCTGACGTCTCGTTTCCAGTTGCACGATTGCTTTTTACGACTGCCCTGTAGCGGCGATAATCGCGGAACGAGAATAGGCTTATAACAGCATGATAATTTTTATTGCGCGATAATAAAGTGTGCTCTCGCGGGAAATAATTTAACGTGCCAGCTTTGCTCTCTAGTCTTACGAAACACGATCGTGAAGACTTCCGATATCGTGTTGTGATTCGTATATAATCGTACGAATCTAAAGCATACGCGTGAGTCACTGATATTTTCGTTTTGTGTTGGAGCTAAATTTCTCTAACTTCTCGCGTATCTCTGGCACGATCATATCGATTCGCGGTACGGTAATATTTCGAGAATAGCAACGAGCTATTACCATAATTTTTAATATTTCATGATTTTATCATAGTTTATTCAAATTTCTATACGGAAAAAGTCGCGATGGCATTTGGAATTCAAAGAAATCTTGTGGCAAACAATTATCAAGTCATTTTTTTCATCATACGTTTGCACATGGTGTGAAACTCAAACAGATACGTGCCGCTTTTAGTCGTGAATCTTCGCAGTTTCGTTTTACGATTCATGCGACTCTGATGTAGCTATATGAATCTGTTATTTTAGTACAGCGCATGCAGAGTTTCAGTATTTTTTATACGTTCGTCGACGTTGCAATATAAATTCTAAAATGACCTCGTGGATCATGATAGTCCTCTATTCGAGAGATGAGAAAAAGAATATTTTAATATAAAATAACGTATATGTTGCATAACTTTATAAAGATCTCTTACTTTTCTAAAAACTTTGTGAAAATACAATTTAATCTTCTTAATTGTGTAAGATTCTCGTAAATTCATGAAAGAATCACATGATCGTGTATTCGGAACTAATTAATCTCGTTTTTTTCGCGTACTTTGCTTTTCTTATCGTATAATAACAATCGCGTTGTCTATTCGGAGAATTGTCAAATTATATCTATTACTATATCAATAACAAGAAAATCGTCAGGCTAATATAATTGCAAGCCAAAAATTACGTGGCAAACGGCTGCATGCGCGTCATAGCGATATCTCGATCGACTGTCGCGTCATTCGGAGTCTATTCGTCAGAATGTGTCGTGAATGGCCTTCGGCTTTGACGTTATTTCGTCGATACCTCTTCCGAGAAGCATCGGCCAAGTGAACGGCCGTGAGCGCGCGCACAGTGCGGGTACAACTTGTGTATTTCGATTATCAGTCAGTTAGTCATCGTTAATCACGTCGGTGAGTTTGATCACGTCGCGCCTCCGCGATCTTCAGTGATATTGGATCGAAATAATTCGTCCGGTTTGGATTTTCGTACAATTGGAGACGGGGTAAAGTGAATCACACCAGAACGCGCTTTTCTTCGCTTTCTTCAAAATTATGTCAAAATTATGCAAATTAATACGCATTTTATTTGCGAATTTTTCTTTTTTGACGCAGACGTGACTAAGAAATCGTTTTTAAATTAATTAATTTTAAATATACAGGTTTTGACGAATCAAGTTTGAACAGCTGCATATAAATACAAAATATAAAAGAGAGAATCATGCTCTACCCTTTCGGCTCTACCTTTAACTTCAAACAAATTCCAGCTTAGCAAAGTTTTAGTTTGTGGCTTAATTTGGAGACGTTTAATTTGCAAGTACGGAAAACAATTGAATAGTGAAGAATTGTGAGAAAAGATTAAACGCCGAGATATTAAAATCGAATGTTCTTTCGTTAATTTTAAGTAGTAGTTTCTTAATTGTTTTTTAATCTAAAGATTAGTTACATAGGTATCGAACTTTCGTTGCGGAGAAATTAATTGCAAAAACTAAGTAACAAATCCATGGATAAACGGAAGCGCGTTGAAACTTACGTAGCCGCAAGCGATGGATAGAGATCTCAATCAAACGTTATCAGATAAAATGAAAGGAAGTAGAAGATTTTGCGCGAATAATTTGAGACTTTTGTTTGGACAACCTTCAGGTTGTGGAGATTAACGCAAAGTGCTGTAAATTCCGCGTTTCGCATGTTGTTACTGACGCCAGCTGTTATCGCCGCGTTATTGATACAAACGTGATGAAGTACACGTACGCTGCGTTTCCTCGGTTTTTTGTACGACACGCCCATTTTACATTTCAGAAGGCAATACGGACGCGTCCGGTGTATTTCGCCGCGATGCGGACAGACGTGTCAGGAATGCCGTTCGATCGGCGTAGTAGATTCCACTTCGACGAAATAAACGCGATTGAATGAAAAAGTTTGCATAGATAAAATGTAGATTAGATAAAACGTCGTGCGGATTGCGACATCGTGGGAAGTACCCGCTTTCCTATATCGGGTATCTACGTTCTCGACGTAAATTCTTTGATATAATTTTTTTCACATCGGGAAAGGTCAGGAAAGTCCGGCGGATCGCGCCGACATAACCGACACGCAATCTCGCTCGGCTACTCGGTCACGCACTGATTTCAACGGCTCGCATTTATCGGGGGCAGGACACGCACGGTGATAACGCACATTTACTTTTTTTCGTAATAATCATGTGTCAACGTCGCGCTGAAAAATGCGCGTTCGTCGGCTCCGTTTATTATCCTCGCGTTCGTTCACGCCGCCGCCGCCGGGTGGAGGGCACGACCAGGTCGTATGCAACAAATGACGTCATTCTCCACGCATGGCATCGCGCATCGATTAATTAATTTCCACCACGTGTTTACCTTAATTACGCGTGGCTAGACGCGATGCCGCACGCGCCTGTGGTTTCCGTTGATTAATGACACACCGTTAGCACGACATTTTTGTGTGCATGCTATTCTTCTGCATTCTCCACAATACTGCATATGTCTCTTAACTCTCGACCGGCGACCGGGCTCGAATGTTTCGCATTCTGCCCATTAACTCGTGGAAAACAATTTACGGAAAAATTCAGCTTATTTTAACAGGAAAACAGTAATATTCATGATACTTCGTTGCAATGACATATTCTCAAAATAAATTCTAAAGAATATAAATATTAGAAAAATGTTCCATTATTTTAGAAAATGTGTGAAAATTATAGATAATGTATTTTTAATTAACTTAATTACACATGTAAAAAGAGATTCTTGTTAGTATTTCCAGTTCGTTCAGCTACGTGTAAACTTGATTCTCATTCGTAGCGAGAAATGTATTATTTCGCAATCCTGCCAAGCCCTAAAATTCGATCGGGATAGGGGTGAACAACCCTCGTTCGGAAGCGACCATCGTGGTTTGAAAAGCATGCCGGACCTTGCCCAACCGATCTCTCGTAGAAGCGCCAGACAAGGGAGAATATGAGTGAAGAGAGAAACGCCGAGTATGATTGTCGTTGCGTGTCATTTGAAACGCGGGGATGGGTTTCATCCCAGTAACGTGCATAGTGAACGCATCCCGTCGAAGCCCCGCGTCTGACCGTTACAAGCCCGTAACTACGTTTAATTTAATTACCGAGTGTTCATAAAGGCTCCACTTAACACAGTATTCACGTTTCACAGTAAAGACGTTTCTTTCACGTCCGCTTGCATCACGCGGCTAACCACATTCATCTTTTTCTACTTTGTCTTGCACGATATTTAAATAGCAATTTTTCTATTCTCGTCTACAAACACGCTTGGGAAAGGCAATGAAAAGAATAAAATGAATAACGGTTCTTTTAAAATCGGAGTAATTTCAGTAGTTAGGAAATTATTTGACATTTAATATTTAAAAATTTGGTTAAATTAAATGTAAAAATGTATAATTGAAATTTTGTCTCCGAAAGTCTGAATTGACGTTCGCTCAATTAGCAACTAAATACAGGGAATTCAATGGCATCCTGGGATTACATTTAAACGATCCGATTGTCCTAGGTTTGTGACATATTCGCACAGCACTAATTCCGGGATAAACCGGATGTAACTCTCATCCATACTGATAAACGACACATTTCGTGTGAGCGCGGCTTAACAAATAATTCGGCTAAAGTCGATGTTCGTTGTGTTGTCCAGGCAACGTACCCGAGCACGGTCGATGCCTCTTCTGTTATCATCCGGTCTCTGTTTCTCTCATCTCCTCTTTCTCTCTGTCTCTCGTTCATCTCTTTCCACCTTTCTACCTACTGTCCAGCCCTTTCTCTCATCCCCCATTATTCCCGTTCACCTAGCCGATATTTGCAGGCGTGGCACCGTTAGTTAATTGAGAATCGTATTCCTTCAAGTCAATAAAAATAGAAGTTATCAAAATTATTGTTGGTCTACTGCGATTTCACGTTTTAAAAGAATGGCCATTTTCTCTTAAATCGTTGCCTTATTAATTCAGATAGAAATTTTTTTTAGCAAATTATACAAATTATTCGATAAATGAGATGATCATTAAGTCACGAAATCTCTATTGGAAATAAAATGGTACGTATCGCACTAAAGTGAAATGGTATGTATCGTCTATTGCAAATGTCAAGCATTTCTTCACGGAATGATTTACGTTGTAAATGAGTAATAAGTTCAAGCCGTACGGACAGTTCCTGCCTTCCGCATTCATTAGCATTAGTTAACGTGAAAGCTGCCGGCCAACACGTGCATAACTAATTACTGTTATCGTTCATCTTTTTCCGTCAAGGTCGCTTGAATCCATGAATAATTACAAGCGCGAAAACCGCGCGAGAGTCTTTCCATAACAGAGAACTGTAATCTCTTTGCGGGAATCGAATAATGATAAAAAAAACACACCAATATAAAACACATCACAAAAACTTATATATAGTCAATCCTAGCGAATTAATATAATATAATATAAAATTATTTACCGTCGATGAGACTGCATCGCAAAAATCAATCGCGATGTCGTCGCGTAACGAGCAGAAATGCAATCCACGTGGATAATTCGACGATTAACGACAGACAGGACGGACTACGGTCATTCATTAACGGCAGCAGACAGACAGGCGGTGCATTAGCGATCGCGTGGAACACGTTATATTGTTATCATGCTGTCTCTCTCTTTCTCTTTCCGACTCATCCTTTTCTTTCCCGCGCGCCGCGCGATCAGGAGCTATCGATCGGCGAGAGCGGCCGCATCCCCTCACTTCGCATCGTCGAGCAACGTACGCGACTCGTTTCATCAGGGTCGACCTTACGCAAGGAATGACGCAGTTGCCGCGAGGGAAAAAAAAATATTCTCCCTTCTCGTCTATTGAGACTTTGGACAACATCCGACTTTCAACTCGGGTATGTACTTTCTAGCCTAGATTATCGCCAACCTCCCACCTTCGTCGCGCGTCTCGTCCCGTTCCCCCTCGTCCAGCTGCTGCCTACTACGCTCGCTCCACGTGGCGCAGGCGTGGGTTTGTTGTCTCTCCGTCGCGCTCGCCCTCGGAGCACTCGGATCGCGGCGACACACTCCGTTTCTCTCGCGCGCGCAGACGGACTTTCCGCGCCCAGCCTCCCTCTCGCCCTCTTCGCGCCGCGCGACGCCGACTCCGTCACCGTCGGCGACCGAAGCGGTCGGTGCCGAGCCGACGGCCCCGCGCGCGCTGCATTTATTGAACCGATTTCGTTCTCCGTCGCGGCGCGCGTCCTCCCAACGCTTATCCTCGCTTCTCGCGTTCCCGCTCGCCATTTGTCATCCCTTCCTTCGTATGCTCGTCTCGCGCGCCTCCAGCCTCCACCCCGTCCCTTTAACCTTCTTCTCGAGAGCTTTCTCCCGTCCGTTCGTCCTCCTATCCGTCGACGTCCCCGTTCGTTCCCGTATATTTGGAGCGTTTCGGCGAGTCATCGTCGCCACGTACGACACGCACGGCGTTACCCATAGCTATATTAAATATAGCCCGCCGTATCCTGATACGGCGGGCACACGTGACACGCGAAGAGCAGCGTCTTTACGCTCACGACCGACGCGACGTTCCGATGCAATCTGAATTTATTTTCTGAAATAGATTTCGCGCGAATTGCGACTTAATCTCATTCCTTTTCGCTATACATAAAGACGAAGCATCTTGAATAAATTCATCTGTGTGCGTTACTTATGAATTAATTGTTCAAATGTGCCTTTACAGACTCCAATTCATTTATCTGCCTAATTAATATCTGTTTGTGCTTTGTTTTTGCAAAGTATGTGTATTAACTTGTTCAGATCTTAATCAGGACCCACCGAAGAAGCGCTATTAAAAATTCAGGGAAAATTTTTGTGAATATCAATGAATCGGAAGAGAATAAAAATATCGACTGTTACAATCGGATCCGATGTATCTAAATGAATCTTCAAATCTGGATAACAATAAAGCATGAAATTAATTATGTATTATAAGCCAACCGTCCAAATATTGGCAGTCACGCAAACTTCTATAAACCCCAGCCGGTCTTTAATAACCTAACAGAACTTTGAACTAAACGGGCCTCGCGCATATACATGGACCGAAGTTCTGTATTTGGAAATTGATCCTCGCGCAGTGTAATTATACATAGTCGCGTAAATACGTCTCCTCTTACGGTCATCGCGGCGGTGGATGGTAGTGGTGGTCGTGCACGATGACCAGGATCGATCGTTCGTCCCGGGAACTAGCATCCATGACGTCACTCTACGTCACCAGTCCCGAGAGGAATGTGAAGGCGGGAGCGTGAATCGGTGCAAACGCGTCGTTTTCCGCTTTTTTCCCCGCAAAGCATTGCGCGGATGCGGTTGGTAGCGAAATCAGAGCTATTCGAGAACGTTTGATGCGACAGAATGACGCGGCGTTTATTTGCATTTATTCGTGTTTGGATTGCGACGAGAATACCATCCGAATAGCGGACGGAAATACCAGTCCTCTTTTTCTTTTAAGTTTCAAGATTGCCTTAATGTTGACAGTCCGCTCGAAAATACACCGGCCGCGACGCCCCGATTTCCGCTCCGACTCCGCTTCTAGCGCACGCCTGCGCGCCAGGAACATGCATACATATACAAACGACTCACCTGTGTAGACCTTCGTGGTTCCATCATACGGCGGGAAGGGCGACCACGGTCGAGATGGCTCTTTCCCCAGCTGCGCAACGGCCAAGACCTAGGGCACGCTTCGTCGACGGCAAACGTTTATGTACGTTCCTTCTTCTCGTCCCCTTTCGTCTCGCGTTATGCCGCGAACCGTGTCGGCGAACTCGTGAGCACAATTACGCGACGCGACGTCACTCATGCACGAACACCATGCCACCCTCCTCTCTTGATTTTCCATATCTCCCCTTCGCTTCGCCTGGCCGCTCATTGCTTTCAATCGTGCGCGTGTCCCTCGTCTTCGGGTCGAAAGAAACCAAATTCTGAAACAATGAGATTCGTTTATAGCAACTTTGAAACTAATTCCAGATTTCGAGAATTAATTTTTCAATGTAGGACAATTTAGTCCCTTTTCACTTATTTATTTATTTATTTTAATCCATCTGCTTATACAATATGATTCTTTGAAACGTGGAGGGACCTTGGCGCTTTCGCGATGCAGCTGCCTTTGTGTATAATTTTGCGGGAGTTCCTGGAATATATATTCGCGTACTGTACAGTGCGGTTGCGACATAGGTAGATATATTGTCTGCGTATCCCGCCGGATCGTACTAGACGGTTAATTAATCCTGTCTCCTATAGCTCCGCGAAATTATTATTAGACGACGCGAGGGCGATGTAGTGTGATACGAAACGGATTGCGATGCGGCATCGCGCAAAGCGGCTTCGAGAATCGAGGGAAACACACGCGTCGTTTGTCGCCATTGCTCCAAAGACGCGTCGTCGTCGCGCCGATTCCACGAGATTAACGCAATTCAGAAATTAATCAGGACTCGCGGAGGGTTCATTAGCTTGAGGCAATAACGTGCTAAATTACGTGGGAGCAAATTCTATGAAATTCTTGGTTCATTTTCGGAAAGACGCTACAATGCTGACGTATTTCTTTGATTAAGACGAACAGTAATCAAATAGACAAAATAATAAATATAATAATGATAGGCATAATTTATTTGACAATTTAGAATGCATTATTTCAAGTCTACAGCAATTATGATTTACAAACATTAAACGGTAAAAAGAAAAGGAGATATAACGTATACACATTAATTAATTAAACATAGAGGTAATAGTATACGCGATTGATTTATATGTATTGTTATATTATGCAGACTAATGTGTGGAGTAAAAGAAGATGGTGTATTTATTTACCGTATTATTAGAAAGCCTGATTTGTAATCGCACTTTCGAAAATTAAAATTATTCTGTACGGCACTAAATAGAACATAACCATTTCCGAATCGTTATTGCTATTTCGTTGAAAATGTAGTTTACTAAATGCTCGCAAGTCGACTATCTCATTAAAGTTATCCCGCTCCAGAATTATCACAGCTGCGCATAATAAAAGATGTATATACGAGGAAAGAAACGCAGGCCGTTGGGAGGACATTAAATATCGACCGTTTATCGAACACGTTCGCAGCAGCGTTACGCCATTATACGTACATTAAATACACGATTTCGTTGCGGCGCGCCGGCGGCTTGGCCCACGGGGGAATTCGCGCGACATAACAAAGAAGTTTCGCGAGTAGGTAGTAAGCGAGCCGAAGGACTCCGCGGACGCGAGTCGGCGCGAAAACGTCGGTGAAGAAAGAGAGGGACCGCCGAGACCGCGGAGGGTAGTGGCGGATCGTAAAAGGAGGCTGCGAGGGGCGGCGAGGGGAGGAAGGAGAGGAAGTCGCGGATCGGAACGGAGCGAAGGCATAGGCGGCGTGGACTCCGAGAAAAAGCCTGACTCGCGAGGGGGTTGGCGAGGAAACGGGACGGAGACGCGAGGACGATAGACAAGGCCGGATTTAGATGCTTCGTTGCCCGGGGCCCCTCCCTCGAAAACCAGCCCAAGACGAGCGAGAACGCGCGGCGCGAAGATGATACACGAGGCGATACGAAGTGCACGCGACCGATCTCGTTTCAAGTGTGCGGTATCTCGCGATTGGGACTATCGCGATAATAACACCACCGCGACAGTCTTTCGCGAGCGAGTGTCAATTGAGAGTTCCAGAGCGTTAATTAAAATTTTTATCGCAAGTCGAAAATCTTTTTGCTCAAATTATATTAATGAAAGAATGATTCGTCCAAAAATTATCACTCGGTCACATCTCCGATCGATTGAATCGATCACAGAGTAATATCAGTTACATTTATATTGCGTAAACTTGTATTTTTGAACGCATATTCGGTATTCATTATTATAACGGTAGATTTGAAATAAAATTGATTTCTCAACAGAGGCAGGCATGCAAATATATGCGGAAACATTTGAAAGATAAGAAGTCAAATACCATATAACGAGCTTTCGAAGAGTGACTAGCAACAGTGTTGCACCTTTTCTTTTATTCAGCTTTTATTCAAATTATAAACATTTTAAAAACGTTCGTCGAAGGGTTTCGATTAACGCTCATTGTCAGTCGTCATACAAATATATTTAAGACTCGACATTATTATAAAGCTTGATGAAAAGTAACTGGTAATTAAGTTTCTGTACGGCAAACCAATTATTCTACAGACTCGCGTATCGCGTATCTTGAAACGTTTCAATAAGTTTTAAAATTAACTCGGAATCGTACGCGCGGTTGTCCGTTACAATGCAGATTAACTTTAATCTCGATTCAATTTCTTTTTTATCTTTCTTCAATTCTTAAGGCGCCTCTACGTAAGTCACAGTTCGCGAAACGCATGCAAGATACACGCACAGTCTACATATCAATCTAACCTCGCCTTTGGGACAATCAAATATGTCAAATCATACGAGAGTTGCGTCATATACACGTCTTTCGAAAATTCGCGCTCGCGATCCGCGGGGATCTTGCGAAAGGTCTATTTACGAGAAAAGGAAGCGCATATTTCCTTACCTGCGACACAATTGCGTGTCGCAAAATTCCACACCCCTGAAGAAAAGGGACGAAGGCAGGAGTCCGAAGGCGAGCTGGCGAGCCGCGCGCGCGACGGATGCCAATGAGGTGATTCCGGGAAGGGGAGAGATGGTAGCGGGGGAGCCTCCGTTACCGCGCGTGTGTGTATGCACTGTGTGTAGTGTGTGCAAGCGCGAGCTACGGAGGACGAGGGGGCGGGAGAGAGACACGGAGAAAGACGGAGCGCGTCGTGTATACGTATCGGCGGGACGCGCGCGCGCGCGCGCGTTTGAGTGAGGGAGGCCGTACGCGGCGGGAATCGTCCCTCTCCGTAGAGCCCGTAGTACTACGCGGGACGCTACGCGAACGGCACGTTACACCGTTTCCCCAATCCCCATTTCACTCGGAGCGAGAGCGGACGCTGTTGACCGCACGTACGCCCGTCCGTTCGTTCACAGACGCGCGCGCGAGTGTTGTTTCGAGAGAGGAACCGCCGCGGGAGCAGATCGGACTCCGGACACGAAAGCGCGCCATTTCGCGGCGCGTCGTCCAACGGCCGGGTGTGCTTTTCGTCACGCCTCGCCGCTTTCCCGTGTTTACATTTGGCGTCCGCCTGCGCGCGCGCGCGAGCCGTGTCTCGCTTCCCGAGCATTCGAATTTGGGTGGCGGGGACGTTTCGGTAGATTATTACGCGGAAAATTTCACCGTGCGCGGTCGATCGTCGACTCGGAACGGCTCTCGCTGAACGACAACGAAGAACGCGAAGTTCGCTGACGGGGTGGAGGAGGAGGAGGAGGAGGAAGAGGCTGAAGTTGCCGCCTGAAGCGTAAGTGCCGAAGTTGGTCGGCGCGGCGGGCCGGTCCGCCACAGGTCCTCGGCAGTTTTCGGCGCTCGTCGTCTCGGCACTGTCGGCGGCCGACCGAGGACCGAGCCGCGTTACGACGCGGTACGAAAAATCACAAGGGTTAGTTGACCCGGCGCGCCGTCGCGTCACGTACGTTTCTCGCTCTCTCACGACCGCGACGATCCAAGTGCGACTTCGCGTGGGAAATACTACGCACCGCGCGCCGCGACTTGATCGATGCACGTGTGTCGTGTGCGTCGCGTCGTGCCGAACGACGCGAGTGATAAATATCCCCTCCGATTTATCTCCGGGTCTCTCCGCGGTCGGCGGTAGTTTACTCCGATTACTCCGAAAATCCTAACGCTGCGTCGAAATTACCAGTGTGAAAACGTGCGCGTGTATGTGCGCGTGTATGCGTACGTGTGTATGCATGAGAATACCGCTGTGAATGCGATCGGACAGTGCGTGGACGCTACGTGCTCGGAACCACGTGTGACATCGCGTTCTCACGTTCTAACGTTAAATACTCGGCTCGGTGGCGTGCAGCGCGCCGAAAGAGAGGTTAGAGACGTTTTCAGTCGGTTCCACGCGATCGAACGCTTCGAGGAGATTCGAGACGCTCGGCGGCGTACGTCACAACTGGCGTCGAGCAACGTGAAGTTTGCCATCTTGCCGCCGTTTGAATTCGGAGTACGGTAATAATTCGGCGACGCGGACGGCGCGCCGCGGGGCGGCGCGGCGGTCAGAGTGAGAGAGGCGAAGGGGACGAGACGTGTCGCGTCGCGAGATCACTCCAATTCCGCCCGGAGTAAAGTAATCTTAACCCGCGATTTCTCGTCTCGTCGGGCGCGCGCGTCTCTCGAGAGCGCGCGACGAGTTCCGGCCGCGTCGTAAACAACGCCGGTGCAATGACCAGTGCGGGGAGCCGTGAGTCTTCTCTTTTACCAACTGCGTAGTAACGCGTAGTAGAGCGTATGATCCCCTCCCCCCTCCCCCCGAACCGACATTTCGACGTTCAACATTGCGCAATCTTACACGCCGGAGGCGGACCTCGGGGACGGAAAACATCGCACGTACCGCGTCGACCGACTCGGATTTCCTCGAAATTCTCTCGGTATCGCGAAACCGAACGTTCCACCCTCTCCCCCCTCCCCTTTTATCCCGTAATTGACTATCGATTAACCCGACACGCGCCACTCCGGAATTGAAATGTCGTGGACCGTTGACATTAAAGATCGGGTTCAGAGTTTATTTTAAAACCGACCTTTCCTCCTGCCGTGCCCCTTCCTGCGTTATAGCGCAGCGGGAGATGAACGAGTCAAATTTTATTCTCGAGGAGGATAGGATGTACCGCGAGCGCGCGCGCGCGCGCACATCCAATCAAAGTCGTCAGACGGCGGAGGAGAAATCGTAATTGCGACAGCGGGCGACCGTGCGTGACGCAGTATCTTCTTCACTTTTCGTCTTTCGGGGTCTCGCACGAGCGAGCGCTCGATTTCCGGGAATGCTTCGTCAATCGCGCCGTGTGTGGCTCTAGGCACGCGCTCACACGTGCAAGAATGCGCCCCGATTACCTCCTTTATGCGCGTGTCGCGTTCACGGCGTGAGAGAGCACGATGACTTCGTGCTGGCTTTAATTCGCGCGCGTGCATTTCTGGCCCGCATGCCCCTTCCCTCCCCCTCCCCCTCTTTCCCGTACGTTTCGTGTTACGCAGCATTTTTTCAAATTTGCATTCGAGATAACGGTTGAAAGTAATGACGCGTTAAATTTCAAAGCGACGAGACGTGCCTGAAACCTGTAGCGTTTCGACTTACAATTAGAACGCGATCTTTCTTCGTCGAAGGTGAACCGCGCGCGAATTTCGGAGATCCGCGTCTTTCCCTCTCTAACTTTCGCGCCGAATCTATCGATTATTGGCTGGTAATCCGCGGTTTCGCGAAGGCCCAGAAAGGCCGGAGCTGTCGTGAAACGCTCGTTTCGCTCGAGTCGAGCTACGGGGCCGGCAAAAACCGCACGCTTCGTCGACCGATCGGAACGGACTCTCGTTCTCGGAACGCGGGAATTTCTGAGACTCCCCGAGGAAAGGAAAAAAATGCGGCGAGATAACTAAGCGCCGATTTACGGGTGGCCTGTTATTTAATTTCGATCGAAGCCACTCAATATTTCGAGCGTCGTCGTATATCTCGCTGACGCTTAGTCGTATTTGTCTCGTAAAAATTTCATTCAACAGTTTATATCGATTGCCGGATAATTAGCTTTTAATAATCGTGGGGCTTTTAACAATCCTGAGATACGTTATTTTCGGAGCATAATTGCAAAATCGACATTTTCGGCGAACTCTCCCGTCAATCTCGTTTACCTTTTCTCGCTGTCGCTGTTACTCGCGAGCCATGTGCATCGCACGCAGTTTATCGGATCGTAGTTTAATCGATAAAAGCTGAGTTAAGTCTCATCGCGTTATTTGCGACGCAGTAGGTAGTAGTTCCGTTCGCGACTCGCCTACGCCTTGGATTTTTTTTTTAAATCTCTGCGAAAGATCCACCGTCGTTCTCGATCGCCTCGACTCCTCTAAATTCACGTATAAATATTATCTATTAATAGTTAATAACTTTATCTAATCTTCGACTTCTGACATTGAATCAACATTATTATCTAATCAGGTATATAGGAAAAATCTTGGAGCGCAACGTCTTATTTCGTTTCTTCGATCTTACGATTTAGGTTTCAAGTCCAATTCGGGATTGAACGTGGACGCGGTTTCGATTGCAAGTTCCTCGAAAACCGAAACCGATCCTCGATCTTCTCCAATAAGACGTGGACGCATCGCGAGAATGCGCGTAAACGCGCTGGCGCCCTTCGTGAAACGACGCGGATGACAAAAACTTGTAATATCGCGTCGCACTTGGCACGGTGAAGAACACGCGTCCCCATTTTCCGCGAACTCGCGACGTCGGTGTGTACCGAACGCGGGGTGTGTACAACCGTGTGGGGAACTGTGCGTGAATTCTCTGTGTGCGCGCGCGAAACGAAAATCGCGCGACGAGTCGACGACGTTTCGCCGCGGCATATCATCGCCGTCCGGCGCAACATGGATTACCAGCGGCTCCTGCCCAACAACAACAACAACAACAATTATCCCACGCATCACCGTGAGTATCCAAACCATCTCTTGTCCTAACTCACCACGTGGTGTGATTATTTCCGACTCGACACACCCACCGAAGATATCGCGCGTTATCTGATCGCCTTTCCCGAGAGAAAAAAAAATAAAAGAAAAATAACATTCATTATCATCGCTATATTCGTTACGAATTATGAGGAGCCACGTAAGCACGGCTATCGAAAAAAGAACGTTGTCATTACGAAACTCTCTGTCTCTTTCGAGAGTGCAGCTTTATCTTTTATCGTCGTGTTTTTAATCTTAACTAACGCATTATTTTTATTTATCGCGCATCTCTCGATATAGGCGACGTGACTTACGAGAAAAGGAGGGAAAAGAATCCTACGTGCAAACTGCAATGCGTATAGATATACGTTTCGTCTCGCACCGGACAAATGGTGCCGTTCGTGGGCGTCATCGATTGACGCGAACACCTAGCGAGAAGTCGACGATGCGTCGCGACGCTCCGCGCCGTGCCTCTCTCAATTCATTTTTCGCCGTAGGAGGCGTTTGTATACAGACCAATCTCAGATTTTGATGACATTTATTTTTCCCCTTTTTATCTTAACGATATATTGTATTTCTTGCAGAGATTTTTGTATGTGTATGCATTTATTTCTTTTGAGATATACATGTGTAAGTTAGTTACCTACTATATCTTAAATTTGAATCGTGAAGAAGCTTTAATCACGATTTACTCTTATGAAATGAAGAAAGATTGTTTTTCTGAAAGTTAAAACTCTGAAAACCACCCTTGAGAGAGATTATTAATTATCGATAAATGATAAAATTCATTGAGATTGAAATTAATAACTTACCTAACGAAAAAGGGCTTAGAACCGTAACGTGATGTTCGTATCGGCGATAATTATATTTTTCTGTCTGAATTTTTGTATAATTATTCCAACTCAGTGAATTGCGCGTCGATTATTTTTTAAATTAATATATTTAATAAATTCTATGTATTATAAACAATTACAATATAGGCAACTGAGAGCCAAAACGCCGGTAGCAAGGCGACAAATCTAACAGTATTTAAACACTTATATATATAACGAACAAGGATGGTCCAAAGCGAAGGACCGAAAAGTTTGATTGTTCGTTATATATAAGTGTTTAAATACTGTTAGATTTGTCGCCTTGCTACCGGCGTTTTGGCTTTCATTTACCTATATTGTAATTGTTTGTTATTGCGACAGCTTTAACCTTTTATTCTATGTATTATATCTCTTAAATCCCACGCAAATATATAAAGTCAGTAATATACGATAATGTACTGATTTCATATATTTTTTTGTTGCTTTATTAATGTATTTTGACGTTTGTATTTTATGTCATTTTATCCTAATCTATTTTTCGTCGATTTCAAAGTCATCAAAATCTGGGCAGAAAAATCGTAAATAAATAAACTTTCTTTCGACTTTGTGAGATCTACGTCCGTTTAGATTTTTCGTATTTCAAATTCGGAGTATCGAGGCACCACTGTAAGAATTGCTGGCACAGGTGGACCACGATGTTTCGAGAAAAATGTTTTCTCACAGAAAAATTTTTCGCGTTATTTTAGAAAATGATCAATACGTCGATATCGCTCGCTTTAATGATATCGGTTTGACATCTTGTTGAAAAGTAATAGGTTCGTTGGCTATCTTGTGAAGTATATTTATACCCGAAATCAAATTGCTGATCCAAGCTGGAACTAATATCGAGGATTCGAAAATACGAATGATAATCGATTCGTGTTTTGTAAACAGTTTCGACGATATAATAAAAATATATTTTTACCATCGTAATCTAAAACGTACACTTACATTTATATTGAACGCCACCGATAGATTCAATACCCTTTAATTTTATGAGCGCTTTTATCCACGAATTATTTACTCACGCACACTTGATGTTTCAAAACTATGTGGCGTAATTCATTTACAGTTTCGATCTATTACTATTTTAATCGAATTTATTATTATTATCTTTTGAAACTATTCGTATAACGAAAGTTTGACTCTATTTTTTTATCCATTCGTGTCTGTCATTTTTATCCCTGTTATCGACTTGCTTATTTCTTGTTCTGCATTACTTCCGTAAACATATATTTAAACATATAAGTTTAAACATTTTCTCAAAACAATGTTGTGAACGGGTCGAATAATCAACCGTACTTCTATCTAGCGAGAATAGTCATGTCTTGCGAGTATCAATTTATTTTCAATATTTCCACGTGATAAAAAACACACAGCCGTTTCAGGAATCAACGGGACATTTGATTGCGACCCCGAGATTCCATTGGCGTTACATGATCACGATTTGTTTTCTGCACACGGTATATTTTTTTCCCGTCCGAGTTTTCGATCGGTCCGGGTAGCATCGCGTGGACGCTGGATCTCGGTTTCGAGAAAGGGTGGAAGGAGAAAGAAAGGACAGATCGGTCGTTGCGTAAAAAGCTCCTTGTGATATATTCCATGGTGGTCCTTGAGCTGGCTTTCGCAACGATGGGATCTCCGATTGTAATGTTTAAAATGTCTTTTTAATGGGGACCGGTGCGTCCTTGGCTAACGGCCGGTTTGTCGCGTTTCTGCGTAGAGTGCGATTCAAATTTCGCGTAAGGAATCGTGATTGCGTCGACCATCGATCGATGTTTTCGTGTTCATCGAATTCCCCTCAAATGCGAGAGATTGTCGCGCGCAAATTTTGCGGTTATATACTTAAATCTCCGGCTAGGATAGACCACGTGAATTTCCCCGCAAGTCGTTCCTCGCACTTGGAATTTCAATGTTTTGTATTATTATCATTTAATTCTCAGAGTAAAAAATCCAATTATTTTTCTGATTAAAACGATTTATGTTAAATTTCTTTTGAATCTGTTGGAATTAGAATTTGGGAAACATAAAAAAAAGTTTTTATGATTATTAAAGACTAAATAAAATTAATGAATTACTACTGAAAGAAATTAATATTTAATTTTAGTGTATCACGAAATTAGTGGATAAATTTTTGGTTAGCAACTTATGTATACAAAAATTTTAAAAAGAGAAAAATATAGGTTTCTTTCAGTTTCTTTAAAATTCTCCTTCGTTTCTAATGGAGTAATCTTCCACTTGTGTTCTTTAAAAATCTACTTTTTTTTCGGCCGCTTGTGGCGTTAATTTCGACAAAAGAAAATCACATTTGCGAAAGACATTTGCTACGAGTCTCATTACGAACTGGCTTTCTAAGTTCGTTAATGCGAGCAGGAGTAATGCGCGATCGAAGTTTTCACGTAATACGTCCTTGAGGAACGTGAAACTCGTTTGTCAATGTGCAAGACAGAAGGGTTGATAGATTAGCGGTGGAGAACAGTGAGCGGTTGCTCAGCTTGTTGCTGAAAAGTTGTTTCATCTGTCAAATTGCATCATTCCGATCACAATACCGGGGATAATAAGATCCATTTTGGCAAATTGGAGATTTAGTTTTCGGTAAAGCAGGCTTCGTAATACTTTGAAACGCTCGAAAACGCAATTTGCGCAGAGCCCTCGAATGTCTCGTGGACCGACTTGTCTCCGGAAGTCGACAATGGCACGGTTCGTAAAGCGATGAGGATGAAGACCATCGCGGCCTGAACGAATCGCTTCTTTTTTTTTTACCCGGGACGGACAGTGATTTTGGCGTACGGCCAGTCGTCCTTGTTCGTTGCCAGAGGAGTATCGGTCGGCGACTTTGTTTTTTTTAGGGAGTGATTGTAAAAGCCCGTCGCATCCCCGGGATTAAATTGACTCTGCCTCGTAAATCCCTTACTCGATTATCAGACAACTACGTGATGCTGATGTAATTTTCGGTCGGCTGGCGCTTCTCCTCTCCTTAAATCCTCATTCTCGAAGGCTCTCTGAACGATCAATAATCACTGTCAATGTCCTGATGCGAAGATGGCTATAGCTTGCAGTACTTTCTTGCCGTGAAATGCAAAAGTTGGCACGTTGGATGTCGACGAGGCATTTGCATACGGTTCCGCTTCTTTTTTTTTCTCTCTGTCGAGCAATATCGATGAGACGACGGGCGGGTTAATGAGCAACGTCAATGGGTCAAACGAGCGAAATAACGAGCGATACGAACCGATGTGAGGCACGCATTTCACAATGATCTCGGCGCAGCGATGGTATAGAAAGGAAGGGAGAAAGAGATATTGCAGTCTGCGATCGGTTGGCAATGATATCGGGTTATGGCTCGTGATTACACCTCTCGGACCGGACCATCGCCCTTTATTTATGCAAGCCCGCGAGACGCACGGCTAAGTTATGTAGTGCCGGATATCTTTATAATATTCCACCGTGAAAAAGTAACAACTCACAATCAGTCTCACGGAAACCAACTTTGTCTCACAATTACGTGATCTTTTCCTTCAAGGTTATCGCTTTTCTAGAAATTCGGGCATACCGAAGCAATTCGTTTTTCACGGAGAGATTAGATATCAATTGGGGGATTTCTTGATATTTCTCAATTTAATATTAAGTTAGAATATTCTGATTTTTGAGATTCTCTATACAAGTATTTTTCTTTGCTAATTATAAATTGATAAATAAAATGATTTTTATATTTATAAGGATCTGAGAAACTTTAGGGGTTTTTCGAAAACATCTCCGACATGCCACGATCTCTTTAAAAATTGTATCTTTCGCACGAGTCATAGTTTGTATTTTTGCGGTCAGGATTCATTTCCAGCATTATGAAAGAAATCAGTATTATACTAGAAAGAATAGGACATTTTTTAAAACTTTCTAAAGTTTCTCCTTGTTTTTATTCAGAACAAGAGAAATATTTCGAGAAATTTTACAGATCATATATTTCGTGTTAATTACATGTGTTTTTGTGTAAGGATATTAGAAAGTGGATCGAAATTCATTGCACGCTAATTTCGTAATACAAGATTATTATTAAACGGTAACAAATTATGTGTAGCAAATTAGCTATCAAATTCCGGTAATCACGTTGAAGAATTTTTAGAATGCACGAAAACTGAACGAAATGTTAAATATCGGATAAATGTTAAATATTAATTGTTTGTCGTGGATATTTGTCTCCACAATCGGATGTTTACCGTCCGTAGACGTTATACCATTTCTTGCTGTTCCACATCGGAGGAAGCGGGAACGCTGCAAATTTTACACGGGCCGCGTGTGTGCAAAGAGCGTGAATCGGGGCGGCCGCCAAAACACGTTCGAGCTCGACCTAGTCAGCTCGGCCTGCCTTGGTTCTTATCGATCCACCTTGCATAGGCCGTCTCCTCTCTTCCGAAATATTTGCTCCACCGCGATAACGGCGAGATGGACATTGGAGTTACAGCTCGTCGAGTTCGGGCTGCAGTCTCTCGATGCACGGTTCGAGTCGCTCATTTAAACTTCGTCAATGTATCTTGGTTTAGTGATTAGGATCTCGAATTTTTAGGGAGACAAACTTCTTTAGTTTGTCATACGATTGTCATCTGTGACATATGGAAATTATTATTGTGCAAAAATATAAAGAAGACCTAAATAAGAACTGTTTTGCAGCAGAAATAGGTATGTATAGCGTACGGCGGATATACGATAATCATCGTTTGTTATATGTGCAATGTATATTGCCATTTTTCGTATTCTTCCATGACAATGTGTCTTATTGTTCTCTTATCCACTTTCATGAATTTGTTCTATAAAGATAAGATGGTTTACATTCTCGTTTATCGCGATAACAATAATGTTACGGTGATCCACGGTCGCTGTCTTTTCAACGCGCGCGCGGTTTGGTCGAGTCCCTCCTTCGATTGTTAAAGTCTCTTTCAGGCAGACAAAATCACGCGATAAACGATAAATGACTGAGATAGGCACGAGAGACAAGTTTCTCCCCATTATTACCGGTTATTTTTCTCGGCGCGACTACGCACGTTCCGGCTTGTGCCTATGGAACGACCCGGTTTCGTCATCCTGACAGGTAGATGCCCGCATATCGCATAACTCTTACGAACGTGGCTGGAACTGCTGGAAGAAATGTCGTGGGCAGGATGCTGAAGCGTCTTTACGATATTCGCAAAATAACGCGTTATCGCTGAGTGACAACGATGATTAGGAATAATCCCTATTGTCTGGCGCGAACATTTGGAAATATGACAATCGAGACTTGAAGAAAACGCGAAGAGAGAATAATTCTTGCAATTTACGCCCGCAAATGACTTTTACCGACGAAATTGTTCCACTTTGATAAGATGTGAGAAATGTAGTAAAAATTGCTTGTTGCTCGAGCATAGGTATATTTGCGTTTCATATAGCTATCCAATGTAAATCTCAAAATCTGAAACATTCTATCGAGAATCATATCGAAAACATTTTTTTAAGATTCTACATAATAAAATTAGAAGTTAAGAAACAGGTTGACTAAACGTATTATTGTTTGATGAAATACGTATTAAATTAATTTAAGTTTTTTAACTATTTATGAATAACGTTTTAGTTATCAAAATATTATGTCTAAAAAAGAAATGTACTGAAGGATGACAAAAATACATCGCGCGAATACATTAATGTTTTCTGTACTCTATGTCCGTTTCTCGAAATCAGATATAAAAATCCAAGGTTGTGGTTGTGGATACGGATATGTGACAATCGACAGATTGTTGCAAGGAGCAGAAAATGGTAGAATGGGATAATACATAACATGTCAGTAGGTAAAGAGTAGGCCAAGGTTGTGATCGCGCTTGTGAAACTTGCGAATTGCATCATTATACAATACAAAAATTGCATATGTACGCTTTACACGACTTCCTAGTGCATTTTTAGAATTTCGACATAATTAAATACAGTTCTGGCTTTGCTCCAAAGAATTTGAGAGTATTTAATAAGTCTCTTAAAAAGAGTTCAACGTAAATAAGTATACAAAAATATGGGAGAATTATTTCATGTTTTTGTTATACGAAAATTTATCATTTTTCTATTTCAATCAGAATCGATTTGAATTCTAATTTTCGATTTTTGAAGCAGAACTCTTAAGAAAATGCCAAATTACCGACGAAAATTTTTATTCGCAGAATTTTAAAACACTCAACCAATAATTGAAAAATTGCCGGAACCTTTATATATTTTTTAAATCCATTTATGTGTTGAGAATTTATTAGAACTTTTAGAGACCAAATTATTTCAAAGATTGGCGACAAATTTTTTATTTTATTGCTAAGCGTTAAGAATTCTTTGAATCTTCGAGATAGAATTAGTTATACGATTATTTTGAAAACGTAACTTTATAATGATTTTTATATGTTTTCTCGGAATTAGGAAGAAAATATTTTTTTTCCTAATAAAGAGTGCCTGAGATCCTCATCTCAATGACAGTTTTTTTATCGTTAGTAGATACGTTGCTTGAAAACGAGAAGTAAATAAATTTATTATAGTGGTCAAGAATCAAAATAGATTATTACAATAAATAAAGAGAAAATTATTTTACTAATAATCGGTATATATATATATTTTACTTCAGTAAAAATTATCATTAAAACAGTAGCAGGTGCTAACGCAGATTCATTCATGTTATGCAGAATATAATGTTGCACAGAGGCAACTGCAATAGCGGCGCTCAACATTACGCGCTTTGCGCATTTACGTACCGCATACCGAGCGATTGCGGGTTAATTAATTGCCGCAATAAACGGTCAACGTGGCCCGCTAATTCGAGAGCATGCCCTCGCACTCGGTGTTATCGTTCCACTGATTAGGCTTACTCTTGGCGTTCTCGTAGCTCATGACAGAGATTCCTTCCGCGATTGCACGTTCGCAAAATTACATGATATAAAACTATTTTTTAATTATTTTTATTATTATTAACCTGCATCCATTGAAAATATAATTATTGGTTTCAATTATGGTTTCGAAAATAAACCTTTATAAAATTATGATTTCATGTAAACATTACAAATATTATAAAGAGAAAAGTTTCGATTAGACATAAATCTGTCTAGAAATTTATAAGTGCAAAAGTTTATTAATTGCCAATTGGCTATGCAGCAACATTTATTTTATGAAAAGTTCGGTTTTAATTCATTTATTTAGTTTAACGAAAATGTTGACTTGACAAAAGTCAGAGGGTTCTTTAAAATGGGAAAGCACACGCAGTTGCAACACGAGTGAATGCGTTAGCACCGTTATCAGCGATAATTTAGAAATCTCAAAGTACTTTGTCAAAGGAATTTTACATTTCTTATCATCTTGCGATAATACGGTGGAATGTCTTATTTTATCTTGGATTTTGAGCAGTCTTAGTGAAATTTGCAATTGCAGTCGGTTTCTCCAACGAATGTCCATACAAAACAGTGCTCAATAAATTTCTTGCTTCATATTACAGACGATAAAATTGTTTCTATTTAAAATTTTATAAAAATTATTTCTTGGTATGTTCTCTTGATTTTCTTTTAGTTTATTTATTCACTTTTTTAAAATATAACGATTACAGTGGAGATTTTAATTTACGAAGGTCAGGAAAAGAAATTTTGTTAGTCATATGAGAGAGGCGAGAAATTTTCGACTTTTATTCGTACAAGATTTCGCTCAACATCGATTACTTAGATCTACTGTTGCTTTTCCCTCCATCTTGTGCTATTCTTCTGCAGCTATTGATTGATCGTTCGTGGAAACGATCGCTAATTCACATACACACACACACACACACACACACACACACACACACACACACATTCATGGCGAGCGAATTAGACGGATATGTCGAGTATCGACACCGCTTGGCATAGTGTACACGTGGACTCTCGTTGCTGTTGCGTCGTCGCGACTCCGGATACGGGATAGACGAACGATTTATTAAAGCGCTATTCATCTCTACAAGGTATCTTTGTGACATGGCGGCGATGACTTTTGCGTGTTCGAGCTAGCCGGAGAATCCTTCGATTAGGTTGCAAACGCGTATCAAATGGACGAATAGAAAGGGCGAAAATAAATTTGCGAAGTAGGGATTCTATGTATAAATACTATAGAAAGAAAGATTCTGAAAAAAGCTAATCGAAGATCTTTAAATTAATCGTTAATTTTAAGTGAATGTTAATTATGTTAAATCATTGAAATAAAATTTGTAATTTCGTAACATTTTCTGCATTTGTGTGTTTGTGAAATTAAGTAGTTCTATGGTTCTATATTAAATTAATTTTTTGCAGAAAACTTTAAAGAAAAATGTAAATAATTATGACATTTAGTAACATTTAACAGCCTATAGTGGTTCATTTTTTATTTGCACATTAAGTACATTAAATTTATTTTTTTGTTTGACCGTCATATATTAACTTACAATTTTCAACTTTTTATTAGAAAGGTTAATAAAATTTTTCTTCAAAACTAACAGATTCTGTTTATAATATTTTTATTGAAATAATATTTGATAAAAGTTTCTACTTATTTATTAATTAAAATTTTCCATTTATTGATTTATCTACAAATAAAACATACGAAATTGTAATATAGTAGAAAAGTTAATAATATAGTGAGCTAAATGGAATTTTTCTTGTATAACAATCTTTCTTTTTAATCTTTCTTTCTAACGTAAATCGATTTGCAAATTATTACAATATGGATCACGAATAGTTAGAGTGAATTAAAGGATTGAAATAGATATACATAGATGCATCACTGCAATATCGGTATCCCTGCTTCGAGATACTCGATCGCCCAACGGTTTATATTAAAAATTTGACTCGCATGGTTTGTAAAGATGCCTCTGGTCTCCGTCTGACTGGCGATTTCTCGGATTAGCGATATATATTTTTGCTTCTCTTCGTTAAGCGCTCTTTGAAATAACTCTCCTGCGACTTTACGTGGTTTGATATATTACCGCCATTCTAAAGAAAAGAAAAGAGAAGGCGACGCGACGACGAGCGCCGGGAAAATTGCGCGCGACCTCCGCGAGGCTTAAATATCCGTGTTGCAACGGCTCACATATAAAACGCGACTCACGCACTAAGTACGCACGACGCGTTTTCAATGTCGCGGCACACGTGTATTACTCATCTACCTTATCCCTGCGTCTCGATATTCCGACGTACAGTTATTGCTAATCGACGGAAAATTCGCCCGAGAGCCGTTGCGATTTCACAGCACGTCACATTTTGTCCTTAATGTTTGAACACTTTACTTTTCTTCCTTTTGTATCTCTTGAGACGAGAGGGGGCCACGTTCACTCATCGATAATGTAGTGGCCCCATCTCGACCATGTAGAGATTCCTATGAAGCCCAAGTTGTAAAATAGACTTTTAGTACACAGCGGGCTCGCTCTTACGCCTCTTTGCAGTATATTTATATATGGTAGATTTAGCGTTAACGGACTGATATTCTGTGCGATTTTTTTTTACTTGTGTAGTCCTTTTCCCTTTTATTTGTCAGTCGCGACGTGTTGTACCAATCTCTCTCTAGCATCTCTTTGGGCCCTTACAGATTGGTTCCCGAAGATGTGCTCCTGCCTCGACGGCAGCTCGACGCTGCCGAGTAATCGAGCCGCAAGCTACGAACGGCTTGGTTCCGATCTCACGATCTTCGAACTCAACAGCACGATACGAAGGAATCGAAGAAGTGATCAAGATTTGATCGATAGCGAAAGACAAGTATGTACTAAAGTATCTTATGCTTAAATGCTTAAGTTTTACACTTTCTCGATTATACATATAGTCAGAAAAATCGAGGAGATAGATATAGATTAGTATATAAATTTTCATATTGTGTTTAATTTGTATACCTAAATTAAATTTATATTTATGTATAATATTATGATAAAAAATAAAAAGAAATATTTCAACTCATAAATAGGACAAAATAATTAAAGTATTATTTATAATTAACAGTTAATGCAATTTTTCTCATATACGCTATACCTTTATGAAATAAAAGTTTGTCATTGATTTATTAATTAATGCAAATTTATTTGATTACAAAATATATATAATATAAGTTATATAAGGCAAATATTTATAATTTATTTATGCATAGAGATAAATAAATTGAAAGAGGCTTATAAAAGAGAAGATTGCGAATTAATTTAATTCGATAAATTAATTCCATTGGATTGTAATTCAATTCATTTGTATATTTAATGTCTTTTTAATGTTTGTTTAATTAGGAAGAATTGCGGTTTTACAACAATGATCATTCTTTTACAACCATGGTCGTAGAGAGAAATCTGCGAACGATCGATCTCTGCGAGTTGCTCAAAGTCAAGAGGAACACAATCGGCGCAGCCTGGTCGATAATCGAGACGTGGCCGAAACTGGGAATTGGTATGTAACATCATAAATATGACAATAAATCATATCGCAATTATGATTTACATATTGCGTTATATTTTCTATGCATCGCGCATCGTCGCGATTACTTCAAACGAGTTTATGCATTCCTTCAGATTTCTCGGGAATGTGGTTAACGATCAGTCAATAAGCAAGTCTTATGCACTTCTTTATCTTCATGATGCGAGTAGCGAGTAGCGTTGTGTCATTGACCATATTTTTAAAGTAAGCGCCAAAGTTTGCGATTGCCCTGTTTTAAGTGATTAATCGCTAGGATGTTATTTACGGAATTGTTTTTCAATGTCTTTAAAAAAATATATGAATATTCTGTACGCTTAATTATATGTATGATTTTATATTTATATCACACTGGAATGCATGCCCATACAATTCAAAGATATAGAAATATAATAAATGTATACCCAAACATAATGGAATTCACATTAAACGGTTCATTCGATATCCGAATTGTTATCAGGTTTAACGATAACGTAGTTGGAGACAAATATTATGTTTGAATAGAGAAGTACGCAGAATCGGTAGATATTTTTGAAGTATTTTGTGATTATTGCGTATTAAGAGATACGCTTAAGAGCTGTTTGGGAACTCGGTAATAAATAATTTATTTATAAAAATAATCGGTGCGCGTGTAAAAGGCGGATAATTCGTTAAAAGTTCGAGGCGTGCCAGGCCAAGGCGAAGTGACGCAATGAGCCTCTAATGCATCGGGAAAACTTCAGTCGTCTAAATTTTCTCTACGGCATTGACTCGGAACGAGATCGGAAATAACGTGTGCATGGTGAGAGGAAAAGGGAGAAGGGAGGAAAGGGGTTGGAGAGGCCGTAAAGACGGCACAGAGCTCTATAATGCAGCCGAGAATCAATAGCGGGCGAAACCTCCAGGAGCTTGGTGCAGGTCAGAGACGCGACTCGCGGCTGTGTCTCCGTACGAAATGTTTGTTTAGTTCCGGGCGAAATGTCATGCTATTTCTAGACTAATGTGTTTTCCATGGAATTGTTTTACAAATTAATCACATGACGAGACGATCTGTACTAATTGTAGCCATAAAACTCGTTTTATTAGAATTTATAAAAATAAGTTTAAAAATTAATTTTGCTATAAAAAGGGCTAAATATTTTAAGATCGGTAACATTATGAAAGATTAAGCTATTTATTATTATTTATGATGCAATAGGTACAAAAAATATTCTTTTGAAATATCAATAAGAGTACTCAAATATTATTCTATTTTTTTGAATATATTGGTGTGTTGATAATAGCAACATAGCAATATATTTGGATGATAATGATAAATTGGATGAATTTTTTTTTGTTACAGAGCGCACATTAGAAGACCACGAAGATATTCTCGCTGTTCATAGGGAATTGGAAATGTTCGCTTCCCAATACGAGAGGAGGTTCTACTTTAGCCAGGACTTCCTGAAATACGAAGTGTTTATCAAACCTATGGTAAGTGAAAAAAATAGAGAATTTAGTCATCTTGCTGAAAAAAAGCTGCTTCTCTAATTATTCATTTTTAAAGAAAACGTCAAAATCTTCAGAAAATAATAAAGTTATTGCGTTCTTCGTTACTTTTTACTACAGCGAATGGTAAATTCTGTTCAATCTAAGCGCGTTAACTTACCGACTGACTGAACTTACCAGCCAGGTTGCAGTTGCAGCATACATTTGAATATAAGTATAACGATGAGGTACTGTTTAAGATTGCCGACTCTAGGTAAATTTTCTCACCCTCGGTATTACCGACCAACCATTGATTATTCGATATAATTAAATATATTTATATTTGCTATATTAATTTTGCTTTTAATTTTATTTTGTACGTATAAATGCTCATATCGATAGTACATTATATTTGTACGTAACTACAATTTATATTTTCTGGATTTGAAACGTCGGCAATATTAGGCATCTTGAATTATCCCCAGATTTTGGCTCGAGACTCGATAGTCAAGAATTATTAATATATATAATATATTAATATAATATGTTAATTCGGTCGACATTTTTTAATACCTTGTCGGTATCTATGTGAACGTCGTCGGTATCTATGAGAATGGTGTCGGTATCTATGTGAATGTTGTCGGTATGAGAATATTCCGCGAAATTTCCGGCAGATCTCTCGTTTACCGGCGAATCGTGTAGTTCTATGCAAAGAAAGATGTAGAGAGAGATGTTAAGGTGGCAGGAGAGACGCTTTTCCGATACCGGGAGCGGCGATGGGGTCTCAAGGATTCGGTAGTATTGATTGGAACATTCGTGTCCTGGGATTTTACAGGATTGAGCACGTAGCTCCGTTTTAAACTTAATACATCGAGATTGCGTAGGGAATGTAAATGATGACTAAACTAAAAGTTGAATGAAATTTTGCAGCTATCATTTTATTGAATCTTGTTAGAAAATGTTAATTTTGTGATATATAAAGAGATGCCGATCCATCAGTTTCAAAGATAGTTAGACTAATTAATATATTCGAACGGATATCAATTAGCAGTTTAGAAATTCAATCAGCTATAGGAGTTCATAAATCTTGTAGTCTCGCCGATGATTGGCCAATTAAAGGATAACGAGCGTAGAAACTTGGGAAATTGAACGTCGTAATCGACACTCTTCGGGGAAATCTTGAGACGTTTTCCTTCTCTTGTAACCGGGAGGGAGGCACTCTTTGCGCGTGAGTGTGCGAAGTATGAATGTTTGTGTTCCGTCCATTGAAATCTTTAAAAAGATTCTTAAGTAATACGTGCGTGTCTACCACTCCTCGTCGAAATACTTGAAGCACGAGAGATATTTATATTTTCTCGTTCCCGAAATATATTTTAGATCCAACTTTGCATCACTTTTTTCTCCGAGTCACTCTGGTTAATTTTAGAAACGATCCGAAATTCGGTTTCCTTCGTTTTCATATATAAAAAACGACAGTATGTAGACGTCTCTTTAATTTTTTTTGCAGCAATTTTTTCCCGCGGACATGATCACGTTTCCCAGCGGGGAAGAAAGGGGCGCATTCACCGATGCCGAGAGCGCGCTAAGGGTGAGTACACGTGTGATTTCCTGATGCCGATGTGATCGTCACGAATGAAAACAGTGCTATAGCTGAGACGGCAAATGCATACGTTGCTCATGCTCACGTTGCAGAATTACCTGTTACGGGAGGACAGTGAGTGCCCGTACGTATTCAGCATGGTGTGGATGCGAAATGTGAGTTCGAACGGTTGGAAGAAGATGTACATGCTGCTCCAAGGCCGGAAACTCTACACAACGAAGAAGGTGAGTCCTTTTATCTCACGAGAACACCACGGATTGTATTCTCGTATTATCAATCCCCGATTCTTATTTCATATTTAATTCGACGTATGCGGTTTTGAATATGATACGAGTATACCTATACATATCGACAAGTTTCCTTGACGGAGCTATACGATTCTTTTCTTACCAAACATAGCTCCGAATATGAATTATGAGCTTTAAACGTTCCGCGGCGAAAGAATTACTCAGCGTTGTTAGCCACTCAATTCAAGCGCATTATCTACCATTTTGTGGCTACGGGTCTGACGTCTTAAAATACGAGAAGACGTCGTTACATAAAGAAATACTACTTCTCAATGTTAATAAGCGAACACATATTCAGCTTACGATGATTAATACGTTAACATGAAGTGACGGTGAGTTTCTCTTCTTTCCTACGCTCGATTATCTTTATGCGATCGCAGTAGAAAATGCAATCTCGCGACGGAGATCGGGTTCTTACTGACTCATCGTCGGTGAAACGTTCTTTAAAGACCAAGTAAGCGATTCCTAGACGATAAACGATCGTCAGGCTCTCTACGTGCATCGGCGCGCGTAGTTCTCGCAGGTGTTAACACTTTTCTCAAGGACTTTGCGGTGCCGTCCGTTATGGATGAGTCACGACACATCGCTGGCAATTTATTTGTAAGTCATTAAGAGACATTAACATGTAACAGCTGGGACACTTTCGTAGCAAAAGGTATGACAACACGAAAGACAACGCTGCAATCTTTTTTACGACTGAAGTAAAGGGGACAGCTTTTTATTCATAAAAATTTCACCTTGCACAAATACGACATGAAATTCGAGTATAAAATTTTGGTAATGGTTTAATGTTAATGTTTATTTCATTCGGTTTGCGATACGATGCAATAATTTGCGTAAAAGGGGCCAGAACTCGGAACCGGCTGACGAGAGACAATGTTGCTCTCGCCTCACGTCCGCGAAATTGTCCCACGATGTATCGGTTCGACGGTAATGCTGATCCGACTCAGCCATCAAGCCAATTCATTTGCATAATTAACATCATGCGATACGACGGCAACGCCTTCGTAGCTTATTCGATAACCGATACGCGAAGCGAAAGGCAGTCATTTTCGAGATAACTAGCGGCTAGTTGATGTACTCGGTCAACTCGGCGATTCCGAATTCAGTCCGTAGGCGCGGTTTGTTTTAAAATTAATTTTATTCGATTATCGATTCCGCGTCGCGCGCGTATACAAGCGGTAGCTCGCCGTTAAAACTGACGCGTCGAATGGTCGTTTGGCGAACGCGCTTCCGAGTCGCGCGTCATTAATCGCCCCGCAGTAAAGCCAGAATCATATCGGCGAGCGAGCGATTATCCGAAATATCACGCGGATCCTATAAAGAAAAAAATTCCATTTGTCACGCACGCGTAAAATGTCGAGTGAGTTACGACCGCGATCGCTTTACGGCTGGTGATACATCTAGTTAAATAACGATAGCGCGACGAATAATTACAGACGCACTCGTGTACATAGTCCGCACCGATCGCTCGTGAAATATTATCGCTGAATATTCTACCGTTATCGTACATGAGTGCTCCGGTTTACACATTTATTAAGCGATACATGCGCCATTCAACGAACGTACTTAATGTGATTTCCGTCACTCAGTCTTATCTGGAGTGCAAACCAATATTTATTTCCGGTGAAGAATGTGACGGCTCTATTTTACGTAGATTTATCTTCCTTTCTTATTATAACTGTGGAGCTCTCTAAAGGGGAGTTTGTGAATTAATGGCCGATATTGTACAGCCGCTGTAATTATCGACAAGAATCCTTTCGCAAGGTATACACGCGAGAATGCGGCTCTTCTTCTCCCTTTTGTTCTCCGCGTCGCGCCGCCGCGCCGAGAACCAGCTTAAAATGCAAGTTGATTGGCTTCGCGCCCGCCGCTGGCGCGTAAGAACATGATTTAATTATTTCAAGCTTCACCGCTTCCGGCGATACCGGTATCAGCGGCTAATATCTCGTCGGACGAAAGCGTCGTTCCGTAAAAAGCTACGACTCGCCGCCATTGTTCCGCCGCTTCGCTCCGACACCTCGGGACAAGACCACAAGTACGTCATTATTACGACATGATTGGTAAAAAAAAAGAGATGAGGCTTACGTAATAACACGGGCATGACGAACTGCGGTGTGCTCTGATGAGGCCGCTCACGAGAATCGATTCGTGAGCTTATCGATCCTCGATTACGGCTATCATCACATACACGTCCCGTGAGTTTCGCAGCTTTCTGCAAATCGGATTTTTCTCGCAGATACGGTTTCTCATCGCGCGTTCCGTGACGTTCCTCTCAAATATTCTTTTCAATCCGACGTTTCGACATCGCCTTACCCCTCTGGCGATCTCCTTTCTGCCTCGAAGTCTGTAGGAGTTTATTTCTAAAAGTTTATTTCAAGTTGAAATTTTCTGAGATATTCAGCGGATTCAGCCTGTTCGGGAATGAGGGTTAATTGCTCTTGGAAAGTTTCTCGATTATATCTTCTTTCTCGATCAAAACCCGGGAGCCTCGCGATATGCTCGCGATTACTTGTCTTTCCGTCTCTCTTTATCGCGCGTACTTGATCAATTATATTCGCGTAAAAAAATTGCTTTTTCCGTCAATTTTTTTCGACGATCATCATCGTTCTTTCGGCAAATCGGATCGAGGCAAGCGAGCGCGAATAAACACGAATGAATAACTTGCTTCAATGAATGTGCCATCATATACTGACGATTGTTCGTTCGAGTTTGCTCGCGTTCACTCGCTTGATCTGGATCTGGCTTTAAGGGATCGCGATGTGAACGCTAGCCATTCGCACATGCGGAGCGTATCGGGCATTGTATGGATATTCGCGCGCGCGCTCAATGCAGTCGCAAATTATACCGCACGCATACGGAATTCCATTGTTCTTGAAATAATTGTCTTATTCGTTATTTCTAATCCGACGATGTAGAATCAGCCAGGAGAAGCGCGATGCGAAACAACGTTGTGCTCTCTTCTAAGAATTTTATTCATTTTTCTACATCTTTGCGAACTTTTTAAAAGAACTTCGATTTTGAAAGCAAGAAGAAAGACGAAGTAAAAAGGACACAATCCGAATAAGGAGCGCGGGTAGTTTCTCGTGGACGCGTGAAGGATGTTAAGCGTTAGGAAACGAACGAGGAAAGGGACTCCACGGGCGAGGTAATGGAGAAGAACGCGACAATTGTGCGAGAGCGAGCCGAGGGAGTGCGAGAGTGTAGGTACCGATGCTAAATAATACGGCTTTGGGGGTGCCGTGAATAATCCTTACTAAACCTTAGCATTCGCACCGCTATTTCGGTCCTCCCGGTCCGGAATAATTTATGAACTCCTACCGCAACGGCCTTATCTCGAGCCAGCTGAAACTCCCGGACACAGTATATATCCGCTTCCTCTTAATTTCTAGCTCGCGCACTCCCGTTTCTCGGGGGAGATGTCATCGAGAGACCTTACCGAGGCTTTTACGTTAGGGCATCTTTTACGATGGTCGTTCGGAACGCGTCGGACAAGCGGGACAAGTCTTGTTTATTATTCTTCGTGGACGGCAACGTATCAATGGGAGTGCCGCATGTAATATGCAGATTCAATATACGTTGATGCACTTTGGGGGCTTTGAATAAGCTTACGTGTTTTTATTGTGTTTTTGTCGCGTGTACGACTTTAGAGATATCGATTTGTTTTCTGTCCACTTTATACTCATTAGATTGGCGCGGTTGCATAAATGCTACAGAGTTACAGGGATTATTCCAAATGTCATTTCTGGATAAAAATTTAATTGACCGTTTAAGAAAATTAACTTTTGCTTTTCTTAAGCACGTCAATAAATCATTAGCATCAGATCTCACAGGAAATAACCATGAACCCCCATATTACATAGTTACATCTGTTATATCTATAAATTGTATAAATTGCTTGTATTGAATAGGAACTGACATTTATGTCTGACTTATTGAAAGTCGCGCCGACGTCCGTTTTTATTGCGAGGTAACTTTCGCCACCCCGATGCATTTATCCTCCGGCCTTACCCCCGCGGAGCCCGATCTCGTCCCCGCTAACCCCCTTTTTCATTTCCTCCCTCGCAACAGCGGGCGTGGCCCCGTTATCGCGGAAACGTACCCGCGACGGCAGGATAATTCTTCGTCCGCTACGTACGATCAATTTTATCGGCAAAAAACTTTCGAGCGAGGACGATCCGGGAGAGAAAAATTGCGCGCGTTTTCTCGTAGAAATATAAATACTCTTTCGCGCTGGCTATCGGTGAGCTAAACGAGTTTCGTTACTTAACATAATTGCCGTGCAACTGCCGCGAAGACGTGTTTCGCACGCGAATCGACAAACGGGAAAGTAAAATTGCCAGCGAGGTGGCAAGGGGGGCGGGATCGTATTTTACGACCGCGACGGTCCACTCTTCCAATTTGTCTTTACTTTCCTCTGTAAATTTATCGTAAGTACGGTAATTGCATTAACACGTGATCCGCAGTGTGCCGTTAAGTTTCGAAGGAAATGGCCAATTGTATATAGAGATCCCTGGAAAAATATCGCGAGTGTCGCGTCACTTTTTCCAATATCATTAGGAATTAGCTGGAGCATTAATTTGGCAAAATATTTGATAACAAGACTGTCGAGGAAAGAGAGAGAGAGAGAGAGAGAGAGAGGGATAAGAAAAAACTAAGGCTAAATTATTTATTTTTGGATTAATTTTTTCATGCTGTAACACACATGTTTCGCCATTCGCCACAACTTTTTTTATTCGAGTTTCATGCAATGACACTTGCGGTAGACAATGTAATGGGATAGCTAATCCTCAGGGCATTCCCTCGCCGCCGTCAACCCGATCGACGTCACAGAGCGAGCCTTGACGCTGTCAATCTCGAGTTACACGTAATACCATCCGCGCGCGAATGCGCGTCGAGAACGAGCCGATGCGATGGATAATTTCGATCAACCGATAATGATACGGTCGCAGGAAGCGAATTGGATTCAAGGTAATCACGGGTTACGTCGCGATATGTATATGTTCGTAATTAGTTGCATAATAGTCTGATTTCACGGTGATGTTACATGCATCTGTGTCCTTTAACGCGTGCTTCTGCACGAGAAGCGAGAGAGGTGGCCGCTTTCATTGCCGCAACGTTAACGATCACAATTGTTCTCGGCCGTCATTACTTACGCGTTACTTACACCTCGCCAAGAAAGATGATCACCGCTCGCGTTACTCCGCGTTTACTATGCCCTCTCCTCCTCCTCTCTCTCTCTCTCTCTCTCTCTCTCTCTCCTTCTTCCGTGCGGTCATAAAGAACGCATTTCGCAAGACATAAATTATGGCGTGCGATATTAGCGTTAATGTGCCGGTCGCACAAAAGCACGGCATTGCGTTTTTAGTGTTAGATACGGACGTCGTTATCTTCATTATCAGCGATTTTCCCGACTCGTTTGTCTCTATTCTCATTATGTGAAATATATATTTTTCTTGTATTGTATCTTAGAAACGAGGTGCGATTCCGGGTTTATGTGAATATGCTTGTGTAAATTTATTCTTCAAACTTGGTTCTTTTAAACACACTTTACTTTAAAAGCGGGAATGTGTTCGTGGATTATATGTAACTTCTACTTTTTACAACTCTTTTTTTTTTTAATTACATTACTAGGTTTGTACACTCGATTGCGCCATAATAGACGCGCGTTCGGCGGCACAAATGTAATTCGGTACAACGGTTTGTGTGAGTAAATTATCTGCGATAGTCGGGGGTATACATTGTGCGGTGTACATCGACCATGCGGAGAGATACTTGGTGTACTTTGTCTCCAGTCACGCGCTGTATAAGATCAGTGTTCTGTCACGGAACCCGGAGACCTCCATTGTTCTGTTTATCGTCTCATCCGATTTCTAGGGCCCCCTGGACCGTAACTTTGGGCCGCGCTTTCGGTCCATTCACGAAGTTTTCCGCAGCTTCCGTCGTAATCGAAGTTTCGGGTAAGCGAGGGCGGGGCAGGGGGTATCTTGTATCTCACGGGGAATGTTAACGGAGTAGATACGGCGCCGTTACGAAAGATAACGACGGCTGATTTACATAGAAGGGCTGGAACTCCGGTCGTTAGCTGCTAGACGCGCTAGCGATCGCTCTGCATTTATTATCGACTCTCGGCGACGTCGCGATGTCGCGGTTGCCTCGCGCGAAAGGAGCTTTTTACGTAGAACCGCCCCCGCTTCGCGAGAGTCGGAAGACGATTCTCCAGAGTGGAAAGTCGAGGGTGGAGAGACGTCGACGGCGACGGCCCGGGAAAAAAGGGGTTGACTGACGGTTTTCCGCGGCAAACAACCGTGACTGATGATCCGTGAGCGCGGGCGAAGCGCGATACGCAGGCGCGCAAAGGTCCCCTGCTCGCAAAAAGAACGATCCGATAATTAGACGCGCGCTTCTGCATCGAGAATTGGATTCTTTTCGCGAGAGCCGAGCAAGGATCGCTGATGCGGATCGCTAACGCGGTCCATTCTTTCTCCGTTTTTCTCTTGCCCGTTTCTTTTTCCGTCGCTTAAAAACTTAAGATAACCAAACTAACTTTTAAGAATATACCAGATTTCTGTTGAGTATACAAGTGCAAACTATTTTATGTAATTTTATCTAGAATGGAGAGATGGCAGAATTTTATTTTACCAAAATTTTTTATGAAAAGCGATTAAGTGATATCATGCTAATTGAATCCGCGCTAATTCCTGTTACTTATCTACATTACAATTCCTATATCATCTATTTTTCTCTCGGTCTCTTTTTCAAAATCAAAAATGTTCCTTTTGATGTCTAGTCGTATTCAAAAGAGATATAATCACTTTCGCTATTCATCCTCGCTGTTGTCTGGCACTACGCGAGTGATTTTCACTCCAGCTTCACCCTTCCTCGCAATTAACGACGGAACCGTCCACCGACCGAAAAAGCTGGAAAGCCGGCGAAAGAGCTTTCGTTGTTGAAGCGCGGAGGGAGGTGGTCCATCCCGTCGGCGACCTGGCCGTGGCTTCTCTTCCGGAAGAGCGAGCCGCTTGATGGATTACGTCGACTAACGGCCATCGTCTGGACGCGTTAGATTAGCTGCGGCAACGAGGGCGGACCTTCCGTTGCCGGTAACCAAGACCGATCGACTCTCTTTCTCTCGCTCTTCTCGGTTCTCTCTCTCTCTCTCTCTCTCTCTCTCTCTCTCTCTTTCTCTCTCTTTCTTTTCCTCCCTCTAACCGATGAATGGAAATCGAGGTGGATAGTCCGTGTCAGTAAACTGGTTCTTCCTCGCCGCGCTCAATCATGAGCTCGCTTGTTCTCGCGCGGCGGAGTTATCGAGGCATTTAACGAGGCTTGCCTCGAATGAAAGTGACAGAGATAGGAAGAGGGAAACCCCTCGGCACATCTATGCCAATGAGGAAATCGTACGCGAGTGCAAGATAAAATCAAACTATATTAATAAACATAACTCTTTGCGTTGAAGTAGAATGAAAACCTTCTGAGATATAATGTAGAACTTTACGTTTCTCTTTGAAAATATATTATATTTATCGTATTCTAGTCTCTCTCTCTTGTTTAGAGCATTCAAGGAAAAATAAATATATTGTCGATAACGATAGATAATAAATATAAGCGCAAAATAAATGACAGTTATCAATATCTGTAAACAGGATACTAAAGGAAGTGTGACAAATATCTTGGGGCATATTTTGATCGATTAAAAATCGATCTTTTGTGTAGATTGTTCCGTATAGACTTTTTGAATAGCACAAAAGTGGATAGGATTGTCGTGATGCTGCGTATCTTCAAATTTAATTTAATTTCATCTTTTTTTTTGTTTAACGCATAACTTTCCCCGATGCGATCTCATTTATCTTACGATACTCGGAACAACAAAATGTTCCAGCGAGACAGATTGGGTAAATCGTTACGCGCTATGCCCCGGATCGCGCAACGGACGACGGTGTTGGCGCATGTGAAAAATGAGCTCCGTAGCGCACCGAGAGCCAGAGAAGTGTCATCGTCGCCAATGTTTTATCGCACGGTCCGTCGTATTATAGAGAGTAAATTCCGTTGCAGCTTGCGTGCGCGCGCGTACTCGCATCCGGAGAAGCGGGTTAAATTCCTTGTGAAACACGATAAGCTTGCGCACCGGTATATTTTCCGAGCGAACGAAGTGAGAGAGCCTCTGGCTCGCGCGAGTTCACCCGCGGACCTCGCCGACATAAAGGGGGGGGGGTCATGTCGCGTACACGGGGCGGCCGTAAATACGTGGGTTACTCTCGCGTGCGAGCGAAATTCTTCGAGAAATTCGGAGCCGATCTTTCGCTTTATGAAGACGCTCGCGGTCACGGGTGGCAATCGGTTATAAACAAGCTCATGACTTTTCGAACTTATCAGCTAAGTGACACGGCATATCCTTTAAATCAAAATTCGGGGTAATGACTGATGAATGTGGATTTTACGCGCTTCTTGCTATTGCACTTCCTCCGCTATTATTATGACTCTTTCTTTTCTCTCGTGAAGACGAGAAGGTTTAATCACTGGCTTAACAACTAACACAGGTATGGTTAAGCGTGCACTTAAAGTCGTTTTACTCCCCTAAACTTGCCTTTAATGGCGCTCTTTTTCTCGTAATGCCTTCCTGAAAGAACCCTTCGTGCACTATTAGTCCCTGAGAAGTCCAGCTCTCCTCGCAAGTGGGCAGAGAGGGAGGGGGGGATAGAACGAGAACGTTAAGTTTTTCTTATCTACTCAATCTTCTTATTTCTTCCTTCCTCCGTTTTGCGCGCACGCACAATCATGCGTGATCATACTGTAATCGATAAAATTACTCTTGGAAAACATACATCTGTTCCCTCGTACACATGATTTTTTTCTGAAAGATCTAAAAAATAATTATTAATATTCTATCCTTAAATAATATATCCAGTGAATATGTCACACATGAAAGACACTAATATTTTAAAATTATTGATTGCAATGAAAGAGTAGAAAGCTTGTAGCGGGCTTTAGTTTGTAAGATCTGTTTTAGAAACGACTTCGTATTTGAGATGGGTCTTACAAATTATAGATGTGTCTCCTCGTTTTTGCGCCAGTCTCGTCGATCTTCCATATGCCGCTATATTTAGCTAGAAAGGATTTTCTTCCACGACGCGATTTGTTAGTCGCACATCGATAATGTCTCCCTGCGTCATGCGCGCGCGCACGCGGGTATAACGGCGACGGCGCAACACTCGCAGAAACACAGCTGCATTTATTGTGCACAGCACGCGACGAGCACGCGTCAGCTGTCAGCACCGCTATTCGTAGCGAGAAGTCAGTACTCGGTACAACGACCCTTTACGTGTCATCGCTGAAAGGATCTTATCCGCGCGCGCGAACGTTTTGAGGTCCATTTGTGTCGATAGATTCGTTGCTGGACCGGTTTCTCTGAATGGCTTGGGCGGCGGAGAACGTGTTGCGCGAAAGGCCAGTTAACAAATTCAGTTAACATAATCGCTTCTCTCTTACGAGCGGTGAAGCCGGTTCAACGAGTCCGCAAAATTGTATTGATTTACAACGTTAAGGAGCATATACGAATCAACGTTGTTTTAATTAATTTTCTAAAAGTTTTTTTATGGATTTATATTCCGGATTTACTATATGTTGACAGATTTATGATATTCCAAATTAGATATTTAGTGAAACACGAAAATTCGTCGGTCTAACTGGCAATAAATTTAATCAAAACTTGTTTTGTCACTGGCGAAAAATATTATATTATTTTATTGAATTAGATATTTAGCGTGCAGATACAAATATTAATTGGAAAACCGTTTAAGTTCAATTTTATATACTTCCTACATTAGACCGAACACAAATATATCGTTCGTCTTAACTTGAGCATTTAGGGATGGTTTTCGTAATGCGAGGGAAACTAAAAATCGATTTTTTCAACACACTGTCCAACTCTCCGTCTATTCCCTTAAATTCTGTCGCGGCGTTAGCGGAGTTAATCCGCTTATGGAAATTTCCAACGAAACTTCCGTAATCTCATCGCGCCATGGAGACAAACGACTGGTTTCTATCCGGACGAAAGATACGGAATTTCTCGCGAGCACAGTCGGCGACGCTCTCCCGTCTCCGGACTTTTGGCGAGAGTAAGAAAAATCCTTGATGTGCAACTTGGACCATTGTAACGCGGTTCCGCGCGTACGACATTATAGTTATCCATTCCTTTTTATTACAACGGGAAACGTTTATTTATTTGCCTTTTCCCTCTTCCCGTTTCGTCCCTTTTCAATTATCCCGACGGCGTAGCGTTTCGTCGCGAACGTGCCCATTAGCCTGTCTCCCGTCCGGGAAAATATTAGCAATAAACCGTAGCGCTACGTTCATTTTCAAAGCGTAATTTACGGCGGTTTTGCTGATAATTATTGTCCGTTCCGCGGACACGCAGAAATTGACAATCGATCGTGCGTGTATCCAGCTTGCGCACGCAAGTGCGTGTATCGGCTGTCGTGTTCGATTCTCGAAGGGGTGCGCCAACAATTCTTTTTTTTCTTTTCTTTTTTTAGACATGGGTAACCCTCCCTTTTAACGAGTATTTTCCAAGTCGGTACCCCGACACCCGAAAAATGGGATTACTGATTATCACACGGTCACTAACGATGCTGTGAAGCGAGCTTACGTCATCCACGAAAATCTACCGACATTTTCTCATCGGCCAATCGATCCGTTCGCGCTTGGTAGCACGTGGGCGGTTCGGCTTTACGGCAATCGACAACCACCGAAATTTATTTTATGCGTCAAGCATAGATTAATAGACGTTGTTGACTTATGCGAGATTGATCGCCGCTGTGTCGAGATATTTTCACAGCTTGTTTTAGCGAGTGACGATTTTGTAATGATATATTTGCGAACAACAGACAGAATTTGTCGCGTCGATTATTATTTCTTCTTTTTTAGTCTTTCTATTTTTTTTAATATGATTTTTTTATTACATTATGCGAAATATATTATACATTATCAAATTATTTTATATTTAAGGATATTTTTAATTAACTTCGGCTTTTTCCTCATTAAAAAAGAAACGGCCAATCATATTCGCATCATAAGCAATCAAACGTGAGGAAATCTGTGGAAATAATTTTTATTACGCACAAATCAATTCCGTATTAATCAAAGCACTTATAAATGAAGGGAGCTATGATTATCTAGAATATCTTATATATAATATATTAGGCTAATTAGATAATTAATCTTGTGACAGCGTTGTAATCAGATGGCTACGTCGTGTTTAGTTTCCCTCTATTATTGGCTGCGCGGTTGATGAGAGGAATAGATAAATAAATAACTAGACAGGTGATGAACGCGGAACGAGTGTGCTTATCGATCCAGCGATCGATCGAGGTAGAGCGTGAAAGAGGGTGGACGGGAAGGGGGAGGAGAAAGCCTAGTATTGTCGTGGATTGCGCACGCCAATTAGAGCCTAACAATAGGCCTCCGTTTTTGGCGGAGCGTCTCTATTGTGAGCGACAGCTGACAGCGGAATACGCACACGTATCCGCGATGCCACGACGATCCGCACGCAGCACGCACAATAAGCGATACGCCCGACGCGACGCGAGAATAATACTGACACGTTGCTACCTCACGTGTCGCTCTAGCATAGCGCGGCACGATCCTGGCAGCTGCCCATCGCCGGTTTTCCCCTGAGAAAAGGCTGACGATCCATTTTCCTTTGGTTATCTCGGAATTATCGCAGACGATCGAAATGATCGAACCGAAAAGTCGGACGAGCAGGCGAAAAATGTCCAAACAGATTACACTAGCAGCGTTTTACGCTTTAACTGCTTAAAAGTATTAGAAATTACTGACATTTTAGAGGATAATTTAATACACTTTCAAAAAAATCACTACGTTGTATTTTAGTTATTGTAGATATCGTTTTATCTTTAATCTTTTATGTCGAGATTTTTGATCGCCACCATAGATATAGCACACATTCAGAACTGTTTTTAAATGTGGATCGCTCTATCTGGAAAAAAAAAATATATATATATATATTATTCAAGCAACACATATATGTGTATATTCTATATTATATGCTGTATGGAGATGCGTACATATGTATACATACATATATGTACGATATCGATCGGGTATATTTTCTATATGCCCGGCGGCATATACACAAGGGTGTACTTCACGGAGGCACGGAAATGGCATTTGAAAATTGGTTGAAGTTAGAGGTGGGTTATCCGATTTCGTCGTTCATTTGCAAATTGCAAGAGATACGCGGAATCGGCTTAGCCTGGCAATAGCAGCAGCATCCGTTTCCCTTCTCTTCGTTAGTCCCGCGTGCGCTGTATATACATATATCTCCCTCTCCCCTTTATACACCTACTTGCTCCATTCCCTCTCTGGCATGGGGTATTCTCGCTGTTATTCATTCTGCGCGTGCAGTTTCTCTTTGAAAAGCCGAATAATCTATCCGATAATGCACTCCGTGTAATCGGAGCTCTTTTTCAAATTTGCATATCTATTTATTGCTTTTCCATTTATTGCCTTTCTCTTTTCCTCCCCTCCTTTGTTCCCTCGTTGCGTCTCCCTCCATTTTAGAGCAACCCCTGATGTGCGGTCGATACGGGTCATACCAGCTGGAGTTCGAGGGATTGATTTTTCACTTGGAACCTGTTCCCCTCGAGCCCGAATCAGAAATTGAAAAATTTGTCCCCCGTTAATTTTAACGTTAAACGTCCTATTAAATCAAACGTATCTTGTCGTTATGCGAAACGAAGAATAAAAAGTTAATAATGTTGCGAGCATTCACAGCTGGCAAATGAATTACTAACGCAGGAAAATGGGCTCCAATTAACTTCCGCGAGACTATCTTTTGTCGTGTGGCGACCTGGTAAGTTGGCTCGCCTTAATTAAAGGGAACGCAACGAGATGAAATGCGTTTTCCCTCCTTTCCCTGCTTTCTATCACCTATTCTGTCCTTCTTCCACGTGTCCTCGCCCATTGTCGGCCTCTCCCTGTTTTCGATTTAGTAAGCGTTTACACGCGCTCATTCCCCTCTTTACTACCTTCTCTCCTCACGTATCGAATCGAAACTCCCCTTATTCAACGGAAGAAAGAATGTTTTTCTTGTCGGCTTTTTCTTTGGTATGTTTTTTGGGGGAGTTACCCTCTGCACCCAGCTTGGAATAAATACAGCAACCGGTTTTCAATGGGGAGGAAAGACATTTTTAGCTCACGACTTTTAGTCGACATTTTGCGAATTTTATTTTTTTTTATTTGAGCTCTATTGATACTTCCGACATCTGCGATAATGCTGATAATTAGAATAATTATTCCGGATAATTATTCCGTGTGTGAGATGTCGCAAACGCGCTGAATAGTCGCGCAGCGCGACGTGAAGACACTTCGAAGCTGCGATTCGCATCAGGATATATGGCGTGATTGTTTCGAGAAGTTCCCGATTCATGGGATTCGTGACAAAGGCTCAAAGCGAGGCGCGGCAGGATGAGGAAGCCGACAGGGAGACATCGGTCAGACGGCTCTTCTGCGTCTGACAGCCCTAGAGCTACTTACGCCCGAGTGCTCGTTCGTTCGCTCGCTCGATTAATTATACAGTTAATTAGCCCCGGGCGTTCTCCCCATCTCCGACTCGCTCCCGCGAGCTACGATCTACGTGTTCTCCATACTCCCAACAAATTACGACGCATCTGCTCGGAATGCAATTCCTGATATTCTCGCGCCCTGAAGCGCCGCGTTGCGTAGCGCGGCAACCATCTTCCTGGTTTTGCGGAAATTTTAACTTTAAAATAACTGCGTGTATATAAGCGAGGGAACTTGGTACGTATACCGAATCGTCTATCATGCCAAAAATTTCCGCGACGTCAAAGATAAATTGTGGCTGCTGTATCAGCAAAAATGAGAACGAGTGTATTATGTTATTTTTGTTTCAAGTTATATCGCGAGGACACAAAAATGCAGCTCGCGTACGCTGCACTTGCGAATTTCTTTTGGCTGGTGACAACGTTTTTCGTATTATGTCAGACTCTCAATGACAAGCACATTCGGCAACATTTTTACCGAGTTGCTTGTTTGCGCTAATCTTTTTCGTCTAAAATTACTGCACCGAAAGCAACGGGAAAGAAGCTTCGATCTAAGTCACGTAAGTGGGTAAGATATGATATATGCCTCGCGCTCGCTGTGGAAGTCGATGCTTCCCCGGGCAGAAAAAACGGTCTCCTTTCCCTCCTACGAGGGGTGACTTCGGTGACTGTGATGGAACGAAGCCTCGGTTTCGCCGAGTCACTCTTCAGCGACCGCCCCGAGACACTCCGCCGACTAACTTGGTTGTTTTTTCGCGACACTCGGCGCCATTGATTTTCAAACAGTATCTTCGCGTTTTACCCTGCGACTCGGCCGTCAGTGGAGCCGCGCCGCCATCAATCTTAGAGTTTTCCACCTTTCCAAGCAGCGTGTTCCCCCGCCCCTTTCCGACGAAATCGTAGACTAGGAATTTTCGCCGCGACCAGAAATCCCCTCCAACGATATATCGACGTAAAAATAATTCGCGGAATTTCCGCGCGACAAATTTATCGAGCGAAACGCACGATGCTTTATACACGAGTTAATTAAATGTTCGGGTTCTATCTATTGAGATTACGGAACATGTTTTTATCTTGTCAACCTTATATATTCCGACGTTAATACTTCTTTATTTTCCTACGTGGAACGAGACTCGTGCGACAAACGTGTGCGCGGCGACGGCGCGATCGATGTTCTTCGTTGTACAATCGCCGGGTACTGGCGTATAGGACGATAGGCAGTCGAGACTAATCTCGTTATCGGCGTCGGCCAATTACGACGGTGATTTTCTCAAAAATACGGAACATCGCGTCGTTCTCGACTAACGAGGTTATTTCGCCGGTGGCCAGAGATAGAACGGTCATCGTCGAGCGACTGCTCGATCAAGAAAAGAATCGGCAGCGACATAAAAAATTATTTTTCTCACACTAGCAAGATAAATATCTGTGATACTATAAGTGCTTCTAAAAAATATTTATATATAAATTTTGTCAACTTGGAATACGTGGAAAAGATCACTGGTTAGAAATACTAAATTTTTTTAAATTAATTTAGGAATAAGTCCACATAAGTCCTCTAGTTTATCATTAGTTTTGCATTCGAATAAATTTGACGTATCAGGTGTCGAAAATTTTTGCTCTTAGCCGATAAATTTCTCTCTCGTTTCCCGCGAATTCGGCCGAAAGAAAGAAACCTGGCATACTCGCCGTGTAAACAGGAAAGTGATACTTCCCGTTGGAAGAATAGTCGCGCTTCCGGTTTCTACGTTTCCGTCGCCGCCGAAGCGAACAGTTCGAAAAACGCGCAAGGCGCGAGAGCGACTTAACGCCGCTCGATATCGTCGAGGCGAAGTTTATTCTTCCGTCGCGATTTCGATCGCGCCGTGCGTCGGCTCGGGGGAGGAGGCGACGAACGTGTCCGTAGATCCCCGTATCGAATACCTCGAGACGCGGCGATATGTGCGGCCAAGCCCCAACTTCTTGACATTGTTCCAAGTTAACTTCTTCCGCAGCCGCGACTCCTCGTTTTGTGCGACAATCGCGCGCGTTTTGCTCCCGCTTTTCGCGTATCGCACTTTTCTATTCATTTACCCGCTCCTCGTTACGTGCAAGAAGACGCGACCGAAGGAACGCCTTCTCCGCCTCCACCTCTTGCGTATTTCCAAGTCTCGCGACGAGGAAAATCTGTTGAATTGCGCGCGTTGCCTCGATTTGTGCCAAATGTTTTTGCCCACGTCTGTCCGTAAATAGCGACAGCACCATAAGCGTTGACAACTCTCGATGATACATGAAAAAAGTTAGTGCTGGTGCGCGAGCAAGCGAGGTCCCGGTGGTTTTTCCTTCTGCCGTTTCTAGGAGTAACGTCGATAACAAATAGCGCGGGACTCGGTGTTTCGCGTGGTTTGACGGAATCGTGGCACATCGCGAAACGTGCCGGACTGTGCAGAGCGTTTTTTTTTTTAAACGACGTAATCCTGCAAAAATTCCGCGAAGAAATCACAGTAAATGTCGGGGGAATTCTCGTGGTTTTTTCAAGGAGTTGGATCTAGTCTTTAATTCCCTTGACAGATCGAAGGGAAATTGTAACGTTCATTGCGTTCAGTAATCGCGATTTATCTCGACGATTGATACCATTCCGATCGTCGCCGTCACGCTGCTTCCTGTCTTTTCCCGAAAGTCGTAATAACGGGGAGGAAAGCTGGGAAAACGGCCGGGTTTTATCGTTGGGCTTCCCTTCGAACAACGTTTCTGCGTTAGGGAAGCGTTTTCCTTACTTACGATTTCCCGAATGTCCGACCCGACGTTTAGTGGCCGGCGAAAAACTGCGGAGGTCAGTGGAGCCGGCGCGGTCAAGCAGCAAGTTTTTATTACATGGCGGAATATATCCGCGGGAAACTTTTTACGATGGATAAAAAGACTCTAAAAAGAACCGTCCGCGTGTCCCCGAGAAGAAATTACTGCCTGTATCTTTGGAAATGGCCGAAGTCACCATACCGTCACGTTTCTTCGATGTCGCGAAATTTTTGTAGGGCCGGGCGATTAGAAGCCAGCTGACAATTGACTCGAATAATTAATTTTTTTAGACACTGATTCGTTGAATCGTTTATCTATGCTTCGTGTTGATCCACAATAAATTAATATTTGAAAATATCAAGCTTTATATCGCGATTTAATCAAATTATCGATGAGAAATTCTTGTTAATCGCCTAACGAAGGCTATGAAACATATCGGCACAAACGCGCCTTAACTTTGAAATTTCGCTGCAGCTAGCGTAAAACCGTGTTCTCGTGTTTTACGTTAAGCTGACGCTTACGGTAACGCTAGTGTAATATGTGTAGTCGCGTGTGCAAACGCAAGGGAGAGAACGCGCGTGTACATGGAACGTGAGGCCGGCACGTAGTCGTAACACGGATTAGCATAAGAGCACATTAATTTATACAGCGTCGACCCCGAAGAGAGCGAGGGGGCGAGAGAGACGCCAGCGCGATTCGACCGCTTATTATACCGTTTTCCGCGTGTGCTCTCGCGCGTGTACGTGAAAATACATGCTCGGGCGGCGTATGCGCGTGGGTGATCGATCCCGTATTACCATACATCGATGGCCGATTTGAAATTTTAATTGCGACGACTCGGGATGGGAGCAGCGCGAATCTCCCCATCGGAAGGAGTGTAAAATAGAAATTTTACAACCTCAGACAAAACGTGGAAATTGTCTGAGGTTCACTTCTTATTAATCATTTTGCTAGATATTGATAATAATAATGAAAACTGATATGTATATATGTTAGATGGTTAAGGCTCGCGCTAGGCGCTAATTATTTCCTAGCCGAATTAATGCGTCTACTGTGTCACGAATAACGTCCCGTCGTTAAATTTGAATGAACCCGCTTCGTCGTTTAAGTTACAATGGAGAGTTATATGCGATGCCTCGTGCGTACGTAATTTACTGCACACGTTCGACATTCGTCGCTCCTGAAATTTTGACGTTGAAAGTGGTTTGGCCGTTTCGCTCAACGGGGCGATTCGACAAGAGGAGGTGAGAGGATCGCCGTAAATCATCTTGCGTCTCTCAAAAGAGATTTCCTCGCTCGATGCGCATTCGCGATATGCAAGAGAAGATAGGGTAGGGAGTACATAAACATGTCTCCTCGCCGCGCCCTGTTGTGAAGGCAGAGAAGGCGCAGTGAATTACAAGAATAAGATATAAAGTACGAGAAATGTAGGAATTCAAGTCGTTGCAAGCATTGATATGCAATCCGCATGTTAAGAACACGCATACGTTTATACGCTTTTCGTATTTTGTTTCTAATCGACGACGACGGGAAATCTCTGAAATCTATAATAAGTGGAAATCATAACTCCGTTCAATTATGAATATATTATGAATATTGTAATTTGATTGATTCTTTACTTGAACAGAGAAATGTTACTTATATATCGAAATAATCATCAAGACGTTTAATGTTAGAAATTAAAAGTCGCACGTGACAAACGATATAGTGGCAGGGGAAATTAGAATCTCAGCGGGTACGATCCCCTAAAAAGGAGCTCTGTGCAATACGATGTGCAACCGAAATGAACCTCGTGCAATCGGCAACATTTTCTTGGCGCGCTGTTGCATCACGCGGTTGCGCTCACGACCTCCGACATCGGGCGATTTTTATTACTCTCTTACTTTTCGTGCGAGAGACCTGAGCGCGAGCATGCCGAGGCGGGCGCGGCAGCATGTGTCTCGTTGGGAAAGACGCGCCTGCCATTTTTGCGTCGTAAAAACGTCGGAATTATCTATGATCTCGCGAGTGGCGGTTGGTTGGTATACACGTACACGCGCGTGGGAATGGACCGCGAGAGCACCGAGGAACGGATCTGGGTTAATACCTGCCGCTATCTGGGATAAGAGTGGTTCGGTGGGCCGATCGGTCGGTAACATTTAGAACGGTTGTCATCGCGCGAGATAACGCGCGCATAATCCCGGAATTAATCAGCCCCCGAGAATTAATGCGGATTAGAATCGTCGGTCTGCGATTTGCCGATTAGCCATGCGTAAAATGGCGTGAGAAGAAAAGAGGGTGGGATTATACACTCTATATAGTCATGTACGAGGCGTTTCACAATTAATTGTGTGATATTTTCATGACATATTAATTAAACTTGAAATCTCGACATGGAAGAGTCAAGTCACGCGATAGTTACTGAATTTAATTAAATGAAAAACGATTGAAATCAACCAATAACATCACATCACACAGACTTTGTGTGTTTACCTCTAATCAGTCTTACATGCATATCGATTTGTCATCTTTAATTGATTTTTACAATTCAAGTGATTTTTGTTGCTCGTTTGATATTATTTTTTTGTTTCTTATGGATTATACTTATTATTATAGCAATCCGCTGATACGGATAAGTTAATTATTAATATCAAATGTTGTCATATGCAAGTTAATCTCTTTAAAAAAGAAATTTAATGTTAAATCTAAATTTGAAGAATAAAATTTATTTTTTACTTTTGTCGTAGATAAGAAAATGAACATTTTATACTTTAATTTTATTATTTTCTTTTTTTTTACATTTTTATGTCATCAAAGGAATACAAACTGAAGAGAGAAAATCAAGAAAATGAATTGCGAAAAGCATTTTCTGTAATGCTTTAATTTAATTTTCTTTTCTGAAATCACACAATTTCTTTACTTATGTATAAATTCGCGACTATAAAATACAAACAGAAAATATAGAAAATATTTTACAGTATATTTTAATTAATGTACATAATAAAAATACGTTAACGAATTAATTCTATTTATTTCTAAAACACGCCAATTTGATTAGCCAAAGGCTTTCATAGCTCGCCTGGACTATTAGACACGCTTTCTTTTTTGTAAATCTCCACACTGAATGAAAATTGAAGATTTATTCGAGAAAAATCGAGACATAAAATTTTTTACACTCAACATGGATGATTCTGCGGAAACTGTAGAAATTATTCGGAATACTCGCGCGCTCGCGGAGATAATAATTTATTTCCTTTTCACGGGTGTGCACTCTCGCAGCTCTCTAGAACTGGCTTTCGGCGAGCGTAAATTTAACAACTCGACCTCACGGCATTTTTATTCGCGAACACAATAAATTACCTTTACTTTTACGCCTCGCGCTCGTGCTCCTTTTTTCCCCTCTCTTTTTTCCTCGTGGTACGTAGTCGCACTGAGTACACACGTGAACACGCGTGGCTAAGCCTGCATCGACTCGCGTTACTTTCTGTACCACTCGCTCTCCGCCTCTTTTCATCTTTTTCCATCGGGTACTATGCTCTCTCCCTAGCCACAAGAGAGACCGTAAAGAGTTTTCCATCGACGGCAAGCCATAAAGTTATGCCGACGCCATCATTAAAGAGGAGCGCCGCGCGGAGAAAGATAAAAAGTATTTGATTACCCGCCGACCACTCTGACGAGAGACCTTTTCCCGACTACCCCCTGCGTCGCCTCTCCCTTTCCTTTTTGTCCTCTTTCCTTTTCTTTCTTTAGGATATCTATCTCTCTCCCTCCCTCCCTCCCTCCCCCTCTTTTTCTCTCATTTTCGCGCCACTAGCCGCTCTCTAACTGCACCATTAAATACTGGGACTGCGATAAAGGCGAAAAAGAGTAACGAGCGCCTCGTATTTTCTGCTGTGCCCTGGCCAAACGAAAAATATTATCGAAATCTACGAAATCGCGAAACGACGCGACCTGAAAATTGCCCGGGATGTTTTACGAGGAAAAGCTATGAAAACGTATTACCGGCGGGCACGGCATGGCTCGAAAACTTTACCGCCGCTCCTTTTCGAAGTGTACGAGCGAGGTCTGACCACATAGTGGCAATATCCACTGCCACTCTGAAGTCTAAAGTACGCGTTACTATGCTCTCCTCGTAGTGCATGTATAGCACCGTTTTAATATATTAATATATTAAAATATCGTTTTAATATATTGCTCTTAACATACTGTCGTTTTAACATATCCTCTTGACTATTTCGATCATAATTTTAAGGATATGGATGAAATCTTTTTTTTTTTTTTCATAGAGAAAGCGTGCCGTAATTTTATCGGATACTTATTTAATGCTGATATTCGTTGTCACGGCACATTGCATTAAATGTCGGAGCAATTTAACCAAATAATTATTCTTACAAAGCATAGGTGACATTTCCTGCGCGTCCGATATGATTATATTCGAGTTACCGCACTTATGTAAATTCGATACGCTCGTAGTCTAATTCGAAATGGGATGCTATCTACCTTCCCGCCAGATCTCTTTCCGCCAGATTCGTAGTCCGTGTCGACGTACGAATTCGTACTCGCGTACGGTGTGCACGAGCTGTTGCATTCGCGCTTACAGTCAGTTCTCGCGAGTGCACGCGAGTTTCGTGATCAGCGTGGCGAGCAGGGCGTGCTCCGTGCAAAAGAGTGCAGCCTGTACACCTGTCCGTCTGTCCATCAGTCATTTAGCGAGCTGCAGGAAGATTAATGGCTGGCCCATGTAAATGACTAGCGGAGGTTCGAGAGCGCGGGGAAACCGTACACGAGAACCCCCTCCTCCCCTGTCCCTTTTCCCTTTCCTCTTCCTCCTTTCTCGTGCGTTCTGCCCCGGCTGCGCTTTACCGGGTCGCCTACACCCCGTCCGCGTAGACCGTAATGCCTTTTCTTTTCCTCTCTTTAGTCGCGCTCCTCTTCTCGCAGACCTCGATCTATCCGTCGTCGTAGAAACGCGCCCGCCGCTGGCACCGTTCCGAAAGGAGCACGCCGCGCCGTATCCTTGATCGATCGAGCCTCCTCGCTGTAATGGTTGGGCGTCAGCCGGAGATTAAGATTCTCGCGAGAGACACGATATCGTCCATACGTACCGTATTTTCGATTGATAACTTTCTCCTACGAGTGGAAACTCGGAAGATCGTGAAATAACTCACTCCAGTTGTTAATGGATCGCAAAATAGGCATAATCCGTGATATAAACTGTCCGCAGTTAAGGAATCTTATGCGCGTCGTTTCTTCCAGTGATGTAAACGAGAAATTATACAGTCTATCGCGCGTAAAATCTTTACGTATCTTTCAATGAGAATCTCAAGTACATCTCATCGCGTTGTACAAATCTATTTTGTCCTGTATTTTTTTTTTTTTTTTTTAATGCAATGATTTAATTTTTTATAGTCTCACGAAATTATCGACCAACTGCAGCAACGTCGCAGTTACGCGAGATAGTTTCTTCATGTTCGTACTCTATCGACGCGTGTTATACTTCACCAATTGCTCAAGTAGCTGATATCCGCATGACCGGTCGAGTCGGCCTTTCAAAGGCGGTGCACGCTTGTAAAAGCGAGAGCTCGTTTAATACCGTTCTGTGATTCGCTTAATTTTTTATCGGGCGTTACGCGAGGTATGAAAATTGATGAATGCCACCGCCGCTCGCTCATTCGCTCCTTCCTTCGATATATTAGCAATGTGCCGTTTAATTCTGAATATCTGAATATATTACATGATTACGATCACGAGCTGACCAGAAACATTTCATTTTTTGCGAAATAGTCTCACTTTTAGAAGTTTCCATGCGTTCTGCGATCTAGATTTTTTTAAACAAATTGTTTTTAATGACTTATATTTGCAACCGATTTATATTTGGCGGACGACTCTTGCTACGAAATTAATTTAATTGCTTGAATATGAAATGTCTAATTTTTATTGCAGTTTTTATTGCTTTAAAAGTCCTCGAATTACTAATATGAGGAAAAAAGAAATAGCTTTTTCTTTTTATATGATAACGATTATAAGCAACGTTCTAACGTATATAATTAGAAAGTACAGTTAATTATAAGCGCATCTACAAATAAAAATCCTTGCTGCGAGGTTAACGACAACGATGACGCAAATATGCATTATCGATAATTGTTTTAATCCAACGCGCGCAGATTAGATTGCAAGGGAATCAACACACGGTGTGGATTCTGTTTCTGATGTTTTTTTTTACCACGTCGCTTATATAGATACGCACGTCGAATGGTGGCCAAACAGTATCCTCGCCACTTCGCGATAATACCCGCTGCACCTTCGAGATATTTGCGTCGCGATACGCTCGTCGACCTTTGCTGCAACTTCTTCTCGACCACTCTTGCAAGAGAGTAATCGGGCGATCGCGCGGAATCTGTTTTCGTCGATCGCGCACGTACCACGACGATTGTTTTTCCAAGTCTCTCTATCCGCCGCAGGTCCGATTTATTGTAACCCTGCTGCTGCTGCTTCTGCTGCTGCTGGCTGTACATACATTTTATTATCATTCGCATTCCGTCGACGATCCGGCCGCGGGATTTGCGAACGGATTCCTTTGTGACATCACGAAACGTGGGTTTCCGCTCGATAGTTCTCGTCTTTCTCTTTGTTTCTCTCTACGCAGCTGCATCTGTCGTATTGAATCGAGGCTTCGTGGAAATTGTAGCTATCCGTTTGTCCCTCTTCTTTCCTTCACTTAAATGCCAGTCTTTTCGGCAAGGAAAATAAATTTCTTGAATTCGTCCTCGCTCGATTCCCTTTCGTTTTCTTACTCCGCGCGAATTCGGAATTCTTGCGACCTTCGTGTCTTTCATTAAACGATAGCCGGAGTTATATTTCTTTTCTTGAATCACGTGTTTCTTCCATGTGCTATAAATACTGCTGACATTAACAGAATGCTAATGAACAGTCTTTGCAAACTACATTTACTTACATTATACTTTTAATTAGTTTAAAGTATGCCTTTTTATTTCCATTTTTAGATACATTGATAATTAAGTCTCAAATAACAATTTTGAAATAAAATCAATATAAGACCAAATTGCTACACGTATTGAATAAATAATCCTTTTTGACAAAAACCAATTATTAAGTTATATTTGAAGATAAATTATTTTTGATGAATTATTTTGCTTCCAAGATATCTCTAATATTCCGTAAGCACTTAAAAATTAACCATCCCGCTGCATAAATATCGGCTAGGCGATCGAATTTCGCCTTTGGTGAGAATTTTCGCTGAGTGCGCTTTCGTGTGATCAATGAGACGGTGAGGCTTCCCTCTTTACGCCTCTCTTCGTCTCTCTCTCTCTCTCATTCTTTCTTCCTCCTCTTTCTTCTCTCTCCCTTTCTGCATCTGCGATAAAATCGATTTTATGGCGGTGGTTTTAGTGCTCGCTAATATTAGCGATGCGATTATGCAACAACGGCATCGAGCGAGCTCCAGCGCACCGATGGTGCTTGCAGGCTGTTGCCAAGACGGCACTTGCCGAGCTTGCGTCACGATCGAACTGTAGTAAACTCCGGCGCACGAGAGTTAACGTGTGGCCGGGAGGGCCGATAAGTCTCTTCGTTACTTTCGGAATATGGCGAACGCGGTGTTGGGTATACAATATCTCGCGAACGCGGAACAATTCCTGGCAACTACAGCTCGACGGAGCAATTCATATTTTTTTCTCTCGCGCTATTATAATACGTTACAGCGCTTATACGATTTGCGAAACCAAGTATCGCTTAAGATCGATTCCTATAAAAATTTCAATCTGTGTAACCTGCATGGTTTCGCTTTATGCGTCTTCATCAAATCGCACCGAATCGCAATTCTGCCAGCTGCTATAAATATTACTTCGGACGCAGCAACCGTAAATAATGGTTTGCATGCAATCCTTATCGTTGAGCGTTTTCGTAGCATATCACATTTTATAGCGTGGCTGAGGAAATAGCTTTATCGCAATGAGATATCGTAAATAGTATAATAAAATCTGACAGCGATAACGGCATCAGCGTAGTGCAAACAGGCTATTATCGCGATAGATATAAAAGTATGTGTTGTAGTATGAATCGGCTGTATATCCGCGAAGTGTTAATTGACATCTGGCTTATTTATTACTAATCCCGTTTTTCTTTTTGTACAACTTTTTACAGTTGTTAATGTTATACAGTTTCTCAATTCTTTTCTTCTGAGTTTAAGATAAATCAGAGTTTCCTAAGATAATTTCTCTTACCTTTTTATTTTATTGTACATAAACTCTGTTGCCTTACTTCACCCTCGTGGCTTTTCTTTACACATCGCGCCTTGGGATAGGTCGCGTCTCACGAGCGGGAGCTTCTTCGAGCCTTGACGTTTCTCGCGTTCACGGCGATGGACGTGCGGGAGAGGTATAATGGAACGGAAAAGGAGATAGGGAGAAGGAGAGAGAGAGGGAGAGAGAGAAAGAGAGAAAAGTCAGGAGGGCGGGAGGGCGAGAGGAAGAAAGGAAAGCGGATCGTGCTGATGCATTTTAAAACGTTTATACCGCCGTCGAGCAGCGAGCGTCTAGGCTGATGAACGAGCGGGCAGTACGTGCGCGCACAAACCCTAATGCGAATATAATTATCATTAGGAGGGAGAGTGGGAGGTCGCTGACCCTGGATAACGCACATTGCAACGCGCCCGTCTACTAGAGGCTATGGTGGTTATGCGCCAGTGCGCCGTTTTACCTGAGATTTAGATCGCGTTAAACGCACTCGCGGAAACCGACCGACCGGTGCGGTGCCTGGATCCATTTTCAAGCAATACGCGCGCTCGGCGCGCCCACACGCTCGATCGTTACCGGGGCCGGTAACGAGCGGCGATGCCGAGCCGCCTCTCGCGCTCGCGTTCTTATTCCCGCGGAATGGATGCACGGATCGCAAAACTTTCTTTCTCCGTATGATTTGCGTCGCGAGTCGGTCGCTCGTGACTCACGGAAGCGACGAAGGCCAGTGCCGATCGTTAAATCCGCGAAACGTGATCGGTGCGGAGGTCTCAAGGTTTCGCTATTGCAGCGCGGGCCCCTTGGAAAAACGGCGCACGCCGCGCCGCTGCGACTTTTTTCTCCTCATCGCCTCACGAAATGGTCGAGAATCTCACGAGGTCTCGGCGATGATCGACCGGCATTTTTGAGACGTGCGTCCTTACCGGGATCGGTTCATGGTTCCGCGCCGAATGGTTCTGCGAGACGAAGGAACCGATCATGGGAAGACATCGCCAGTCATACACATATGAAGCGGAAAGAATTTTCTGCTTGACAACATTGTGGTGTGATATACGATAAAACAGAAGAAAACATATAGATGTATAAATATATACGCACGAGATACAGTAAGAATTTTGTGAAATATCAAAATACGATCTCGAACATTTTCTGAAAACATTCACCCATATGTATGTTCATTTCCGAACTTTTACTTTCAACGAAGTATTAATGGTCGAAGTTGTGATAAAAAATCTTTAAGGTTCACAAGTCCGTGCGCCAAGGTTTAAAAACAAGCAGGATCGAGATCATCTGGCGAGGTTTTGATTTTACGAGGCGCCACGAAGACGCAAGGACGACGCGAGCGTACACGCACAACGAGCGCTTTACGCGAGAGATAGCCAATAAATCGTTCGTATTTACCTGCCGGCCGACCGGTCATTTGATAGCGCTTCCTTACGGTGCGCGGAGATATCGCTCGCATATCGATCTCGCGCGTGAGAGTACGCGAGAGAGTATACCCGCGAGTTTACAAGTCTCGCTCTCGCGCAAACAGATAGACGGATTTTATCGTCCGCGTGGACTTCCCCGCGGGAAAACTGCAAGATCACCGAGACGGCGGGCGGGAAAGTAAACCAGACTAACGACGTTACGGCGAGCAGAAAGAATTTACGGCGCGCAATTTACCGCCCGCGAGCGAGCGTCGCGCGCTTAACTTTTACCACCCTCCCGTCTTCCTCGGCTCTATCGCGGAAAATAAAGCGGAACCGAGATAGCGCGGCCGATGGATGGAAAAGCGAAGGGAGGATGATAAGGAAGACGCGACGCATCGTACGTAAGGGACTCTCGGCTGAGGAATTTATCTTGAGGAGGGAAACGTGATCCCTCGAAAACGTACTCGAGAGTGTAAAAAGCGAGATCGTACTATTATGCACTTTATATCCCCCATACATCCTTTCTCTCACGTGGCTCCCGATGGCAATCGCGTTCCCGTTTTGGCGTTTAGGAAGCACACGCTGATGAATACATCTACCGCGTTTTATTATGTGAATACATTTACCGTATACACGGCGTGTAAAAGATACGACCGCGCGCGTACGTTACGCGTGATATTTACATTATCGCAGTGGAGGAGAAACAGAATTAACATAATTAAAATCAACAGGAAACCCAGCCGCCGCCCGCGATTTGATGCATTAATTTCGCCGCGGCCGGCAGCGGCACATAATATCATAATAATGCGACTCGAAATAGAATCGTTGTGCATAATGCATATATGTATGTGATCCGTCGATTCGCGATAACTTTTCACGTCGTAAAATTGCTTATTTCACGGTTATTTTACTTGGCAGATCAATTTGATGAATATTAGTAAAACGTCATATATATAACACTACAGATTAGCTGTTTAACCAATAGCAAGAATTAGGGCTGTGATACTTTATTTTGCTGGGATACTTTAGATACTTTTCAAACAAATTCATGTTTGAAAAGTTTCAGATGTATCCGATCCGAGATGTCTGTAGCGAAGTGTCTGATTTTAAATATTTGGATGTTCCCCCGAAAATTGAATTCTGCACCGCGACGTTTCCTCGCAAGTTCATTACGTAAATACCGTGAAACTCTAACTTTGATTAAATATTGTATTAATAGATTTTAAAATACGCTTTTAGGAATTATGTCATTTTGCTGAAAATTGTTATTCGCGTTAGATGCGAGCGCTACGCCGGGCGTGTAGCAATTAGATGGGAAAACCCGTCCGGTACCGGCGGGTAATGAAAAGTGGATTACAACGATTACAATCCCCGGTGAGGACCCGCGTTAAAAATGCAAAAACCGCGTTCGTCCGCTCGCTTTACCCGGCTTAATTTGAAGTTTTCACGTACCGTCTCGTAACTAAATTATTTTTCAACGGCGACTGCCGCCGCCGCCGCCGCCGTCGCTTCTCGCCCTACATCTCCCGCTCGACCGACGGGCTTTGTTCTCCGCGAGGGAATCCACTTTAATTACCAGTTTCATCTACGTACCTTTGCGTAAACTTGGAAAGTTCGCTCCGCACCTATTCCCTATCCCGCCAGCCAGTGCCGCGGGTACGTATCAAAGGATTAACAGGAATTAACCCCTTTATGGCGGAACTTTATCCGGTCCTCTGAGGTCCGTACTTTACGACCTCCCTGTTACGCCCCCAGCAAAAATATCCACCCTGGCGATGAAATCGCTGGAACGTAACCGTTTCTATCGTTCTCGCGTTCATCCCCCCCCCCCGCGTTTTGCGAACGACTGACTTCTCACGGAAGCGAAAAAAGACCAAGTACAGGGCCGGGATAACAGTTGAACCGCAAATAGTAATACCAAGGTTGTAATTGTTGAAATTAATTCATTGCAATTTTCTTGATTCGAGAGATTTGTATGCTTGTAACGAGCAGACCAAGGCATTAAATCGGGATACGTATTTCAACCACTATATACATATATCGTATATCTGGCCGGTTAATGTCGACTTAGCGTGCGGATTCCTCATCTTGGTACGCAAGAAAGTCACGACTCGCGAGAGAGTTAAAACTGCAGCGGGAGAGAAAGTTCATTCGCTTGAATTGATTATTTTTCTCGCCGTACGCGATAATCGCTTTCAAAATAGAGGAGGTCTGACAAAAGCCGCGATTTTCGAGGATCGCGCGATGAGAACGATGACGAAGCGCGCCTGACGTAACCGGGTTCGCAAGGCGAACCGAGAACGAGGGAAAAAGAACCGGTTGGAATAGGTCGCGGTAAATGTAGCGTGGGCAACTTTCTTCGATCTTCGTTAGACAGAGCACCCGCACGGAAAAGTAAGGAATCGTTAGATTCGCTATACGCTCGGTAAATATAAGGCCGAGGGGCCGAGGGTCTTGTACGTACCACCCTATACTTCTGTCCTTTTTGGTTTCTCGCTAACCGGTAGTTAGTGTCTAAAGCACGCGCAAACATCGTCAATATCAATCTCTTTTATTAACCGCAGACGCAGATTGATAATGATACTGTATTTTATGACGTATAAAGAAGAACATAATTGTTTGTACGTTTTTATTAAAAAAAATATAATATTTCTACATAAATAAAAGTGCATAGGCACTTACAAGATTATAAAGCGAGATTTCTTAAAGGTATATAATTTTTTATTAAAACGTCAATCTTTGCATTGCCTGACATCGCTATCTTTTGAGGCAATTTCCCTTTGCGCGTTTTGTCGGAAGTCTTCTGGCTCGTTTCCAGTTTTCTTTGCATTTCAATCGATCAACCGATCACATCTGGCAAGCACGGTCGTCATTGGGCGAGTTCGTTATTTTCTTAATCCCCTCCGAAATATCGTTCTCGCGATATGCTTACAATGCAGCTATATTCAGATATGAATTTCACACTATGAAAATATCAATTTTCTCGATATATTCGTTGGAGATTACGTCATTATTCGCCGAACCACTTCCCGTAAGTAAGGTAAACAGCTCTAAAAAGACCGTTCTCTTTTCTAATCAATGAATGACGTAATGTGTTTGGAAATATCAGAGTGAGTTTGTTAACACGCGAAGTGGCGAAATTCAGCCACTTTATGGTGAAATTTTTATGATTTTTACGAAGAGCGAAATACAAAATTTTGTGGTAAAATAGATGTTTATGAACACGCGTAACTGTCACGTATAAAAGTCTTCCTTCTATCTTATACTTTATTTGCATCATTTATGTCACTGTTGTCGACTCTCTTCCATCCATACTTCACGATTACATATCTGCTTGCTTATTTCTGAAAGAGAGGGGAAAACTCTAAGTCCTTTCGCAGCCGAGCCTCCGAAATGGAACTCTACCCCATTCCATCCGACCCTTCGCCCTCGTAGATTGTATATGTCGCCCTCGGAATTGGTTCTCCAGCGTTCGACATCGGTGACCGTTCGCTCGTAAATTGGTACGCGCCATGCAATAATTAAACGCGCGGTCACGGGGAGCTCGTAATCCTCGTGCGGCCCCCGTTCCCCGCTTCTCCCTCTTTCTCTCGCCTCGGCCATCTCCTAAATCAATTCGTCGTACGTCCGCGAGACGTCGAACGAGACCTCGCGATAGCTTCGTTAAAACGTTGCCTCGAAATCTAATATCCTACGGAGCGGCGCGAGACCGACGTCGATTACTTTTTGTTCGTTAATTTTCTCCTCGCCTTCGCGTATACCTTCATTTCGCACAGCGGCGCACAGCTGCAGCCTGCAGAAACGTTATTGTAATGCGCCAACAACTCCATTAACGGTTTCGTTGCGGATTTTTCACCTCACGGTATGATACCAGTCCGACGGACTTGCAATGCAGTTTCTTATCAATAGACATCCGTTCTTTATATAATATCTAAATCTCTATTGTAATAACGAATTGAATTTTTCCTTGAGTAATTTCTGTACGATAAGAGTACGACGAAGGACTTTTTGAGAAATGCCAAATGAATCGGCTTTTGAGGTCTGAAACATCGTTGTGATTATAGATAACGATGATAATTTTTGCGCTTATATTATTACTTGAAATTGTACGACGTTTAGTAATTATCCCTTTCACGTGCTGCTTATGTAAGTTAGATGCATCGTTCTATTGCGCTAAAACACATTGTGGATGAAGTCTTGACTTGCAATTAATTCTCCCAATCGGAGAAGCGATTAAATCACGTCCGTCAAGTGACGCGACAGGTGTTTCGCCTTGCGCCACTGTGACGTCTTTTCTGGAGGTGGACGTCGTCTCACCTTCGTTTCGACATTTACGAGATTCCGATTGTGAGTAGAGAGACGAGCGTCGGGAGCGTGGACAGGAGAGTGCTCGAAGGTACTGGTGTCTGGTTTTCGAGTTGTCTGGGGACAGCGTTTAGCAACAGGTGCGTTTCATCTCCTTTTCGCCCGGTCCTTCCCGTTTGTTCATTTCGCAGCTAAAACTGGAACATAATCGAATGTTATTCAAACATTTCGTGCCTTGATGAGATATGTTCCGGATATCCTCGTTCTGCGCGCATCAATATCACAATGGTATATAGCATTTCGTAATTTGACAGATACCGCAATTGTGTAAAAGGTGAAGAATTGTATGTACCGTAATTATATTCAATCATAACAAACAGCATTTTTTTAAGTAAAATTTACGAATCAACACAAATCAAGATAATATTGACGAAAAAGATAAATATGATAAAGCAGAAAAAACAAAGTTTGAAATAATTTCAAGGTTGTTATATATTTCAAGTTTTTTAAAAATAACAAGATATTCGGGAAAATATACGCTATCTCCTAGTGCTTGTTAGCTGTGCGATTTATAACGGTATAATCTTAAATTTATATATCTAAGATTATAGCGGTGATAATTTTAAATCAACGACTAGGAGAGAGAGAGAGAGAGGATTACGTAATGTCTATTGGCAGGTAAATTGCAGATGCATTCGCGATACGGGACAGTGTTGCCCGTTTTATGATCGCAGTCGATGAACGCATAATAGTGTCGTGTAAAATATTCGCCGTCCAAGACGGCGACAATTGCAAAATACTGTCGTGTGTCGCGGCTCTACGCATTATTTGGTCGTTGGGTAATGCTCACGGATGTGAGCCATCTCATACGTATGCATGGACACATATTTGCAGTATAGTCGCAAATATACTCTCGTGATTTCGAAATATGCGATTCAAACAATGACATATTTAGGCAAGGATTAACTGTTTCATTGATTTATTCAAAGACTTTCTCGAGAAACTGTAAAATATAATATTGAAATATGTACGACATCCGGAATCGCTCTAAAGATTATATTAAATTCAAGTCGAGTACAAAAAAAATTTTTTTAATACGTGAAAAACGAACACGTGGAAACGAACGTGAGGATATTTATAGATACAAAAATCGCATATAAGGGGAGAAATACAAGTTTGAATTTATACATTCCTGCTGCGACGAACGGATCCTTTTGTTGCAAATTGAAATCTAAAGATAGAGGAGCAATCGGCTATTTTGGGATACTCCGAAACACCAACTAGGGAAACAAATCCCAGGTCCTTGAGACGATCCAAAGCAAACGTAGGCGTGCACGTGATTGCATGGCTGCGTATATTAAGCATATAAGCATTATATATTGCGCAGGTCAGTCGCACACCGGTGGAGAACACTTTCACCGATTTACGATCGGCTACGGCGATCCGCCTTTTCTTTCCTACGTGATCGCGTAGTTCTTTCTGTCGCATTGCTTCCATTTTCCATTGCTAACGATGCTGCTCCGGAAAAGAATCGACATCGTCTTTGTCATCGTCATTCAAGTTCACATTTAATCCGCGTGATGATGAGCATATGGTTGGTGCTACTTTCCGTCCATGCATGCACTGGCGAAATGAGAAGACTTTCGCGAGTAACATATGTCTCCTGTCTTCGAGCGAGCCAGGCTTGACAGCTATTTTACTGAAGAGAAATGTAATCGGTAAAAATAAAATTTCGACACGTACATAAAGTGTTTGTTGCGCTTTTTGTGCTGCGTTCGACTAAGAAATGTCGAAAACAAAATTTTGTTTCTTTTAAATTAACCGCAAGTCACAGTAAAACAGGTTTTCGGGTTAGTCAATATTTACCCGAAACAAATAAGTATGCAATATAAATATTCACGTCGTCGTTTCTTTTTTCGATCCGCATTATGCATATATTTCCAAGAATAAAAGCTAAAAATAAATTCATATTACTCCAGAATCTAGATGATTACTAGAAACCAATGTAGCCGCGTCAGCTGTGCAAGCTATCCTATAATTCCGTCTTTCGCCCGCTTCTTAAATCCGAGAGTCGAGATTCGCGTAGCGCGCGCGCGCGCGCGCGTTTCTCGCGCGTTAATGCGCCCCAATGCACGTCGCCGTGCAACGCGTGCCTGAAAACAATGGGATACACGTACGATTCTCTCGGGGCAGGGAGGAAAAGGGAGGCCCTCAGGGAGGTGCGTACAATGGCGGCATTGTGCTCGAGGGGGGCTGGCATCCTCTTAACGTCGTTACTTACGCGGCTTGCTGGCGATCGCGTCTCGTATGTGCGCGCCGCTGGCTTTTTGCCAGCGAGCAACGCGGCGAGTCTCTCGAGTCCGGTAAAGCACTATCGCGCCTTCCTTGACCATTGCACGCGAGGTGCGTCGCGGGCTCCGGGTCGGGATGCCGCGCGTGAAAGTCGACAATGACTGCGAACGAGAAACATGCCTCCGTGTACCTCGCTTCTGTACTGCGATATATACAGACCCGGGAGTATATACCACACCCCACACCTACTTTCCTATTGCACTCCGACCGCGTTATCGCCGAGTCCCATGCGGTTTTTGATGCCTTTCACTGCCATAACAATTACTTAATTAATCGTATAATAATTCTCTGCGAGAAAATATTTAATGAGCTTTAATACGTGCTATATTATAAATGTGTATTATTACACGTTATTATAATTTATATTGAAAGAGAATAATTATTGTAATTATAGTAAAGTGGACGAGAGTACGCTTGTCGTGATTTCTACGACCACACGCTGGTTAAACCGTATTCAGCTTCGTGTTTAAGCATAATTCAACGTAAAAGCAAGTTTTATCGCGGAGAGGAGTGGTTTACGAGGACCGAATTGAGCAAACGAGGAGAGACTATTTTCGTATCCGCTTTTATGAGATAGGACTTTATACGTGTCTAACGACCGTACCGCGCTATCGATTTCCCAATCGTACCGAGACTCTTGTTTGTCATCTTTAACGACACATTGTGGAATAGCCGTGAGTGACAGACACCGGTTTAGCCTAGATTCTAGATGTTGTTTTCGCCTCGGTTTTCGCACTCTTAACCTTTCAGCGGCGGGGATTTAAATTTCCGGTGAAATATAAATGACGATCCGATGTTTGTACAATACGTCGGTATAAAATTTCTTCATTAGCAATCAATGCAGACCGTAGGTTGACTTTGTAGTTTTGTAGACTTTATTTTGCACTGCGTGGATCGTACGTCTGCGACGAATATACAATATCGAAATATATGTATATTGAAACGATAAGAAGAGCTAATTTTGGATAATTTAGTCGTGCACGTCAAATAAATTTTTGAAATTAAAAAAAAAAAACAAATAAATTTGAACACAAACGGAAGATTATAATAAAATATTATTATAGAAAATCATATGTATATATTAATTAGATAGCTTTATAGCATCAAAGTTGTAGGATACATTTTTTACAGAAATAATTTCGACTGTGATTTTATTTGATTACAGATACCAGGATTGGTATCTTCTTGATATTCGTCATATATGTACGATATTTTGCGGTAAATAAATTCTAAAGAAGTAGGGTCAAGGAAAGAGTCTCAAGAAATGTCGAGAGAACACGAACGTTGCCAATAAAAATCTCTATCTCGAACAGAAGATGAACAGACCGCGAGACGTGTTTTGAAAAAGACGTTGAAGACGCGCGTCCGCCGTTATAAATAGCCGCTTTATTATGTGCGGAGGAGAGAAAGGGTGAGAGGAAAAAAGTAGTTTAAAGAACCACGAGTCGCCGGCATACTGTAAAACGTCACCTCTCGTTCCGCTAACTAAAACGTGGCCGGATGCTTTTACGTACGTTTCGCAACGCGGTGCATTCGAAGCAAAATGTCACGGGAGTTCGCGACGTTGGATAACGATCGTCGCGAGTTTCTCGGTACGCTCGTGGAAATTCGCATTACCATACGGGATGTCACCGAACGCGAGAGATGGCGGATATCTCTCGCCAATGAATTCCAAAGCTAATCTCGAGCGAGGAACATTGTGTCCACGTAGTTGCCTGATTCCTGACGTTTATCAAGATAGCAGGCCAAGAGTCTCAGAGATCCGGAGATAAGGAATATCTCTTTACGTTCCACATACTGGTTGCACGAATCCATCGTGCATGGTGCGGCATACCGTCCGTCTTGACTTGGCCGCGAATAAATCGCGATTCGCGAGCGCTCTCGCGAAAGAGCGACGATAAAAGTGTGACGAGCCGCGTTCTCAGAAGCAATTATACGCGGCGCGGTTCACTATCGCGGACTCTTAATCTGCGAAACGCGTTATTTCTATATAGGGAAAAGTCGGCGAACCGTCGACTTGACTCGGCGATAATTATTCGGTTCCGTCGGGGGGGCCAGGCCAATTATTTCGCGCGGACCCGTGTCGCGATACTGCTATATGTACTTCTCTGTTTTCCTCCCTTTCTCTCTTTCGTTCTCTTTTCTTTCGCCACGTTAATAGTCTCTTCCGTTTGTGGATCAATGCCAGAACGATCTATATCCCGTCGCGCATTCCTTCCCGTTCACGATATTCCAACGAGCGGTTTCCGCCGTGGGACGCGAAAATCTGTAACTGGCAGGTTCCCCAGTTATCGAAAAAAAAACTTTTCAGAGTTATACTTCTTGTTCACCTGATCGTCGTTTCACCGGCTATTTTTATCCGACGAAAATTACCACTTATCATACCGTTATTGGCCAAAGGAAAAATAGCTATCAATCGTGAACGACTTTCCCACGAGTATATCAAGCAACTTCAGCTCGGGATTCGTGTGTTTCTTGGTCGGCGAAGAGAGGGATCGAGCAATTTCGAGGTAGCACTATACCATATCAGTAGATATGATTAAGTAGACTCCATATATTGTAGTAGTTGGTTCGTGGATGGCTACTGAAAGCTTTCTATTTAATACAGTAAATATTATCTAAAAATATATTTGCTTAATATGACGTAGTGTCCTTTTACACATTCTTAATATATTTAATTAGACAATATTTACCGCATTAAGTAGAATGGTTTTAGTATAAACGTACGTCTACGAACCTATTACTATCGTCCTGTAGAAATCTCTTTAGTTGCAAATCTCTAATCTAACTTCCGCATATATGTTTACTAAGGCTCTGTTACTTAATCGGGCGAGAGCTACACACGCTCCTAAATTTCCCGGTTTTCCCTCGTTTTGGATCAGCCTGCACGGTGCTCAGCGGGGATATATGATCGCGTCTGTTATACTAGCGAGCTTAACGAAAGCACACCTTACTCAGAGAGAACAGGTACGGTAGTGTGTAGGAGTTTAAATGGAAACGACTCGCGTCTGCGTGCGCGTTCGCCCGCGGCAACCTTTAGACGGCGTAGATATTCGTACCGACGAGATAGAAACGCGCCGTTTTCTTGCGGATAGCGATAGACATCTCAAATCGTTTCGATCCTTAACCGGGATGCTTTGTAAGCGCACTGAAGAAAGAAGGATTTTTTAAAAGACGTGTGGGAGGTATTACCTTTTCAAGATTTCCCCAAAGGATCATTTTATTTTAATATTCATATAAGATAGACTAAAGCGATTTAACTTCAAACTTTATAACTTAATATGGATTAGGGGATTAAAGTTGAAGATTGAAATTGAAGAACATTCCGAATTTAGCAACTAAGATGATTACGTAATCGTATAATTTTTAATATTTTTTCGTTTTATTGACATTTCTAATGTCAATGGTCGTAACCATTTAACTCTCTTTCGGTTATTAATTGCGAGAAATAAATATTACGTATCATGTATTAAAGGATAAGATTGCATATAAAGGTTAATCTATAAAGAATAATCAGCGGATTTATCTCGCTGAATTGCTGCTATGCCAGGCATACTTGGCACGAGATTGGTATTGTATCTTGTGATAAATGACGTATGAATTTCATAATCAGTGATTACAAGACTGATGATCATTACGGTGCGCTTTGGGAACCCAAGTATTATTTCCTCTTTTCAAGCTATGCATTATAAATTGCAGGAAAATTGATATCCATCGCGGTAGACGCCAAGGCCGAAAGGGTTAAATACATCGTATATTATATTCCAAAGTTACAAATTGAAATTTCTCTGAACAAGATAAATGCTAAAGGTTCTCCGCTCATCTCTCTGCTCGACAGAAATTGACTCTCGAAATTTTTTTGCACCTCGCGACACGCGTTTATCTGCCTGCAACTCGCGCGCGTCTTCGCACGCCACGCACCCGAGTTGGTACCTATCGCGCGTATTCGACGCGCGGCAACGCGACATGCGGTGTGTGTGCCGACGCGCAATACTCGTCGCTATAGGTAACTCCGTGCGTGCTCGCGGTGCAACGGGAGAAGCGTGCACGCGCGATCGCGCGTGTGCGCCCGCACTCTCACACGCACCGCGGTTACACGCAAGCGGAGCCGTGTTCGCCGCCGCGGAGCGGAGCGGAGCGGAGCGCGCGGCGAGTGTGCCACACGTGACACACATTCGCTGGCAAAAGAGCTATTCTGCTAGAAACAGTGCTCGGCCGGGTCGACGACCCGTCCGCCTTCCCACCTCCCGCGCCTCCTCTGCCCCCCCGTGCCAACCGACACACGCGCCGACGTGCACGCGCGTATACACACGCACGCGTACCGACTCAACCGTTGGATGCGTATGCGTGAAATCAAGAGCCTCGGCCGGAGTCGGTGCTTGCGTTTAAGCGACGTTCACAGCGGTGAAAAATGTGTGACCGCCTTGATTCTCATCTCGCGTTGAGCGCGATCATCGTATTAGATAAATGAAACACGAAGCTAGACAGTCGTATTCAGCACTAAATGGGAGATGGGATCGCGAACCCTCGTTGACTCGAGTCACGAATCGAGACTCGAACTTGATATCCTTCACTACCACATAAGTTAGCGAGGAAACATATGGTAAAATCAATATACCCGGTCAGGGTATCAGCCCCTTGGTTCTTTTTACAACTTTCTATTTTAAGTATTGAAAATTAATTGCTTATTAAATCTCTAAAGTTGTAATTGTAATAAAATTCGTTCTGTTTCCACGACGCGTGTATGCATGTGTTAAAACTTTACGCGTGAATGAGTGCACGGTCAGGAAATGTACGAGTTCCGCTCCAGAAATTATTGCCGATGTAACGTGTCACGGTTAAAGGACAGCTAATTAACTAATACGCAGCTGATTTGATTTAAGGCGAAACGCCGCGCCGATAATTTTCGCTCCGCTGCGCTCTGTCGCGGCGATATCGAGTGACTTGCTGACGAGAAAACGGTCCCTCGTCGCTTTTCCTATCGAAGAATATATCAATATATCATAGATTATCACGAAATAGATACCCGTAGTGAAACAACATATCGAAAAGATACACTCTTGTTCTGTTTTCTACGACATACGCGAAGCTCATCCGACTAGAACGGGAATCGTCACGAATCCTTTCCTCAGTCTTTTTCGTGCAAAATACAGTGACATCGACGTCGTTCAACGGCGTCGCCAGCGTCTTTTAAACGCTGTCGTCGCGTCTGCAAATTTCACGTAAGAAATCTCTTCCCTTCCGCCTCTGTCTGTGCTCGAAGGCTCGAATACGTGAGAACAGACGAGCGGCGAATTCCGCGGAAACTACCTCGAAACTCGCGAATCTCGGTTCGCTTGCAGCCAGAAATGGAGCCGCAGCGTACCGGAACTTAAGATTCTCCGTATCCGGGAGGCTCTTGGCGTCAATAGCCCGGGCCACTTTCCCGGAGCATAGCATCCCGGCACCGAGCGCCTCGCCCGATTACACCGCGATCCGGTGCGGCGGATCGCGAATCGCTATCTAGAGCGGGATGTTAATGCGGCGGACGGAAAATTAGTTACGCATGGATATACCTGGCGCTAAGGTATAACGGTTTTCTGTTACAAAGGAGGTCTATACGCAACGCACTGATGATATTGCCGGATTTCTCCGATCGACTTTGCTTGACGCAAAAAGTCTGCGATTGGGCGAGCTTTTGAGTTGTAAGCAATTAGAAAAAAAAATTAAGATTTCCATTAAAGAATCTTTCAAGAGTTGTTTTCATATGACTTTTTAGGATCACATTAATACTAGACTCGAACAAAGAAAATTCGTAGAAGTATCTTATTGGAGAGTAGTAAAAAGAAAAGCACTTCTAATTTAGTCAAACTTATTATATGCAAACGTATACATATTTTTCAAAGGTTTTATAAAAATAAAAATCATAATACCCATGTGGTATTTCAAGAATAATATATTTCTCTCTAATTAGATGTTTTTCTTTTTAGTTTATGAGTTCTCAAAACGCGGATAGAAACAAGCTGAAATCGAGATATCAATGTGTACCTAATTACAGAGAGAATGGAATAAATTAGTATAATATATAAGCGTATAAGGTGTTTATAAATGTAACGTTAAGAACGATTAACTGGCTGCGAAGAGAAAGAGAAAGAAGGAACGAAAGAGAACGCTCGGTCGCAATAATATTAATCGGACCGTGCGCGCACGCGTTCGATGCATCGACCGCCGCGCGCATATTGACTAAGGCGTAGACACGCACGTTCGTACACACGTGCAGCAATTAATTATTTGCTAATCGTTACATGCACGCAAATGGCCCGACTCGGGCCCGGCCAATCGGGCGGACGATCCACGCGAGTGTCCGCCGTCATCGAGAGCGCGTAATTAGCCACGGCCACGGAATACTTTGCCGCGCCCATAAAGAAGACCTACGGCGATAATAGTATCCACGGTAATAAGGTTAATCTCCGTTATTAAGCCGGCCGTCATTAATGCTGGCACCGTGTATCGGTGAGAATCGCGGTGAATAGGGATAACCCGTTTTCAAGACCGCGGACAACCGTTACCGTCGGCCAAATCGACATCGTTAATAGCGTTGCGAATCTTCGTCGCGTATAATGTAGCTTAATCTGGGTTAATCTAATCTTAACGACAGTTTGAAAATAAAATCACGCCTACGCACACTATAATTAAGCACACCTTCACATATATACGAGTATATATATTATACCTTTTATTTAACCGTACAAAATAAGCTGACATTTAAACACTGACAAATTGATATAATTTAAATGTAATATTGAAGTCAATTTGAAAAATTTAATATTATAAAACTAGAGAATGTGTTTTCGGATATTATTTGATCCGCGATAATCTCTCAGATATTTATTAAATGATGAGGTTTAAATATGCAATATTAGACACTTTATTACAGATATAATTCTTACAATTTTCGAGAGACAGATTCCGTGTTACTTGTGGATGTTCCAAGATACGGTAATCTCAACGCGACGAACCGTGGACCTTCTTCGCGTTCGCGTAACTGTTTCTCCCGCGGGAACTCGCGTAATCGCGTTACGTCGTCGTCATATGAAACGCGGGCGTTTACGAGCTTCTCGGATCGCGTGGGAGTCGAAAAATGTGTGGAATTGCGACTGAAATTTACGGGCGATGGTTCACCGGTCTTTCTATCGTGCGGGCAAGAGGGGAAAAAAGCCGGGCGCAAGTAGAGGAAGACGAGCGAGTATACGAGTGATGGGTCGATTCGCGCTCGGCGCAATAAACGACGATACTTGCATCGATGGATGGAATAACGAGTATGATAAATCGCTTCCGGCATAGACTCGCGTGCGGAAACGCTAAGACGAAGGACGAAAGAGGACGAGGAGACATCCAGGATGTCGCGAGGAGGAATTAAAGGATGACGGGATGCGAAGTAAGAACGCTCGGGCTGGCCGATCGTGACAGCCGGAAATAATGGTCGCAGGAAAGTGGTTCGCCGACGAGGGCGGATGTTCCCGTCGTGCACACGCCCAAACGAATCCGCCTGGAATTACGGAGTGACGAATTTCCAGTGTAACCGTAAGCATCGACCTGCACAGAGTACCGTATCGTTCTGACGTGCGAAGAAAATGTTATTAAAGTACGGAAGTTCGTGAGATTTGAGACGCTGAGCCGCGCGCGTCTCGGATTCACCTCGGTTAGATTCGATACGTTATTTTTTTTATCATAAATTTTCTCGAGAGAATTAATACCGTCACAACATATGTCCGCAACGTCCAAGATAATTATAAATTAAAGATGTGACGTGATGGCATTAATCGGATTTAACGTAAGCGATCGAGATATCGGATGATTATAAATTAATATAGCTGTATGAGCGGCCGAAGGAAAATTAACGTTTCTACACGAGTGTATCGGTGCGACGGCGACGTGACATTTCTCATGTCGTTCCGCGCTGGGCGCCCACGGCGGCCTTGGAAGAAACGCAACCACATGGAAGAAACGTTCGACTCGAGGTCGCTGCACGTATCGATTACACACCGGTGCGTCGTATAATTACGCGACGTCGGCATTACGCAATTTTCCAATTACGGCGAGCAGCTTTCCAGCCTCGGGCGCCGCGATTGCTTCCTCCTCCTCGTGATCGTCGTCGTCGTCGTCGTCGTCGTCGTCGTCGTCGTCGATACTCGAGGAAGAATGTCGCGCGCAGTCGCTTCTCTTACTTGCCTTCGCCTTTGTCGTCTCCCGTCGGGCGACGGCAATGTCGGACAAGAGGGGGCGGACGGAGAGAAGCCAGGAAGTCGTACGGCATGGTAACAGTGTATATACCCATCGGGTAAATTACACCTGCGTCGACAACGCAACGCGCGCCTGGACGCAACACACACGGGCCCGGCTTTGACCCCCGGGGGCATCGTAACAACCGCTGCCACCGCCGAGCCGGCGGTTCCAGAACGGCGGTTTCGGACGACAGCCGGACGTACGCGCACCGGAGGTGCCCCCGAAAATGGCCAAAAGCGAGACACACTGCGAGTGGCGGGAACGGCGGGGGGACGCGCGGGCACGGGACCGGAGAGGCGGTCCACCTTCTCCTCCATTGTGTCCCGTGCGCTGTTCCCATTGCATCGCAATTACCGTACGCACGCACCCTCCCCCCCCCTCCTCTCTCTCTCTCACTCAGTATACCGTACGCAATAAACATTTGTCGTACCCTGTCCGCCCGTCGTTCCCTGTTCTCCCTTTCCGTTCTCTCTGTCCCTCTCATCCCTTTCGGGGTCTCTGTTCCTCTGGCCGGCGTGCCGGGCAAGCACGATATATTTTCGCGATGCATAATATTACTGCGTCCGCCGCTGCATCCATGTCATTGTTCGCGGTCGTGGTGCATGACGGCCGCCGTGCCGCGTGTTCGTATGCGTGCGTGCGTGCATGCGGGCGTGCGTGCGTGTGTACGCGAATCGTCGAGGTTGCCTCTATGCTATTCTCCGTAGAATCGCCATCGCGGCCAATCGTTAACGAGGAGTCTGTTACCGTTTCGACCGATCTAAGGAGCGCTTTTGATCGAAGGGAGAAAGAAAATTGCTGGCTTTGCAAATATTTTTATTGGTTTCTTTTTTCAATAGAATACTTCTATCTTTGAAACGCAAAATGGTACATCAGTTGCTTTACGTTACGTTTTAATTATAATAACGCGCTTTATAAGAAGCATCACGCAACTTTATCAGATAAGCGTAAATAGTCTCGCGGAAAATCGCGACAAAATTTGCGTCAGCAGAGCGAATGAAATTCCGGCGATGCGATCGACGAATATTCCTTGGCTCTTTCGTGCGGCAGGGCTATGATCCTTTGCCGAATGCGCGACAGATATCGCAACGGCGGCGACGACAGTGACGGCGTACGCGTCGTCGATCGATTCTCCCTCGCGGTGCGATAGCTGGAGAAAGCCAGTCCCGGTAACGGATATATATATACCGGGGGTTCGCCCTCGGCATAATCGTGAAAGAGGAAGCACGAAGAAAATAGATGGAAGAGATTTTACTGCGTCGTATCATAGTTACGTTGAGGGTAGGGGAGAGAAAGGAGGAGATGACCGAGTAGAAGCGGAGAACGAAGGGAAGAAGATCGCGCAGTCGAGATCAGAGACGTACGTCACGCAAGATGCAGGGGTGCGTTCACACCCTTTCATGATTTTACACGCTCTATCATTGATATATGTACAATGACGCGAATGCAAAACTGAAACATGACAATAATGCATGTAGATGTAGATATTTGATAATAGTAATGCCTCATAATTCATAAATCGTATATCAAGTTTCGTGAGGTAAATATGATGAACATTATTAGAACAGACATTATTAGACAGCCAGATGAATTTTAGTTAATTATACAATAATTAATAGCCCGTAGGCAGAATACAACAAGGGTATATCCAGAATTAATTTCTGACTACGTTCCTGGATAGTTATCCTCCTTTGAGTTATATACGGTAGAAAGGAGCTTACGCTTCCGCGCGCTTGATGTTTTCGAGCGAACGACGCCGACGTTTCGGACTCCCCGGAGATATTTTTCGGAAACTTTATCCGCGTCCTCCACGCTGTGAATTCAGTGGCCAATCAAGAATGATTCCGCAAATACTTCGTTTCCGAAGTTCGGCTTCGAAGGAGCTTCAACTTCGCCGAACGGATGGACGAATTCGTCTTCGTGAATCTTCGTGTCTCCGTGAAACATTTGATTACGTAAACGCGAATCCTGAGCGACGCGTATCTCGATGCGTTTGAACGTTGAAAATAGGAGTGGAAAAATTCGGTGCCGAGAATCGAAACACGTCAGATTTACTCAATTCCAATGTATGGGACTCGTGGAGTTGAAATTAGCGTTTAAAATTGCATTTGTTGCCTCTTATCTTTCCTTTCGCGCTCGATATATTCGTAGCAATGGGATCCAGACAAAGCCCATTTTCTTCACGGTTAGGAAGAATTTTTTGCCCGTTGTTTTACCTTAGAAAACGGAAGTAAGGTTTTATGGCCGCAGGTTCTCGATCGATTTGCCTCGAATAAGAGAGGTAAGCGGCCAATGAACCAACCGGATTCGGGATGAAGGAAAGGACGAAAGGCCAAGGAGGTGTCTTGCCTCTCGATCCGATCCGCGGTTTGCCTTCTTTATGGGACCACCGGCGGCTGCTTTTCCGATGGCAATGCGGGCTTCTCGTTCCTTCATGCTCCTTAAATCTTGGCGATTCTCTGCGGACCCGTCGGGATAAAAGCGAGCATGCAGGGAAAGCGAACGGATTGGACGCTGAAAAATGCAGTCGCCGCCGAGTTATGACGCACAGAGCAGCCGTATGTACATACGCGCGAAGCGCTGCGCCCCGGTATATCGAATAACGAATGAATTTGATTTAGCGCTCGTGAACGTGGAACAGGAACGCTGAGAGCGGAGCGATAGTTACAGTTATTCAGTAAAGTGTACGATGAAATTGCGTTGGCGAACGCAAATAATTGAGAACGTAGACACAAGTCACGAGCACGTATAAAAATAAGTTTAATAATAATTCAGTTTGTTATGAGTATGATGATAATTTTGATGATAAGCGACTATATTTTAATTAATTTTAATTAATGTTATCTGGTTATCTGCCCGATGAATATTCAAAAAGGGTATCACCCTATTCTTATTCTCTACACATGTATCAGTTATTTATTTCTCAAAATAATTTTAATTACTTTTCTGATAATTAATGATTTATTTGTGAATTATAATTATCGTTATTAATAGCGAGTTAATTAGGTGCCCAGTGCTTGAGATAAGTGAGGATGGATGATGGATGTACTGCTTGTACCGACTTATTTTTCGACTTTTCGTCACGTATTTAATAGGTATCCGGTTGCATAATTGTACAATTACCACTTGACTTCTGCTGTTACAATTCCGAGAATTCACGGTCATCCCGCCGGGAATTAATGAATTAATTGGACCGTGCCACTGCAACTCAGCTCGATTTGTCAATTCAGCTGGTCTGTCATCTTTTTGTCTAATCATGCAAATATTTTCCAGGAATTGATATCAAGGCATTTCTCTGTCTAGAAATAATTATTGAATATAGAACGTCCCTTCAGGCAAAGATTTTATAACAATTTTAATGTTAATATATTTTTCTTAAGAAATTATGTAGGACCATCTTGGCGTAGTCTTTCGACAACAGATCTTCACAATTAAATTACATAAGATATTCGGTACGTTTCCAGAACCCTTATATAATTTTCCGAACCATTTGTGTGATTTATTTCGTAATTCTACCGCTCTGTACGAGCGATTGCGTTGAGCCATCGTAAAGAAAAAGGGAGGCGCGGTTTCGCTCGCAAAAATTTCTTTCGAAAATCGAAATGGAAAAAAACCTGAAAAAAAACCCTACGATATTGGTTATCACGTTAAATCCTACCCTCTTCATCCGCTTTGTCGCCGCGAGATTAAGCAGCTGTCTCGTTTCGCTCCGGCGTAACTTTTTGACCGATCGCGTATCGCTCTCTCTTCCATCTCCGTACCCCGCATTGTCGTTAAACCTCCTTCGTCTCCGTCGCCGTTCTCTCTCGTCACTGTCGGGCAGGGTCAGGACGGATGGAAGGGGCGAGATAAAGACACGGTGGCGGGGGAGGGAAACGACGTCGTTCCACGCCGTAGTCCAAAAGCTGGGTCGCGATTCGAGCGGCGGTCGTTAACCTTTTTTCGATCTCCGGGATCATGGTTGCCGCGCGACCTCGTTCCCTACGTCCCAAATGATCTCGAGGATCTTCCCTCCGTTGCCTCCCGCCCTTGCCGCCCATCATCTTTCACCCTCGATCAAATTGCTCGCTGAGAAAATCGATGCGCGCAACCAACTGGACGGGCGATGGTCTACGAGCAGGTGGAAATCTCGTTTCGCTTCCAGTCGCGGTTCGATATCGCCATGATAAACCCTTCTCCCTAGAATAATGATTCTCGCACATTTGTTTTATCTCGTCATCAATTTCTGGATAATTTAATTTAATACTCAATAATATAGATAACATGTAACAGTCCATTATTGGAAAAATGCATGAGCTAAAAATTAAATTGGACGCAGTTCTGCAATGCGGAACCAACTTCAAAACCTTACTTTTTCACCATAGTAAATTTCGCGAAACATTAGAAATAAAATTCTGTGCCAACGTTATCTCAAATATAATGACCGCTATGATCCTCCTCAGATACAATTCCTTTGTCTTGTATGCATTTTTAGAAAATGTCCCGTCTACGTGAAATAATATAAAATAGGAACGCTTAGCGCTCCTAATGGCACTTGGTTCCTTTATTGCATAGCTGCATCCAATTATGTTTTTCCCACAAAAGCATTGTATCAGATTTAAAAATGCATAATAATAATAAATATCATTTTGGCTTTGAGACGGTTTCTCTGAATGGCCGATTCTATTTGCGACAATCGCTTCGATTTTCCCCGGTGACGCGACGCACGATCACAGATTCTCCTTGTAACACGGTAATTACCTGGCGAGAATTATCGCGCGTTCATTTCGCCTATCGACGTATCGGCATCGCTGACTGCGCGAGGTTTAACGGACGGCTCTCATTAGTCGCAGCTGCGTTCCCGTACAGCTGCGACGCGCCGCGACGACCGTAGTTCGGATGCATCGTTTAGTGTATGGAAAAGCTTTCCCTCTCGCTCTCCGTCTTTTTTCTCTCTCTGTTTCTCTCACGCGCGCGCATGCAATTTATCGAGCACGGACGCGCGAGAATAAATAAGCCATGGCACATAAATACACGAGTCCAAGCCCTGGCCGCGGCTTGCTCGCTCATGGAAAAAGCGAGGATAGAGAAAGGCGAATAAGAGAATAGTCGGGACAACGGAGGCGAAGACACGAGAGATTTATCACGTTTGTGCGAAAGCACTGCCGTCTATCTCATATTAATGCGATAATACTTCTTTCGGCGCTGCGCAGAGTAAAATAGGGAAATTCCTGGTTTAGAGAAAAATCGATTTATTTTCGCCAAGTTTGGATGAAGTCTTCAATCTAAAGAATTTCGTGGGTATAATGATGGAGTTATTACAATATTTTTAATCTGGAGCAAATTTTCATGCAGCTTCCTGCGTATACAAGTACTTTAGAACTATTGATTTAACCCTCCGTCACCCCTCCTCTGGGTCTTTTTGGGAACAAGCGAAATTTTGAGCTCATCAAATATTTTCGAAACAAAGAGAGGGCGAGGTCTGGCTCCCCTCCCTAAAAAAAGTTGTTAGTAGTGAGAATTCACTCGCCAAGGGACGCCAAGATCCGGCAGGCTGGACAAAATGGACCCAGGGGGGCAAAGCAGTAAAAATAACGGTGGTGACGGAGGGTTAAATTCTAAAGATCGTTTTTGTTGGACGCAAAATTTTTCTTTAAGGAAAATTTTGATATTTATTGCATGTATTGTATATTACATACAAAACTTTTACTTAAAAAGTTTTTTAAGGATAATTTATTTTTGACATGTTTGACGGCCGACATATTTTTTTATTTTGCATGAATGTAAAATTTTAATTTGATAAAAATAAATTCCCGAGGGTATCTTTCATATAATTTAAATAAGCAAAACCAGTTTGAACCCTTGCTTCTTATACACAAGAGATATTCTTCATGTAGTAAATTTGACCCGGTCGCGGATCAACCCTCGAACCACTACATCATTCTACTAAAAATTGAATTTACTATCGGGTACGACCGTATGTTCGGATCTACCCGTTGCCGTGCATCGCGATGCAACCGCGTCCGATGCGATCGGGTCTCGACCGCGCTTGCGATTGAGTTTATCTTTGTTCGTGCGCCATTAAAAAGGCGTGCTGTTCGACGGCTAGACGTCCATACGTTCCGCCGCAAAATCAGTGCGCTTGGAAGCCTGAGCCGTGTCGTACTCGAAGGGCAATTAAGATAACGTATCGGCTCCGGTCGTTCCGATCGGCGTCGCTCGGCGTCCCGTCGCCATCGGCATCGCCGTAATCTTAATCGTGGTCATATTCGTTGCGCCGGATACGATTTTACGGACGTCGATCGCGATCGCGGATACAGAGACGAGAAGGGAGGGAGGGAGGCCGCGAGCGGGTGGAGCGCGGAGAGAAGGAAAGCGCTCCATCGGAATCTCCGCCATGTATTCGTGAGTTATGGTTTATATTCTTCTTTTGAGCCGGCAGCGGTGGCACGGCCAGATATTATACTCCATTATTATTTTTGTATATCTGATGATTTATGTGCGAATGGGATGCCCCCGCGTGGCTTAATAATTATCCTTATGGAAGATATATGATAACGTCAATGATATTAATACAAATTTCAATTTATGCTAACATTTATTTATATCGAGAATTATTCTATTGCATTCTGATTTGCCTGCAAATTCTTCGGGGTATAATTTAATTACAAATAATTGTCTATGAGCACGTGCTTAGAATATACAATTGATACTGCTAGACAAAGCCCACTGTTTTCCGATAGGTCTGGCAGATTCCAATTACGCTTTTGTACGAGATCGTATCTTTGTGCACTATCGGTTACTGAGAATTTTCCATTTAACTAATACCTTTTGGACGGTATATACATAATGAAATGCGGTACTGTTCGAGACGAGACAGACAAAACGTCGCTTCGCAACGTCGTCTCGCTCAATGTCAACGTGTCAACCCGATATGATCGATATCGAAATTCTATCCGCGACGAAGTCTGGGCGGTTGCGAAATCGACCGATCATCGTAGCGTTATGTAATTCCCCGTCCGTTTAATCAAACGTCATCCAATATCTTTGCGATATTTCTATAATCACCAGCGCGTGTCAGTTGCGGGCAACTCGCCTTTGAAATCTCCATAATTGCGGATCGATTACCTTCAACTTAAATGCCTCTGACAGGGTATCGTAGTCGCTTTGTACGTCCATCTAATTCCAAGAAGAATCCAATAAAAAAAAGTCTAGTAAAAAAACTGGCATTTTGCGTCGATGTGTTCAAATTAGGGTAGACGGGATAAGTCACTTTAAATTACTATATATATACCTCTCTTATATACTTGGGAATCTTATTTGCATTCTTTTGCTTATTTCCTTATCTCGTAAGACGATTTTAAGCTTGCTCTCTCAGAGCTTTGCCAAGTTTAGGATCGGTCATTCACTGACACATCTGCCCTACAAACGACGTCGCCTTAGTTTTCGTATAATATCTCTCTCTCTCTCTCTCTCTCTCTCTCTCTCTCTCTCTCTCTCTCTCCCCCTCCCCTTCTCCTTCTCCTTCTTTCTTTCTCTCTCTCTTATTTCGCCGATTGACGGAGTGCTCTAGAGTTGTCTGCGCAACATTGGGCAGAAACGAAATCAAGAGAAGAGTTGGAGCCACGCGTTCGTACCGTTCGCCATCGAGTTTTGGAAACGAGCCAGCCAGCAGGTGCATTCGCCCTCAACGTAGAACAGACGTTAGGGTAGATCGTGCAGCGCGTCTTTATCCTCCTCTAGGCTCCAGGAAGAGAAGAGGAAATGAGAGAAAAAAAAGCAAGAGAGCCAGATCTCAGAGGAAACGTCGACAAAGTAACGTCGTCAAGAGGATCTCTACAGTGTCGTCGCCGGTCACGCTGGCTTCCTTCGTTAATGAGAGGAGGAGCCGAGGCATTTTCGGCTGCCGGGTCTCCTTCACGCATTCGGCCTTCGATGATGTGTATCTTCTGGCACGAGAAGCAGGAAGCGGCAACAAAGCCGAGATTTTCCTTTCCTTTCATTAAATTCTGCGGGGCGACTTGACGGAGGAGAGAATAAATCAAGCAATCGCGATGATATCCTTCGGCAGCGGGGAAAGCGTTCTTTGCGAAATGAACGTGCGATTATTTGCCTGTGAAATAATCGCGTGCTGAACGTAATGGCGGCGGCTATCTTGATACCGCTTCACGGTGCACAATTACGGCTCGCGGAACGAATCCTGGGTCCCTCGCCAGCGAGGATTTTTCGCGACGCATTGGTCTCACCGAAATGCGAGCTGTCGGTTTTCTCGCAGAAGTAGCACGTATTTTATTACATTTAATTAACAAATCACAGCGTCTGTTACGCGACGTCTGTTACTAAATAAATTACGCGAGTACGCTGTTCTCTTTGTTCACGTTAACTTGTTTTGAAGGTGGATTTCATCAATACCGGTTAACTCTGATCTGTTTACGTTTTACGATACATATATTTTACTTTAAGACCGCAAGTCTCCTATTTTTAAATTGCATTCGAGGATCGAGGTAAAGAGGGACACGAGAATCGAGGCATCGAAGCTCAAATTCCGAGCAAATAGGCATGGTCGCGCGGGATCTGCCACTGTGGCTTGTATCCGTAAGCCCGGCTTTGATCTCTCCGAAGGCGATTTCGTGCGATATTACGAAACTCAATGCCTCCGAAGTTGCCCGGAGCTTCTCGTATCGAAGATAGACTTTAATGGCGATCCCGTCGATATTGTCTGGGGAACTGGGAGAGCTCTCGGAATCGTATCGATCCGCGGCACTCGCCACGCACTCCGCGCATGTATGACAAGCCACGTTTTTTAAACGCGACAAAAAGCGCTAAAGATAGATGCGCGTTGTAGCGACGCGAGAAAATGGTGTTCTTAGAAAAGCTCGCTTTCGGAGGAGCGGCCTGTCCCTTTTAATTGGTTACAAGATGTTTCTCTCGGCGACATCCGGCCGCCCTCGGAGCGTAACCGACTTCTGTTTTTCGCTCGACAAATCATTGGTGACTAACCTACTGTCATCTGACTCCAATTCTATCATTTGTATCACACACGTGAAACACATCAATGAAATAAAAGATATATATTTGAAATAATTTAAATTCTGGTAAGCGCAAAAGAGATTCGTCAAAGAGCGAAAACTATCAAAGAGAGTATTTAATGAAAAATGATTTTTATATTATACATTTACCCATGTTATCGGTTTTCGCACATTCACGGTAGGTATTTGCAGATTTCTCTGTCAAGTTTTTCAATTATTGTCGGTTTCGATCCACCGGCAATCAATCGTCGCTTCGCACGTCCCTTTGTTCGCTCGTCGGCGGAAAGCGGAAAGTCTATACGCGCCTCCGTTGAATTAAAAGCATGTACTGCCCCTCCTCCGCGCCAATAATAGAACACTTCCGACGTGGCGAACTTAATCGAATCAGCGTGAAACGCTCGTACGAGGCTAATCCTGGGCTTCGGACTCGTTAGAGTCCGCGAGAGCGAAGGGTTGCCCAATAACAATACGAAACCGGACAGGCGTGTTACCTACGGCGATCGTCGGCGCGCCGAGTTAAACTTCAAAGCTCGCAATTAATCACTGCCAGCGTAATATCTGGCCGAACTTTCGCGGCCGGCTTTACCGGCGGCTTACGAGGGCCGGAAGTTTCGGACTAAGCTCGCTTTCGCGCCACGCCACATATCCGGTTAGGCGGAGGGCCTAAATATCCGCGGATTCGTTTGACCGGCGGTAAATTCAAGGGGGATCGAAATTTTAAGTACCGGTCGCTTGTTTACACCGACTGGAGCGAAAATCCAGTCGTCTTTAAGCGGGACGGCGAGCGTCGGCGAAATCCCGAATGCACAGTTAGGCAAAACCGTATCTCTCGGGGGATGTATTTAGACGCCCCGTTGAGGAAGGGTTATCGTTCATTATCCTTTTCCACGATCCGATGGATTTAGGAATTTCCTCGTCCTTCCACGGGAAATGCCTTCCTACGTACTACAGATATATATATATATATATATAAATCCTTCTAGCTCTGTTTTCCATTAGAGAACGAACAATACAAGTGTATTGTCCGACCGATATTTGTTGACATATTACTGAGCAAAATTTCATAAAGTATTTCGCACTTTTACACTCATTATTTTGTCAACTGATTGATTGCCACTTTATAATAGTTTCTTTCGGTTATATATTATATTTCCCAATAATTTAATAGTGATTAATTTTGTTGTTAGAATGTCGTCATGTGAACCTTGAACTTACGTGTTCATGCGCCCTCGTTTTCTGTTTATCTTCTTTGACGTACTATCAATCATTAATGTCAGATCACCATCGTAGCAGTGTCCCCAATGTGTCGATGACTTGTTCTTTTGAATTATTTATTTACCGTATGAGAAACGAAGAGGGTCTCGAACAGTGACGAGATGTCTGAGGTAGGAGGGAAGGACATGCACTCATTCATCGGGTTTTGCTCCGAAATGCACGAACCGAAACATTTCGATCATTATCGGTGTTTATGTTACGGGCGATTGGCCCGAATCAATGAACGTATCTTCCGTTTCACGTCAAAGGGGTTACGCAAAGATATTGAAAAACGAGGCCTCCGCGTGCCCGAGACGTAGGCACGCAGCTGGGCTTCTCTCGATGGGGTCACGCGCTGCTACCAACCAGCCGTCGTCCGGGAAATAAAGAGCGTCCGATTTCCATGAGTTTCCGCACTTCTATCTCGGCGCGGCCATAAAATTTGACACCGTCGTCATGCCGGCTCGCCCTTTCATTCTACGTGACTATAGCAGCTTGTCAAACTTCTGGGACGGGACACGAAAATGCGTTGAGTACGGGAGAAGAGCTTATCCACCGCGACGTATCCAGAAATGTAAAACTGCCGGTTGTAAAATTGCGAAAAATCTTTTTTGCTGAATATATATGTAAAGAAAAACTTTTATAGAATAATTTTGAACAGCAGTAAAAAATGGTTTATTTTTCTCGATATCTTACATAAAATATTTTGATGGGAAAGAAATTAGAATTTAATATGACTTGCCTTCTCACATATAAAGTAAAATAATAATCAGTTATTAAATTTTTACTATATCTTATATAATCAGTCACGAAAGTACTTAAACAAGTACTTAAATACATAAACATTAAAAAATATATATTTAGTTCCTAGTGAGTTTATAATAAATTTAATTTTTAATTTTAATTTATTATTTCTAGAATTATTCAAATATTGTGCAAATATATTGTCTACAAAATATTTTTGCACTCTACTGCAACTTCTTTTCCTTCTTTTCCTTCTTGCGGTTTGTTAAGTTCTCTCGTGAGTTGACTGTTCGATTCGTTCTGGAATTGGTAACGGTCGAAGCATTAAATCTGGATTAAAATTTACGTCTATTGGCAGAACCAGTCGCAAAACTTCTAGATAACGTAAAAGACGAGTAACCTGTGTGTTTGGTGTGCCTGGAATATGAGTGCGGCAAAGAATAAATATGGAGGAAAGGATTGGAGGACCATGGAGCCGATTGCAATCACCCGGGTTGTCGTCTGGCTTTCGGCAGGCAAAATCGCGACTATGGTCTACGAAGCCGTCCGGTAAGCTCTGGGGTAGATTGATTGTTTTCCAAACGATATGCGGCAGGCTTCATGCACACGTGGGATGTATACAGCATGTCCCGGTGAAATTTATCACCTCGATTATCTAGCGGAATGGCGCGTCCCAAAGGCGACAAGATAAATGGCGCGTCGGCTTTTCTAAACTGTTTTTCGATACGCTCCTAATGGCGCGTCCAGCGTCGCGATGACAATTATCCAATTGTATAATTTTGCAGCTTCTAGGGTCAATTGACACCTAGGCTAGTGATTCACAGAAGCTTATACCTCAATGTACGCGGTAAAAACGCGTTGGTCCACTGGTTATCAAAAGTCAGAGTCATTTTTCATTATAATATAAAGTCACGTTTGCGAGGTAATCCCAATAGTACGAGCTCGCGCACGCAAGAAAGCGCTATTTCCCGGAATACTTTCCTCTGTTCTTTATTTGTGTCGCATAAATACCGAGTTTATACGGAAGAAAACGGAAACAGCGGACGATGGTTTAGGGCGGAAGCGACGGAATAAGGAGTCACGTCGTGCAGTTTCACCGCCTGTTGTTCCTCGCCTTCGTTCGCATTCGAGCAAACAACGGCAGTTTGTAGAGAAGCGAAACCTCTAACTTTTATCATCGCGCATTTAAAAACTCCCTGGATTTTTCCTTCCATTTGCACGCGCTCGGTAATACTTTCCAACGAATTGCGTACCTCGATGAATATACTTATGAATTTACAATCAAAGAATATTAGACGATTTAATTTCTCAAGTTGATATTTTTGTTTATGTAGCAATCCCTTGTTTTAATTTAATTAGAAACATGCAATCTTATGGTTTTGAAAAAAAGCAATTACGTCACTTCGTATGTGACTGCGGAAACGAATGTAACGTTAATCTCTATAAGTCTTTCGAGCAAGACGAAAGACTAGAATTCCAATCGATGCAAAAATGCGAAAGTATACGTGAATTCTGCCGTTAAATTGCGCTGCAATGTCGCACTCTCGATGAAGAAAACTCGCGTCGTTTAAAACTTTCTACGTGGACAAATAAAGGTGCAACAGGATTGCAAGCGCAATTAATTATCGCCGTAGCGAAAAAGTCGCCCGTATCTTGGGCAAGGAAGGCGCCTGTTTGCTCGGCTCTTTCGTCAATAAATCAATCGAATTCGCGAGGAGGACGAACGTAGTGTCGGAGTGCATTTGACGGTGCACTTATCGTCGAACGTGTGCGAGATCTCCGCGCGTTCGTTTTTCTCGTCACGAAGAAGTAAGGTAAAGAGGATTAGATAGAGGCGAAGCTAACGTACGCAATCTTTAAAACGGGCTATATTTAATGCCATGAGATGTATAGGTTCGGCAATGCATTAAATCCGGGCTGTTAACCGAATTGGTCATTGCAAACATACATATAACGCGTAGTACAAACATCACACGTAATATCTTTCGTTTATACGATATATCATTGCGTACATCACGAAAAAAGATTTTTTTTGCAATAAAAAAAGCTCGTGCGTTTGTTTATTTCGTTTCGAAAAAGGCTATTACAGATAAATTATAGTACAAATGTTCCTGACCGTTATTTTTTATCAGATCCGGTATAATACTTCCCTGGGAGGGAAAAATAATTGCGCTGCGTTGTGTATTTCGCATCGCCGACATATATAGGCAGCCATATCTCTATTAAATCTAATAGAGTGAAGTAGATTGGAAAACGAAATTGGGGCGACTTGTATGGCGTAGAGGGAGGAGATTCTCGCATCCGAGAAGCACGAGTTACAGCTTCCTAAAGAATTAACGTACGTCCCCTTATTTATAGTTATCGCCATTTAAAGCATATTTCCTGGCCGCGGGTAGTACGACCGCGCTGAAAATTTAATGCCTTCCGCTCCTTCCTCTCCTGCGCCCGGCCGTGCGAGGATCGGCACCGAGGGCGACACAATGCACCGGAGAACCGTTAATCGCCGTTCTTTCGTGTCGCGCCAGAAGCCAAGGCGCGTTACGAGCGGCACAACGGTTCTCTCTTCTCGTTCGAAATTTCGTCGCCGTTTTAATCCGCGGCTGTTAAATCCGAATAATACACACAGCGGGAATAACACGCGTCTCTCTTGCTCAAGAGATGGAAATTTGAGGCAGCCGTGTGTATATATATTTTTTCCTTTCACGAGCTCCCTCACGAGTGTCACACGTGCGCTGCCCGCCGTCGATGCGCGCGTAATAATTCATCCGCGCATTCGGCAGCGCGTGTTACGCGCGTCGGCGGCGGCCGTCGCGCACTCGCGTCCGTCCCGCTGAAATTGCGGTGTCGCATAAATTATACGGGCGAAATTACAGAGTCGCGCAAAGTACGGCGGATCCTACATGTAATTACACTGTTTCGCCCCAAATGATACCGGCTGACTGACATAACACACTAAACGCGGAATACTGAGGTCGTGTCGCTTGACGACGTTACTACTTAGAAGCGGGCTACATTGGCGGAATTGCCGATGCCACCCGGCCATATACTCGCTCGTGTCTCGCATCGACTTCGACATGTTTCGCCGTTTAAGAACGGAGAGAACCAAGTAGAGAGTGCATATACGCGTCACGTTCGCGGCCGGGAGAACCTTGCGCCATGCGTAAAAGCACATAGGCTGCCGGGGCATCAGTGCCGTAGTCACGCTCGCTCTTTGTTTCGAGCGAGCGCGAGGTCGTTGTCCCAATTCTCGACTCGTGGCTGTGTCTGTGTCGTCGTCGTCGTCGTCGTCGTTGTCGTCGTTCGTCATCGATAGAGATAACAGCGATAACTCACGATTTAGCGACGCGCCGCCGGCAAGCTAATAAATTTCTATGCAGCTAGATCGAAAAGAGCCGCGCTGGTAAAAAGATGGAAAAATTATTATTATCCTTTGATGTATATTTCCCCTCTCGTATTGAAGGCGAAGTCATAATCCGATATCGTATTTTATATAGGGGTAAATTTTATTTATTTCTCGTGTACCTTCGTCGCTTTTATGGCTTCTGGCATCGCGTGTCTGCATTATTTGATGCGATACGCGTGTTTTTAAGATAAACATTTTTCGTTGTATCCAGATCCGGATTTACTGTCGCCGATAAAAAAAAAAGTATGTGGCGATGAAAGTTTTCCAAGTCTCGCATTTACGAAATTCGATAATTTGTTCCGAATAAATCGAATTCGCGCAGCGTAATTCCGGTGAATTTTGTGTGTTCGATCGAGCACCGACGCCCGAAATTGAAAATGCGCGAGCTCAGGTGCGCACCCTCGTAAATAATCTCCATGCCATCTGTCTTAATAGGTAGCCTGGCTGGCTTTACTGCTGGGTAGAGGAGTGAACGAATGCGGAGATATGTTGTGTGCGTGTGTGTGTGTGTGTTTGTGCGCAGCTTGAATAAATAAACAATCCGGCGCTCCGGCTGCATTTAATATTCCGCGAGGTAACGTGCATATGCGACGATCTCGCGACCAAATGTCACGGTTTCGGACATACGTGTCACATGGAAAATGGAAAATCGCATAAATAAATATAAATGCATCATTGATCTGCGCCCATGGTCGATCCGTGACGTTTCGACGTCCGAGTTTATATCGCTGCAAACTTTTTCCGAAATAAGATAAATGCGAACCCAGATGGAGACATATGTGAATTATGGCAAAACCTATCATAGCATAAATTACGCATATGTTACGCTTAATAAAGAACACGCAACGTATTTTTAAGTTGTGTCAAGTTAAGTCAAATCGGTCGGACTGATCATAAATATTAAAAGAACCAAGTTTTTAACGGTTTCTCTCTGTTTGCCATATCTTATTATTTATTATAATTTTTAATGTAAGAATTTACTATATACATTTTTAAGCAAATGATAATCAGTACGATTTATTAATTCATAAAAGTTGAGCTCTAGAGACTAAGATTTTAAATGGACGGAAGTGTTTTTCGGAACGTTTCTTTAGATGATACACTCAGACGATTTTCATTATCGCTTGCCCTGAAAAGCGGAAAGAGTTGTCGTTTAAAGCCAGTCGTTCCGTCTGCCGGAAAAGCGAGGGGGACGACGCTTTGTGAACATCACATGAAATCTACCTTGAGGGGTGCATTCACGAACTCGGGTCGGTTTCGTACCGTTTGCAAATTTTAAGTGTCGCCCCCGGCTCTTTGACGCGCGAGGGATTTTTCTTGCTGTCTGAAGTACACGGGCCGAATCTTTAACGGCGTGCATGTTTTTAGTAATTTGGGATTTATTTACAACGACAAATTATACGAAACAACGATTACGAAGCTCTGTTTTGTTAAATCAAGCTGAATAGCTTTTGACTGCCTTTTTTTTTTTAGAAAACGTGGCGTTTTAATATACAAGACTTACTACACCAATGAATGATGACTTACATAGGAAGTAATATCTTTAATTAATTTGATTATACAAATCCAATTTGCAAATATATTAAATTAATTAAGAGATAAAATATCTGCGAAAATCTCTGAACGGGGCAAAATTTCGTATGCAAATTTATTCAAAGTGGCCGCGAATAACGCAGCTTACTCGAGCGTTTGCGACTATGTAGTGCATGCGTGGTTCGTCGTGTACACGGAAGAGCGCCATACACACGCAGCCAGAGAAAGTACAAGACGAAAGGAGCGAGAAAGACCCGGAGGGGGCACGACGCTTTCCAATAATTTCTGCGCTTTGTTGTAAATTCCCCCCGCTAATTCGTGGTATTTTCTCGCTGTATTTTATGAGCGGCTACCGGCTTTGCCTCGCAAATTGTTTCCAGGAATTCTCCGTATGCTGTTAAATTACTGTACTTTCACATAATATGTGTGGTGGATTTTAGCTCGGCGCGGCGGCGTGCCGTGCCGCGCTGCACTTCGGCCCGGACTCTAGGCTTCTCATTGGAATTTTTGCATTGCGCTCATTTCCCGGAAGAATTTTATTTTTTTAAGCCAATCTTTTCCTATTACGCGCCAAATAGTTTTAATTTTTCGCCCCCGTGGCGGCCGTAAGTTGACAAACAACGTTCACCAGAGATGTTCTCTTTCTGTTTCAGGCAATCGCGACGCTACCAAAACGGCCTGTGGTGAGTACGCAAAATTATTTTTACAATTTTTTTCGGGTTGTCGTCGATGGAGATCGACGATCGGAAATTGGAGAGATAGTTTTTCCGATTTTCTCCCCGATAAATAAGAAGAAATTATTACGTGGACAAAGTGTGAATAGGTCGTAACATTTTTGTATGCTCGACGCGAGACTGTTAATTTTTGAACGCGAAACCTTTTGCGAGGAATTTAGTAATTCAAAGCATTTAAGTAATTAAATGTTCTGGATTACTCTAGAAAAATAATTTATTGTTATGTTGAAAAGTGCATATCGAAAAAAAAACCGTTTTATTACATCTCTCTTTGCCACTTTGAATCATTTAAATTGTCAAGTGATAATTATTCATCCTGAGCTACATTCAGTTGCTCATATATATTACTTCTTCTAATCTATGACAGTGAAAATCATTTATGGCTAAGGCGGGACGGTGAAATCGATCTGGGATAATTTTCTTGATTCCTTGGCAACGCGAGGATTGAAGTTGTAAATGTTTATGGCATGTACATACATATATATGTTAGCTCGAAGCAACGTGGCTTTCGCGACGCGAACGCACGAGTTAATACATTCCGCTGGTGAGCACCAACGGGTGCCATCGGCGGCAACGGTATAAAGCCGGTGTTAATATTTGATTTGCCGGTTGCTGGGCGGCGATGCGCATGCCTGGCGTATCTTCGACACCCTCTTCGCGTTCCACCCCCTTAAATCTCACCACCCTTATCCATCCTCTCGTCCTCTTGCCCTCTCCCCTGTGGAGAAACTCGTATTTACTTATCTGTCGCCGCTCTCAATAGTCAGGGATTTAATACCGGGTGGTTGCCACGCGGTAAACTCGCGTCTCTTGTGTCTCGCCGATAAGAATTGTCTTTCGAACGATCTGGTTTCGCGGCCGGCGGGTTCAACGATCCCTCGCGCAACAACTCGCGCAACGGCACGATATTTTATTTCGGATAATTTTGGCCGGTGTTGCTAACGGTCTGGCGGTCGATATACCACGGTAATTTTGATGCAGTCGCGAGGGAGAGAGAGAGAGAGGGGGGAGAAGGAGGGTTGAAAGCGCACAGTGACACCTCGAAAATTGTCGATCGGACTTTACGATGAACTTGCTATTCCCGTTCATCCTGCCCTTCGTCGTAGCGCGCAGCGCCAACTCCCGTGGACGGGTTAAACGGTGGTTCGCACATCGAAACTTTTTTTTCCTACGTTTATAAAACGCGAGTATCGATTAACCTTTGTGAGTGACGTGGCGAATTTACCAATCGTGCTTCTTTTTTTAACGGAAATTTATTAATAACCGCGCTCTTATACGGCAGAAAATGGTCTATAGACTGCGATCAAGCGTAACTTTGTTTTTACTTACTTATCCGACACTTTTCCATATAAAATGCATCGTGATGCATCTGTGTCGTACCACGTCGGTCACTAACGTATCATTGCGCGTCTCCTCGCGTGTTAATATTTAATGTGTCATCTAACGTTAGAACAGGAAGTCTGACGGTGCTAAAGCTAGGCATTTCAATGCATAAATTTAAATCCTTTGAAACTCGCGTTTCTGCTGATTAAGAAAAACATCTAAATTTTACATGAGTCGCTCTAAAATTGCACTGCTCATCAAGAGAATAATTTTCACATCGGATTTCACAGCGGGACATGTTCGCATTTAGAATGACATTTTTGTATCCTCGATAGAACACTGAGTATTCCCTCTGTCGTATACGCTTAGGATATCTAAAACATTTAAATGTGCCACGAACATTTAAATGTATCGCCTTAACTCCCTAGTAGAGAGCCGCGCGTTTCCGTTCGTCGGAAAAATTATTTTAACGATTATTCGCTGTCTCTGAGAAACGCCGTACGAAAGCAGATGGTCGCGGAGGGATTTCGTAACGTGGAGAGAGAGAAAACCACCGAGTCCGAAAATAGACGACTTTGCGGGCGCGCGCACGTCCTCGCTTTATACGAGGAAACGAGAGGCCTGTCAGCTGATTGGACGAGTGCCAATTTTTGGTGAATGAACCGACGGTCTCGTGTCTCGAATACACACCCTCTTTGGTAGTTCGCCCTCGTCACGCGGCTCGCATCCGGTCGCGAAAAATATGAGATCTTTTTTTTGCCATCAGCCAACGCCTGCGGAAATGCGATCAATTCCTATACTTAAGAGAGATATAGCGTCTCGATTCGTGATAGAGAAACATAGGGTCGAATATTACGCGTCAGTTACTCGCAAAATTCAGATATTGAGGCCGATATTATTTTTTATCTTATTATAACTGATGCAATAGTTACGAAAATATCAAAACAGTGATAACTACTTAACATGTATTGATATGAAATTATTATAGGAAATAATGACGTAATTATAATACGTCGAAAAACTATTTAGACATCAGAATTCGTAGCAATGTCAAAATGTACCTTGACCAACTCGACGTCAAGTTCTCTAACGGCGGAGTTGACTCGTCCTATCGTGTTAAAGGATTAACGCTTATGTCTACCCCGAGAGGCGTGCCCATTACCGCGAGAAGCGGCTTTGATATGCTAATAAAGAACCAGTAACGCGATCTCGATGTCAGGATATTGTCGCCCGATAAAGACGTTAGAGACACGGTACCGGAAAGAACAACCGCGCGTGTGACATGTGCGTAAAAGCCAACAACAGGCTTAGGCCCCGGGCCTCCGATTCCCCTGGGAAGATAATGAAATTTCGCATGTGCGAGAATCGAAAATCATCTCCTTTGTGCGTCAGGAGCCGAGGTCGCTTAACGGAACACCCGGGAGGATCGTTGCCGATAGAATCTCACGGGTCAACTCGACACTGGATGCTGCGAGGGCCTTTTGCAACGGACGCAGAAGAGGAGCCGTGCATGCAAATCGCAAATGGCCGAATAAAAACATACATTTGCGCATACGTAATGTTCTTACGCGATGCAGCTTTCGTAGAAGAAGATTAGCGCGTTGCGTTAAGAAAATAGGAATATAAAAGCGCACGTTGCTTTAGGAAAATAGAGGTATTAACTCGACGGATTTTACGGCGGAGCGACGTAGAAATTTTCGTTGCGGAGAGATGAGATTAGTCGAGGGATCTTGCCGCGTGAAATTTCGGGCGCAATACATCGGGCCTCCATTTCTACGTCTCGCTTTATCTTATACGCGCGCTATCACGCGTAATACATCCGACTGTATCTTCTATTCATTGAACCGGGGGAATGTACTGGCACCCTTTTCTCTATTATCGCCACTTCCGGCCCCGTATATTCTCCCGCGTTTATTTATTTGCGAATCCGTTAGACTTAGCTACCGAGAACTCTATTACGCGCACGAGCGTCTCCTTGCCGGCTGGCTGGCCGCAATGTTTCTTGGCACGTAGAGCAGGTCAGGGCTGGTGGCAGCGATACCACTGTGATAACCTTGCTCGATAAGCGTGGCGGCTTACGTTTCCGTTAAGTCGTGCATCCTGCCGCGAATTGAGTTATCTACGAGCCAGTATCAAATGCACGAAGCTACCGCCGCGATAAAAAGGAATTTAATCACCTTTAATGCCGACAGAGCTGACGTGACGGTTTTATTGGAACTGCGAGATGTTCTTTTCACGATTAATCCTCGATCGTAGAAGAAGATTGACTTTATAAATTGCTATCAGAATTTTATAAAGAGTCGATATACATTTCTCCTGTTTTCGTTATTTTTATATGTGCTTTTTCTCACTATTTGTTACTAACGCAAAGAATAAAAAAATTGCATAAACTTTTTAATCTGCTAGCGTAGAAAGTAATTTGTTTATAGCAGTTTTAGATAAAGTCGTTATTGCATTATCCATATTTAATGTTATGCGAGATTTTTGTCAAGAAAATTAGCTGCTCTATATGTATCTTCGAGGAAATCTTCACTATCAAGTGGCACTTTTGCCAGACTAACGAGTTTAGGGGGCACGCGCGCAGCTTCCGATTTGTTCGTGGCAATTTTTGAGCTTTCCCTGAAAATTCGATCATCGAGCGCGCGCGCTGGAGAGAGACGGAGATTAGTTCGCGCTCGGGGTGGGACGTGGTGGAGATGAGGCGAGGGTAGAGCGGTTTCCGACGCTGGGGATAGAATCGGCGGGATCATTTCCTTGAATTTAGAAAACTGTGAAAATCCACTCTGGATTCGTTGCAATGGCGCGCGCGCGCGCGCGAGCGGGTCAGCTTACGACGGGCAAATTGGATTTCGCAGGCGCGAAGGGCGAGACAGAAATCGAATCGCAGGGGATAAAAGCGTCCGGGAACAGAGAGGGGAAGGGCAGCGGAAACCGTTTCCGTTCCCGAGTGCTCCCGCAGGAGCGGCTTTCGTGTTCGTGAGTTGGGAAACTGGCGCGATCGCGAAAGCCGATTCATCGCATCGCGCTGTGGGCTCCTTTCGATCTATCGGCTTGCAAATTGAAACGCGCCGGACACAGATGCATAAACGAATGAGTAGTGAATCTATGCTTACTTCTGTGTAATCATGTAAAATTATATAATTGAAACTGTTCGAGCATTAAAACATGAGGAAAGATAGGAATTAAGTAGAGACGAAGCAATTAAATTAATTCATTGATTATGAATTTAATATTATTATATATCGTGTCATAGGTAAATCATTTATTGACTAATTAAATGAAAGATCTTCGTGGATTTTTTGCCTCCTTACTTTTTGTTTATCATATTGTATATTAATATAAATACTCAATGTCCCTCCTTTTTTGTTAATTTCCGTATTAATTTTTACTTCCAAACGCATATTGATTACAAAATTAATAACAATATGCAATATTGCAATTCACGACATCTGTGTTTAATAATAAAAACATTTAACGATTTAATTAAATTCTTTCCTCTTCGTCCGCATTTTTAGGGAATTCATGTTGTACGAATAATCAGCGCACGCCTCTTCTCATGTTGCGTTCTTTTCGTATTTGACGAACGAGAACGAGAGAGAACGTGAAGTATCTCGGGGACTCGTAATTAGCACGGGAAGAAGGGTTCTGAAAATTTTAATCAAACCGAGTGGTCGCTTCTACGAGTCTTCCCATTTGCCACGTTTGTTCGACGTCGGGGAGGCACATATTACTCTTAATTTTGCAAAAGTCTGCTCTCCTCGGGTCTCGATTCCTTTTCCCTTAAAGGACGTAAGATAATATTTGTCCCGAAATTTCCGAGCGAGGACTCGCGACAGGTCGAAGGTAGCGCCGGTTACGTATTCCATACTACGACAAAGAACGTTTGCTCTTCCCGGCGCAGGCCGGGACTCCCGTTTCCCTCGAGAGCCTTTAAAGTTTAAAGGGCCAGCTGGAGGGCATTAGGAACGAGGCACTGCGCTACACGGCCCTTTAAATCTCGGTGAAATTCTTACAAAATGCTCGAAGCGCTCGTCCATCCGACCGACATATGACTTTTTAAGAGATCTCGAGATATTTGCATATTATTTATTGCGATGGAACGGAGGTTTCTTTGAAACAGCCACATTATACAGGTTTTCTACCAATATTTTGCTTTCTTCTGTTCCTCGAACTATTTTTGTCTGCAAATCGATAAATTACATTTTTCTTCAGATTAGTACACTCCTTAATGAATTTATAAGATTACGAATTTATAAAGAATTATGAAATGAAGAAAGAATAAGATTATGGAAATATTGCAAATGTTAGATTTATACTCTCATTTTACTTGAAATCAGATTCAACTCTTTCAGCGATTTCAGAGAGATTATTTTTTTTTATTATATTCTCCGCGAGTCTCATTGTTTTCTGAGATTCTAATAACTGCTGACAGTTTTGTGGCATCTATCTAATAGATGCCACAACTATACTGAACCGCGCGCGTGATCTCATTTTAATTAAAATATAATCTGAGTCTATTTAGTTTTTTTTTTTTTTACTAAGAAGCGTGTCACTGTCAAAGTTTATGCAAGTTTATTTCAAAAAGACTGTAACTCTTTTTCCAAACATATATATTTGTATCATGTTCTCCTGTTATATTAGTCATCTCTTTTTTGTTTTAATAACTATTAAAATTGTAGTATATATCTTAAATATTTATTATAAATTAACATGCAATATATATCATGTGATTTAACGACGATAATATATTCAAGGATGACACAAAAAGTATAGATCATAGCTAAAATTATCCATTTCAGCTTTACGCATCTCGCGGTCTCCAACAATTCGGCGCGAGGTTTTTGCGTGGGGGCATCCTACGGGACTACGATTAAAGGGAAGGAAGCCTCCCATGAAATTTAACCGCGCGGAATAACGAACCGGTGCGCGCGGACGCGCGAGTACAGATCGATTGATCGGCGCGCACGTCCGTCCGATCTCTCGCGCCGCGCGCCGTCGGCGTCAACATCGACGTCGCGCGTCGGGGAGTTGCGGCGACCGACGCGACGGGGTCCGCCGGGGGCAGCAGTACCGGGAATCGACGGATAATCGATATCGGGCTCGATTCCCGACTGCCTCGCCGTACGGAATAACGATGTCTCGTTAATGCCGTCGAACGAGCGTGAAAGAGACCATTCGTGTCGGTTCGCGACGGTGCGGTGGTGCCAAAGGAAGGAGGCACGCTCCCTTGCCTTCCTCGAGCTTGTTTCCTCCTTTGCTTCTCTTCTTCCCGCTCTCCTTCTTTTGCGCTTACGCGAACGGTGATGTTACGTACGGCGGTATCCTCGAGCGACACCGATAACCGAGCGCGCGTCAAAGGAACACCTTTGTCTCGTTAGTTAGCGTATCGAGGTAGCTGATTCGCATCTCTCTCTCTCTTTCTCTTAGCATCGCCCTGCGAAACGGGGAGATTTCCCGATGGGGTTCTCCCGAGGGTCTCTCCTTGTCACATCTCTTTCTCTCTCTCTTCCGATTCTCTCCTCTCACATTCCGGACCGCTCGTCGGGGGTTGATACTCGAAAGCAACCATTTATCACTTATGCAGCATGGATGGTATCGTCGACGCAGCGATTCCGGGATAATTTATCGCGTGTTTTTGCAACGGCGCGGCACGGAACCGACGGCGGCGTCGGCGATGGCAGCGGCGGCGTCTCGCTGTTTCCGCGCGCACGAAATGAATTCCTCGCTCTCTTCGCGGGCGAACGCCGTCGCGTCTTCGCCGGCATCTTAAGTATCTGAAATTCCCTGCCGCGGATGCCGTCCGTCTTTTCCGTTCCGTCCGAATTTCCGTTTTCGTCCTCTTCGCGTGAGACCTCGTTCACCTCGTATTTGCTCGCGAGAACGCGTATCCGAAGGTCCGACGTATCGTTCTGTTAAATCGGCTTCTAGCTTGCGTTGCTTCTATTGTAAGATCAAGAATGAGACGCCCGCTACTGTGTCTCGAGTCATATAACAATTTCACGATTAGTGACGCGAAAAATGCCGGTTTTTGTTTCCACCCGTTTATATCCCTTCGGGACGTTATCGTCTTCGTCATTGTTGTCTTCATTTCGTATCCCTACCATCATGGGTATATTTTCACCCTTATTCTCTCTGGCAACCCCGAGGCAAACTCACCTACCCGTGCAGGATAAGTTCGGACTCCTCGGTGTACAATACACTTCCCCTTTGTACGAATAGTCTTGTCCGGTGAATCGTGCTTTCAGAAGAAGTATCCCGGGAGAGCGAGAGGTACTCGCGTCGACTCGCTAGAATTCTGACAATGCACTTCGCCGATGCTTGAAATTTTTTTCCTCGTTCCTTTTCTTTTTCGCCCGTCGGTCCTTGGGCACGCGGGATTTTCTTTTTTCTAACCAGACCCGAGAGAGCGACGGACTTGCGAAAGAAATTGCGAGAGAAATTGCGTTCTCGAGAGACCGAATTATTCTTGTCAGCAACGAGGATCTTTGCTATGATAACGTTACAACGAGAAGTTACTTCTTTTATTATTACACGATTCTAAAAAATACATGCTATCCGCGCGCGATTAATAACGATAAAATTAATAATCCAATAATCACCATTTTAGAAACGAAAGTCAATTAGTCAAGTAACTGACAATAAATTAAGAGTTGATCTACAAATTCTGAATAAAGCGTGAATTATTTCTTACGAAAAGTTCATCTACAGGACGCTCCAGATTCATCGAATTTTTGTATCTATATTTTCCAAGCTTCTGCGAATGAAAAGTAGCGCTACTGAGAGATTTTTCTTAAATAAATACTGGCGTCTGTCGACCGCCGTTCCGATTCGCGTTCGCGGGACGCGGAAATGGGTCGCGATAGCGTTACATACATAATAGACGGATGAAGGTGTCTGCCGCTTTGCATACCGAATCTCTCGCGACGACCACGTTGTTACGTGAGTAAAGACTTTTCCTCTATTATGGGAACAAGATAGCGGCGACGTCGGATGGCGACGGAGACGGAGACCGAGACGGGAACTGAGAAGGAGACGGGGCAATGGCGTTGGCGGGCGTCGTTGGCGCCGGCCGGGTAAGAAGATATAACTTCGTTTCCTAGCCGGGAACCGAATCGACCGGAATAATTAATAATTAACGCCAGGGCGTGACCCGCCCCTGCCTTCCGTATTCTAGTTCGCGGCGGCGGATGTCGACCTCGTCGCCATCATCTCGCCACGGAACTCCTAAAGTATCGCTCGCATAATATATAAGCGCGCCGAACTTCCATCTCCCTGCCTCTCATGGAATTTTTCGCGAGACTGCTATTTTCTTGAAACTAAGAATTATTTAAGAGCGGAAGTACCCAACGCGTCGTCGAATTATACTTTAAATTGATAATCTTTTAAAAACAATGATTAGTTAATTATTAGTTAATTAATCAATCTTGGGAAACTTAGGAAAGCTAAGAGGATTTAATGAGGACTAGCACGGTGTGCATGGACGTGAACGTCGAAAGACGCGATCAACGTCGTTGAGAGTTTCTCGAGGTCGAGAATAGTCAATGTACGTAATACATACGTAATGTAACGAGCAAAAATACACGCAAAGTATATACCTAGCGTGTACTCGCGAGATGGATTACGCAATGTTGATTGTGGAAACTTTTCGTCCGCCTCTGCGCCTTTTTTCCTCGGCGCGCTCTTTCCTATACGCTAAAATTCCGCGAAGAACATCAAAGGGCAGCGAGCGAATGACGTCGACCGGCGATATAATGGTCGTGAAAAGCGTGCGTGATGCGTGATCTCGCGCTCAAAAGAATTCCGCAGCCGGCGAGGTGTGTTAGCCCGATCGGATTTCGGTTACCGTCTCTCTTTCTCGTTGGCAGACGCGAGTATGAAAAGCTTCATCCTCGCCGTCGTCGCTCGAAAGATGACCGTCGTCGTCGCGGCTTTTGACGTCCTCGCAGAAATAGATAAGCTGTAAGGGAATGACGAAGATATCGGGACGTGCGGATATTAAACCACTTCGTGGATCGTACGTAAAAATCGCTATGGCGATTCGTGACGATCGCGGAAGAAAGGTGACTTTTCGAGGACTTGAAGCTCCAATAATCTCTAGTAAAGATATCTAGTAGAAGTGTGATTAAACGAGGAAATATAAAAGGCAACGTTAGGAAATTAAAATTGATAATTTTCTATAAATATTTACGAATTTATTCTTGCTGCTACAGCGTTAGAAAAAAAATTTTTTTCTCTGTGATATCTAATACTTAATAGCAAATAACAGTCTTTATGTAGATTCGTTCCGTAATTTCTCAATATCGCGGGATCAGCTTCAAGAGCCAATCCGCGTTGCGTAATGCTAATTTTTCAATGGCTCGCGCGATCATTACGCCTGGTAACCACGAGATCTCGTGCCGTAATGATGCGCGCCAGTAGCTTGCCGCTCGATCTCCTGACGCGGCGCGAATATTCATCGTCGTTTTGTCAAACGGACTGCACGTCGCGTCGTTACAAAATGTCAATTTGCACGAGGACAGATGCGAAAGAGCGTTTTGTTTCGAGCATCGAGCCAAAGTTGCAGCGACCAAATTTTCATGATGCAAAAGCACTACGCTGTTACCGCTTTAAAAATAGATAAATTTCTGTTTGCTATTAAATTACATTTACTTACGACGCACATGCTGTATTTCAAGATTGAATTTCTTTGTTCTTCGAAGAACAACAACCGTTAGGGACCACGTTTGTTAGACCGAACTAATAACGCCGTACTTGCGACACAGCGAGGTGCAGGCGCGACGCAGGACAGAACTTTCCACCGGGGATATTTTTCTATATAAAAAAATATATCTTGGAGATTTCGCTCGCAGGAGGGACGCATTTTCGGTACGGCCGTCGTTATCGGTAATAGGACGAGTCCGTATCGTCCTGTAGAGAACGGGCTATAGATCCTCTCGAAATGACGCTCGTGTCGTCCATCGCGCGATCGCCAGGCCAGGCCCGGGGGCCATCGGAGACCAATAAATCGCGCGCGGATATCGATCTTTATTACGGTAGAAAATAGAACGGCGAAACGCGAATGGAGGGTGTATGGTCCGTCGATGGTTTATTCCTCCTCGTTTATCGCATCGGCCGTCGAATTTGCTCGCGCGAGCGCGAACGTCGGCGAGCGCGGCGCGGCGGGAAAATCAGGCCGTGCGCGCAGCGAGCGGGAGACGCGCTCGAATTTTTGTTCGGCTCATCAATCCAAATCAATTGGATTGACTCGTGAATTAGCAAATTATTTATTGTACGTGCAAATTCATTTTGTAAGACTAAAGTGATTTATGGGTAAATGAAGTGATTTATAGCGAATTCGATGGGACGTGTCAGTGCGCGCGCTGGCGCTCGCGCGCAAGTTAATGTAAAGGTAAATGCAAAGTACATAAACGGATCGGAAACCGCGAAATATTTAATATAATTTATCACATTGTTTGAGAAAATATATGCCGGACGTTTCATCAATCAAGCTATTCCTGTCACGTTTTTATCTTTATGTAGATTAATGTACAATGGTTTTTATAATCTGCCGCGCTACCAAATCCCCCGTATTGAATAACTGTTGTGAGATGAAGCGTTGCAGCAAGTTTCCCGTCTAGAAGTAAAATAAATCAAAAGTTTATCTCTCTGTTCTCTGTCTCATCACGTTATTTTACTTTAACTGAAATAGGTCACTGAGCAGCTGATTGTGAGATAACGCAGCGGCAAGTTCTCCGTGTGGGAAGCGGATCGAAAGTTTATTATCGAGTCTTTTTTTTATTTTAGCTAAAATGATATAGTGGGTGAAATAATGGTCGCGGATAATGCGCTCGATCGCATGGCGAGTTCCCTGTTCGGAAGCGAGGTAGAATCGGACGGTAACCGGACGGATGCGAGTTTGAAAGGCCGCGCGATGCACGACACGCGGTCGTAAGTGTCAGTTGGTTCGAGCGCGTTGCCGGGCCGCCTAATTTATGCGCCAATTAGATCACCTCGCCGAGGAACGCGTCGCTCGTAAAACCGCGCGCGACCGGCGCGCAAAAAATCGCGGAAGGGGCCGCGCCTGATGGCGAGAGGGAGCCGAGAATGGGAAGGTATGCAGGGCGGCGGAGCAGGACGTCGTCCGATATGGATTGGGACCAATAACCATCCGCCTCCTTCTATTCCGCGATCGTTTATCTCCACTCACGTAAATAGCGTCGTATAATCCCGTATTCCGCATGGAAACCGATTGCCCCGTAAAACGATTTTGACTTTCCTTAAATCGTATCCCTTCCCCATCCTTGCAGCCTCGGCTTTTCCGCTGTCGAGAAGCTGAAGATATTTCTATGTCAATGTTAATTTACCCACGTTAACGTCCGCGTTTTCTCCGTTTTCTTTCTATCGAGTCGCGGTCGTATATCGACCGAATGCATCGTCAGATAAGCCTTTTAATCGAGATAAATATCTTAATATTTCCGTATATCGTTTTCGGGCGAAGAGATAATCCATTTACCTCTTGGTCGAACGTTTCATAATCCAGCTGTAATAAATAACAATTGCGAAATTAATTTTTTGCAGAGAAAACCTTTCTTTCGTGAAGCATTAATGTTCACTCTGTCCTTCTGTGCCTTTTAAAATAACACAGTTTAAAGCATGCCCGCTGCGTAAGATAAGAAGTCGATTAGATACCTGCAGATGCGCAGGTGGTGGATACTTTTATCGCTACGTGTCCGTTACAGCGCGCGGCCACGTTTCCCGAGCGAGCGACCAGCAACGTCATCGCGTGTGCCGTATTGTTTTAACGTACGCTTGAGTTTACTGGGTTAGGATATCTGGAGTGGTATGCCCCGCTATATATATACAGGCTTCTTGGACCGGGGCCAAAAAGTGCGGGTTTTCCGGGCGCGAAACCACTGCTTTTAGTGCCGCGGGCTGAAATACACGAGAGAGAGAGAGGGGGGAGGAGGGGAGGGGAAAGAGAGATTTTCTCCCCGCCTGCTTTTTCCCTTTCCGTTTTAACTGATTTCCTCTCCGTCCCGCTTGCTCCCTCTATCCTCATTGCGTGTGTATAGCGTGGTTTCCCTCCCTAATAAAATAATAAAGCTTGTTGGGACAGCACGTGACGGTCGATGAGAGATCGTTTGGCATTCGATTCCGATCTCAGGAACGATCCGTGAAAAGGTGCTCGACGATTGAACCGCTTTAAGTCCTCGTAAAATACGTCGTCCTTTCACTCCGCTTCGCCGTCACTACGATTAAAGGGTCAGAGATGGACACACCTTTTTATCGGCACCGTTTTCAAGACACGCAGTCTTTCGATTCCTCCGGTTAATATTAATCCCCCCGCGATAAATCATTCCTAAAATAGCAGATGATTTGTGTGTACATACTTATCCTTATACTAATACATATGAATAATTTTACGATCGCAGATGATATATTCATTTTTAATAAAAAATATTATTTTAACGGACCTGCACATCTACATTATATATTTCTTGCTAAAATTTTATTAGTTATTTTTTAAAGAATTTATTAAATTAATGAATAAAATGATGACTGATACTTTAACGGGGAGCGTATCGGATAATTAAAAGTTAAGAGTTGGCTTTTTCCAATGTGCACCGTCCATTGAAAGAATGAAACCTTTAATCGAGCCTCGGCGAGATGAAAGAGAGAGGCGGGCACTTCTTTCGCTCAAACACACTCGCGTAATGAAGCAGTCGTCATTACACAATATAGCGGGGCGACGCCTGCAACCGCAAAAGTTCTCTCTCTCTCTTTCTTTCTTTCTCTCTTTCTTTCTCGGCAAGCTCGCTCTCAGAGCTCCTTCCTCCCGCGACAAAGATATTTCCTGAAAATCGCCGCGGTGCTTTTTCGCCAAGTGCAACCGGCACTTTTCTTTGAACACGAACGGCGAATCCGCCCGTAGTTCAAAGAGCTTTGCTGAAACGCGAGAAGACAAAGGCTCAAGGAAAAAAGCGGTATATATACTGTTTTAGAACAGGAAGAGCACGGAACCATTGTTATATTTTATTGACACCGTAAGCGAGAAATGTCGAAATGCCGCTGAATCATCGAAGTAATCGCGCCATAAACGATCTTTTAACGGATAACGAATGAACGAGTGAATGAGAAACGCAACGTCACAAGACACTCTTGCGAGTATCGTAAGACTTTTATTGATCCTACACTACTATAACGCTACACCATAAATTGCATGCATACAATTACATATACGAAAACTCGTATTGTAAAGGTGTCGGGTAATTGTACGTCTCGCCCTATATAATACACGTTTCCCCCGGAAGCACGCACTTCCGCGGACGTCGAATTGTTACGATTCAGCACGTTTGATGAATGACATTGAAAACGTCGAAGAGACAGAGGTCCGATGACATGACAAACGGAAAGAAGACAAAAGGACCGACGAGCGTGACGCACGAGCGACGAAAGACACGAACGTCGGAGAATAGAGGACGAACCGTAAGAAGGAAAGAAATTATAAAGAATCTGTAGAGTTTTAGCAGAGACCCCGCACATACACGTCCGTCATCATGGCTATAAATTTTCGCGGTTATAGCAAAACCAAGAGAGAAGATCCCACGAATTCCTAATGTGAATAAAACTGATATTTATATTCTGTGAAAATGTCATAAAACGGAGAATCAATTCTGCTTCACCATTTTGTCGCGTGCGTGAACTTTCAATTTGGATAAAAAAAACTTATTTAGCACTCTCCACACGTAACGAGGAGAGGATATTTCATCAGACGTGATTAATATATCACGGATAATAATAACTCGTCAATTTCTATTCATAACCTGCGTTACGTTACATATTCATATGCTGCGCTCTTAATAAGAAACATGTGTTTAAATCCAGCATTGAATGCTGGAAAAGAGATCGTGGCTGTTGCGGTTGATCAGTGGCGAGCGTGATGTTCGTAAAACAGGCGATTATCGGTGATAATGATGCTGGGGATAGGCAATATGTACTAGCTTGCGCGAAACGGATATTTCTCGCCGTGCTCACGACCGTCCGTGCGTCCGTCCGTCCGTCCGACCGCGTGGCAAATTTATTGCCGAAAATAAACTGCGCGTCGTCTACGGGTGCCAACTAGTGCCATATGGTACTAGTGAACTGGAAAGAGTTAATAACGAAAACGCACGCGTGACTATGACGATGAGACACACGTCCGTGATACACGTCAAGTTAACGGGCACGCCACTCTATAAAGTTAGCTCGTAAATTCTTCGGCACGCGGCATGCGGGACGTTTCATATTCCAAATGATAGGATACGGAAAGGCTGGGAGCCTTTCGCGTGCGCGCGCGGCAATAATATCGAAGAAACTTATTCGATGTTGTTCGGAGAGGAGTTATAGGATCCACTTCTCGGAGTGAATTATCTTCCCTGCACTCGCTTCGAAGATGCCATGCGAGTTTCTCCCTCGAGTCGGTACACACAGTCTCCGATTGGCAATAAAGTCGTCAGGCGGACTTGAAGAACTATAAAAATATTGAATTCCCCTTTTTCAAACATACCGACTTGGATGCTGTATACACGCGGGCGCAACGGCAGTTTTTGAAATTCCACGTTATTTCACGACAGAGAAACGCGCGTTTTCTCCGTGAGATGACACAACCAGGGTTACCTTTTTTTCTTTACCAAAAATCGGGACTTATAATTGGGAAAAGAAAGGGGTCAGTTTAATAAATAAAAATATTTAAAAGTATATTTTATCTTTTCATTAGTATGGTCTTTTATTCTAATATTTATTTATTTTAGTGACATGTAGGAAAATACTCGCTCCACAAATGCGTTAGATGGTGGAATGCTCAAAGCACAAGATACAACAATTGATAAATAACGTAGCTTCTCTTCCTTTACACTTTTAAAGATATTTATCTACTTTTGATTAATATACTGATATCTTCAGCAGAAAAATTTAGCAATATCTGTTTTACATTTTATAGTTCCTATAGTTTTATATTCCTGCTTACATGGGGGGGGGGGGACATAAAGTCACACAAAATGACTGTCAAAATAATTTAAAACTGCTGCTCTCTAAAAATCGGGACATTTAGCGTCTCGGCTGTTATCCTGCCGGGACATGGGACAAATATTGAAAAATCGGCACAGTTCTGGCAAAATCGGGACGGGTGGCAACCCTGGATACAACGTCGTTTTCACCGAACGAGCGAATTCAATTATTCCGCATGCGTTTTTGCGAGAGATTCGCGTTGACCCGCACGTGAAACCGCACTCGTGTCGTCACGTAATGCAGCGAGGGCGCGATGCCGTGGGCCTTGCACGCCGCACGTGCACGCGGCCGGCGCGACAGGACAATTTTCCTCCGGGTGTATACTGTTTAATCGGAGCACCGCGCGATCCCGGGGAATTGATCGGCGGTAAAATACATTTTATCGCGCTAATCGTGAGGGACGGCTCGCGAGAGGAAGGGGTGGGAGGGAGGGGGACACGGGGAAGGACACCCCGGTAAATGCGAGGCGGTCGAGTATCGGCGAAAAATACATCGTGGATCACCGCGGACGGGCACCGGCGGCGCGATTAACGAGCGCGCGTTACACCGAAAGCCCATTTCGCCGATATTTTCGCAATTATACGAGACAGACGGATGCACGTGGTCCCCCAGGCCGTCCTCCCCCCCTCCTCCCTTGCGCCCCCGCGGTGCGAAATTTAGCGTGTACGCTCACGTCACAATTATACCGCCGCGCGTAATCACGCGTAGTCGTCCGCGTTGAGTTAACCGCGCGCCTGACGTGCACGATTCGCTCGCGTAACGAAGCGATGTTAACGGGATTCATTGTAACTCATTCGTCAGCGACGCGTCTCTTGTACAGTCCAACTCGTTAAATCCCATGCTTTAACGGTTGGAGCAAACTCGCGCGACACCTATTTCCATGCATCTAACCGATGTACAACGGGCACTGTTTTATAGATGTTGCAGGGAACGAGTAATTGACAATTTATTACCTCTAACAGTTGATAATTTGTTATCTATAATTATGTTATTAATTAATATTATTTATTTGTGCATATTTTTCTCTCGCTGATCTTTTCAGGATGTCTTATAAGTATGAGAGATGTTTCAAGGCGATTGCGTAGTCGCCGATGACTGTTTCGCAAGCGGGCGTGTAAAGTAAATCCTGAAAGAATGAAGAAAAACGAGAGAAAAAGCGGAAATATAGCGAAAAAAGAGGGGAAAAAGTGCAACGCTTGCGCATGTCGTAACATATCTAATTCCGGAGCGCGAGCCTCGCGACAAGTGCGTTTCGATCTATGTATAGCGATGATGCGGGACGTACAAGTCACCGCGACCTAATCGCCGTTTCGTTTCTCTCTCTCTCTCTCTCTCTCTCTATCTATCTATCTATCTCTCTCTCTTTCTCTCCGCCCGCTCCTTGTCCTCCTTTCCCATCGCTCCGCGATTTTCCTCCTCCTTCTCCTCCTTCCACCTCATTCTCCCTCTCTCTAGTTTCTCGCGCTCCATGCATCGGACTCGCGTGCACGAACACGTGAGCGGACGCACCGCGCGTATTACAGCCGTCTCGCGCGCATAGATAGAACTCGCTCGCGCGCGCGCGCGAACGCCGTCAACTTCGCCTGATAGACAGTTCGGCGGCACGCCGATATCTCGCCGATGACGCACGCACATGCATATGCGTGTTCCTCGTCCGTCTTGCCGCGTAGCGGTGGCGCGGCCGCCGCTACCACCCACTTTGCCAACCATTCGAGAACAGATAGCGAGTGATTCGCTCGGGCGTCCTCTTTGTCCGGGAATGAGTGTACGTGAGCGAGCAGTCACGCTACCGGAAACGTAATTAACCCACTGGCCGCGGGAATGTATAAATCGATCGGTGATCCCGCCGTTTCCTCCGACTTTGCAGACTTCCTCATTAAATTTATCGACGCTAATTATGTGTGAGCGAGCCTCAGACGAAATTTTCGCTCGAGCCACGGCCTTTACTCTTTCACATTCCTGAATTACATTATGCAACGATTATTAGTATTAGCTAGGCATATTAGAATGCATAATTTGAATTGAGCTCGTTAATTTCCCTGAGTGTGCTATTTTCGTTGTTATCTATCGACAAACGAATCTTTATTCACATCGACGGAAAACAGATCGAACAGTGAAAGAAAAGTACAGGCTCTTTCTCGAAATACGTTATACGCGGTAATTATTAATCGCATAAGTGTCTGACACGATTGAGTACAGGACTTTCGAGATGAAACAGTTCACGGCGAACTGAAGACAAGCAGCTTACTTGTAACGAATAGAGGCACGAATGTACAGAGTTTCCGAGTCATCAGTTAAGGCCCATTTTCGCGTGACATTAAGTGTTCCGACACTTGCGGTTGCGACAGTGCCACTATTAGTCTTCATTATGTATCGCGACCTCGCAACATATGGCAGTCGCCGTTATACCGCGATTACGATGACAATACCGCGAAAACGAGTCTACGAGGTATAAATACGGGAAATAATGATAACTTGGCATACAATTAAGAGAAAGCAATTTTGCCTCGCGAAGAATCGCAAACCTAATTACATTATACATTCAAACTTCTTTTAATTTTCTATTGTATTATTATTGGATTAGTTTTATCATTATTTCTGTATACGTAAGTTAAATAACGTTATATCGTTTAGTTTATATATATTACTCTTTCCCTCTGTATTATCATTTCATTACTATTACATCATTGTGATATTATATATTTTATATAATCGTTATATATATAGTTGTATATTGTTAAATACTATTGGATGGAAAAGCGTGATGAGTGTGTCTTACAGATACACAAATGCGTCGCAGTACGAAATGTGATAGTGTCCTTTCGAACGCCGTCGTGTATCGGAATATCGGAAACGTATGCATTAAGCGTAGTGAAAAACTCACCTAACGAGAACGATACCTGCACCGGAGGTGGCGAAACCGAAATCACATACGACACGACGACAACGACGACTCGCGCGCGTATCGAACCCTTTTCAGAACGACTAAAATTCTCGTTCGAAGTCGCCTGCTCGCGATCGTCAACAGCAGCCGCGCGTCCCTAGCAAGTCGGAAATTTCTTTGGCAGGCACATAGGAAATACGAGGACGTCCAACTCTTAAGGAGAAGCCGGCGACGGAAACTTTTCGGCAATGTTTCCCGATTTGACGTATGGTGAGCGTAATGCATCGTCCGCGGGTGTTTTATCTTCGGATAAAATTGGGGTTCTCTCCCTTCTCTAGATATCAATCTTTGTCAGATTGACACGACGCACGAACCTAATATTAAATTCTACATTCTTTCGTGTTATTATTGTCTACGGTATCGCGATTTATTGCCACGGATTTTGACTGCCAGATTTCGCAATACGAATCCTTCGGGAAACTTGACTTTTGGAAACGCGAACTATATCCGGTGAAATCACCAGGTCATTCGATGTCGAATGCGCGACGGAAGCCGGCATAACGAGAGTCGCGAGCAAACGATCTATAATCTGTCGATAAATCGTGCTCCGCGCGCGTTTCATTAACGCGCCGCCTGTTCCCGGGTCCCGGCATTCGGCCAATATTCGGCGTACAATATTTCGAGCTGTCCGTCGGTTGGTCGCAACCGCGGTTACTACGAAGCGCTCATTATTCCCGACAATGAAATCCCATAGAATCGACTCGTCTCGTTATTCGTCCCGGTTAACTGACGCTAATTACGATTCCGGGAACCATTAGCCGCCATTGTTCTCTCTCGCGCAATAGATGCGCGATACGGCCCGACGTTCGGCCGCTCGTGTGTGTTTATGGATAATCAATCCCGCTGTCTTCCATTAGCTCCGACCAACCGACCGCCCTCTTCCGCTTCTCGTCTCTTTTTTCCCTTTTTTCTACATTTCGGGAACGGCGAAATCCGGTACGTGCAGTTACTCTCGCCGTGTAGAAACGTCGTGCGACAAAATGCTGGGTTCCATCCAGAGCTCTCTCTCTCTCTCTCTCTCTCTCTCTCCAGCGTGGATTTCTACAATTAAATTCGCGACCGTTTTCGATGGTTCGAAATTGAATTGTGCTATCAAGGAATTGCATTCCGCGAGCGCGATTCGCATTTTCCGGACAAGCGCATCTTACATCATCCGCGCGCGACTGTAATACCCAAGTGCCGATACCCTTTAAGATTCGATTGGCGAGAAAGCCGAATGGGTATATCGATTTCGCAACCGCGAAAAGATGGGTTATTTACGCGGGCGCTGATATTTCCACGGAAATGCAGTCTACTTCGGGCGGCGGGGCGGGAGGGGGGGGACGATTCGAGAGCGATGAAGATAGAATCCGATCGAACAGAAAGCGCGGATCCGTAGCTGTAGCTTGTTGCTAAGGAGAGCAGGAGGAAGCGGTGTCGCCGCCCGTTCGGTAGTGGAGGACACGACGTCTGTGCGGCTCGGGGTGGCGCGAAAGGGGGTGGCTGACGGCAGGGGGTGAACTGCGTTCTCTGAGGCTCGCTCTCAGTTGGTTCAGTGGGACATATCGATCCAGCGAGCGGGGTGAACCCCGTGGTGCAAGGAGGGGTGGCCGGGAGGAAGGGTCGACTAACCCAACCATCCAAACCACCCAGCCGACGAACCATCCAGAGCAAGCATGCGTGGTTTCCCCTTCCCCGCTGGTTCCACCCCCCGCTGTCTCTTTACCGCCAACATGCCGTTCACCCCCTGGTACCCTCGAGAAGGGAGAGAGGCAGGGGAGGGTACGGAGGGAGAGAGAGCTGGTCGAGCCTCCCCTTTGTACCAGCGGCTATATCCTGGACAAAGAGCTATCGCGCTCTTCGGCGAGAGGAAGATGGAGGATAAGCTCCGTGAACAAAGGAACCGCACTTTTTTGTCCGTTTCAATTAAATCCTCATCGATATACTCTTGGCGGCGGAAGTGTTTTCGCGATACGGTCGCGCGTACGGGAGGCACCGTTTGTTCGAGGACAACCGTATCTCACGAGTTCGCCGAATTCGATCCGAAATTCTCGTCTCGCGTCATCGCGACCCGCATATTAAACCGCGAGCGTATCGTCCTTACGAATTGGCGACGCTTCTCCGCAACGGCGTTTCTGAATTAATAGCGCGGCGCGGTGTGGCACTCGCGTGCGAGAAACGTTGAACGATCTCGTCGTAAATCTAACCGTTCATCGCTTCGTTGAAGAAACGAAACTCCGAATTGAATACATCCGCATATAACATGAGCGCAAATGCATGTGACATAGTAACAAAACGGTAAATGATGCGTCGATCACGAAGTTTATTTCTCTGGCGAGAATGGCCCGAGAGAAAGAGAGATAGATAGAGAACGAGCACCCAGACACGGATGGTATCGATTTTGCGAGTTGCTACGTAAGATATCAAGGTTTCGCGGCGCGACGCAGCGCGTATCTCGACGTGGGGTTTCCCCTTTAGCGAGGAGATCAGCGAGACCGCCACGGTGTCTTGGCGCGCGCGACGGCTCTTCCTCGTCTCTGTGATTTATAGCAACCTCCGTGATCACGATAGTTACGGCGGTAGTAGTAGTGATAGGTGGTGGGTCGGCAGTATTCGCGTTCGTGCCCGCTGCCGATGGAACGCATACACGGTGTCCCTGGATCGCCACATCTTCTCCCGAATATCTCTCGATATACTATCGAACATTCTTATCTTGTCGAAAAATCATGTGTAATATAATATAGAGTAATAATCAGATGTATTCGTATCTTTACTCGGCGTATCTTTACTGACACGGTGAATCTGTAATGTAAAATCCTTTGAGCCAATCTCATGCATACGCGATGAGGAAGTTATTCGTGTGGGCAGATTTGATTCTGAAAGTGTATCAAAGATTTAACAATGTAAGAAGTTGAAGTTTTTATGCAGGGAACTTATATCGAACTGGTATCTTTTCTCACTTGAATTAAAAAAATCTTGTCAAAGTAAATCCTAATTAAAAGTAAGGATAGGATAAAGCTTCATTATTTGCTTGTAATCTGAGCCATGAAAACTCATCCAGTTTTTCAATTGAACTTACAACTTGAAGATATTGGTGCATTTACATTTTGAAAGAATCTGCTTAGAATTAATGAAAGAATGTTATATTAAGAAGCGATCAAGGACACCCTATATAGAAAGTGCGAAGAAAAGTCGACTATGCACACGTCTTTGCTAACCACGATCCACCATCGCCGTCTCGTCGTAATTCTTAATAAAGCTTTATGACCCCCCCGTAGAGATGTAAATTACTTGTCGCCGCGACTCGATTAATAATAGCATAGCATAATGTTACCGCGGTCGTAAAGGGATCCGCGACCTTTGCCATGCGTTTCACATTTGCATTTATCGTGCGCGTGTCATAGCACGATCGATTGAAAAATAAAAAAAAATCCGTGCAAAAAGAACGAGGAGCGATGTGATATAAGTAAGCGAATGAAAATAATTGCTCTCTATGCTGGAAACTTCGGGCAACTTCGGAGAGTTATACAAATATGGAAATTAAATGCATATTTATAGACTATATATACATATATATATATATATATATATATATATATATATATATATACGATATGGAATATTCATGTATAATTTCTCCCTTTACAGAAAAATATTTATTTCCTACAATAAAATTCAGCGGAATATTTAGTAGCAAAATATCTTGTGATATAGTTTAGAGAACGTACTCGTTTTATTGTCGACTCAATCATATCTTTATTTCGCAGTACAATTGACGTCACTTCTACTGTATTAGTCATGAAATTTGCTGTTGTAGCTATAATCTGATACGGGACGACCTGCGAACACGCTCGTTACACTAGACGATAAATTAGCACGCGTGCATACGTATAATCGTAACGCAAATGAACGCGATTTATTATTCTTCATCTACATAATGCAATGGCATTATCAGAAAATATATGAAAATCGCGCTTATTTATTTTCTGTCCGCGGACTTATGACGTAAGTGCTTTATTGCAAGGACAAGAGAAACTGGCGACTTATTGTCGTTCCTTTCTCATGTCGCGAACAAATATAAACTTGAGCGATTATTTATATCAAGAAAATCCAGAAATAAAATTAATATGGAGCAGTTGTAAATGTACAGAAATAATAAATTTAAATATATAATAAATATATCAACTAACTTTCTGACGACAGAGAAAGAAATATAGGGAAGAAAGCGGATTCGATGCTGGATATATGTATACATATATGTACATATAGAAATGTATGCTCGATGCGTCACGGAGAATGTTTTACGAATTGGCAAAGAAACAGAGAAGAGCATACGAGCATGAAAGAGTTCCTATATACGCACGTAAGTTGTATATGTATAAAGTTGGGTTTTTCACCGGAAGTGAGAAATTTTACGACTCTCCACGTTGAGACGGTGGACATTTATAGTGACGTGACGTAATCTCGCAGCAATAAGAGCAAAAAGGTAATGCGTGCGGCATTACCGATGAGCAGAACTCGATCGAAACGACCTCTCTTTCTCTTTTTCCTCTTTCTTTCTTTTTTTTTTATTATCGAGAATTGTCTGAAGGATATTACGTTGCCTTTCAAGCTCGATAACGCTGCCTTTTACTACGGCCGCAGTTTATAGCGCGACTTTATAGAATGAGTTTCTTCGGCGTATCAAATTTTAATTAACTTGTTACGCGAATTCCCTTCTGTAAACACCTGCGAATTAACGGCCTCTAACTTTTTCGTAATATTCGCATGAAGAAACACTAAGACACATATATGTTTAATTTTTACTTTAAGGAACAACCATGAATAAATAATTAGACTGGAGTAGGAGGTTTATTGGCGTGACTTGCGAACGTGTTCTTGCGATGTGTCACGTTTGTATGTCACAATCGCGCGAGCAAATGCAAGTCTTAAAAAGACACCGTGAAAATTGGGACTTCGAAATATCTCGGGTCTCTTTAAATAACGCACTTCCCTCCTCGCGTGTCACTGGGTTACCGTGTTTTCTCCGTAAAACCCGCGGAAGAAAAAGTTTTCGTCGTGAATCTCCGCTCCATCCACTCCCTCTTCTCCTTCTCTCCCTTTTGCTCCCTCCTCGGGAACCCACCGTACGTTCTCCGGCCTACAGCAGGTTCACCCATCGTCCGTGTGGCGATGCAGAGATGGAGTATGAGGCGTCGAGGGGAGAAAAAGGAGATGGAGAGTGCACAAGGGGGGTTAAGAAACGCCGAGGAGAAATCGTAGGAGAACGAAGTCGTCGAACTAGAAGGAAGAATTATATCGCACCTAAATCATACACGACGCCGGCGCAAGGCCGTTTTATTTCACCGGTATGTTTTACGGGGTTGGGGGGGGGGGGGAGGATGAGAGCGCGGTGCAGCGAAGGGGTGAGATCTCCCTTTCGTCGCGGATACATCCTCTCTGCTCGCTCCTCTCTACTCTCTTTTGCCTTTTGTTCTCTCTCCGAAATCTAGCGAGAACGAGCACGCCTTTTCTCCCTCATGGCGAGTCAATACGAAAAATACAAGGAAAATCCATACCCGGGTCAGAGAGGAACGACGCCGCGCAGGTTTTTCCTTCCAACGTCAGAGCCGTCGCCGTTGCCATCGTCGTCGTCGTCGTCGTTGCCGCCGAAACGATCCTTTGATAAAGCAGCGATGCATGCAGATAGCTTGTTGAGAAGAAACGGGCTCAATAAAAACGGTAACAATGGCCCCGGTGCGAGGTACCGTGGGCGTGGGTTGAAAAAATGGGATAAAAGGGATCTCTTAAGGTGAAATCCAAGAAAAAGAGCTTGCGGAGAGGAAGATGTTCTCGTAAAAGCGCTGCAATTTCAATTTCTGCTAATTTAATTCAACGTTTACTTTTCTCATTATTTTATTTTTATTTTTATATCTGCCGTTTTATTTGAACTCACTCTCGACGGTTTGTATTTTACAATAGAGCTCGGGATAAAATTCCATTTATAAGTTCATATGTCGTGTGTATATTCTATATGCCAGTCTATTTGGTTCCAAAACCTTTCGCAAATATTCTCTATGCTCACGAAATTCTTAAACATTTGATATATAGGTTACACTAGGTTCCCCCTTTTAAACGCGCCATAATAAAGCCTCCTCCAAATTGTACGTTAGACTACGACGCGGCGTCATTTAATCATCTACTCTTGGAGAGGACGAGTCGAAAATGACTTCTCGTCCGTCTCACAAACCGCTCGTCATTCTTCCAGACACGGTACAATCTTCTCCCCATTCTTCTCCGTGGCACAAAGTAGCGCTGTTCCCAAGCAAGCCTAGATTTAACCGGGGTCCTCTCTTTGCCTTCTCTCCCTGCCCCTCGTGCGACTTCTCTTTCTTTTTTTTTTTTCTCGGAGATGCGCTGCTCGTAAAATTTTTAAAAGCATCCTTCGGCAACTTTGTCTCCTGCTGAACCGTTCCTTCCTCTGCCATCTCGCTTCTCTTTCTATTCTATTCCATCGCCCTGGGACGATGCGATCATCGACGGGGCCGACACCAGACGTCCGAGGAAAATCACGATAATCCCCCCCGGTCGTTTGTAAAATTTGGCGCGATCGTAAAACCGAGAGAGAGACGGTGGTTACGTGCAGGGGAGTAGAGACAGAAGGGAGATGTTATGAGTGCCTCGAAGGAGGGAGGATGATCCCTTTCCGAAACGCTCCCGCAGTGTCCCAGCACCGGTCGTAAAATCGTCCCAAACCGTAGGGACTTTGCCTTTCCTAAGAACGTATCCGGAGCGTTTCCGAGTATCGATCCTGAGCAGCAAGATCCAAGCCCGGCATTACAAACAGCCAGTTCCGAGCTAATTGTTAAGCTGAGCTTACTTAATGCAAATTGTTTGTACGATCGGGTCTTTTAACCGGCCGTAATCGAAAATTAACAAATACCTATCCGTTTTCAGGAATCTTTAATAAAGGGTTAGCCGTTTTTATTGACTTTTTTTATGAAGATTCGTTGTCGCTTTTGTTGTAAAAAGTTTATCCAATTAGTTAGCTGTAAGCATCCTTGAGATGCCGGGTTCTAATTCCACGAGATCGATCGAGGGAGAACGAAGTTGATCTCGCACAATCGCGAGGTGGATTTCTTTCCTTCGTCTCGGGCGGATCGTAACGTTTTTATGTTCTTTCGTGCCGTCGTTTCCGGTTTTCATTCTTTCGCCGACTAAAATCGACAGCGTATCCTTCTCTTCTTTCCATTTTTACATTCGTGAATTTTTATGTGTTCGCAAAATTTTGCATTACTTAAATCTCGTGCCGAGTAATGCAAACTCCGGAATTTATTTAAAATCGAGATGCAGAAATCGCGTAATCTATGGAAAATTCTTCTCATCGATTTATTCGCCGCGATTCGAGCGAATCTCGAGGATCGTTCCTGTCGTCCTTCGCACGGGACGCGGCGACGCGCGACGTAGCGGAGTCGACACCGTTTAAGCGAGTCCCTGTATCTTGAATTTTACGAGCGCCACAAAAACATCCCCGCATCCGTTCGGCCGCGAAAAAGCAGCCTCGTAAAATCAGGAACGGGTAGACAACTTTCGTCTTGGGTCCTTATATTCGCCATTTTCCGCGAAGAAATAGCGAAACTTTGGCGCTCGCCGAGTTCTCTATGGCTAGGTCGTTCGTTATTCCTCGGTGGCGAAGCTCCGAGCTTGCTGATCCGAAACTCGATTCAGTTATAAGAATAGTCTTAAGTTACGAGAATAATACGTTGTCATGCTACAAGTAATAAACGTATCTTTCAAAATCCAAAGACACGGGAATAATTTGATATCGTAGCATTTTTATTTGCAAAAAATCGTTTTACTACTTTCATTATTTGTTTTGCGAGATGAGCGTAATTGTTTGGCTTGCTCTAAATTGATATCGAAAAGTCGACTCGCTGTTTATTCTCACGAGAGCGAAAGGACTCTATCCGCGGAAAAAAATAAAACGTTCTGCCAGTTTACGAGCACCGTGTATTTCGTCTGAAAATAATTTGAGACTCGATTTACATGGGAAGAATGTAATCGTTCATTTTTATGCGGATCACCGCTGTGTTATAAGATAATTCGGATTCACATGACTACTCGCGCGCGCAACGCAACACGGAATTTTATGATTCCCTCATATTTTACGTACTTCGTATCCCACAAGGATACTCATTATGCACGGTTTAAACATTCTTTTAGAGTCATAATGTACCCGCACACCGGTTATTTTTTAACAAAATCAACGTTGTGTTAAAGATACGTTTGCGAGCATATTTTTAATTAAATTTTAAACTAATTAAGGTGAGAAATTCATTTATTATTTTCTCGAAACAACTGATTTTATCGAGATATGCAAATTTCGCTGAGGTCAAGAGGACGGGGCACGACTCCCGCGAATTCGGCAACCGAGTCCCGCGTGACAAGGTCGTAAAGTAGAAGAGCGAAGGTCACACTTATCCGCGAGAAAGAAATTCTGCATTCCTATGCGCACCGCGCTCGCAGATACGTGGTGCTGCGTGAGAAACCGACTCTTACGATCCGTGACTATTTCAAGAAGAACGATCCTTCTCTTTCTTTCTCTTGCCCTTTCACCATTCCTCCTCCCTGTGCAACGTCGGCAGGCGTGTATCGCATTCGCGATGCTGCTCCTCCGAGGCCGGAAAGCCACGACATCAAGCCGAGATTGATCCCCGAGCGCACACGTTCGTAACAAACAGAACGCGCCGACTTTGTAACGTTTTCATTTTCTTCTTGCCTTCGCGCATATCTGACAACTTGGGCGAACGGCCGGAAGTTACACTACAAGTTTATTATATGTATAATTATAATAATTATATGATGAAGAATATCGCGCTTCAGTATCTAACTTAGAGGATGAAGATATTAACATATCTATATTTTTATATTTTGAAGAATTTTTCACTAAAGCTATTAGAGAATTATATTATTGTATATACGGGAAGGAATATTATATGTATAAATTCAGCAGTAATTTTTTTTTGCATGTAACATCAATCACTTTTATTAAGGTATCTAGGAATACAGAAGAATAGGGAAAAGAAAATTATTCCATTGAAATTAACAATTTCAAGCATTTATTTATTTCACGTGAAACTGAGAGGTTCCACATATTTTTGTCGAGACTTTGATGGAAATGCGCGCTGTGTTGGGCAAAATGTCGCGGTATCGGGCGGTCCAATCGAGATACTTAATGAAATCTCGACGTTTCTCGTTAAAGAAACGAATAGTCTTTGAAGAACGTCGTCGTCGGGGCGACGACGATATTCGGGCTGACCTCGTTTCGTGACGGCGAAGACGTTAGACGGAGGGGAGACGTTTCTGCTCTCGCTCTCGCTCTTGTGCTATTTGTCCATCGAGCAGCAGCCGGCTATTTTCGGCGTTTTATTCGGGCACCCGGTTTCTATCGCCCTTGTGTAATTCGCCTGGAGCAATGAAACACACGCGAGCGTCGTCTCGGCCACTCGAGAGAAATCAATTTTCACTTCGACCATTTAATATCCGTATCGTCGCGCGCTTGCAAAAATCTCCGTGGAAACTCGCGCGGAGACGAATCCGCGACAGAGATATATAAGAGATAAGAGCGTGAATAAAGACAACAGAGGGAAGAGGGGAAGGGCAATTTCAGTGTGTACTTTGCATTATTCGCCGAGTCGCTCGTTAAAATGGTGGCGCCGCCGCGGGGAAAATTGACTTTGAGAAAGCAACCTCGCTCTTTCCCGGGATAGAAACATCCTCCGCAAGAATATTACCCCTGATTAAAATAATGGCACGGGACATCTGGCCTCTTCCTCGGTGAATTAATTTCACATAACGTCCCGATTGCGTCTCTTTAACGCGATATCCTGCTTCGCTGTTATTCGTTAATTTTAATTTTAACATTTTGATATCGTTTGATTATCATTTAAACGATCGCGCGCGTCACAGGAGCGCATTTTATGTTGCCGTAACGAAATCGCTGCGATGTCTACGATGTCTACGATGTGTTCGATTCAAAGTTGGCAAAGAACCGCGCGGAAGAATATAAATTTTTCCACGGGTTCTCTATCGATTACCCGCGACTGCAACGGCGCCTCCTTTGTCCCGGAGACAAGGATGCTGTGCCTTCAGCTTTAAGAAGTTCTCAAAGGAACAAAGGTTAGTGTTTGGCGCACAAAATTCGACCACGTGCCGAAGCCTCTTGGGGGAATACATCCTCCCTAGAACGGCGGTGGTGCCGGTGGTTGTGACGATAGTGGTGGTTGAACTCTCTCGCACGTTTCCCTTTTCCTTTGTTCAGGAAGTTACGCTATCGTTTCTCGCCGTTGTCGTCGACCGCACCGGGGTCGTTAATCGAGTGTGGATGACGTACCGATTGCATCTTCAAGTAAGACGTGACGTTTTCCCAACACAGGATCATATTTTTCTCTTTTTTCTTTCTCTTCAATCAGCCCTTCGTGAAAGGGATGACGTGTTCGGCGGGCGTTTCAGGTGTACCGACTCGCGCTGGTAAAATGTAGTGGAATCGTGGCGCCTTGGCGGATTTGGGTCAGGCGCGACTGATAAGAAAGGATTAGATGTCAAATAAGTACGACTTGCCATGATTCATCGCTGTCAATGAGTCATTTTGTATCACGAAGAACCTGTCTTATGACTAATTCCAAATGCCGTAAGTGAATCGCAGAGGCGCGTATTACCGATCTAACTAGCACGGACGAGTCTTATGTATCTTTGAAGGCTTCCACAAACGCTGGAAACAATGGAGTTTAAAAGTCGATGTAAAAATAATAACTAGAGTAAGAGGAGGATAAATTTTTCGTCAGCAGTTGATTCTTTGTTCTTTTCTCGAAACTCTAATTAAAAATGCTCTCCTTCTATTATCTTCGTATATGTACATTAGGTACGTTATGTAAGATTCTTTCATGCCAGATTCGAGAAATTTTTACTAATCTCAGCTATCTGAGGAGTTTTAGAGAAGAGTTCCGTCGTCTTTCCAAGAAAATCTCATCGAAACGAAGTAATTTCGAAGTAAGGAGAAACGCCGGAAAAAGCGAAGGAATATATAGGCAAAAACGGGGGAAGAAATATCCGTGGCAGGATGCGAGTCCTTTGTGTGGCACTGTGGCGCACGCGGCCTTCCGTCCTTTTTGTCCTAGAGGCACGCTTCTCCCAGCCAATCGATAGAACGCGAACGCCTTGTTTTAATGCGAATCCCCATCGCCCGGTCTCCACCCTTCGCTGTGTTCCCACCGCTGCCACACAATCCCCCCGTTCCCCATTACTTCGCTCTTATATGTATCGCGATGGAGATATTGGCGGATATTTGGACAGCGGCTACCGCTGACGCCTTTTGAAAAATCGATGTTTCATCAATCAAGCGATATGTTACTCGCGCGCGCCTCCGCCCGCGCCGGGGCGATTTTTCCAACTCGGCATTTCGCACGCTCGATCGATCCCTGGACGACCGGAAACCGGCGACCGATCGCGCTAACGACTTCGGCAATCAATACCACAATGGCGAAGAGATAAGAGTGGCACAGGATTACCATATTTGACAGAAAAAAGGATGAGGGTACATATTTCATTTAAATTTTTTTTATCGAGAATTGACTGGTTTCATATTAGAAAAACGACATTTCGTTATCAATTCATTTTCTCTTTAGTCGTCAAAACGGATATTATAGAAAATAGAAAACTCCTCCGGAAAAAACTGGGAAATTCAGAGAAAAGAGGAAAATGGAGAAAAGACTTTTCTAATAAAATCGAGTGAGAGAAAAATGAAGGCTAATGAGACCCAGCGGCAAGATTTTCCTTTTTCAAATTCAGAGAATTTTATACGAGAACCGTAATAAACAACCGAACATCGTACGCACTTTTTAGTTACATCTCCAACGATTCGCACTGTTCGCGCTCTCCGCTTTAAAGCTTGCGTTCGCATAAATCTTATATTCGCTCTATCCCTCTTTCTGTTTCTCTCTTTGTCTCTCTTTAAAGTTCCCTTTGTTCTGCGTGTTTAGCATTGATCGCTCGGAGCCACCTCCGCTCCCGCTGGCTCCTGCTCGCGTTCTGCCAAAATTCTGGCAAACATTTGACCTTCGTCTGAATACTCTCCGAAAACGTAATGGATGCTCTTTTCCTCTCTCTCTCTGTCTCTCTCTTCCTTTCTCTCGAAATAATTTTCGCGAGCTGTCCGAATCCGTAATCTCAATCCGCCAACCACATTCGTGCGGGCGCAGATGCGAAAGTGCGCGAGTGTCCCCTTCGTGAGAGCGACTTGTCGGAGGCAACAAACCTCGATTACGTACATACGTAAACCGGAGAGTAGAAACGGTCCGCGGTTCTCCTAGGTTTGCTTCTTTGTTTCCATTGCGTCCTGGATACGATCGATACGCGAACGCTCGCTCGTGCTCACGGCTCACGCGACACCTTGTCTCCGATTTCTTAATGGAAGTCCTTTTCCGTACAACGGCATCGCGACTCCCCGTTGACGCTATCGCGTCGATGTTCTCATGACGTGTATCATATGTAAGCGTGTAAATATTCGCGCGGGGGCAAAGGGCATTTGGAACGAATGCCAGTTCTCGCTCTTGGCCGCCGTGGCCTCGTCGTCATGTGAAACAATAACGACGTATCATCGAGTAACGGAATTGAAGAGGCCGCAGGAAAGGAGGCTATAATGCGATATGATGTGTGAAGCAACCTGTCTGTACAACTTGTCAGCGTTACGCATCGCTTGACCCGAGGCCAAGAGTTGACTTTGACTTCTCGGATATTCGGATGAATGCGAGATATACCTGACTGATCATTGGAACACGGCCAAAGAGATTCATAGAAAGCAAAGAGATACTTTGCGGTATTAAAACACTTTTTTAGAGGAAAAAAGAAAAAAGAAGAAAGCCAATGCGAGCCGTATCGCAAACATTGATACGTAAATTATTTGAACTTTAATTTAATGAACACATTAATTTTCTTTCTCTCTGATTAAAAATTAAAACGAACCTTAATTTTTACAGAAATTATTTCTATATAATAATTTCTAAGGTGAGAAATTGTTGAGAAACTAAAAAAATATGTTGAATATATCCTTCACTTTGACTAATATCGATTAAAATACTTTGTGTTATTGCCAACTTCGTTCTTGCATAGTCGTAAGAATTTTTTGACGACTGAATCAATACATCGAGACTAAAACGATCAATGCCGTTCTACAGGTCGCAAATAGAAGGACGAACATCCTTTGTTCGTTGCGTGATCGTGTAGTCACACTATTTCTTATCCTACGAGCGCTATTGATTATTCCAGTTCCAAGGTATCGACGTTTTCCGTTCTAGAAAAGTAACCGATAAGTAAATGCAGATTACACATATCGATGAATGAATTCGAGACGTCGTAATGTCGCGTATTAGATTCGCGCACTGATCGCAAACAGGACGATCTGGGTCATCGCTTTCACCCCGGGGGTCATTATTTTCCGGTAATGTCGCCTCGAATTCCAGATGAGTTTGGCCTTTTACCGAGCGTCGCGGTAAAAGCGCCATTTAAGAGGCGCGTAATAAAATGTGCATTAACGTCCCGCGGCCTTGGCACGTAGCCGCGCGGAGGTTAACGCGCGGCGCGCATTCTGCGTTCTTCCCTCCATTCTCCCTTATTTCACCTCCTCCTGCCTGTGTCTCTGCCCTTCCACCTTTGCCGAGAGACAGTGGCAATTTAGAATTTCATAACGAGAGAAAAAGGATTTAAAAAGCGTTTAATGCCCGTCGCCTTGCGCGGCTGACTTGCCCGCAAAAAAAGGGAAGGAAGAGGAGAGGAGGAAGAAAAAAAAACCCGAAACGAAGATAGGAAGAACGACTATTATCGCTTTCGGAGACAATGAGAGCGGAGTAATGGAGGAAAAGAAGTGCTTCAGCGCCGCGCGTTCCTTGACATAATTCTACGATCAAGATATCGGTAACGATACGGTAATTGCTCAGCGCGCGGTGTTACCTTGTCCCTCCTCTCCGCTAATTTCGCGATCGCAGCCGGAAGATATTAAATGCTGCGAAGCAATTTCTTGTAATGCCGAGTAAACGCACACGATCGGCGATCGATCCTTAATTTATTTAGTTACGCCAGTCACTGTCTGTAGAAAGGTGTGATAATTGAATGCGTTGCATAAATTAATGTTTCGATCGCTCGATACGGCGTGATATAATACCTAACGTTGTCGTGACGTAACCACATCATAGCTGCGCAACAACCACGTAGCATTTGTGATGTTTAATGTTATAAACGTTTATTATGATATTTGAATATCTATATAGATTTAAACACACATGGTAAGATAAATCTTTCTTTATTTCAACGGTTGTGATATTATACTTGGAATTAGTAGCGTGAGAGTTCCTTTTGTGAGGAAAATAAAAATGCTTATTCGAGTATGTCGTCGATAAATTGATTACTGACGAGATAATCTTGCAGTGAGTGCTCTCTCAAGTACTTCTTACCCCTGATCTTAATGGGATAAAAAATCTTATTGTTGCAGCTTGGCTTATGTCTTCTATCATAATGATATTTTATCGCTTTATCACTGAAGAGACGTGTGCATTCGCAAGCAAGGCGGTTTTAATTCTTCTGATCAATCCTTTGTGGATATTCAATTGATAAGCTCAATTAAATTATTTTTAAAGTTCGATAATAACTCGCGTAAATAATAATTGAAATTATTTATGAAAAAATGATTACGCCGATGTCATTTTTATTAAATCCAATAAACAGAAAACTTTCGTATGTTATTTAGTATTTTTTTAAATAAAAAATAAATTATAAAGAAAGAGAGAGAACTTTATATAAAAATTAAAATTTTTCAAAAATACAAATTTTCGATTTTCTGTAATTGTCTCCAGATCACATTATGATTTTAAGTTTATCTCCGTAGTTTCATTGAATTTAGGGTGTAAAATGCTATCATGCGACGCGAGTAGCGTGACGGTGAAGGGTTAAGCGGTTGCGGCGACCAAAGAAACTCCTCGGGCGCGGATCCGAACGTACGCTTCCGGTTGCTCCTTTCCGGTCTTTCTGGTAGTCGCGTAGGAGTGGAATTACCCTGCTCGCACACGAGGCTGGCATGATGCCTCACCCTAACGCGATTAACGCCAATTTACGCTACGTGCTCACGGATAAAGCTAGAGAGCGAATGACGAAGCGGGAGGAAAAGAGGAGGAAAAAGAACAAGAGAAAAGGAGAGACATTTTCACTTTCTCCTTCGTCTTCTTTTTGTCCTTTTTCTTCTGCCATTTCTGTTCCGTCAAACAATACGAAGCATTTTTCAAATTCTTTAAATGTTTATCGGATTTCTCTATAGTTCCGAATATTCCAGGCATTCAAGTATCCCCTCGTATTCAATTCTGTTTGAATTATTCGGGCGATATGATCGTTCGAATATTTCCAACCCTAACTGTCCGGTGAGGGCGAACAGGGAAGAGTCAACGGCTGTTGCATCTCGCACGTTGAACGAACGATCAACTGGCCCTGGCGAAGAAACTGTGTTACTGCACCCTCTCTCAGCCCCCTCCCCCCGCCGATCTCCAGTTGTCGCTACCTCTCGCCGCTTTCCAAGGCGCCGTCGTGAATATTCATGAACCGTGCACGCCTGTCGCCGTAGTCATCCTCCCGGTCGTCACGAGACGTCCCGTCGCACGGAAATTCGTAAGGAAACTTCCGGGACGGCCGCAGAGCGCGGGGTACGAGGGGATGGAATTTCTATCGAGTTTTCGAAACGAGGGTGGGCTCGCGAGAGCGAAAACTTTTTGGCAGGGATTGAAACTCATGTTAATCCCGATGACGCGCCAGCGAAAATGTGCCTCGTGCCTCGTGCCCAATCGTCGCCCATGAATCGTGAAACGAACGCGAAGATTATTTTACGCGGGGGGAAAAGTGAATCTCTCGTGCCACAGTGTGAATTAGTCTCATTGCCATGCGAGCCGTGAATGGACGGATTATGTTTTTTTTTCTTTTCGCGCACATCTGCCATCGAATCTTCGGTTTCAATCCCTGCGCCCGCTGTTTAGACGGCTCTGCGAGAGGTCCGGCTTACGTCGCCTGCCTTGCGAAACACGAGTTTAGAGCCTTTTTGCGTGGCGACATTCTCTAGTCGCAGTACGAAGAAGGGTACTTGAAGGCAAGTCCAGCTGTTGTTTCGTCAGCGATTGCGTCAGCGCGCTTGGGAGCGCAAGAGCCTCTTGAAGAGTGCATTGAATTTCGTGTCCCTTTGCGAGAACCGGCCTGGAACGGCAACGAAATATCTGGTATAAGAATGCGTGTATGAACGGCCCTCAACGTCGGTCGTCTTCAAATATTCATGCATTGCTAAGATGGACAATACTTGTTTTTAGCTTCTAATACGTGTCTACATATGATTTGTCAAAACTGCTTGTTTTAAACTTTCGAGATATTTAAATCAATTAGCTGGATGTTCATTACAAGAATTTATTGTATACAAAGTATCACACATGTAATCAAGATAAATATTGTGCAGACGTGACGATGGCAGTTTCGAAATTATAAATTAGAACGTACGAGATAGCTGCGAGCCCGTAATATTCCTTACTCGTGGTCCGCAATTATCGGTAAACTATTACGCGCGATATGCACACGCGTGTCACATATTACACGCGGAGGCGGAAAACGTGTTCGTGCAAGATGGCGCTTTCGCGTTAAACCGAGACACCTCGCTCGTCGAATCGATCCTGACAACACCTGCACACAATCTCTAGACACCGAAATTAGTCATCCCGCTTTTAAAGGCCGAAAGCGTGTCGGGGCTTGAGAAAGCTCGTAATCCTTGCGTCACTCGCGGCGTATCCGATATCGAGCCACCTTGTAAAACGAGACGCCCGTAAATTTAACGTTAGAACGCTCTGACTCTGAGGCTTGCCTCATGTGCAATCTCAGTTTGCAACTGTAAACGCCCGTCGTTCTTTCGCGAGCGCGGTTAGATCAAGAAAATCAATCTCTCCAATCCTCTACGCCGCTCAAACTTCAAAATCTGTTTAAAGGCGGATTCATTCGTATATTTTCTTACGTTGCTTATTTTATCTCAGATAAATTTATTTTTTACAATTATATATATAATTATCTTATGTGATTTTATTTCATATGACAAATTTTTCTCCATCAATTTACTTATATACGAAATGTGCTCGGTACATTTCCGGTATTTTGCGAGTTGCGACGTGAGAGGATTCTCCGTGGAATCTCGTGGACGCGAATTCCGGATCTAGATGACTCCGGACTCACGCAGGAATTTCATCATTGACGGTCGGTCGGTCATTCGCTGCGGTTTAGAGGCGGTGCATTCCCGCGTTTACGGTGCTTCACGAAACCCCTCACGGTTTGCGTCCCACGGAAAAAGGAACCACCGTTGCCGTTCTTTCGGACGGATCGCGTGCCCGCGTTCCATTCCGTGCCGTTTTGTTCCCGGGGAGACAGTAGGTTTGTTCGCGTCGCACGCCCCACCATGCTCCTACTCACTCCAACGCACTCCAAAAACTCATCTGCTCCAATCGCCACCCTTTATCCGTGATCCAAGTGTCTCTGGTGTATATTGGAGTATGCGACGCGAACAAACCTAGAGTAACGACGCATCGCGACGATGAAATTTTTCCGTGCGCACGGTGCCGCTGCTGCAGTTTAAACGATAAAGTCGCGGTTTCGCGGAAGCGCGCTTCGTGGAAACGCATTTCCTGGAAGTTCGTCTGCTCCGAGTGACAAGGCGATTGCACCTGCCATCGCGTCGCGTTGCGCAATCGCGATATGCATGCTTCTAACACATAATATGCCTTCGTTCTCGCGCATGGTCGTGGCGAGCGTTTGGAAAAGCGATGCTCGGAAACGTGCGTTTATTCACACCGTTTTTTTACAGCGTCGTCGAAAAACAACGATCGTTCTTCTTTCAGCATAATGGTTGTTCCAAAAAAAGAGTATAATAAGCACGAATTCGCAACTTCACAGTTTTCAAACCGGAAACTTTGATGACAGTGACAATAATTACACCTCGTAGATGAAAAAAAAACCTCTCTTTGATTCTAAATTTTCTTAGAATCTCTCGCAACAACGCACGTGCCGTTTTGCGGTGCAATCAGGACGGGGCGTCACTGGGTCGTTCTTTCGAAACTCGTTCTCGCTCGACCTTGGCGCGCTCAGCTGTCCCGCGGCGATCTCGCGCGAGAACTAGGCTCGAGAGCGTAATAGGAAGAGAAGCGTTTTGGTAGATGACGAGGGGTCGAGGGAGATGAGCGAGGAGGGGAAAAAATGTCGACCCAGTTAGGAGGTAGTGTAGAATGCAAGCTTTCGTACAATGCAGGCAACCGATGCCCGATCTGTCCCCTTTAAGGGTCCGGACCGGTGGGACCAGCGGTCGACCCCTTCCCCGTCGTAAAATTACAATCCTTTCGCCTTCAGAGAGAGAGAGAGACAGGGGGAGGGGTGTAGCTGACCGCTCTCCGCGTGAACAATGGGGGGATTTATAGAACGCACCCCGTGTTCGCGCGCTACAGACCCACATGTGTGTGTGCGCACCACCCATAGAAACTACTTACTGTACCCGTGCCCGGGGAATAGGTTCCCCGCGTTCGTAATAATCACCCTAACCCTCCTCTCCTGGGCTCCGCGATTGTTCGCGCTACGAAGCTCGCACTTGTGGGCTATTCTTAACAAACAGTCGTCAAAGTTAACCGAGATTCGACCAATTGGTGTGTACTTTCCGCAAATCTTCTTTCGGGGAACGATATCGATGGATGTTTATCTTCATTGGAGAGGGAGGGGCGATGTGATATAGATAGAATATAATGTAACTAGGAATATCGAGAGGAAAAGTATCACCGTAGGGGTTTCTTTGAGACTTTACTTGATAACATATTATAACTTGTTAGGTCCAATTTGAATTTGAAATATAATTGTCTTAATGCAGTTCTTTTAATTGTAACAATGTCATTTTTAAAAATTTAATGGATAAGATATGAGCATGTGCAGACCACCGATATAGATATAAGTTTACTGGCGCTAACATCGGGAACCTTTATATTATTTATTATAGTCATATAATACTCAGCTTTTACAAAATGAAACGATATTCAGCATGAAAAAGCACCACGGTTGGTTAAACCATGTTTATTTGGCGCATCCGTGCAATAAAATACAATAATTCTACTAGAGAGTGATTTCTCGACGTATTTTTACAGCCATTGTCGAAGTGTCATAAAACATTGCACGGCGCGACTTGATACGAGTTACTCACTTGAATTACGACTCTCTTTCTCTTCTTTTTTTTTTTACGAGGTCCTCTTGTAAAATCTACCGTTCGCGTCTATATCACTGTCGGCACTTCGATTATTTGTGAGCCAATCGTGAGCCGGGCGCGTCTCTGTATTTTCGCGTCGCGATTAATTGAATCGGCATCCTCGCAATCTCAACGAAACTCGACTCGATATTAATTTCCAGCGCGGCCTCCGCTGTACGCGCCCCGCGTTTGTTCGCGCAGTTTCAATTTACGACCAGACAGCGCCGCACGACACCGGAAGAACATTGTCGCCCCTCGATGCCGAAAGTTTGCCGGTTCGCAGACACGAGTCGCCGCGGCGATCTTTATCGCAAAACTTTGTTCTCCTCTTTCAGCTTTGTTCTTCTTTCCGCGCGGCGCGCAGCGGGAAGCCTTCTAATTCACATAGAATCATCGTCTCTCTCATTGTCAGCGCGCGGTAGCGGCATTTACGAACCTTGACTCCTTCCTCGCGGCTCTCTCTCCCACTCTCGTCCATTTGTGTTAATATTATCGTACGATGTTTCGAAGCTCCGCCATTGGTTTCGGGGGGAAAAAAAATATTGCGAGAAAAGTTAAAAATCACGATTTAATAATTTTCTTAACAAATGACCCCGCGCTCGTGTTCCTCGCGAATGCATGTCACGAATACGTGCGTCATCGTGATCATGCAATTATTTCACATGCACATCAATCTATCTTGTTAATGAAATATATCGAGAAAATTACTAAAGAGTCTAAAGACTGATAATTAATATCGATAAGAAGGACGTAAAGACTGACGCAAGTCAAACGAGAAGATGCTCATCAATTTCTCGCTTCGAATCGCTGATAACGAGGAAATCCAGAAGTGCGAAATCGCACGATACGTTGCAATGGATTACTCCAGCGTGTCGGTCAGCGATATGCATCGAATTGCGGATCGGATAAAAAGGTGGTATCGCAGTTATCGCGATAATGAGGCCAGCTAAGTTAAATCCTCGCAACATCGACGGAAGATCGAGGCTAACGATCGATCGCGACGATCTAGTCTCGAGCGAGATTTTCAATTAGTCGAACCGGTATTTTAAACAAAATAAAAAAAATTACGCTATATACTGAAAATATAACAAATAATTCACAGACTATGTAATAGATTAAATAGATTTTAATAGATGAAAATACTGAAAATGTTTTTTCCTTTTCATGACGTACTGTGTGTACAATAAAACGAACGTTAATTGTATAATAGTCGTCAGTTGCACGAATTGAGAATTCCAGCTTCTTCTAATCCAGTTAAAAATATAGAAAAAACTGGAGTTAATTTTTTTGCTCCATTTTCCTCGATTACAATGACGAAGAATTAAGGCTCGTTCTTTTCTTTGTTTCTCGTCGAGCGATTGAGCTATCGCGAATATTTTCCGTCTCACCGCGGTAAAAATAAATTCTGACTAATGAGAGAGATCCGTTCTACGTGCCGCGTTGCACGCCGATAAATTCTGTCAATCAGCGGGATGACGAAACCGCAGGAGAGAGAGAAGCGATACCGGATATGCCGCGACGTTGCACCGGCGCGACGCGACGCGGGAAAGGCTCGCCGCTTCCTGCTTCGGTTTCCACCGTCGGCGTCGTCGCCCGGTGCGCGCATAATTTTCACGCGGCTCGCGTCTTCCTCCCACCAGTCCCCGCCTTTGTTCTTTTGTGACCGCCGAGGCCGCGCCGGCCGTCGCCGTCCTACCGTGGCCGATATGCGGTCGCGATTAGGAAAACACATATAGTCGCGCGCGCCGCTCCGCGGTCGGTGCAACGCGCGCACCGATCGCACACTCGCGCGCGCGAGAGTCGCGGGTCGCGAGCCGGGAAGGCCTCGCGTCCACGTCATCGAGCCGACAGTAGCTCCGTTTTACGGAGCCATTCGACTCCGTTGCACTCGATGAGGCTCGGGTTCGACGCGATTCGCTATTTCGCTCGCGAGGGATATTGCATATTGCATTGCAGCGAGAAAGCGGCTGCTGCTGCAGCGGCAGGGCTCTCGTGACGCTTCCGGTCGGGCCCGGAGAGTAAGATAGAGCGCAGAGCGGCGCGAGAGTACAGAGAGCCAGAGAGCCCGGAGAGGAGAGGACGCGCGCGGTGCACACCGGCGCGGCGCGAGAGTGTTGCGCGCGGGTGACGAGGAGAGAGAGAGAGAGAGTCTCACGTACGAGAGAGGGAGGAAACGACACGGATAGGACGACGATAGAGAGGCAAGGGCGCCGCGCCGGGGACGGTTGGACGAGAGAGGACCGAGCGGATAAGGGGGACCGGCGCGGGCGGGAAGAGGATGCGGCGCGCAGCGCAGCCAGCTGACTCGGGAAAGTTCGTGGACGACCGTCATCGAACCGAAGGAATGGAGGATAGCAGCACCGGCGCACGGCCGATGCAGTCGGCTGCCACCGGGGAGCCAGCTGACTGGCCGGCTCTCGGGCGTTTCCGCCGCGTTTCGGCCGCCGTCGGATCTTTGTCCGCCGTTGTGCACGAGGGTACCGGCGAGCGACCAGCCGCTGTCAGTTGGCGCTGTGACACCGGAGGGAAGTAACGGTGCCGTTCCGAGGAACGACCCAGCACCGGAGAGAGAGAGAGCGAGAGAGAGAGAGAGAGGAACAGGATTAGGAAGAAGGAAGTGCGAAGAGGAGGCGGAGAGAGACACGGGCAGGGAAAGAGAAAGAGGAAAGAGGAGACGATAGGCGGAAAAAGGGAAAAGAGAGTGGAAAAGAGAACAAGAAAAAGAGAACGAGAGAGAGGGAGAGAGAAAGAGAGATGATCAAGAGTGCACAACCGAGGAATTAACGATTGGCGGAAGGAACATCGTTCAGGAACACACAGGCTCTTCACCCGAACATTGAACACGACACCCACTCTCTCTGCTCGACGAGTAACACCTCGCCGTCGTGATCGCCGGTATCGAGGAATTTCGCCGGTGCCGTTTTCATACATTAGGTTAGGTCGAGGGAAGCCCAGGTATATCCATCGAGGCGGAGCTCGACGCCCATCGCCGCCGCCGCCGCCGCCGCCGCCGCCGCCGGTCCCGACAAACGCAGCCGGAACGGAGTCGCGAATTGCGGAAGCACAACGAGAACGCGAACGGGGAACAAATGGCAGGTGGGAGCGAACGTCGAGAGTAAGATAATGACGACTGTGATATAACAACGGGGGAGAAGCGCCGCGCCGTCGTGCTTGCGTTTTTCCGGGGGTGCATTTCGCGGGCGCGTATATATGCGTGCCGATATATTCGCTCGTGCGAATCGACGTGACGTCCCGAGGGGCAGTCGAGGAAGGGCAGTCCGTCAGCGGGAGGAAAGCCTGTGCGGAAAAGCGGAAGGCGGTCCACTGCACGCTCGCCGGTCGAAGAAGCGCCGGGGGATCACGAGGACGGCTGCGATTCCGTTCGGTAAGTCGTCAAGATTCAGAATCATTTTCATCCTCGCGACAATCAATTCAGCGAAAATCGCCTACACATGGGGGGGCCTCCGACGCGTGAGAGAGAGAGGAAGAGAGTGCGAGGACGATCGATGGCCGACGAGTGCACTCGCGAAAATGATGTTGCACCTAACTGGCGGAATGGCCTTTGCCGATTACGCGAGCCAATTTTTCTCCCACGTCGATGACGAATTGCAATTGTCTCCGTAAAATTGTTACGTTTCGCGAGAATTACGCTATCGCGTCAGATCGGCGAAACACTCGGTCGGAAATTGGAAAACCGGAGTCGGTGGGATTCGAAAAAGATGATCGAAAATCCGGAGTATTTCAGGAGCTAAGAGGATAGATTTGGAAAAGAAATCGCGGAGATTTCTGCCTGGTTAAAAATACGTGAACGTAAACGTACGGTCGGAAGGAGAAAATTTAATCAGACGCGTAAGGCAATAGGCACGGGATAATGTTCGTTCGCGTATCACGAAAAGGAAAGCGCGAAAAATTTGAAAGCGTGAAAACTGCCGTCGGGCACTCGCGCGGCGTTTTGCACTCTCTGCAATTTGCATCGAAATTAGCTTCGCGAAGTCGACTTTCGTCGATCGGCTTATTAAGCAATCATACGTCTCGATACTTCTTTTTATCTATATATACGTATATATACGCATCGCGCACGAACAATCTGTCATTAAGGTGATCCTAAAGCTGTCTGTAATACCTACACTCGTTTTTAACAATATTTGCTTCGTATAAAAATTCTACAACTTGATGTTACAAAATGAGGGTGCAGGTCCATTCAGTAGACAGACCAAACGAAAAAGTTAAACGAAAAGCACGATAATGTACGTACATTATCGTACTTTTCGTTTAACTTTTTTGTTTGGAGTCTCAGCCTAATTCTACAAACGGTACGATATTCCTTGATGTCTACTGAATGGACCTGCACCCTCATTTTGTAACATCAAGTTGTAGAATTTTTATACGAAGCAAATATTGTTAGAAACGAGTGTAGGTATTACAGACAGCTTTAGGATCACCTTAAGCGATATAGGCGAGCGTCCGTCTGATCGTGCTATAATGTGCGATTATCGGATTACTCATCCAGCGAATTCTCTAGAAAACCGATCCTGTCGCTTATGCCACGACTTAATGCCGCTCGCAACATTAACGCTTATTGTTAGATGCGTTTTTGACGATGCGAAAATGAGAATCGGACCGCCGCGTTTAGCGTAGCGGCGGGAGAGTACGCCGGGAATCTTTTGTCTTGGAGCTCTTTACGTGTCTTATTGTTAGCATTTCCGTGAGAGAGAAATCTAATGTGGCATATAAATATCGTGCCGCGCGCAGCGTCGCGTGATGGATCATCGTGCAGCAACGTTCCTAAATTTTAATGGTCTCGAACGCGATGCCTTGTTTAACCCATTTAGAGGGAATTAGTCCTCGTAGCCGGCTGCACGACCCTGCCGTCGTCAATCGGCTACGCGCTAGTTAGACCGTCGTTGCTATCGTACGGATAGTTACAATATGGGCCAGTGATATTCCACGTAAAAAAGAAAAAGTTCCCTTCGCTTCTTGTATCTCGAATATAACACACTCCGATGCATTTTAATGCGATTTACGTAACCCTCTTACCGCACACGCGGCTTTATGGGTATCGACTTATCGCTGAAGTTCCATTTTATCCGGCACTCACGACGGCACAAAGACTCCCCCCCCCCAGCCCAGTTTTAAGTTGCGTTATGCATAATTTCCCGGTTAGGTGGAAATTGGATTGCGCAACGGAGAATTAATGGCGAGACTGAGATTCGTTGACCCGCGCTCCGCTCCGCTCGCGATAGGTATACATATCTAATATGTATCGGTTATCTCTACCTACCTACACCGGCGGTAGCAGTTGTTCCGCTTGCGCTCTCAGATTAAAGGATTTGAGGGACCGTTCTATTATACGCACGCGAGGAGGCGCGGTCGCGAGGCACACATTCGCCGCGACCAGTTTCCCCGGGTGCACCGTCTCGGGGGGGCCGACGAGCAGCCGATGAGAGACGTTCGATAGCGGTGTCTGAGCCGGCGAACGTGTATAACAAGCTCGACGCACGTGCGTTCGCATCTTCCACGTCACGTTTCGCGGATCACGCGAGCGATCGTTCGACTTACGTTGCACGAAGCAGACGACACGGGGATTCACGTCGCTCGGTGAACTTATCGTTTCTATTTATTCGTTCGGGTTCATTGCGCTCCGCCACTTGTTTCTATAAAAAAAAAATCTTCCAGAGACATGATCGAGCACGCGGCAAAGTAGGAGCTTATGATTTTATAAAACTGAGCCTGTCACAAGCGGTTAATATATGTACATACGATATATCACAAAGTTGCGATTGTTGAGTCACCTCGTTCGATTGTATGTACTTGCGTGAAGTCCAACAGACCCGGTTGTTGAATATTACACGACAGTTAGAGGTACTTTCTCATTGTTAGATAAAAATAGATAAAACCGGGAGATTATTCAATATATAATAAGAAAAAATAAATCATGAGAGGAGCGATATTAAAACTTATAAGTGAGTCTTACCACGTCTCGCTTGATACTCAATAGGAAGTCTCTTAAAATTTATTTCGGTTTATTACGATTTCCATGACTTCACCTTAGAAGGAATACTTAATGGAACATGTAGAAAAACCGCGAGAAAAGGGTCGATCTCACCGCCTGTGTGTATATGTGTGTGTGTGTGTGTATGTGGGCATGTAAAAAGAGAGAAATGAGGGACACTGCGATAATTCGACGCGAGCGATCCGCTCGAACCGGCCCCGATGGAATTGAATTCAAATTAAATCGAATTTATTTGCGGATCACCGTGTCCCTGCCGCTATTCTCACTAACAACGCGAATCTCTTTCGCCGTTCTCGCTATCTTCGGAACTTTTCCCATTTCCCATTTGGTGCGATATATAATTACGTATATATATATTTTCTCGGTTACGGCTCTGTAATAAATCTTTCGCTAAAAGTTGCTCTCGCGGCACGATCTCGCGACGCTTCCTACATAAAAAACGCAAAATCACACGTGATGCGATTTAAAATTTTCACAGCTATCGTTAGCATTCGTATCTCGCTCTGAAATATTGCGCGGGACCGGTTTGCGAAATTGCGTTGCATCAAAGCGGAATGCGTTACGTGTGATTTAATAATTAAAGATTAAAGGGAAAACACGCTCGAAAATGTTTGTTCAGACATTTTTTTTTGCTGACGCAAGGTCTGGGCAAATATTGCTGCGGAAGTCTGGCACAACGCACGTATGTATGCACGCGGTATATCGCGGCGCACCGTCGGATTCGCAATTTTGGCTGTGGACGCGTGTATTTCCATTCGCGGGCAAAAGCACACGGAAACCTGGGAATAGCGCGGTTATCGCGGCGTTTGGACAGAAAAGCCTGCACGGTGGGCCTTTATTGGCACGTTGACCGCGGAGGTTAATTGATAGGCGTCCAGCCAACCGGATTTGAAGTTTGGTACGTCGGTTCGGCGCTTTTAATTAGAACGCGCGATGTACCGGAAAAATTTCTATGTCCGACAAGGCCGCCGACACCGATGCATCGTGAATTCTCCTCTCGTGAATTCTTTTCACCTTCGGTGAATTTCTTTTTCGGACAACGACTCTTTTCGATCGTATGATCGCAGAACGTATCATAGGGCTTAATTCTACAAGGACGATATTGCTCACCGAAGACTGAAATTTCTATTCTCGTTTTGTGTCGAGAACTCTCGCCTCCGTTTTTGCCTTGAACAACGCTCCGACGTAGATATAAGTGACGTTTCTTAACGAGAAATTAATTCTTGCTGCGAATAGCTCACGATCGTGGCTGGATTTGAAACGAGAAATAAAATTGATATTAATATGTCGTGCTAACGTAACCACACATTATTACCAATGTTTATAGCACGACATATTAATATCAATTTTATTTCTCGTTTCAAATCGATGTGATATCAGTACCGCGAAAGTTTCAGTTACACACCGATATTTAACATCCAATACCGGCATGATTGTTTTTTTTTTATTCAGCTTGAATTGAATGTTCGGATATCTTGCTTTTGTAGAGAGATGGAAAATACATGTTCGCGGACGTGCGATGCGTAATTCTCGGGTTGCCGTGTGGCCACTCCTGGGATCGTTGTTCGCAACTTATTAGCAGTCATTGCGGGCCCGCTTCTACTTAATGCATCGTTTATTGCGTTAGCTCTTCGATGCGTCGTTGCCGCTCGGCGGCGTGGGCGAAATTCCATTCCGCGCGCCACGAGTATCGTAAGTTTCTCTCGAAGCCATCGGGAGTTATCAGGGCGACCTTTTCTACCGGCTAATGCCCGCCTAAGGAGCTACCGTGCCTAACGATGCGTTACGACGATTGTCGAGAAACGAGCACGAACGCCCACGAGGTTAACACTTTCACAGACGATAAATCTTCACCGGCCAATCGGCGGTCGCGAAATTTTGTGCCGCTAATGCGCCGGCAATTAGCCGTGCTGCTTTTTCTGAGGGACAGTGCTCCAACTTTTAGCTAGTAACTTGAACGAGCCGAACTTTCATTACCTCCGTCATTTACGCAAATTAAATTATTTATATATAATATTTATTATAAAACATGATATATTTATAGAATTTTTTTCCGTTTTACATAAAAGAGAATATTTATACATTCTACTTAAGACATTTTAAATTTGCTGTTATAAAGGTAGTGTATTTAAATAAGAATTTTTTTTCTTTTGTCTGGAAAACAAGCTGTCTGGATAAAAATTACCAGCTGCTACGTCAATATCTTGATGTAATATTAAAGCGTTTTGCCGCGAGGCTCTGATCTTGATCGCGCGATCATGCGCGGCGAGCCGATGATTTATCGTGCCACGCTATATGCAACAAAAAAGAAGCGGCGGAGTATTATCAGGATGTTGCGCCTGCCTTTTTGTAACGCGTTATTGAGGGTCTGCTGTTATCGCGCAAAAGGTTTTTCAGATAACGGCCTGTTGAACATGCATGACGCGTGCGCGAGTTTCAATTTGGTGAAATTCTCACATCCCGCAGCTATATTGACGTATTCTCGATAATTTTCAATTTTTCCTTCGACCAGACATGAGAAGTGTGGAAACTTTGATTCGATCGACGTGTCGCAATACCTTGCGAATACGTTCTGAGATTTCTTCTAACGATCCCTCGCATTATTCGATTTGTTCAGTCCGTCAAGATTGCGTAATGAAGAACTTTTATAATTCTTTTATCGCATTTTTTATATTTTTTACGCATACTTGACGAATCATAGTAATGATGCGTAGCTCCTAAAATTATAATAAATACGGACTGTCAACACGAAATTCATCCGTCACGGACTTGGCACGGAAGTCCCGTCGCGCACGGTCCAGCGTCGTTCTTCGTGCGATCCCGTTTAGTATCGTCCCGTCACACGTACATGATCGAACCCGCGGTGGATTTTATGCGTTCGTGCGCTCCGCCACGCTGACAAGAGAGGCCGATGTCGAAAGTCGGCCACGGACGTTCGCGTAAGGTCGTTATTACGTCACATAATCACGATCCGACGAAAATTGTTAGCGATCGCCTAAAGACCAGATAAACCTCTCGCGCGCCACCGTCACTCGGCGTTCAACATCATTGTAAAAGCTATTTTATTTTCCACATTTAGATACGGAATTGCGGGTGAAAAGATGCGTGTATGTAATCGGGTGAAAATACGAGCCACGAAAGCCGATACAGTTTCGGTACAGCTCGGATTTCGATGATGTGCGAGAACGTTTCGGGTTGGTGTCAGCGATGCTGCATTTCGCTTTTTCCCTCGAGCGTCGAGAGTCAAAAAGTCGCCGAAATTACGGGCCGTTCTCGATCGCGCTACCTATATCCGCCGTGTGCACTCCGTGCGCGCGAGAAGCAAAGCCCGAAAAGCAGGCGAGAAACGTAGAGCATGAAATAACGATAAAAATTCCGGGAGCGTGTTTTGTCATTCTCTCTCACAACTCTCCTATTTCTATTTCCCTGTCATCGCCGGGGATCGCCTCTATCGTATCGGGCGCTCTATTCACGGCTCATAGATTCTTAAAGCTTTCTCACGCGGCGTCGACTCCGAACCAGCATTTGCATCACAACGCGAGAATCGTTCGTAATATACGGCGGACGATGCCATAAGCACGGAAGCATCGATTATTCTTTTGGCCGCTCCCGCCGTTATCCGCCGTCGCGATTGCAGTCCTTTCCCGTGCGCTTGCCCTTCTCTCCTTCCAACCAAAAGGACATACACGGTGTTCGCATTGTGCATTGTGCATCCCCGCAGCGCGGGCGCGGGCGCGGGTCGGAGGGCGGGGGGGATTTCAAAGTCGACTGAATCGCGCGACTTGTGTAAAATCGATGAAATAAATTCCATCTCTCGCCTCCTCGAGACGCGCTATCGCAATTTCAGGGCCTCTCGGTGTCACTCACGTATTCTGCATATTGTCATGCCGTCATTTTACTGGAAATTGCGTGTAACGTGTAACATTATGCGGCGGGCGGGCCGCTCCCATCGCATTAAATTTTAATGACGGATTCTCTCTCGACAATTTAAGATGGATTTTTCGTTAACGGCAGCTGTCGAGACAGCGATACTTTTTGAAATACTGAAAACCCTAACCAAGTAATTTTCGGGGAATTAATCGAGAAAGATAAAACGGATTAACTCATTATTAAACGTGGGAAGGATAAAATAGACGTTTTTTATTTTTCACGCAGTTGTAAACTCGAATCCATTTTTTTTAAATATTTATTTAAATTAAATAAGTAGAACGTAGTTTATTAATTAATTTTAATACTGATACATTTCTCTGATCGAAAAAAAGCTGATTGTTTCTTGATTATTTATACATTACGGCTTATTGTCTCGGTTCACGATTGGACGGTACACGATGGGAGGAACGGCTATAAGTCGCTTGCGAGCCACCGAATTTAATTGGCCGTATTGAAACGGCTCGTAAGTCAACTAGACAAAAGAAAATGTCAGGTAGGTCAAGAACCGGTTTACCGCCTTAGCGGTATTATACATACTCGGATCGTGCCCAGGTCCTGTCTCCGGATTCGATGCATTCGGCGCTCTCTCTCTCTCTCTCTCTCTCTTTCTACCTCCTTTCCTTTTCTTCTTTCGCCCCTTCCACTCTCTCTCTTCCTTCTACACCTCCTTTCAGACGTTGTGCCTTAATTGCAAAACTTTTTCGTCGAATTTCTACGGTTTCTCAGAAGATTGGTAATCACGAGAGCTCTCTTCCTCTCCGCGTCTCTTTTTTCCTTCCTTTCTCTCTCTCTCTCTCTCTCTCTTTCGCTCTCGAGCGCTATCCGCTTCTTGTTCCTTCTGTTCTACCGGGGGGCATTTTCTTAGCACGCGAGCAGGCACCGATGTGATTTGCGCTCGCGATCGTTATACGGTTTCGTTCCGAGGAAAAAGGAGGATAAAAAACCCGATGCGAGGCGGGACGAGAGAGAAAGAGAGAAGCAAAGGCCAGAGGCTGCCTATGGGCGAGTGCGCATCATTCCGGGACGAAAAGGACGAATTGAAATGCGAGAGAGCGCGGGCGCAGAGGCGGATGATGATCGATCGCCTCTCTCGAGGCCTTGAATTCGATTTTAGCTTCCGGCGACGGGAGGAATGCATACCGTACACCACCTCGTTTCTGCATTTCTTTCTGTGTTTTTTTTTTACCTCTTCCTTTCCGTATTCCGTTTCTCCCCCGCCCCCCCCTGAAAAAGTCGACGTCGAGTTTTCCGACTGCGCGCGAGATCCGCGATACTCTCCGTATCGGATCCCGGCGATTTTCCAGATGCGCGCATTCGATCGCGGTTGAAGGATGTCATCGGGAGAGAGGATGGGCCGGGGCAGACCCTCTCGACCGAGCGAATTATTTCAGCGGTCTCGATTTTTCGATATTGCACTCGGAATGACATGGCGGTTTCTCGATGAGACGCGCCCGATTAATACGTTCCCGCGTCAGATTTTTTCGAGGTTTTTCCTCGGCAAAGCGAATCTCGTTTGATAATTAAATCGCCGCCGTACTTTCATCTCAGCTCTCTGCTTGAACTTGAATCACGTCACCGTCGCAGCAGCGTTTAACACGCAGTATAACGGTTGCTTCAGGCAACAAAGTTCGCGGGACGAAATTGCCCGCGGGCTCTCGCCTCCCGAGTTTAGATATCAAGCCCGAGACATCATTAAATGCGTTTTACTCGGGAGCGACCCGATTAAATTCTCAGATATTAATCAGAGCACGTTTATAGCGAATCGCGCGCTCGTATACCATCGATATCCGCGGTATCGGTACGCGGCGGCGGCGCGGGCGCGGCGACTCGCGCGGCGCGCTCGTAAAAGCGCGAGAGCAGTGACTATAAATAGAACGGCACGGCCGAGGCTTTTCAGGGTAAACCGACTTACTCGGAGAAACTTTATTAAACGAACCCGCGCGCCATTAATCACTCAACGACGGAAATGCGTCTGGCCGGTAAATAAATGAAAGCTCCTAGGCCGTAGGATATATCGGATCGAGGGTGGTTGGCTGGCTATAGCTGGCCGAAAGAGAGAGGGAGAAACTTTATAACCCTCGATCGAACGTTCTCGTACCTGTACGTTCTCTTTCCGCCTCTTCTTCTCCATCCTCCTCCTCCTCCTCTTTCTCTTTTAAAAGGAGGACTTTTTGACAAAGTTTGCGCCGCGGTAAAAGAGAGAGGAGACCGAGACTTCTCTTGCCCGGACCGAGGAGGAAAAAATCGATACGAGAGAGATCCTGTTGTATGACACTGTCGACCGATGGCCATTCGTTCTTCTCCCTTCGCGATTTGGCATGCCTGACGCATGGGGGCCAAGGCTCTATTTCTAGCACGGTCAGCGTGCCAGCGACAGAGAAGTGCAACGGATCCGCTATAAACTGCGTTCGTGTAAAATGGCGACCGATAGCGATCCCTCTAACGCGTATACCTAATCCCTCTCGCCGAAATACGCGTTCGCAGAAGAGATTTTCGTAATGGAGCACGTTCGAGCGGAATTTCGCAGATGGTGGTAAATAATATCCAGCATTTAAACGACTCTAAGCCAAGCTGGCCAAATCTCGACGCTTTCCTTGTTTCAATTAAACGCCAGAAGCTGCGGGTATGGCACTTTTAGCTATTCATATGACGGTTTGCGTTGCAACGCTACATTGTTCTGGGAAAATGAAAAGGCCGCACACTAAATCCTAGCGCGGAGTTTGAGTCAAGTGTACGTTCACTTATATTATACCGTATATATATATTACCGTTCACTTGTCCAATCTCGACCTCTCTCGTCAGGAAGTGCAGATTGAATCGCCTTTGTAAATCGTCATCACAGTTACGCCTATACAATTCATAAAGAAAAGAACATCATTCTGCCTGCCTTTATCGTTTCGATGTGTGAATTTTTCCGGTCGACCTTCCGCGTCCCGGCGGAAATTGCTTCCAATCGACAGCCTCCTTGATTCAACCCTCGGGGTATCGAAACGCAATAACATTTCAATAGCGGTAACATTCAATAGCGAGTATCGCGAAGCGTATATACATTTCCTTATATTTCTTCGTTCTTGAAATTACTTTTTTCCCGTTTTATCGCATCCTGACTCGACCTGCCTCGAATTTTCGCGAATTGTATAGATTGTCTTGACTGGACGTCACGGTCCAGTATCCCTCCGAGTCGTATATCACACGACTCCCGTTAAATCTTTACGTTCGCTCATATTCTCGGGTCGGCTTTCAATGTTACGTTCTGCCGGCCGGGCCGTTTCTTTTTTCGGTCGATCGTAAAGTTGCGGACATGCCGAGCCGGGCCGGGCTGATCGCGATTGCGGATCGGCGCTGATTTAATTCGGCACGTGCGCATACGTATGCACTCGACGAACAACGCGCGAGTACGAGGTGAATACGTCGGTTGGATTTTTACGAACCGGTCGCGATGGGAGTTCTTATAAGAGCGCAGCCGAAATAGTGTTTTTAAAGCTGACGAGCGTGCCGCGCGTATCGAAGAAAGAAACCTCATCCTCGTCTCGATTCTCCCTGCGTCTAAAAGCTCGCGGTGTGTACCTTGGGAACCGAGCTATCGATAGAAAATGCGCTCGATTCGTTCCACGGTTTCTTCGCCACTTTCTCCCGAACGTGCGATCGGCGATCGTTTACGATAGACGAGACTATTTTATCGTTCAAGAAGGCACGGGCGGAACGAATCTTGAATCAGAAATGGCTTCTTTTTTTCTGCAAACTTTCGTACCCCGCGTGTAATAGGCAACGAACAATTTAAGTTAGCCGACATAAAGAGTATTTTATTTCTTTCTGCGAAGCGAACAATAATTAAATGTCATTTGTATATTATATACACGGAGAAAATTTTATAGTAAATATTACTATGGTGTCGCACTAGCTGCGGACCATCGAGGAATTTCAAGTTAAAATACTATAATTATTGTTTTAAAAACGATTAAATAACGTAATTTTTACCATAAACATAGTAATTTAACTTAAAATTCCTCAATGGTCCGCAGCTAGTGCGACACCATAGTAATATTTACTATAAAATTTTCTCCGTGATTAGCATAATACAGTTTGTTGAATATTTTATTGTATTAAGGCTTTATAAAATTATAACGTCCACAAATATGAAAAGAAAAATGTATAGGTTTGCCGAGTTTATTGAAAAGTTATTCTATTACATGAAATATAAGCGTGAATTTGTAGTCATCTTTTATCACTTTCTCGACTTAATCGAGTGCAATTCTATCAATGCAGTACTATCGTTGTGCGTCAGATGTTATCGTGTCGATAAGTATTATCGCATTTTACGTCGAAGACGCGATAATTAGGTCCATATATTTATACGTAACTTATCTTGTCTCGCGGACTTCTCACAGTTTCTTGTCTGACACGGCTTGTGCGAATTCTTTTTCTTCAACTCGCAGACTTTACGTTTCCGGTTCGCCGCGCACCACGGCGAACTTCCCGAGGCTTCCGACACGGCGCGTGTATCTAATTGACCGTAAACTTGACGAAACTAAGCAATTGTGAACTTAAGATTGCATTCAAATTTTTGTAATACACATTTTGAATATAAATTACAGTGTATAATAAATTTAAAAAAAAAATGAGATGTGTCTTACAGTTTTAAATGTATCTCATGGAAATAGAGGGCAGGAAATTAAAATGTTGAACAACGCACGAATAACAAAAACTATATTTGAGCTGTTGCAAATTTATTGGTGAATAGGTGGAAGAAAGGACAGAACTCGGTCGTCGAAATTGCTGCGAAGATTCCACGATAATGCTTAGTCGTTCCCGCGGACTGTTGCGGACTTCCCGTTATACTACTAGCACTCAGGAGCTGCTCGATTGCGGTAATGCCGAGGGATATGCAATTTACGTGAGTCTTTAATTTACAATCGGCCGAGAGCGGTTCTTCAAAGCGATCCATGATTCCTGCGATCCTTGCTGGGGTCGCAACTTCTAGCGCGACTTTTAATTGCGTTTGGTAAGCGAGCGCAAGAACATCCTAGGTATAATTAACCTTCGGCGATCTTCCTTCGAGGAACCTCGACACGCGCGTCATCGTCCAGTAACGCACAGTTTATAATGGGGAGATAGCGCTGCCGTGTAGTTCGTACGCTGATTTAACGCTAAAATTCCACGTTCCAACGCGAAACGAGGTACGACATATTACGGGCAATCTCTCGCAGATCTCTTCTTGCATTCATTGGGCGCGCGCGACCAGACACACGACGTGATCAGCGGTGATCACCGTATTCGGGGCACCATATGTCGCAAGCGCAATCCCTGTTATCACTGCGAAGGCCGTTCGCGATCGCGCCGCGTCTCGCGTGTCTCGCGGAGAACGCCGACGCGTGTGCACTCAATGCGAGCTCCTGCGTGCTTCTGAAGCTCTTCGGCTCGGCTCGAGTATCTCCGCATCGCGGCCGAGCCGTGGCATGCAACTTGTGGGGGGTACAACGACTGAAAGTGCATGCGCGGTGCATTCGCGATTCTCTCTTTTCTCTCCCCTGCCTCCCACCTCGCCCTCTCCCTCGCGCCACCGTCTCGCTCATCTCGAATCTCGAATCGACTTCGGTCTTGCGGGAGTAGAAAGACATCGGGCACGTCGACCGCAATTATCGTGGCAATTCGTCTTGAACGCGCGGGGGACGACTTTTTCCGCCGAACGATGGATGCACCGTTGCACGGCCGCAGGCCGCACCGTCGCGTCGCGTCGCGTCGCGGATTTTCGCCGGGAAAGTAGCGCGACGTAGATCGTCACGTTACTCAGGAAGGCGGAATCAAACTGGTCTCCGCTCCGTTCATCGATTCGCGATGAGGTCGCTAGGTACTAGGTACTAGGTCGACGTAGCTACGATGTTTTTTTTGTGCGACTACTAGATCCGGAGACTAGCGGGGAAAGACACGAGGGTCAAGGGTCAAGAGGTTCGAAAGATCCGCGTAGCCGAGAAATTAAATATCTGTTTTATGAAATCGCCTAATTTCTTCCAAACAAAATTTATTAATATCTTTTAAATTATGGAGGATTTGAGTAGATGTTGATTATGGGAAAAGATAATTAGCGTGTAAGGAGTAACGAAGAAATATCTACAATCTTGAACATTGCATACGATAATTATGAATGATTTTATATTGTACCATTCGGCAGCAAGTGTGATGTAAATTATAAACTACAGATTTATTTGTTATTCGCAGATTTAGGCCTATTAAGCATATTACAGCGAGCGAAATGATCGCCGAGTGACTTCAAGTGAAAAGACCGAGGAAAAGACCGAATAATTTTTAGCAATGTACTTGATCTCCTTTCTTTTTCGCGATATATATACCGTATCGTATTGTGCGCACGTTGCTCCGTTTCGCGCCGCTCGATCGAGTCACTTTTCGTCGATTTTTGCCAACGAGCGCAATACGGAGCGCAATCCGCTTACGCGGCACGTTTTGAGTTGTACAAATAGCCTTGCGTCTCGATCCTCCACGTAGCGGCGCCTTATTATGCTTAAAAGTTCGTTATCGTTGGTTATACGGATCGCACATGCATACGCGCCCCTGTTGCCAGGCACGGATGCAACGAACCGAGACGAGCGCGGAACATTCTCTGCCTGGAATTACTGAAAAACACTGCAGAGATTTTCGGATATTCTTCTTGCTTTTATAATTAATCTCGTTTCTCGACAACAACGTGAAAATTATAAGACTGCTTGAATACAAAAAAAGTCAATGCAAACTTGTCTTAAAATAAAACTTATTTTATTTTATTTGATTGATTGAATATAAATCGGTGTATAAATAAAATTGACGTTTTATGGCGAAGATACCTGAAAATATTGCATATCAGTAGCCTTCAATGGCACCGATATTTCATGGTTTCATTCGGCAATGCATCCAACCGATATCTCATTTTCCATATCGGGAAACGGCGATTCTATCAATTCGTGACACGGATATGTCCCTGTCAATTTATAGCGCATACTCGCACGAAAGTATCGCGTTGCTCGGGATAACGGTACCCTGGCGACGAGCGCGGGCGAGAACATCATCATCGTCGTCGTCGTCGTCGTCGTCGCGTCAGAGTATTGCGGATATTGGTCCCGACCTATCCCACAAGGATAGTCCGAGACCGATGATGATGACGACGACACGGTGATAACGACGAGGAGGCTCTTGCGAGTAACGTCGCGTCGTGAGCCGTCTCTCTCTCTCTCTCTCTCTTTCTCCCATACTCGTATCAGTTGGGCACCATAAACTTCTTTATTCCTCTTCTCGTTTGCGCTCTCTATCGCGAAACCACTCGTATCTTATCCACCGTCTCTTCCTTCTCGCTGCCATCCTCCTCCCGGCTCTCCTCCTCCTCGTCCTCCTGCCCTCTCCCGCCAGGCTCATTCCTTCCTTCTCCTTTTCCGCCTGAGGGCGTGAAATACGAAGTCGCGTGTGACAGAAACGAGGTCGTAGCTCTTAAGTTACGGGAGGAACAACCCGGCTTTTCTTACGTACGTGCGCCACGTACGCGGCAGCCCCCCCCCCCGCTTCTTCCGCGAAACTTCCGCGAAGGTAGACTACACACCGCACACCTCTATCGCGTATCGCCATCGCCACCACCGCCAGCATCGCGTAGCTTCTCCCTGTCCGTCGCGGCCGCTGAAATCGTTCGGCCATTTTTCACGGTCGGCGTTGGAACACTCTCCGCGAGGTTCGCGTTCGCACATCACGATAGGTCGGCTGAATTATACTTGGTCGGACAATAAATTTTCTGGAAATTTATCGCTGTGCTTGCGCTCGCGCTCGCGTACACCAGTGCTCTCTCTCCCCGAGAAACGGCTCGTCGCTCCCTTTTCTCCACTCCTCTCCTCACGTACTTATGTGTACGAGCTCTCTCGCATCTTCCGGGCAATTCGCTCTTAACGGACTCTTTACCTCGGTTCAAAGTTCCTCAAGCCTAGGATCGATACCGAGAAAAACCGTTCTTTAAAGGAGTCATGTGAAATTTAGATTCTGTTAAAGGAACGAGAGGAACGTTTTGAAAATATATCTATTTAAATAAGCACTTTAATTAATATATTTTCTGGTAGAATTGACGGTATATTAAAATGGATTAACATTTCTTTATTATATAAAGAAATATTTGATTTTTTATTCTTTTCATAAGTTAATTTATTATTCTATTACACACACATATGCGTCCTGAAATTTTAGTATTACGTAAACTTCATATACCATCAAGATGCTTAAGATAATTTAATCTTTTTTTTTAAGAGTATCTTCCTGCAATTTATGACAAATTTAATAAAGCAAATCGAATACGTGAGCTTGCAAATGTCATAGATTTTTTTAGTAATTTATTATTTAAGCATTATTTTATTTTATTCTGTCTTTTATTTACGCAGATTATCACGTTGCCGTTCAAAGAGTTTATTCCTCGTTAATTGATAGAAGCATTAATTAATAGAATAGAATATTTAATTAATAACATGGCACATGAATGTTTCCCTGTGGGAATTGTAGAGACAGTCGGAGAGGATTTATTTCGCGATTGGATAAAGCGATACGATCGCAATTCTTTTTATGATCCTGAACGCAGAAACATTGCGCTGGAGTTTTGTCCTATTTTTCTCGTTTTTCAGTGATCATCGGACTTGTTTCGCCGGGTCTTTAGTCGGACGCGGTGCGCGTCGTTCCTTCGGGGTAGTTTATTACCCGCCCCTGCCTTCGCTTTCCTCCCTGCGCCTTCTCGTTTCTGTGTGTGCGCTCTCTCTCTTTCCTTTCTATCTCTGCTCTTGCTCTTTTTTCAAGCTTCGATTAATCACCGTGGCTTCTACCATCGATTCTATGAAAAGAATAATCACCAACCACTACCACTTTCTTTCGTGCTACGCGTAATCTTGCGCATCGTCGTTATCGAGGCGAGCGCCTTCGATCAAATAAATTGCTCGTGCCTTAGTTGGAAGTTATGTTTATCTCTCGAATTTATTTAATATGTAAAAGAATGTGTTTCACACACAAAGACGAGAAGTATTTTTTCATTTTCCAGACTACAGAGGTGTTTTATAAGTTGTTCCATTTTACATTTTATTTTCGGATATTTGTGTGTATCCTGCAATTTATATTCTTGAGATCATATCTTATACATACCTATATATCTTTCATGTCACATATTATTAAACGTTATTATGATAAATTTAAATGCAAATACGCTATTAAATTATCGTGCAATAGTATTTATGAATGGAAATTTTGTAGAGAGTTGTTAGTTGCAAAATATGACAGATTTCTGAAAGTTATAAATTGGAGTATCTCCAAACGAGATAAATGCGAGTTAGAATGCGGCCTTCATTTGCTGATGTGATTAAGGACTAGGACGTTTATTAACGTACTTCGGGGAGCACTGCCGTGATTCACCTCGCCATCGCTGGAAGTCGCTTGAAGCCGCGCCAAAGTGTATTAACTCGCATAAATCCAAACTTAACTCTCGGATGATCAATGCACTTCTCGTGGGACAAACAGCGATCCGTCGCTACGCCGGCGCGGCGCGTCGTCGTTGCAGCGCTTGATGCAGCTCGGGATTTCCTGAGAAATCGCATGATCGGATTCAGCGAATTAATTTTGTGCGTTCGGCAAAATTCAGTTCGGCGAATTTACTTTGCATTTTTCGAATGCATAAAATGCAACTTCTGCGTTTTTTAAATTCGGTTTTGTTCAATTCATTTGACTTTCAGTAGTATATGAAACGTTTTTCGAGCGTCTCTTTCTCCGTTTTACAAAAACGAGGATGCAATTTATACGACCGGATGATTCAATGAACATGCGGAATTAATGATATTTGCTTTGCAACAATAAAACCGCGACAGTTGGCATATACCATCTCCGTGTATGTGAAAATTAAATCTACCTGAATTCTAGCGACTGTACTGTTGAACTGAATGTAATGTTCAGAGTTGCCGGCATTCATTTTTAGAATGTCTCTGTCATTTTGCTTTGAGAATCACTGTCGCCGCTGTCTAATCTGACCGACTTGCTCGCGAGCCGCATACACCGAGTTTCACTCCCATCGTTCGAGGATCCTCGAGCGCGAGGAGGTGAGGAGTCGATTTAGCTACCGGTTTTCACAATCGGGACTCATGACTCGTGTCCAGTATGCCCGCCTCGCTGGCTTCCTTAATCCAATCCCCGTCCTCTCTTCTCTCTCCTTCTTTTTCCATCGAGATATATGATACATTAATCAACTTTATGTGCAACGTATCGCGTATACTCAGATTTAGCCTCTCTCTCTTCCGCATACGTTCTCTCTTTTTCTTTCTCTTGTTCCCTTTTTCATTGTTATTGTATTCTTGAAGATTGGTAATGTTCTTGTTATCGCTAATAAAAAATGGACAAGGCAGACGGGAAATTTGTTCTTTTCTTTTTTCCAAATTCGGTTTAACGCCGATTTACAGTTAGTGCGATAAGCGAGTAGCGTGAATAAAATTAATGGAGGTAAAGATATTGTCCGGTGACACAACTCGTCTCGCATTTAATGAACTCTGAAAAGTCATTTATCTCTTTGCCTTTTTTCTGTAAAATCTTTCTTACAGCAAATTTTTCAAATTCCTGTCTGTAAGAAGTGACTTTCGAAAGCTCCGTCGAGTTTTTTCACCGAGGTATTTCGAAGGATGGAAATTTATTACCTAGTCGTTAATAAATTACTATTAACTTATTTAATCATTAATTTAGATTTGGAGATTAGAAACAAGACGGATTGTTAATAAATCTTTTGTATTTCCCTTATTTTTTTTGCATTTTTTGCATTTTTTTATTTCTTGCTGCATATATCGTTGCGAAATTGGCATACGATGATCGGCGGTCCTCTCGAAAAGCATTAATAATTTAATAACGCATCTCCGCGTTTACGTAGTATGTCTTTTTATAATTCTTTTTCTTATTTGTTACGCGGCTCTTTAATTTGCCGCGAAATTATAGACATTAGGAAGGCTGAGGTACAACAAGGTATAGTGGAACTTGCGAATTACATCACATTTTACCGTCTACCGGTGCACGTCTTGCGCCGCGAGACGTAAAAGAAAAAGAAAGAGGAAAAAAACGAGAAATAAAAAAGAAAAAGATTAGTCGACGATGACCTCGATTTCGCGCACGTCGTCGTTTTTAATCGCTATAACGCCCCTGGGCACGGCGCGGAGTAACCGTCATGTTGTCGGAGTCTGCGTGTTCAATTCCAAGTCTTTACTTTTTCTTAGCCCAAGGAGATACCCAGAAATTAAGTGCAGTAGAAATTCAACTGTCACAATGAAATGCTATTTCAGATCGAGAAATACCGTTTGCTCATTAAATCACGCAGAGAGTGAAAATGAAATCATCCTCAGAATTTATTGCTTCATTATTCAGGGTTATGCGCTTAAGTGGAGTGCATCACAATTTAATAAATTGCTCGTAACTTTAATCTTAAATGGCGATAAAAATTAACATATCGTTAATGATGAATATAATGAGTTTTATGTCTCGTAATTGGCATTCTCCGAAATGTCAAATATCTTTTAAGTGTAATTTTAAACGAAAAAGCTGTAGAGAGAAATTTCTATACTCGATGACAGCTAGACATTTCGAAATCGTCCATTGTCGATAACGGCTGTTCGATAACTTCGACTCGAACGTCGAGTGTGACTGTGTGACGCGAAAATTTTATTACGCGAACGCCGCAATGCGCGCGCGTACAACAAATATTTAATTATCCGCACTAGCGAAGCGGCAGAATTTTAATTCGACCAAGGGGAGACTTTGTATGAAAAAATGAGAAAAAACCCTCCGCTCAAAAAAGAGAGAGAAAGGGAGAGAGGATTGCTCCCTGCCTCGCGTTCGTTTCGGACATTAAAATTCAAGAGCGGACATCATTGTAGGTGCGCGCGCACGGACGACGCAAATTCTATTAGAACGAATCCAATAAAGAGGCGCGACTGTCTGGATCCGCGCACGTCCACGCGAGGTTTCCTCCTCGACTTGGCTCGACGGATTATCGAGAGGTCGAAGGGGAAAGGTCCGACGAGACTTTTCGGCAAGTGCCAAAATTCGCGAAGGATCACTATTAGAAGTTTTCTAGTTGGCTCGTAAAAATCCTTTAGACATTGAAAGCTTATACTGGATTTGTTTTTCATTATTAATATTACACGGGGGACATGACGCGATATTCGATGTAACATAGCGATATAGCTTAACGTCACGGAATAACACGTCGATCGTGATTTCAACGATCGATGAGATAGTACGATGAGATGACAAGAGGGAGGGAAGGAAGGAATGAGAAGAAAAGGCAAAAAGCGCATGAAGGACCTCACGAGGAAGTCAAGTCATCTTGTAGGTCGAAGTCTGGTTGTCCTCCACGTTCTTCCTTCGTCTTCCTTTCTTCCTCAATTCACTTCTCCTTTTTCCCGACAGTAGTACTCGAGCCGTTGTCTCTCCAGCTCGCCTTTCACGGATACTTACCGTTACACGCTCTCGCATTATTAGCGTAATCATAGCGCAGCCCGATGCCGGGAGCGTGGCCTACATTTTCTCAATGTATAATCAATGATTTATTTCCTCCACTGTTACGAATAATCCTTTTCCGTTTTTGCCGCTCTCCTGATTTCAGCTTTCATGTTGCGACGGTATCGGCCCAGAAGCCGAACGATTTGCAATTTGTGCGTGATTTTTTTAAGCAAATATTTAAAATGGCAAAATGAGACGCTTATTCGATCTATACTCTCGCATTCCGCGGATAGCAAGATATTGTAAATTAAATACAAGAATTAAAGAAAAGATATTGTAATTTTCGCTTTTCAATTTTTGCAAACTTGTTAAATCCGCGGGCTTAGTTCAAATCTGGAGGAATGAGTATAACAAATAAACGGACGAGACACGAGGAGAAAGCCTTTCCGTGGACTTTCAATGCGCCTATTGCACGCAGGCCTCTTATTGCATCCCTACCTTCGGGCATCCTCTCTCAGTCTCTCCTCGCTTGTCTTTCCTCATTGGCTTGCAGCACGGCGTATCTCTCCGCCGCCGCCTCCGGAGGCAGAAAAACCTGACCTATCGTACGCTGTCCTCTTCTCTCTTTCTTTCCCTTTCCACCGTTCTCTAACGCCGGTCTAACGCCGCCCTAGAGTCAATCCTTTCACTGCCACGCGAGCGGCAACTTAACGATGTCATTTCGGGCCAACGACCGCTGGATGCGGTTCGAACTTCGGTCGGACTCGAGAGTTCGTCCTCGATCAGCGCGACTATGAAGGATGTAATAATAAAAATTATAAAATGATTTATGAAATTATTATGGCAAGAAAATGTCATTAATAAACGATGACTCGAAATCGTTGATTCACCGCGAAATGTCCTTGAATGAAGATGGAAAGAATTATGAGAATGTGTGGAAAGGACGAGAGTGCAGGAGAGTGCCAAATTTATCGGCAATGATTGCACGGACCATTGGCATCTTCGGGCGCTGCCGCCGTGTGTATTTTCCTCCTTTTTTTTTCCTTTAATCATGTGCGAGAGCGTGCTTCTGGAATTATTTATAAACCGGTTTGGTTTCCGAAGCCGTGTATCTGTAGACGGAAACGCCAATAACTCTCCTGGCTCCCGCGCATAAAAAAAAACCGACAAACAGGAACAGATTTAGCGAGGTTATCGCGAATCTCTCATCTCTGTAGTATCTTATTTATATACTTATATACTGATTATACTGCTTGTTGACGTGTTACCGAGACTTTTTCGCCATGGTGAATCGTCGATTTCGCGACGGCAAGGTATCGCCTATAAAAAGAAAAGTCTGAGGTCTCATCTCGGATCCTCGGATTTCATCTTGGATCTCCCTTTCCTCTCCTGCCCATTTCGAGTCGATTCTCCGTCCGATTCGCATCTTTACCTTTTTCCCTATTCTTCGCTCCCCTGCCGTATCAGCAGTTTTTCCGTAGCTGTCGTCAGATTTTGTAAGAAGTATTTTGATGAATTACGAAATTTTAAAATATTTTTCATACTTTATAAATCTTTAATAAATTATGTGATTTATAAAAATTGATAGCTATATTCAAGTATTAAGATTACGCGATTTAATAATTTTATTTAGCTTATGATGCAATTCCCATTGTTTTTACTTCTGTGATAGTGACGATAAAGAATAATAACGATAATAATAAGTCGGTATGACTGCGAGAAACATATAAAATTCATACCGATGCACGATTATCATAGACCATATTGCGAACCGCTAAAATAACAGAACGAATGATAAAGAAGTCTCTTCGACTATCCTACTTTCTTTTCACGTTCGAGTAACGGCCATTGGCTACTCGGGAGATCAATATGCGCAATATATGCTGACATCGACTTGAGGTATGCAGATCATAAAGCGCTTGCCAATGTCTCGACACGATTTTGCAATGGAGATGTATTCGATCTCCATTGCGAATTGTTGTACTCAAAGTTACAACAGTCCTGAAGTGAATACTCGTTCGAAGAAATGAGTAATTTACGTTATAAATAGTATTATTATACTATGTACAGTTTTAAATAGTAATTATAATAATTAAGAAAAAGAATTAGTATCTCAAATTACACGCGATAAAAAATATCTTTAATTGTAACGATCTTGGCTACATCTTTTCATTAACGTTTTACAATAGCGTGACCGAAACGGTACCGAAAACGGGCTCCAGGGCTCTCTTTTCTTTCTCACCTCAATCGCCAATCCGCCTCCGTCTAACATCGCTATTAATTCGCTCGTGTTTTGACGTGTATTTTTATCTCCTGCACGTGTAGAGACACGATCCCCAAGAGATTACTGCTCGCGATCGATCACGGGACGTGACGGGCGCGTCTGATATGCATATGACAACGGTTTACACGTGTCAGAATTATGGCGCTCGCCAAAAGAACCGGAGCGGAGCGAAGCGAGGCTGTATGCGCGCGTAGGCATGCAAATCTCACGTGGGCAATTTACCCGCGTATATATAAGAATACGAAGAATATCACCGGGTTTTCCCGTATTCTTTTTGTCGCTTTTTTTCCCCTCTCTCTCTTCCCCCCTTTCTATTCTTATATTTCCACACATATTCTTTACGCTTGATGTTACGCACGTCTGTTTATTTTCAGTTAAGTACTGTGCACTACCCTTGTAGCCTGTTTAACTACTACCTTTCTGCCTTTTCATCCTTCTCCCGTTCGCTTTCGCCCGTAATTCCATGGTTAGCTGGATAATAGTTATGTAACCGTTAACGCAGCCCCGCGATATACAGAGTGCAACCGAGCTAATCGTCAAATATTTGCTGAGCCGTATTGCAACGGTCCCGCCGCTATCTCGCGCTCTGCGCCTCTTACACACACTCCTCCCCCTCCCCCTTGTCTTATCCGTCTGTTTGTGCACGCGTGACGAATGCTTGCGCAGCAGCAGCATCAGCAGCAGTAGCAGCAGCAGCAGCATCATCGTCGCACGAAGCACGGTGGCGACCACGGCCAACAGGATTTTCTGCGGAGAGACCTGCGAGTCCCTGACCAACCGCACCCTGTCTCATAACGCGGCACGAACAAATGAGAGAAACGCCTCTCTCGAGAGATGTGCCGCATAATGATTTTTTTAAAAGATGAAATAATGAAAATTGAACAATTATTCTCATATATTAATATATAATGATTAAATAAGGCAAGATTTTGATGCTTATTTTGTGTAATTTAGAAGAGGATACGTTCGCGCAACCATCGGATAATTATTCTCGCTCTTGAATTAAGACTACAGTATTGAAAGAATATTCAAATACTCGCAAAAGTACGTATATACGTATACATGCATAATACTCGTTATTATTAGAAAGTTCATGACACGCCAGGAAACGTAGCAAGATTATGCGAGGTGATTTTTGAAAATCGATCGGTCGATATTTCACGATTGGCCGCTTATCGTACAGGTGCCGATAAGCGGATAAAGGTCAGAGAGTAGAACAACGTGGACGTGGTACCTCTTGCGATAGTACACGCCGAGTTAAATATAAAAGCGCTGTGACACCGACTGCGCGTGAAATTGTTAGATGCCGGGGCGTCGTGCACGCATCTCGTTATCCACGCTAATCCACTGTTCCTCTGGTTAACGTTGGTAATTTTATTTAATTACTTAGGTCTGCCATGCAGCTCGAAGTAGTGCGTGCCGCATTATTGGAAGCAAGGAAGTATAATATTAAAAAAGAAAATTAATATATAAAAATGCTAAAGAAGGACGACTGTACATAATAATACACTAGCTTGCTGTTTCTTTGTTGCCACTAATAATCTTATTTAATAATAAAAATCGCGCATTTTTAACGCAACTTGAAACAGCACACGCAAAAAACACATTATTATCCAAAAGGATCATTATTAATTTATTTATTATTGCCATACGAAAGGAAGAGGTAAAATATTATTTTAACATAGGCTCTTATTTTTTACAAACTTCTAGTTTTAATTCTGGCAGCATTTTTTATGTCGAGTGAAATATATTTTAAGAAATTAAGACAAGGTTATTAGTTTTTTAATTTGTGAAACGTCGCGAGAAGACGGAAAGCGCGCTTTCCGGACGAGCGACCGCACGCAACCTTGACGCGTTTCGTTTAAAGAATGCCGAACGCACCCAACGTCTATGAATATTTGCCGGAAATCACTTGACAAACGCGACTTTCTCGGTCTCCGCTGCAGGCAAATAATGGTGACTCCGCGATAAGAGCTGTCGTCGCCGTAGCGCTTCCTGCGCGACGCGCGGTGCGGTGCGCCGGCTTGCTGCCGTAAAAATTGTCCCGCCGTTATAATAAATTGCCTCCGCGATTCCCGACGACGTTGCGAAAGAAAGTTTTCTGCTGAATCCGACGAGGACTCCCAGGAAGACTCGACAGAACGAGAGAATCTATTGGGAGAGAAGAAGGTATCTTCGCGACGGTTTTTGCACGCGGGCAACTCGTGGATACACTTATACTACTTTGTTCGTATTGCTCCAAAGGGAAGATCACTATGGTCAGCTCATCCGCAACCTTAAAGACTTGTTGGTCATACTGTGATCAATTATTATACTGATAGTTTTACGATCGTTGAAAATATAGCCGATGATTTTTGTTTGTTCTCTCTTATTGTCCATTCAATATATACAATAATCACACTGAGAATTGTCGAATGAGTTTTTGTTTTGTTACCTTGTCCGTAATTGCGGGTTACAAACATATTTTCGAGGGAAGTTAAAGTACTAATAGTGTACAATGTTGCACAATTCGAGTTTTCAAATATTGTAACAGGGTAGGAAATAATTTCTCGTAATAATTCATTAAGTTTTTTGAGCGCTTCAGTTATTTTTTGCGGTCTATTTTAAATTGGATACTTTCGGGCAAATTTTTTACGAAGGTGTGTCGTCGTTTTTGTTGCAGGACAGCGAACACCTAATCACACTCGCGCACTTGTCGGACTACAACGTCTACAGGATACCGAACGCGAAGCGGGTTTTTGGCGCACCCTTCGAGTGGGGCGCTTGCCTAAGGCCGAACAGCAACGCCGAGGCCGAAGACACGGAGGCTGGGGAGCCCGGGATCAAGGTCATTACATTCGAGAACGAAAAATCGCGCACCTGCTGGCTCACAGCCATGAGACTCGCTAAGGTAAGCAGGGTGATTCCTCTTCCTCTCACTCCGTATTGTCGTTATCTATTTGAAGAATACAGCGTAGTACGGAGATTCGAGTGCATCGCGAACAATTTCGGAGTGAATACATCAATGGAAGAACCAGTTGAACGAAATTGTTGCTCGCCCGAACGGAAATGTATCATTACCTAAAGTGTATTCTTCGCTATATCGATTAGAATTGCAACGAATGTTGGCGGAGAATTATACACGTAGAAAGTGTATAATTGAAGATTAATGATACGGAGAGTATTACAAATGACCATCAGTAAATAATCGCTTCAATTTATAAGTAGAAAGCTAATATCAACCGGAGAAACAGGTACTTAAATTTGCGGCGAGGATAATAACGTTTCGCTACAATGTTCGTTTCCCAGACGATTCCGCGTCTTCTTATTCGACTCTCGGCTCTTCCTTCACGACGTGATCATCCCTCTGCGGACGGGCCGTGGGTATCATTAGGTCTGTGATGGAGCCGGGTATAATGAGCCTTATTTTCTTTCCGTTCCTCCCCATTCTTACCGCGCCCGCGTTCGCGTCGACGTCGAATGTCGAAACTTGGTTGAAGTTCAAAGAAGTTGCGTGACTCGCGCGCGGTTCGTGTTTAACGGAGAGAGACGAACGCTTCACTCTTGTCGACATGCGTATATACACACTATACCACGCAGCTTCAGCACGTTTCGCATGGCTAAATTTCTTTTCTTCCTCTTTTAGACAAGTCGTGGTACTGACACGGTGCACTTTTTTATCTTCCTTTTTTTTTTACAAAAATTGAGACACCGGGGCTCTCTTTTCTCATCGTCGCTGATATAATCGGTTTATATTCGAGCGCGGACAGCCTTTGTCTTTTCTCTTCTTCTTTCTTTCTCTCGTTCTTTCGCTCTAGTCCAAGTGCTCACCGCGAAGTAACTCGTGGCTGGTAACGGTGTGCGCTAGCAACGCGCGATTGGCAGTTCCGTCGAAGGAAAAGAGAGAGAAAGAGAGACTTTAGAATACGGCCGCCTACTCCCTATTACGCTACTCTTTACGGGCCTATTCTTCCTCAAACTGAAGTGGCTGCTCAGACCGTCACTCCAGTCTGGCTGGTCTCCAGGAAGTGGAGTTCGGGCACGGCATATTATCATCGCTCTATCGTTTGCGGAGTGATAATCATGCTCGCGGAGCAAATTAAGAATTAAAAAAAAAAGTAACAAGTATCCTGTCTTCCGGCAGCTATGAATATATTCTGAAACTAAAATGGAATATTGAAAGCTAAATGATGTATTTACGAGAAGAAACAGAATTTTAAATGACGTTTTACGTATTTCGCGCTTCATAACCATAAAACCAAAATCTTATAATTGATTTTCATTGAATTTAATTTTCTCATTTAATTAATTTAATTAGCGATTTTGATCTCGACGATATTGTTTAATTTACACTGCTGTTTCTCGTAAGTGTTTTCTTTCGCCGTCATTATCGTCATGACTTATCTTCATTCCGAGTAACGCTCGCGCTGGCTGGGCTCGAATAGCCAACTCATCTACCGGGATGTAATTTGGGGACCCTTGCGCCAGAGAATCGTAACTCAACCGATTCATCCACGGGGATCCCTCGAGCCATGCGTCTATACTACCGTGGCCGTCGACGGGTAGGCAAGCCAGACTTGCCTAGTGTTTATCGGCCTCGTTGGTCGTCCATGCCTGTCTGCGTCTCTTGTCAGCCTATCTACCTATCTACCCGCTCTGGATCTACTATGTACTCTTCTCTTTTCTCCGGCTCTCGGCGTCTCTCGCTTCGCTCCGTCATTTACCGTCGTTACTCTCTCTTTCTCTTTCTCTCTGTTTCTCGGCTCCGCCTTTTATCCGAAGGGAAAAGGACGAGACGGTCTTGGTCGGTAACGGCACTAAGGTAGTACTTATACGTGTCTCAGTGAGGCCTTTGTAACTCTTTCATCCGAGAAAAAGCTAGGAGTCTGATGAGATGCGGCGAACGAGAAGAGTTGGGAAGGCGGAAGGGTAAGAAAGAGCGATAGAGATAGAGGGAGGAAAAAGAGTAGGAAAAAGAGAATAAATGAACGAGTAGGCTCGGAGAAATCTGCAGGATACGCTTTGATTGAGAAGACATTGACACTCTTGCCCGTACCCTTTTGTGCTTCCTTTGTTTCTACGTCATTCTTCCTCCTCGTCATATTTCTTCGCGGACTTCGATTCATCTCACTGGAAGTCTGTGAAGTCTAAGTATAAGGCTCGGATTCGCCATCGTTAATTTGCGAGGGGTGGAGTTCAAGATAAAGGATGTCACGGTAACTTATTTCAGGATTCTTTGTGTGAAGATTTGAAATACGTTTATATAGTATTAATGTTATATCTGTAGCTAAATCGACCACGCGAAAATTCATTAAAGTAGAAAAAAAGGATATTAATAGATTTATTAATATAATATCTATAAATATATAATATAAGACTAAAATATGCTCCCGCGCATAACCAGTCAAATTAATTCAAAACCAGATTCCTAGCAAGACGAAAAATATATAGCGATCGCAAAAATATTGCCATTCGCTTACAATCATAAATAAAATATTGTCATATGTTTTGACATTAAGTCCCGGTTATTGTCCGTCGTGAAACGATAACGACGATAATGAGAAAGTGAATAAATCGTAAAGCGATAAGAGCGGATGAAGTTAAGCCGCAAATACCGGATCGCTTTCTACTCGATTACACGTATCTCTAGCCTTACGGAGTTTCTTTGCGTTCCGAGAATTATAATTACCTGCGGCAAGAAAGATCCTAAGAATGAGTCGCGCTAACCTGCACGGTCATTCAATTACAAGGGGAATTTCTCTCGTGACCAACTCGCGCGCGGGGCAACTTTTCAGCAGCTTTTAATCAATATAGCTCCGTATCACCGGGAACGTGATTTTGCGATATCGAGGAATTCGACGCGCGGGCATTATCTTTCGTTTACTTAGAACCCGTATATGCCTCGTTATCGTTCTCCGTTACTCTATCGCTGATTAACGTTAGCATACATTCGTGCCTTGCCGCGTTCCTCGTCGGCGCGTTTCCCGTCTGCGTTTGCGAATAATTGAATTACGTAATTATCTCTCCAAACGCGAGCGCGCGCGCCAGCAATACTCCAGGGCCGCCTTCAATTAGTCGCCGCGCCGCCCTTCATCTTCGCATCAACCTCGATCACGCTCCTGGCTCCTGGAAACGCGAAAGCGACGAATCCCGATCTTCGCGTAAATTCTCTCGCTTCCGGCGAAAGTGTCGAGCTAGAAGTGCGCGACGAGACGATCAACGACACAAACGGATATTCACGTTTTTAATCAATAGAATATTTATTGCAGACATACATATATGGTAATGTAGAATTTTTATTTTCTTAAAATTTTATAGTATCGTCAAATGTAAGTAATTGACCTAGCGATTTTGTTAATGATAATTTTTTAGTGAAGTTAAATGAAAGTTAACGAAATTATTTATAGGATGCCGAGGATACAAGATACACGCCGCTCTTACACAACTCGAGAAGTTTAACATATGCGTTAGTACAAAAGTTCGAAAGAGCGAGTTTATTTTTGTTGTTGCTAAGCGAGTTCTCGCCGGTCGCAAAGCTCGCCGGGATAATTTTCGTACCACGGTGCAAGCTACAGCCCGCATTGGTATATTAGTACCACTATGCGTGTATGCGTGTGTGTGCCGTGCACGTCACGAGCAATTTACGCTTGCGTGTATGGGTGGGCGCGCGTGTGCGTGAACAGTCAGTCGAGCATGGATGCGCCCGACTGTCTTGTGGGTCGATACGATGGTTATACCACTGCTGGGTCTACGGTTATGCACACGTTCACCGTCATTATTTTACGTGGCACCGTCTGTACCTCCTGTCTTGTCTCGTCTCGTTTTTCGCGTCCACGTTCGTCTCATTCCGCGGTTGACACATACTTGCTCGTGCACGAAGTGCGTATACACATTTCTCATTTTCTTGTCGAAATTCTCTTTACTTTTCCAGAATAAAGTTCTTTGGTGGACTTTTCATTAAAAACTGAAATTTGATCTTTATTTTTTGATATTAAATATCTTACAACTAAATCTAAAACTAAAACTATAAAGTCTGTTAAATTAAAGTTAAATTAAACAAAATTTGTTTGGAATCAATTAAGAAATGTTTTATAATTTTTTTTATAATGTTTTCGTTGTAATATATTAAATTTAAATTTAGTAGCAATTTTTTTGTTTAATAAATGAATTTATAGTATAGGATCTCCGAGTTGAGCAAGCTAGTAGCTTCATTCATAAGTCAGCCTTGCTTTAAATGACTATGCTCTAGCACGTGGGCGGTATAAGGAGCTTAGAGAAGCTCACACGGATTACATTTGATTCAATCACGAAATCTTATCGTTGCCTACGAAGCATAGACACTTCTCAAAAAGAATCGATTTTAAAAAGTTTTAGATCGAATATTCCTCTTGCATTCGCAAGCTGTTTGCAAGAAATAGGATAACTGTTCGAGTTGAAAATTGAATATCGCTAATCTTGTTGCTCGAAAAATAGATTCTCAGCACGACATTTATTCATGTTTCAACATTATTTGAGACACTATAAAACGTTACATAAAAATTACGATGGTGTGAAGAAAAATTGCGAAAAATAACTCTTATCCGAGAGCGTGCGATTAAGTTGATTTCTAATTGTTAAATGATTTTTTTTCTACGTTGGTCTTTTTATTCTCTTTGTCTTTTCACTTAAGATTCTTCCCAAAATATGGTAACTACATTTAGAGCTTCACGCTTCCCAAAAAAGCCGAGGGTAGAGGAATTTAATTGTCGGAGAAATCGGGAAAAGTCGGGTGGTACTTTCGTATTCTGTCCGCGTATAGCAACGTTGAATTTATCTAGGCGAGCGCGATACCTCTCGGCGGGGCAAGGTATCGATCGGCGCGACGGTCCGCCTCGCACAGCTGGGCAGCACGCGCTAGCCGACCGGCCGGCCGGTCGACCGGCGCTCTGCGACAAAGTGACGCGTGTAAAATTATGCAAATCGTAGGTGCAGTTTTTTTTTTACCCGTACGCTTTATCGGCCTCGGATGTTATGATGCGCCCGGAGCGTAGCAATCGGTTAGACGCGCGACGCGTTTGCCCCCGTCGCGCGCATCCTGCGACCTGCAACGCTCGCGCATTAACAATGTCCACTCCGCTTTGTGTTCCAGTACGGCAAACAGCTCCGAGAGAATTACCGAGCCTTCAAGAACAAGCAGTGCGAGCAGAACGGCAGCGGCAGCCCCAAAGAGCAATACAGCAGCTACAATGTGTCCAATGTAAGTGCTATACGTATATATTTTCGAGTGAATGTACAGGGTGAACGTACCGAGTTTTGCAGGACGACGAAAAGAGAACTGGGAGAATACAGAGAACTTTCATTTCTATCAAGTCGATTTTGTTGGTTGTACAGTTGTTTAGGTCCTTATATCACTCGCATAAAGTTCTGGATATAACAAGAATTTTTATCTGAATCATTGATGTCTACTTAATTTTGCTAATATAATTACGTTAATGAAATCAACTTTATTTCGCTAACTATGCCATAAATTGATATATTAATAAGTTTAGAATATGTTTTAAATGTACTCTTGTTCATTATACGTATATATCCATAAACTGAAAATTAATTTTTACTTCATAAAATGATCGCAAATTCGATTGCGCCGTATTATATAGTAATCGCGAGTTAAACTCAAAGAGAAAAGAGCAGATGCGTAAAAAAATGCACGTCAATATAAATTGCAACTTGTGTAGATAAAGATGGATAGAATCACGTATCCGGTGTCTGCTGGCGAATTATTTCGCTATTGCGCGCGCGCGCGTGATGTATTTTCGACGGACGCTCTCTCGCCTCGGATACGCTCGAAAGGTAAATTTCGCTTTAGACGCGGTAAATGGAATGGAAGAGGCGATTACGCTGAAATTACCTCGAGTGACAGTAATTTGCCGGGTCACGCCACGTTCGATCATTGCCTTCAGTTATCCCTTTTCCTGCACGAGCCGTCGCCTCTCGTCGAACTTTCATAGCGTCTACGGGGTCTCGATTAGCTCGCGCGATGTCGCGCTTTTCAACGCCTTCCTTTGATTAACATCTCCATCCCTTTCTTTATTTTCTTTGTTATTTGACTCTTGATGTTTTTCTCGACGAAATGCTCGAGATTCGCTTAAATTTAGCTAGCAGAACGTAACGACAATGCCCGGGGTGTTTTGTGATTGTTTTTTCCATCGAAAGTTTTTCGCTTTTTTACAATCGAAATAAAGAAATTAGTTTATTAATTTTTGTACGAATACTCTGATAAATAATGTTCCCGCCGGGCAAACTATATTATTGTTCTCCGTGGGTTGTGCGCGTGTTTATCGGCTCTCTCTAATTGATACACTGAAATATAAAGAAATTCATTGCGAATGAATGAACGAACGGAAATACGAGAACACGCATACACGGACGGCATAACGATGCGGCGCACTGGATGCCGATACGGTTAGCGACTGAATAATTATAGCAAATAGCTCGTTAACTATTGATCTTTAATGCGAAATTCCGCGTGAAATACGCGGAAATCATCGGAGTTTGTGCTCGGTCGAGATCCTATTCGTTATATGTTCGTGTATTCGTTACTTCGTTATCGCACAGGTGCAATAGTTCTCTTTCGGCTGCTCTTTCTTTTTCTCCCCCTCTTCTCTCTCTTTGTGCATGCAATGCGCCTTGTTTATACAACGGTTAAGCTATACGGCAACGAATTTACGCTACGACTAGCTGGTATCATGGATTTTATTATAGCCGGTGCTATACCACGATAATAAATTCATCGACCCACGATTGGTTCGTTTCTCGGATTTGTTACGATTACTCGCATCGGTTGATTGAAGACGAAACGAAAGCCGGTGGCAAACTAATTTAATAATTAAAAAAAGAACCGCCTTTCAAGCAGTTGATTAATCAATTTGTTTAATAAAATTTTATTTAATTCGATTAATTACGATAATTTGATTAACATTTTTGCAATTTATTTGTGAGATATATGGATGGAAATATTGAAAACAGTTCTGCTTAATTGGTAGATATTAAGCGAGTGTGCATTTATTTTAGTTGTTGAAAAAACAAATTGGTTTGATAAAGAATTTTAAAATACGTTATAGTGTTATTATACGCATTTTTTCAGGCACCTTCCATAATTAAATTTTAATGGATTAATATATTGACAACGCTTTACGTTATCTGTTAAAAATATCGCGAATATACCAATAAAGCGTAACAATAATGAGATAAATGGATAAGAGCATCGATTATATTAAAATGTAAAAGGGAAACTTTTATCGGTTATTCTTTACGATTCTCTTTATTAATAATTTTCGCGAATCTCGTTCAGCGAAAATTAATAGTTTAACGGCGCGTGGCGTATTCGCGCGATATTATCGTCAATTATCGAATAGCTGCTATTTATATTACATTCAGGTTGAAATGGCAAATAAAAACGAAATGGAAATTTCGCGAAGAAATTCGTCGCGTTGATGTGCTCGTCTTCTTCGATGTACGTACGAAATTAAAAGTAAAGGAGGAGGAGGTGTTACTTTCATATTCTTTTTACGATTCGAAAAGCAAATTTCCTCGGAAAAATGTCGTCGTAACTTAAGCAAGGAATGCCGAGAAGGATCCATCCCCATCGGATCTTAGTGACCTCATTGTCGTGCCATCCCCGACCTCGTCGACGAGATAGAGGCTCTCTCTCTCTCTCACCCTCCTTCGCTCCCCTTCCTTCCTTTCTTCCTCTCTTCCTTCACGTTACTCTTCGAGTCCTCCTACGCGCGCTAAGACGTCGACGCGTCTCGCCCGGTAGGAAATTTCATCCTCGTATCGCACAGCTGATTCCAAGGTCGTTTCCGTGCCAGCCAGCCAACCAGAAGGACGACAACCCCTCGTCGTCGGTGTGTACTCTCAAAGCTAGACACGTACCGATCTACCCCCGTCCACCCTCTCGTCTTGACTGACTTATTTCTTCTTCCATCCCTCTTTTTCCCGTCGTTAGAAAGATAAAGATGTAGTTCTTGTTCTCATTATGATCGCCGTCGCCGATGCTCGGAGAATTTTTCAAGTTGTTGAGTCGCCTTATCGATGGACCGCGAGAATTGCATCATATTTCATGTTCCGAAATTATATACGTAAATAATAAAGAGTATAATTCAAGATAAATTTATCACTAATTTTATCATTAGTTAATATGTGCTTGATTAAATTACAATACGTGGAAAAAATTTAATGTCAAGGTCAAAATGTGGAATTTGTTGACACAAAATTAAAACAAAACTTTTGAAGATAAAATTCTTCGTTTAATACCGATTATTTTTGTTTATTTCACGAATGTACTGAAATATTATATTATTATTTGAGTTCTTTATGTTCTTTAATAATATTGCACAAAATTTTTTAAAGGCATCGATGATTTTGTTCTTTTTGTCTCCATAATAATCTCGGCGACTTATCGTAGTGGTTTTTTTCCTCGTGATAATTGTAGGATGCCGTCGGCGTCGTCCGTGTTTCTTTGTATAGTCGCGTAATTGTTACAATAATGAAGTATCCGCGAAATCTCCGCGAGGAAGGAGATATCGATTAGTTGGAGTGGGGGCGTGTGAGATGCATTATCGAGCCGCTTTGAAGAACTGGTTCTGAAGTAGCGATCTTAACGAGTTTCCGGCAATAAATTACTGTTCGTGCTAGTTATGAATTATCCGCCGAAGGAGCACGGAGGATGACAATTAAAGCCCAGTATGGAAAATAACCGGTATTACGCTCCTAATGCGCAAAAGAGAAAAGATAGTTGAGCACTATTTTACAAAACACCATAATTGATAGAGGCGGTCTGACATGGTTCAACGACAATTTTAGAGTAATGAGAAATTACGCTCTTTATAATGTGGATTTAGATAATTTTGCCGCGCTAAATTAATTATAAGCGAAGAACTAATTATTTTGTTGCTAGTCTTCTTTCAAGCTGGTATTAATTAATTTAATTAACGATATTTGAACATTTTTTTGTAATTATGTAATTCTGATATTTCTGATCATATACGCTGGCAGCAGAAAGTGGAAAAAGAGAGGGAACGTATAAAAAAATCATCGGAGAAAAGCAGACGACGCGAGAAGCGCGAAGGACAGAACTTCAACGATCCTCTCTGAAAGTCTCATGCATTGTACATCCTTGCCAGGAGGTCCGAGGGACGAAAGCACAAACCTGTCTTGCACTTCGTTTCGGTTGAAAGCTTCGATCATGGATATCGTTCGTTCGTGTCTCGCTTTTATCTTTATTCCTATAAGGGAGATAGAAGCGCGCTTCGCGTCGCGACGATAACAAACCGACGCGACGGGGCGAGCTTCGCATTTTCTCTCGCCTGTATTTTCTTCTGTTCTTCGTTGCATACAAGGTATACGAGATTGAACATTTAAATAGGTGGAACGAAGCTCCGAAGTAAAGTTCCGTGAGAAAATTAGTTGAGTCCAATCTTCTAAATTTGAAAAGATATATGTGAAAGAGATAAAATAACAAAATTTCTTTCCGTTACATTTTAAACGAAATATATTTGCAAGAATATATGCGAGAATATGAATATAAATAAAATATTAATTTATGATATAAATTTTTATATTTAAATTTATCGTATAAAATGTATAAAATGTATTAGATTTAAATTTATTATATATGATAATAATGTATTATTAAATTATTTTTAGGCACATATTTTAAAAGTTGTGAATATAAATCGATACGCTAAATTTTAGTAATATTTCTGGAAACACATTTGCATTGAACACTTAATTTTATCCTCGGCTTATATAAAAAATTTTTTATTACAAATTTTAATTTTCATTATATCGAATAGTTTAAATCGAAACTCTGTGTCGATTGATATGGCTAGACGATATCGACCATTATGTTTCGCTCTTATTCGTAATTGTTACGCCATTTCATCAAGCTCAACGAGTATTTACCTCAGATCGCATTTAACAAGCTGCGACGTGAAAGCGTAGTCGCTCTGCTTTTAGTCAGACATCATATTTCCTTTAATGGTACGACGGCCAACTTGGATACGGAAGTGTCGGTAACACTCAACAATGACGGTTTTTTCGTTTTTCTGTCGCGGGGAGACTCGCATTGTTATCCAACTGAGGACTCGCGATCGATCCTCACTCGCGGAATTTCAATGCAAATCTTAATTATTGAGCTGTTTAATGTCGGAATTCAACAGTTTCAACAAATAATCACCTCCCTGAAGCCGTCGTAAAAAGTATGTTTTGTTAAAATTAAATCCGTGGATTCTACCATATCGATTATTAATTAAATTACATTGCGCAATAAGACACACATACACACAAAGAGGTCTTTCTTTGAAATATTAGAATCTTGCTCTCATATAGTGTTGCAAAAGTCGTTACAATTGATCCCAGCCGACTGTAACGTCTTGAATCGACATCTTCGCTGAATTCTCGTCTTTCTTCGATCATCAGTCATGTGATTGTCTGTTTTTTCTTTCCCATCATTTTCATCCACTGGCAGGTCGGGTATCAGGCTTGAATAGGGAGGAGTACTCCGCTTGCTCGCGGGGGGCGGGAAGGCCGGGGGTGTAGAGTACCTCGGTTACAGTCGGGAGTTTAAAAGTCGGGCAAAAAGCCCCGGCCGGCTGTTGCTACGCGCGAACTATCGACCAACCCGGCTTCTACCTATATATCCGCGAGAGAGAGCCCTCTTGGGGTATGGAGGAAGAGCTATAGATGGTACATGAGCGAGTGTGCGCGCGCGCGGTCCTCCGTGCACCGGGATGGCCTGGAGAACATCTGTGTGTGTGTGTGTGCTCGCATGTGTGCGTATGCGGAGGGAAGGAGAACCTCGGAGAAAGACGAATGGAGAAAGAGGAAAAAAGGCACATCACCCAAATGTGCGAGACTGACGAAGCCCGACGAGGGCTTCCTACGCCCTTCCCCGCGCCACTTCTCTCGTCCGACGTTCTCATATATTTTAGCCGCCACCCTGAAACGCGCGAACACCATATCGTTTCGTAGTCTCACGATTGCTCTATTCCGCGCTTCTATCCTTGTACTTTCATTATTCTTTATTTCGTGAAGCTTTCCCCCGAAATATTCAGTCCCTCCGGTCTCTCGCGCGAGAAGCACGTTCTTCCGCGTTCCCGTTCTCAACGAGCTTCGCGCTCTTCCCCCGTCGACGCGGAATGAAGGGGGTTCTTCACGTTTGCATTGCATACGGCGGAATCGCGCGAAACCGAGAAGGGACATCCGCGCGCTGCAAGATTGGATCGTAAAGGTAGACATAAACTCCTGGGTATTCCCAGACGTCGTTTCTCTCCTCCGCCCCACCCCCCTCTGCTTACCGCGTCGCATCGTTCCGAAATATGCGCCCGCCGAAAATAGTCGCGACACACCGGTTATGAAACTTTCACGTTCTCGCCTCTTCGCCCCTTCGAGTCCTTTTATTGGTACGCGACTGTACATGTTCCGTTAAAAGCTTAAAACCGTTGCTCCGTTAAAAATTTATTTCCAATCGCACGCTGATTTTTCGAAGCGTATGCCGGCGGGCCCGGCTTTCACGTGTCAATGAATCTGACATTAAAAGAAGTCGGCGAATGTCAGACCTCTATGTTTTCACGTGCATAAAGGTTACGGTCTAAAAAGGGCAGAATAAAAGCTGGAAAACCAGAGGATACAGCAGAAACTAAAAATATATTAATTAGTTTCTATAAAGTTGATTTGCGTTGATTTAACGCGTGCAATTTTTAAATTGCTATGTGGATATTACAATGTCTATTTTAAAATCAGTTTTCAAAGAGGGCTAGCTGCTCGACAATCTACAGACGTATATCTATTGTTCGAAACAACGAGGCTAACGTTAAGACTAACGATGACCTATTTCCTTCAAATTCGTCAGGAAATAAGACGGCAGACTAAGGCAGGAAAAGGACAACAAGAGGCGCGGGAGAATTTCCGGCGACGACGTTTTCCTTATCGGTCTTCTCCCGTCCTCCCCGAGTCTCCTCGCCAAGCCGTCGCATGGAAATTTTTAATTTAACTTTACGACTCCGCCGAGACGCCCTGCCATCCCCTTTTGTCCTCCGGCCGGCGCTCTCCACCTTGCGTCATTGGATGCATCGTCGTAAGTGAAAAAGATGGAAGTGTTGGAGGAATCACATCGCAGAGCAACATCGCCGAAGTGGAATAATTGCATAATCGGGAAAACACGTAATCAGAATGTATATGATCTTGCGAAACGCTTACTGATGCCCTCGTGTCTCTTAATTAAATTTTAAAGATATCAATACAATTTCTTTTAACTGCCTAATGTCAATAAGTTAATTAAGACAATCGAGGCTGGGCGATTACGAATAATTTATGAATACAGTTTATATAATATTATCAATAATGATAAAGTCAACACGTTTTAATTACTCAATTTATTACTCAATTATTCTGAGAAAGGAGGAATCGGGAATCGTAAAAGAGCTCTTTAGGAGAGGGATTTCACGGACGAACTTTCTCTATATAGCTGCGCCTTCGTCGACGGGGAGGTATTCTTGCATATAGATCTTCGGGAGAGGAGTGCGCACCGTCTAAATCGCTGGCGGGCATAAAGCCGGACGTTCCCGCGTTGTTTCCGTTGCGCCATCTCCGCCGTCGTTGTTATCGTCGCCCCGTCCGTCGTCTGCACTGATAACCGTCATCATCAGACGAGACGGATACGGTGGCGACTGGGTTACCCCGTAATCGAGTGCACTCCCAGTTAAATGATCCGCCCCGCGACAGCGGTGATGAAGCTGCGCGCTTCACCCACTACCACGATTGCTATTACGCGCGAGCTTTGTCTAGAGGATAACCGGGGATTGTTGCCATTTATATCCTAGCTCCTACGATTGCGTTGTTCTCTGAATGTCGTGTATAAAATCGTCTGAGATTTAAATAAAATGACATTTAACGTAGTATTATAACGATATTTTTTCTGTTTATTAATCTATAACAGTCTCGCAAATTGCATCGTAGAATCTGAGATTTTTTTGTTTAATTTTAGATATAAATGTCGGAATATAATTTGGCAGCCAACATTCATAATTTTGGCATTCTCCTATTTTTCCGAGAAGAACGATTACGCTTCTATCTTCTATATATGGCCACAGAGGCAGGATTCAGAGACGTTTCGCCAGTGCACTTAGGGTGTGGTTTTTGTCGGTATCCTTTGCCGGTATCTCCCTGCTCTCGTCGGAGCGTCGCCCAAAAACGAAACACATGCGCATTCTCTTCTTTCTCCACCCTCTCTCTGGTTTCTTTCCTTCTGCACGAGGCTGCCCTGCCTTCTTTATGACCCTCTTTATCGATGGTAATACGCGGCCGTTTAAAGCTCGCGCAAGTGCTACGGTCGATGCTTTTCGAAAAGTGCGCGACCAGCACTAAAAAACTTCGCCGGCAGTTTTATTCGCGACCCGGTGAGACGACGAAACCCGGAGCGAGAAGCGTGTGCGCGAGGGAGAGAAAAAGAGGAGCCACCGGGTATAAATTAAAGCCTTGGCCGCGCCCGTGGCCGAAGGGAAGGAAGCGGCGAAGAAGGGATGCGCGTCCGAGGGAGAGAAAAATATCCTTTCGCTCGTCTGACATTTATGTCACGACAAACTCTAGAACTACACAGGTTGCCGTTGTTTCTTTCGCGCTAAAATTTGTTTAACTCTCGGCGATAAAGAAGAAGAGAAAGAGACGAAAGACGTTATAATGCCTTCAAAACAGTATTCTGCTTTGAGATCAAACAACATTCGACTTGTAAGCTAAGAACTTTAAGCTAAGAACTTTTAAGGTTCGGGGGAAAATACCTTCGCGAACGCGCGCGCGTTTCCGAATTCACCTTCTCTTTTTTTTGCTCTCTGAAAGTTAAGAGTCACCTTCCGATTCTTTTACTCTCTAAAAGTTAGAAGCCACTTTCCCATTTCTCCTTTTGCCGGAAACGGTCGCAACACTCGTTGCGCGAGGCACACTCGGTAGTAAGTGAACGTATTTGGCGAATATCACGAGAGCTGTCAATAATCCGACGTTCCTGTACCTGGGAAAATTCACGTTAGCTTTCGGGAAAGAATAGCCGCGCGCTTGTGCAAACGCGGCTATTACGAAATTCTCCTGTACTACACTCGCCCGATTTCTGTACACTCGGTGCACGCTCCGTTCCATCGTTTTTCGATACTCGTCGGGCGATCTCTTTCGCAGACGATACGAGTTTATGCGACTATCGGCCGTTTCTGCTTTTCCGAGAGGCGGCTCCGCAATTCGCCGACTAAATGGAACGTGCTTCGTCTTGCCGCGGGACAATTAACGAATACTCGACGATAGGGATTGCCGAAAACGGCGTTCGCATTGTGGAAATTGCGTCCCGCGTCTCTCTCTCTCGATGTTACCTTTCAGAATAACTTAAATTGCACTCGAAACTCGCTCCCTCACCCTCTGTCCCCCACGCCCCGTGTTCGCAGGAAGTGCATTAAAGTCGGTACCGAAAGAGGTTGCCCGAGGCAACTGTGCTGTAAAAGTTGGCGAGTTTGAAGTTAAACTATTCTCTCAGATCTTGTCAGAGGTATTAAAATGATGTGTATGCGTCATTTATATATATATATGAAAGACAAATCGAATTTAGGGAATTACATGAAATTGAAAATGGTGATAGCCAGAGATTGTGTACATTAATTCTAAATTTAGGGTTGAATAATGCGGTCATTTCGAAGCAAAATTTTTCTCATATAAAAATCGTACGTAATGCCATTTCCATTTGTGAATCTGACATGGTCGCGTTTAACGTTCGTATCACCATCGATCATCGTAATATCGCGTCGATGATCGACAGAATTATTCTCGTCTTCTTTCATTTTCTAGCGATTCGTTCGCGAATCCTCTCGTGGCACGACGAACCACTGGTAACGGGAACGTTTCCAGTCTTACGTATTTCGCGAATACAAAACGGTATTGCGAGCGGGGTAATCTCGTTCATGGCTGTTCTCGTTCAAATAAATTCCACGTGCTTACACAGTAAACCCCGGGCGGCGCACGCAATTGGCATTATATTTTCGTCGACCAGATGCAACCAGGAGATGCATCTTATCCCCACTGGAGAGCATCCTGCCAAGGCTAGCTGGTCCTCCCGTTCCCCTCCGCGCCCTTCCCCTCCTCCTGTACGCCGTTTCCCTTCCTCTTGGCCGCTTCCGCCCTGTCTCTCTTCTGCGTACGGTCGATTCTATGCGCGTGCGCTCATGTAACCTTGACATTGAACGATTTCTCCCTGCCGCATCGCGCTTCCCCTTCGTCGCCGGTCGGGCCCTAGTAGCAGCCCTTCCTTCCTCTCTCTTTCTCTCCGCCAGCTCTGCCACGGACACCCGCGCGCGTCATCCGTCCGGCGAGTTCGAACAAAAAAAAAAACAAAAGGAAAAAAGAGATAAAAATGAAATAACAGTGAATCGCGCCTGTCAGCCTCGACGCCCGCTCCCGGCTCCTGTCAGACTTTCCCGCTGATGCGCCACTGACGCATCTCCCGCACGTATGCACCGCGTCGCCCGCTGTTTCCACAAGGTCGTCGCGTTCGGCAAAGAAACCGGGCGGCACCAGGTTCGCCAGGACGTTCGGCGGTTCACGTGTCTTCCGGTATGACAGATCAGGTGAGTTCTCGTTCTCTTTCGCCCTCAACCTGTTCTCTGGAGTTTCTTCAATAGTTACCAATCTGGTATTACTTGCGGTACCTTCCGGTACCACGCGACACTTTTCTTCTCCGTTACTGTACAACGTTGCCCGATATTATCCGGTAACTCCGGTTCTTGCCTCGCATTTCCCGGGTGATAGCCAGGAAACTCGATCCGCTGGAAATTCACGCGCGGCACACATCGGTCGCATGCAAGGTTCTACATACGTCATCGCGCGCTGCGGATTGGGTGCGAAGAGACGGTATAGTGCGTGCGAATGTGGATTGCGTGCGTGCGTGTGCGTGCGCGTTTGCGTGTGCATGCGCGTGTGCGTGTGTGTATTTGTACGTGAGCATGCGCGCGAGTGGGTGGGTCTGATTATGGGCCTCGGGGACTTCGCTGCACTTCCTGCGCAACCTATAATTACTATTATCTAATCGCCGCTGCATTATGTAACGTGGTATAATGTCTGGCCTGGCACACGCGACCAGCTCCACGAGAGACCGATTCTTCTTTCCTTCTTTCCTCTTCCTTTTCTTTCTCTCGCAGATACGATCTGTGCGCGATTTCAGCGCGCAGACTCGTTGGAATTACAAAATAAGTAAGAGATTTTAAATAAGTGAGAGAGAAAGAGGAAATGTCAAGATTTTTCAGAAAATTTTCTATTTCTCGTGACACTGATTGAACTACTGCGTGGCCTGGTTTCGCGTAATACGGCGATCTGACAAAATACGATGAGAATGCAGAACGCGGATTACCGTAAGAAGTTGGATTACGCGATTGTGATATGAAGACGGGATCTTTTCAAGAGTATTCGTGTACACTTCGCAATTTTTTGAAAGAAAATTCACGGGGAGTTTACGCAAGTAGAAAATAGCACGGTGAAGCCGTGATCAGATGGCCAGACAGTCGTTGTAAAACGTGGCAATAAATTCTTTTTGCACAGCTCGTGGCGATCCCACGCCGCTTGATCCCTATTCGTTGCCCAAATGTATACATATAAATTGATTTTGACCTCTTTGCCCGCAGTAAACAGGTTACGCGAGCCCAACTGGTTATTCATGAGAGTAGAGATCTCGTAGTAACCTAGTGACATGCAGAAAACAGGCGATAGTCTCCTCTTTTTTATTTTCTTCAGCAAATTCTTTTAATACCATGGCACGACCAATGAGAGCATTAGTATCTACTATTGAAGGGGTTGATCATTAACAACAAATGTGTGTGTAATAGATATTAGATTCTTAAATATTCTCTCGTAGAAATTCGGAATTCTCTTGGCTTTCTTTTTAAATAACTTCGGAGAGAACAAATTCTTCTAGAAGAAATATCTCGAAATTGCGTCGCAGAAGCAGAAAGGAAGAAGGATACGATGATAAGTACAACCACGAATCAGGGCGGAGTCATAACTCGTCCTTTCTTGTATCGTTCTTCTTTCTATATTTTACGACAACGACGCCGAGTCCGCGTTTTTCTCTCTTTTTCGCGCCCGCCAAGTTAAGGCAGGTACTTTGAAGACCTTAATCATATAGATCGCCTAGCGCCAGTCATAAATATCGCCGATGCAAGTTCAGGTTTGGCGCATGTCCAACTTCGTTTAAACCCCCTCGCTTGGCCACCTTGGACGCGGTTCGCTGTTCCGTTCCGCATTTAGCAAATTCCACGTCTTTTTCTCATTCCGCCTCGTCTCTCCGCGCTCCTCGCCGCTCTTCCGCTTGCCGTAATTCCGCAGCTGCCGCGACTTTAGAGTTGCACGACTGTCAGCGGTTATTACATAATCTACGTGGTCGCCTGTCCGTATTTTCGCGGCATTCCTCGTCCCCAGAGCGTACCGGGAATATCACCTCGTTGCCTATGCCAAACGCGAGTATCAACATTAATCCATTTACGGATCGGCGGCAGCGCAAGACGGGAAACAAAGTTCTCTGATGAGAAGAGAGAGGAACTGTCAGCCTTAATTTGGCGTATGTTTCAGACTCTGCAAACGATCGCGAATAACTGTATAATTGATGTGAATTTGTACGCAAAATACATATTACATAAAATAGTAATTTCTCTTACGAATGTACAAATTAATTCTGCAAGTTTATTTTATTGAAATAAGTTTCTTGTGTACACGTATTCTTGTGTACGTATGTATAATATTTTCATATAACGCGACTTTTTTCTTAAAAAAAAAAAAAAAAAAAGGTTATTGTTGCCCGTTTGCATTTAGAAAATAAGTTGGTCGCGGTAAGAGTTAACGTGACACCAGAGCGGAAGGTAAAGTTTGAGGAAACTCATGAAGGAACCCCGTGGTTTTCCCTGAGTTGGAAAATTGCGGACACCCTCGTTCTGGGAGTTCTCTCTTGCACTCGCGGAGATTTGCGCCGCACCGCGAACGTTAATCCGACGTTGTACCATATTAGCAATGCTAAAGTCACGGAACGCGGCTGCCTGAGAGACGTCTCGGGCGACGAAGAAGATTTGTGGTATTTTGAAGGCTCGTTACCGTGAAAAGCCGTGCGGCGACCGAGTTTAGTAAACTCCCGCTGGCAGCCTCGCGCAATCGAAATTCAATTTAAACGTTGTCACATTCGCTCTCCTTTAATATTTGTTTGCGTATTGAAATACACTTTTTCTATTTATGCATCGACACATTTGGGAAAAAAAAAACATCTGAGCAAAATGATCCAGATATTAACGAGAGAGAAGTGCTTAGCGTGAAAGATGCTTAAACATTCATGAAATAGCTCTAAGCAAAAACGCTGACGATAATAAATAGTACGATGAAAAGATACGAGTAGCTTTTATTGTCTTTGCTAAAGTTAATGATTGCGAAATTTGATTACAACTCGCGATTTCTGATGCGAAGATAGAATAATTCTACCCAGTCATATATCTATCCTCTAAAACGGGCGTTTCTCTCTACCTCTCTCTGGACTCGACGTCGAAAGTGCTACTAGTTACACACATATTTCACGGTTACTAAAACCTGAAGTGGCCATACATTAGATTTCTTCGCTTTCGACGCCGTCTCACCAGTTCTCCATTGTACCCGTGGAGAACGATAATTACCGGTGTTACCTAACGTACGATTGTGGAAGGGGGCGGGGGCGGGGGATTGGAGCAGTGGGAATAAAAGTCTCGTCGATCTAATCTCACGGTTGCGGTCGTCATCGTCGAAGCGGGAACGAACGAAAAGGCGGAGAAACGACCGAAATAGTTCATTCGCGTAATTTGCATGATTACACGGAATCGACGGTAGCGCTTGAGAGTTCGTGCATTCGCGCGCCCCAGAACCGCCAGACGATCACCGGTGGGGGACGGTGGTGTGCAACGGGCCGGCCGTATGATTACGAGGACGGCAACGGGTACTCTCTTAAGGCTTTACGATCGGCGTAAGCGGTTAACAAGCGCGCGCGACCGGTATTCTCGCTGGACGCTGCTCTAGCTGCCCCGATGTTTGGTTAGTCCCGGTCTACAATAGGTGTTTTAAGCCCTAACCCTTAAGAAATTGTTCAATCACAGTTGAATTTGAGGAGAATAATTGACTGTGATTGGTCAATTTCTTAGAGCTTAGGGCTTAAACACCTATCGTAGACTGAGACTTAGACACGCGTCTAGTGACCTTACGGGCGACCGTAATAACTCCGACATGACCGCGAGTCTCTTCACCCACAGGGTGAACCTCTCAATTGGTAATCCCTGACCTCCCCCGAGATCTTGCTTCACCTTTTTCGCAGCTCCTTTCGTTCTGTCCTCCTTATTACGTTCCACGTCTCTTTTTCAACTCAGCAGGATAATCGCCGAGAACGAGTGACCAGAGGTCTCGGCGCGTTTTTCAAAATTTTATCTAAATATGCTGCGAGTATAATAGCATAGGTTTCCCTGCCCTGTTAAAGAGCTATAAGCGTCGATCATGCAAGGTAGATTCGCTTGGAAAAAAAATGTAACACGCATTTCCAAGATAAGAAATAATTTAGAATTATCCGAGATAAGAATTTGCACTTGTTATGTTGCGTGTTTGAACCGGGCCGGCAGTATCGATATTTTTTTTTATGCAGAGAAAGTTAAACGTGCAAAACTACAGAAGTTGTACTAAGCAAGATTGAATCTCCTTGATTTATGCAGATCGCTTTTTTAATAATTAGGATTTTATTATTTTCTGCGAATGTTCGCAAGTTAATAATTGATGTTGTACTTCACGATTGCATGCTCAATTAAGAACCCAAATTTAATACGAATAGGTTTGAAGTTCATTTCGTTCATCATGATTATCGGTTGGAAAAGCGTGCGATTCACTCACTATAGAGAAGGACATAATCAGTGATGCTTCTATACGTAAACCGGACCGACGGACGTTAGAATGAATCGGATGACGTAAGGTTTTGGGACGTTCAAGGTAATCACGTACACGTCGAGGACGAACTAGTCACGGCCAAGGACAGCTGTCAAAAGGAACCCTTTTTTCAGTACGTTAGCCGCGGGCGGGCTGACACGAGTAAACCCGCTGGGAATAACAGTGAAGCGATAAGATCTCTCGGTAGATACATCGAATAATTGCAATTTTTTGTCTCTGGGTCCTAAAAAGAGAATGTCTAACTGGCCACGAATTTTAGATAAAATTAAAAAATATATATTTTATATAATATATTGCAATGATTGAATTAGTCCACATTTAATACAGAATTTAATCTCTTTAAATAACATTACAATTAAATTATTCTTTCGTAAAAAGAATGTGAGATCTTTCTGAAAGCCCTCTTTTCGCGGTTGCAAAAAAGGTAATGGTTGCAGAAAGGTATTACTTTATTTTTTCGTGTGCTCGCGACCTTAGGTAACCCATTAATGACGCAAGCGTGGTTGCAGCGGGACTACTAATTCCGATCTTGATTAACTTACTGCCGAGGCGAAGTCGGAGTTACTTCGAGTATGACTTTGCGTAAGTCGCGCGCGACCGGAGATTAATCTCGGCGCAAACGTCGTTTAGGCTGCTGCATTCTCGGGATTTGACCCCGCGAGCTTTCTCGAAAGGCATACCTAAAAGTCTTTGAATATCGTCCTACTCGTCACCGCGGAACTCGTTCTATTTTGTCATCAGCGTAGCAATTGCGGATCAGCCGATATTTTACCCTGCGGATGTCAAGTGAAAAACCTCGTTCTCGGAACAGCGAGTTTATTTTTCCTTCTTCGACGGAAGCTGGCGGGGATATGTTTCAGGGGCATGCGCGCTTGTTAAAAATTATCTTTCAAGTTCTCAATTTAATTAAAAACCAAGAGATTAATGGGGTACATAGTCCTGTAGCACAAGGGTTTGCATAAAGTAAAACGAAAGAAAAGATAGTTTCGAAAAGTTTAATTCGTTCTGCGGAAAGATTAGTTTGGTCTACGGATTACTTAAAAAAAAAAAAAGAAAAAAACAGTTTCGCGCGATCAAAAGTGCCTTTGAGCGAAAACATTGCGAAACGGATTAAATGTTTCGTGATCTTGCGAGGAGAGCGATGAGTGTCCCGTCGAAAATTTTGGCTTTCTCGGCTACATTGCAAGGGAACGAGAGCCGCAACATTTGGCTCTCGGCAGTTAATTTAATGTAGAAACAACGAAGACCGTTTGAGCAAGTTAAAAGGTGCATTGATGTCAATAATCGGCCGACTATCCCGCGGCGTTCGTCTCTTGGCGTGACTCCCTTTCTCGCAGTTCTTTTCTCCCGGTTGTCTTTCTCTCTTCCATCTTCCGCTCGGAATTATCACGTCTATTTTTATTCGCCGGAACATGCCTCTGGCAAAATTGTTTAACACTTCTGTCGGGAACACTGCACACGTGACCGAACATCTAATTTTATCTTATGCGCGCTGGCACTTCGCCTCTCGCTTGCACTCTTAATATTTCGCCTGCACAGTACATAAACCATATCGAGCGCGAACTTTCATACAGACTTCGGCGGCATCATATACATACATTCCTTAACTTTTAAACTGGAAAAAGTATTTATCTTTTATGCGATGTATAACACAAAAAAAAGATATTTGCTTTTTCTATCAAAACACGAAAAAATATTTAAATATTCTTAATTATTTATGAAAAAATTGAATTTATAATCGATACATTATTATACAATTGTGATTAAATATAATTTTTTAGACAAAAATTGAATCGAATTAAAGTTTAAAGTGATGTGCTTGAATAGACAGTTTTGAACATGGTATAACAACGTATTTCTCGACGATTTGCCATGCGCAAGCTTCGCCGAAGAAGTCAAGAAGCTTTCGCGCTCCTTTCGCGAAGCTCATTTGGTCCTCTCCAATCTTCTTAACGAGCCATTTCCCGCGAGTAAGCCGCGATCGATAGCTGCTAGTGCTTTCGCGCACTTCCGCCTACCGGCGCAATTTTAGCTTCTTCCTAGAGAGACGCGACGCGACGCGACGCGTCGCATCCGCGACGTTGCATTGTCGTGCATCCCTCGAGAGAGGAAGTCATCTGGTGCCTAGTGCGCGTTCAGACTGAAGATTCTAAGAGAGACCGAAGTGCGGCTTACGCGGCACAACAGGCCATTGTGCTCGATCGCCCCTTTGATCCCATCCTTCAAATTTCCGTACCCCGCTCTACCACCGAGAACGGTATTGAAGGATGCGATAGTACATTTTTTAGAGAGACACGCTTGACTCATTCAGAGACTTTAAATACTTGGAGCGAATTCCTGATCGCGATATCTCGATACCTCGATATATTTTATTTCGTACTTTTATCATATATAATTTGTACTCCGATATAGATAACGAAATATAACGTAATTCACATTCGACGATATCGACAGACAGTTGAACAGTTAAACGGAACGAGAACGTTTCGTCGGTGCAAAATAATCGGGCGACACGTTTCCCTTATTTTCGAACTTACGGCTCGTTCACGACTTCATGAATCGTAAATCGACAGCGGGAAACGTAGTTTGAGAGAGCGCGCGCGAGGGTAATTTAGCTCAGCACGAGACGTTAGCGCGCTCGGTTACAGCGCGTAATCGCGACGCAGATACGAGCCCGGAGGTTTTTCTCGGTTTAGCGAGCGCGCCGTTTATTATTCAAATTGCACGGGCGCGACCGATCGATTTATCACTCTTTCTCCCTCTCGTATGCGACACGGCTGGGCATAATCGTCGGGTGTTGCATGTACGACCACGGGTACGCGAGAGATCGAACGCATCTGAATGCCGCGGTATAACGCGCCCACGCGGCGCATTATACGCGCGCGCGATGTCGGTGACGTCGCACGATCGAGTGCAAGAGTGCACGTGAGTTATCGGCCTAACGTCTGCAATGCCCTCATAACGACCGACGGACCTCGCTTTTAGCGTAGTTTGCACGATATCCTTTTTTTTTCCCAACAACAAGCACGCTTGTTTGAAACTTGTTAGGAAACTTGTTGCGGCTGTAAAGTCGGAATATTTTAGCTCGACTAGGGTGCTAGTTAACGAGGAAAAGAGCGACTCAGTCTATTAGCGTTTTATTTAATACATGATGGTCTCCCTTTTCTTCGTAATTGTTACGCACCATCATGATGGACCTTGGGGGAAAAAAATGATATCGCGCAAATTATGCTTTAACGCGCGATTAATTCGGATGAATCAGGTTTCTGCGTTGTGCTTTGTGGCGAAATTCGCGTTCACGAATCCGTAAAAGTATATTGATTACGAGAAAAGGTCTTTCTTTTATGCGTAAAAGCCCGTATTGTTATCCCGCATTTGACGCCAATAAGTACGATAATATTCGATGTTCTGCAACTACAACTTCGATATCCATTGTATGCAATAACTACAAGTTAGATTCGGACGTTTGCAACTTTTAAAACCAAAATAGATACATAAAATACCAATTACGGACTTAAAAAATTCAGAGTGTCTATAAATATGATTTCTTCTTTCGCCTCCTCGTATATGTGTTATCGCATCGATAGATAGCCGATCAAATTAGAGATATTCAGAGCATGTTTTCTTTTCTTCGAGGAATCGCCATCAATTGTCAAAGCCATCAAAGGAATCGTTTTTTGCTCCTCTGCGGTTACCGCGATCGTCTCCAGAATGATGTCAGCCAGGTTGTCTGCCTCTGCCTTTAAGCTCTTTGTCCGTGTTCGCCATGAAGAGGAGGAAGGTACCTCGCGCATGAAAGAAACGCATGTTCCGCTCGCGCTCGAGTGCGGGACGACAGTTTTTGCATAATTTTACGTCAATCATCGGCCCGTAGCCGGTGGATGGAACTCCGCGATGGTTGCGCAACGACGACGATAGGGATCTCTTGAAAAGCCGAGGAACCGCATGCACTGCCAGCTCGGCCAGCCGTCCGCGTAATTTGTCTTTGTTCGACGATGCGACCGAGCTAATGTCGGCGGGCGGCCTGGGTTCTTCCATTATTTCAGAATGAACTTCGTCTTCGCTTCCTCTCTCTGCGCCGGACGTGTTCCCAAGCGAATCGCCACGGGCACAATTAACGTCTATCTAAACTACCGGTCGACTACTATCTGAGACCGAGCGTATCCGATGCAATTTAGGAGATGTCCTCTCCTCTTCTTCTCCTATGTGTCTTCCGCAACTAGCGAAGCTGCGCCACGGCGACGGGGACGGCGACGTTGCACCGACGACGGCTTTGTGACAGTAATTCGCCTTTGTTCGATAACCTCGGACAATTAATACCGAGTTGCTCGTGCGTCATCGTGCAAATCGCACGATAGCGGCCCGTCGCTGCCGGCGAGATCGTTGCGTAATACCCTATGCATGGGGATGTCATAACGCGGCAATGGTCGATGGCGGAAGCGTGTCGCCTCGCGGTTCTTTCGTCTCCTTTTCAGAGCCGGCTAAATTATGCCAGACGTAATTCCGTATACTCGTATAAAATCCTTCCGCATTGTTGTCCCGCCTTACTTTTCCTCTCTTTACGACGAATAGCCACGAATTGTCTCTTCCCCCCCCCCTTATCCTCCGGTCTCGCGATGAAACTGAATGGTTTGCGTAATAAAGTAGCGCCGACAATTTTAGCTCGCACTAATATTCAGGTTTTAGAGACATAAAAGACGCCTCTGACGGACAAAAACTTTCTTAATTTGCGAGCGTCCTTTTAGAGTGCTTTTATTACGAAACTTTCCTACAAAAAATACTTTCCCCCGATAGTTTCCAATATAGCACGGCGGCTACAACCTCGAGGGCAGCTCCAACTCCTAAACGTGACCACATCAGCAACAATGAAGAAACTCATTAAGATTTTTTTTTCGTTTGTTCTACGAATTTGCCAAGTTTCGTTAAAGTTTTGATAGACAGGGGTGGAATGGTTCGCAAACGTTACTGACCAGAGCTGAAATTCGTCGGGCTGACGTGATTTCTTTCTTTTTTTTTTTGTGGCACCACCCGGGGACGATTTTGAGCCTCGCTGCCTCGTATCGGGGCACGCAGGCGAGCTAGGGGTGCAAGGTAAAGACAAACAGGGGGAGGGGGCGGATAGAATGGGGGGTACCGTATTACGAGGAGACAAGGGGAACAAAGAGCAGCATGCGCAGTAGCGTCGATCGGTGCAAAGCGAGGCAAGCCCCACGTTCGTTCGTTCGCGTTTCTCGGCTACCCGACTCTGTGCAGGGACAGTTGATGGGCGCCTAGCAACAGGCTTGTCAGGGGTTGTCAACCCTAAGTCACGGATCTATAGCTATCACTGCACGCTGCTATGCAGTCTTTACTGTAAACGGATTCTGCAAATTTAATTGGCGGAGCAATAGACCTCCAATATTACGAATTTGAGGGTTTTCCCTCATCAAAGAGGCGAATGCATTCATGTTCTTTTAAGAGATAAATATAGAGTATATGCCATGATAAATAAATTAATTAATACAGAAAAATTATGTAGAAAATTGTAGTTTTTTGTACTTTTGTACTTAAAAAATTAGAATTGTTTAAGAACCAAGAGAGGAATCTCTGTGTATTTTATAATTTTATAAAAATTAATATTCTCGAGAAGATTTATATTTGATCGTGATGGAATTTCAAGTCTAGTTTATTAGTAAATAAATTTTTAGTTAAAATAGTTGCTGCTTTATTAAGTGGTCTCACGCACAGAGTATTAGCTTACCGTTTTCCAAGCATCATTTTTTTACTTCCAAGTTTCAACACCTACTTGCGTTTATACAAAAAAGTAATAAACTGTCGAAAACATTATTGAGACGAATAGGAAATTTCGTGTAAAATCGAATTAGAAATGACATATATTGTTCTAATGCAAGCTTTCAGAAAAGTATTGTCGGAATAAGCTTGTAAGTAAATGCGGAACCGTCATGCTGCGGCTTTGTTTTATTTCTGCAAAATATTAGTCCGAACGTTTCTCGTGTCGCTCTCGATGGTGTGAGGTAGAGGAGGTGGCGTAGCGATAAACCCTCGTGGTGTACTACCGGAAATAGCCTCGATAAACCCTTCCCCGCGTATCTCTCGGCAAATGCCGACCGACCGACCGACCGGCCGGTGTTTTCCGAGTATAAATATAATGGAAACCGACGCGAAAGTTTTCCGCACATATAGTTCTGCGTGCGCTTCGAAGGAATCCTTTTATCTCTTCGGTCATGTAACCAGCAACGCGTCCACGTGGCCGATAGCGATACGGCCGGTCGCCGGTGGGATCGATATCGCGAGTCGAGTCGCGAGTCTCCAGGTGCAATCTCCCACTTCTCTCCCTCCTTCTTTGACGGCTTTATCTTCGACCGTCGTTGACCCTCTACATTATTATGCAAGAGCCGTACGAACTCGCGACGCTCGCGAGACACCGCGTGTTTGTGAGAGCTTCGACAGAGAGAAGCGAGCTCTTACCTGTCTTCTTTATCCCTAATGTAAACAGAAGACGTGATATCAATTAACATTACGCACGTATGAGCGCACATATAATTTTGTTGGAAATCTGTTGGATGCTTCCAACAACACCGTAATTTTAATTGATCAGGTTTCTTGAATTCGGAGGATCAATCTTCGAATTGAAAAAATATTTTAATATCTTACTGTAGTTTTTTTTACTCTCGCTGTGATTAAATAATAACGCGTTAAAAACTCGGTTTTACGAGCATTTTACCTCGTTTATGACTACGCTGTCGGCGCATTACGCTATCACACGGCTACGAAGCGAGATAGTAACCCAGTAACACGCGGAAAGAACGACTATTGATCGGTCGATGCGTCTCTAATCGGTAACTGCCAGGCTGTTCCGCAATGAAGATCGAAGTTTCCAAAAGTTGGAAAAGACGCAGGTTCGCCTTTTGGCCTTGTAATTTATCAGTATCGCCTGAGAGATTAGAGCTTCTAAAATGATAGAGCTGTATTCTATATATGTGTACTATAGGCCTCCAATATAATTGTTATTGTATCTTATTTAAATGAAAGAAGAAATGAAGATTGAAAAGAGATTAGAATAATTCATAAAATAATTATTTAAAGCCTTTAACATAAAAATCGGTTACTTTTTGCACTATTCTCTTGCTGTATTGCAAACTTATCATTTTATATTGCACAAAATAATTATCTGTACATCTGGCTTTATATTATGTGTGTTATTTTATTTTTATTGCCTTATATAAGACGTGAGCGACAAACTGCGAAATCGCGAGGATAATTAACCGGACAGAATTTATCTCATTTGCTGATTCCTCATACTCCGCTCAGCAGACACTGCGTGGCAGTTAGCAGCCATGCAGCTCTGGGTAAAACGATACCAGCAGACAAGGGAGGGATGCTTTTATCGGTCGTAAAACAACGTTAGGCATCCACGATAACGAGGGAGTCGCGAAATGCTGCCGAAACGGCGAAGGAGCGGAGGAGAGATGGCGAGCGAAGGGAAATCCAATCGCTGGTGGAACATACACGTGATATTCTGAGAAGCGCATACACGCACGTCGTTGTCGCGACGTGCAATATCACCTCGCAATTTCGTAATATCACCGTTACATTGGCGACAATTTAAAATGTCGTTAAGCGAAGTAATGCGACGGAGTGGTACTCCGGGGAAAAGTATTCACACGCGAAACACTGATAATCTCGCGAGTCAGCGAAGTTTCGTTACGAGGGGAAAGTCATGATCTCGAGGATGATTTTGGGTATATCGTGAAACGAATCAACGAATCAATTGAAATTCAGTAAAGAATTTTTGTGATGTAGTTTTATAAGTTTATTTTAATCGCATTTAATCTTAGTGTATTATTACAATAAATATTAATATTAATTATTTTTTTAATTTTTGTTAAAAGTTACGAAGTTGTGTTGTTTTACATTATAATACATGTTTGTATTTTTTTCTAATGCATAATTATTCAAGAAGGATAATTACGTTGCTTTTTCAATAACATTATTAAGTGTTTAACGACTTTTTTTATGAATAAAGAATGTTAAGAAAACTTTGGGGATATACACAGACACAGACAATGAATCTTTACTCCTCGCTCATTTTTAAATGCGTTTTAGCAGAACTCGAAAACTTGAGATAACTGTCTAAATGTTTAATGTCGAAGTCTAGTAAATTGGGTGAAGAGCTCGTAATATAGCTTGTCGATGCACCGACGATTTTTATGTCCTTTGCGAGGTGACGTCGACTTTCCATAAGCGACATAACGAAATTCCTTTACGAGGGGAAATGTGCTATGGAGGGTGGGCGCGGGCGGCGCGGTGGTCGTGCAACCGGGACGCATTTCCGACGGCTAACGCTTCGTGTAGAGGTTGATCGAACGACGAGGGGGTTGACGAGGATAAGAGGGAGGAAGGGCGGAGAACGTTATCCGCTGCACAGAGTCGTAAACTTCGAAGGAGCTTGTAATAACGATAAAACACGACGAGGAAGCCTGGCCGAGCCAGGGAAAGCTCTCTCTCCCTCTTGCTCTCCTCTATGTGTTTAAACCGACGAAGTTGGGCCGGAAGTAGTAAACTCACCCGGAACCCGGGGAGCTCGCCGCGTTAACTTCGCTCGTCGGACATCCCTTAAAATATTATATACACGTGGCCGGACTTAGATTGGTCTGGGCTGCGCCGCCAGGCTTTAACGCTAAACGTTCGTCCTGATATCGCTCAGTGTACCGTGTAAAAATCAATTTTACCTGCAGAAGTCTTCCTGATAGTACACCGTTATTAACTTTCTGTTGTATCTGCGATACTCAACACCTTCAACTTCCTTTATTACTGTTTAAATAACGTGAGCGAGCGAGAGGGAATGAATAAAACAGTAAGTAACGAGTATTCAAGGCTGATTTTTTTCTTGAAGAATTCATGAAAAAAAATATTGAAAAGAAAACATAAAAATATCTACATTTTTACATGTTATATCCAGAATGTTATTTGTATTATATTATTATATAATTATGTATGTAATGTATTATTGTATTATTGTTAAATTACAAAAAATAACGAGGAAGAAGTCTCATACATGAGATAGACTTCTCTTCAGTGTGTTTGGAACACGGTTTCTAAATTGCCGGGGCATATCGGGTCACTCCGGTGTCAAGGCCACACCGGCCAGGATGAAAGCCTATCGCGTAGATACTTCTATCTTTCTTTGTTCTCTCTCTCTCTCTCCGGAGAGAAAGATGGGACGTATAACAGCTTAGAGAAGGAGCAAGCCGAACTGGAGAGAGCCGGTTGAACATCGATCGCGGCCGGCCACGTTACGGGCGTATGCTCGGGGCCGCGCACCGGCTTTCCCGGTTTCCGGGCTCCTGAAAGCACCCTCGAGTTCTCGCTCTACGGTAATTCTCCGGTTGATGAGGAACGCCTAACCCCTCTCTTCTCCCCCATATCTCTCACTGTCTTTCTCTCTCTCTCTCTCTCTCCCGTAATTCTCTCCCTCGTACGTACTCGCGCCGCGAGCGTCTATTTATTTTAACGACCGACTAATCCACTACGTGCGCTCCAGCTTTTTGCTCGTTATCAAGGACCTAAAGAGCGAGGGGATAGCGTGGAGGTTGCTTATGCGACGACGCAAATTATCCTTCGGGATACGTCCACACTGGGCTTCCAATATACCGTTACCGTCAGATATCCGGATATAATTTACGTTTGAAATTTCGGAATATATAGACGCCGAATACCCACGGCTTTGATCGGCGCTGTGAAATTAGATGTCACAGGTGCTCTCGAGCCACAATTTCAAAATCGTGAAATGTGGTTTCGATAAGTATGATTCTGGGATACATCCGAATGCTAGAAATTGCGGGTATTTTCATCCACGGGATCTCAATCGTACTCCATTATTGTAAAGGTGTTCCAAGCTATCTCGATAACGCTTGCGATCGTCTCGCGCGATATCGAGACTCGGTTCGGGCATCGGTGTTCTTTATCCGCGTCGATTGTGGAATCGCGGTTCGTGGAAAGAGTTCCGCGGAGAAAATTATTGCCGGGGCGGGCGGCGATGAGTTATCGTTTGCGATTGTTACCGGCTGTGTATCGCGTTCGGGCCATAATTTTACGGGAGATTCGCGGGGCGCGGTTTATTCGCCAATGGATCACCGGGAGAGCGGAAGGGATGGAAACAGGAAGAGAATTCGCTCTCTCCTTCCTCTTTCTCTCGCCCTGCAGGACGAGTTATTTACCGGACTGGAAACCACCCGCGCGCTTCTAATCCCAAATAAAAGCGTTTGGCGGCAGCCCGGAACGGGCTCGCCCCCTTCATCGTCCTCGCTCGTAAAGGACGGGCTTCCGTTTGCCAGGAGATGAACGTCGAAACGCTCAAACTCACGTTCATACTCGGGATATAGATGGACGTATTTATCCCGGGATCATTGAGCACGCTGAAACTCCGGTCCATCGCATCGTTCACCGGGAACATATCCATGTATCCATGCGTGATAATAAACTGTTTTGAAAAAAAACGCGGCGATTCTTCTCGTTAAATAAAAGATTTTTCCCAATATATGTTGATACTGATATATAATAATTTTTTTAGAATTGCTCATGGAGAACGGAACTTTCTCAATCGATATCGAAGACTTTATTTAAATGAAATCTTGGTTTAAGTTTCAGCTTTCGAAGGTATCAGTGCAAGATGAATGTTTAAGAAAAGACAAATGATATCAAATCTCTTTTTTGTTGCAGGAATCGATACGATCACGCGTGGCGATGGATTTTACCGGTAGCGTGGGCAGGATAGTCGAAGATCCCAAGGAAGCCAAGGACATAGCCGAAAACGAAGGCATGGTCTGGCGACGGAGATGGCGGCCGTTTTCGCGAACACCACCGGGATGCGCGATGATGAGGCTGCACGGCCTCGATGCCGGTATACACGTTCTTCAGCCTTGGTTCCACGGCGGCCTCAAGAGGGATGTCGCGGCGGCTATTATAAGGGATCACGGCAGCGTCGACGGGTAAGTTCAATCTTGTCGATTAATCAACTTCTGAAGTCAATTTCGCGAAAAGCGCGATTTAAATTTTGAAGTGAATTAAATAGATCGCAAAGTTTTATTCTTCGTTCTAGTCTGTGGAAGTTGCTGAGATATAACTCAAAGTTATATATAATTAAAAGTCTGAAAAAGATTCTGCTTATACTTAATTATATATATATATATATATATATATATATATATATATATATATATATTTGTATACATAATATAGATATATATATATTTGAAGAAAATTAGTTTATATAAATAAAATTAAATTTTTAAGAGTAAAAAATTTAATAAGAAATTAAAAAATATATGGAGTTTAATGGAACTTTTACTATTGATGAATGAGTCTATTTTAAATTAATACAAAAATTATGATCGTGATTTAATTACGTAATTAAAATGACATACTTAAGTTCGTAAAATATCTGACACGATTTAATGATCTGGGTATAATTCATCATGCACGATGATGAAGAATTAAGCTTGTATCTTCAATCGTAATTTTCTCAACACTACACTTGTGGAGGTACGCTGCTTCTCTCTCGCCTAATCGCGGTCACGCCCGCGATTGATAACGCGTCGTCGCTGATTGCAACAGCGGCATCGTCATTGTAATGATCTAATGATGCTGCCCGAAAATCCCGGATCGTGCCGATGCTAACGACGATAACCGTCATCATCCGGGCGGGAGAGGGTCCCGCCTCAAACCGGTTGAGAGTTACGACCTCGAAGCTGCTAGCGCGGGCGACATGCCTGGCTGACGCTTGCGTAATCCTCGCGATTATTACGAGCGATCGTAAATCACGATGAATTCCTATCGAGCGTACTTTGTTTCTTTCGCCCACCTCCGCTTCTCGTCTCTCTGTTATTTTAGTATCTTATTATTTGCTAATTCGCTCGCGGCTGTTCGCCGTATTTGAATTTTAATCGCGATATCGCAGACTCGATCGTCGACTGTGTTTTCTTATGCAGGGTAATGCTTTGCCGGTACATTCTAATAATAACGCGGATACTTTTTTCTGTTAACCTAAAGTTTATAAGAGAATATTATGTATAAACAATAAATTACGCACATGCAGAAACTTGAGAGGAAAGAAACATCGACAAAAATGAAGTTCATTAGATATAGCACTTTATTATGTAAAATGCTTTTTCTTCCATGTTGTTCCTTATTATATCTTAGATAGAGTCATCTTCAGAACGTAATAAATCTTTCACCATTTCGTTTCCTCTCGCCAGTTGTGCCTTTTTATTTATTTTTATTTTTTTTCTCTCACTGGCTCTATGCCATTTTGTCCTGGGTCGAATCCGTCACCGCGTACCATATTGACCTTTGCATTTAACCCATATTGACCCGGTAATCTCAGCGAGCGTTACACGTGTGGACACGCCCTTGAAACGTTAGGAAATTATTAATATCTTAAATCAGATTTCATTATGTCCGCGTAGGCAATCTCGAGAGACGGGGCATTGCTCCCCGGAGTGTGTATTACATATGAGTGTATGGACGGGGGCAGAGTCATAAATGCGTGATAATCTTTAGCAGTTGATGAGGACAGTATAGTTTCAAGGTATAATAATACAGAAAATAATAGAGAAAAGAAAAGGGAAATTTCTAAAACTGCACGAGCTCAAGTAAGTGAGTTGCACGCTAATATAATTCTAACGACCTGCGTATCGTGTTTCTTTCTCGTGTCTCTCTCTCTGGTCGCTTGCCTAACGAGTATACATCTCATCCAACGATCGAGTCCACGTCTCCGGCACGTCGATCATCCATCGGTGACCTCCTCTCGCGGGCGGTCACGACCCGAACGAGCGGCGCGCGCGGCGGCGTTTTGCCGATATTCCGGTTTGTCGCTCGTCCTCTCCTCTTATCTCTTCCTTGCTCCTCGATCTCATCTTTTATTCGCCGTACTAGCGCCGGGAATCGCGGATAAATGGTTAATTAACGACTCTCTCCATCTATCTCGTCGCGCTTAGCCGTGGGTAATTGAGTGCTCGGGGATCACGTAGTTGTCTCCGGGTTTTACGTTCGTTCAGGGGGCCCTTGCATAAATTTGCATAATCTCGATCGTACACCCGCCTCGCCGCCTCCGCCGTATTCTCTTCCTCGTCCTTTCTCTCTTCATCTCGACAATGACGGGGAAAAAAGGAGAAGGGGAGAAGCGGTGAGAGAGTCCCGCCTTGTGTCTTCCTACCTGGCACTCGCGAGTTTCTTCACTCTTCGTGAGTTCCCGTTGTCTCGTGTCACGATCGTCGTCGTCGTCGTCGTTAGATGCAAAAAACCTTCTAATCGATTCCGCCCCGGGCATTGTCTACTAATCGCCATTTGTCTCTCTCGATGTTGCGAGTTAGCTCGGGCAGCTCGTGAGATAGAGAGGACATATCCTAGCGATGGACGTCAGGCCCCTTTGTACTATATGAGAGCCCTCCTATAAGGATAACATCGTTATCCTCTAACTCGGGATAGTTCTTGGACATTACCGTTCCGTAGCCGGAGTTACGAGTCACCACTGCCGGTATGTTATCTGCCTGCTTGGCGGACGTGGAATATTCACTCGCATGAATATTCCATTGGACGAGCATTGGGGTTGATGAGAGACGATACCGGACATTAGCAAACGTTATCGTCACTACACATGAATAATCCGGGCGAGATACTAAAAAAATGGGTCGCCCGAGTGCGATCTTGCATCGCGATTCTCAGATTCTTTTTCCCCAAGAATTTAGCCTTACAATAGATAGTAAATATGACACATTATTTCAAGGAAATGCTAATCTGATGGATGAAGACTTAAGATTAAGGACTTAAGATTTTGTCGAGAAAAGAAATAACGTTCTTATACAATAAAATAATTTTTTTACTTTACATAGGGATTTCAGGATTGTTACGAATTAATTATCAAAATAGCTTAAGCACTAAGCCTTTCTTCCAATTTATGAAATAACGAATCGCTTCGTACAAAAATTACGTAAATAGCAATGAATTTTCTGTGAACATATCGCCGTTGTGCTGCGTAATATTTGTTAACGAGCGCGTCGTGTAGTATCAAATATTTATCGGAAGAGGGCAATGGGCATGTGCTTGATGATATTTTATCGCAAAAGGGACTGCAAGTCTCTCTCTTCGGCGACAGCGGCAACGGGATTTCTCAATGCGAGAGTGCCAGGAAGGAAGCGAGAACCGTTTCTTCCACTTGGAGTTTTACGATCGCGTGGCCGCGTTGCGATCGTTTTACGACGCGACTCTCTCTCTCTCTTTCTCTTTCCCTCTCTCTCTTGTTTCTCGCTGCAACCGATCTGCCTCGTGACCGACCGGTCGGTCTTGTCCTCGTCGTTGCATCCCCCTGACCTCCATCTTCGCCCCTCGCCTCTGCCGTCTTTTTTAAACCACTCTACTCGTCCCGCTGCCTTTTACGACCATACTAATTTATACTGTGATACGCCTGGACGAGCCGTAGTCTCGCCATCCTCCCCGGTATCAAACATCTAGGCACCCGGTGCAGCGTGCTGGTCTCTGCATGCTGCAAAAAGCACAGCTATCTCTCCTGAATCTCCCGACTAGTCCTGTATTCAGATATCGTCTGACTAAGCAGCTCTTAACCCTTTTTCTTACTCGGTCTCTGGTATACGTATCATTTGAATGTTTCTAGAAAACTTGAAAGTTACGGTGAGAGATAGTACGTGCCCCACCAAGCAATGTAAATTTTTCATGAATGTACCGACGTCGCTGTTATTGTATAATCAATACCGATTATCTATTTGGATCGTGTAAAAAAAGAACTATTATTAAAATTATTCTTAATTAATTTTGATCTCTGAGAAATAAATTTTATAAGAAAAAAATCGAAAAAGTTGACTCAAGCCTTAATGCTATAACTACATTTTTGTCGCGTCTTTTAGAATTCTAAAATATTCTGTTTTCTGTACTTTCAGCGTGTTTCTGGTCAGAGAGAGCAAGAGCAATCCTGGGGCCTTCGTGCTGACCTATAAGTACAACGACAAGGTCTTTCACGCGCAAATCCAGCCCGTAAGTATCCGCGTCTGATCAATAATTAGTCGAGGATCTTTTTTGCGGTCGAGTTAACTTCGCGGCGATTAAACGCGAAAAAGTTTCTCTGATCGTTTACTTTAAAACCAAAGCCGTCTCTCTTTCTCTCTCTCTCGTGAGCGAATTGCTAACACAAACTCCTAAAAAAAAAAGTTCCAATCTTTTGAATTAATTCCGTCGGATAAACCGATATTACAGATCCTATTTCAATATTAACCATACCAGTGTTATTTAATGCAATAAATCAATTCCCAACAAGGTTACAGCGGTTTATAGAGATTCGATAACAGAGTTTTCTAGCTATTTTTAATCTCTCAGTCATTCCTTATTCTTGTCGTCTGAAAAAGTACGCGCTGTTTTTTCATGCTGTGAATCATTCTATTCGATTTGAGATTTTTCGGGCAACTTCGTAATATCTTTCTTTAATAGATTATATTTATATATAATATTAACTTCACATCCGAATTGGTCCTTTCAGATCTTTGATGAGCGTCGCAACTGCTGGCTATACACCCTCGATAAGGGAACGACCAAGTTCTACGATCTACTACAGCTGGTCGAATTCTATCAGCTGAACGCGGGCTCGTTGCCTACCCGGCTAACTCACTACGTGCAGAACGGAGTGAAACCGCCGTTGCACAAGCCAGAGGACGGCGGGGCGTCACCGTCGCCGCCCGAGAGCAGTAGCCAGCGGATCAACAGCATCGACAAGGCCGCCGAACCAAGCGGTAACTCGAGCAGCATTTGAGTATAGGACAGTCGGCGACCCGTTAGTGTTGTCGACGGCGATCGCCTGCTTACCGTTTGCGCCATTACCAACGGGTCCCTCGACCCCGCCACCATCACCGACAACATCGTGATGGTGCACCGTAGCAACAACAACAACAATCGTCTGGGGAACAACAGCAACGGTGGTGGCGACAACGGAAATCGCGGCGATGTTCGCGCGACACGATCGGGTTGCTGGAACCTGTGTTTCTGCAGTTACAACAAATGGGATTTGTAGCGCGATCAGCAACGGCAGTAGCAAAAGCAGCAGGATGATGTTCAAGCGGACGCGAAGACATATGGTTGTTTCGTTAGTGAGAGAGAGAGAGAAGCAAGAAGAAAAGAAATGGAACGACGAGAGCGAAGGAGAAGAAGCGACACGGCTTGAGCATCATCCATCGTTGAGTCACCCCTCGATCGCGACTCTGTTCTAATAACGCAGCATGTGTATGTGTGTGTGTGTGTGTGTGTGAGTATGTGTGACGTCACTGGGTCGGCTGATCCGTGCAACAGAACGACCAATTTTTGGGCGCGAGGCACGCAATAGCGAAGAAAGACACGACCGCCGCGGGAAGGAACCGCAGGATCGCTGTCGCACGAAAAATTCTTCGTTTGTTTCGACTTTTCACGTTTGTTCTGTTGTTTCCGCTCAGTGATGTACAGAGTAGCGCGGCGTCGATGTCCGCTGACAGCGATCCTCACGCGAAACGAAATCTCTTCGATGTTTTTAATTGTACTGTGTTAGGGAGTCGTCGTGTAAGGATCCATCTTGTCGTCTAGACCTTCCCGAATACCCTCACTTCTCTTTAATTTCCCTTTCAGAGTCTCAGCGATCAAACAAACGCGTCTAGACGATCAAAGAGGCATCGCGTATTCGTTTCTTTATTTTTCTTTCCATTTTCTACATGTTCATGTTCGTGCAAGCATGGCGCGTACGATTAGATTGCTAACCGCGCGCGGCGACATCGTCGTTCGCGAAGTTATTCCGTGAGAAGAAAGGAAAAGCGCGCGCGTGTATGCGTGTGGTATCATCGGTATGCCTGCGAGAGAGACAGAAGAAGAGAGAAATAGTGAGTGAAGAAAGTAGAAGCGTATCGCGAAGTACGATATAGTTGTAGAACTATATCGTAGTAAACCAGCAATACAAGACGAATACAAACACAAAATTTGGCTTTTTTGCTTGGATGTGTGCGTCTGATTGTGGGTATGTATGTGTATATATAAAAAAGAAAGAGAGACATTTTTTGTCGTGTGGTCTCCCCCTCCTCCCTTATCTTTTTCACTTGCTCGTTTTCCTTTCTGGCGCACATTGCGCGTACTGAATGTTTCTTCTGTTTAGTCGTTTCTCCGAAGAGAATGCGCGACAGAGTCAACCGCGCGATTAGCTACCACACGACTTTGTCGCCTGACGACGACGACGACAACGACGACAACGACGACGGGTTCAAATGACGAGAGAGAATCGACCAAATCGAGAGATAGGAGAGAGTGCATGAAGCGTCCGCGTGTTCCGTTCATTAGCTGTAAGACTGTGGTCAGGCGGAATCACTTGGAAAAACGATAATATTGAGATTCACGATTATTTCCGAGTCCAAGATGTTCAAAATTAAGCGAGACAACTTTGTCGACGGGACAGGAGCAACGGAAATGGAACATAGGTTTCTCGAGGGTATCTCGCATTTTGTTTGCAAAATTTTTATCGCGGCTCGGAAACGCGAATTTTCGCTGCGGTACGAAGAGCCCATTACATTAATGAATCTAAGAAATACAATACAATTAGTGTAAGGATCCTCGACGCGCGCCTACGTCGAGGGCCGAGGAACACGCTCGCGGATTCTCGTGGTATTGTAATAACGCGCGCGCCGAAAAGTTGAAAGCGTGTCCCTTGGCAGACATGATCTCATATTTTACAGATGTTTCGGTTACGTGAGGCATTTGTTGGTTAATACGAATTCGGAAAATGAGGTTCAATTATAATTATTATAAAAATGTGTGGAACGCGTAACATTGAAGTAAGAGAACGAGAGAGAATGAGTGAGAAAGGTTTCAGAAGAAGAAGTGTATGTAAATGTGCAAGAAGGCGAACAAGGAAGAAGTTGCGAGAACGAAGTTGGTCATGTGGTAAAACTGGTAAAACAAAAAGAAAGAGGTATATTTAAATACAAAACAGATATATATACATAATATGTATATGCATGTTCTAAATTGTACAATTTAATTTTATATTCGGGATATATATAATTATATACTATCGATCGGAAAAAATCGATAGTGCCGAAGTTCGTGGGTGCAGCATCACCCCAGGTGCGAACGTTGTCGTGCATTCTAGATTTATAATGTGGAAGTTTTTAACGTAATAACGATTGTAATGTTTTTCGAATAATAATGCGAAAGTCATTTAAGATAAAGGCGGATTGGCGGGAGCTGGTGGAGTGTGCAGGGTATGGACGCGAGAGAAATTATTTACGCAATGTATTATGATTCGTCGAAAGAACAATACCAAATCCCCTGCCCCCTATTTGTATACCTACTTTTTAATGATATATTTTTTCATTGATTATATATTTATTTAACGTCGAACGTAGCGCCTACGCGTCATGTCTTGAAGCGGTAATTTTTTAAATCGAAGAAGTGCAGATCTTACACAGATATATAACACGTAACAACAGATAATATACGAAAAACACACATACACGTACACGAGACACGGACACAAATTGCATTAAATTTTAGAATATAGTAGCGCTTTATAGAACTAAATATTAGGATAACAAATTCTTCGTGAATGGGTATGAAAAAAAAACAATCTTCTGTAGGAAGGGTGGCCCGCAAACGCGGCGTTCATCCCCGATCCGTTTGCGTAAACTTCTCCATTTTTCACGAAATTCAAGTTAAAGTCGAAATCAACGAAATTACCTCTCGGAATACGCTTATTGCGCGAAAAAAAAAATGAAATTGTCCTTTCGGCCTTTCGTGTAAATATGTCTATTTAGGCCAAAATCCCGCGTCTCCTCTCCAAGTTTCCCTACCCCTACTATTCCGTCTATCCGTGGCCCGTCGGCTGTTTGAAAATCAACTTTGATAGCGGTTAATCAATCTTGATTCTTCAGGTCGACACCGCGGTGCCCCGCTTCTTCCTCTTTCACCCTGTAATCCGAAAAACCGAACGGAAAACGAGACAGACGCCGGGTTCTTCGTGGCCACCAGTGTAAAAGAAGCTATAAATATTATTATTATTAATTAACTACATAAATTATAATAAAATATATTTTGTATTAATGTAGTCACGAATTAATACGGCAAACGCAGTGGTCTGTGAAGAGACTGAATCTAAGTAAGAGAAAACGCAAATTAGTCCTGTGCGAATTTCATCGACGTCTGTTAAGAACAATAAAAATGATCAGGTAACGGAACGTTTACAATTGTGTTTTTATTTCTATCCCCGGACTAGAGTGTGTTTCGTTGATGTGTTGTATTTTATATTATTTCGGCGCTTTATTTATTCTATTGCTAAGTGTTGTTGATATAATTTGACAATTTATTTTACCCGTTTATCTTTTCCGTCTATCACCCGAGAAATCGTCTTACTTTTCTTCTTCTTCTTCGTGAAAGCTACTGGCCACAACTTGAAGTGCTTTGTCGCAAGAAACCGAAGCTCGAGCTTGCGTATGCGATCGAATTACCCGCAGACGTTGATGAAACTCACATTGTCACTCCTGGCAAGCGATATATACCGACGCAGAGCGCCGATATCTCGTCGGATCGTTCCTCAAACTAAATCAATCGCACGAGTTCGATTGTACACAGACGAAAATTCGAGTCTATAGCGAAACGAGCGACACGAAGGTCCGAACGAACATATGTAGTCGCGGCCGCTAGTTCGCTCACAAGGATAAACGGTAAACGTACAAGTTCCGGCCAGGCTTTTTGCTGTTGCACCCTCGCGCAATCTGCAACACGCAAAGGCAACTTAATTCGTAGAACATACGTGTGTAATACGGTGATTATATCGCCGATTATATTGTCTATCTGTCCATCGGTGGATCGCGATTGAGAACGAGACATCAACAATTTTTATTTTTCTATTCTTGTAAGAGACATTACGTTTACCATCTAAATTTGTGATTCGGAAGGTAATTTTTTTAGATGTATTTCTTCATTAATTCAAAATTACTGATTTCTAAATTTTAACGAGTTTAAGGATAAAAAATTGTCGATCTTTTCTGGATTAAAATTCGTGATGTGATTCAAGGTGAAGAGTTTTTCGCGAATTTTTATTTTGAACTTTAACTTCGCGATCGAGTTCGAGTTGTTCGGATACAGAAACTACCCGGTTCGTATCGACAGCATTAGTAGAACTATCTCGCAATGAAAACAAATCCGATAATGGTTGGGGAATGGAACGTGAAAAGCCTTTCCGATCACGATATGTTGAATGTGCAACTATGCGCTACCCGTTCACTAATTACGGATTGCAATCGTAATAATAATAATGATTAATCGCGATCTGGCGCCCGCTCGATTCGCGTTGAACGCGTGTCGCGCACGAATGCGCTTCGGAGCGAAAGAGAGAGAGAGAGAAAGAGAGTGTGCGTATATGTGAGATGATTGCTTTGGTTGGAAAATTGCGCGAAAGTGCCCTTGCTGCCCATAATTACTGAGGGAATAAACCCAATAGTCATTTGCGACGTATGAGCCATCGGGCATGACAAATTGAAGATGATACATCTTTTGTCCATCTTTTCGACGTTTCCTCGATTTTTTAAATCTAAAAATTCATGTCAGAGGATAATCGGATATTAAAAAAAAAATAAGTATAATACGGTTATAGAGATATTAACATACAAAACATAAGGATAGTTAGATGTTATGTTCCCTAAAATTTATGATTCATTGTTACCGAGTTATATCATTATTCCACCCAGCGGCTCGTGTTAGGTAACCAAAGGGACTAATGTTCCATCAATCGACAATCGCCGAGTGCATCCTCAATGACGGCAAGAACCATCGGTACGATAATTTCCGGTACCTGTGGTCAACGAGTATGCGCTCGTGGGCTGAAAACGGGGTCAAACCGTGGTGTGTTTCTCCGTCAGTTCCCCATCGGAACGTTTCAGACCGGAATGAACTCGCTCGAGACAGAGGCGGATTGAATGAAGAAGAGGGTGTGTCGTATGCGTGGTTTGCGTGCGTAGATTACGGTGCGTCGGATGCGCCCAACGAAGTTCACCAAGTTTCACGCGCGAACGGAACGTGTCAATCGATATCAACATTACAACAAAACCGTAAAAGAGCAAACAAAACATCTGCATCGTGTTTTCAGTAGCTAACAGGAAGAGAGCCAAGACGACCGGGAGCAGCAGGGAATACTTTATACAGGGTGTTCACGACAATTACTGTGTTAGAAATCACAAACGATCAAAAGCTAAACGCACAAATTATCGAACTGAGGTCCTCTCTGACTATCATAGAGATTTTCATTCCTATACTAGAAACCGATCGGATGCGATCGGAGGTTTCCGCAAAAGGAAACCGCTCGCTGATAACCGAATTCATCTCTGCTCATTTCGAATCATCCTCCCGATCATTCACAATCGATCCCGCGAATTGCTGTCGTCCACATCGCGGATACGTCCCTGGTTGAAAAAAACACTTCCTCCGGAAGTGGTCTTGATACCCACGGTCCACCGAGATGTTCTGACGATCATTCGGCTATACATTTTGAATCAATAGCGGTACATACAGACAATGGGGAGAACTCAAAACGCAACAATTTTCAACAATGGGCACAATCGCGCTGGGTATATCTTCAATGATTATGGGGGACCAACGTTAGCGCGATAATCGGCGGGTACCTATGGTCAATGAGCAATATACTCAACCAGGGGTGTCGCGAGGGATTTCAAGGATCTCTTTTAGGATTCTCCTTTTGTTCTTTAGTAGCGCTCTCACGCGCATATCGTCGTGCAATGCGCAATAATTCGATAAGCATCGCGCGATCTCTTGAAGCGAATTAACACGAATATCGAAGCTCCAACGAAGAATAGAGTCAACGATGAGCCGACGCCCGCGAGAGTCTCGCCTTCCGAAATCGTTTTAAGGAATTCCCGACGGCTCGCAGCATCCGTTCCATACAAAGCAGAAACGACAGCACCAAAGTGGCTCGACATATCGACCTCCCACCCGACAAATCGACCCCTCAATCAACCCTTCTTGCGCGCAATAATTCGTTTCCTCCGGAACAACAATATTAATCCGCAATAATAATGTTAGCACCTGTAGCGCCGCGAATACGCGAGAGTCATTGTTATATCTTTGTATGAACATTTAATACGCAATAAATATGTATGTCGTCATCCCACTATTCGTACGGGTATACGCTTTACTGCCTCGATATCTATATTTGCATAACTGTCTTACATCGTTATCACGTTTCGCATTGCAAGTGAGCATATTTTATCGATAACAAATATTAAAATCCAGGTAGCAAAACGTCTAAAGAGGTCTCGATGATATTGGAGACGTCATTAAGACGGAATGCGTCATTTGATGTTACTCTGCTACCTGGGATTTATCTCGTGTATTGCCGCCGTTAGTCGAATGGTTTAAATTCTTGTAATAGGAGGTAATTCTATGGAAAAATAATGTGAAAGGAGGTTTCATACCAGTTATCTCGATTAAAAATACATAAAAAACATAATTTTATGTTATACTTTAAAAGATGTATCCTTTTACATTGCAAAAAATAGATTTATAAATTTCTTTCTGAAAAGGGACAGATATTATACATTATAAAAAGACAAAAATCAGACTTCTGTCAGTCTTCGGACTTCGGAGGATGAAAGGAGGTTCATACCAGTTATCTCGATTAAAAATACATAAAAAACATAATTTATGTTATACTTTAAAAGATGTATCCTTTACATTGCAAAAAATAGATTTATAAATTTCTTTCTGAAAAGGGACAGATATTATACATTATAAAAAGACAAAAATCAGACTTCTGTCAGTCTTCGGACTTCGGAGGATGCATTTGCATCTTCCGCGATCAGAGTCACGTGCTCGCGTACTTGACACGTCAACACGTGCCAGCAACGTCGGCTGTGAATATCTCCGATGGCAGTTCGAACCGTGGATTGCGAGTGCGCGCGCAAGCTGGCAACAGGTAAATGGCAGGTAAGAGAGAGAGAAAAAAAGGCAAACAGAAACGCGCAGGGGGAGGTGGAGGAATAGGTGAACGGCGAGGGCAGGGAGACAGGTGCGCTGGTTGGAGGGGACGAAGTGACTCCTCGAAGAGGTGGGAGTCTCGGAAACCTGAGGGAACTCGCCGCCACCGCTATAACTCCGTTCGGTTTGGCGTTCTCGCGATCGACAGTCAAGCGCGGATGGCCGTCGATGGTGCGCGTTCGCGAGTTTGCATACGAAGCGAATAACGATGTACGCTTGTGCGTCCGCGTTCCGCGCGACGCAGGAATCCGAGGACGTCGGGGTGCGTAGCGCGTGATCGCGCGCGGGTGCGTGGGTGCGTGCGTACATTCGGGGCGCGCGCGAAGGACTGCGCTTCACGGATGACCTCGGTAAGCGATCTAATCGCATTTGTAATTGTAATTGCAAAATTGTGTGAAGATTTAGCGGAGTTTGGCGCAACTCGTCTCTCCCTGATGTTGCGTCATAAATTAGGTAGTCGAAGCTTAGAACTTGTTCAAAGTTAATGCGCGAGATTTTCATAATTTATTTCCGAAAGTAGATTAAATTTTTCCTTCTTTATCTTTAAATCACGATATATAACGTCTATGATACAATAAATATGTCTGATCAATGTCTTAATAGTTCAGTAGTAGTAATACTTTTAATTTACGCATATTCGATCGCGAATATCGTTACCATCGGGAGAATATACTGTTATTCGCGACTGTTGTCGAGCTTATCATTGTCATTAGATGCGCGAGAATCCGGTTACTGAGGTGCTCGAATCGAATTAGAGCCGATCGGCGTATAGGAGCGTAGTGCGCATATCGAAAGCACGCGGGATACGTACGATGTTACGAGCGGAGATTTTAACGATCACATAGTTGCATAAATAAGACCGGTGGGCTTGACGTGGATCGAGATAATTTCACGATTTATTCGTACAGTATCGACCCACTGCTTCTATGTGTAATGTTGCTATACGTGTAATATTGATCCCCACTGCTTGGAAACACTGGTACCATATGCTAGAATTTACACGAGAAAACTTACTAAAAATCTTACCTGAATGATTTTCTACCAGTGTCTCCTCGCCGTTTAATGAAAGTGAAAGTTGTTAACCATCGAAAATAAAAATATTCTGTTGTCAAAATAAGTTAATCGTTAGATAGCATGAAATAAGATAGTCCTGAATTTTATTTCAAGCTCCAAGATTTCAAAATTGTAGTTTGATAAAAATTTTAAACCTTTGTTCGACAAAATTTCAATTTTGTGCTTGGTTACGGAAAGGAATAAGTTATGAAAAGATTATGACACCTAGCCGAATTTTCTTTAAAAGAACTATCGACTGGAAATGGCCAAAGAATTCAATTCGATTTTTCAAAGATCTATGTTGTTCATCGCTCATGTAGTATATATGTTTTTAATAAGTTACATAATTCCGGTATCAGACGATGCTTTCCGAAAACTCGTTAAATATGCATTGCAGCTTTACTCGCTCGTGCAAGGACGAATCAATCGAGCGTGACGTTACACCGTTGCAATCGTAATCAGTGTGGAAAATCTTTGAACCATCCGAACCGAGCGTTAGACGACGTCGTAATGAGAGCGACTAACTAATTAGTAGCTCATCGCACGTGGTTGCTCGTCGAGCGACGTTCGTCCTAGTTTGTCGGTTACGCGAGATTGGAAAATGCGGCGTCGTGATTACTTCGCGAACGCAGTTTCTTCCGAGATTGCTACCGCAGCATTTGCGACGTTTCGTCATAAGGAAGATGATCGCGCGTGTGACGCGGCTTCCCGCGACAATTCGTTCTGACGTAAACGTGACAAGGCTGCGTGCATGCGCGGCGTTATCAATGAGCAAAAGATGTTACGAGAAATGAGATACCGAGTACGTGTGACGATATGAGTCATCCCGTCTAATTAAAATAACTATGTGTAGTGGCAATAGTTACGTATTGCTATTTGCTAGATTACAGGAAGCACTCTCGCTGGATACTTGCCCGGCGATATCTTTAGATCGCGTGTTTTGATCCATCGCTATGGACTTTAAAATTAAACTCAGAGGACTTTGATTTCAAAGATAATTTCAAGGTTTTTTTATTTGTCATATTATTTTTATTTGCAACTCAAATACTATTAGTATTTGGATATTTGAATTGAGAGAAAAATGTTTTCAAAATTGGAATAAATCGAAGAGTTTGCTTTGTTAACAACCATTAATTTAAGAACTGGACGTAATAATAACATATTTACATAATTTTGAAAAAAATAAGTTTAAGCTTTAAAATCTAACTTGCGAGAAGATAGAAGGAAACAAGTAAAAGGAGCAAAAGGAATTCTAGTTTTGTCAGTCATAATGTTTAAGTTTGTCATATGGAAAAGTCCCGTGTTCAAAAATTTCAAAATAGAAATTTCTGCAACAATATAGCGCAAGTCTTATTTATGCTGGTACCGCGTTCAATTCCTCAGTTATATCAGCCCAGGAATAATCAGTACACATTACGCTAGTTATTATAATATCCGGTAGACTCGGACGACTTTGATTCGTGATTCATTCCTTCGATCGTAGTTGAGGTTTGAGCGCGAGTATATCGACGACGTATTCGGGTTCGTAACGTTCGCCATGCGTAAAAGCCTCCTCGTGAACCAGTCAGGCAACATTCCTGTGTCCCGACCGTGCACGTCCACCGCCTACCTCTGACTTCTACTCGGACTTTCCACGGCGAACGTCGTTCGATGTGGAGAGGTCGAGCGCAGCACAGTTAGCGACGCTGTCCGTTATCGCGGGATAAAAACAGCAAGATCGAGACGCTGCTTAATGAAAAGTGGACCTGCGAGCTTGTCTGCAAACGTGTCGGAACGCGACGTTCTAGAATAATATTGACGGAGGAGATAAGGCTCTCAATCACTTCAAGAGACATTGCCACTGAAATTCTTTTGGTCTGATGGATTTGGATCTATAAATGACTATTAATTATTAGATACAGCAAATCAGATCTTCGAGAAAAAAAGAATTTACAGAAGCCAATTTATATGTCATATAATTTTTTAATGTATTGTGTATTAATGTATATTTTTAATAACATTTTGATTAATTTAAGACATAAGAAATTTTTTAAAAATTTTTATTTAATATTTTCCTAAGTTTTCTTTAACCATCGCACAGTAATGTAAATATGTTTTCTAGCGCAAAATAAGTATAATAATAATAAGCTTTATATATTAACGTTATTTTATATTATTTATTTTATTTAGTAACTATATTAAAATATAATATAAATTATATATTGCAACCATTGAAATATATTTAGCCATATATGAAATATAAAGATAATGTTGTATAAACAAAATATGAAGATCATGTTTGCTGTAGCACAAATTCTTCTCCATCTATAACTTATGACTTATTTTCTCGATTCATATTTGATAAATGTCAGAAATACTGACAAATATGCTTTTCCTATTTCTTTACGTTTCAAGAAATACTCGTATTTGAATAAATCATATCGAGTTTACTTCCCGAGGATTTATCTTTTCAAACTCAAATTTGATATTACTCGAAATTATTATACTTAGAAGTTATATTTTTGAAATTTGAGAAATATATAAAAAGAGACCGTAAATACGTATCTTGTATAAAATACCGATACAAATAAACGATACAGGTCTTTTACAATATTAATTTCTATATTCTGTTTGCTTTAAACAGTTTGCCGTCGCTTTATTTCATACGACAATTCTAGTAAGTTGTACCATGTGTTCGCATTCGATTTCCATTTGTTACAACACCGGGCAACACCCTAAAGCATTGTGCGTCGACACGTATTGTGTACATTCGGTACCAGATGTACCATAGCGCTCGCTGATCTCACGTAGTGAATTGCAACGAGCATTCGCGTTATAATGTGTATCCGCACGTAATTGCGAGTGAAGTTATGCTCTTCAGAAACATATAATATCCGATAACTGATTGCGCATTAAAGACACGCGATATGCCGTAATAGCGTTGGCAAAATGTAACAAAAGGCACGTATGATCGTGTATATTCCGAAACATCGGCCGAGAATGTCATAACAACTTGACGCATCGCTATGTTGCAATTATGACATACTCAATCGTGACAATATTTTATCATTTTGATATTTTTTCGAATTTTGCAACTACAGTATAAGCGTTGAATTGCAAACACCTGAAAATATAATCCTATAAATCGCAATTATCACTAATTTGACATAATCGATTTTAATTTTTAAATTAAATATTTAATTACGAGTTTGGATATTTAATTTGAATTAATATTGATTAATTCTCTCAGATTTTCAACAGAATGAGCAGAAAAATACAGCACCGAGAAAAAATCGCGATTGAATATTTTGATTGATCGAAATAATTCGGTCTTCTCGGCTTTGATCGACAGCTAGTCGCCGGAGAGCAATTTTCCTTTGCCACGAAGTTACGTAGGAAACGAAGCAAACGTTTACCTCGCTGGTTGATACGAGGAATGAGTCACAAACGCGATATGGAACGGCCCTGAGAATATTAGTCTCTCATTATATCTTATTTCGAAAACGTCTACGGATTACACCTTTTCCGAGCATACCTGATTTTTATACCTGTCTCATTATCCGGTCAGTTTATTTAAATTCGTTGGACAGCAGAATTTTTTAGATTTATAGATCTGTTTATTGCAATTTTCGATAATGCCATCATGATTTATAGCCGTTGAAAGTACGTTATTGGCTCTATAAAAAATGTCCCGTCACCTACGCAAACGTCACGCAATCGAAGGAATATAAAGCACTGTCAAGAACGACAGGCCGCAGGTAATTTATAAAACATAGTCCGAGATGTGACAATAAAACGAGGTCGTCAGTATAGGTAGGCGAAAGTATCTCCGCTGTTGCGCGACACTGGAGGCCATTTTGATGCATCCAGCCGCGCTCACGTATGCGTTAACACAGGTGTTTGAAGTGATGCGTGTCACTTTGCAGGCATTGACGCATCTTCTGGCATCGCGACGCAATCGGACGTAACCAACGGAATAAAATACATTTGCCTATTCAGAGGTCTCCGGCGATAGAATCGTTCTAAATGAGTCCTCTCTAAATACATATACACTGTACGAATCGCCCTCGAATTTTCATATTCCTTTGCGACTTCCTCGAAATCCGATAATTATATATTTTTCATCTGGCATTTACATCGAGCATGATTTATAAATTAAATTAAAGAACAAGTTATTCTTCTTTTGTAGGGATTGCTGAAAAATTATTTTAGTTGTAGCGATAATGTTAAAAACGAAAGAAAAACCATAAGAACATTTAAAGTCTTACTAAATCGAATCGCATGTTACTTGAAGTTACGATTAAGACACCTAGCGAACTCTCTCTGAATTCATAACTATATGTTTTTCTTTGATTGTTATGTCATGTCTTCATTAGGACATTTAAAAATCTGTTATATACAATCATTATTACTGTCAGTGTCAGCTAACTCGCTAAATGATAAATACATTATCATTTAAAACATAATTAAATTATCGCAAAGTCTTTCTCTCTGCAATCGTAACAGAGAATTTATAATTGTATTGTTTAATAAACGAATTCTTTGGCCGATTTTTTTAGACATCAGGATACCAATAAGTTCTCAGTGTCCTATTGTACATGTATAATTTAGAAAGTATAAAATTTACAAATCAGGTACATATAATAAAAGTTTCTTTGTCCTTTTAGCGCCACGAGCATGGAGCCTTTTCGAGGTATACTTTTCGAGTACCGTTAAGGATCATCATGAGCGTCGACTGTGGATCGCGAGAGAGTCATGATTGTGTCCTAGATCCGTAATTCAAGATAAAGAAGGAGAAAGAAGAAGAAAGGCGAAAAGGACAATTAGAAAAAGGAAGAGCGCCAAACCGGTTGGCGAATTCGACTAAATCCACCGCGCATCGACCCGGTATTGCTTCGATTGAGTGTTCCTGGAGGTAACCGTAAACAGCATGACATTGATAGTGACAACTATCGTCGCTCTGTCCGTGTTGCCAAACGTCCTGCTGGCCGACCTCGATCCTCGGGGTATCAAATGCGGCGAGAAGTTTTGCAACATCTCGGAGTACTGCAGCCCTTTCGATCAGCATTGCAGGCCTTGCGCGATCGCGTGTAACGTCACGAGCCATAATTATCAGCCAGAGGAGTGCGCAAAAGATTGTCAATGTAAGTAATAAACCAGTTTCCATGTAAGAGAAAATTATCCAAATAAAACTGTTAAAATATGATGATCATTAATTTTTTACTGCTATAATGCATCGTTTAAAAATCATCGTTAAACTCATTGCGCGATCACAGTCAGTCGAGTATATAAGACCGGTATTTATAGTCGGTTCTTATATTTAAGACCGTCTTAAGTACAACCTTAAGATGTCATTAACCAATCACAGGTCGGGATTCATAATCAGATCTTATTTCAAGACCGTCTTAAGTAATATCTTAAGATGCTAATACGGCTCTGTGATTGGTTAATGACATCTTAAGATTGTACTTAAGATGGTCTTAAATATAAGAACCGACTATACGGAGAAAATTTTATATTAAATATTACTATGGTGTCGCACTAGCTGCGGACCATCGAGGAATTATAAGTTAAAATACTATGTTTATGGTCAAAATTACGTTATTTAATTGTTTTTAAAACAATGATTATAGTATTTTAACTTATAATACCTCGATGGCCCGCAACTAGTGCGACACCATAGTAATATTTAATATAAAATTTTCTCCGTGATATGAATACCGGCCACAGAGTCGTATTAGCATCTTAAGATATTACTTAAGACGGTCTTGATATAAGATCTGACTATGGTCGATATGAATACCGGCCCAAGACCCGTTTTAAATATAAAAGTACATGTAAAATGATTCTCTTACAATTAGCTTTCGTTTGAAAATGTTTCTAACGAAAATGTAGACTAAAATATATGCAATCGAGCATGAAAGCGTTCGAAACTTAAGTTGTTGAAAAAAAATAGCGTTTTATATTTCGGCTCGTATTTTGCGAATTTGAATTTATAGACCGATCGCCTTTCATCCGGTGCCTGTCACGTATCGCGGTGCATCGTCCTGTCGTTCCGGTTTCTCGTTTTCACGCGAGCCGGCGCGTACGGGAAACCGGATAGCAATACGGTGCCGTCGTTCACCTCTGCCGAGTACGGCGGCGGACGAGCGAGCGAGCGAGCAAACCGAACCCGGGTTCTCGGGTCCGTTGACTTTGCACCTGACTGTTCCTACCGACTTCCCACACGCGAACACGGTCGATGAGTCACCTAGCTTCTTTTCTTCCTCCCTCCGTCCTCGTCGCCGTCCTTTTTCTTTCAACCTCCTCGGACCCTCCCTGTCCTCCTCTTCATCGTCCTTTTTTTCCCTTCCATTCCTGCTTGGTATTCAACGTCGGTTTCGCAATGGGGAAGGGGAGATGTATTTCATGCTCCGACAGGTAGGAGAAACCGCGGCACCGCTCCTTCTTGGGACGCGCGAAGAATGAAAATCTCTGCCTCTACATCAAAAGATGCTCCTTCGCGTGACGGGGGGGGAGAGGTAGGGGGATTTGATTTGACGTGCGTTCATACGAAATTGTCCGTGTAGAGTTCTGTCTGGTTCCCCATTGAGAGTCCCCGTTACGGTGTCCGGTTACGTTATGTCGGTAAACTCGGTTCAGACTTATATATAATTTCTACGTTGGGGGAGAACTTGTTGACTCGGCGTGTTAAGTAATGAACGTAAAAATGTTCAATAAAATAGGACTCTCGGGGAAGACGTGTTTTTTTTTTTCATATGGTGATACTCGAGAGATTTGTAAGAGAACGATGGATGAAGATTATTCCAAATTTCCACGCTTATATTTAGCGTTAGGATATTTTAATTTGTCATCTTTTAAAATTGCGCTGTAATTAAACCTGTCATAATTAAACCATTCAAATCTGAATTGCAGCGTGCTATAGAATAGCATACATTTTAGCTATATGTATATTAAAGACGCACGTAAATTTTTCAAGTATTAATATGACAACACGTGTCTAAACATGTCAATTTATTATTTAAATGTCTAATACAATAAAATTTATCTGTTATATCGTTGACAATCAGTATAATTCTGAATAATTAAATATCTCAATTTGGAGTACCCTTTGCTTGCGAATCTTATCCATCGCCATCGTGGCTAAGTTTTCGCGGATCGATCCACGCAAACTCGTCGCCCCAGGTCTGGGTTTGCTACTCTTTTCAATTTGGAACGGGGTCATCTCGCGTTTACGGTTGGGATAAGGCATAATCGCATTCTCACGTGCTACACGTAAGCATCGTAGGTCGGAATTGTTTGTGCTACGAGTTGCTATCGCGACCGACTTCGTCGGCCTTACGCAGGCGCGCAGAGAACTTACACTTTTTGAGAGGTAGATCATTGATTCGAATAAGAAGAAATGGAGAACAAATTAAAGGAGACGAATATGCCAAAGGATGTTAGTAATAGACAGATCAATCGTGCGTAAACCAAATCAATTTTATGAAATTGATGTGGTTTGCTTCAAAATAGACTCGAAAGATATAGACATATATAGAAGAAGTACATGCTTCGAGTAGTGGACTTAAAAATAGATGCCTACTTCACAAATCAATAAAATCAATTTGGTAAAAATTTACGCATATATTGATATTTTTAATTATAAATATATTTTTATTTTTAATATTGTTCATTCTTTTCTATTTTAGACCTATTCTATATTAGAACAAACTTTATTAATAAAGATTGCAATATGTATTAACATTATATTACTATTATTAAAAGAATACTGGCAATTAATAGTGGCAATGTGATTTATGCACTTGACTGTTGTTCTTAAAACTGTAATTGATTCAACTTTTATTACATGTGAGCAATAGCGTCGAGTTTCCCTCTTGCATATCTGGTACATAGTAGTACAACAGTTATAGTTGGAGAAATCTTCGAGTTTTGTAGCGTCGCTAATAGCTAATTTTCGTAACGCTTTCTAAATAAATTTCTGATAAACTTGATAAAGAAGTATTTTAATGAAATATATTTAATGTTGAAACTTCTCGAGCACACTTTAGGAAAGTTTACTCGATAAACATGTTACGAGTGTGCGAAATGCTGAATTAATTATTGGTCGTTTCCTCTGATTTCAGTTTATCTTCATGATCAACGCTATGTCCAACGCATGGATCAATCAAGACAGTACGATGATCTCAGAGGTGAGTGGGTACAAATGCGAATAGAATATGCACATAATTTTGCCGCGAAGTACCGCACGCCTCGAGAGAAGTCAGACGACTCGGAGATTTCAACGACGCAAATCTCGCACAGGCGTCAGCCGGCTCGTAATTCTTGCGCGACTGCCGCTTGATGCACGGTCGCAAAGACCGGTATTCATAATTTACCTTTGCCAATCTCGCAGTTATTTTTATTACCAAAGCATGTATTTTTAGATACATTTATAATCGAGGTATAGTTACGTTATAAATACTTTTGTTAAGAAACTTTTTAAGAACACTCGGGAAACTTTGATATTTAAATTTTAATATTTTAATGCCATCTTATATATATGCCTATTGCCTTATATAATTTGCGATTAGAGGAAAGTGATCGTAAACATTTTGTAACATACTATTCGTTTTAATATTTCGTATTAACGTTGAGTCTTCCTTTCTAATACACAAGAGAACATATACTTTACTTTAGAACATAACTGGCAACTTTCACTTTCGAGGTTTCAACGAGAACGGATGTTAGATATACTCACGCGTATCTTTTTTGAAATCGAAGCGATATGTTACAGAGCACAAAAGAGATTATATTGATAATTAGTCCCTAGTTTCTTTTAAATCACTTACGTTCGATCTATTGCGTGAAATTAAATTGCACGGAGATACCTAATGGTTATATATTAAATAGAAAATAATACATATTTCTCTACGTAAAATGCACATTGTTAATATTTCTTATAATATTTTTTATAACAATTTCAATATAAGAATCGGTTTCGAAAATGAATTAGCTATACTACACGTATAATCATTTCGACTTCTTACATAATTCTTATATTAGTCGTTAAAATCTATTCTTCTATTGTAGAAGAGGTCGAGAAACTGAAGTATAGGTTTGTGATCACAACGACACTGACCTGTTTCTCATTGTTCGGAATGCTGTACCTGCTGGGAAGAACCTTAATACGGTGGAAAAGGATTCAGCATTCTTTGCAAACTGTATTCAGAAGGAATATAAAATTGAAGGTAAGGACCCACAAGAATAGACCTTTTTAAGAAGCATCTCTATTCATTCATATTGAGACAGATTTCTTAAATATCGAACTTAAACGAGGTGCAGAGATAAAATATTGCAAATTAACAAATAAAATTTAATGTAGTTTCCTACAAATTCTACTTTCTGATTTTAATTTTGTAAAGCCGTAAATAATCATTCCGATAAAATTGACTTCTTGCGTGATGTTTGCGAGGCAGTTGCAAGCACTTTGAGGCCTTAATTTCGTTGTTGCTTCAACAGGCCAATAAGAACAAAGTGCAAGACGACGTCGAGGCCGCTGTGAATAAGCAAAATGGTCTCAAGTTGACCATACCGAGCATAAGTGGCACGGTGGAGCAAGAAACCAAGATCGAGAATAATAATAGTACTAGCAATAGTAATAGTAACGGGATTAATACCACACCAAACACCACGAGCACTCCTCTTTCACGACGACATGCTAGCGAAGATACCACCCTCGATTATGCTTACGATAACCCGGCGATGACACCGAGCCCAGATGCCGCGCAGCTTAAGACGAAGGCTCGCGAGAGTTCGTTTTAAGATTTCAAATTATGGATATTTAACGTCGATAAGAATATGAGTAGGACTATTTTTGACTTTACTCGAAACATTTTGAAGTACTTAAAATTAAAAGAGAGGAGCATTGAGAGATAAATTTTTACTTGTTCTAAAAACGAGTTTTGAAGTTCTGGTTAGTAGTTCTGAGTAGAAGTTCTGAGGTAAGTGAGAACACTTTTGTGGCGATAATTGCTTTTGTAAAAAAAAATATATATTTACTGAAAGAACAGAATGTTGAGGAAAAGATTGCTATATTGAAATCGAGGACAATTCTGGCTTAAGTGGACAGGAAAATGAAAAGAGGATGTGGCGAAGCGTATTATGCGTAAAATGTGACGTGGCTACTTTGTCTTGTCCTACGAATACATATTGAGATATTCTATAAGATTTTTCACGTTTTTACCAACGGTTTTTCGAGCTACGTTGTTAATGGATATTGGAACATACGTAGCAACGCGATCGAATGAGAGATCGCTCGATATACCGCCACTTTGTCTTTCTTGAATGCTCGCGCAATTTTTAACGTACGTTAAACAGTGATATTCATAGTCGATAGTTCCATGAATGACCACAGCCTCACAGAGAATAAACGTGTTTCTACATAATTATTTTACTTCTCGATAATCCCTGAATCATTAAACGCCGTCATGAAACAAGTGATTTGCTGTTAATGACATTTTCGATGACTTGGGGAAATGACACATGCTCATTTCCAACTATGAATTAATTGCATTTTGAAGGAATAATATTTGAAAAATAACGTTGCTCCTACGTCGAGACTATAAATGTCGAGACTCTAAAACCTAATAGATTACTTGTACAGCTATTGCTATGATTATAGTATCGTAAGTTTTTGGAGTGACTCGTGAATGCGTGTCACGCCTCCGCGAACCGTGCGGCTGTGTGACTTAATTAAATAATTATTGACGCGATATGCTCGCGGGATATAGACGCGCGCGGTGTAATTGTCGACTTTATCCTCCCGATCTTAAACTGCTGGCGAAATGCGAAACATTTCGCTTCCACGAAATTGATATACTAATTCCAACACTTTTGTCAGAAGATAGGCTGTATAAGTGTCCTTAAAGTTACCCTTTCGCTGGTTCTTCAAATAAACTAAGATCTTTTACAGTTATCTATTCATTGCTAAAGATTCTGTGCATCAGTATTAACTGTGATGAAAAAAAAATTAATGCCACATGTACAGATTAAATTAATGAATCAAATAATAAATAAATTCAATATTTCCTAGTAATTAAATCTCTTATTTACAAAAAGGTTCTCTTCCAAATTTTTATTTGGCACTTACTGATTTTCTAGATCTCAAATCTTTTTGTCTTAGCATGCAATAAAACATCAAAGAATATTTGCGAAATTTTTCCACGTATTTTTATGATTACTTTTTAGTATTTTACAATCATTAAAATGATATCAATGGCCTGAATTAAAGATCGGTGCGTAAATTTCTGTTGCAAATTATGCACAATGCGTGTCTATATAGGATTTTAGTAATAAATATATAATAATTAACTTAAGAAATCGCATCCTTATCAGCCATTCCGTCCATGAAAGGCCTTTCGAGCAAACGTGCGCGTATAAGACGGCGCACTTTGCATAGGTCAGTGACGTTGCACGCGAGAACGAAGGGAAATCGATAACAATTTTATCGCGAACCGTGGCGAGCCAAGGCACAATGTACTACGTTGCGAAATTCCACAGCAATGTAAATTTAAATAATATTAATGGGATTATAGTCTGTAAATGTAATTTAACAGCCATTAATTCTGATAAAAAATAAAAAAAATGTCCAATTAAATTGGTCGACTTTAAAGTTCGAGAGAATTGAAAGAATATCGAAAGACACTACTCTTGGAAATGGATTTGCATTGATATTTGCAATTTGCTCAAAACAAATGCGCTCAACAATTACTTGCTCCCAAGGAATATTCTATATTTATTGATTGGGAGGAAGTGCTCGATTAATGCTCAATTTTAATGAGTAAACATTTGCTCAACTTTGTAAATTGTCAATAATGATTAACGACTCTTTAAATTAATGACTTTAATATGAATTAACATATAAATTAATTTATAAAAAAAAGCAGTTTCAAGTTTACTATATATATTTCTAAAAATCTCTTCTAAAAAATGATCACAAGTGACATATGCCGGGTTGAAACTTTTAATTATATTGATAAAATTTAAAATTTTAAATACTCATCGAATAATCTTATAGCCGAAGCTCAGGAAATTAAAAAAAAACACAGGCAACTATTTCGGTAATTAAATTAAATGAAAGGATTTACATTTATAGTTAATACAAAATACTTCGCCTTCTTGCAGCAACCGCTCTGACCTTAGATTTAATCATTTATACACGATTCACCATTCTTAGCGATTAGCGAAATAGCTACACACTACAGCGCACTTTTCATTTCATTACATGATCCCCTTCGAGGGTGGATCAACGTCTTCCAGAAACGAAGATATTAACTTTGCCCAGAGGCAGCTCGTAGCATTAAATTCTCGAGTTGAACTGTATATAATATAGCGAATAGTCTACTCTTACTTAGCAGTCCCTGTTTGCTGATACGTTCAAATAAAACGATGCGATGCAAAGAAACTTTTGCGAATGTAAACAAGTTCGAAAGGTGGAAGAATTAAACGGCTTGAGATCTTACAAGCAAGATTTTCTCAACTTTCCTTCTAGCGTACTTAAAAGTGAATTGTATATAATTTTAATATTAATTGTATATAATTTAATGTTTTATTAATTATTTTAGTAATCGATTATTCTTTTAATTAAGAGGTTCAGTATCACGAATAATATGGTGGTGACATTACTTAGGCAGTTGATTTCATGATCAAAATCTATCGCTTATAATCTTCTCAATCTTTCAGCTTCAGAAAATGTTATAAACACATAGCTCATTATTATCTTAATTTTAACATACTGGACAACCTTTCACGCGTGATAATAATATAGAATATATTACGATGTTACTCTTAGACGGATGTGTTGGTGTATGTGAATTATTCTGAATCTGTTAGTGTGTTCCTTATTGATTATATTATCGTACTTATTCTTATATTGTTATATAAATATCCATGTGACTTAAAGCGTGCCTTTTTCAACGCGATCTAAGGTGAATGCAATTGAAACAATAGATATTAATACGGCGTGCCTTTTCGACGAATTTTTTCGATGTTGAAATATATATTTGTGATATAGAAATTTATTTGTGTAGGTAATATAGATATAATAAAGAGACGATGTCTCTCATATATATACGTACATATACACATGTATACGTATATGTCATGTATATATGTCGTGCATGTTCTATATATATACATATGTATCATATATAAAGTATTAACTTCAGTAAATCTCAAATTAATGACGATGAAAATTTTAAGATTATCACAAAAAAATAAAAAATAAATTTTATTTAAAGATATATTAAATATTTTGAATATACATCTATATTTTCAATTTTTTTTATTAATATTTTATTTTTATGAAAATAACAATTATATCATTTTAAATATTACATAAAAACATTTGCTGGAGTTATATTTTACATATGTACATCGGAGGTGCTGATTTCTGAGAAAGATATTGTTATAAGTATCAGCAGATAGTTTAAATATAATAATTTAATTCATTGATTGATCCACTACGTTCATCACAATAAAATGTAAAAAAGGAGTTTCAATGCGCGATTTGATGTTATCGCGATATTAAGCAATCGTTAAAATAATGATTTTACGAAATTTGTATAACGTTATAATATTTCTAAGATATTTGTAAAGTGCGGCATGGATTTGTCATGAGTGTCAGTCGTTATAAGAAATCGACATGATATACATTCCATTGTACATTTTTTTCGAGATACACACCCGTTACCGAAGTATATTTGTATCCTGAATGGATACCAAATTTTGCTGTTGTTACCGTGTCGCTTTTAAAAATAATAAAAAGAGCGAACGCGTTTTTTTACTATATGTACTTGTAGTTACGCTGCAATTTTTCGTGAACGTTTAATGTTACTTGGCTCTAATGGGCTCAAAGAAATGCGACAAAATGTTTCTGTCAAGCAGCGGCAACTTTGTTTTTTTTTTTATAAATAAAAATATAGATATACCGATAAATATACACAAAAATTTATTTCCCCTTCTCAGCACTCCTACAGTACCTTTTTATTTCACTCGTAGTGGAATGACTTGTGGAATCACTTGTACACTTTGTAGTGGAAAATACATAGTTTTCCAAATATGTCATTTTTATATAACTGTTTGCATATAAAATCTCCTAATGGACAGTCCGATCAGCTGCGAATTAATAAATTAACAGTATAACAGTACTTTTTTCTACCTTGTTTATCGTAATAAATATCTATTCGGCATCAATTTTATGAAATATTTTGTGTATACGCCAAACGCCAAAAGAGGAAATGATATCTAAATCCTATAGTTATGTGGATCATATAATGGACATTATTCTCATACATTACTATGAAAAATAAGAATCACTTTGTCCGAACTAATTCGCTAATCCAAAAGATTTATTTCTTCTTCTAGTGATAAAAAAGTTGAGGACCGAAAGGATTAATCGGACAAAAATGCGTATGAAAAGAGAGAGATTGAGACTGGAACAAAGGTGATCTACGAAAATTAGCCGTTTCATATATTCATACAAGTACCATCACGGAAGGCGGTGGTCGAGAGCAATATAGAGCAACGGAGCGACGGAGAAACCGCAATTATTCAATCGTGACCCGTGGAGCTGCGTTTAACGCGTCGCTCTTTCACCGTCACAGACGTTTCGTAGAGCGCGCAGAAGAAGCGGCACATCCGTAATCTCGTCGCCGCATCATCGCGCAATCTCGAAATCACGGTAATCGCGCGAAATCAAAGGAATTAAAACGACGGACTTTATAAAAATATCGAATTTGACTTCAATCATTCTCATCGTGACTTTTCTGCTTAATTTTTCGCGTTTCCGTGTGATTTTAAAAAATTTGACAAGTACATCTGTGATACGTGATTTTCTAATTTTATAGAGCACAAATAGATTTATAAGAGTGTGAGAGTATAGAGTTTCGTGAATTTATGTGCATCCGTAAAACTACGATGATGCGAATATATTTGGAATAAATATCATTTATGATGTATTTTTACAGTTAAATCTAACTCGTCTTGCGGACAGATTGATTTTTACGTAAGTTTACGTTACACGGTTTTACAATCTTTAAAATGTCGAAACTGTGTTAAATACTGGTCGTACTGGACGTTCGCTAAATTTCTGTGGAATGTTGGAAAACTCGCACGCGAAGGGGAAGTAATTGCGACCTAATCTTTTGTGTTAATTTGCGAATTTGTATAAGTCCGCTCAGTATCGACTTACAGCTCAGTACAGCTACAAACACTATTGCTCAGTACCGAAAAACAGCTGTAATGTCCACGACGGTATCGAAATACAAAATTTATCGGATGTGAATATCTAATTGGGACAATTTTTGCTCGACAAAAGAAATTCGAGGCGCAATGGATACGACGAATACTCGGCGAACGTTCGACTTGGTCGATTCCATCGTGTTCATTGGGATGCTGGGCGTCTCTGCCCTTGTAGGCGTCTATCAGTGGTACGCGTCCAGGAAGAAGGTGGACGCCGTGGGAGAGTACCTTGTAGGCGGCCAAAAGATGTCTATATTTCCGATAAGCATGTCACTGATAGCAAGGTAAAGATTTATTTATTCCTCTCTGCCAAGAGTTTCAGATTAACTTTTCTATCATAGGATCGAAAAAACGCATAATTAGAAATGTTTCCTAAGATTCTAAAATATGTCTTTAAAATATGTGCTTTAAAATGTATGAAATATACATACGAAAATATGGGAATTTATCAATTAACTTATATTCTTTTACATAAGCTTATTGGATACGAAAATATGAATATTGTTCGAGAAATTGTTCCGTGAACCGGAAATGTACAGGGCATGTTAGGTGCCTAAGTTGCCTCAATTGGCCGTCAAGGCTCTCTGGTTAAGGTTGTAATTATCAATAATCTTAGGTCCACGTGTCGAGATAACTAGGATAAGAAAATTCGTTCTAAGCACCCCATATTAGTCATAAGCCGTTAACGTTTTACTGACGTCAACTGCTATCTGCGAATTGCTTTACTTCTAATTTAAGCATACAGTCCTTTGTAAAATGGTGAAATTGCATTTTTGAATTAGAATAATATAATAATCTTCGTTCTTACAACTAATACATGTATATATTATAAAATTTGTATAATAGATGTATATATTAGACAACTGTTATACAACTTATTTAAATCATAGATAATAAAATGCAATTTTGAAATAAGACGAAATTAGTTTTCGTCGGTTCTGGATATTTATTTTTAATTCACAACTCTCTTTACGTTCGCGATTGACGATATTAAATTCAGTGGCCGTCAATTTGGCAGAAATGAATTGGGAATTAGTGACGTTTAAATTTGCATTGTCTAAATCTCTAAATGCTGCATGATTAAGAGTAATTCTAAGAACGGCTCTTTAAAATTGCAGCTACATATCGGGTATAGCAATGTTGGGATTGCCGGCCGAAATGTACGTTTACGGCACGCAATTATGGTGCGTCGTGATCGCGGATATTTTTGTATCCGTGACGATGGCGATCGTGTACCTGCCGGTTTTCTACGGGCTCCGAATTACGTCATCTTACGAGGTACATAAATGATTTCACATGATGAATCTTGATAATTAGCAATTCGTTTTTTACAGTATCTGGAGTTAAGATTCAACCGAGTGGTCAGACTCATGGGATCTTTTATCTTTATTATAAAGATGGTGAGTTTGTCTCTATTAAATAAGTAAATAAAGTTGGAGAAACTTTTTCGCCTCTTAAAAATTCCCTCATATTTTAAAATCAAGCTTGCGTGTTCAGAATTTATTTCCTTGTTTTTGAACGTCAAAGTTCTTGCCAATTTCTTCTTAAAATCGTTACCGAGTTTTCTTAGGCGGTATTCGGCACGCAATGTATCTTTATCACATTGAGAATTCCTCGAAGCGTTGAACTTGGTATTCGTCGATCTCGTGAGCAATTCAACACGCCGAGTAATCTTGTGCTTGCAGCTGCTTTACATACCGCTAGTGATATACGTGCCGGCGCTAGCCTTCAATCAAGCGACCGGAGTAGACCTCTACACGATCGCGTTGCTAGTCTGTGCTGTGTGTATCTTCTACACGACACTGGTAAGAACATCGCTCGTAGAAAATTATAATTTCTTGCAAAGAGATATTTCGAATTTCTTTAGCTTGAACGTAATGCAATCTGATTCCGGAGACTAATTTTATTTATTTTATAAGAGAAGGGCATGCAATTGTCGATAAAAATGAAGACGACTATCTTCAACGCTAAATGCAAGATAAAAAAATACTTCGTACGCAACAAGCGTCAATAAGATAATACAGCATGTTACAATATTCAAAATAATTAATTATAGTGCTAAAATATGTATGATTTCACATTCCAGGGTGGCTTGAAAGCAGTCGTCTGGACGGACACTATTCAGACGATGTTGATGTTCGGTGCCGTCATCGCCGTTGCCGTACTCGGCACCGCTAGAGTCGGCAGCGTGGCGGAAGTGTGGAAAAGGAATGCCGATACCGGGAGAATTGAGTTCTTCAAGTACTAGCAGCAATTTCTTCGTATTCTTTTGTACATTTTTATTATACTTAATTTAACTTATCATATACTCGTTATCATATACATAATCTATTTCTATTATAATCGCGCAACGCTCAGTCATAATTTTACCGATCTATCAAGTTATCGCGAACTATCGACCAATAAATGATATTCCATCTTCTTCCTGCTTTAATCAGCATGGATCTGGATCCTACGATAAGGCACACTTTCTGGGGCGTGGTGGTTGGCAATTATTTAAATTGGTTGGCCACGTGCTCGGTGAACCAAGCGATGGTGCAGCGATGCCTGGCGATGCCGAACTTGAGGAAGTCGAATGTGTGAGTCCGAGAAATGCATTACAATGCACGGCGCATATCACTCATTTAATCCCCTTTTGTATCTAGGGCGATTATGATAATGGCCGTAGGAATAGGCAGCATTGTCTCGTTATGTTGCTACATGGGAATCGTCATTTACGCGGCCTTTTATGACTGCGATCCGGTCTCGACAAAGGTAAAATAATCTCGGCGTGAAGCAATTCATGAAACTACCAAATAGTGTCCCGAAATTTTCGACTTTAATTAATCTTATTAATCAATTTTGAAAACAATAATATGATCGGATAGTTATACGTGGAATCTTTATAGATTGAACGTTTCGGAAAATGTTAATAAAAATTGCGTTTTAGCAAATACGAAAGCCCGATCAGCTGTTACCGTATTTCGTGATGGAATTGTCAGAGGCGATACCAGGCTTACCAGGATTATTCATTTCCGGTGTATTCAGTGCGGCATTGAGGTACTATGGAATTTAGACGCTCTAAATGATTTTTTTAATTGAAATAGGATCAATAGGTATCACTTTCTTTGCAAATGCAAATGCCTTGCCAAATTTTAAATCGTTGAATGCTATATCGAAATGAAAGAGAATGTTGTTATATAACGCTGTAATATCGCTCATTTGTTCATCTTCCCTTTTTGCGTGTAAAACGCTCGCTCGTTGACCTTTAGCACAATGTCGACCGGATTGAATTCCATGTCGGGCGTAATCTACGAAGACATGATCAAGCCGTGTCTCCGTAAGCCGATCTCCAACGTCGGCGCGAGTCGCATAATGAAAGTCACGGTTGTGATAATAGGAGCTATTTGCGTGGGCCTCGTATTTATGGTGGAGAAACTGAGCGGTCTAATTCAGGTAAGATGCAAACGCGTAATCGCACGCCAACGTTCGTAACCCGGAAATGTCGGATCACTTATGAATTAATTCCGCGATTAATCTACGCCGAGATCTACGCGATCATCGAGAACGTGGTTGATCGTTTCAGGCTGGTAAGAGCTTATCGGGAGTAACTGCCGGGCCCTTACTTGGAATGTTCACGTTGGGCATGCTATTTCCAATGGCCAACTCTATGGTAAGAGGATGATCGTAGAGAAACTAATATAGAAAAGTATACATCGTAAACGCTTTCAAATTTATTTTATTGACAGGATATAGCTTCAACTTTCTTATTCTAGCTTATCTAAACGATATCTGCTAAATCTATAAATTTAAGAAATAACCTACGATTATCTCCTAAATTCTGTTTCGAAGATATGTTTATTTACAAGGACTTAATAATAATATCAGTCAGGATATCCTAGAATTCCCGACGTTAATTTTAATGATAGATTTATTATATGTATAAGCCAATCTTGAAGTTTATCATTAAAATCAAGCCAGTCCTAAGAAATCTTGCGTTCGCCGAGGAATCAACCTATCTCTATCTTCTTACCCAAACAGGGAGCACTCGTCGGTGCGCTGGTTAGTCTGAACTTAGTCGCTTGGATCTCGTTCGGCACGCAAGCGGCGATTTCCAACGGATCGGTTTATTTCCCGGTGAAACCGGTATCGGTGGATGGATGCACCGAATCGTTGAGAAACACCGCTGGAAACCTCACGATGATCGTCGAGACTGCTGTCAGGTACATTTATTGAATTGCTCTCGCATATAAGAACCGCATAATAACTCCTCCCGTTTTAATTTTTTTATAGGGAACAACCATTCTTCCTATACAGAATGTCGTATCTCTGGTACACGTGGGTGGGTTTTCTAATTACGATTCTAGTGGGCCTATTGGTCTCGTGGTTCACGGGTCCATCTAAGTACAGTCGCGTGGACAAGAGATTATTTACACCCGTTATACACTGTTTATTACCGAAAGATCCTCAGAAAGCGGTACGTATAATTCCGCGATCCTCAATCAAAAAACAATCTTATCACTAATGTATGTAATCTTGTTTTTCTTTTTCTTTTTTTTCACAGAATAAGGCTGAACTCGCGAAAATGACGAACGACGTGAACGACATAACGCAAACTTCTTCAAAATGTTAGCCATCATTTCTCTTTTATCTTAATTGCAGTTCAATTGGGCAAAATACATACGATCGTACATGTCAAATTTGTATTCGTGTATTCGATTTAGTCCCGATATCTCATAAAATTATATTATAAACTACTCATAATCGTTTAACGACACAAATAATGCCGTTACATATGTTGTAAATGGTTTAATGGTTTAAACCTCATAGTGCACCGTCATCGGTCAATCACAATACAAGGCGGGACTAACGTCGAATACAAATTGTTACGCGCGCGCAAATTAATCTTATGTAAACCACTATATAAACTCAGGCAGTGATTCAAAGTTGCCGACTTAATTTTATACGCTATACATTATACATATCGCCCATTTAATTACGTTTAATTAGGCCGATGATAATTTACAAAAAGAACAAATGTTAGTTCTAATATATTTGCACTTCTATTTGTATACACGTTGAAGAATGACTTTTGCGCAAAAGAATACTGATTCATGGTATAAATTTTTAGGCAATGGATAACATATTTATGTTGTAAAATCTACCAAAATACCCGGTGCCTGAGCGTAAATATAATTATTAATATAAATTAATAGAGTCGATTTATCTCGATAGAATGTAGATAATCACACTTGCTTGTTCTCATATATTACGTATGTCACATATCTCGCTTTAAAATTCCTATACCATAATACCTTGTTCGTACAAAACATTATTTATATGTTAAGGCTATTATTCGGTAACCGTAAAGTTCGAGAAAAAGTTCAATGTCTGTTGACATATCGAACCGATTATAATTGGTAGATTTCACCGCAGGAGTTTATACATATTTACAACAAACAATCATAATGTACTTGAATTGCCAATCGGACGACATACTTATTAGTCTTATTACTACATTTCACAGCACAATTCATAATTACATGTAACAATATGCAGATGGCATGGCCGTTTATGATCATGTACTTTCGTAAAAAAGGATATAGTGCGACTTACGGATAGAAGGGTTTGAAGTCTATTCTCCTATGCCGAATATCATCAGAAGAGAGGATAATTTAAGATGTAAGTGGCGACATACCAATCGACGTCCTGGGATCTTGTTGACCCTGCTGAGCCGGCGGAACCTGTTGCGGACCGGTCTCCAGATTCTTCAGAAGCAAATTCAACCAATGCTTAGTTGAGGCATCTTCTTGCAAACATGTGGCAAATGTGTTATCTCTCAGTTGATCCGGCAAGCACTGTCTCAAGGCTAACAATGCTCTGCAAAATTAATCGCACATTAAAGTTTTTTCGAAATCTTCAAGAACGTATCGCGCATATCTTGATACTTTACCTCGGATTATCGGAGAGTCTTAAATAACACCGTACTACATGTTTGAGCAATCTCGCTGAAGGATCTTTAGCCAAGGATAAAACCATTTTTCCTAATATCATAGCGACATGACTGAATCTATCATAGGTTTGACAGATGTAGGACAGGCCACTGTCGTCTAACAGTATCTTTTGCAATATAAATGTCGCCACGGTTTTACTCAGTTCCGAGCCACTCTCCATAATTCGTAAACAAAGCGGGATGATCTCGGTAGTGAGAAGAAAGGTGATCACTTCTTGCTCATCGGTTTTGACCAATGCGCCGATCACTCCGAGACTCGTCAAACGAAGATATTCGAAGGGTCGCGTTTTGCTTACGGTATGCAGAAATGGATACAGGAATAATGGAACATGTGCCTGAAATCAAATACATGTGATATATAGATATATAATTTTTAGTTATATGCAGTTTCATTAAATAAGAGTTCTTTGTTCGTACAACAGAGATAAAGGGCCAAATATCATATATTCGTGTCAATTCTTTTAATTAACGGAGAATTTTAGTATATTTAAAACTGCAAGTCACAGCGTATAGGTACCTGTAGGAACGCAGACCTCGTCTCAGGATGACTGGCCACGCATTGCAGCAGCGCCAGGGCGTTGCATACCCGATTACTCTGATAAGCCGTGAGGGTCGCGGGGTTGATCGCCGGATAGATGTTAATGATCTCCTGCAGGAGGGATGCCGTAGTGCCGAACGAGTGCCACAACATGGGTGCCAGGTCGGGCACTACTTCACGCTTCTTGCTTAACTCTAGGAGAGCATTCTCCCTCGTCTCCGGATTCGACAGCTCGATTATCCACGTGTAGACCTTCTCGCGGTCGACGGTGGATTGCAGGGCGGCCGGGCTCTGCTGAGTACTCATATCGTGACCCCTGGCCGTTGCTTCACGATTCGGGGGGAGGTATTGCGATTTGCACGCCCGTTCGCTGCGTTCACGATCAATTTTCTCGCTTTACGTTCGCTCGTTACGTCGACAAGCCTTGATAACCCAACCTCTCTCTTCCTGGGTAGATCGACAGTCACGTTCGCACGTATCGCGTTCGGTGATATGCACGGATTTTCGTAGCGTTTTCGCGTGCCTCTTATGCGATTAGCCAATCCTCCAGTTCACGATATCTGCCAAACCTGATGAGGCTCGAAATAATCTCGCCGGGATGAAAGCGGATTCGGCAACGATACGTCTTCTGGATACCTCGCCAGTTACATTTCGAATGCGCGCGACATCTGAGCGCCAACATAACCTCCTGTTCTTGTCGCGAGTTCAACCGTCTGCACTATCCTGCACGATCTGCACTTTAAACACCACCCCACACACATCTCATCGATACTCGAATTTATCGAATGTTCAACACATTTTTTCTTATTCTTGTTCGATTTTCCATTTATCTCTTCAATCTTCGTTCTCGTATTATTATTATTATGTCATCTCTTCTTTGTTATCTGGTCAATATATTCTCCGTAATCCTTTTTTCCCAATTTTTTTCTTCAATTCTGTGCATCTAAAGCGGGGAACACAGACTTTTGCATAACGCATAATAGGTATGTACGTAATCATAAGAAAACTTATTGGTTTATTTCCTTATGCACATGTGTATGGACCAATCAATTTTCTTATGCTTACGCATTATGCGTTGTGCAGAAGTGTGTGCTCCCCGCTTAACCCAATAGTATTTTATGTAAATATGTGAAAGTAGCAGAAAGCAGGAAAGCAGAAGCCAATCAGAACTCATGCTGGTAAGCAGAAGGGAGCGTCTTGTTTGACCACAGCGATTGACCACAGCCACTCACAGCCCCCGATGCCTGGAGTTTTCCCCTGAACCAACCAATCAGATATTTTTATTTTAAATCAATTGACGATCGTCGGTCAATTGAGTCCCGCTCATGTACCGTAGGACGAGGACAGCCACGTAATGTTCTTTTTCTTTTTCTTGCGTTATAATACGGAAGATATTGTGTTTATTGTATAGTTTATAAGCTCCATGTAAATTAGAATACGATTATTTATGTATTTTTTAATTAAAATATCAAACATTGCGTTTAGCCATAAGTATATATATAGCATTACATATAAACTTGTAAGAAGAAACGTTTTCCAACTATTAAAATATTTTTACATCGTTCAATATTTTGTATGTACATTGCTTTAATTTCTTTGAATTAAGTATCTAAAAGTAACTATTTCATCAATGTATACAGATAATAAACATAAAAGAGTTTAGGGTGGCAGCGTGGTCTTGTAGTAAAGCGCCAGACTCGTAACCGAGGAACCGGGTTTGAGTCCATTTGATCACAGGAATTTTTATATTCCAAACTGCACCCCCCGCACGAGTGGGGCTCGTACGGAGAAACTGGGCTATCTTTCGGAGGAGACATTAAATTTGAAATTGGTCGTCAAGCTTGGGGAGCTTGGCGGAGTTTTGGTCAATTCAAACAGAATTGCCCGAATCTACATTTGAAATCATTGTCGTTCGGTCTGTTGCGCGGCGTGGTCTAGAAGCTATCGGAATCTCAAGTCATTTCAAGTCGCAATTAAATATGTATCCGATAATTATATCGGATACATTTTGGTAGTTGTTCAAAATTAAGATTTGCTTTAAACCATACATGGATCATTCTTGAAGTGTGTATAGCATTATTGTCTGGTGCGATCTTAATTATTTTGGGTATTGTTCTTCAGGATATTTGCTTAACGGTTTCAGGACTTCCTACAAAATTTAAACATATTTTTATACATTCATTTGTGTAGCGATGTTTCTATAATATTCATTAATTCTTAGAATGTCATGCTCTCTCAATATCCTAATGTAAATCTTCCACTATTTTGAGAGCGCAGCACGTATTTTGGATTAAGTTTTGTCCGTCCAGTCACCACACTCTGTATCTTCCATCTTCACTCGAAGAAAATACTTTTTCGTCCAACCATATTACCGTATCCCATTCTTCTTGAGGAGTATTTAAATACCGTAACGCAAATTGCACTCTTCGATTTCGACGATTTTCTGTGAGTGCAATTTTTTTCGCTGGTGGATGCGAATAAACTTTAACCGATTTTAAGCCACATTTTACTGTGTTTACCGAAATTATATAATTATATAGATTATTGTTGTTTAAAACTGTTGCTGCAGATTTAAAAGGATTCACATCAACTAACTGGACGATTTCTTCATCTTGACGAGCTGTAGTTTTTCTTGGTCTTGCATTATTTTTTTGTGATCCTTTAGCGCATCGAAACCTTTTTCTTTATATTGTCTTTATATGTTGTTATATGTATTTATATTGTCTCCTGCTTCCTATCAAACAGGTCTCAAGTCATAAAGTTTAATAATAGCTTCTCTAGAAGTATAAATGTTGTCTGGAGTGCCGCAGGGCTCACATCTTGGCCCTCTTTTATTTGTTTTATTTATTAATGATATAGCTGCTTTTATTAAATTCTGCTTTTTCTTATTATATGCTGATGACCTTAAATTATACCGTCGGATTAATGGACCTGCTGATGCGCTTTTATTACAACATGACTTATTTGAACTTGAGGCCTGGTGTAGGAGGAACTGTCTTCGGCTTAACGTCTCTAAATGTCTTGTCATTCATTTTTCTCATAGACGTAACTCATAACTATACTCTTGATGGTTTACCTCTCTCAGCAGTGCGCGAAGCTCGAGATCTCGGAGTCTTGTTCAGTGCGGACTTATCATTTAATACACATATACAATCAATAGTTTCATCTGCTTATAGAACGCTTGGATTTATCCTCCGATGGGGTAGATTTTTAAAGAATATAACCACTTTAAAATTATTATACTGTACGTTAGTTCGCCCCAAGTTGGAGTACTGTTCCATAGTTTGGTCTCCGTATTTTAAATGCCATCAGTTATTGATTGAACGTGTGCAGCACAAATTCCTGCGTATGGCTGCTTATCGGCTAGGTAATCCCATGTCAATTACTTGCCATGACTACTGCACTATATTAGATAGATTAAATCTGCTATCGTTAGAAAATAGGAGACACTAACCTTTGATCTTACATTTATTTTTAAGCTTCTCAATCACTCTACTGATTGTCCGGATTTGTTGGAACGTATCTATTTTAACATCCCGACTAAAGAATTAAGACAGTATTCCATCTTCCACCTCGGATATCACCGTACTTTGTATAGCGCAATCTCTTGTGTAAATAGGCTAATAATATCTGCAAGTAATTTCTCCAATAGGGTTGACTTTTTTGGTGGCTCTGTATCAACTTTTAAACAAAAACTTTCTCGTCTACTCTTGTAACCTGAATGTTCTCCATATTATGTTGTAAAATTTTAATTTTATTTTATTGTTCTTGTTTTTCTTTTCTCTTTTGTACGCTAAAGGGTTTATTACCCGTTAATAAAGTTTATTATTATTATTATTATTATTATTTATATATAAAGATTATAGTGTAATTTTCAAGAGGAAACAGCGGACAAATGCTGCCAATATTTATAATAGCTTTCGTGAGTTTATTTCAGAACAGTATAAAAATAAATTTTTATAACAAACTTTACGGATATTTTTTATCTGCCAAATAAAAAGAAATATCGAGTTTATTCCAACGGCACAACGTGGCACAAATTACTACCTATCAACAAAAAAAAAATTGGGTTTATTTCGGGAAAAGTGCGGGGCTAGTATAATTTTTTTTTTATTTTTTTTTCTTAATTGTTATCGAAGTTATCAATCTCGCGTTTGCGGCACAAGTCAGCACAAATGCAGCACAATACGGCACAATAAAAAAAAACTGAAAATTCGATAAGTGCGGGGCTATCAAAAATTTTGTTTTTTTTTAATTTTCTCGAGTACGCTTTGAGTTACAGAGTTGCGGTTTGCGGCACAATACAGCACAAACGTAGCACAATGTAGCACAATTATTAAAAATACCGAATTCAAAAAGTGCGGGGCCAACTTTACACACGTCTGATTTCATGGATTTTTGTTAAGTATTTTTGTTGCTCGCCGACTCCGGAACTAGGTATATCAAAATTCGAGTCATTTTTTGCTAAAATTATATGGAATAAATATGTTCTCGTCAAGATATAAGGTAATATTATTTGTTCACTGTCGTCAAAATCGACAATGTACCACTTAATATTGTCAAATTATATAGTGTCGATCGTGAAGCTATATGCTTTTTATAGTTACGGTTAATTTAACGGCATGGCAGTCGTCGAAGTATATATATATATACGATTGAACGTTATAACTTTCCGGGACATTGTCTCATTTCTAAGATTTCGGGATTATGACATTTCGGCACATTGTCACGTTTCTTAAATTTTGGGATTTTGATTTTTCGGGACATTGCGTGTCCACCGAATTATAATAGTTTCTTTCACAAAGTTGGTAATTAAACCTCCCGATAAAAACAGTCACGTTACATCCACGTCGAATCCACGTAATTTCGTCGAATCCACGTCGAATCCACGTAGTAATAACGTGGATCCACGTACTGTTTTTATCGGGCTATTACTATAATTTAGCCTTTGATTAACCTACTTTTCTAATATAATTTGTACTGCAACTTGTTTATGATAAATACTCTGTTACAAATTATAATTTCATTCAATACTCATATTTTTGAAATGTTTCAAAAGAAATGAATTCAACTGTTTCTCCATCATCTTGGCAGTTATGCGAATTCCATGCAGGCACACGTAAATAAATTTTAAACCTTAAACATGTACTGTTAACTGTTTGAAAACGCGTGTACATAATATTATAAAAAAACATTTAAAGATAATTTTTCGGTAAAAGAATCGAAAACTGCGAAGTATGCTGCAAGTCAAGACGCAAGTAATAATTTCGAAATTAATCGTTATACATTTACGCATAATCGGTTAGAAAATTTCTGCCCCTACCCCCTTAACTCTCTCTCTTTTTTCTTTTTCTATACGTATATACACATTTATGACGGAGTTTAAATTTCATACGTTGACGACCTTCGCGAAACGCGACCCGGTATGTCTCCGGCGCGTCAACAGGCACGCGCGTGGCGCGCGATTCCGCATTCCGTGCTTCAGTATCGCTCGGTCTCTCGTCAGAGCGTGTCGCGGTGGTACTTGTGCGCACTTGCGCGGTGGATAGACACCAATCGACACCGCGAGAGACGGGGGGAGAGATCACCGGCGTTGTAAAAAATCGCAGTTCGTCCCGAAGGATCTCCCGCACGTTCGAGCTTTTGCATGCTCGTCGTTGATCAATGCGGACGGTGGAGATACACCTCTCCTTCACGGACAATCGGACAATCACGTATGTACTGACGTAAATTTGAAGAACAACGACAGTCATTGCCGTTGATCAGCGTCGGTTGATCGATTCGTACGGCATCGATTATCTTTCTATCATAACTTTCTGTCATAAATTGATCATTGTAACGAATGTAACGACTCTCGAGTTTACGAATCCCCGTCAGAGTGCGTGGGTGGCGAAAGTAAAGTGCGATTCTATTTGTACGGTTATTTTCGTGCCGATACGGTTCTAGAGCGAATTAAATATTTTTATCAAATATTCTTATCAATCGTGGGGAAGCGTGGAAATCGTTCGGCCGTACAATTTATCTGATTTAACGGCAGCCGTGAAAATTAATTATTAACGCGTCTAACGCGTCAATGTGTCGGGGTCGGCGCCAACTTCACGGCGAGGCGCGAATCGTGCGCGGGCTCGCGGCAGTCGGTCTCGGGGGCGCTGATCAACAAGTAGTTCGTAGTGTCCGTACGCGCCGCGCTCGCGGAGACGTCCTCGCACTCCTCGCATTCCACGCGTCGCGTCGGGGTGAAGCGGTGAACAGTGTACGAGTACGTGATTGCCAACGGTTACAGTGATAAAACCCTCCCCTCCCCGTATCATCGGATATAACAACATTCAGCGGGAACGATCGGTAAGGGACATTCTTGTGACGCGTGCCGTCGCCGCCGTCTCGTTGATCGCGATCGATATAAACGCCGTGTTGACGGGAGTTTTTGGTGAGACAGAAAAATTCTTCCTTATTTCGCGAAAAGCCGGCGAAAACGGCCCGCGAGAGTGCCGTCGATCCGAGAATCTGTGAATTAAAGTTAGACCGAAAACCGCGTCTGGAGCCGCTGGAGCGTCTCGTCTTTTCGGAGCTACGCCTGAAGTTCGTGCGGAGTGAACATCGGCGATTATCGCGACGCGCGGCAACGCAGTTCGGAGTCGCGGCGAATTGCGCCAGAACTCCGTAGAACGTTGCCGCGATCGGGTGACCGACTACGTGTAATCGAGTGTGACAGAAACTTTCGAAGGGCGCCGATAATCGCGTAATCGGCGCGCCGGCGGCCGTTACCGATCGCATCATGCCCAGGAATCCATCGATCCCGTTCGAGGACGCGTCTCGTGGCCGTTGTACCCGCTCGCCGTGATCGATATCGTCTCGGCGATTAATATAATCTCGGACGCCATCACGGTTTCGTGCGCGCGCGAGAGAGATAGAAAGAGAGAGAAAGAGAGAGAGAGAGTGCGTGGGTGGCGAAAGTAAAGTGCGATTTATTGGTGAAGATGTGAGGTCCGATACTCTCGACCCGCGATGTAAGCCGCTTCCCGGTGGTGCGAGTGTCGTCGGCGCGTCCGCGAGGACGTCGTGTCATAATCGCGTGGGCGGAAGGCGCGAGCGGGGGTGCTGCGAACGCCGCTGGTACCGGCAGCAGTGGGCTCTATAAGGTGGCGGTGACGTCAATGCACATTTGCGCGCGGATCTTCGCGTGGGCATGGGACTTTCTCGTCGGTAGCGCGGCGTATCCGATGCAGCAGGTAAGCACTATAAAGCACATCACCTGCTTCCAATCCCGCCAACAATGTCAGGGTGTCGAGGAGGGCGAAAATGCAGGCGCTCCGGCGGGAGCTCCGCCTTCGCCTCCGAGTGATTACCTATTAACTACGAATTTCGTTAATCCAGCGGCGTCGATCCTGAAACGCGCGTCGTTTCCTCCTCTTTGCCACTTATACAATTATCTTTTGATCCATGATTTTGATAAAACATATTTTGAGTATCTAAATAAATGTGAATAATTTATGAAATAATCATGAAAAATATCATTTCGTCGATGAGATTAGCGTACATACATGCACACTGTGTTATTCGTACCTAATGATGCCCGTAGTTTATTCTAATATTATTGCCTTAAAATTGTTTATACTATAATGTGTAACAAAATGAAAGGGAGATAGCATTTTATGCCTGCTGTATAAAATTGCATTTCTAAGCTTTCTTACAATGACAATTCATAGGAGTTATTATTTGTTGCAAGGAGGGAGATTAACTGGTGGTATACGTGATTGTATTTTTCAATTATATCACGTTAAATTGCTTCGTGTTTATTTGAAATTCGCGGATTTTCAGTCATTTTCCAGTTTGTTCAGAAACACAGATTATGTTTGATTGGATATTAATTGATTGGATATTTGTTTAGTATTGTCGCATATAATTGTTCTCCGAAGTATCTGTCGTTTTTTTTCTACTTTCGGTGGGGTGTCTCGAGTAGCTTACGGTTCCGAGTTAATGAATCACGTCTGTGTCGATAAGTTATTAGCGCGACGGCCTCTGTGAACTGGGAGGACTATCAAACGAATATTCAATTTTCACCGTTTGATTGTTTTTCGGATTATTTTACACAGCCCATTGGCTCGAAAAGACAAGTGCACACCAGAAATGGAAATTCTTTCTGGTAACGGTTATTCTATCCTTTCTCTCACTCTTTTTCTTTTAGTCTGTTTTTATAACATTTTATATCCGGCACACACTTTCGACATATTAAAATGCAGGTTTCTGTAAAAATATTACAGATGCTCTATTTGTATTTTTACGTTTTCAGAAATGAGAGAGAGAGAGAGAGAGAGAGAGAGAGGCGGGGGGCAGGAAGAGAGAGTTGAAGCGCGTTATTTTTTTGCTTGTCGACGTGCCTTTTGATCTATGATTTTAATAAAATGTATTTTTTATTAGTACCTAAATAAACGTGAAGAATTATAAAATAATCCTGCAGCATATTATCTCTCGCCCTTCGTAGCTTTTTTAAATAATTTTACTTTATTTGTAGATATTGAAACAGTTCAAAAATGAGAAAAGATGAGCAAAATTAAAATTAACTATTTTAATTATTTTGTGTATTAGTCTTAAATTAGAAATTACATCGACGCTTCGATTATTAATAGTTTTAATTAATATTTAACGATAATACTTTTAAAAATGAATTTTGTTGTTACCTTTGCTTATCACTTTATTCTTCTTGATTTTCCTGCGTAAATACACGAGCAAACGTCGAGATAAATTTAGCGCGAGATAAAGTGAAAATTGTACAATACGGGCGTGTTCAATAACGAATCTTAATATACGACAGAGTTTAAGATCTCTTTGAGCTCTGCTTCGCGAGTGAAAATCTGATAAATTCAGGATTAATATCACTTTTTTAAAAATATATTTTTTTAATACTCCTGCGCTGTGCGATTATTAGTAATCTTTTAAATCACGCAAGATATACTTCTTTCTTGAAATAAGTTTTCATGTCTTATGCACGGGAATTATATAAGTTTTATATATATATATATATATATATATAATCATATACATATAAGTCGACTGTGATGCAGATGTTAGAATGGCTGAAAAAAATAAATCTTCTGGTAGATGGTTATATTCTGATCTTATATTTACATAACAAAATTTATCTAAATGTTTTCTTCTCGATAATAGTGAACTAAATAATTTTGTTAATTTGGTTTGATGTTTATTAAACGCGACTCTGCATAATATCGATTGGGGTAGCAATTCGATCCAGTCATTTGCCCAAAGAAATATTTTTGCACCACACCTCTTACAATTAGACGTACGTGTGTAATAGATCTGAAATGGCGTTTTGAGAAGGCACGTGAGTGAGTGCCTTGTGCCAATTTGTGCGTGGTGTCGCGCACGCTTATTTGCATGCGGTGTTCCCCATTTAGCTAACAACCTAATTATGAACCTCCGCTTTACCCGCCGTCCGTTGCTTTGTTTGCCTCTTTTCCGTAAAGTTATCAATGTGTGTATGTGCCTTTGCGACTAACAATTTTGGCCTCGTTTCCGTGTTGTTAGCGAGATGGGCAAAGAGGAAGCATAAGGAGTCTGAAAATGCTTTACTTTTACGCATCGCGCATTGCATTGATATATGATAATATTAACGAATTGTACTAATAATATAAATAATAAATATACTCTTGTAAAAAATGGGAAGTTACATTTTCTTTGTTAAAATTTAATTCGTCACAAATATAAGTTAGTGCAATTTACGCATGAAGTTTTTTGTATAAATAATAAATGATAAAAGTCCTTCCTCCCCCCCGGATTTAAATGGACTTTTTTAAATGCATGATTGTTCGTTACGTATTGTTTATTGAATCCCGGAATGTCGTTCGCTATAGCGAATTTAAAAGGCGATTGATTGTGTAAAATCGATGGTGCAAATGCAATGGTTTGCACCCTATTTTCCAAAAAAATTTAAATTGCGACTTTTTTCCAGATTATCTGTTTCACACATTGTTTGATATATTTTACGTACATAGTACAAAGTATACATTATAATTTGATTGTTAGGTTGCAGAAGGATCTATACTCATAAGTGGACATGATGACAAATCTGTGTCGAACGTACGTCAGTGCGGTTTCGATGAATGCGGATAAATGCGCGAGAAACGCGATTGGCGTGATTATGCAACTCTTTCGGATATCTCGGCCGATTAGATTATAATGCTTCAAACGCGCGGGCTTTGCGGTTCTCGTGAAGTTTGTTCGCAATTTAACGTGCACGTTAATTTCTGTATTAATTCCGCGATTTAGCCATCCATCATATATGAGCGATATCAATTCGCGTTCATGTTTACATGGACGCAAACGGGCATGTTTACATTTTGTTACATCGATATACAAGACATGAAAGTATTTGCAATTGAGCGCGAATATAATGGGACAATATTATCGTTAATTGTGTGACTGAAAACTATATTATATAATGTAGTTATAGTATATAATAGTATTATTATTGTTTCATTAATTAATAATAGTTTCATCTATTGGTTAGTTTTCATCATGCTTGATGATATCAAATATGAGGCATCGAGTAAACATGCATAGTATAATAATTTTACATTTTTTTAATGATCAAATTTTTAATTATGGAATCATAAATGCATTCAATAATTACAAAATCAAGGAATCTCGATTGCTCCATTTGACATTTCTTCAGCTTCAACGATCCTTAAATTTTTGGAGATTTTTTTTTATGTTTTCGTCATATTCCCTTATTAATTTTTTAAAGAGATTGCTTTTCGACCACTTGTTTCGTTCACTTGAATGAATTTATTCACTGAAAAAAAAATTTTTTCATATTTAAAAAGCCTTACTTGAATACTCCTAACAACATATTTACTTAATATGATCACATATTTATTTAGAATTAGATATTTTTACTTAATTTAAGTAAACTCATTAAGTAAAATCATTAAATTAAGTAAAATCATTTTTTACTTAATTTAAGTAAAGATATCTAATTCTAAATAAATATGTGATTATATTAAGTAAATATATTATTAGGAGTATTCAAGTAAGGCTTTTTAAATATGAAAAAAATTTTTTTTCAGTGTTTGAATATTCAGATTGGAATATGACAAAAAATATTCGATAATATATACGCGCAATATTTAGAGAGAAATATTCCAAACGAAAGTTAAGATAACATTCAATTATTATTTCGAGAAATCGGAAGAAATGTTTCAAAGGAGACACGTGTGTTACATTCCTGTATAATCGGATCGCGATATAAACTACGTCACAAGCTCGATGGCGTCAGAACTCCGCGCGTCGTCGCCGTTAGCGCCTCAAATAAATTATAATTACTGTGAAACGGGGTTACATTGCGCACCAGAGATAATTTTGCATTGCGGTAAATAGAGGAATCATCGCGGATCTGTCCAGCGTCGTAAAATTTTATTTTCTTAGGCGCTAAATAGTACTGAATTGCTTCTCGGTTATAGGATAAAGACTCATTTGCCGCAGTTTGTTTTCTTCTTACTCGAAATGCTACTTGTAATGTTACGATACATACTGTGCTTTTCGTACTTTCGTTTAGTTTTGCTTAGAAAGGATCCACTTTCAAACTTAATGAAGCCTCTGTTCGTCGTGTGACAAAAACCTGCATGCATTGACGATGTCAAAATATTTGCCGTCGCGGACGCGACGCGACGGTAACTTTTACAAAGCACCGTTTCATTGTGAATCACTAAGCCCCGCGTCACTTTCCATGATAAACAATGCGTGCACACTTTTGATCTTGTCCTGAATAATAAGGGCATGTCGCATTTCCTCGGCGACCTGGTATGGATCGCGAATAAAGCTGCCGCTGAATATAACTTGCCTGCGATAAGTCACAAGTTGTTTCCGGGAAGTTATGGTTCAAAGCCTTTAGAACCTCAACGAAACTTCGACGAAAGTCATTATACCTACCATTTCCGTGTTTTGTTGTGTCGTTAATTTGCACCAATCTGATTCACGTTGATGATATATGATAAATTCACGGTGAAATGGGGATTAACGTTGCTCGTTAATTATTCGTCAGTAACGCTAGAGGGGTTGAGCAATTTTTCCGTCATTTTCAAGTGTTTTTTTTTAAAGAAGAAAGATCGTTCTCAAGCTCCTTTTGTTTATATTTTTATTTTTGTACAGATTGTTATGTTGTTTTATATCATTTGAATCAAAATATCTTTCAGTATGATGAGTACATCATATACGTAGACACATCGATAATGTCCTTGATGGGCTATTACATCATTTACCGCTCTATCGTGAAGAATGCATTTGTGTGATGAAAGAGGAAGTTCGTTTCGACGGGTTCCGTCGAGTTTCCGATAAATGTGAAAAGTTTGCGCACAGAAGAGTGCGCACAGAAGCGTGACACGTCTCGTCTTTTGTCGTGTCAAATACCATTCGAACATATCTCGTATGTCGCATCAAATGTTAAACGATTAACGAATTATTGACATCGTCGTGTCAATACTTACAAAAATCGTCTCTAGTCGGTTTCTTTTCAGTTTCCATAATTTTGCACATTCACAAAAGTAATACATAGTAATATATTCTTGTATTACTATAAATATAATCATTTGGTACGTATTGATAACGCGCCATCATTTTACGATTGCTTCTTTTTATATGTATTGTTACATTTTCTCACGTCCGCTTGAAAGACAGTTCTTTATGAAATATCGAGTTTCCTGTAACGGAAAGCCAAAGGTCGCTCTCAGTTGCAGCTGGACGGAAGATTTGCCGCGCAATAGTCATTCCACATTAATGGGAGCTTTCCAGTAAGCGACAGAAGTCGACACAAGTATCGTCTTATCTTTGTTACTCATTACCAAAACAGAAAGATAGAACGATGTTTGTGTCGACTTGTTTCGCTTGCTGGAAATTTTCTATATATAGAGTGTTCTGTGACCAACGTATAATACTTTAACTTATTCTGATGATTAATTAAAATTTATAGAACTAATATCAGTATATCGATATTGTGCAGTGTTTAAACACGCCTTCAGCCATCATAAATAGCTGACCGACGTTATTGCGTAGAATTCAAACTCAGTATAACTGCACTAATATCGTAACGACATTGTATCGGTATTGATTTTAATAGTTGGGGTTGATTTTTATCGCGCAACAGCGTAATTAATTAATTCGCACGATTTCATACACACATTAAAATGAAAATTATTTATATTTTGCGCTATCTATAAAATTCGGAGCGATTGGAAATAGGAAGTACAAATTATTATTTTACAATGTTTACGAGTGGTGATTTTTTTTAATTATGCTTGCTTTTGAATACGTTTAATATCGCTCTTCGAACTTTTAGGTTTAAATTTATTTTGCTTGTTGACTTTGAATCGAGGGAGTGCGGAGTAAGAATCAAATCAATCAAATAAAAATCAAATTGAATCAAATAATTGAAGTAACAGGAAATGTTCAATCGATTTTTCATTAATAATACATTAATAATGTATTTCACAGGATTTATTCGTTTAAAATGTATTGCGCATACACAATACTGAATTTTGATTGTGATATTTTCGATGGGACGGCCCATCGCGTTTTAATTAGCCATTAACTCGATCATATTAATCATATCGTACCGTACGGTATAACAGGATGAAATTATCGATGCCATTATCTAATTTTTCGGTCATTAACGGAACGCCGCGAGCACGGAACGGATCAACTTCAAGTTGCGCGATGCAACGATTAATTAATAAGTTGTAACAATCGCTATTAATTCCGTACTTTAATATTAGTTAAACTCGCGCAATAAACTCAGTATTTATATATCGATGTGATTTGTTAAAATCCTTCCGCTGTTCAAGATTGTGTTAATTTGCTAGAATACTGGATGAGCACAGTAATGTTATACGAGGTAGTCAGAGGAGTATTTCTATATAGACTGGGGATTTATCTCCTGATAGCACATCTGACTGTGTATTTTCGAAAGGAATTTACCTGATGGATGTTTCGTTTTATCCTCGTAACAACGCTATCGGCGAAATAAGGAAGGAAGAGTTGAAAGATCGAGTAAGAGCTTTCTCTGTAATTTGATTAGAGATTTGATTACTTGTAGGCTATATTAAAGCATGTTCTTAGAACAAATAAGCTTGGAAATTCTAGAAAAATGCTCGTTTAATTAGTGATTAACTCTGATATTGTTCACGTTGTTTTTATTTTTATATTGTGATAGCAATTATTTATTATACAGCTATTGTATTGTATTTTCGAGAATATATATCTTCCTGTAGGAAGTATATTGTTCGTAAATTAGCGTGTCATAGATTATAATATGAAATTTAGTTTCTAAATGCAACAGTGTTTGAGCATATCTTTTTAGAAATTTGAGAGAAAGAATTCTTTGTAGTTATGAAAAAACACAATATTTATATTAATGTATTCAAATTTCTAATTTGCTGTTGTAAGAAAATTAAAAAATTAATTTTAAGTGAAAATTATATTTCAATTAAGTTCTTTAAAACTTAAAAAAAAATTGATTATATTACCGTTGCACTGGATTTTTCGAAAAGGAGAGGTATATATATTTTTTCTTATCTATTTTATTTGAAAGTTTGCTTGCCTTTGCTCGTCAATCGATTGTTGTAGTCTCGATATACCTACGCAATGTCCCACGATCGAGTTGATACCAGATTCCGTCAGGCGCAGGAGTTCAATTTATCTTTGCCGGTTACGCAGAACGTGCTCCCTTTACGTGTGTGAGTGCGTGCGAGGGTATTAGGACCTCGATTTATTCTCTTGAGACTTGCCATCGGCTCTAGATATACCCAGTAACGGTCTGTTGGCTGTTATTCTCATTTATGCCATGGGATGAGATTGTTGATTCTTGAGAATTCCCATCGAAATAAGATATTCAGTTTCCACCTTCGTCGAATAAAACTTTAAAAAGATCGTATTTTTTCTTTAGTTGTTATCTTGCTCACATACGTGGATGTAATTCGGTATTATTTCGAATATTTTAACGTTTAGAAAATTATTTTGTATTTTGATAATGACAACGGTTACATAATTTTGCATTATCTGAAAGTTGCGATTTAAACTCGGATTTAAATTAATTCATATACAGCCATATTTAAGTCGAATATCTAAATATATTTATAGATTCCCTCATTTCCTTCCTAACCCGCATATATACTAATATATATATATATTCCGAGTAATTTTTTAATTTTTTTTATTTATAAACAGCAGGTGTTATTCCTTTTACGCGACACTATGTAAATCTATTTACAACTTGAGAAACGCATATCTTTAGATAAGAGGTAGAGAGCATTAAGAAGTGACTCCCGCGGGAAGAAGGAGGAAAATTTTATGACGAGGGATCGATTTTTTACTGCCCAACCGGGAAATAATCGGTGATTACGTATGCATAGGTTACGTTACTAGTTTATCGATTTTTAGACAAAACCGCGAGCACGTGTCCTCTGAATAAATCCGGCGATATGCTTCACTGTGCTTCTATGCTTCACGAACACCTGTAGATCCCGTGCGTTGCATGTTGTCGAGTGAGCGATGCTTATGCACACACAATTGTATTGTTTTTATTATATATGCAGAAGATAATAATTCTCTGTTTTTCTGCATGTGCTGTGATTCTCGTTCGAGCAGACATGCTCTCGCATATAATGTCACTTTGTTCAACTTCTCGCGTTAAATCAGTGTAAAATCTTCTCTTACATTTACAAAGTGCACTTGTAAAAATTCATAAATATTTAGATCTGCGATATTATATATCCACATGATACGATGTATATCCTCCCACTGCATGTCTATTTGTCATCTCGCTGTCAAGGCATTGCAGCAAAGCATTTTTTGACACGATACATTATCTTTCTGTGAAACGTGTATACTATCCGTCTTAAAAGTCGTAGAGACATCCAATAACGTTTTCGTAGAGACATCCATTAGTTGATAAGCTGCCACGAACTTTTCTGACAGGGTTATAGCGAAAATTCTTGATACGAAGGAGAATGTATAAAGATAGCTTTTTTTTCTTACACATAGCAAGTGTGGAGTGGATAAGTTACAATTTCGAGATATGCGACAAATAACTTCGAGGCTCGAATAAATTATGCAACACCCAGTAGCTTCGGTCGGAAAGCTACGGCTTAACGCTTTCCCTTCGTTAATTTCTTTCCATCAAGGTTCATTTCGCTGGAATCCCTTTAAAGAGCAGTCAAGAGGGGAAACAACGCTTTTTTGTTATTAGGAATTATGCCGCCTAATTTTCACGTACGTGATAAATGATGAATCTCATTCTCGTCACGATGCTGACGAAATAAGATATTGCTCAAATGAAATTTGATTGTGGATCTGGTGTTACATTATGGAAATAAACGTCTTTAAATTCGAATGTTGTTATAATTTGATTTGGGAAATTAAATTGTTTGTTGAATAATTGAAATTTACACTGCACAAATAAAATTACTGACTAAAAATCTCAATTATATTAGGTACATATCGCATGCCATAATTATTATTTAACTCATAATTAGTTTACATATATACCGTGATTGTAACATGTTTGATTTGTATCTTTACATTTTCTTTTATTGCTCACGTTTTTTTTTTTTTAATGTTATGTCAGACGGTTATCATGATATTCGTATCGATCACGGAAAACGGTAAAGATAATCGGTTTGGCCGGTGGACTGAATAAACGCTAAGACCAGGGAAGACGGTTATCCGTTATTGGGATTTGTCTTGAAAGAAAATACAACTAAGAGGGAAACCCTTCGATCGATATGCAATTACGACTTGTGGTCCACAGGGCAATAAAGCAGCTTTGCATCGTAGATAAATATTTGCTATGGTAAATAAACGAGTGACGTCTTCTCGGTGCGTTTATTTGATTCGGAAGGAAAAATATGTGAATTAAACACGTAACGACACGTAAAGAAGAAATATATTTTTACACAATACAAACAAAGATACGTTTCAGATAATATATAAGGCAATGAGGTTTCACGAAAAAGTTTTACAAGATAATAAATTCTAATTAATTTTTTAACAAATTCCGTAAAACTTGAAGTTTAGTAAAAATAGTTTTATGATGTATTGGGTGATGTATCGATATATTGTCGAATATAGTGAGATTATTCATTGATTTGCATGATAGTTTAGCATTTGAAAGAATTGTATTTGTCAAAGATCATGTTCTTTGGTCATCAATAGCAGTTATTGATGTGCCACTCGATATCCGTGTCCTTGTACATACCTGTTTCTATTGAACGCAAAGTTCAAAGCGTGCAAGCCGATGGCGATATTAATGCCAACATATGCAAGACACTGCAGTGACACGAAAATTACATTGTTGCAATAAATCCCAACGGAGATGGAATTTTATATCGAGTATATGTTACTGTTTCGAGTGCACTCGATCGTGGACATAATTTCCCTTTACTTATGATATGCAAACGCATAGTTTCAGAGTCACATTATTACCGTGCTCAACGGTCATATATGTTCTGAAAATCTGTATATTATTAAAAACATCGTATAATTATAATTAATAGTCATATATGTTCTGAAAATCTGTATATTATTAAAAACATCGTATAATTATAATTAATAGTTTTTTTTGTGAAATTTAAATTTCTCATTTAATAAATGCAAAGTCTATATTAAAAAAAAGGTAAAACATAGCCTTCGGCTAGATATTGAATGAAATTTCATTATATGACGAAAATATTACATCGGTATGCGTTGCAGCGGAATTTCATTGTATATTCAATAAGAGCTTTACGGATTTTAATGCTATTTGAAACGTACCGTTGAACGAATGTTGTGAGCTTACATTGCATTCTGCGTTATTTTGGAGAAGCGGAGAGAAATGTACAAATGTTAACGAGAACATTTTATATCTTTATAATTTTACTTATTGATTCCATTTAATGAAAACGCGGTATTCTGTCGTTGTTAGCCAAACAGGAGCAGGATAACGAAGTCACATTTTCGCGTATCTACATCATACGAAACTGTTCATCAATTAGACAATTTACTCGGTATTCGTCGACCATATTCTGGTATGCAATAATCATCCTCCCAATTATTCCTACGCGCAGTGATTTGGTTAACGGGCGCATTGGCGTTACAATTTTGTATAACACAAATCTATATGTATATATACAACATTATTATTTGATAATGTTAAATTTCTCACTGATATTTAGCTTCACACGACGGTGTGAAATAGATACAGGTAACAGATTTTTATATTTTTGATTTTTATATTTTTGATTTATAAAATATAAAGTAAATTATTTTACAGTGTTACATAATTTTACATCAAATTTTAATTGTGGATATAATTTCTCACACTTTGTGTTGAATTTTGACATAAAATCTTGACATTTTGTAACATCTAAATATATTCAATTTTTCAAAATAAAATTATTGTGAGCATTATTCTGGAAAAGAGAAATTTCACGATTAATTGCTTATTGGCATCTTTAGATTTGAGTATTTTACTCTGAGAGGATTTTAATTCTAATAAAGGCCGCAAATCCTTTTAGTATTCAGTTAATCGCATTAATGCCTTCTGCTATATATAGCTTTCTAATCTGACGATACAAACATTTCCGTGCTACAGTTGAAATTTTACACTTTGCTTCGTATTAACACTATTTAGTAAATGGGCGGAAATTCCGGAAAAGTATATATACCATTAATTTAGAACCGTAATCCCTACGATCGAGGACAGATATATAGGGCGCGTTCCGTTTCACGCATGATACGCATAATGCATTACTTATTCTTGTTGTTCACCGAATGAAAGAAGGATAAGTATAATGCATTATGCACATCATGCGTGAAACGGAACGCACCTATAGTCATGCCCGTTTTCACCAACGGCGTTTTCACCAACGTCGTTTTCACCAACTTGAACCTTGGTTCAATTCACTCTTTGTCTGTTTCTAAGGGAGACTGTTAGAAAGAGACAAAGAGTGAATTGAACTAAGGTTCAAGTTAAACGGCGTTGGTGAAAACGGACAATTAGTCACTCGGCACGGAGTAATATTTGTAATTCGATTAAGTGTTTCGATTTTATTACAAACGATTGCCTTTGTGTTGGTTAATTACATTTTATAGTACCGTAGACGCATCCGATGTCTGTTCGCGACGCCATTTGTACGTAATTCAGTTCGTAATAATAGACAATGTAACAGTAGTTATAGTTCGATACGACCCACGCATGAAGCATGAAATTTCCGAACAAATTTCGGTTAGTTATAACCGAATTTGTGGTCCAGCGACTTGATTGTGCGGAATATAAAACGGAGATCAATAAAATTTTTCTTTGACGTTATTAACATATTTTGACATAGAACGGTTCTGTCGTAAGTGCGATAGACTTAAATAATTTGTGATGCAAATGTTTATTTTATATTGTCCTTGTAAACATGAGAATCAATGTTAATTGATTAAATTATCGAGACAATAATATAATATATTTGAAATTGTATATTGTAGTTGAAAATAAAAAAATATGTAACTATTGTTTATACATATAACAAAGTAATAAAATTTTGTCTCTTCTCATAAATTCAAATAGATTTTTACTTTTACGGAGCTTTAATTTTTATGTTTTCTTTAAATTTTTCTCAATATTTTTATTGATAAAATTTATTTTTATTCAATATTTTTATTGAATATTAAAATATTCGATGAATGATCGTTACGTTTGAAATTTGCTGTAAAAAATATTCTGTATGATATTTTTTTAACACATAAATATTTTGTTGTTTTTATTACAGTCTGTGGGAATAGAAGTGCGGGTAACCAAAGACATTCCCGTTGTCTCAACGGAATCAAATGCCGTACGGGATACAGCACCGCCTTGGACTACCACATCAGCTCCGAGTCGGACCTCCCCGCCAACTCCCACAAATCCACACTCGCAATTCTTATCGCCGCATGTCTTTTACGGACGGAACTCACTTTGTTCCGCGAATGGTAAAGATTATTACTTTGCATAAAGCACGCGTGAGGAAAGAAATAACAAAAACAATGTTTTTTCCATCAGCCTTTGTTCTTTGCAATAATTGAGATTGAATGAGAAAATAGATACAATATATGAAAGATAAGCTATATTCAGTTAGAGATCTAAATATTCATATTGCCAACAGTTACAGATTTTCGAAAATTTTTAGTAAAATTGAAAACAGATCATTCGGAGATCACGTGACTTTGTATAAATCTTTTTTTGTTTTTGGAATTTTATTTATTTCTGTATTAAATTAGTTTATTTGAATATTAAAGCTCTTAAAATAAATTACATTTTTATTTTAAAAACAATGCACAATAGAATACGGAATGAAACTTTTAACTTATTTGTTAGTAAAAATTTGAAAAGTATCAGTTGTATCCGTCCAAATAAAATTGCATAACAGGCTTAACACAATCGGCTGCCCGACAATCATTTTCGTAGGTTTTTTACGAGAAAAAACGAATCGTGTTATGTATTGTCTACACGCGTGGGATCGAATTTATCATCATCACCATTCAATCCCATGCGGTGGTAATCCCTTTAAATCGATGTTTTCTCCGCAAACACCTGCCTTCCAGGCACAATGTTGCCCCTTCCCCTCCCCCGGGAGGAGGCGGATTACGCGTGCAAGACCTCGGAGCATGACCTCGCTTTCGGAGATTTCTCTATACCGTTTGATTATTTCAGATTACACGCGAAGGAGACGACCTATGACATTGCGCATCGGTCCTCGTCTGAGTCTTCCGAACAAGAGCACGTCCGCGCCGACCACAACCACAGACGGGGAGTGGCGTGCACTTAGGTAAGTCTAATAGAATCTCCTTCGCTGTTTCCCGCAATTTCCGTTTCTGTAACAGCGTATTTCGGTCGCGATAAACCGCATCGTCGCCGTCGCGTCGCACCGAATTGCGCGCATGGCAAATAATAATGGAGACTCATTGCGAAAGTGCATTTACGTCGCTTTAAATCGGAGAGAGGTTTATAATAAATTATAATTTACGGTGCATCTTTTTGCGCTAAACGTGGCATTCGAGCATTTTGTATTGTACGCGTTACTGACGTAAGTCCGAAACGAAAACCGTTGTAGTTATTTTGCAACGAGATTTTAGCGGTACTTATATAATATTTAGCGATGGAATCCAGTACCGTTAAAACTAATGGTGCCATTAGAACGCGTTACGTTTTTACGGTGTTCTTTTTTCGGTTTCCTTTCGCGCAGATTGTCACGTGAATAATTAACTGGTCTTGCCGCAGATTCACGTGGGTCCACTGATGGAAAATAGATCCATCTGTATGTTATTATCATGGTAATTCGGTTGTATATGTTATCGTTAACATAAATTTGCATGCTTATGAAGGGAATCTTGACTTTGTCACACAACCCATATAGATGCGAATGTGCACTGATCCATTGAAGATCCGACTATACGGGTCGAGTAATAATTATGATTAAAATAGCTTTGTAATTAACATGTTAGCGCTATGCAGTAATAGGAAAATTATTTAAATATACGTGTCACACTCGGATAAGGTGATACATGTTAGCGCTTTTTGTGATTATTCTTATCATATCTTGCTTATCATTTCAATAGCGCGTTTTACTTCAGCGCGTTTGAAATTCGTGGCGTAAAATCTAAACTATGGACTATATTATACGTAAAATAACGAAACAATCTAAGAATATCTTAGTACATTTTAATTGACTTTTGCGCTACTCCAATCTATCAATTATGCTAGCATATATTATCACGGGATATTCCTGGATTCCTGCTTATCATCATAATTTCCGGCACGCCATACTGCGTTATCAGGTTCTGAACCCTTTCGCTTATCAACGTCAGAAAGAGAGACGCGTGAATCTATCTTCTCGCGGGAGTTTTTTTTAGCTATTCGTCGCTCCTATTATTTTGTTGGTCGGTAACTCAGTATATGTTTTTTGCAAGGTCGGAGTATAAAACTTTTCGTCGCTTTAGGTGTATCCAGAGTCTAGAGTCTGACCGATGGTTTTATCTCTTGTCGTTGGGACAGTTACCGACCGTAAGGCTCACACAGCTTTTCATCGACCCGCACAAATCGATGTCCCTTGTACCAAACGAGCTGTTCTTGCGTCAGTTTTCGTTTGTTGATATTCAACGTAGTTCTCGTATAACTCTCAGGTTACTCAATTGGAAAGTTAGTTTAAACGCTCGAATTTGGCCCACGCTTATATATGTGTTCTTATTAGGCAGGATAAGTTTGATCTATATTTCGATTATTGTAGCAACCACGATAACAAAGTTTTATTAGACTTGTAAAAGTAACCATCTGTCAGTCATTTAAAAAGCGATGATAAGAAAAACGATGAAAAACGAAGAAGGGAGCGTAATGATAAATGTTCCGATTTTGACGACGTTCTCCACCTTCAGATGACATAATATCCTGAGCACAAAGGATCAGATTCTACGTTAGTAAAGTAGCAATTTAATCCCCCTCATTATATAGCATAGCACAGCTTATCATGTCAGATAGGGGAATGTTTCATCGTGCCTTCCCGTAATATCACAATTTCCCCTAATACAGCGCAGTTATACTAGGATGACACAAGTAAGTAGACACCTCATCAATATAAACATATTATTTTATTCCTTTAAATAAGAAGCAAGTGATATGAAACGCATTATATTGCTGATGACATGATAATTTCTTTCCATTTGAATAAAGATTTAATTTGCTGTAATTTGATTTGATTTGATGATTCCATTTGGATAATGAATAATCTATTTACTTATGTCGTTCTAATGTATTTTCAGACGGAATGAATTTGTCATAAATGTTGCATTGAAATATTTTTTAATGATAAATTTTATTCAATAATGATAGAATTACTGAAGAATTAGATTAATGAATAGAGTTATTAATACGTTTATTTAAATCTCCATTCAATCGTTTGAATTGTCTAAACGGAATATAATTTCGACTATATCGTTTCTTCTTAGCAAATGTACTTTTTTAAACGTACTTGTTAAAAATATATTATTATACATTTTTGCATCAAATAATTTAAATATAATGCGATGTCAAAGATTTGTTTTTATTCCTTTTTACTTCTTGCCACGAGTACAAATTAATTTTTATGAAGCGGATATCTACGTTGAATAAAAAAATTTAAGGGTCATTAAAATATAATAAAATCATTAAGAAATAACGATTATTCATTATATCATCTATTGGAACATATAATGTTACGTTGTCTCATTCGAAGTAGTGGCTCCCGCTGTCAGATGTGCCAGTATCACTTCGAATGTTACCTCATGACATATAGTAATATTAGCTGGGGTGATATAACGAAGAGTTCTTTATACGAGATACTTTCTTGACAGCTTATGTCCTCATTATTTTTTTTATATTCGTGAGTTCGTAAATACACGAGAATCTCTCCCATCTGACATAAATATTCGTTCAACCACCGTGGAGAAGTTGCTTGGTAACCTGGTGCACCTGGGTAGCCTGAAATCCTTAGAGCTTGCGGTTAGATCGTACAGTGTCAAGATGTCGCAATGGTCGAGGAGTCGATGACACGACCCTGCCACTCCTCGTGGCACCCGGTGGGCAGCTTCACGTTTTGTTGTGACCGTGACGGCCTTGCGGACGGTCGCGCGCGCGTTTCGCTCTCCGCGGGGTGTCCGGCTTCTTCGCGGTTTTCACGTCGGGAGAGACGACGCACGCGCCCGCCGGCGACGCACGCCGTCGCGTCGCGTCGCGCGTGCTTCTACGCCGAAAAGCTGATAGTCGCGCGTAAACGTTGCTGCGGCGCGCTGACGGAGCTTTCGGAGCTTCAACGAGCGAGTCACGCGGTGTTTCCCCGGAGCCTTTGCCGGAATTCCACCTGGCGTGTCACGCCCGCGCCTGCCGAAAGCGCACGTTCGGCGCTCACTCGGTCGTCGAGCCGGCCGTCGCCGTTAATTCGAGTGGTGTGACGTGAAATAGGCGAGACGTGGACACAACGTGCTGCGACAGTTTGCGCCCGCGATAGAAAGGGAGTAGTAAACATTACGACACGCGTGACACGCGCGACACAAAACATTTCTCGACATTTCGGTTTTCAGTGAACGCTGATCCATTAGTGTTGGAAAGTGATATAATTTTATGGGATCAATTATATAGTTCGTGGGATATCGATTCTTTTCGAGGAATTTCGCACGACGTTCTGATTTCGATCTTTCGATATGAATCTTTATTAAACGGGATTTCGGAAAAGACAGATGATCGAAGTCACGCTTTAGACAAGTTTTATTGTACTTACTTGACGTGCCTAGACGTATAAGGAATCATACGTGAACATTGTACCATACATCTTGTGTATACCTCGATAACTTTTTCCTACATCGAAAACTTTTCCATTTTCCAACTTTCTTACTACAAGCGATACACACAACCAACATGAAAGTCCGTATTCTTGCTCCTGTTTAAAGTTTCTGGATTCTAAATTTGACTCTTGTAAGATTTTATTTAATATAGATTCGTATATCTAACACTACATTTTTCTATCACTGAATATAACTGTTAAATTTGAATTTGATTTTTTTTGTCTATTACAAAAAAGTATTTAAAGCCACTGTAAAGTAAGAATTAGACACATGTATTAAATGTCAAATAACATAGAGTTAAATAAATTAATTTAACATTAAAAAATGCAGATCAATCAAGAATACAGATCAAAGTTTTGTTTGTTGAATGAATGTTATTTTGAGGTAATTTGACGGTAATCAGAAATGACTTGAATTGTCTTATCTCCGATTTTAACATCGGAAGATCGTTATATTCTTTTTCTGCAACGGAGATAAATTCTGGAGAAAAGTTTGACGAGAAAACACATGGGAAATCTTGGGAATTGGTATTCGTTGATCCGGACGATGGTTAGGATGAAGACGATCGTCCTGATCGAGAGTACCGAGCGAAACTAATGTGATTTGCGTGCGAAATTGAGATAAAAAACCGAAGATTTTTGCGCGAAATTTTTTTCTGGAAGTTATTAAATCACGCTTTTGTGCCCGAATAATTGTATCGATGAATCAGTTCCACTTGAAAAGTTTTGTTACGCGTTCGTTATTTTTTAGAAAAATATTTTTTATTTGATATACGTAACAATTTGGACGCGACATCGAGCGAAGGAAAATTATTACGCTAGACGATTGAGTGAAATAAATCGAAGTGCGACGTGCTAAAAGAGGTCTCATTGCTCCATTTCTCGAAAATACCGAGAACCGATTGTAGCGTACTGTAAAAGACAGCGCTCGCATTGTAGAACTGATGCAGCAAGCACATTACGTCGTAAACTGAACCGATCGTAAACGTATTATACGATACGATCCCGTCGCACGAAAAGGATATGATTCCCGGACATTGAAGTGCGAAGCTCGATTGCTTCTTTCGCGAAAGTACAATACATCACGCATTGCGTGGAAAGCGATTCGAGTCTGGAGAATAAAGAGAAGAGATCCAATTTGCGTAATTGCGCAATCCCTAGAAATGGATTCCCGCTTAAATGCGAACTAGAAGTGCAGTATATGTATTGTAAGTAAAATGGACAAAGCGCCTAGTTGGGTTTTGGTACGATTTCCAGCTCGGCGCAAACGATTGAATTTCTTCGAGCGTGAATCATCGTTGCTTTGGGCAATCGTAATAGCGATTTTGCGAGCTATCACCATTTTCGAAATATAACGTTTATAGTATAACAACTTTTGATCGCAGCTTTTCTAATTTTCATCACGTAAAGAAAGATAGAAGCGCGAAGGATAGAAACCCATGATTTTTTGCATGATAAATACATTAATCGAGGCCTAACTGTTTCGAGACATGAAAGTGTACAAATTAACACGCTCTTTGAAAGAAATTCCTGCCTCTATTATTTCTGACATTTTATTAATGGGGGGTCATATCTCTCGTCGGCGGTCGTTATTGTTTTTTTTTTTCATGTTAGGAACGGACAACAAAATTGGTCGTGGCATATTTCAGAAGCCTGAAATATTATGAAACACTTTACCGTTTTTCGAATTTTTATTCCTCGAGTATTATTTTTTTGCATATCTGTGTCTTATCTTAATATTTAAATAATATTGCTTTCTTTTATCCGTTTCCTCTTTTCTTTCTAAATCTCTTTCAAAGAGAAATGTTGATTCTATGGTCACAAATTAACATATATATATAAAATAAAGTTTCACAATAATTAAAAAGTTGAATTTCGAAAGTTAGCCGTCAACGAGGTTGCATTGTGAAACTCGACTTCATTAAATTGCTTCGGATGATTTTACACAGCAGTCACATCGAGAAAGAATATCGAAAGGTTATTCAGTGGTTCTGGGGTATACTTTGCGCAAAATTGCCTTTAAGGAATCGACCACGGGACAATTATACTTTCTACTTAATTAATTTAATACTTCGCTTCATAACGTCGTACAATATTAGAGAGTTCTGCGTGTAATAAGCTCCTTGAAATCAGGTTGCTCTACCTTTGAACGTTCAAAGCGAAAAAGCTTTTCTAGAATAAGCATGATTGAGTGAATGACAGCATAGAGAAATTGGAAAAAAAGTAATGAAAATCTTTTCCACGTATTTCCATTTTGAAAGGGCGCGAGGAAAAGTTTTGGCAAATTTTGTTACAATTTGTGAAATTTTATATAATTTTGTTTTTAGGTGTAAGTACTGAAAAGTACTTCATTCTTTTAAATGAACTATTTCTGACAGGAAACTATTTTTGATATAATTGTTTGTTTCATAATATATTTAGATTTGCGAACATATATTACATATTGCATACTTATAGATTTACGTGCATTATTGTGTTCAATAGTGATACTATTTTTATCCTACCGCGAATTCTTCTCAACGTTGCGACGGCAGTCGTGGGAGTTATCTGCATTTCTTGTCGCGCCATAGCTCAGGACAAACGGGGAAGAAGTTTCTTTGAGCACAGTTTCGTATTTCTTTCTGCTTTGCCTGCGCGGAGTCACGACTCTCTTTTTTTTTTTAGTTATTTTTCTTCTGCCGTTCCGCAGTAATGGAACAAGGACTCTATTTTATAGCGGCACGCAGTTTCGTCGCGGCCGCGACGCGACGGTATGATAACCTGCGAGTTGAAACGCAATGAATTACGCTTGTGATATAGCCTTGCGCCGCAGTGCGCATTTCGAAATTTCGCATTTTCCGTTTTTATTAACAATTGCTTTGCACGTAGCAGTCGTGTTGTGACGTATGTATCGCGGAGAATTGGCGTGATTGTCGAATGCATCGCCGCGAAAATGCGAACATCGATTTTGTTTCGTTGACAAATTAAAATTCGATCCGCTTTGAAATGCGGCGTGTGTCACCTCTTGTTAAATTTATTCCATTCATAATTAATGAAGCTTATAATTGGCACTCTAGTTAGACAGATTTACAATGAGAATTATTTAATTTGCATTACTCATGCGAGAAAATATGTGGTATGCAATAAAACACGGACTCGAACAAATATTCTCAAATTCTTACATGGATAAAAATCTTTCTTATCATCTTCTAAATATACGATTTAATGCATTATCATGTCGTGTATATCCAGGTCACCGATTCGACCTGTAAAATCGATTCAGACACCTTCGTGTCATATTTTCTTTTCTCCATCTTTTTACGTAAAACGCCTTTTCCGAACAGCCTCATTGTTGCGCGTGAAAAATACACGATGGTCAACAAAACCAGCTGACCATTTTCGCGCGAAGAACGATGTGTAATTCTCGTTTTCCAGGTTGTTTCCCTAGAGCTAGACCCACGAAAGATCCATTTATAAGTTTCGAGCAGAATGCCATTGGAATCCGATCACAGAAGTGTCTTAATTGGCGTAACTTTTCTCAAGAAAGAGAGTTGCTTGTGGCGAACAAACTCGCAGTTGTTTGAACTCCAGCAAGCTTTAGATTCGAAAAGTTTTCAGCTCCAGTTAATTATTCTGTGAAAAAGAAACGACGGATATTTGTGTAATGTGATTTGTTAATTGTGACGGCTCTATAGCGGTTCACATAAAAAGACTACACTTATTCTAATGTGGTATAAATTAAATTTGTAATAATGCCGCTGAATTTCGTGATTATAACGCTGCGACAAATTTAATATTTATACGTTGAATTGTATTGAAAAGTTATATTGAGTTATCTATAAATTAATACGACGGATATCTACTAGAGATTCTAATCTTATAATGAGAATTTTATTCTCTAGATATCTGATATGACACAATTTTGTATATAAAACTATATATATTGTATAATGGAAAATGTGTGTGAGGACAGTTTTCGTATATTTCATAGATATTCTCATGATTGTCGACACATTTTGGTAGAGGTAGCAATGATAATTTATTGGAAATTAAATTAATTGGAAAACAAAATCTCTTTTGTTCTCTTTGATAAATTTAGAATTTTTATTGTGCATTTTATAATTGCGCGTTTTCTTCGCGCGTAGATTGCTTTGTTTTTGAGCCTTTCCTCTTAACTCGCAAAGCAAATATCGACCTTTCACGTCACTTCAGTTTCGGTGCTCGCGATAAAACGGGCACGTTCACCCGTCGCGAGATAAACACTGCATGCATTATTTCGCCGAGTTCAAGATAATTCGCCAGTTTTCTAGCTATTTTTTGCATAGTGAATTTACGTGCCGTCGCTCGCGGATTAAGCGTGGAAAATATCGTTAGTGCATTGCGTGATGGCGTATCATTCGTTGAATTTTCGTGGCGCCGATTACGTTCTGAAAAAATATGGCGCTCTAGACGTAACGATACTGTTTCGATGCATGCGTTCCATCACGCGGCTCGATCCGAATCTCCGTAACTATTTACGACGGATTGACGTAAATCGTTTCTTTTTACGGTGCTCCTCGCAAATGTTAGAAACATGTAGAAGTATTGGAACAAATACGATCAAGATCTTGTTTATACAACTCTCCGCAGACAAATCAGTAGAACGATTGTCCGACTTGAAGCATTTCTTTCGAAATGACGGTACATATTTGATTCTGTGCATTTGATATTACATCAACAAGTAATTTTATTCGTTGTATTGTTTTCTCTATATTTCTGCTGTATTTATGCAAAAAAATTAGCTTGTGCAGATGACATATAATATCTTTGAAAAACTAAAATGGAACTGACGAGATAAGATTAAATATTGATCATCCACTGGAAACAATCTGATTTTTCCTTTCTTGGACGGTTTTCTCGCGTGCTAGTACCAATTTTGTTGCAAGGGTCAAGACCTAAGTTGAGAATCCATTATGTTCTAATGAGATTGCTCCGCTGTCCGATATTGCTCCGAACAATTTCTCGCTTAAGTATACGGTTTGGAAGCGCTTCCCAAAGTATTCAGAAATGAAATAATGTAATCACGAGAACCTAAAGGAATCAAAACGGAAACTCGTGCAGTGAGTTAGGTATGCGACAATGTGAAAACGTTGCGTGACTGTTACGTAGCATATTCCGAAGCGTGGAAATATGTGACGCTGTCCTAGGATTTGCGCAAGGTTAACATGCGACTGTTGAAGCCTTGGAATGATATTTTTGTTTTTCCTCACTTTTATGATTTTGTTGGCCATCGAACGCGTGCATCATTCGTCCGAATATGTGAACGCATACAAAATTAACCGACAACAGCGTATTGTACATTAAAATTTCTTTCGACGTACGTATTCTCGTAAATATCTTGTAACCAAATTACACGCAGAACAATACCGAACGAATAAAATATAAATCATGTACAATTCATTGTACAATTTATCAAAAGATTTTGACATATATTTATGGAAGTTGCATTGAAACAAGTTGTTAATACTGCACGAATTTTCGGACGTATTTTTTATTCGCCCGAATATTTCGCGTATAGGAAGGAAAAACTTTACAGATTGATACGGCGATTAATATCAAGCAGTAGTATAATATTTTTTTTAAAGGAAAAAAGACTAAATTGCAGAGAAATATTAATAGAGATGATATATTTATCCGCAACATTTTACATTATTATCTGTTAAATTTCGATTAATTTCGTTAATTGTAAAATCGTTTAAAGAATCGTTATTTTAAAATATCACGCATTAGCATCGATATTAAGCAAGTTAGAGGATTTCTACTGATGGAAAGAAAGTTTTACATCGGAGTTTTCATCATCGGATGGTTGAGTGAAACAATTTGATTTCTTTCTCTGAGAACGATTGTACACGTTAATTGCTTCCTGTTCTGCGTGAATCAGTTATTGTTCTTTTTTAGCTACGTTGCATGCGTACGATTACCACGAAATCGAAGATGGTTTTACGTATCCTATTAAAATCCCGTTTCTTTTATCTGAATCCGTACATTTCTCATTCTCTTTTATGGAAAATACCTTGTCTGTATTTTGAATTTCTAGTCATGGGACGGTATGAATTTTGCAAAGACTGAATCCTCAGAATGCCGCGTACGTAGCTTAACGTGAGAAAATAGAGTTACAATTCTGTCGCGTTAAAGCAGAGACTTTGGGCGAGAATAAACATCTATAATATTTATTACGTGTAATGCTTGATCTAACGCTACAAAATTTGTTCATTATTACTTTTTTTAAGATTTATTAAGAAATTATAAAATTTAGTTTTTTTTATATTACAAAAGAAGTAAAAATACATAAGAAAAGTCTGAATTCTAATTAGAAATCTTTTTCCAATTACTTATTTTCATCCATTTATAGGTTTATATTGCATATTGTTCGTATCGTCGTATCTTAATTGTCATACCATTCAATTTAATAATCGTGGTTCCGTATCTATAGGCAAGAATCGTTTAAACGGTTATAACTGCCGTTGCGCATGCAACGTCTTAATGTAATTTTCCTAGTAATTCGCGACAAGTAAGATCCGTGCAGAAATTCTAGTTGCTCTCTCCCCACTTAAGAGGTTCAATGTATGCATTTAGATATTCGCATACCCTTACTTAATGCGATATTCATGATGCTATAGCGGTTAATGCAATTAAGGCTTTATATAACATTTAATTCGCTTCAGCTTCCATTCAAAACAGCTTTACGTACAGCCTTCCAATCAGCTAATTTACGTGCACACATCAAAAACGTTTGCGTTACTCGATATCTTTAGACCTTTAGTGAATCATGCATTGTTTATTTTCAAACGTTAAAAATAGACTTAACGTACAGCGCGTGCCTATAATAAAGGGTATCTATAATTCAAGCGCAATGACAAGGATGCATTCGTTCGTTATTTCGTTTCGACGTGATTGCGAAAACAGTTATCACAATTGGCATTCGAAGTATCAGCAACGATGCAATTTATATGGTTCAGTCTGTCGTAAAACAATGCACGCGGTGCATTCATTTATCGATATAATTTGAAATAATTTACCGTTACGGCGTGATACATCAAAATTCACATGGTAATAGGAAAGCACAGTCACAGCGCGGCTCTCGTGTAAAGTAATTTTTATTTTATTTTAATATAAATATAAAACAACTTATATTTTACATATAAAATTGTTTCTGCGGCCAAATGGAATTCCACAATCTTTTCCTTTTTAAATCCCTAGAATCTAACACACGCTCTTGGCATGTTCAACAGTATGTTTGCAATATCTGCTTGGATATACAATATATTGTATGAAGCTTTTAAGCTCCGTGCAAGAAAAAGACAGGGTTTAATTTGTGTGATTTGTTTACTGCGGGGAATACACATTGCGAACAATATACTGTATTATAGCAAGCAAGTATAAAACTAATTGATCTTGATCGATTACCAAAATACTAATCTTGATTAAGAACAACCACTTTGTTTTCGATTATTTTAAACGATAAAATTAAAGGTATTTTATTTTTACTTTTTTGTTATTACAAATTTTAGATTTAATAATTAATATATTTCGTGCTATTGAATGTTGCAAGATCTGAGAAATTCATCATCCATACAATTGAAAAATTTTAAATACTGAAAATTAAACATCATGAAATTTTATAAAAGCGTATAATTTTATTTTTTAAATAATATTTTACTTTCTAATAAATTTGGAGCAATATTGTACGTGAGTATACATATATAATAAAAGCAATTATTGCTGTCACAAAATTTGATCGCTGCATATTTGCAATTTTATCGATATTGTAATATTGTGATTTTAACTCTTTAAATACGCAATTCTCACGCATCGGTCGTGCTCTTCGGCAAAGCTATTATCGCTGATATATCTGCAATGAATAATGACGGCTAGCAATATGGTTAATTGCATAGTGTTACGGCCCAACTCTCACATGCACTGATGGAGCGCGAAGTATATGCCAGTTTTGATGGGGTATTTGAATTGCAACAGATAACAGTGCGAGATAAAGTATGTTTATTTTATTTTACAAATTACATCGCGCCCTGGTTAACATTAGCAAATAGCAAATAATAGCAAAATTACATATTAAATAGTTGAATAGTGGTGTTAACACGTTTAATATATATGTCAATTTTTTTAATTGTATAAGTACTTCCATTTACATCAATAATTATTAATTAATCGATTTAATGTTAAACAAAACTATTTGTGTCGTTTGCCAACGAAGATTATAGTATTTTGTAGTTATGACAAATTACGTTACGCGATTACAGATAATTATATTTTAAATAACTAATTAATTGCATAAATATGTAATATATGCATTGTAGTAATTAAAGCCAATTGTACTTGCCGTTATTGCGAATGTGTCGTATATATTATTATTTAGCAGTCCATGAAGACATATTTTCTCTTTATATGTTCTTCTTAGTACTCATGGATAAATGGAAGGGCCGACACGATTCCCATTGGCTTCCCTTTTTTTAGGAAATTGGAAATGGCATCACTTCGGTTCAGTTGTTTGATTTCCCGAGGGGATGCGTCTTTTTTACGGATTTTTTTTGCGGGCAAACAGCAGTTTTGTGATGATGATAGTGAAACGAATGATTGAAAAGCGATTTCTTTTTATTTTGTAACGTTGAAGCATTTTTTGAAACTGAAAAAAGAGGCAAGTAAAAAATATATATAAAATACGAATATAATTAAAGGGAAAAGTAAAAAATTAAGATGGGATGAAAATCTGAGATATCGACCTGCATTTTATACGTTCTTAATTTCTCTGTATTTTTTGAGAGAATGGAATAATATTTATTCGGTACAAATTCACAAGTCTTTGTTTCCAGATCGTGGAATTTGATATATAAGCAGAAAATAGCACGTTATAGTTTCTATCGCAAACACTAAAAGTGTTAGCTTTAGCCATCAACCTTCTAAAATGTCAAATAAGTATATTTACATGTGAACACAGTCGCGTAACTAACTTGGTGTTGTATAATTAAATTACAACAGGGAATTAAGTACTTTTAAACATCACGCGGTGTTAACTACTTTGCGCTGTTCGAGTTTCGGGCTAGTAGTCACACAGTTCCATCGAAACGATCAAACGAGACGGAAAATATCGCGAAATTTATAATAAACGTACAAGAAATTACATCACTCATTAATTTGCAGACTAAATTTGTCTTTTTCTTTTCTAAAATGACGGTAGCGAGGATCGTGTCGAATAACGCTTTATTTTATTCAAAGACTAATTCGGAAGATTACCTTTCTGAGTGAAAAATCGTGCCATCAGTGATTCAGCATGTATTTGTATTCAGCGACTTGTAGCAAGTGAAGCCTGACTGTGTGGTTTATAGGTCTAGTCTACTTAAGTAAATTAAATTATGGTATATCTACGTTTTTTTTCTATAAAATATTAATTTTTAATGTAGATTACAAGAAAGATTAGAATGGAAGAAAACAGTAATATATGGAAACAATTTATGAAAGCAAATTAAGATATTAAGATTGTAACATTAGTAAACATTTTGCATGTGTATAATAGATGAAATATAGACAGAAATTTGTTCACAGCAATTGAATTTAAGTTACAAAATTATGTCTATGATAAAATTAAACTTTTTTATAAGAGAAAATGTTTTACCAAAATTTAGCACATATTTCAATGTTGTTTCGCAGGCAAGAAACATAAAACTGTCTTTCTAAGTAACCAGAATATGCTGACATACATTCGAGTTGTCTAGTAAAGCTATTCATGATTTTGTCTATAAATGCTTTGCTTAACAACCCCAAATGAATCAGAAACTGTATTTTTGTTCCTTCCTACTGTTTATCTTTTAAACAATTGCAACTAATCGCGCGCAGCTCGTCACACTTAATATCTCATGTCAAACGTTCTATAAGTTCTCTATACGTTCTATAACGCTATACAATTTTCCGGCAAAGTGCCGAAGTCACAAATGGCGATTGTCATTAAGCGCTTTATTCACGTCCTGCCCGTATAGGAACTTTATCGTTAACTCCGTTGAATACGCTCGACCTTACGTACGCGCGTTACAATACAGATTCTCGGTTTGCGCTCACGTGCAGGTAGGAACGATGCAGCACAGCACTCGCCTTTGTTACGACTCATTGGTATGCACCTTGTCGCAGGCTTGTAGAGAACATCGAAGAGTTCGTATCGCGTTCGGCAATATTGTTCTAGAGCGATAAGCAACTGCAGCTCAATCAGTTGCATAATTAACGTGTGTTCGGAGTTATAATTTACTTATCGCGAGCACCGAGTGTAACTCAACGTTACTATTTGTCTCCCGAACGTCGAGGAACAGTGGATATATTTAGTAAACGGTTAAAGCGATATGCAAATAATTTAAATCAGCCATAATGCCTTTTGATAACTGGCTCTGAATTATAATACAATTCTGTTTTCCATGCATCTGCCGCGGTCGCGATGTTCGTGTTTATGTATGTATGTAAATCGTCGTGATTGCACTATCGAGCATACCGTAGGCGAAACTTTGATGGACTCTTGCAAGCTCCAACGAGCACTTTTGCCATACGGAGAGTGCAGGATCACGGATAAACTTCTATTTTGGAGATACACCGGAAATCGATGTTCTCTCCGGTGACGAGCAACGTTGAAATAAGTCGTTTATTGAAGAGGCACCTCCTCTGTCATATATTGAAAGCTTCGTATGATAAATGCCAATTGTGATAGTAATGCGCGTTACCTAACAATCATTCAAACCACAGAATAACCAAATATGTTATTCGTTATCGGCATTAATTCTAGACATTATTGTTGCTAGGAATTCGGTGCACCAAAATCACGCTCATCGATCGGTGCATATGTTACCATGTAAATTATTCGTAACCGAGTAAAACGATCTGGAATCAGTTGCGACAAAGGGTTTGTCACACGCGCCCAATAATATGAGCCCTTAGTTGTTGCGCGCACGAAAACAAGGCTGAATTACAACCTTTGTAATAATATACAATGAATTCTTTCTGCAAAATACATGGAGATTATTGCAACGCAATATGTGAGCAGTTCTATTTTATTTAAAGTTTATTCACATTGTATTCAAATTTTATTCAAATTTTTAGAATAAATCGATCTCTGATTGGCATTCAAAACGATCTTCAATTTAGATATCTCGTAGAAGCTCGTTCGCTTCTATTCTAATTGCTGTGTGCGTGAAAAAGAAAAGTATGCATGTTATTGTTGTATTGTTTCATCAATTGGAGAACCGTAGCGTAGGATTCTTTTCCCTCAGTCGTTTGCACTTTTTTTTTACATACAATCTTAAGATAAATATTTTTCTGTTTCGCAGGGCAGGGCGCTAATTGCTACAAGTAAGTAAGTTGTTATAAATTGATTTGGCGGCAAGCGATAGTACGATATATCCGATTTTCGCATTTAATTGTATTCCGTCTTATACAAAAGTTATTCTTGATTTTTGTCTGTCACAGTTGATAAATTCTCTACGTTCATGAAATACTTCATGAATCATACGAGAGAAAGAACATCCTCTATTTCTCCTGTCAGATCTCATCCCGTTATTATCCGTGTTACGGATTCTTAATTCTCTTATCGATTTGCTGAGAGATAGCTCCTTTTTTTAAAAAAATTAATAATTCCGAACGATACGCCCCATCTTCATTTTTCATCCGTCCATAGGATATCCGTTATCTGGTCGTATTGCGCCGCTCTAACTATTGCCGGCTCTGAAATGAACCGTCGACCGATTAGACGATGATTAGACTCAGCTCGTTGCATCTTGCTGAAGGGTTACGCGAGTTATATTGGATCTGATTACAGAGAATTGGATCGAAGATGGGACCGACTTGAAAGACCGCGTAGGCGTAGGTAACATTCTCTTCAGACCGTAAACTTAAGACGTGTGATAGAAAACTTTCTTTTTCGTTCTTATTGTCTACGAGTTTCTTCGTCGTTAGAAGCGACGAAATTCGATCACCTTTTCCCATGTCTTTTGTTTCGCGTTTCTTTGTAAGCATAGGTCACCGAAGAAGGACAAGTTTTCTTCGCGTATAGGGTTTCTTCCTCGCGTTTATAATGCGTCTGTCGTTGAATTACCAACAGTTAATCGTCAATTGTAGCAAGCCGTAGGTAGAATCCGTTGGAATAAATACGAAGTCCTTCCGATGCACTTTCTTTTTTATTATAGTATTTCACTCGACGCTTGTGGAAACGAATTTTTCTTGCGCGAAGTTTTTATAAGATGACGCGAAAGTGCTTCTTCTTTCGATAATTTCTTCCTTCGTTGTCGGTTTATTTTAGATGGGATATTGCAGACCGTATTTCTCAATAATTACAGAAGTGCTCCTTTAATCAAGCCTACAATACGCAGAACGGTACTCATGTGTGCAGACTGGTATTGATTCGAATTGGTCTGACATGACGTGATCCTATGAGATAAGACAGAGACAAAGCGATCATTATCGCACACAGTGTGTGTGTGTGTATGTGTGTGTGTGTGTGAGACTGTATTATAATTTTCTTATTGCTTCTTTCACTTGCACTTAATGGAATTTAAAAGTAAATTAGAAATAGATTACAAAATCTTATTTAAATGGATAATAAACGTTATTACAACTCTCGCGCGTTCAAGAAAATGACGCGTTTTTCTCAGATTCGAATATATTGCAATAGACGTAATCCGCGTTTTCGTTTGCATTCTAGGTTTTAATATTTTATTGTGCTTAGTGACATCTGTGCGTCAATAGGAAAGAAATTGTATGTTTTATATATGACACATTGACGATGACAGCATAAGCGATAAAAAAATCCGAAGGTTGTATAGAGCTCTGAAATCGACGAAACTGCAAGATATATCGCAAACATAAATTTATACGGCAACTCCTATCACACGGATTCCCTCGTATTTTCTATTTCTTCTAGTAGTATTCGCGCATGTCGTATTTCGTGGGATAATAAATGTTTGAAGAGTGAAGGAGCTCGCATCCCTTCACGTCAATCTTCTAATAAACTTGCGTGGGTCATTGCCACGACGACGTAGCGATCCTTAAATTAGGGTTGGAAGAAAATAAATCGATGGGCGAAACTGTTTGGGATTGGTTGACTTTTCTTGTAACACGTGACGATTAGTGGATGAATAAAAATGGATTACAATTCGTGATTAATTTTTCCGTTTTCAGATGTGAGATTTAATATTGTATATCTGAAAAAGTTATTATAAATACTGCAGGAATTTAGAACAAAAATTATATTAATGTATGGAAAAATTATTTTAAAGATAGGTATTCACAATTATTAATACATATAATATTCACACTTGGATATATTTAGTTGGAAAAAGATATTTTAAATTTGCACTTGCGAAGGTATACCGATTTCATAGAAATATATATTCTTATTAATTTATACTTTACTTTGTGAAATTGTAGAAATATGATGTCGACTGTATTGAAAGTATATAGATTCATATGTTTTATTTTTTCATGATAAAAATGTAACAACGTAGGCGGCCATAATAAAGTTACAAAATCTTTATAATCATTATCCTTCTTTTCTCTATTTTCACGTTTTTTTTTTAACTGTCATCTCCACTTTGTTGCATAATAAGATAATACAATATTCATGTTCTGAATTATGTAATGTCTTCTCAAACGACGCAAATTTATTGGTTACAAAATTAGAATTCGTCGAAGCGTCGCGTCGTTATCTGTGTCGCTGCTACTTGTTGCTATTGAAATATTCAATAATGCAGTTACATCTTATGCGAGGTAATTAACAATTTTCCAAAAGTATTACGTTCGGACGACAAGCTTTTGTTCCATCCTTCGTCCAATCTCCTGCATTTCACTTAATTTATAATATCGAAACCCGAGTTAAGTCCGTCTAAAATGCTACACTCGCTGATGTTTCACTGTCGTTTTATCATTAACTTCGTTTTTCCCTCGCAATAAATTATTACCTTAATTAAAGTCCGGCGAACATTTCTGCACGCGCGGATGTGTTCGAATGAATCTTGTTGGGTTTGAGGGAAAAAGGGAGCGAGTCAGACGAGTACTAATTACCTCCATCTCTGCGTGTATAATATCGCGCGAACAAGATTGCTCGAGAATTTCAAAGAATCTCTCCAATTATTTAAAAAAAGGGAAAAGTGGTCCGGAAATCATTATGAACGATTGTGCGTTTTATCGTGTTTTCATTATCTCGGGATTTATTGATGTTAATCTTTTCGCGTGCGCGCGTAAAAAGTTTTCTTTCTTATAAGGCTGAGGGTGCTTAAATTATTTTAAATTCATGGCATGTTTTATCACATTTTAATTATATTCTGGCGCCGGTTAACTTTATATTTTCATAAGAAATATTTTTCTTTACGTAGACCATTTAGTGTTGACTATTAGTTTAACTCGTAAAGCATTTGCAAAGTCTTTAAATTAAACTTATACTTCACGGGTTAATTTATGTTTACAATGATATGTTTAACGTGATATATGTTACTAACTAGCAGTAGATGAAATTGGTTTTTTATATTTTAATTCTCTACGATATGTACACAACGCACACACGTGATTTTTTAAAAAATTATATTTGAATACAAGAGTATTAAAGGTAAAATGGAAAACATTTCACAACAAGGGTAAAAGGGTAACATGGAAAAAATAGTTCTTTTTATTTATTTTTTCATTTATTTTTTATATAACATACCCAGCGTTATATTTAAAAATTTAATCACAGTATAATGCTACGAATTTAACAATGAATTTTTGAGCATTCACTGAAAGATTATTTGAATGAAAGAGTATTAAAGTTAATTTTAATAATTGTGTTTTTAATATGTATTATATAACCGAACATGAATAAGCTTTTCATGCATAAGAATTAAATCCTTCGGAAATAGTTATAGTTTCGTAGAAATTAATAACACTGCTTCTAATTTTAATAAAGTAGCGCTTCTTAATGTACACTGTACACTATATATACTAGAATTAAGTTTCTCATGCATAAGAGTTAAGCTATTATACTTTAAAAGTATAGAACTCTATGAAAATTAATACATGTACCAAACAATACGTTGAGTTTCGGTTTAGCGAAAATTATTTGGCGTAATAACAAATGTAGAGCAATGTTTCTGGGATATATATATATATATATATATATATATATATATATATATATATATATATATTATAACTGTTACAAATATACAAATATATATATATATATATATATATATATATATATATATTTGTATATTTGCAACAGTTATAATATACAATTCTCTGACTTTGCTACATACTATATACTTTGTTATATTCTCTGCTTTGTCTACTTGATATGGTGTCGCCTGCTGATTGTCGTGACAGAAGGGTATTACGATAATCTTGTTGTGTAGCGAGCTTTGTTTATCGACTTCGAGTTAGCGATATCGTGGCTCGTCCCGAATCGGAATTACGGCTTCATTCTGATGCGTGACGAGCCGCGAATTGTTCGGAATAAAAGTTGGTCGCGACATAATTTCCTATATCCACCGGTAGTTCGCATAAAGCTAAGTAGGTTTATGTGCTGGAAGATATTTTCTCTCCCAGTCTTTTACGACTGTCTCGAGATCTTTTTTGCGCTGTGGTATAGTTTATACAAGATTTGCGCGCGATCTTAAGAAAGTCCGCCACGAAAATGTCTCATAAGGAGGAACTGTTCCCCAGATTATCTTTACTTCGTTTTTGTCACGTTTCGTCGCGCGTTCGAATATCAGGATCAAGGGACCATCGGAGTCATTATTAATCTTGGAAAAAGAATTGTTTGAACAAGACGGGGTACGATGGAAGTGGTTTAAATGATAATACCATTTTATTTCATTCTGCGCGTAAGAGTTTTATCTGAGAATTTTCACTGTTTTAATTATAAAATGATATATACTTTAGCTTGATATCGAAATGTATGTCAGTAATTTTTTTATTCTAAGTTTTTCGCAGAAATTAGTTTAATTATACGATCGGAGAATTAAATATTATGTGTAAAAAATATAGATTTTTATTTCATTGAAATTTTCCTTCTAGCTCACTAAATACGAGTGTAACTCGCCTCTTGAATATTGAATGCGAATAAAACAGTTAGACAGCGCCGCATTACATGCTAAATGTATCACTAGGTAAAGATGTGGATATGTACTAATACCATGTGTCTATAGAATGTGTGCCATGTGAACGTTGAGGCAAGCGTGATATCAAGTTGTGCGCGTCTATATTGATAGCTCTTACTGAGCTCGCGATATAACGTCGCTGGGGAACGGGTAGAACCTTATGTCCCTATCGTACCCTCTATAGTGTCTCATCTTGCCTGGCGCCATTACTGCGCCGAGCAAGTGTACTGAGCTTTTTTAGTCTTCGTCCGTGCCACATATCTAAAGCGTAAAACGCTCCTACAAAAAGCTTCGCGATGTTAGAAACTGTATTACTCTACGTGCATCGTGCGTTACTCCACTTGGCGCTTTCTAGTAGCGAAGTATCGCGTTATCGTGTTAGCTCTCATGGGAATACATTTAACATTAATCATATTTTCCTACAGAAGATGTTGGTTTTCTCTAGGTGGATATATGGTAAAAGTAAAAAAATACAAGATGAGCTTACTGTAGAAATTCATATTTAAAATGTGTAATATATATTTTTATTATTAGGTATCTATTGGAGGGACGTTCAATATATTTGTTTATAAATTTAACATCTTTAGATTTGTTATGTTGAATTATTGAGAACTATCTCAAATAATTATTTTTGAAGTTTATAAGAACGTGGGTTCCACAATGCGACAATCGTTGTAATGTAATCGGTGTATCTGGTTTTGTTCCTGTTAGAAATGTCGCGTGACATTCACAGGAATCCCGATTGTTAAATTTCAGATGGAAATTATGAGTATCCAGGACAAGAACATCGCTGTAGGAACGCACGATGGCAATTATGCTAACTACATGCAAATATTAAGTGATGCTATTGTTGATCGTTACAAACGTTAGGCACGATAGAAAGCGGATGTATAACATTCACGTAAACGACATTATTTCAGTGGCGAGAAAGTGATATATGATTAATAATCTCGAAGCGTAGCTTTCAAGTGCTGCCTCGTGATAATTTATGATCGTTTAAAAGTTTAAACAGATACTTATCGTACTTTAAAGTGACTATTAATGATCAAAGTTCAATTTGAGACTGTGACACGAATCAGCGATTTTCTCTCACACATATCGATACTTTGGGTTTTGAACATGACCAACTGACCGTGAATTTCCCGAAGCAAACGACAAATACCCTACGGATATTTAATATGGGGACCTACGTCAATGTACGTTTTGCCGCTTCGTAGCCGCATATTCAAAGCGAATCCATCATTGCTCTGGACTCGTCGAAAAGCCTAAGGATATAAAAAAAATAGGATAGAAAACTCGGCAGTGCTACAAGATTTTAAAACTGTTTTACGATATAAATACTAGGAAAAATGGTGAATTAGTTATTTTATATTAAGCAGCGAATGACAATTACCTTTATCATATCATTACCGTTGTTGACTGATTTTGCGTGATATACACTATACAGTAATGATGATTTGTCAGTGCATATCGGGATGGAGGAGACGAGACGATGGTGTTATATGCATTCGCGCAATTAAATGCGAGGCAGAAGAGACTTTTGATGGTTAGTGCGGTTATAAAAGGAGCTCGTTAAATCTCGCATATTACGTAGAGAAGAGCCAATATCTCGGCTCTTTTTTTATTATCGCGAGGTTTCACGAACGGCGAGTTTCGTTGCGGCGTAAAGAGCTCGATCGGCGATCGAGCGGGCGTGGGGATCCATGCGATAATGATGAAGTGCGACGAAAGGAAGCGCGAAATGTTCTCGCGACGCGCTTGCAGCGAGAGCGGGCCGCATCCCGGAATACCGGGATATGGTAACGTGCCCGTCAGCGGTCATCTCTGGGGGAAAAGAAATCAGGGACGCACCTCGGCGCCGGTCGTCGGTCACGCGAGACCGCCCGCTATAATCCTGAGAACGAGAAGGAGCTGGCCCGTCGCGCCCACACATTGCCGAAGGTAAGTGATCGATTTCGCGTCGTCTCGATCTTTGACCTTCCTTGTGCGCCTATGGCTACGGTCAACGTGACGCTACAAATGCTTCGAAGCATTTGATCGCGACCAATCAGAAGAAAGAATTTTACGAATTAACCAATCAAAAAATGCTTCGAAGCATTTGTAGCATCACGTTGATCGTAGCCTATGTGCCCGACTAGGCCAGCGCTTTCTCTCATACTCGAATATCGCTGGATCAATACGATTTGGTCGAAAATTTAATTGGGCGTTATCTTTGGCCGTGGCTGTTTAACATCCCCAATTGTATAGCTCCCTGGTGAACTCGTTTAAATATTCTATAAAAGATAAAACTCGCTTGGGGGATATAATGAACGAGAAAGGTTTTTTTCCTACTGTGCTTGTCCTCTCGAAGATTGCAAATTTTGTCACGGGGTCACGTTTGACATGAATGTTAAATTCTCCGTATTGAGAATCACTGGTTTTAAAGCTTACAGATATAGATCAAAGTAGCTCATTTCCTTATCTTTCCAATATTCGACATTTGTTGGTTGTTGACAAGGATATATAGTAGCAGCTAACGCAATTCGGAAATTTTTCGGATGTAATCTTAAATTGAAGAGAATTTTTAGTTCATGTTTCTAGAAAGAGAGAGAGAGAGAGAGAGAGAGAGAGAGAGAGAGAGAGAGAGAGAGAGAGAGAGAGAGAGAGAGAGAGAGAGGGGAGGAATTATTATTAGATAGGTAATTCTATCAGCTTTACGTACATATGAATATACATATGTAGTACGTATGGCATATGAATACATATGAATTTGTGTTGAGAAGTGATTGCTCTATTAACACAATGACAATTAATGCTTTTCGGTCTAATCCAAATATATATATATATATATATATATATATATATATATATATATTTGATCCAGATTAAATATCTATAAATCTAAAATACGAAAAAGTATATAATACAGCAGATAAATTTGAATTTAAAATTAGTATGGGATTGGAAATAATTTCAATATGTTATTAATATAAATTTATAACATATTTAAAACTAGGAATTTTAAATTACTAATAGTGAAAATGTAACATGACTTATATGATAAAATTACGTTTTAATGCGCACGGTAACACTTGTTGCAAAACGTTTACAGTATTGCAGCAAACAAAGGCATTTTACATACGTAACGCCTCAAGAGATGTTTTTGTGATGATAAATATGAAACGAGTTCCTTAATTTATTATGCTACCGGTAAATATAAGAAGAGCGTATGTATGTGTAAGTGTGCGCATCTGATATGACTTCCGTTCTGTTTCAATATCGATATCATCATGCTTCATCGTAAGCAAAAAGTCCCCTCGTGCGTATTGTCCTCTTTCTTCTCGTCCAATTTAGGCGGAGTGACATATTGAGATTAATTATCTGCCGATGAACCGATGAGTCATTATATAGGGTCTTACGATCTAACAACTAATCACAACTCTTACCGTCATCTTAAGATTAAGGGGATACATTCGTTCTGATGGGAATGACGTGAATGAGATGTGCTCCTTGAATCTTTCCATTTCATCCCTTTATATTTACATCTGTATGTCTTTATATTTTCTCTGATCTCGTCGTATTCTGTATTCACCGTTTTGACTTGTCGTAGTTTTTTCATTCAGTCGAGTGCGAGCATGAAGGATTTAACGACGTCAGTTTAATCCCTAGAGTAGAGTTGCATCTTTGCTAGAATCCTTATTTCTATTGTGTTGCGAACAACGTGTACCAGGAAGAAAGCAGGCTGGTAATTGCTTTTACAGCGATTTTTTGCCGCCGGGCGAAATGAGAAAAAAGTTAACGTCGGCGTAAAAAAAAAACAACACCATTTTTCATATTTTTAACACAGAGCCTCTATTGTTTGATATGAAGATCACGTATAACGTTACCGTGCCGTGAGCTGAAAACCAGCTAGATTTAACGCTATAAACGTGATGCACCGGTTGGGACTAATACCGACCATAAGGCTGCTTGTTTGCGCAAGCTTTTGCCTACACTACTTATGTTACGTCAGACCGTTGCGTAATGCGCGGCATAGATGCACTCCACTTAAATAGAGATGTTAACACATATCTCATAAAGGGATTAAGTATTCAAGTGTGAAAGCTCAAAAGGAAAGACGTTTTTTTTCTTCTTCTTAATTGCGAGTGCGATTACTTGTATCTCATTATTTCATGTGACTATGGCTGTATTTTTATTGCATGATATGATACATTTCGCAGAAAAGTAAACAGTTTCAGCGTAATTATTTAAAATGCTAATTTCGATGCGTTTTGCAGCGCTTTATAATTTTGTGCTTTGTGCGCGGGCGTCTTGTCGATCCCTCGCATCATCTTTCTCTTCACAATTAGTAACCATTTATGAATTATTAATGGCGATATGACTTGGCGCTTTGGTAATGAATAAAGAGTGCTGAGTTTGTATCTTTAGAAAGTAGAATTTCCACGATAGCAAAGAACAATTGTTTACTTGAGAAAGGAATAAGGAGAGATAATTACGTCGAAATATGACAGCAATTAAGATACTAATAAAGCAGGCAAACGTTCTGTATCTGCCTCTTTCTTGTTTCCATCTTGCAAACAGCATGGGGCAAACAGCATGAGTAGAAGAGCGGGAACAAATGTAACTACATATTATAGCATGTTTTTCCCTTGGGTGCCTAACGAATAAATGACGCTCTTGTACATACATACCCGCATGTCCGACGGCTAAAATTTCACGTCAAACATAGATCGTCGACATTTTCTCCTAAAAATACTTGTCTCGTGTATATTGCGTGTATTTTGCGTGTATGCTCACTTTTTACTATATTATATTTCACTGCATGTATTGCGAACTAATGTGGCGAACTTGTTTACATCGCTAAAAACAGCATAAGCACAAGGATTACTATAAGAACCTTTCTTTTGTAACTTTATTGAAGAGGATATAATTCACCTTATAAACTGCTTTTTAAAGCAGAGCTAACGCAACAGATATCCTATGTCATATTTTGGCAAAGGGATAACGGGTTAACAATACAATCTGATATTCTATGTGAATAGATAGATTTCCAAGTGTAGAATAAACTGCAAGAATTTTATTTCTGTTTTTAAAGGTAATGCTGAAGATTATTTGTCATCATAATAACGATATTTCAAAACAAGATGAGTTTGAAAATGGTCTTTGCGTCGAGTCTTTATGCGGCATTATTATCTGTCTCATCGCGAGAAGAGTTGTAATCAAAACGAGATTTTCATCCTTTATTTTCTTCCTCCAGCTATCTTTGTTATGGCACTGGAATTAGTTCGCGTGGAATAATCTTGTTATTTGCATTTAAGTGTGTGGGTACATCAGCTTTTACTACGTAGAAAAATATACAGATACTCCAGATATCGCGCTTTTCTTTGCTATTTATATTTTATTTATATTTACATTTTACCTACACTTAAAATGATAGATAAGTCGTGTATTACAATATTTTTATTTCTATTACAATTTTGGTGATTATATATCATATCAGATTTCGATTAGGATAAACTTTAATTGGAATTTCAGTTGAAAAATAAAATTTTATTAGCTTTCTGATACGTTTCTCATTAAAATATTCTTGCTATTTCACCGCGTTTTATTTTTCAGCAGCTTAAGATATGAAAAGTATCGCCGGTTCGTAGAAACAACCGTCCTTCTTTGAGACTGCAGTTTCCGTAGCCTAGAGGAAATATGATATTTTTCTCGAATACACCTTGCGTACATCTAGAAAAGCGCTTTTTTTTGCAAAACAGTTCTCCAGCGAAAGTATCAAAGCATAGAGTAGACATTTTTGCGAAAGAAAAGAAATGAGAACATCGATGATGAACAAATACACTACATTTATTTTCAGGTATGCCAACGCAGCAAAATAATACAACCTCTGCATATACCCCGCTTTGAATTGAAATTTTATTTCCTTGGAGACATGAAAAGATTGTGTAAAAAGTTTGTTATACACAATTTTGAACATGTCACGTTTATGGAATACCTCGCGTACTCAAGGGTAGTGTTTTAATTATCGTGGCACGAGGCTGTATTGCACCTTCGCTTCAACCACGTAATTATTCAGATGCGTTAAAGTTAGATTACTGGGAATACTTATATAGAAATGTGTCAAAATTTATGAGTAAAATAATGAGAATGAGAAATAAAAAGTTGTTATTAAAAGAAAAAAAGAGAGTATTTTAGAGAGTATTTAATATTTTTCGGTTGAACGTAGGTATTAAAATTTATGATGTATAAGTAATTAGTGTGCATATTACATGCTTTTTTCAATTTTTACAATTTATGTAATGATACAACATATTTTAACTTAAGAAATTACGTATTCTTAAAAGATGAATATTTTAACTTGTAATTGATGGCGCTTGCGCATCTTTTATAAAATATCCAAGAGAAAATGAATTATTGAATGCGGTAATTTGCACAATTTATTTAGGTTTAACATTTGATTGAAATTTCACGTTTATTGCACGTTTGGAAAATAATCAAGAATTTTCGGAGGAATTCAAGACGACACATATTTCGATATTCATGCGTCATGAACTACTTTCCGCGACCGTCGTTCATCGATCGGTCGTACCTCTTCAAACGTGTGTGAGAGAGTTAGCGTATAGCTTTATTAAATATTTAATTATCATAGTAATATTTCAATTATATCTCGAGATCTTTTTATGCAGTATTGTAACTTGAATGTTTAGTTTTAAGTAAATTTTTACAAATATACACATACTATGCTAAACAAAATGTATAGTATGTATCTTACACTAAGGTAAACATTTTAAATATATATAATCACGTTTCTTTTACAGTATTATTTATTCAAAAGTGTTAAAAAATGCAGGATTACTTTCTCTACGCAATTTTTTATTACTTCATTTTTTAATGTCATCAGACGAACGAGATCCAATTTTAATGTCGTAGGCTCTGGAAATAACTCTCACGCTCCATTTTGAGAAGGATAATCGTAGATAAGAGAAAGTCAGACGCAAGAGACATAGACCGACGAAACTTGGAAGAATATATATATATATTTGTGTTGAAATACGTGGATTTCCGTTCTTTATCTACGTGTCTGCATTTGACAATGAGAAGATAACAGAGTTCGTAGTTCCTTCGTCTGAAAGATAATTCCTTTTGTGTGTTCAATATTAATTATCGGAAAGTTCAGCTGGAGTAAATGTGTCGTTGACGCTAATTGTATTTCTTGTTAGGTCTTTAATGAAACGTAATTTCTGGCAGTTCTCCAACAGTTGGACTGTTCAAGATTACATCGGATTTTTTTTTATCATGCTTTTCATTTTCATTGTAACTTGTACTATATATATCCTTACTTTCGTCCACTTTAACTTAGTTTTCTGCTTTTGTACTCTTTCCATCTTCAACAACGTTTTCTTTAATTTTAAGTTTCTTGTAAAAAAAGATGTCATTAATTTTTCTCTTAAGGATTATGCATGCATATAAGTTGAGGATGATACTTTTTGCCGATATAATTATTTATTTTTATAATTTTTTCCTTCAATTTTAAACTTGTTATAAAAGATGTGTTGTCATTAAGTTTTAGATTATCTTACTTATCTTCTAAGTTTTCCTCTTAACGATTGTGCATAATACTTTTTGTCGAGATAATTACTTATTTCAACTTGGATGCTCGCGAATTGCGGGGAAATTGGTGTTGTATTTCTATCGTATCTCTATTCGTTAGTCGTAGTACTTACTGTCGTAAAACAAGCACCGGATTTAGTACATCCGTTAGTGTATGCTGTGTGCTAATTGTTCTATGTATTCGATAAATGGACTACTCGGTTCTTCTTGAACTTTGAATTGCGAGTGTCTATGCGTGTATATAATAACAAAACACGCTATTAAGCTCATGCTAGAAGCAAAAAGCATGAACACATCGATCCTTATCATGGTTTATCCGCGTTATCTTCACTGCCTGAAAGTTCGAGGCAATTTCTGACGCAGTAGCACGGAGCTTCCACCGTGGACAAACTAAAAAAGATGATAAGCTCTAAAAACCATTAAACTGTTAAATTTTTCAGAAAATTATGGTCTTATATTTAGATTTTATCTTTCTGTGATAAGAAAGGAATTTGCACTTTGTAAATTAGACACCCACATATTTTTCCTTTTTCTTATAAAATTAACGATATTTAAATTTGTCTTGCGATAAAATTTTGAAGAAAACGACCTTCTTTGATTGTTTTTTTTTTATTACGTCTATGTCATATTAGGTCAAGTGAATGGAAGTTTGGGTATTTTTGGCAGCTCGATAAAGTGCCCCGTTGATCTGGGTTTAGACTGATGAAAAATAAACGGCGTTATAATGGTGTTGAAGTTATGGTGCTGATTCGATGAAATAAGAATCCGATTTTTGATATTTTTATCGCTTGACATCTATATACTTTGCTTGACATTTCGCGCGCGATTATCGGACGACATTTCGGGAAATGAGACGACGTATAGTCGAAAGACGGATAGGCGACTGCACTTCATTATATGCGCGATAACGTCGGCTCGAGAATTTGCGATCCGCAACGTGCACACACGGCGACCGTTTTTAGTCCGTATCTCGGCGGAAGCACGAAACCACTTTAGCGTGTGTTAACCCCTGTGTCCGCAGAAATTCCGTGGCGGCGGAAGTTCTGTCCGCGTGTCACGTACTGCGTGGTCGATACCTTCCGCGTCGATACTTTCGCCGTCGTGTAGATATGTAAGTATTCTTTTTCACATGCGCATAAACCGAAAGTACAAGTGGAAGTGGTCGGGTAGATCTGGCTATCACGCCTATGCGGCCTATGTAGTTTCGCGCTCTGAATGGACGCGGAATATAAGTGCTTTGTTCGCGTGGGGATGGATTCGTCGATTCTGCCGATATCAATGATAACGAACGTCGATTTATCGTCGGCCTTTCCCTATTCGCGAAAACTGCATATTTTCAAAAGTCACTCCCTCGACACGATGATTAAGAGTAGTACGTGTACGTGGAAATTTGATTAAACATCGAAATATGAATAATAGTACGGTATCACGAAGGGAGAGAGATTCGCGCGCGATATACGCGCACGAAAGAATATCTCTTTTATAGAGGGACAAACGATGCAATTTTACACTTTGGTAGAAGAGGTGGAATAAAATTATTGCTTCTGACATTTACATTTATATCACGTTTGTAATCAAGGAAGCGAATTATGTAAACTATGCGCTAAAGACGTATTTTGAGCTGACTCTTCTGAATATGATTATTTGAAGGAAATAATAAAAGAAGAGATGCCGACAGAGTTTTTATTTTAAAGTAAAAAACTATTTACATAAATTGTTACAAATATCTATTATTTTATATACAAGTTTCAATCTCATTAAGTTTAATGCGCGCGTTTTAAAATTCTACGAGCTTCCTCTGAAAAAAGATGAGTTTTTGGATTTACATCCTCCTACTCGTCAAATATTAGATTATCGATTGTTCAAGGAGTATTAATTATTTTCTTTTCTATGAAGCAGTTAGAAATTAATTAATGGAGCAGAGCTTATAATAGCGTACGCATAATTGATTGATATACATGATTGAACCACGCTCTAACAGGCATTGCGCTCGTTATGCAAATATGTGCATCAACAGGCCGTCAGAGATCGTAAAATCGTATATTTTCATATTTTCACAGTTCAGCATGTCTCGCTTTGTTAATCTACAATATGCGTGTATGCGTGTTAGAATGTGTCACGTAGAAGCCGATACGGATCTGGAAACGTCACTACGTTTGCAATTATAATTCCCGGGAAAACTAGATAAACCGTACTTAAACAATGACGAATAACGGTGATGCACGGAAATTCTATTTTCCGGAATCCATTAAATTAAACTTTTCGCTTATCCGGCTTAATCCAGTCGCGTCGAATACAGCAAAGATCCATATCTCAAATGATAGTTCTTAACTTCATTTGTTATTCTATGCAGTTTGCGAAGCGTAATTACGGCGCTCAAATGGCCTCCTCCGCGTCATTTTCTCGCGCTCATGCGTTGCACAGAGGCCCCATGGTATACGTGCTAGTTTTAAACCCTGGCTTATACAGGGTTAAAAATGACTTCGCTGAGTAACGCGGATGTTGTTTAAACCTGTTAGTTCAAAGTGCGTTCGATGATAAAGCGATTATGTGAATCAATTCGATTATCGTGGTTAGACAGAGCTTAAATATCCAATATGCGAGCGACGACAAATAATGGATCTCTCGCAGAAGCCAGGGATTATTGTATAAACTGCATTGGAGGAAACAGCCGTACAGTGTTTGCATAGGTTTGACGTAATATGTCGTGAGCATAGGGTCGCCGCTGATTAAACCGTATAGGATGACCATCGATTACATATTCGGTTTGTTGGAAATACGCATAACATGAGGAAAATCAGGTAAATTGGACAAATCGAGGCATCTGTCTACCGTGCCATCCGAAGCTGACGACGTTGACGTTATTATAGAAATTTGATATGCGCGTCAATGGTAAGCAAGATTCATTCGGTTCCGTTTATTAAATCGACCCATTAGCGCGACTTTCGCCACACAGGGAGGCGCGTTTTATCGACGCACGAAATCCAATTTCGTACAAATTTCGTTAATGAAAACGTATATGAGGACCGGCATATCCCACTTTTGATTAAGTCACGTGAAAGAACTTAGGATTTCATTTATTATGGTATATGCGAGTTTATATAACGTAGCAAATATAACGTAAAGCACCTTTAGTAGATTGTGATAAATGAAGTTAATCACGGAGTCCATAAATTAAAAGGCGCGCTAAATTTTTTTACACGGAAAGTAGTTCAAGAAAATAAAATTTATAATGTAATAAGAATTTAGAAATACAATTATTAATAAGAATTTGAAAAAATAATGCTGATAGCGTTATGCGATTACGTTTCGATCGATGCTCGCTCATTAAAATCCCAGATTGGACATAATCGATGAATATTTTATGACGATGACATTGACGGGTTATTTTGCGATGAAAAATGTTCGGGGTGAGATTTTTATTACGGTAGAGGCTCGCGCAAGACTCTGATTTTAATCGTAAGAATCGCGGACGTAATGAGTGCAAAGCTTTCGCAAAGCTTATCGTGCCGAGTAGTCGGTGTGTCTGCAATGCAGTTATACAAAGTTACGGGTTGGTATCGACCTGTTATACGGCAGTCATCAACCTGCCGGCAGGTAAGTGTGTATACTCAGGTATATCGTGAACGGCGCCGGCGGAGGAAGAATTGATCGTGCCCTCGTCGCGTCGCCGCCGCCGCAACCGTCGGTATTTGTTTCGGAATTTATATCGCGGTATTTTAAACGGCTTTAAAACGCATGGCCGTCTCTCATTATTGATGCGTATTCGATGTGAATTCGTAATTAGTCACAAATAGGCGGATCGCACGGCTAACTTCAATATTTTGTAATTTTATCGCGAGTACGGCGTATATTTACATTTTAAATCGAATTCATAACCAAGATCGTAACCTACATATTCATTATATTAATTTTGGCGCATTAATTTCAGAGTACCAATATCGTATATTTATAATATATATTTATAATTTTAATGTAAATTTGTAATTAGTGACAAACAGTCGAAATGTGTGCATATAGGCATGTGATTTTAACACTGTAATGTTTTATAAGTTTATTCAGCATTTCTAAATTATTTACAGGCTCAATTATAACTGTACTTATTTATTACATGATATAATAATTTCGAGCAACATCAATTTTAGAACAAAGTTATATAGTATTCATAATTTAATTTCATGAAATATCAATTTAAATATTAATTTAAATATTATCGTGAAAGTTTAGTAATAAAGATTAATAATAAATATGAAAATAACGGCAGACTAAGATAACTATTAGCTTGTTTCATTTAGAGTATTTCGATATTAACACGCCATTGTTATGACGCTATATTTGGCTTTTTTAGAAACGTTCAAATAAAATCTCGGGTATAATCGATAATTTATCTTGTGCCATTATTGAAAATGTGATTTTTCATTTCGCGGCATTTGTTGACCGACGGTTCTGAATAGTTTAGTAACGCCCTCATTTCGAAGTCATGCTTGCTACACCGTAAACAAAAAAAAATTTTGTTTATACTAACGTAAGCAGTAGTCGTACAATCTCAATTTTATTAAATAATTTAATTATCGTTCACCGTCTTTATTTGGTAGCACGAAAAGAATGGTTCATGCAACAAGTCCTTTAGGCATATATTACGCGAAGAATTTATTAAGGAGTATTATGTACTAGGGACGACATGGAGGATTTGTGCTGTACAATTTATTATTCTCGGCAATACAATACCTTACAAAAGAAAAAAAAAAAGAGTAAGAAATTCCATTTTGCATTATGCTAGATGATTTATGTTTTATATCTATGATGTTTCAAGGCATATTTTCTTCGTATATAGCACAGTAAAATGTTCATAAGCATCGCGGCGAACAAGAGACGCGCGTGGAACGTTAAATCTTAAATGAAGCAGTAAAATTTCACTAACGTAAATGGCTAGCTGTGCCCCAGCTAGACCACATAAATTTAAAAAAAAAAAAATAAAATGCCGTCGCTCGTGCAGGTAATGAAGGTAAGAAACGGTTTATAGGCAAATGTTATTCTTGAAGAGGGAGAAAGAGAGAGAGAGAGTAATTAGCAGCATGATTCGGTACTAATTTTCACGCGCAATCTTTGTATAACTGTGTTAATTAAAGTTCCAGGAGGTTGCGACAGTTGAAACGGAAATGTAAGATGTAGGAAACCTTGTTGCATAGGTTCTATAATTCTATATATAGGAATATATGCATCGACGCGACGTTATATACACTTCGAAAATCACAATTTCGTTAGTTTTGAAGTAAATACGCTGCAGATGTACTGTAAACAGTCTAAATTTGCATTTATTAATTCGAATAAATGATATATATTCGATGCTTATTTCGGTGATGAAGATTTTGGAGAAATTAATCAGAGTATTAACGTATTAATTAGTTTCGAGACGTTTTATATATTATCTATAATCTAAAATAATTTTATCATTAATGGTATAATGAAAAAATACTTCTTCTTTTGCTAACTCTAATAGTTAACGCGACAAAATTCTATATAATTTTAAATATGTAGTGGTGCTGCGCTCTGATTTCGATTTCCACAAACGGGTGGTTTCCTTGCTTTTCCAAGAGGTTCCATGTTTTTGTAGAATTCTTCCTTATCCCTGTGTCGGTACAGAGCTTTTGCATTGGAGCTTGAAGCTTTTGTATGGCGATCGATAAACTCCGTTGGGTTTGAATATCTTGTTTTATCCAACGAACGGCCGACTGTCGGAAAGTTCGATGACGATACGAATTTAGCGTAATAAATGAAAAACAATTCTTTCCGAATTTATAATATTATAGTTTATCCTTGTGATTACATTTTTACTTACGAGTAGAATTAATATTATTTTGCTGTATGTATTTCTGACCAAAAATGTATTTTTGTTTCAGGTAAGTCTTTGCTGTGTTATAAATGCCATGTCAGTCCAACGAATGATGTCAATGATATAGGGTAAGTTTTTTGCATGTGTTCAATATTGGGTGGTTGCACGTAAAATAGCTCATATAGTATTTTTATAAGTTACCTAATGCGCAGGTAATAGAATCATTATCTTGACTTTTTTATCGTTAATTCTCATTTATATTGTATTATAAATTTAAATTAATTACCTGAAATGGCAGTGAGCGAGTAGGATATACTTTTTTTATGATCCCCTCTAAGAATTTTAAATCTTTTCTACTTTCGCGTTTATCGCTTTTTCGATAAAATTAATATTATCATGATTCTTCGCATCTTAATATCTGATAAATTACAAATAAATATAAATCTTAATTTCTGCGTTTATTTCTCTAGAAAGTAAAAGGAAAGAAAACATTTCGCACGGATATTTTGCAAAGCAAGATAAATTGCAGGTCTTACTTCGAACTTTCTTTAAAAGGCTTTGCGCGAAACGTTTTAAAAACGTCTTGATAGATATTTTCATTAAGATAAGATGAGTAAATGTTATCAGAATCTTGTTCCACTACTAACTCTTCTTATTTCCAATAACAGAAGTTTGTCGGGGATTTTATGCGTACCTATCTCAAATAAGGTTGTAAAACTTGTAACTTGCACGAGTTACGAGTTACAATTACGCGCGTGACGTAGATTTTTGTGATATAAATTAGAAGTATATTTTTAGGTCATTTATTATTCTATTTCGTAAAAATACATAGTGCGTTAATTATCTTTAAATATATCTTTTAACGGAATCCTTTGAATTTAATTTGATTAGAAGCTACAAGAGGAACAATAGTGCAAGTCTCTCTTCGCCTTCGGGCTTGTTTAATGAATTTAGTTGATAGCATCGTTTGTTTCGCGTTGTATTACTCCTATAGAGGAACCCCGCAAGCAATGTTTAAATCGTATCTAAGTTTCTTAGGACAAGTTTACTTGGCTGGATGCGATTTGGTTATTCGAACGATCATAAAACAGCCAAAAAGAAACTTTTTTTAAATGAAATAATCATTATGTTTTATTAGCTATAGTTTTACGAGCTATAGAATATCGGAAAGTTAGCAGAATCGTACCTTAGGTTGGTTATTGATTGGCTGCCTGTTGCTTTTAGCCCTGCCGCAGCTGCGGTTGTACACCCTTGTTCTTCTCCCTTTCTGTCTCCTGTCTTTCGACCTTACCCCTTATTCGTCCGGCTAATGGATATCCTGTCCCCGAGCCTGCATAAGACATCCCCTACATTTCTGACTTTGTCTCCCATTTAATCTCGTTTTGTTTTTATCAATTTTCTTTATTTTTTTTTATTTTTCCGCCTTTTTCGCTCTTTTTACATTCTATTTCGCATTCAGGATAAATAAATACTCGCGAAAAGAGAATTGCTTTTATGCTTCTTTGCAGTGTTTCCCATTTACTCTCGTTTCGTTTTTATCAATTTTCTTTATCATTTTTTCATTTTTCCGCCTTTTTCGCTCTTTTTACATTCTATTTCGCAACCAGGAAAAAAAATACTCGCGAAAAAAGAATTGCTTTTATGCTTCTTTGCAATGGAATAATTCAAAATTATTTTGCCTTGATTAATATTTAATCTTCGTTTCCGTTATATTTAAAAAAAATTTGTCTAGAGCTGAGATTTTTTAAATTAAAGAAAGAATTTTACACGATATTGCATAATAATAATTTTACTTTTTATCTTCCGTTTGAAATTAAGAAAACTATTTTACTCACTATTTTAGTCACACTAAGGTATTATCTAAGGCTTTGCTCAAATGAGGATAAATTGCCACACACAATTAAATTTACTCACTTTTTTTTACCATTTGCTGTTCATTTCCTCTTAAATCAATTTAAATTAAATGTACCCTTTCGATTATTCATACGCTCCGATAAAATAAAACTCGAAGATCGATGATTCATTTATTTATCGATTATATAAGCGTACAACCAAACGTGTATAATCAAGTGCGAAGAAGGAAGACATTAAATTTCTATATAGCAACGTAGTAAAATATTTTTTCAACCGCTTACTTGCTACAGATATTTGGTATCTGCTTTCATCAGGTATCGGTAGACAAAACTTCGGGAGAATATTCTTTGATCTTATTGGATTTGCATTATGATTAATTAATGTTAGCGTGCGATATTTAAATGAACGTTACGATAATAGACAACGTGATGATAATAGCGATGTTACTTTTCGCGGTGGTTATACGCGGTAAATCTTTGAGTGCTGAGTTTATCGACACTTTTATAATGGAGTATTGGCCCGTTTCGCGCGAAATCAATTCCACGGGTACATACGCCGTCGTGTAGTTTCCCTTCGGGATAAGTGAATCGGAAACGCTATCCATCTAGTTGACGGACAGGCAACGGCAGACAACTGGGCTGCTTGCTCTATATACCGATTTAGTTTGTTGCACAGTTTAGAATAATTATTTATTGTGAACTTTTAACGGGTTTTTAGTCCGATTTCGATTGAATCGTTGTTTCCAACCAATCAACGGCTTAATCGAGCAGTTGTCTAGAGCAATTTTCGAATTGAAATCGAATTGATCGCGCACACTATCAACCGAACAGTTTGACATACATGATATCTGTGAAATAAATGATGGAATAAAACAGTTTAAGAAGAAATACCTAGGGTGGAGAAAAAAAAGAGGAGAAAAGAAAGGATTCCGTCTACACAGAATGAGAGAACGGGTTCTTTTTTACAAGTCGTTTATCATCGTACTTTTACTGCTTTCCCGTATTTCCGCGTTTTCCTTTTTTTTTTCTCCAATAGTTCTGCTTTTGATATGAAAATGTGTGATATTTCCTGATTTCGAATATGAAGTCTACGAGATCTAGGATTACATCCACGACAGTCCATTAAAAATCTCATTATACGTACTTCGAAATCGATTTTCGTTAAAATTGGATTGCGCCTATCGATAGCCCTCGTATCGCTCGCGAGTTTCAGCAGTTACAGCACTCGAAATGTAATTTCGGGATGCAATTGCCGGGTCCTATAGTGACGCGCGCGTGAATCCGCGCGGTGGAATAATAGCGCACGGCGGAGGAGGAAAGCGAAACGCGCAAGCGTTCCTTTCTATATCGACCACGGGCTGTCTTTTCACACAAAGTCCGTCTTTTCGCGGCTGGAACTTTCACCGACACGTTTGCATCATTTTGAAATTTTTAACATACATATGTGTGGGTTGACACGCGTTTTACAAGCGTTTAATCCGTGTACTTTACATATATCTCGCTGGACAGGGTACACAATGATAACGCAGAGAGCGCGTTATTACGTTTCAGTGGAAATAAACGACTGAGTCAGACACACGGGGAATACATGTGCGTTCTAATAAATATTAGTTAAAGGAGTTTAACTAACTCTTTGTCTATTTCAAGCGTTGTTCATAGAGAAAGATGTGGAGAATCACTTAAATCTTTGTTAAATTTAACTGATATTTATGGCTGTGATCTCCTGTATCTATGTCTGGCTTGTAACGTCCGGTTCTACTGAAACACAATACCACGCTTTCTCTCTATATCTTTATTCACACATTTCATAAAATACTGGTTGTTATTAGGATAATCGGCTCTATTTTTTGCACAATACATTCTATACTATACGTCTAAAAATGAGCAAATCTGGTAGGCAAAATGTGCTTAAAGCACGTTTACAAATCGTAATAAATCTAGCTTCCGCGTAACTTTGAAATGGCTTCTCAATGAATATCGATCTGCAGGCGAAAATTGACGGGTTTTATATTGAAATTCATTTTATTTTTTTTCTTTGGATCGTTATTCGTTCATTGACAATGCCAATTTCCATTCGCTTTCTCCCTCTTCTCCCTATCTTTTCCGGTTCTTTTTCTTACGTCGAATAAAAGGATGGAAGAATAAAGCCATCACTTTTTGCATTTGCCGATCATAAAAAGCAAGGTAATCGTTAAAGCAGTCTTGGTGGTTTTCATGAATACGCTTGGAATTCTATGCAAAATATCCAGAGTGAATTAGAAATCGATGCAAATTTGACCCGGTCCTGAAAATAATCTTCTCTAGAAATATAAATCGACCCATATCGGTTAGTTGCGGCTCGTCCTACATTATTTTTATTATTTATTCTGCAGATATATATTTTTACAATGTTTTATTTAGAAACGTAAGAGTTTTAGCAATATGCAACATTCTGTCTCTTTAATTTGTGCGTGTACCTTAATTGTTTTATTTTATTAATTCCCCCCTGAAATGTTTTATTCATGCACGTGCAAAGAAATCAAATTACAGTTCGCTTCCAGTGCAACCTCGATTTGATTGAAAGTACAGAGGTGTTCTCCGCTGGCTAACGTTTTCGAATTTCCTGCGGAGGAACAGTTAGGTTTCTATTCCGTCTGTTCTTATACATGTAATCATCTTCACATTGCCATGTTACCTTACGACAGAATGACATATCCGTTTAACAGATTCAATCGTGTTCTGAATAATATCTGTCTTCCATGATTGTACGTGTATGTGTGAGACAATGTCATTTTGTTCTGTAGATTTTTCGTGTTCAGTATATTCATATTTCTTCATATTTTAGGGATATAAATATTTTTGAAGTTGATTGATTCATTTTATGACGTAGTATATTATCATCTATTGTTGCTTAATTAAGATTTAACCAAATAATTAAATAGTCACATAAATTGTAAAAAAGATGAGAATTCCGCAATACCGTATTAAAATTAATCCATCTCAATTAATAATAATAATAAAAACTAATATGATTTAAAAAACCTGAAACTTCAAAATTTCAAGCTGTACTAGCTATCTGAATTAAATAATTTTGATATAAATCTACTGCTTTTTTAAACCCTAATTTTATCTATAATATAAAAAAGACATTTATACTTAACCAAGAATAGTTCTAGATAATATTATTAAAATTGTTTGAAAAAAAACACGGCACATTTGTTGAATATGCCGAGATATATAATGATGACACATTCTTCGGAAACTTATATATATCATGTATCCTCGTAACTGGTAACATGAAATGTATATAAGGCAATATGTCGTTATATATTGAATGTTAGAAAAATGTGCGCGAGTAATGTGATACATGGAGTCATCGAAGGAGTATCAATCTTCCGTCGGGTTGCAAAATAAATTTCGTACCAGTAGCTAGGTGGCTCGTGATACTCTCGTAGCGAGACGTGGCGTGTATATTGTCACATATGCGCCGCCATATGTGCCACCGACAACAAGAATATTTCGCAGATCTCGTTCTGGCGAGGGAACGAGTTCTCCCGGAAAAGGGGAAAGAATTTCAGCCACTTGAGACACGAATGTCTTGTGCGCGAAGTACTTCGGATCACCTCAACTTACCCACCGTATGCATTATGTATAAACATCCTATTGTTCCAGATGTATACCAACTTGTTACGCCTAGCCTGAGTTTACATTGTATGCTTGAGGCGAACAACTCTAATGATCTATTACATCTCGCCAATTACGCGCAAATTACGCATTATCACTAACGAGCCCACGTTCGTTGAGATTTGGAAGCCGTACATGTTCGTCGGTGTTGCGCCCGAACAGCTCCACTCGAGCTGTTCCGTAATATGCCGTAATGTGCGCAAATTATCGGTTATATTTTGTAATTGTTATTTTATACAATTTCTGTAAATTTGCACGAATCAACAATCACGGAACTTTATCAACCAAGGAAATTTTGTCGTAATAGTTTGTCACAAGACAGTATTTTGAGAACGTAAGTATTCATTTATTAAGCTTTTGCTGCAATATTATTGTAGCAAAAGGAGTTTATTTTGTGCATTATTTTCATTCTCGTTCGACCCTTTGAGCTTACCACTCCTCTTATGGAGTCCTTCTTGCAACGACGAGAGCATAATCTATTTTAGTCTTTATTTACTCTTTATTATCGGACAGGTTGCGTGCCAATATATCGATAAATTACTGTCGGCAAAATCGCTAAGTAATCTCTATTTCTGGACAGGTTAGAACATATACGGAAATATCGGGAGGTTTGCCCTTTCAGGAACATACGGTATAAACTTCATTGAGTCAGGTGATATATATCGATACATGTGGAAAATTGATTCGTTAATATTACTTTTTGACGTAATTTTCTCGGTTAAATCTGTGTAATTTTTAACTTTTTGACGAGCAGAACATATCGCACATTACTGAGAGATTAATATTTAGTAAATATAACGAAATATAAACAATGCGCTCGAGAAATGAATATATTACCTAGTTTTTTATTTATTATTTTTGCTATGTCGACGTAAAATCCGTAACGTGAGCGATCCCCAACAAATAAACGTAATAATTTCATCCTCGACGAACGAAAAAATAGAGATTTATTTGAGAAAAATTTTTAGATATCTACTATTTTGGTGAAGATAATCGCCTGTGATATTACGTTTTCGTGTGATGTTTCGAAGATTAAATACGAATAATAATATAGTGAAAGAAATTGAAAACACGCGTTAATTCAAATTAATCCATTTTTGTGTTAGTGATACAAATAAATAAATGAATAAATGCGTTACAATGAGAAATACGCAACGATCATAAAAAGAGGCAATATCGTAAAAAAAGAAGTAATGCTTCTACCTCTTTGGCGTCGTAAAAAAACGTGTCTGGGGCTTAGTGTCGGTTTTTATCGGTGGGCCGTGGCCCTTATTCTCGTATAATATCTCTTATATTAGAGAGAGATGATGACGACGGGAATTCCGCATGGAATCACGCGGTAACTCTCATATCTTTCACGTTTTCAGCATGAAGTCAATCTAATAGAAACCCTAAAGTGGATGAGAAATCGGGGTTGAAATATAGAAAAGCGTCAGTCCGGTCGGCCTGTAGTAATCAGCCCGATTCAATTTTGAAGCGTACCGACACTCAAACGACGGACGGCAAAGTTGATTGGTTTTCGCATGCTGTATTCGTTTGTTATAGTTTATTAAAAATCTTTCGCGATATTTACTTCCAATTATTCTGCTACCAATATAATGAAAATAGGAAAGAAACAAATATATAGATTTGGTGTGACAAAAACACAAGATTGAAATAATTATGTCGACATTTACGCGCCGCAATAAAATATTTAGCGTAATTATTTCTTTATTCTTTATGCGGAGAGTACATATATCAGATGTTATAAATTATATTTTTCAGGTCTAAAAATGTACTGCAAACACCTGATTGTTCTTTTACACGGAAATAATCGTGAGGCTAATTGGTCAAATAAGACGCTACTTATAACACTTGAATGGTCATTTATCGATGTAGATGACAGTTGGCGTGTGCTGCGTTATATGTGCATCAGTATGTCACGTACGCAGTCAAGTACGCAGTCACGTACGAAATGATCGTTTCTGTTCAAGTGACACTGACGGTTCTAACAGCTAAACTGACCGCGCGCACGCTAATTGTCCAATTATCCGATACTCGTCTGTAATCACTACGGGACGAGGATTGAGATGCAGGTCGAGGTACTGCCCGATGCGTCGTATTGAAATACCGACTTGCGATCAATAAATTACCGTAGGGTTGTTTTCGAGCTTCCAAAACGCTCTTCTCGCGTTCTAGTATGCACTTTAATGCATCGCGCATCCGCTTTTAGCGAAGCTAAAGCTTCAGTCCGCACATTGTGTTCTAGATCAGAGAGTTTGTTTATTTCGCCATTCACCTTTACTTCGACATTTAAATATTCATTATTGCGGCGGTTAACTGGGAATAGTGGAAGGAATATTACGCTAAAAACATCGCTCCGATCTTTGTGCAACCTGTAATATAAAGGATTTAATTATCAAGCGATAACGAGAAGCAGAATATAATATTCAGAGTCAATCGTTTTTGTAACAATGGGATAAAATGACTGGGATATATTCAGCGCGAGAGAAGAGAGACGAGGCTTTGTGCTTGGATGAAGTTTATGTGAGATTTGAAACAAGAGTGTAAAACGGCAAAGTTCATTAGCGACAATAGCAAAAATTATGTATTTATAAAGTTTAGATATATTAAATTTAAGTTGATTATGATAATGCAACAAAAAGAGGTAATTTAAGTAAAAACAAAAATTAACACACGATAATGGGTTCTCGTATTACGATTTTAATTTGATATGTTTAATAATTTTCGCTTCGGACAAAAATTCAAGAGAGGGTGATAAAACCACGATAACTGTTATTCTTTACGGACAATGACATTATGATTTATGGCATACGGTATTGCCTTGGGATTGATCATGGATAAAAGGAAACGTTTTATGGAAAATATCAGCGCGATATGTGGCAGTCGATACGTGTGAGAGTCGATTTCCCTCCACAGAAATTTTTAACGCTACAATCTATAGCTTATGCGCGCGGCAAAACAATGAAAGCAAATATTATATTTGGTACAATATCGAAAGGCAACACTAATTAATTATCTGCGCAAATAGCGCCCGTTAGTTTTTTTCAATAAATTTACCGAAATCCGCGCCGATATTCAATAACGCGAATTACTCATTTTCGCATTTCGAGATATTTTACAATAATTAAATAACATTTTATACCGAGACTACTAATTAGAATAATGAACTTTGTTCTACAATTATAGATATTGAATTTTGAAACTTGTAGGTATAGTTTTTGAAGAGTGTAGCATATAAGCTGTGCGCAATTGAATAGCCTCATTGAATCGCCTTTTCAAAAGAAACTCCGCGCATAAACACCTAAGACAAACACAACGTTTCATCTAGCAGGGAACCGATTTGCGAGTCGGCGAATATCGCTCTCGAAAGTAATTAAACTTTGCTGCTTTGTGCTCGATCGTTTATCGCGGATGAATGTAATTGGTCCGTTAAAGGCTTGGCAAAGAAATTAACTCTGTCAGGATGCGTATGTGTATATATTTGCAGATATATATTTCTCCGTCGCGTCGTTTATCGACGAGAACGTAGCAAAAAGGGGATTATATAAAATGTGATTAAAAATACAGTTGCGATAGAAGGGTGAGGTTTATCATGACTTACAGCTGGAATGGAGAAAAATAACATAAAATCAAATATTTGCGTATCAAGGACATATCGTATGCTTTTGTATTCCAGTGGAAAAGACCGCGTTTTCGAGTATTCTGGCTACTGGCTATTTTCGTATATCGTTAACGTTTTATATCTATTATCTAATGTTATAGTTATATACACTGTAAGGTTATTTGAATTACAAATATGTGACCTAACACATTTATTTCGGTACGAACAAAATAGAAATGTAAAATAGGAATTGGAGTTTGCGTGTAGTCACAGCCATTACCGGTATTCCGCGTGGATCCTTCTTACTCTCCATCTTATCACGCGAAAGGGCAACTGTTATCGATTTATGGTGACAAGGTATACCAGAGGTAGAAACACTGATGGAAACTCAGTGGTAATGCAACTCGACAATCGCATACTGGTCTACCGGACGAGATCGGTGGGAAAAAAGTATCATGCGTCGAGAATGGAAGTGCGACAAAATAGCCACATAGAGATATATCGATAGACAGATGAGTGGATATACATAGATAGATAAACAAACAAATAGATGAGTGGATAGGTAAATAGATAGATAGATAGAGATAGACGTAAAGAGAATGTGTAGGGAGGTAGAAGAGACGCCGCACATGCATCCGCGTGAACCATACCGTACCGTTGGTGGTGATACGTGAAGGGGTGGGTGCGGGTGACCTAATTTTTGCAAAACAGCCAGGGCTGCGGACCCACCGCCGGTCCGCGGAATACTAGTAGTGGCGCTGAGGGTAGTCGCGGTGGTAGTCGGTAGCATAGATGCCCGCCACCCCTCCTCGGACATCGCTCGGGTACTCGGAAAATCCGCCGCTTTTCCGGATGCTACGGCACTGTGGCGCGGCGTCGCCGCCGGAGAGAGAGAGAACCCTTTCGTCAGTTGGGTCTCGGCCGCCGTCAACGTCAATACGACGAAGGCGTACGAGAGCACATCGCCTCGGCTCCGGTTAACGCCGAGGCCACACTCCGACGTTCGTCGACGGGAGAAACGCGCGCCTGGCCATTTGCATCTCTCGCTACGTACCCCTCCATTGTCTCCTCCCAGCCTCTCCGTTTTTCACCGTTTCTCACGTACGCTTCGTTTATCTATCTTTGTCTTTCTTCCTCTCCTCTCTCCTATCTCTCTCTGTCTCTCTCTCTCTCTTTCTCTGTTTCTCTCTCTTTCTCTCTCTCTCTCTCTGTCTGTCTTTCTATCTTCCTTTACGCACTTCAATACGCTCGAGTTCCAATTTACCGGTGCAACGCGAGCGGTACTACGTTCATGTGCGTCGCGAGTGGGCCGATAGTGGATGATATGTAGCGGAAGACGCATCTCTCTCGGGTGTGATAGGGAAGAGGCTAGAATCGCGTGCTCGATGTAGAGTGCAACCGGCGAGGATATGGCCGACGGTTGCTCTGTTTCTTTCGGCATGTTCCTCACGGGAGTGCCCGCGAGTGCTGTCTCCGAGTGCGACGGCGGCGGACGCGCCGGTTGTGAATAATAGAAGAGAGAACGTTCCACGCTATTAGGTAGTATTGACGCTATTGGCGTTATGCTCGCCGGGAGAGAGGTGGATGCTTTATCGAGGCTCGTCGTATGTTTATCCATCGCCGCTTGTGCAAATTTACGTGCCATTGTCGTAACAACAATGCGTACGAACGCTATCGTAAATTTCTGATCAACATCAATCAGACAATTCGATTTTTCTGCCTTTGTGACAACTGATCCAGAAAATTTTTACTTGACTTTTTTTTTTTGTTAAATCAGCACGAAGGGAAATCGAACGAATTTTATTGCCCGTTTGCTTTTAGAGGGAGAACAAAAGCGCTAAGAGTGTATGGGATAATGGGAGCTTTTCCTTTTTGACGTGGATTGCCGTGGATTGCCGTGTGCGAATGTTGCAAGCGTGGCGAATATATTTTTAGTTTATATAGTAAAAAGAATTCGATGATCTTTTATTTACATATAACATAGAACAGGTCTTCCTTGTAACATGAATATTTGTGCACGCTATTTCATGGACTTTTACTTAAAAAATTACTAGCAGTTAACGTTTTTCCGTATCTGTGATAAATGGCGAGAGAACGTGCCGCGATATTCAACTTTTTGTCGAACGATTAGGTGAGATCAAATCAAATGAACTGATTTATTGGTCGTTTGATTTCAAAGGAAGTCTAATAAAGGGGAGAACAAAAACTAATTTCTTTTAGATCTCTTGTTGCAATGTAGGATCATAAACTTTATTATTACATATCGACAGTTTCAAAGGTAACTCGTCATTTTTTCTTAATTGCATAAATTTTTTTACGACATTTTTTTACGACTCGATGCACATTTTATTACGACGCCTCTCGATTATGGACTATAATATCTTTTTCCATTGGTATTAAAGAAATAGATTATGATTAACAGATCTTCTTTCTTTTAAATTCCATTTTTTTTATTCACGCGGTGTTAAAAGGAAAATGGGAAAAGAAAGTGATTGCGTTGCAGAAACGCTTCGTTTCGTTCCTTACTTCGCGCGGTATGAGATTTCGTTTAGGACGCCCTTGTAAAGGTATTGAAATATTTATTCGGGAGATCGATTACTTTAATGGACGCTGGTAACCTTGTTAGTAGAACTGAATCCTTCGATGATGAACTTTTTAATTTTGTTAAAGAAAAACGCTCGCGGCGACAATTTTGCGATACGCTCAGCAGAATAGGCGTTTGTAGCTTCCCATTTCTGAAAAGCCAGATAAATGGGCGGTCGTGTTCTTTTTCACAATAATATTTCGTACGCGCCTCGGGTTTTGCGCAAAAGTTTAATGGTCCCCTGCATCATCGAGACTTTGAAATAATAAACAAACTAATTTTGCAAACACCAATCTGTTTTATTTTCAAACACAGTGGATGCAGTATTATTATCGCGTGCTTTTATTTCGCGAGCATATTTTGCACACTTTAGACAAAACTAAATCTCTGAGCGTTATGCATTTTTTGTTTAATCCAAAAAGATGCGTCTGCATTAATTATTTAGATTGACTAGATAAGGAGATCCTGAGAGAATGGCAGGAACATTTAATTCGATGTTTAATTTTAGTTATTAAAACGCACGAGATATTATCTTAATGAAATCATTGTAATAAACTCAGACTGACAGACTATTTTCATCCATCAGATTTGCAATTATAAATTATGATATGAACTCGATTTTCGCATCGATTTTTCTATCTAGTAACTCGCGTTGATTCCGATGAACGATAGACAAGTTTTCTCACGTTTTATCATCTCAAACTTTTCGCTAAAGCGACGGAAACACATTTAAGTTGTTTTCGCGGGACCATTATTTTTCCGTTCGCTGAAACACACGCGGTATGATAATGTCGCGCGTAGGTGAATTATTTCCAACTGCAGGAGACTTTTATTCTCAAATTATTATTTAAAGCTTTTAACTAATTGTAATAATAAGAGATAAAACATGGATGTATTTTTATTTATAATTTTTAGATGTTTAAGCAAAGTACTTAAACATCTAAATTTTTAATTGTTCCGTTAAACATTAATTGTTTTATTACAGTAAACATTTTACACAGACTCGCGTAAGAGATCCGTTTATTGTTCATCTAAAATTTTTATAACCATGCAAGTAGCTGTCTTTTTTTATAAATTTTTTTTCCCTTATTTTTGCGCCTGTTTTTGTTTTTTCTTTCTCTATTAAATTTCGTTCACCCATCATCCCCAGAGCGTTCTTCGTCGCCCATCTGCGAAACAAGAGTACCGCTTTCCCGCGCATTCGTGTGTGCATTGCATTCTGTATTTCCGCGGTGAGATTTGCGACCCGATTGTCTGCGAAATTGACTTCACTTTAGTAGTGTACGAATAAGAGACATCTCGCAATAAAATTCTTATGCGCTAAATGAGCGCTTATGAATATGATATGTAGCTTAGGAATTTCGAATTGAAATTATAATTTATATATATATGTAAAATCGATACAGATATTGCAATAATTTAATAACGCAATCCATCTGTTAGTAACGGGAATCGCAAATGCACATAGATGATCAATATTTAGATTCATCAATTTATTACTCGCGGTAGTCCGTATAACGATGGCAGACTTCTATCAGGTTCTAATTTTTGCGTGGGACGGCTATTGTTGCTTATACTTTTGTATAAGCTATGTATAGAATGAACAATATCGACAGGTTGCAATTGAAACGGTTGCAAGTGAAACAAACGTTCATTCGACGGCGTTCGTCAAGTCTGTAACTCGCGGATGCGGCGCGAGATGATAGAGCCGGGGATCTCACGAGCACCTGTTGTAAAACTGCAGTGTGCGTGCATTTTCTTGTTGCGCAAGTTTCACCGTTCCAGAATCCGGCGAAGTTATACGCATATTCAGGTTTTATTTTTATCTCTAAAAATCTCCGAAGGGAATTTTGCATCAATCCGTGCGCTTTCGAGTGAGAATATCTCCTGTATAATCTTGTTTTGTTGTCTCGTGACTCGAAATCGTTATATTTTCGTGTGAATGGAAGAGGAAATAGATTCTTTCTATCGTGCAGAACAAGCGGACGTGCGGCATGATATTTGCCGATCCATGTACTTCAACTATATGAATTATCTGTGTATAACATCGCATACATTATAAATTCCTTTCTCTATTTTGCTTTTGACTTTTGTAAGTTATGATTTATAATTTAACATTCTGGCGGTATTAAAAGAATTGCATTGTAAAGAATGCAATAATCAGATCAAGTCGAATTATTTTAGTTATTGTAAATTATTGTTGTGGAATCTATTAATACGTATATATGTACCTACATTTATACGTAAGCATGAAGTGATATTTTGTTAGAAGTTACAACAATGGCACACACAATAGCTTCAGCAAATAATTTGAATGAAACGAATTTCAAAGAAGGGATAAACATTCGGTCGCTTTCTAGAAGCATTCAGATTGCACTAATTTCTGCTAATTAATATACGCGTATGATTATGTACTTTGCCACATATTGAAGAATGTATCGCGTTAAATTAAACTTCTCATGAACTTGTTGACAGTTAGGTATTTCATTGGGACGATATTTGCAAACGATATTGCATATATTAAAGAAAAGTTAAGTCACTATCATTTATCACTACTTTATTGATAGTCCAAGCCATTTACATGTGAGTCTTGAAAACCTTTTTAAAATCCTATGGTCTGTCGTATTCAACCGACTTTCATCGTGAGGCGGAAATGTCATCGAGAAATTCGATAATAGCTGCGAATGTATCAGAGATGCAATCTGTATACGAAGAAAATGCCATTGGTTGTCGACAGATAAATGTCAATTTAAAGCCTAGGAACAAGACAAGGAACAAGGACAGTCTTGACACTGATGCAGCTTCGGCAGAATGTATCTTTGGCAGAAACAAACGTCACGCAATGCCACATGGTTTCATCCGAGTGCTGCGTCGCCGCGATTATTTTTGGAATAATAAGGTTAACAAGAAATTACTCAATTCACAGTTTCGAGTAATCATGTGATTATTTGGCCAATTTAACGATTAGTGTGTGTGATAATAAAACCATTTTTTTCGTATTTAAGAAATAATATCAGTCCGCATATACCTGGACATATTTTATCATGTATCGTGATTTTTTTAAATATATTTTTTTCATTTTTTTATTAAATTTGAATAACGTTTGATCGTGAATTAGAGAAAATTATGTTCGTAAAAGCTAGATAATTGAAACGTTCGGATGATGTAACATCAAATAAAAAAAATATATGAATATTTATTTGAAAAATTAATCCGATTAAGTTTGAAAGGTCGATTTTAAAAATATTCTCAATATCGAGACTTTTGTTACTGTACAATCCGCGCGCATACTATTAATAATCCGTATATTGATTTACCTGAATCTATTCATAAACGTTGATAACCTATCACACCATGCATATAGTTTGCCCTAATTAAGTGTCATTTGCGATCATTTACCCGTTATTGAAAAACTCTCTTTGTTCACCTCTCTAAATCATGGTTCGCGTAATTAGTCGTCTTGAATTATATATTTTGGAATCTTGTTGTTTCGTATATGTTAAATGATATTGTATTTCTGTGTCTCATCCTTCGGTGAAAATTTAAATTTTAGATTACCTTTGATTTTATCAATATATATTTAAAAAATTTTTTATTCAATCAAGCTTTTTTAATTTTTTTGGAAGTTTTTTTAACTTGAAAGTACAATTTAACAAAATTATAGCATCGACTATATGTATTTTTTTTACATAACTTTACATAACAAAAGATAAGAAAAAAAAGAGAGCAAATTCAACATACAATACAATCCGTGATCTTGCATCGCGCGAAGCATTAACAAAGCGATTACACATATTCAAGATGCCAATGCTGGCGATCGATGATCTTCATAGGTGAACTTGGGCATAATCGTCGCAACGTTCCGTGCATGCGCATTGGCACGTTCCATAATCGACAACAATAGATGCACTCGTAATGCATTTAAGGCTATAGAAATGAGAAAACAACGTGTAGGAGAAGATATTTATTTGTGTATTGTTTTATTCTTTTCATCAGTACCGTAAGATTACCGTAATATTACCTTATTGTCGTTTTTTGATGAAACGTAACATTTTTATAATTCCTTCTTCGAAAGGTTTAGTAAAAATATTTAATATCGCGTTTCACGCAATATTAGTATTTTATTGAATCATTTTGCATTATTTATATATATCTATACATATATAAATATAAAAATATTAGATCGATAGTCAGAAATGCTGAACTTGTATGTTTGTTCGTGTTATTTATTTCTTTTTTTGTTACGATTTTTCATGTCGTTTTGTTTGAGGATTTGATTCTCATTGAATTGAAAAAAAAATATATATATATATAAATTGAGAGAATACTATATATATATTTATATACCTGCTATGTAGTATAATAATATAGATTCAAAAAACCATGCAGTTTGTAGTTTTTCTAAAGCTGTTATTAACGGAGGCTCTTGAATTACATTTTATACTTACTTATATTACGAATTATACTTACTTACAATAATTACTTAGTAATTAGTAAATATAATATTTTATTTTAATTTGATAAAATTCCGTATTCCATCGTAATTTATATTTATATCAGTAAAACGTAATCATGTTTGTTGTAGATGTAACACACATATTGCATATAATGCGATTAAATATGTTTTCAAAATATCTATTGCAACGAATATTATGTGTCGATATACGGAAAAATATTTATCAGTGTATCTTTCGTGAAAGACAACAAATTTTGTAACATTATTCATGAAACGTAACGAATTTGTAACATTCCAGCAATTTTAATTTCCAGTTTTAAGTTTGTCTGGTTTCCAAGCAATTTTGTGACTTACTTAATGGTTTGGCAAAAATTCTGGTAGATTGCAGGAAAATTAAAATCCCTCGGCGCGAACGGTGATCCCGCTGTGCTTGATTACAGTAGCCGTCCAAACTCGTTTATTTTTTTTCTTGCTCAGAAATGCCGGTAGGAAACTGTCTCGAATTTCGAACGCGCTTTTCTTAATGAACTGTGATATTAGGGAAAATTATAATGGCAGAAAGAGAAGTAAAGAAAGACGAATTATTTCTATCACTCTTTGTGATTACATATTTCTGTGATCGTTTTATTTATATTAATGGCAATATACATATATTAATCATTTGAATGCAATTAGGATAAGTAAAAAGTGAGGACTTTATAATTTACTTTAATTTAATCGAGTGCAAGGAATGTTTCGCAGGCTCGTGGTTTAGATTAAATTAATATAATAAAGCGCGAAGCCAATTAACGATTCCGGTCACTCGTTGAAATTGCGATTGTTTTGCAACTTTCGTTTGCACCACTGATTATTAATTATTTTGTACTTCAGACGAGTAGTCTACCAGTTTAGTCGGCGTCAGCTATTTCCATATTACCGCAGCTCGATGTAGCTGCATGGTGTAGCGAATAATCTCAAGAGAGAAGTGTAATTTACAATCTCTGAAGACGCTTTTATCCCCAGGATTTTACGGTTAAATTTTCATCATCGACGTTATTGGTTGTTACGAAAGAAAAATTTCTCTCGTAAATTTTTCAATTTTCTTTCTCGTTTTTTGTTTGTTTTGAAATTACATTACGGACTTATCTAATACATATTCATTATTAGCATAGAATTTTTCTGCAATTCAATAGTAGTCGATGTTTAATGAAAGACTTTATCGAATGTCTCAGTGATAATATTTTCGCCTTAACAACGCGAAATGGATGACATTAATTTATTATAAGGTACCTACAAACTTTTGTTTACATCTTGCAATATCAATATGTGACTATGTTCGATTCACTGATTAAGCATCGAATTATGTTGCCAGTAGTTGGCAGTTACAGTTTCTGGGATATTCCGCGTGGTTATAATTATTGACCCTTAAATTACTAATGTCCTTCATTCGTCGTGTCCACCATGTATGCAACGTATTCCATTTGAACCTCTCCTGTTCGATACTAATCCTTCTACAATCGTTCTACAAAACCCATTACGCTAAAGTGTAACCTATAGAGGATTTATAGCAGAGGGAAAATGTGCAACGACATTAAAATGCATTGTCTGTAGTGATCGATCTCGTCTATTTAGCTTATGCGTCTGAGATAAAGTTTAGTATAAATCACAGAATGATATTATTCTTTGACGCTTTTTTAATGCTTGTTTCATGTCGAAAGTCCAAACTCAATAAATTAATCGCTAACGAAAGCACATATGTGCAATAAGAGGAATAAATGAGAGATTACGAAAGATATTAGATTTTATGTCGCACATAGTGAACGTGTTGAAACAAAAATTGCACGAAGCCGCCATTGGCTGCGTCGAAATAATCTCGTGAATCTCCTTATCGTGTCGCAACCGTTATTATAGAACATAAATACCGTATGACCAGCGATTAAAAATAACGTCGTCATAAATACGCGCTTGTCGTTCATTGATTTATTAGCGAAATCGAACGTGTTACTCGCCGTGCCTCGTATCGAACCGTAGATTCGCCTCTATCCGAGAAACGCGATCGGGTTGTGCGTTGCGTGCTTGTCTTTTCGTTTTGCATAGCCTTCGGAGTCTTGCAGCCTTAACCTTTGCATTTAATTTACGACCTAGCGCTTCCTGCGCCGAAGAAAACCCTCGCTAAAGTACCATTATTGAGATTAAATGCACGCGCGCGATACAGCCTCTTAATTATAACGATTTGCTCCTCTGATTGCGCGCGGCGGGTTATCTTAAGATAGACTAGCGCAATGAAGAAACGCAAAGTAAGATTGTAACGTTCCAATATTTAATCACTTTATTTAAATGATACACGTATACGTAACAGTAAACGGAAAAATTAACATCTCAACACGATCATTATCAATATGTGGCATTGTGCGTACGTCGATATTATTACAAAACGTATAACTTCTTGCTTTTGCATGTATCTCTCTCCTCGGTTAATATTGAAATATCTGTTACTGCTATTATAAAACAAAAGCTTTTTCTCCGAGCACGTCGTGAATCATACACGAAATTTTACAGAACGTCGGTCCAATATCTCTAATAATTCTACGAGACTTACCCGAGCGCAACCTTCTCAACGATCGACAATCAATTTCGTGTTCTGGTCTGGATTCTGTATCGTCATCGTCATCAAGAGCCTCATTCATCATTACTGGAAATTACGCGATACGTCAAACGCATGCATATGAACTCCATTTATAGAGTAAACTGATATTTTTTAAAAAACGGAACGGTATTTCAGTGTCAGTGTAAATCCACGAGTGAGTGCGTGTAATCGAGGGTTGAGTAATGAGTTATTTGAACGAGAGGTCAAATTGAAAGCTCCTTCATGTCGGCCGATCGTAATGCACGACTAAACGCAAGAAACGACAATAATAGAATTCGTTCGCGAGCGATTCTTTCGCATAATTTAGACTTATAACTCGAGCATCGTGCCAAGATGGGAAATCCGTGCGTAGAAGTGCGTTCGAACCGACGGTTGCGTGTCGTAAAAAATTGCGCGTATCCTCTGATTATAGACTGAAACTGCTACGATCTTTCGCAATGTTAATTTCGCGTAATATCGGTCACCGTCATTGTGGATAAGAGTGGTTTAACAAGGGTGATTGAAATTCACCGTTTAACTGGAAGCGAAATGTAGTAGCGAGGAATTCGGGGTCGATGTGACATATCTTAAATAAACTGTTATAGTTAATTTTATAATCAAATGTTTATTGTACGAAAATAAGAATTGATTAAAGTTTGTTCTAACTGACCTCGACTTACCATCTCAGCGCTATTTTCTACAACATGATAACATCTATTTGATATATACGAGAAAACTGTGACGAGAAAAGCAAGAAGCTGAAATAAAAATATGAAAAAGTGAAGCGTTGGTATGCGGAATCGTGGATAACATAGTTTTATACTACAACAATCACTGCAGCAATCGATAATAGCACAATAGATTCAACAAGTAATAATATGTAGATTCTGTAATTCTTGAAAACAAACGGCTCGACGATGAGGCATCCCGAGCAAATGGAAAGCACCATCGACGGTGAACTGTACTGCAAACAAGAAGGCGCAAAGGGATGCATAGATATATCTAGCTTAGTCGCGGTTTGTTGTCTTAAAGTTTCCTAAACCGTGTATCCCCCCCCCCCTCCTCCCCGAGTGTCCTGACGAGCATGAAATAAATTAAGAGCGACGAGCGAGTTTGTCGACGGCAAACGACGACGGTGAGATTCCACATGTTCACTTTACCTTATAATAGCTGGTTACTTCGGGTCGTGAATAGTCGGATGGAAGTGCGCGAATGTGGCGAGAACGGGGAAACAAGATGGACGCGGAGACTCGAGTGCAAGTCGGAGAATGGCAAGTTCACTTTGAACTTCTTACGCTGGGAAAATAGCTCGTAGAGCGCCTTAACAATGTTTTACTGTTCCGGGCGACTCAGCGCAAGTGTCGACTAAAGGAGATAACAGAGTTCTCGTGGCTAATAAACGGAATCTTTGTAAGACGCGATAATACTGACAGGATTCGAGGACAGGTCACAGGAGCGTAAATCGAAAATGTCAAGAGAATGATGATGTTTTTGGATTTGCGTAGTAAACGCAAAGATTTGAAAAGAGGTATTTTCCATTAAATATTTCCTGGAATAAGGAAATTGCCGGTGGTTATCTCACTTTGGGCGATGTTGAGGATTTTGCTTTTATTTAAGGACAGATGGAAAAGCTTCAGGGGCCGATGTAATTATGTGGGCAAGAGGACAGGGAGAAAGACGATCAAAGGAAGCCTTGAGACAAAGGATAACTTGCTCCGCTAATCATTTTATTTGTATATGTTACTGCTACGAGACGATGTTGTATAATAATGGACTCTGCGAAAGGATAAATGTCGAGAATAAGGACATGATTTAGGAAACTCAGTGTTCGTTCAAAAGCGAAAGGTTGCGATACTTCAATATTCGAAGACACGGTTTGCCCGTAATCAATTTGTTAATAATGCGTAGATATCGTATAAAGAATAAGAAATCGAGTGTTTTAAAAAGAAGGTGTTGGGATTTTGAAAGTAATGATGGACGATTTTTGAGGCTTCGTCTCCTGAATTTTCCGAGATAACAAAGTGTGACGGGGAATTTATCGTGGTATTTAAGAGGCAATTCTATGTATCAAGACGACCTAAGAATGATGGCGAGCGTGGCTTGAATACGAATCACTAATTTAATGTGGTACCATGCTAAATGTGTCACGATGGAAATTTCACTGGCTGCTCGATATTCAGTTGATCCATTGTTTGATGTTCGTCGTGTGAGCATATTCAGATGTGAGAGACAATTTTCCGACGAATTAAAACGTTTCATTGCATGAAATAAAAGAAGAAAAAGCTAATGTTGAATACATTTTTAATGTTGAAATTCTATCGAAAGATTATACAATGATAGCGAGAAAGAAACACACGCTTCCTTATTTCTGTTATTTTTCACAGAGATAATCTAGAAAAAAGAAATAAGTATATTTAGAGTTTTGGAAGTCAGTTATTCAAACATTGCAGTCTTACGAAACATATCTCAGTCATATAAGTAAAGCCGGCAAAGGTAATTTCTACTCACTGAGATGAGATACATCGCTAATCTATTTATAATAAAAAACGAAAGCCTTGCAAAGGGACAATCTTTTCAGCGTATTTAAATTATTTAAATTATTGCCGTAGGAAATTTACATAGCTTACAAGAGTGACTTGAGAGAAAAAAGAAATGTGTGAAATTTGCACAGTACGCCAGACGAAGCCTTGAAGAAATAAAAAAATCATGCAACTCGCGAGACGTTACGTCAAGGAGTGTAAGCACGAGGCAAAGGAGCGGTTGAATTTCTTGGGAAAATGAAATCAACAGTTTGAATTCCGCGATACGACCGCTCGTCGCTCATTTATATGAATGTTAAGACTTCCAGAGCACTTCAGGCGACAAAGTTGTGCTAGAAGACGCCGGGAGGCGGCGATATCCCGTCGGTCCTTATCGGAGCGAAGGGCACTCACGTCTGCGCTCATGTCGAAACCGTATTTCATCGTTTCGAAAAGCGATTTGAAGGGTTAACAAAGAAAATAGCCTCGAGTATCGTCGATATAGATCGCGACACTCGACACTCAAGCGACAACTCACTCGCTCGAATCTGGGGACCGCTAATCCTCAGCGAGCACGTCGATCAGCATCGCGGACGCTGCCTCTGCTGGGACTTGGAACGGAACACTCTGGCTGCAGCTGGCCCCCCTGGATGTTTTGACATTGAGTGCGCTAGGGTGCCGAGGTGGGGGGCGCGTGGTCTTGCTGCCTGCCGTGCGCCGGCGGCGGCGGGGGTGGGGGTGGTGTTAATGTCTCGGGGGCCACCCCCGAGGCCAAGAAGAGTTCTTTGCTGAAGCATCAGCAGTATCAGCAGCCCCAACAGCAGCAGCACGAGCATCAGCAACAGAAAGTTCTGCAGCAGGAAAGACAATATCATTATCAACTACCGAAACGTATCTGTGTGGCTCAGTTTAAGGAACGTGCGCCGCTTGGTGATCTCGACGAAGACCTCGACGACGATCTCGACGACGAGGAGAAGGAGGAGTGCGAGCTAAGAATAAGCGAGGAGGAAGATTACGGCAGAGAGGGTAGTACTCAGCATCGGCTTAGCCCGCGGCTGCACGACATCGAGGAGGAGGACGATGAGGAGGGTCGTCACGTACGAGAACGGTCAGTCATTAATCTAGTTTCGCGGGCTTCTCGATCTAGTTTGCGCTAACCGTTTCGAAATTGAGTTTATTATTGTTTCGTCTTGATTCTTAAATTCTTGCGCTATTAGAAATGTTTAACGTCGCACGTTTTACATACGATATATCACGGGATCGACTATTACGTCGCATTAAGATCGTAGCATTTGAATTTATTTAACAGAGCCCTACTAGTATCAATCAAACTTAACAGACGCATTCAGCGAAGATTACAGTTGAGTAATAATCTAGTAGCACTCAAACATGATTAGATAGTTCTGTCGTATGGAGCTCGTTATGGATAGTTGTCAGTTAAAACAATCGCATTCAATTGTTACTCATTTGTTATCTCTATTAAATGCGTTCGATTATTATCCATACGGTGCACACAATTATTAAATTATTACTATTAGCCTGGCAGACATTGAGTTTTAAGAGTGCTCCGCATCACTAATTGTTATATATATCATTAATGCGAACGTATCGTGTCGTGTAGTGTAAACAACGCTTTAAGTAGCTAATTGCCGATTTAATTAAATATTCTGCTATAGGTATATCGATAGAATGCGTTAAATTTCACGATTAATTAATGACCCTTCTCTCTATGATCGCAATTAACTGACGGCAGCTCGCGTGTATATATGCGTGTAATTCATGCATTATTATCGTTATACGTTACGTATTAATAATAAAGCATTTTACGCACTCGACGTAATGTATTTCTCCAGTGTGGAGAAATACATAATCCCGCACCGTGGATTTTGTTTCCGCATTTATAAGCCAGGCAATACCAACGGAAAATTCTATTTTTATCCATTTACAATAGCGTTAAGCTATACATTATCTGTATGTGGAACTGTTCATTCTTTACATTATACAATTACACTTTGAAACGTATGTCTATAGATTCAGACGTCTGTTGCTGCGAGATTTGATGGACAAACTTTCTTGCCTGATCCATACATGTTTGCTTTACAGTTTCATTGTCTTGGACTGACACATTTCTCAATGTTACGCGTTATGTTGTAGCGTCATATGTACACATATACAATCAAACTTACGTTTGTCACATATCGACGTCAACGTCGAATTGCGTTTACTCGCCTGACTTTGTTGTTCACCCAATTTAACTGTGCATTACAGTTGCGAAAGTTACATTTAGTTTCAGCCTTCGAGATCGTTCGTCTCGAGGAAAGAGGAAAGTTATTAATATGTCACGCAAGCAATTGTGTGACGCAAAAGTGCCGGCAGACAAATACAAATAACTGGTAGCAAATATAAATAACTGAGATGAATCTATCCCAAGTTTTGGAACAATTTTCTATAAAGTAACAAAAGATAATTTTTTTAGAATAGTGCTAATTTGTTATATATCAGTTTCTTTCACTTAGATCTTTTTTTTCTTAGACAAAATTAGGAAAATGTATACCGAATATTGTATTAAAGATTTTTGATTATCGGTTTTTTTTTGCTAATACTGAAATATGGAGCGCGCCTTCATATACCGATTGATGCACTCGGCTCAATGGGACTCGCGTGGTTATTGTGCTCGTAGAGAATGGCACGGAAAGACCTTCGATTGGCCACACGACGGAAGGCAATCTCAAGAATGGGGAGATCTAATCTGCCCGCTATTCATGTCTTATATCGGATTAAATGTTACAAGTAATTCACATTGGTTGCTCTGCGTTCTTGACATAATTGCCCGTGGACTACTGCATCGAGATCTAGATTCACTTTTCGGACTATTTCTTTTTCATCTCTGCCCTCAGTTCTTCTCGAGCTTTTCTTTCTAAGGGCTTTTTAACAATAAATTTATTTTTTAACCCTTATAATTGCGCGTATACAAATACATTTATGACATACATATATGGATCGAATGTGTTCAAATAAATCGCTTGTGTTCAAAAAAATATAAAAGAAATCAGAGCGTGCTACTTTTAAATTCTAACAATAAGAGCTGTGAGAATTGGAACGATGGTGACATTTCAAATTAGATTAAACTCCATTCTCCAATGTTTCACCAACGTGGAGGAATTCGCGAAAAATATCATGAGATACAGCTTCTTAATTTTCTTTTTTTAAACAAAATATATTTAACGAATAAAGATAAGAGAAAATACTGTATTCTTGCATTTAGAGAAGATTTAGCAATAAATTAGAAGGGAACATACGAACCGTAAGAGGAACACTTTAATTCGAATACGCATTTACAACTCTCTCTTATTTATCGAAGTGATCTATATTAAGAGCTAATGATAATTGATAAATGTGCAAATTAATATATTGCGTTAATGTAGGATTCAATATGACGAGTATGAAGAGCAAAGCACTTGGATAAGCACGTTTGACATACTGGGTTTCATTATGGCCCGTCGATTCGCTCTTTGGATATTGTGAGCTGTACCGCAAACCTTTGGACGTTGTTTGAATATGGCGCATTAAAATAAGCGTTGCACGTGTAGTTCACCCGGTTTCTAGTCGTGATTTAATACCATCAGATACGTTAACAAGGGAAAGAGATATCTGACGCAAAAAAGAAAAAGAAAAAATACTAGAGCCATTTCTTTTTGCTATGTTATGAGAATATATATATATATATATATATATATACATATATGCGTTTTATTATACAGATATTATATTATAACAGTATTGTTACGTTTGTTTGTATATGTTTTATTCAAAACCTTCCTCCAGAACCATTAGTTCGGAGTGATGTATTGTTATCAGATATACGTATCAGATGTATATATTTTTCGACATCACAAAGTAGAAATGAAAAAAGTCACTTTGCAAATAACAGGGGCAAATTTGGATACCGAGACAATTGCTTTAAGTATGTATAAGTTAATAAGATTTTCAAGAGGTTAATTTTGAATGCTATTTTAATAAAAATTAGATTTTTATTTCTTCTATTCGGGAAACATGAAAAATTCGAATGAGGAATAACGAATAGTAAGAAGGAATATCGTGAGAGTATATGCTCCTTGCGTGAAAAGTGGTCAATATCACTGGGGTGATATGTGCGTCATGACTATCCAATGAGCCGCAGGAAACATCGAGAGCGTGCCCGAAATTTCCCCGAGTGGACATTGCCGACCAAATGGAATTAGGGAGATGCAGGCTGTGGGTTAACAGGAACACGTATCGGATACGCTTTAAAGCCTACCGTTATATAGATCTAGAACTTGTGGATATTCGCTCCGATAATTACATAAAACATGGCTGCGCGAGAGAATTGCCGCTAGTTAAATATGTGTTTAATAAATGCGAAACGTATGACGTTTAGCGAGGAAAGAAAGTACTATGTTAATATGTTAATCATGTATGTCACGTCTGTTAGCTTGATGTCTAAAATTTATTAAGAAAAATTATTATGTGCCTAATAAATACGTTTAATAAGTAAACTTTCAAGGGTTTAATTTCAAGTAAGCATTAAATTATTCGTAACAGTTACATAATCTGTTATCAAATCTTTTATTTTATTATTGAAGTAAAAATATTTATTATGTAAGAAAAATTTATTATTTTTCAAGTTTAAGAGTTACGTTATAAATGTCTATGGTGTCATGTGAGCTAAAGATTAAAGACTGCTCTTATACTTTCGGACTGAAAGAACTAATACGTAGATCTAATATACGTATACAATCATCCAGAAAATGGTCAATCCAATATTGTTTGTTTAGCGTTGATTGTGGTTTTCCTCTCAATTCAGCGGTCTAACTCTAATGATGTGCGGCCATCGGTTTTACGCTAATGGCCATTACTATTAAGCGTCTAAGTGCAGACGCGTTATCAAGCGTATTAGCTAATTTAAACGTGAAATGATCGATACGCACGCACATGCCTGCCAGCGACACATGTGTGAACAGTTGAAGAAACATTTCGTTCATAACTGTGGCGCGAGAGATGTATTAATAATACGAAAGTGCTATTTATAGATATGCGGTCTGTAGAAAATTATAAGATAATTAACATGTTATATTATTGCGAAAATGTGGAAGTGGCTGGGACGGAAATACGAACTTGAGGCATAGCTGTAGGCAAGCTTTCTCGGGTTACTTAGAGGGTAGAACATGATCGAACCAATAATTAACTTGTCTCGAGAAAGCTAAAACGGCTGACGTAATTAATGTAGGGAATACTTATAAGATTTTAATTAAGGATGTAATGAGGCAGAAACTATTTGAAAATCGCCCAAGCTGTTAATCGATTATTTCTCTCTTCTTTCAACACTCCATATATGTGTTTAAATTAAGCGGATTTTTATTTTGAATTTAACAACAGATAAATTTAGGTTAGCATATATGTATTATTCTTTTAAATGATTGTTCCTAATTTATAGTTAAAAATATTTCAGTTAATGCTGTTATTTTATGATATTGAGATACTTGGATTATCGTTATTTTAAAAACAAAACTTAATCTCTTATTGTTCACCGCAAAACGGGATCGGTGTGAGTTTTTTTGTGCATATTGATCGGTTTAATACAATCGGTTTAATCGTTTTCACATGTGAAACTTGAGTATCTACGAGCACCGTTTGATATCGATTGTCCTGATTTTTTGCAAAATTGCATGTATAAAGCAAACGTTCCAGGATTACCTATAATTTATAGACACGTCTTATTGATTCGCGAATACCAAGTAATACCTGAGCTATTTTAAGTTTCGCTCGAGAGCTTTTATACTTCGTTAAATTCGCGATACTTTCTATCTTTGACTTGAGAATGTAGAACGGGATACGTTGCCAGAGAGTGAGCGCGATCTGAATTACAACGCCATAATGATCGTATCCTGTCCGTCGCGAAATAGATCGTCCGGTAAGCTAATTTCAAGGCGAATTTCGTATAATTAGAACGTCCTATGGAAATGAAGCTGTGAGTGCGCTATGCACCTCCGTTACGTCGACTGCACGTATGTGATTCGAAGTTCGAGGCGGAATTTTAGCGATGCGACTATATGGCGATATGGCGAAGAGGAGCGGGAGTACAAAGTGACTATTTCCTTCGATGTTATTCGAGAATTCAGTTCCGCGTATTAGCAGTCTATAGGCGCGTATATACGAGCCGCATTGTGCCGATAGATATGTGCATATGTGCAAAGATCTGGCTATGTAATGATTGTAATGTTACGATGCAGTCGGCACGGGGTTCTGGTATTATATTAGGACGACCAGGGATTTCGTCCCTCTCTCTCTCTCCCTCTCTCTCTTCTCCCCTCTCTATCTCCGTTCGCGAGATTGGCTCACGTTACGTTATATAGTCAGTCCGATTGATCAGAAATTCGTGCACGTGCTTCAATATGCATTGACCGTTCGCCGCGATATCGAAATGCCGACTTATTCCGTGTCACAAAGCAACCTGTTGATGTTCTATGTCCTGTTAAAATCGCGGTCGATCGATGATAAATCTAATGGCATCTAACGGTGATGGTGATTGGTGATGGTGATTTGTAACAGATTGTGGATTCGCGGATTATGTCGGCGCGGACATAATTCGCGGACACATGTTCGCACGTGTCATTTTGACGAATGCAGTCGCAGTCGTATCAAAATGCTAAGTTGTATCTCACTGGCGAAAAGCACCGTATACGGTATATACCATCGGTATTGACGTAACCGGGATGCTCCATAGAGCTGGTTCACCAACGATAATTCAGGATCTGTTGACGTAGAACGTAAGCCCTTACGCGTCAAAACGTACATAAACGAGAACTGCGGAAGTAATGTATGAATACTAATGCTCGGAAAGCCCTGCAGCGAATGGGATCGATTTGATTAATACGCAGAATAATCTGTATTGATTTACGATTATGATTCCCAATAACATCTATGCATTGTCGACAAGCGCGATGCGTCCATCTCTGCAACGTGTCCTTCGTGTTTATTATTTGTTAATCGGTAACGAGAGCTTAGAAATGCGATGTAACAAATGCGTTTCTTTACGTATTTACGTATAAGCGGGTTTCTATATTATTATACTTCTTTTTACGTTGAGTTTATTTATTTAATCTCTTTTTATAAGCAATTTTGATTGTAAATATAAAATTATACGCGCCGAAATTTTGTCAAATCTATTTTTTGTATGATTGCTTAATTTATAGTAAGTCTCGCGAACTGATGGATTATGTAGCTTATATCTATTTTGCAATCAAATGTTATTAGACGATACACCAGTATTTACAAGCCACTCGTTGTTTCTAAATAATATTTCAACTCAAGCTCATTAATTTTTTATTAGGTTTATGTGTTATTTTTGTCGAATTATTTTTTGCCGGATTATCTTTCGCGTTTTTTTTTAACGGATCATGATTGGAATGGATAAGTGCATTGCACTTATCCATTTGTGCGAATCGATTGTAATCGCGTTTTCTCACACGTCTCTAGAAACCTTTTGCTATGCGCTGCTCGACAGCTCTGATGCAAAACCGTCTTTCTCGCTTTCGTCGTAACCATTTTCGCATTATGTTACCGTACAGCGACAAGAGCAAATAAGAAAGAAAAGGATAAAAAGAAAAATGAGCAACGAAAGATCCTCGCGGCAACACGTATGCAGTCTCTCGGGTTCAGAAGTGTTAGCTATCCCTGTCGTGGCCCATTTCCCTAGCACATCCGGTTACCGGAGCCGGAGAAGTAGAAATCTTGCGATGTGGTTATGACAAACGTCACGTTACGCTAAGTATTATAATACGCTTGACAATCATGTCTGAGTTCCATCATCGAGATCAGATTAAAAGCGTTGACGTTCTGAGAAACCTATTTCGTTCTATTGTTTTGTGTGATAAATGGGATAGATAATGAATAAATTGTAATCATGGATTTATATAACGCGCGATATTGATCCAGGCTTTTAGCTACACAGCTTGATACGATGACCCGAGCTAGTTAGTCGTTGTAATTAATTCAGAAATCGTTTAGAGAGAGTGAGAGAGGGAGAGGAGGGAGAGAGAAAGAGAAAGAGAGAGCGCGCCGGAAAGGTCGGTCGTTACCGTCACTGTATTATAATTCTGTAATACAGGTATAATGAATTTAGATATTACGACGTAGTTCATGAACATATTCATATAAGACAAAATCTTTAAATAGTATATTCTAGCATATATTACAGTAATATATCTCTTTTTTTAGATGAGATGTCACATTTCTGTCTCATTATATTTGAATGATAGATCTTTGGCCAAGAGTTGATATTTCTCTCGCAGTTTTATGACGAAGAGAATCCTTCAGTACGTCGAAGTTTTTGGGTGAACAGAGAAGCAAGGCGAAAAAAAAGAAAGAGACCAAAAAGAAAAGGGTATTAGAGAGGAGAGTATAAGTAAAAAATAGAGGGCAATATAAAGGCGAGATCCTTTTAACGCAGCAACAGATTGTCATCACGTGTTAAGTCGCTCAAAGTGCTTTTGCGAGGGAACAATAAATCTGTTAGGGATTCGGTCAATTCTGCACAGACGCGATAATTTAAGATATTCTTAATTAGAGACGCGGTATATATACACGCGGTCTGCCTCCGCCGTTCGACACGGTGAACACGTTGGTATGCCAACGTACGTTTCCAACGCCATTTTCAGACAGTATCAACCTAAAAAATCGCCAACGCCGAGCGGCAGCAGGTCGGGTTGGCGTTCCCGTAGGAGCGTCACAACGGCGGGAGCCCCCGGAGGGCACCAACACCACGTGATCGCTACTGCCGCCGCGACGGCTCAGGCTAGGATGCAGGCCGAGCAGGGCAGCATCGGCGAGCTACGTGGATACCACAATCTGCGATCCCGCAGGCACACTTTGGCCAACGTTCGGTGAGTGTCTCGATTTTACCCATTGAGATGAGCGGCGCAAATGGAGCGCCGATCAATACTTGCAGACGGCAAGAATATGTTTATAGGAGACGTCGCGCAGATGTCTGAAAGGCATACTAAATTTTTGAGATGTCCTTTAGATATCCCCACTCTGCGCCGTTCTGTCATCGCGATTGAAATTGCTCATTGAGAGACGCGTATGGCAACCGAAAAGAATTTCGATTCCGCATATAAAACCATGTTTATTTGTTTATTGTACGATAGTTGAATTGCACGAAAGTACTTTTTGAATTTAAAATATAGATTAAAATTTATTCAATTTATTCAAATTGACTATCTACTTTGAATCAAAACGATATATTTAATATGTATTATATGTATGCACACGGTACACGTGCCAAAAACATTTGAATATGAATTCTATATTTGATTTTATCGTTGCGCTACGCGTTGCAACGAATGAATTAACAGTATAGGAAAAGCGTTTGTTCATATAATGGAATTGCTCGCGTATACCATATATCATTGTAAAGATCGTATTATCGAAAATTTTACGTACGATATATGATCTCTTCTCTCATCTTTTTTATCCTCCCGTTTTTTTATTGGCGTTGTCTCAACCAGAAATCTAATATGGGAATTCGCTATTCTCACTCTGATTAAATTCTACGAAGCATTTTTCACATTTTATTCATGATTCCGCTGCTCGTCACTTTTTCAAAATTTTTACCCTTATCATCTTGTCAGTGTCATAATGTTTTATAATATTTTCTTGCTCATTCTAATTGCGAATATTTTTAATAGTTTATTATTTTAATATCATATTATTAAATGAATGAAATCATTAGCAATAAACGCCACAATATCAATTTAAAGTGTTTAATTGAACAAACAAGTACATAGATATTATTATACGACTGATTGAATAGAATAATGATGCTTAATCCGCACAATAACAATTTCCTTTTTTAATTGGTCCTACGCTAGTCTTTTCTAATTCGAAGCAAATGCAACTGGGGGACAATGGGTCCACGGTCAGTTTTTCTGAGTCCTCTAAAATCGATTGCATATCATTCTTCCTTTTTTGTTCGGGATTAGTCTTTCGCTTAGGTATTTTAGCCAAACAAGCCTGATCCCGTTTCTCGATCGCTCTTTTCCGGGGTACCGCGCGACACGATTTACCGGTTAATGACGCACAACCGCAGCTCTCCTGATCGCGAGAAATCTTCTTGATAATTTTCTCTACGTGATGCCTCTCGCGCGGCATCCTGCTCTGGATTTTCGCCATGCAATCGGGACACAATCTATCATGCGGTATCGGGTGATCGATTTTAGGGCGAATAAACATACGCTTGAACGCAGTCACCGCCGGAGGCGTTGCAGTTTTCACATCAATCTGCGGTTGAATTTCTAATCTAGGTCCTGTCGATGGGGGAGTCGGAGTTCTACCGCACAAGCAACAGTTACAAGCCACCCTCTTCATTTCCTCCGACCTCCCACCATAATTAATCGTCCTAATCTCGCGTTCTGTGTCCGGTCGCACTAGCCCGGCGGCGATCTTTATAGATCGTAAAAGTTCATCCGTGGGCACTCTCGCGCGTTCTCTTTCATCTCTTACAACTCGGTCGTGGCTAACGTGGCTTGTTTTATCCGTCTGTGATCCGGTGCTGGCGGTCGTGACGGTCGATTGGTCCTTTAAGCGTTTGCGCCAGAGCATTTTTCGGCCGGTTATTTCAGGACGGTCGCCGGCGATTTCAGTCCTCGATGCTTTTAGCTCGACTGGTTTTAAATATTCACTAATAATTCGTATCGGCGACGTACGGGGCGGCGGTTCAGCGGTCGAAACTGTCTGCGTGGTTATTTGTACAACTTCGGTTTCGACGGCCTCAGTTTGTACGAGTTCGGTTTGCATGACCTCGTTTTGAACGACCTGAGTTTGGATCAGTTCAGTTTGTACGACTTCGGCTTGTATGATTTCGGTTTGTACGATTTTGGTTTGAAGAACATCAATTTGCGGAATGTCGAACGGCCTCGCGGTCTCGATCAGTGGTTGCTGCAAGTGAAACAGTCATACATTTCAGAACGGTCAGTCGTTATTAATTAGTATATACCAGAACGAGATAGGAAACTACGAATAATTTAGGTTTAGGAGATTTCGTACATATAATATACAGAAAGCCATATTATACCGTCCGTAAAAAAAAAATATTAAAATTACAATATTTGTCGAGAAACTGTCAATTAATTATTAATAACTGTTAATAAGAACGGCAATTAAAGTGGATAACGTTTACTAACCAAATAACATCCCGCACAGGGTTGCTTTGCTGGTATAATCTGTAATAGTTCTTTCTCTTTGAACTTCGCTATAATTAGATACGGTTGTGCCACTAATTGTGGATCGAGTGATATCGCTGGTATTTCTATTTCGGTCGACTTAATCTCAGCAATTGGAATTTTTAATTCTATCTGGACCACTTCTGGCTTTTTCTCTTCTACTGGTACTTCTTTTTTGTTCTCGACGGTTGGTCTCTTGGACGGCGGGACTTCCGTCAGTATTTTCTTTCTTTCTACAGGCATTTCTTCTTCTTTCTTCTTTTCGGGTAACTCAATAAATGATGTAACTTGTTCCGGGAGTGTAACTTCGTCTTTTATTTCTTCGTCTTTGTTCTTTTTCATTTCTACTTTGAGCACAGATTCTTCTGCTGGTTCGATCTTCTTTTCCACTTCTCTTTTTATTGTTGGTGGTGTTGGTATTGGTGGTGTCGGTGGCTGAATTATTTCAATCTTTTCTTCTACTACATCCGCAACTGATAATAATTCTTCTGCTTCAATTTTTTCTTTTTTTATTATGTCTTCTATCGGTGGCAATCTCGCAGCTTCAATTTTTTCTTCTTTTGCTAGATCCGTGATCGGTGGCAACGTTACGGCTTCAATATCTTCTTCTTTTTCTATGTCCTCGATTTCCGTGACTTCATTTTTTTCTTTTTTTACTATATCCGTTATCAGTGGCAATTCTACGGCTTCAATTTTTTTTTCTTTTTCTATATCCAAAATTGATGGCAACACTGCGGCTTCAATATCTTCTTTTTTTTCTATATCCTCGATTGGTGACACTTCCGTGACTTCGATTTGTTCTTTTTTTGCTGTACTCGTTATTAGTGGCAGTTCTGCAGCTTTATCTTCTTTTATTAGTGCAGGTTCTTCAATTTCGATTTTTTCTTCCATTACTGTGTCCACACGTAATGATTCTTTTTCTACTTTTTCTACATCCAAAATAGGTGTAGGTTCTTCAATTCTAATTTCTTTTTCTACTGCATTTGCAATCGGTACTTTTTCAACATCGACGGTAGGAAATTTGTTGGGTTCGAATTTTTCTACCTCGCTTATATCCACGGTTGGTGAAACTGCTTCTGGTATAATTTCCTTTACCTTTGTCTCATTCGTTGCTAGTATTATTTTCTCTTGCTCTACCTCTTCCATTTCTGGAACCGGCGGAATTACAATTTCATTAGTTCTTATGATTTCCTTATGTGGTATCGTTTCTTTTATGTCTGTTATTTCAGTTTCATTAAATTGTGGAATTTCCTCCGACTTTTCTACGACCTCTTTTACAAATTTGTTTTCCTCTATTACTGTCACTGGTAATGCTTTACTTATTCTTTCGTTTTCTACTATTATTTCTTCCTTTTTTATTTCTGTTGGTATGTCTTTTTCATTTTTTTCGTTTCTTTCTATGTGATTAGGTATAACTTCTTCCTCTTCTATTTTTGGAACAACCAACGTTTCTTTTTTATCTGTAGAATTTACCGTTTTATCATTTTCCACTAAATTTACTGCTAATTTATTATTTGTCAGATCTTCGACTGTTGCGTTTCTCTCTGCAGTTTCATTTTTAGATATTTCAATTTCTTTTGTATTTTGTGCGATATCTTTGATTCGTGTTTCTTCAGCTCTTATATTTTCGATATCTGATTCATATGGTTCGGATACAGCTAACGGGACCGTGTCGTCCTTCAAATCTTCTTTCTCGTGAATTGTAGGGGACTGAAAAGAATCTTCGATTGAAATCGCCGTAGGGGGTTCTATGCCAATTGGTACTTCCTCTTTTGTAAGAGTAGGCAGTAATTCTGATTCAGCTATTGCTTCTATTGGAGCTTTCACTTCTTCCGATGTTTCCTCAGAGTCAGGAAATGGTACAGATTCAATTTTTGTCACAGGTTCCATTTCTTTAAAATTATTAATTCAAAATTATTAATTTGTCTTGTAACTTAGTTTCATTTGTTAGGTGTTTATTTTTATTTTGCTTCATTATTTTATTTCGTTCTTCTCAATCACCTTTTCCTGCTTACCTTCTGTAATTGTTGTTGCGTTGTTCTCTTTCACTTCCTTAGGTTTCACCTAATAGAATATAATTAAAACTATAATAACATTTCAATCTAAAGATATTACGATTAGTTAAATTAAAAGCACTCTTACAAATTTTCTTAATCATTAATTATTATTAATTGGTGAGAATTCAAAAATGCTATTTGTATTATTGCTATGATTATTGCTTATGAACAATGAATCGCAATATTATGTTAATCTCTTACCCCGACATACGTGCTAACTTGTTCAACCAAGATATCAGCATCCTTTTTTACTTCATGACAGTCAGGATGTCTCTGAAAATGATGCGGAACAGAAATATATTAATATTAAAAAGAAAAGAAATATTCTCTGCCCTTATGTTGCTCATAATATTACATTTTTAGATAATATCATGTTATAATATTAGCTAAAATATTAATGCAGTTTCTTTATATTTATATAATTGCAATATTTTTTCAATTTTAATTATAATGCGAATTGTGTACCGCTGCTGTCGTGCGAATTGTATCGATCGCATCGATCCACGATAGGATCGTATCCCGTTGTATCACGATGCCCCGATCGGCCTCGATTTTGTTTACTTCCGGCGCTCGGTCTTTCGGCATTGTTATCGGCCTATCATCCACAGCTTCTTCTTCGATTGTCCGTGATGGCGTTATAGTTTCTATAACGGGCACATCGACTATTTCAGCGACCCGTTTTTCTATTTTCTCGACAACTTTTCTCTCGGTTTCGACGCCAGGAATTTCATCCTCTTTTTCTTCTTTTTTCTCAGTATTATCAACGACGTCGTGCGCTTTTATTGCTAATTCATTTTGAAATTGCTTCTTTCGTTCCTCGTCACTTACAGTTTCATCATGTTCCTTCGTCGGTGCGGTATATTCCACGCCCAATGCAATCAGTTCCTCGTCCGTCATACCGGTAGGCGACGACACCACATCGTTGCATACGAAATCAGGCGAGCACGGTTCACCATCGTCTTTATACAAGTCTTCTAAGGAGTCCAATTTGGACAAGTATTCGCGAACTTCTTTAAATCTCTGTTGCTCGTAAGCGAGATCTTCTGGTCGAACTACGCTTTCCGCATCCTCGATGCGCACGAGATCTACCGGACGATCGACCGCGAGATCAACCAAGTCCGGTCTAACCGAGATGAACTTATCGTTTCCAACAAAAGCAGCTTCTGCGTCGGCGTCGGTCAAGACGATCCTCGCCAATGCTTCCCCGTCCTCAACTTCCACTCTCGCTAGCGCTTCCGCGTCCGCGACCTCGATCTTCGCCAGTATCTCCTTGTCCGCAACTTCGACCCTCGCCATAACTTGGACGTCCTTCACCGTGGCTACGTCGTCTGCCCTGCCGACTGCTCGATGCACGACTTTAGCCCTTACCGCGACTTCCTTATCTACCACTTTCGCAACGTCGTCGTCGCGACCTATCGTAGCTTCGACTTTCTCGATACTCAGAAACTTCTCCAGTTCCGCCCTGCACGCGGCCAGCCTTGCCTGGCATTTCTCGAGCGCGTCTTCCAGTTCGCACACGCGATTCGCCAGTTGTTGATTGGCCGCGGTTTTCATGTCCAATTGTTCTTTCAACCCGCTCGTCGTGCTGATCATGTCGCCCTCCATCTTCGACCATAACTCGTCTGTTTGCTGAAGTGTCCTCATGTAAGCTTCCTCACGGCGTTCCAACTCGGCGATCTCCCGCTTCGTAATCACCTCCTCCTCCGCTAATCGTTGTAGCTTCTCCAGGCACTGAATGTCCCCAGACTCGATGGACATCACGCTGGAGACCTTACTGAGGTGTCTCTGCTTACATTGCGCGTCACCACACTGGCACAATTCGTCCATTTCCATCGCTTTCTTTTCCATCGCCTCCCGCAGCACTTTGGTTTCCTCATTTAACCGTTCTATCGCGTCTTTTTGCTCCTCCTGAATTCTCCTGGCTTCGTCGAGTTTTCTTTTTCTTTCTTCCAACGTCGCGAGTTTCTCCGACCAAAGAGTTCGAGCCTCCTCCACCTTTTTCAACGCTAGTTTCCTCTCGGCCTCGACTTCTCGTATCCTGCAATCGTAATGGCAGCTCGGTGTGCTGCGACAAGAGAGTTCCCTCGTGTCTTTAAATTGTTTCTCTAGGATACGTTTTATCGTGCAGACGGGAGCGCCTTGCGACATCCTCCAGATATTCCATACCATCACCGCCGGTATCGAACACTCAAGCATATCCAGGCGTTGTCGCAGCTCTCCCTCCATTTTGCCCAATTCTTCTCTACGCTGCTCTCGTTTGCCGATTATGTCGCGGAGAGGACGTTGACATCGATGTTTGTCGGCCGTCGCCATATCGCCAATTTTTCTCGGATTTTTAATCTCACGTTTTGATCCATCGAACGGGAGTTTTATTGGAAGCGACTGCGTCTCATTAAGTTCATCGGCAATGGTTATTTTCGTAACAGTCTCTTTTTTACGTTCTCGAACTGATTTATCACGTTTCTCGGTGTCGTCGACTCTCTCAGAAAAGGATTCTGACGCGGTCGTCTCTTTTAATATTCCATTATTCTCCTTTAATGCTTCTTTTTGAAAAGAAATAGTTCCTTTTGTCGAAGATCTTTCTCCTTCCAATGTGGTTTCAATTATAAAAATCTTTGACTCAGCGACAGAGCGACGTTTTGCTTCTGTTGCATTTTTTTGGTCGGTAATACGTTTTGACAGATCTTTATTAGAGTTATTTTCGTTCGCCATACGGTTTATGATCGTCTGACTAAAGATTTAATGATATCCTCGAAATATCTGATTGTGTGTGCGCAGCGAATTTTATCTGTCCATCAAAACGTAGGTTAATTCATTTGTCATAATGTTTTCTAAGACACAGTAACCTATCATTGCAATAAGATGTAGTTGCAATTGCGATAAATTTATATTTGCAATTATAAAATATACAACTGTGCGATTTAGATTATTCCGTAGCTGCGTAGAAAATTTTATTCTACGCAGCTCAACACTGAGCGATTGTGAAATAGCGGTCCTACTTCCGCGATTATTTTCATCTGTTTGGAGATTGTGTCAAAAATATATTCATTAAACGTGCTAAAGGATTTAGTAGGATTTCTAATCCCGTTTACCTGGCCAATTATTCTGTCTTGCGTCGTCGCACACATACATTATCTTCGTAACCATTAAATCATGTCCAGCTGGTTGATATACGGGATACGCCTAGCACTCGTTGTACGTTGCGCGAACGCACGCATTACATTTTCGACGAAAACGCACCATCAATTTTGGACAGATTCCAACGCGGGCAGATTCTGTCGGCAGATTGCCGCAAATCATTCATGAGATTTGTCATAGCGTGCGATTACAGCTTTCGATATTCCTCATAAATCACGGTTCTCAATACGAACATGTCTGTATATCCATTGGCTATCTTTGCCATCGATATACCGGTCAAGATCGCTTTACTTTATTAACGTCTTGGATAAAATGAATTTTACGTTTCGTCATAATTTTCATGTTATATGATACTATGTAAAACAGGAGAACAAAAGGTATTTTATGACAAAGGCGAGATATTAATAAAATAAAATTTTAATATAAAAATAATTTTGCTAATAAAATATTTTGCTTTTATTATTTAATAAATCTTATTCAATAAAATAAGAGATCATTTTTTTCGATGCGTGTGTATATGTGCGGCGGGCACAAAAATAAATTTCAATCAAGATGTAAAATTTTGTTTTTGATAAATAATAGTATTATTGTATACTTTTATTATACAAGATAGCAATAAAAACAGTGTAAATGCGATGCGGCTTATGATAGAAACGTAAAAGATACACGGAACGTGAGCATTTTGATGTTAAACTTTGAGATACATCAAAGCATGTATAAAAGCAATACGATATTCAAATAAGCTATTTTTACAGTGCTCCTATATGCGTCAACGTCGGATATCTTGATTCATGCATCGCAGTAAGAAACCGTTATAGAAATACGTTGCAACATTTAATACCTAGTATACAAAATTTTGCGCAGAAATATCTTAAATGTCAAACTACAATATATAAAGCATATAAAAGAAATTGACAAAAAGTGAGCGTTAAATTCTGCATAAAAATTTCATATTAGTCGGGTTAACAATGTGTATTTTATCACCTCAATTTGATGTGCAATAATTTTTATATTTAATAAAGTTTATGGAAAGGTCGTCAGAGCAAAAGTTACGAAGATAAAAACGTTTGAAATGATTTATAAGTAAATTAGGGAGGGGAAATTATTTAAGTTTTATAATACCCCAATTTAACTTGTTTTTCCAACGATAAATTAATTATTAGAAGAAAACTGGACTTTTCGTGTTCTAAATTTTTACACAGTCAAGATTTTTAGATGACTCTCAAGGTTTTCCGTTAAAGAATTTTTGTTAGGAACAGTTTTAATAATTTAATCCCAACAATTTTAATAAATTTTTTTAATAACGTACTGTTACAAAATATTAACCAATTAGTCTTCTAATTATATATTTGATCGAAGCTATGAAATGTATGATGTAATAGAAGTGGTTTTTAGAAGAATAAACTAATACGTCATACATACTCTTATTCGTGTGATAAGTAGCTTAGAGCAAATCTATATTTTAACATATAACAATACAAAAATTACGCCACACGACGACATATAAAAAAAATCAGGATATTAAACCAATAGCGATCTTTGCCTAACATTAGAAATTACTTATCTCCATTGAATAAATGTGAGCTTTGAACGATATATTATCCTTTTTAACATAAAGTATATATCGATTTTTACCCGTTACAAGAATGGCTCAGGGCAGTGTTCAAGGACAACCCTGAATATAAATCCGGAAAAGATAACATATACCTTTCAGGCTTCATCCATCAGGCAAAAACTTGAATGAGGGGTTGACCTCACCTACCCTCGATTTTCTCTAATACGTACATACATACACATTCTCTCTCTGTTTCCATCTCACTCTTTCTGACCTCCTCCATGCCCCTCACAAAATCAATAACGTCGGTGTGCCGAGTTTACTCCACGTTAGAGCCACATTGGAAAACTAAAATTTGACACGTGATCGAAACCGCAGATCGCAGATGGAAGGAAACGGAGTTTCTCTGTTCACTTGTAGAAGCTCCCTCGTGGATTTTTTTACTCGATAAGAGCTCCCCAGGCAGCCAATCGACCAATGTAATTTTGCCCGAATAACGAAAAGTTCCAATTGATTTGGAACTTTGGGGACCGTGCTTTTTCAATCTAAAGAAAAGTTTTCGCGACTAATCGCTGCTCAGCACGCTCGACGCCAGAGGAACTTCATAAACTGCGTTAAGCGTTCGTTGAAACTTCACTGAGCTGCGTGGAATATCAGGAGAATATACTTTCGAATTAAGCTCGCCTTGCCGCAGGAAGTACCGATGACTTACAATAATTCTAACAAACTGAGTTTTAAACACACAGATTCAGCCGTAAGTTTTACTTTGACTTTAATTAAAACATTTTGCAGCAGTTACATATTTGCATTTAATAATGTCAGTTACAAAGGCAAACGTTCGCCTGTGTTAGTAGATGATTATACGTTAGGTATTTTTTCTCTATACAATATCTTAATGATTTTTGATGGTATAAGACAGTTAATCCTCTAAATTGATTGTTGCTAATTGTAAGAACAGTAAGAAATAATTACATTTTACATTTCTTGGTTTTATCGCGATTGTATTTTGTGTATAGAAAATTAATTTTAAAGTCAAAGGTTTTAATATGAAAACGTCGTATATTTTTCGCTTTATATCAAGCTAAGCATAGCATATAATATAACATAGATAATATTTCATAGATTAATTGCCTGCTAAAATAGATGGGCTAAAATAAATTAAGCTAATTAATGTAATAAATTATTTCTTGGATGTGTATAATTACTCGTATCAATTTATTACGTATATGTACAAAATATGCACAAAGGATAAAATTTTACGAAAAGTGTAGCTTGCCACATTGTACATCATTTATCAGCATTTTGATGTCTTATACGCCAGACTGCTAATTAGGAAATAAATCATTTGCCTCAAATTTATAGAATAAAGTCGCAAATATAAAAAGAAACAATAGAAAATATTTTATAGACAGAGTGAACTCGGTAAAAAATGATGAACAATGATATCGATATTTTTGTAAAAGAAAAATTACTTTCTAAATTAAAATTAATATCTATAAAACAATGTATTGCTACAGAGTTGTTAAAACTCAGATTCAGTGCGCCACTTTACATTTCTCTGCCTTTCTTCTTTCTAAATATTTTGTGTAGTGAAATTTAAAGTCTGCGTTTAGTCTTCCTATAGATATTCCAGGATTAAATATTATATAAACTGGCTCAAAAAAGCAATATTTAAGAATTTTTTTAAGTATTCGTATGTTGCAAGTATAAAATGAAAGGACATAAAATATTTAACAGTCACATCGCATATTTTAACAAACCTATTAAAAATAAAAATACGCTAATGACTATCAATTATATTTGTTTTTAATATATTAATTTATCCTAATTTTGTGTAGCCTATTTATTCATTTCATTATCAAAGATTTATAATTAAGGAGATAAAAAAAATTATATGACGTAAAATAATTCTTGCCTGTAATAGTTAAAAAATATTATTAGTAATTAATTTGTCATAATATCAGCTGAGTATTGTAAGTAGTGCTATATAATAATAAGGACTCAAAAGAGAAATTTGGTAGAACCATAAAAATCAATAGCAAAATGATATATTACTATATTATAGGTACGTGATTCGAGTAAACATCACGATTACGAGCGTACACGTTATTGGTTATAACTTTGATCGTTTATAACTTAATTAAGAAACTATCGTATTAACTTCTTATAGGATAAAGTTTTTATTAAAATGAGCATTAAAAGTTTCGATTTTAATTAATCTTTAGAATGTATTATTAAAATAGTCGCGAAACACTGAGTGCTAAACGTGCAATTAAAGATATAATTAAATTACAGATTCAAAAAAAATATATATAATATATAATTTGACATATAACTAAAACATTTGTTTAGTATGTAATTCGGTTATATCTGGAGGCTTTCTATTTTCCGTTGTACACACGCTTTATTTATATGCATTTATGTTTTTTAGATATAAATTTTATAACGCGGAGTATACGGTCGGTCACTACGCGATCAATGTGAATTCTTAACCGATTTTATATCCTTTCAAGTTTGATAACCTTGCTGATTTCCCTAGAGAGTTGTGCATCAGAAGCGTATATTGCCGTTCCATAAAACTAGAAAAAGAACAGGTTTATGTGGACGAATTTAAAGTACACAAAACTGTCCGGTATAGAAATTTCTGTTCCTATTGAAGAATTATATCGATGCATTTTTATTTAATAAAAATTTGCGTGCAAGATAGTAATAAAAGAGTTACTGGAGTTTATATTTAATTACAAAAAATCTTTGGTGAAAAATTTGAATAAATATTAAATGGAGCGCGCGTTTCTTTTTTAATGGAATAAAATATACTTTAAAATATATCTAAAATATATTTTTATTTGAAGTTTAGTAACTTATAAAATGTTCGTTATTAAAAATTAAAAATAGCAATTACCGGTAATATAGCCTTGAAATAAATTCTCATGATGGAAATCATGTTTGGATTCGTAAAGTTTGCAGTTTAAGAGAAAGCGTGTGATTTCTCATATGTTTTTATATACGTTTGCATATTTACAGCGACATGTATAACTATCGCAAATATACATAAAATGTATTTCAGTTCGCGTGATGAGTTGGAAATTCTTTCGCTCGTTGAATACGCCTGAATCGTTCGCGGAAGTACTAGATTTCTTCGTCTCGTTTCCGGCATCGGATGCGGGATACAAAGGTAGGATCCGATTATTCAAATAATTCTGTCTTAGCCCGAGTATACCGCCGGTTGAGACAAGTACCGACTTCTTTTACTTTAACTTTTTAACGAGTTTTCCACTCCTCCAAGACCGTAGACGGCGCGCAGTTTTTTTTAACGATGAAACCATCGTGCGACAAATTCTCACAGACACTTCTCCACGTTTCCATCTTCCGTGGAACTAATGTTATTTATTCGCTTAATTAAAGAGGAATCAAAAATTCTGTTATCCCGTAATACTTTCTTGTGTTTCATTTTTTGATAATTGAGAAAACTTTTGCAATATAATAATGGGGTTTAGGTAAAATATAAGATGATGAAGAAGGGAATAGTATATTGTGAAGTGCTGTAAGATGGAAATTGGACGTGCGGAGTGGACGCACGAGCCGGAGGCGAGTGCGATCACCCGCACGTCCAATTTTCAACTTAACACACGTGTTACACACCCTATTTTATGTGGCAAGTGCCTGGAAAGTGGTCTATCACGCACGCGTAGCGTGCGTAATAAGGCACTTTCCATGCACGTGTTGCATAAATGGATCTTTTTAAATGAAAATTTAAACACTGATCATTATTATCCTTATCTTTGGAAATAATTTATTAATTGTTTCCAATTTTAAGTTTTTCAAGTAAGTTGAATGTGAAATTAATTAAAAGATAAGACTTGCCTTTTCTGAAATATTTTAATACCCAATTTTCGAAAATTTCTTTTCTATTGTTTAATAGTATTTAATTATACTTTTAATACTTTTAATACTTTTAATACAATTATACTTTCAATTTATATCGTGGAAAGATGTTTCTATTTGTTAAGTTTTATATACATGCTGTATTAATATATTATATTTGATATATTTGATTATTAATATATTATAAAATATAAGAATATATATAATATATTATATAGAATATAAGCATAAACATTAGCATTATTTTTACTACTCGTGTAAATTTTTTTGATGTAATTATGTAAATTGAGATTTTTTGAAAAATTTTCCAAACCGATTACAATATTTTTGATTAATTTATTTAGATAATCCTTACTTAAGTATTTAAATTGTATTTGCCGGTGAAAGAGCAGGACAATTTTCACTCTTTTTCTTTCATTGAAACGGAAATTGAAAGCCAACATTGTCATTTAAAGATTCGTTTCTACGTGGGTCTACCAGGTCTATCTTATTGGAGGGTTCTTCAAATTGCTTTCATGTTATCTCACCAAATTTAAAATACGATTAGATCGAGCACAAAAGTGCCCTTTTTTGAGATGTGATAAAATTTCTCTTTGATATAACGTCCGATAAAGTTTCCCCGTAAAGCATGCTTATGACGTAAAACGTATACAGTTAAGGTCGGATTATACAGAATATATAACCTGCATCTTGCATGCGTGCTCAGGGTTTCCTTATCTACCATCCACGGATCAAAGTTACCTTGTGTAACTTTTGTCAAGAGCTCCATCTCTGCGTCTATTTCTCGTCTTCGCTTTGAAGGCCGGAGATCAAATTTTCCGTCCAAAATTCCAAATGGGACTATAAGATGGGAATATAAGATTTCTTTTTCCAATAATTTGAAGAAAGTTCTCGTACTCTTTGGCGAATTCACGCGGAATACGTAACTGTAAATTCCATATTATAAATGAAAATGATATAGATTATTCATAAATTTTACACTGATTGTAATCTTTTTCATTTTTATTGCCTATATATTTTTATATTTATTGCCTTGCTGGTTATTTATTTTTTTAATTAGTACGTGAGAAGATACTATTTTAGGCTAGAAATTAGACAATTATAACGATAAACGATATGATCGTGTCCTTCCAACGTTGCATCACACTCTGTCATTTAATAACAATTAATAATTTATGATAGCGTAAAGTCGGAACTTTAACCGTATCATTGATTTGAACCACACAATAGGGCGGATCTAATTTCTTATTGTACATTTATTCTCATATTTGAATGGTATATTTTTCACCGTATGATATAATCTCGTGTATAGTGCACGCTATGACAGCATTGATTAATTATTAAAACGTGCACATTTACAATGTGCATAACGCAATATCGATATTTTAAAATAAATTCTATTTGCGTGTGTATCTTAATATGCGGCCTGTAACGAAGTGACACGTTAAAAAATAATTTATAAGAATTGAAAATAAATAATATTATATATATTAATAAATATACAATCAATGAATTAATTTTTGAGAAAGGAAAACAGAGAATTAATTTCTTTCAGATGGACTCACGTTGATTTATTAATATAGAAGGTTGCACGTATGTGAAACATTCAGTATGCTTCACTTGGAAACTAGTATCGCAAACAGATTTTCAATTTAGGAACAGTCGGCAAAGTCCACGTAATATACATAACTTTCCGCATATGTTGCATAGCAAATATGACATGTAATATTTGGTAACGGTTGGTGGACAAGTATAGCAACACGCGTGCATAACTATAATTTGTCAGTTTCAGATATCCGATATCGTACGACAATATTACAGAATCAATGGCAATGAGCGATAGTACCTCACGAAATTTCCCTTAAGGAAATATTGACCCCAATCCGGGTTCAAAGCAGCCGTTATTAAAATTACGGTGAAGATTTCTGGAGAGACTCTTCTCGCTCAAGATATAAATTTACATTCTACGTAAATATCCCTCTCCCTTCCGCAAAGTAAGCCAACAATCGATGATTCACGCGGTCGGACTCGCGCGCGAGGATTAATATTGCGCCGGTATAAATTCCGCAGCGTCAAACCGGTGCAATCGGGCCAGGATTTTCGTTCCCGACCCGTAAAAATGCTCTTCTCATTTCCGCGCGATTCAGCCTGACTGCATTTCCCCAAACGGCCGTGCATATCTACCCGAGCGAATTTTGTCGGGCCGATAAACGAGACACGAGGCGTGTGAGAGAAAGAGAGAGCATGTCCTTCGCACCCCGATTGCCCAGAGTCGTCGTATCTCGCGTGTGCAGCGGTAGCTCGGTCGCGTATAACGATACGGAGGCGCATCGACGCGACTCCGCACCCTTAAAGTATGTAGGTTAGACGTGACGTCATGACCTGCCTTGTGACGTGCACCCTCGAGTGAAATATGCAGTGATGCACTCGAGCATTTCTCGTACCCTCGCGGTCATTGGCACCTACCACAATGAATCGCCGAGGTCAAAGCGGGCAGCATCGTGGACGGATAGCTTTAAACTGTTTGCTTGCTCACTTTTTCTTTGCTCTCTTTCTTTCTCTCTCTCTCTCTCTCTCTCACTTTCTCTTTTTCTCTTCTTCTTCTTCTTCTTCTTCTTCTCTTCTCTTCTCTTCTCTCTTTTCTGTGTGTCGTACGTATTCTAACTTCTCGTCGTATATACAAAGTTCTTCTAGCAGAAGACCGCCTTTGCTCGCCAGCGGCCGACAAATTGTGTTTTAGTTTTAAACCATAGAAGAGACTGTTCTTTTTCCGTCGTCTCGCTCTATAACCCACGTGTTATAACGCCGAACGTAATTTTTTCTCGGGGCAATTTTGTCAACGTAACGGCAAAATCATTTATCTAATAATAAGAGAAGTTTGAAATATGTGTATTTCAAATTAAATTGACGTAGCACACATAATATGTTTGAGTTACTATATTTATGTATATAACAAACGGCATACAACTAGTATCTGCTTATCGATGACAATGTGTCCTTACTGGAATACACATAATTGTTATCAGTTTTCTATCAGACACATTATCTGCGTGCAAAGTTGTGTATACCTTCCATTTGCGTTATCGATTGCTATAGGTACAGTCGCGTAATAAAAACAGCGCACGTTGAACAGACGGTGTTCAATACTTTATGAAATTTCGCAGACGTGACGACCTGCAGTATTGACGAACGCTCTAGTTCTATTTTCGCCCCGTCTAGAAATATTACGTGGAATGTCGAAATTATTGTCCGTCTCCCGTATCGATATATCGAGATACTTGTACGTTTAATGAAAACAATTTTGATGGTTTTAACGCGCGATGGCTTTCACGTTACCATCGCAGTACTTTAGTCAATAATCGACTTCTTTCAGAAGAATACTTTTCGGGCGCGATAGAATTAAATTCGGAAATTGGACTTTTTGACCAATATACCTATTTTTCACTGCAATCTCCGTGATAACGTTCAGTTGATATTCTACCTAGCTTTCGCGTTCGATCGCTCTTCGCTAATCATCCGAGTGTGAAATACGCGATTGTGCGCCGTTCGTGCGAATGAACGTGTTAGACGACGCTTCCGCCTTCCTCCGGGGCTTTTTACTTTCGTGTAAGAGTTCAGAATTTTTCAAGATGCTCCTTTTCTACCGGTAAAATATCGAGGTCTCTGATGGATTGTTTAAGTTTTGTTTCTTTTGTTGCAATTTATGTGACAAATAAAATATTTTTATAAGATACTTTAAAATAAAATTGTGCAGATTTTTTGTTGCTTATAAAAATATATACAAGTATATTTTTTTAATATCTCTTCTTTTCAAAACGTTCCATTATTGCAATAATATCATAGATGAAATGTTGATGGTAAATGAGGAGGTCCAATAGGTGCAATATTTATAAAATAATTTCACTTATGCACGATACGTAATTGCAGTTCACGCATATATAAAACAACTTCGCTTTTTCGATATGCAACTGCAGTTCAGCGAACTCTTGTTCAAAACGTAAATAAGTGCACGGTCCCTGGCGACGTGTTTAGCATGACCAGCCTGAGATGAAATTGTTGGGAAATTCCTGCGGGTATATACTTCGTTATTATTGCGTGGTCATGCAATGTTCCAAGTTCGATAGTTTGATGCAATTATCGTAACGTGCGTTGTTGCAATTAAACGTCGCGCTACTTACGTGTATGTACGTTATCGTTACGTACCTATGAGAAAGTACAGCGCTGATTACTTCGGCATCGAGTTATTTATCATAGATAACTCGGATAACTGGATCTAATATAATTATTTATCTTCGCGACGACTTGTGTTGTTTCCAGTGTTGCAAGTCGTATTTTTGATGTATTTTCTTTATTCTTTGAAGCTAGCTAATTATTTTGTGAGTTTCTGGGGAAAAAAAAACAATGCAAAACTTTGCTCCTGAAGAACGATAACTTAGTGTCTGATGTCATAGTTTCTTTTCTTCAATCACACTAAGCGTTTGTTTTTGTTTCTTTACTGCTTCGGATACAATTATTCAAAGGTGCATCACAGATTGAGAATGTAGCTTATGATTATTTCCCACGAAATCCTTCATTGTTTAATTAACTCTCTGTGAGCCAACTTGAATCGAGAATGCATTGAGTAATATGCTCCGTTGATCGTATTTAGGAGCTAACCGATTTTCAGCCATGCCTTTGTGCGAGATGGAAATCTGCGTGAACAATATCAGAACTAACGTCGGCTGTTTAAATAGTTCCATTGTGCGGCAACTTGAGCTGAGAATACGCCGAATAATGTGCTCCGTTGCTCGCGTTTAGAAACGATGACATTTTTGTTTGTGCCTTTGCGCGAGATTGGATTTGCATGAACAATATCAGAACTGTAATAGGTGCAAACATCATGAAGTGGAGACGACGAGCTTAGAGAATGAATGAAAAACTTATAAATTATTACGATATCAAGTTTTATTTAGATTCAAGCTGAATTAAAATATATTTAGGGCTTTATTTATAACCAGTCCTTGCAGAATAAGAACTTATACATATAGGTATTAACATGGATATATGTACGAACAAAATATTCTTATTCTTCAAGGAATGACTATGAAAATAACAGTCCTATTAATTCTAATATATTATGTGTAAGCATCGATATTTCCGTTATTGTTTTGCTTCCGCCTGTTTAGCATTGATGAATTGATTGATGTGATGTGGCTCGTAAATTGGTACGAATTGCGATAATTTTACAAATATAGTTTTATGTCATTATAATATACATATATTATAAAATTTATAAAATTATAAGCACAACTTTTGTACATATATCTTTTTACATACGTAATTCGCATATTTATGAAAATGCAGAATTTGAAAATGCAGTTATTTCTTCGAGGAAATAAAATAGCAATAAATAATATTGCTCATTCTATTTACGGGCTAGTGATATGGCCATGTCGAATCATCATGCAAGATGCAACGCCATCGAATAAAGCTTGTGACAAACGATAATAACGTTTTATTGGTATTGCTACCGGGGGAGTCATTTTCCCACAGGGCATTTAAAGTGCGCGGCTTTCACCGTTTTGCGATCAGCATTTCAGTGAATATTGAACTTTAAAAATTTAAAATATCAAATCCAATTAACTCGGCAACTTTACGCACATATGAAATAAAATGACGTACAGAGCTATTAAGTAAAAAAAAATTTTTAACACGTAAAATAAAAACAAGGTGCGTTTATTATTGAACAGCTTTTTAATGAAATTGTTAAATCGTCTGATTAAATAATCGCCTCTTCAAGGAAATATCCATCCTGTATTCACTAAAAATATGTGCGTATTTTTCCTGTATATTTAAAGCGTATATTTAAAGTTTTAGATATTGTACAATCAATGAGAGAAAATTTACTCTATTAGGAAAATTCAATACTTTACTCGAAATTGAATCTAACCGATAATATATGTTTACTCCAGGCAATCTGGCTGCATGGCGTGCAAAATCAGCGATAATGCGTGCCAAGCAGCCATCACCACGGCTCATATTTACCTCCTCGAGTCCTCGTGTCATCCGCGCGAACAATACCGCTTCATTTATGCTACGTATTTAACGTTAATCTTTGAAATTATCTAATTATGTCCTTTTATCAGCGTATCTTCACGCTTTTAACGTAACGATGCAGCTCATAACGATGCAGCTGTATCATTTTCCCGTGATAACGCTGTTTTTATTGTATATAAATACACGCATTGTGGGATAACAATCGAAGTGCTATTTTTGAAAAATTGATATTTTAATGGAGAGTTGAAACCGTACGTTTTAAAGTTAATGTATTTTCTTGTATCTTAATGGATCTTATAACTAAATCATTGTTTACGTATACGTCGTAATCGCTGCAATCAGCAACTCAAGGAGATAGCTTTACATTTCTGTACAGTATCTTACGTAATCACGTTTAAGAAGAGCTTACCGTCGTCTACGATTTACTTAAAGACGTCATCCGTATTAGAGGATTATATTACCCAGGGGAAAAAAACTTTATATAATTTTTCATTAATCTTATTCTAAAACAACATTCACGCGATGGAATCGACTCCGTGGCTGATTCGATTGCTACCACGACGGTTAAGCGAATCACGGAAAATCGAATCAGCTGGCGCGAAATCACGCTGATCGAACGTAATGTTCGATGTGACCCGATTGCAGGATATATCCCCGTAGAATGGTAACCTGCTCGAGAGGGTGCACGTTTACGTCGCGGCCAGTGTTTATCACCTGACGTCACCTGCCACCCTCCGGCGAACGGGTAGCAGAGCTACCTGGCAAGGGATGGGGGTGGGCAGGTTGGGCTTGCAGGTTCGTTCGTTCGTTCGAAGCGACGGCGATAGGGGAAGTTGGTCGCCATGGCTACCATGGAGGGGTTTTGACGAAGGAGTTTGGGGGATCGATGCCGCCAGTAGCGTAGCATCAGGTGGCAAGCTTGAGGTCGTTCGGGTTTCCATCCCCTTCCGGCGGAGGCGTCCAACAAGTGGGGCTTCCCTATAGGGTGGCTGGCTCTATTGGCGACCAGCTGGATACATCGTGTGACACGTATAGGTCGGGGATCCTTCCGAGTCTTCGTAGACTAACTCGACCTCGGTTACGTACACTTTCGCGGGTGACCGGGATCGCTTCGCTGACATTTGTCAAGAATCGTGAGGTTTACATCGTGAGCGCACGTGTCTCTTCGTGGTTGAAACGCTTTTGAACTTTGATATATGTTTCGCTTATACTTCGAATCGATTATTTTCGGAGATTGTAAAAATTTCCACTATTATATCGATTTTAGGTAAAAATTAGAAAACATTAAAACTGACCTCCATGAGTTTAAATTTTAATACCATGAAAACATATATATATATAAAAGTGACTCTCTTAATTTACAAATAATTGGATTTATCCAGAGTTAGTTCTACGGGGAGCTATAAACGTTTCACACATAAAGTGGATTAATAGTGGAATAATATTATGATAATGGCGATCCAAGAATAATGTTCGGGGAGGTTTAATTAAATTACGAATCGTTCGTCGCCATTAATATGCGAAATTACGGGCCATGCTTTCAAATTTAATTTACCGCTTGATACTGTGAGCAATAATTTTTTTCCCACCAACAAGAAAGCTCTCCCGACGGATTATGGCAATAAGCCATTAATCTCATCATTTATTATTATAAAGTACCTCTTGTAATATATTATTACATAATTTTTGGTTTTTATTATTTGAATAGGTAGAATATACCATGAAAAAAGCGCTTTTTTTAACATGAATGCACATTATATAACGTGATATAATTTTATTACATTTTTTTAGGGTTGTCAAAATATTTTTTTTTTCTTGAAAAAGCTAGATACTGGTATTATTTCTGTTTCACTACTTTTGATTATTACTTCTTCTTTTACTTCAAGATGATAAATAATTAACCACTTATTTTTGTATCCATAATCTGATCTCGGAAACATTTTCTCGGTAAATTGTTTTGGGAAATATGCCCGTGAAACTTTATGGGCAGAGAATCGGTATTCGCGAAATGCAATTCGAGTATCAGGCATTCCAATATCGGCACTCCGCGTGAATGCTAAATTGGGAAGCATGTAATGACTAATCTGTACATACACATATGTAATTGCTATCGGGCAAAGCTTTATACCACTGTCCTGAAATAAGAACGAGTAACATTTCAAACGTTAAATGAATATATAAATTTATCTTCTTTTTGTTCTCTAGAATGTAGAATGACATTGGCTGATCTCTTTTTAAGAGAAAATAGCTTTTGATAAAATTAATTACGTTAAAATCACATATTCTATTAATGGAGAAATCCGAATTTCCATTTGTATAGCTTTATTTGCAAAATACTTATCGTTTTTGTCATTGTCACATAATTTCGTTATATTAAATCTCACAGCATCGCGTACAAATGATAATCTATAAGTTTAAACGAATTGTGCTCGAACAACCGCGAGAATCACAGTTAAGTCCGACAAATAATCTTTCCGTCGTCATTGTTGCGTTGATTAAAATCTCTGCTTGTCTCTATCATCTCTCTCTTTCTTTCTTCCTGCCTCTTGCACACTATCTCGCTATATGCGAAATCCGCAATATTCATTTTACATATTTGAAGTGCCGTTAGCTCGTAGCAATCCCACTCATTGTCGATGTGTTCCGCTCCTCGTATTCCCTTCCGCAGTATAGTCCGTTTCCCGGCGATAAAAAGAACAAAACGAGGACGAAATAAGAAGGGTCTTATCCGCTTTCGTAAAGAGGGCGAATGTTGAACACTACTAGACCACTAAGAGCGAAGGGAGCAGTCTCTGAAAGCAATGCTGGAAAGTAGGAAAAAGATAAGGGTCGATGCTCGTGGAGAAGAAACAAGTGCGGAACAATGCAATCCGCGTCTAATGAGAATATCCCTACCTCCTTGAAACGCATATTTTTGAAATATCTTGTATCGCAGTGCTATAGTATATCACATTTTTATTAAACTTTTTACTTTTTTGTTTGCCTTTTAGAATTATTGAAAAAATATACACTATTAACAGCAGTTAAATTTTGTGAAATATGAGTATATCTCTATGTGGATGCTACAACTTCAGGAAATTATTAATTTGCCATATATGTATTTTTATAAAATTAACTGCAAAAGAATCGTATTAATAAATACAATTTATACATATAATAAAAATACTCTTTTCTCTCTTTCAAAGATTGGATTTCTTTCAATGCAGAAGCATAATAAAAAATCCACATATAATAAAATTATTATATTGTCAACGTAATTATAAATAATGAAATGGCTTACACAAATGAAAAAGTTAGCGATTACCATATGTTTTAACTTACCTCAGGTTCCGCATACACGCACAGTAAGAGAGATTCGTATATTGCTACTTGCATCGCATTTCTTCGAACAAAGGTAGGAAATATGAGATTTCTTGAGAAACATCGCGGTCGCGTTTACAGTGTTCTCATAGAAAGAAAAGATAAAATGAAGGAGTCCTAGGAGCTTCTAGGACGGGAAGAAAGAAACGCGATGATATTGAGCTTGTGTGAAGCGTCTGTAGTACCCAATCTGTCTGAACGAAGCTTGTGGAAATTGAATAACAGCGCTGGCCGTTGTCTCAGTATTCTTCGGAATTCTGGAAGATTATTTGGTCGATGATATTACTTAGCAAGTAATTTTATTAAGATTAAATTACGTTAAGTACATATGCTTATTCTAGGGGCTAAATGTTTAAATATTTAAATTGGGAATTAAATGAAGATGATAATACGGCGCTGTTTAATGTAGCAATTTTATTATACGGGAGAATTTTAATTTTGAGCGCTAATACAAAGCGTGGCTAATTACTAATTAGATTAAGAAGATATTTGACGCAATTCGCGTTTTCATTTCTGCTCGAAATATCGCTTCGTGATTGTATGTACAATGCTATTTGCAATTTGTGAGAACTTTTTTATTGTCACGCTTAGCAATTGGCTCTAATGGATTTTCGCGTAGATGGAATTGTAGATTGCGCAAACGAAATTTGGCTGGCGGTGTCGAATGGCGAATTATGGATACTGCCAGCGTAATTATCGGCGTGTGTCTATACGTGTCTCTCGCTACCGATAAGTGCGAAGAATTACGCGTGATCGCGATAAACGCCAATTTCATCTATGTGAATTGCGAAATAATATGCGGTTGCAATCTCGGAGTGGGATAAGCGTTCGATGTGGCTTAGCGAAATTAAAATGCACGATCAGGATCTCTCATCTGGATGTAGCGTTCAACGTAGGAAATAGCGTACAAACAGAATACTGATGTCATCATTTATGTTGTAGCACGTGGTTCAAAAATTATATCCTGCGCGAATGTATAAAACAGAAGTTCGCGCGCAGCAAACAGATGGGGAAGAGAGAAACTCTCTCTCTCTTTTTCTCTCTCTTTCTCTCTCTCTCGAATTCGCTGTATTCTAAAGCTCTTCGCGTGTGCGGGGTTTATGTGGGAAGTTGTGGCAAACTTCTCTCGCGCTCCACGAGGTGCATCCGCGAAACATTTTTCACGGGGCACACTCAAAAATGTGGCTATGAATAAATCCCCCTGTCGGAAATAATAGTCGGTATGAAGTCACTCGTTTTGAAACCACTCCAAAAAGCACATCATTTATGAACGCCCCAGCGGCCATACCGGACGACCATGATACCTGAGTTGTATTATTTAAAGGAGGCCTTAAAGGCGTGTGCAAATCTTCCCACATTTTATCACGTCGGAAATCCTGTTATCTTACAATCTAATTTATTTTTTTATCATATTTAAATCCTATTTCACAGGAAAGTGTAGAACAAGAGTAAAGTGAACTCGTTTAACAAAATATTTTGCGCAATGTTATTTAAAATTTAAAACGTCGTAAAACCTGATTATCGAGTATTTAATGACACGCGGGTAGAGAATTTTTGCGTGAAACTTTATTATCGGTCCAGACGCGCAATTTTCTTATAGATGACCGAGACTGCAATAACGTTTTGTTCTATTTGACTCCACAAAGTTATGAAAAATGTTGTGAAAATCCAGATTTCATGTGCATCCGGCCATATGTTCGCACGTAAAAGAGAAATGTGATACGAAGCAATCTGTATTACCTAACGTGGCTTTAGAAATTTTAAATCTCCACTTTGACGTATTTTTATTATTTATTACGAGTTTGTTTTTTATCGCGGATTTTTTCTTGAAATGACAAATTCGCTAAAACTTTTGTTACTCTTTTTATTTGCTTGCAACAACTTCAGCGATCTTTTGCCACTTTGAGGATTTTATCGTTCGGGGAACTAACGGAAAACAAAATTTTTATATTGTAAATTACCAATGTAACCAAGATGCGTTGAAATTGAAAGACTTTTCAAGACTCGATGCGATCTTTCAAGGCTCGAATACAACAGAGCAACTTTAGAAGTTTTCAATACGTCGGTAATGAACTCGAATCGTAAATCGCGAACAATCGCTAACTTTTGTGTTATACTTACGCGTTTGTATGTGACGCATGTATTATTATTGAAATCGCTTTAAGTGAACAGCTGCATGCCATTGTTGACTTTCATCGGATAGCGCAGTGTCGATAAATGCATTCATGGCACGACAGTTACTTTAATTAAGTCGCGTCATGTTATACGATTATGAACATAGTGTGGGATTTATGTTAGCGTTGTATTTATTTCCATTACATAGCACCGAGACATCAACGTATCTATTGAAATATTCCTGCGATGGAATATTTACTTTTAAATTACATTCTCGAAATACTGACAATCTTTTAATTAATCTTCAGTATCCGAATAAATAATTGACTTTTTTAAAGGAGGAAAACATAAATCCGTTCCAGGACTGTCATGATGTTAGTATTTCGATAAAATTTTAATAAAATTATTTTTCTATAGAGAAAAACACGATATAAATGTGATGTTCTTTTATATATCAAGTTTATATTTATTCAAGTTATTATTTATTCTCACACAAGGTAGGAAGAAGTACGGTATTTCAAAAACGTTTTGAACTTTGTGATGCCTTATTTGGTCGGTAGATACCACATCACTCTGTTGATTACCTTAATGGGGTTCTTTGCCTTTCTCGTGAACGCACTCCCTAGCGACATACTGCCTGCATCCACAGGAGGCCCTGTATTCATAGAAGCTTTTGTAGCAAGTAACGGTGGTAAACTCAAGAAAATAATAATCTTGTTGATGACGCTCGCGGCTGTGTACATCACGCATATATATAGAACTACGCACACTTATGCGGGACGACACTCATAGACTCATCGATATTGACAAAGTTACGTTCAATCTCCCACGCGATAGTACGTCTTGTCACTCGGGGAAAATAGTCTTTCAGAGTTCATCAGCCGTAGGTGATAGAAAACGGCCATCGTACACACGGGATGGTTAGTTCCCAGCGAAAAACTTACGTGTACACCGTGCACCATGTCCAACTCTCGGCTCTTACGGTTAAGCACGAAGCGGTGCGCTTCAGCTTTGTTTCGCTGAACATTTTATGAGCTATCAAAAAGAACGGAAAAAAGTTGTCTCTTTACCGTATTGATCTTTCGTTGTTCTCTCGCGAGGGTGACTACTTTTTCTAATCTTTTTTCTAGCCTTCAGAGAGGTAGACAGCAAGAAGTAGAATTGCATTTCCCGTGTTGTTAACGCGAGTTACAAGATGCAAAAGTTTCGAAGTTAAATGAAGGACTTGCTGAATCACGTACCTTCGCCGTGTTTTCTACGAAATATTGAACTTTCTCTTTAGTTTAGTTTCTCTTCACCGTGTCATGGTATCTACTAGTATCGTAGTTTCATACGATACCTACATGTGCACGTTGTTAGAAGTGAGGATATAGAAGCGTATACCACCCTCTTGTCTTGATGAACGCATATACACTACCCGTTGCTGCTCTGTGATACGTCATGCGATAAATTCATATCAGCCTCGCACGTTAGGTAGACATTTAGGTAATCCTGTAACGTTGGTGGCTTATAGTTGTGTTCGATTGTTGTTATGCAGCATTCAATCCAGACATTTTGTGCAAGACGTTGGGTGATTTATCATCGCTAAAGTTTCAATACGCCCAAGGTAATTGACTTATGTGATATAATAATTTTATAGAATAATAAATAAATGAAACGTGCTGAACATGGCTTTAAACATTGCATAAACTTTGATACTACTGACGCGTAATAGAGATATTAATGTTGAGAAATGTTATATTAATTTTAATTAGGTAATTATAATTGTAATAGTGTTCTTCATTTTTGCACACAAGTAATTTTAAGCTTTTTTTATTTATATATTATATAAAACATAATTCAGGTATTAATTTTTACGAAATAAAAATTCTATTTAATAAATTGTATCGATATTACTTATTCACTTGTCTGTCAATTACCTCTAATTAGCATTTAAAAAGGTCATTTATTCATATTTTCTCGAGTATCAGTTTATTTTCCGATAATATGAAAGCGTCCGCAGTAGTATTGATGTGAAAAAAAGATAAGAGTGCTTTTCTCAATCATTTTGCCTTCTTCAATTATTTTATCGGATGACACGATATCTCTCGCGAATTGCAAAGTGTCCATGGGGGAATTTGTGCGGAGGTTTTCTCCGGGGAAGTTTCATCACGAGGAAAATTGTTGGAGTCAGTCGTAAAATTACGACCGACAGTCTTGTCGGAGCATGCTTGGATAATTGTCGCGGCTATTTTCTCGTAAGTAAAGTGAAAATTATTATGCGCCGCGCCGCGCCGTGCGGTCGGCTACACCCAGCAGTAGCATTGTCTCCCAGATTCCGTGATAATGCCGGACACGTCGCTCCTAGCTGATGCCTTTGTACCCGTGGAAAATCCCGTAATTTAAGTGGCGCTCGAAGGGTAGCTTTACTGGCAGTTCGTTTGCAGTTTACGCGGCGGAACAAAGAAGCATGGTTGAGATGACTCGCCTCGCGATTTCACGGGTTATTCAGCGACATCTTGGAGTGTCGAGTTTCGCGCGAGGTACATATTATGGGCGCCAAAATAGAACATGCGTGATGATAATTTTGAGGTCACGACTAATGGAATAACGGCGTAGCGTTTTCTCGCCATATGTTGCGCTGAGAGTTTAAAAAATGATGTGGTTTCCTGTGTCCTCCTTTTTCTATCTTTTTTTTTAAGCGCAGATGAAAAACGTAATTTTTCAAAACCATCCTTTTGCTTGCATTGTGCTCTGATTTTTTTTACATGCCTGTGAAAGTAATCGTGAATGTCCAATTTAATTAATTCACGGTCGATCCAACAGGTTGAAAGGTTTGTTATTGTCCACGAAGATTCGATGGCGGATAGTTGTTTGTTCAGGGTGATAGGTTGAGCGTGACCGATCAAGACTATCTAGGCTCTTGAATAAATTTACAATTGAAGACGAGGGTGTGGCGAGATCTTAACGGCGAACCGGTCGTGACAGTGGTACCGTCGCATAATGTTCTTAGGATCTGCGAAGTTGTAATAGAATGGATAAGGCGAACTCTAATTGCTCCATTTGCAAATCGTAAAGATAAGTATATGGTTGCATAAGTTTCGAGAACGTCCGAGTAAAGTACCACTCACCTCTTGAGAGGTTGTTTACGAGCCAATTTCCGTAACCGGTTTCGTAATGTTCGAGTCGTAATTTGTCAAAGTTAGCTCTCTTATTTCTCTATATAGAATTAGCTGAATCACTGGTTTTCAATTTTCGCATCACGCACACATATTGTGCATTTCTGTTAACTCCGGGAGGCATACGCGTACACTTTAATATGTAGATGTAATTACGTTACTTTGATCAAGATTTATACGTAAAATTTGTAACAGAAATTTAGAATATTGCTTGCCTATATTTTCCGAGAAGATAAACTTTTTAATTAAATTTAACTTGCCGTAAGTTTAACAAATTAATGAGAATTAATTTCTCTTTTTAACTGAGAATTGTTAAAAGTTCTTCCTAAAGAAGTTGACAGTGCTCCGAAATTCTTATTTAAACTTTTCCAAAATTTGTTGGTTCTCGAATATATTTACACCACTTGGCGCGGAATGTTACACACAGCATATGTACAGCATATACTCTCGTCTTAAATTATTCGCCGGAAGCGAATTTCTTGCGAAATCGACGAAGTCCTTCACCATTCGGTCTCGAAACGTCAGCGAATATCGATAGACGGCCCGCTAATTTGAAAGCTCTGTCGATAAGTAGCGAGAGCAAAGTTATTTTAAAGTTACTCGTGGTATTCTGGAATCCTCGGTAAGCGAAGACGGTTGGCAGGAATTTCGAGAATTCTTATTGCGTTGAGAGCACGCGATGGTATTTGTATAAAGAAAGCGTGTAACGTTTGCGCGCTCCAACTTTAAATAATATACGTAAAAGTTGATAGGTACTCGTGACGCCTTAAGCTGTTTTACAGAACTTGCCAAAGACGCTTTTACTCGTTATCCCTTATATATGTCGATTTTTGCGACTTTGCCTTCGATACCTAGTCAGATATATAAGATGTCGAGATCAGATTTTAATAGTGCATCCAGATTATGGTTTTAGTACTTAAAGGGATAACCTGATAATTATCGAGCTTATAAGATATTGTCATCGAGGATACACATTAGGTGATCAAGACAGTTAATATTGTCACAATAGGTAATTTCGATCAATAGGTCAAATTGGTATACATGTCTATAGTCACTGGGTGCGTTCATAATCGAAAATGAGCCAGCTATAGCTTCATTTCCATGACAATTATTGAATTAGGAAGAATACCGTCAATCATTTTCGCAATTAATTAATCATCCGAAGCGATACTCGCGTTTCTGCTGATTTAGCTGACCGTAATCATAATGAAGTATCTCGCGGAGAGTCGAAAGGGATGTTACAAGATGCGAAACGATCCCTCGGGATTACTCTTGTGCACACAGGCTATGATACGACGTGATAGTGTCAATATATCTGACCTAGATCTATCTCTCAGGGCGTTTCAATGAGGATCCCACGGGGATATTTAAGAACTTAGTATCATTTTCTTGACGCTAATTACTAACTTATCACTAATATTAAGTAACATAATAATTGACGGCAAGTGATCACAAGTATAAAAAAAAACAATATGTTTTTGTCAGAAAAATGCGGTAGAAAATATATTTTTTAAGCTATTGACGCAAAATTTGCTAAAATGGGGTAATATATTTACTTTTTAATTCTACTTTTGACAAAAAAATTTTAGATGACACTTGACAAATATAAGAAGATTTAGTCATGTCTAATTATTTTATCCTGTGATATTAATATTATCTCTTCCTGCATTGCACGTGCTGCTTTATATTTGAACAGAAAAAATAATGTTTACGCGTAAAATCATTCCTGAACGGAAGTTAGGTTCGCGTTGTTACACGAAAATCGCGCGTGCATCATGTTGACGCAAGTGAAATCGCGTGGCTTTGATCCTTGAAACTAAATAATACGGTTTGCACAGACTTCAAAGTGAATCATAGCACGGCATAAATGCATTTATGTAATCTCGACAAAACGATACGTTTTTGTCAATAGTATTTTTGGAGCGGAAATTAAAACAAATGTGTAACTAAATAAAATAACGAATTAAAAAGTTTTTTTGACTCTCTTTGGGATAATTGTGCTAAAAGAAGGAAGATTTGCAACGAAACAATGTACTCAATATTACATTGACGCAAATGAAAACGATGTATTGTAATGGAAATATTTCGCAGTAATATTTTTCGTTCGTTGCACAAAATTGTTTTAAAACATAGGATGTAGAAAAAATATTTTTTTTCATAGTTAGCGACTGCGTTTTTTTTTACTCGACGATTCATTTCGCTATATACGGAAAAACTACCGCTTTGTACGCAATTTTGTACGAACGGGCAAAACCGACTATTTATTCGATCGAACCCTGCGAAATGAATCAGCTGAATCAATATGTGCAACAAGACGTAAATCGGGCCGCAAAGTGCAATAAATTAGAGTGATGATCTGTCAATATATTGCATGCTTGTTTTTCAATAGTAGTTAATTTTATTGTCAGAAACAGAGAGGTTTGTTAATATTTACAATATAACGTATGCTATAATACACAGAAGTCATTCTATATTTTTGCTCCATTTCCTCGATATGTGTAGTAATACTTTCTATTAGAGAATTAGAAAAATTGCGTTAATTAAAGTAAAATATGTTTACCAGTTAAGTGAAGAATCTTATCTATTTATATATTTGAAGATGACGTAGTCGTAAATGTTTCCTTTGATATATAACTTCTGATATAACTTTATTTTTTTAAAGAAATTGTTATTTGAAAAATGTTATAAACAGCATTGATTTTTTTATTGTTTCAGGTAAGTTTGGAGTTATTCAATTGCATTCCAAATACGGTTCATCGTACTGTAAGTCATAATGATTTCTGTTTTATTCATAAGTAGCTGGTTACCCGGGGCTTTGCCCAGGCATCTTTTTTTTAACAACTATTTGTGCTATTACAATTTGAATCCCCATTTTTTATTATAAATTCTTATAGCTTACTTTGTAAGCTTTTTAATTTTTTTTAAATTGGGTTGTAGCACAATGGCACATAGCCTATGTTACTTGGGAAGATATAAGCTATCCACCAGTGTAAAAATTTTTGAAATCAATTCAATAGTTTCTAAGATTACCCTGAACAATGGAACGAACAAACTTTTCCTCTTTATATAATAGTAAGGATGTTTATTGCATAGCTGAGTTTGGTGTTGATAAAAAGGATCCCTGTTCACCTTATCAACAATATTATGTCGGTACGGTAGACATTTGAATGATAGTGCGTAGTATCGACGGTTACATTCTCTTATCAACTGTTGTGACTGTAGATGAAAACTGGAAAATACAGTGAACTAAAATTCCTCGAACGACTATACATATATAATAACTTGACATAAAACGCGAATATTTTCTAGAATAATATTTAAATTAAATGCTTTATAAATATTATAATATAAATATTATTCTAGAAAATATTCGCGTTTTATGTTAAATTATTATAGTCGTTCGAGGAATTTTACTGTATTTCCAGTTTTTATTTACAGTCACAACGGTTAATAAGAGAATATTTACTATTTGAAATATAAACCTTCGTATACCGCTAATAATGCTTGTAAAAAGGATAATAATTATATAACATAAGGTATAATGGAAGCAAACCAGAAATCTTGTTCAAAGCTTCAAACGGTAATGTCCATTTCTTGTGTACCACCACCTGTCTTGTACGAAATCACCATATCTTATACGAAAACATTATTTATGATAGCTTATCAAACGTTATCATTCGTAGGAAGAATAGATATTTTACTTATTACATATTACAGAGAGAGACTTTACCAATAATAATAATTTCTTTTTATTACTTATCAAAGTTAATTGTGAGAATTTTATTTTATAAGTTTACAATTTATATACGTATCAAACAATATGTACGTACATTACGTAAAAAATTTATGCATTATTTTATTGACATTAGAGAATTTTATTTTTTCATTATTTTTAGTTTTAAAATTAATAAAATAATTACATTGAATTTATTAAATCTAAATTAATATTAAATTCTTAATACATATAAGTATATAAAAATATAATTTTTTCCTTACTGTTAAAAAAATTATGATAGTATATATATCTACATGTTTTTTTTTAATTTATATTATTACATATAATTTCATTTTACTTTCAAAAAATTTTCATATGTACAAGAAAAACATATATGTAGATATATATACACTATCATAATTTTTTTAACAGTATGGAAAAAATTATATTTTTATATACTTATCTATATGTTTAAGAATTTAATATTAATTTAGATTTAATAAATTTAATGTAATTAGTTTAATTTTGAAACTAAAAATAAGGAAAAAATAAAATTCTCTAATGTCGATAAAATAATATAGATTTTTTACATAATGCATGTACATATTGTTTGATATGTAAAATAGATTGTGAACTTATAAAGTAAAATTCTTACAATTAACTTTAATAAGTAATAAAAAGAAATTATTATTATTGGTAAAGTCTCTCTGTGATATGTAAGTAAAATATGTTTTCTTTCTACGAATAAGGTTGTGCTTCAATTAAATTAAAAAGTGTAAAGATAATTGGAATTGGATTTTGTCTATTAAAACCAAGTTTTTTTTATTCGATTCTCCTTGCTCTGACTAAAGAAATCAATTTGCGCGTTGTTTATTCACAAAGCCCTGATTTGTGTCAGGCTTGCAAGCATCGTGTAACGTGAAGATACTTTATGACGTCATTCCTCCCACCTTGCAAAATGCTGCTATAGTCAATTGCATCGATTTCATCGTATGTGCCATGTGCTTGCAGAGACACCTCCATTTTGAGGGGGGATGGGTGACATATGTATTCCCAACCTTTTCATTTAATGCTTCGCTTTCGGTGAAATTTACAACTTAGGCAATTTTCTATGAACGTTGTAATTTTATGTTTGACGAACACGAAGATAAAGGCATATATAAAAAAGATTTCTCTAAAAATATTTTATAGGCATTCGGACAAAAATCACGGGTGATATTGCGCTTTTGATATGCAGCTCCTTGAAAATTTTAATATCGTTTGGACTTCGGTCTCGCATCTCATGTTGTTACACAATTCTATTCTTAGATTTTACGGTAATTCTTTCTTTTCTTATTTTATTACACAGGAAATTTCTGAAGTAGGTACTCTTTTTTCTTTTAACTTTTCTTTATTTTATTTTCGATAAGGTTTACAAAGGGCATATTTAAATTATTGCGACTAGAGGAATAACGGAGAATTTGTTTTAGAAAATACTATAAAACAATTATGTTGATATATTAAAAGATAAGAGAAATTGTAGTATAAGAGAGATAATTGTTCAGATCTCTGGTAATCATAATTATTTAACAAAAAGATGTAAAACATTAGAGAATATTAAGGATCTGAATGATTATCTCAAAGTGAAAGAGAGCCGTGGTATAATCGCATAACCGTAATTAACATAATATACAGTTAACGACTCTGTGAGGTACGGTAGAAAAATATAAATTTATTCGACAACGCGTACATAACACGATTGGTATTTTGCACGTTCGGATCCGTGAATTATGCTCGAGAGAAGCGCCTTAAAAGACACACGTCCAATCGAGTTGTTAGCTTGAGTGTTTACCACTTCTTCAACGGTGCCGAATGTATGTATCCGCCATCGATGTATCCGCCAGTGCCGTGGGACGTTATGTACGTGCCGCTGTGTCCCAGAGCCGGTCCCAAGTTGCTGATTCCAACGTGTTCCAAGCCGCTGCTGAGAGCAAGATGTTCCGCACCGCTTCCAATACCGCTAGAAATACCGTGGCTGACGCCACTTGAGATGAGGCCGCCGTCCACATAGTGGCCGCTGCTAAAACCGGAGCCATATCCGCTACCCAGAGCCGCACCCGAGATGGGGTATCCCAGACTGCTGGATCCTAGACCGACGTATTCGTGTCCGGACGCGATTCCAGATGTGATGCCAACATTCGACGGTATGACGCCGACACCGTAGGTCGATGGCACGACGCCGACCGGCACATGCCTCGTGACAGAGTATGGGACGGGTACCGGGTGTGCTACCGGAACTGCCACCGGTTGCGGCACGCGTACCTCGACGGGATGTGCCACCGGGACTGGATAGGGACGGTCGACCTTTACGGGCACGTGACGAGTGACTGGAACGGGTACTGGTTGCGCTACTGGAACGGGATAGGGACGATCTACTTTGACGGGCACGGGGTGTGGGACGGGTACGTGCTTGGTGACTTCGACGGGGACTGGCTGCGGCACCGGGACCGGCACTTGGACCTCGCGGTGTACGGTGAGGCCGGTGATGCGCTCGGCTTTGGCGTGCGGCAACACGCTAACGCCACCGAGTCCGCTGAGCGCGCTGGCATGACCAGCACCGTAGATGACGGGATGATCGAGGTAATTTCCGTAAGAACCTGCGTATCCCAGTCCGGAACCGTAGGCAGAAGCCAGGCTGTTACCTACGGCGACTCCTGAGAGTCCCGACCCGATTATCTTCGTGCCGAGTCCAGTCGAGTATCCTCCGAGACCTAGGCCGTAGTTCGAGTAACCACTGCCTAGACCGTAGCTTGGGATACCGTTTAGACCGTAGCTCGAGATACCACTGCCTAAACCGTAGCCCGAGATACCGTTTAGACCGTAGCTCGAGATACCACTGCCTAAACCGTAGCCCGAGATACCATTGCCTAAACCGTAGCCCGAGATACCACTGCCTAAACCATAGGTTGAGATACCACTGCCTAGACCGTAGCTTGAGATACCGCCTAGACCGTATCCGTAGCCGAGTTCGTGACCCAGACTCCGTTTGTCATGTTTGGTTTTCGGGTCTTCCTTCTTCTGAGCCGCCAACACGGCGGTTGCCAACAGCACAATCTGCACATTTTTGAGAAAAAATAATACATTAATACAATTCTGAAAGTATTATTTTAAAACACTGTTTGAAATCAAGGGTGGAATCTGAATTGAAAATTCTAATTTAACAGAACTTTACATTGTTGTTATATTTAATTATTAATTTAGTTTAATTTAATTTACATATAATTATTAGATGTTAATTCTGTTGATTAATTAATATGTAATATAATTACGTAATTTAATATATTTATAGCTATATATAGCTCTTTTAAAGTATATGCATATTAAGGGTATAATTTTAATGTAATGACTGAACAATTTTATTTATAAGGATAAAGCTCTATAGCGATTCTGAAACAATTAAATAACGATTAAAGATATTATTAAAGAGGAGATAGTGAATAATCGTCGTTATGCACCGGTCTGCACGTATGCATAAGAAATTCCTTCCACTTACCGCGAAGCACCTCATTGTATCTCGTGGTAGTTTTGGATCGAGTGTGCCATCAGCCCGGTCAGTCGGCGTTTTTATACAAAATGCTCGGTTCGCGATGTATGCGATTACTTTCACTGAAACGACAAGGAACACGCCCTGCTCCGCGATCCGCGCACCTCCCAATTATTTTTTCTGCGACTGGTCGGTCGGTTGGTCCATCCGATTCTCCGATCTGACGTAACGGCCAGAGCCGTGGCAAACTTGCTCTCGAAACGGGTCCGATTCCGCATTATTACGCGGCTGTTACGTGCGTAATTGTCTACACCGACGTGTATATCGGTATAACGCCAATCCGCTTCCTCGTTTAATTTCTTTTTGCAATAAGGGCTAACTTTTACCAGTCCGTTGCGCGATACGTCGCTCGCGGCAAGTGCCCAAAATCAGGATCAATCGATGCGGTAACGTAACGACGGATCTGCAGCAAAAGAGTTTGAAACAATTTTTTTTACAATTTTCTGAATGGATACACACATGTTACACAATAATGGTATTGATGACCATCTCTTTTCCTTCTTTGTAGATTTTTTTATATCATGAAATGATAGTAAGCATAATTCAATATTTCTCATTTTAAGGATTGGATTTAAAACATTTTATTTAAGATTCTAAAAGAATTTTGATTTAAAAGAGGAGAACTGTTTCTATTATTTTTTAATCTCGTCATTGTTCATAGAGAGAATCGTTTTTTAAATAATTAAATTAATAACTTAAATTATGATTTACTTAAATTACGATTAAATAGTATATTGAAGTGGTGGTTTTTTTTACCAATTTCAAAATTTTATAACGTTTTACATATGTATAAAAACGACACCTGATTTACATATTTTCGAGGTCCTAACCATTTCTTTTTAAATTATTTTTGTCACAAAGTCGGCATGTATATGTATATTGTGCCGACACGTGACAAATTCCAGATATTATCCATTTTAATAATGATTATTTTACGATTCGACGGAATATAAATTACTCGATTCTCAGCATGCAACCGGAACTCGGAGAACATGTTGTCGGAGTCTTCTATTCTAAAATATTTATTGCAGATGCTGTAGTCTACAAGCGTTTATTATCATGTTGCGACGACGGACGGAAAATATCATAGGTAAAAATCGAGTTACCCTTTAAAGAGGAATTAATAGTTTCCGCTGGTTGTTTTTCACATTTCGCGTAGCTCGCATTGGCGAATAAAAATTTACGATGTCTAATTTTCACTTGACAGAGATCGACGCGACTGCATTTCTATTTTGCAAAACGGTTGCGAAATAGCTAGCTGTTTTTAAAAGTCACTCACGGTATTTTCTCATATTGCACAATTCGGTATAAGCCATTTCCGTTCCATAGCACGACATAAATCTACACGTCGCGGAATAATTTGCAGCTCGAAGTTCCGTAACCGTGTGGATTTTCATCTTAAGAATTGTCTCGACGAAGATGCATGTCTTGCCGCATGCAACGTGCCGATTTTCAGAAAGTGCTTTATATTTATGATGCGCATTTCCGCGAAGATGCGCTTTATTTAAATTGTATATACGACGGGTGTGCCGCAAATGTAAATTGTATCGGAACGTGGGCCATCAAGCGCGGGGCTCGCCGCCACGTTTGCACGAAAGACGAACAGGAATATTCGACATTTGCGGATCGTTTTTGCTCGCGCGTGACATTCCGTAAAAGGAAACAATTAAAGACATCCGAGACCTCGCCCGACGAAGATATGTTATTTTTTCCGTACGCTGCGTGCAGACGATGAAGCAAAAATGCCAGCTTAGGGATCGGCTGTGTCTAGGCTGTGTCGAAATAAAATACTGGTTTAACACGAGGGCGAATTTATTTTAATTTATCGAGAAAACGATATATCACTTGACTTGGTTGTAAATAAACGAACTGTTAATGCTAATGATGTTTGCCGCATTAACAAATTTTTTTTCGTTTTTTATTGTTACTTGGCGCGATGTGAATAGCGCATTAATTCTCCTCATTAATTTTTTATTAGAATCACATCAGTACTGATCGCGATTAGTTTGTAGTTTGAGAAATTGCAAAGAAATAAACGATATCCTGCGAATACCGGCAACGAAATATATTATTCCGATTTGAGCACTTTCATACGGATAATCCCCTCCTCTTCGCGCGGCGATAAAATTTCCACGTAGCCTACTTTGGATGCTGCAAACCGCAAGGTGGGAGACGAAGAGAAGAGAAACGTGTTACTACGGAAAAATATGAGGACGATAAAATAGGGGCGTCCTATTCCTGTGCTGTTTCTTCTCCCGAATCGCCCCCTGATTTCCTACGGGAATCCCGGCGAAGTTTATGACACCGACCGATCGTCAATAGCTCAATCGATTTTGCTGGTAGCTCTTTAACGTGGGTTATTGCTCTTTCATTTTATCTCGGTAGTCTCGATTGTCTTAAGTAAGCTCGTTATCTAAGAGTAGCGAAAGCGAGGTACTTATAAGGTATTACTTTCGTCAAAAGACTTTTAATAATTTATTCCGGAGAAAATAATTTCTTTCATTAAGTATAAACCCTGCTGCTTTGAGCAACATGGCTGCGAACCATTAGCAATAATTGAATTACAACGATAACTTTTGAAAGAGATGACGGTTTTATATAAATAATTGAGCAGAAAGAAATCTTGCAGTCAGGTTGGACGATATTTACAATACATTTAAGTTACTTTAGTATACTAAAGTAAATTGAAAGAATAAATCGAAGTTTGTGTATTGAGCGTTATTAATTATTTTAACCGTAAATAAGAAATTGTTGGAATTATATTTATGATACGTTATTTGAGACTAGTCTTTTCTATTCGCGTTTTAGATAGTTGACTACTTGAAAATGCAATCATATGTGTAAAGACACTATTCATTTTAACACACTAATTGGCAGCATTATATTTAAAAAAAATGCAAATATGCATGACTTATTGTTAACGCAGTGATTTTATCTATCTTGCTGCACTTCTCGTATTTGCTATTCACATGTACATACTTAAAACATTCTCGAATATAAAATATTGAATAAGTGACAATTCTAATATACATAATTTACAATATCTAGTTTACAATATCTAATATGCATAATAGATATTATACGTTTACACTAGCTAGACATTAGTCTCGACTCGTTTTTAATTGAATAAAAAGTTATTCATGTATTGCTTGCTAATTTTTTGCACGAAGATTGAAATGCAGGAAACAGACATGATGTTGTAGGGTTGAAAGGGGTTGAATCACTCTTTTAGCATCAGTCGATCGAACGGAATCGTGGATGCATTAACAATAGGTGTACAACGTAATAGTCGATGCTCATGAATATGAAAATTTCTCGCCGCTGGCCATTTTGATTAACAATCATGATTGAACAAGTTTCGGCATTACGACTGCGCGATACAACGCCGGCAAGAGCGATAGTATTCGATTCACGCACTCTCGTTGAATCGCGAGACGAATAATCCGTCCGCGATTGATCGATCGCGTAAAATGGTGGTGCTTGAATATCACAGGAGACCCATAGTCGTGATTCTCCACAGTATTTTCGATCGCGCACGTAGAAGATTGAACAGTGCAGATCATTCTCAAGGGCGTGATATTCTGAAAATTTAAAAACGTTACGCGAATAGAGTAATGATAAATCGACATAATCCACGTAAAATAAAGAAGACAGTTCGGAGTTATTATTCATTTTTCTTTAACTTTTTCTTTGTATATAAATAATTGACTGTTTTTTCTTTCTTTCTTCTAGTTGATTTTGAAAAGCTGTCACTGAAAAAGGTTATTGCGATTTTACACACGTATTTTATTTATTTGATGACATGAACCTTAATACGAATTTATTTTTTATACGTTACAAATGCACTGAATTGCACGAGCGATTATCGTAAATCTGTCGCGACGGTCGCTTTACAATAAAGAGAAATTCCATCGAAGAAAGAGGCAAACGTTTTCTCGAGGAAAACGGGAAGCAGAAAAATACCATCTCTCGCAGAAAAGATTGACGTCTATAAGAGAGTCAGAAGAGAGAGACAGAAGAGAGTCTATACCGGTTGTGTCACTGTGCAAGCTCGATCTTTCTGTTCCGCTCCCGCGTATTCAAAAGTAAAAAGATTGGAAGGTAGGTGTTACCTAACGGATGCAACTGAGCCGGTTTGTTACCTCGTATCGTTCACCTCTTTCTTCAGAGAAGTGTAATGAGTCATTTCGAAATTGCAACTGTAAGCGGTTTCTGTTACGATGTTATGTTCGAAGTTCATGGTATGAATTACGCAAATAAATCTTCGTGAAATCATGCGACGAGTTCGTTGTTCGCTTTATCGCTCAGTTGGTAGTTATCGAAAAAGCACGATTAATAATGGCATATGAGAGTACAGTGTCATAATATTCCAGTAAAAATGTTATAATATTTTTTATACTAGTTTTTTCACGCTATTTTTTAAAGTGACTTTTAAATTTTGCTCTGCAAATAGGACAATATTTGCAGAGCAAAATTTCCTATGTCACCGTGATGTCCTATATGTCTCGCGCTACAGTAAATTATATCCAATAGACTTAAGAAGAGTTGACATTTCTACGTTTCATAAAGAAGTCCTTTAGAAAAACAAGCTGGCTTTTACGCCAAATAAGATATTCTGTATATATACCGGTGCGAGGCTAATACGATATATGGCACATGTACTACATCATGCGAGAAAACGGATTGTAGGATTTAACGTGGTGCAAAATGCACAGCATCTTCTAGGTACAACGGATTTTTTCGATTTATACGAGATATTCGTTGAAAATGTGGTCGCGATTTGCAGGAAATATACGACGCGAATATCGTCGAAACTTCAGAAACTCGGTGATCGTGAATCCGCATCATCATCATCAGCGAGAAATAGGATATTTACAAGTCTAGTAGAGTGTGTCGCAACTTGGGAGGATCGGTAAATTCGCTATAGCGCAAACATAGAAAGGCAGATATAAAAGTTATGAAACTCAGGAGTTGCAGGACTTGTTTTTTCTGAATAAAGTCAAAAGTATTATACGCGAGGCTGTGAAAGACACCGCGAATATAACTCGAAATTAACTTTAAATGTCTTAAATACCGAACACGTCACAGGAATTTCCGGTTTAGTCGCGGTGTAAATTATGTAATAATAGCATCTCCTATCTGCGGATATAATTTATCCACTAATTATTTAACCGGCTCGAGAATCGGGTGATCTTTGATTATTATGTAAATTACAGTCAGCTAGAAATGCTTCGAATTAGCATACGTTACGCAATACGATTATATCCAGTTCTGCTATATATGTATATGTGTACCGATTAGGTTGCGCCTTTTATGAAAATTTTCTGCTTTTTGAGAAACGCTGCTTATGCAGCGATCGAAGTAGGCGTGTGTCGAAACGATGATCTTTTACTTTCGCCGAGTATCGGCGCACGTCGGGCTATCAGCCAAAACTTGCTCGCTCATGTTTCGTGAACGTAATCACTATAGTTACTTAACGTCTCTCTCCCTTTTATCTTATATATTGAGTTTCCCATGGATGTAACGTGTCTCTTTCCTCTGCCGCGGTCCTTTTCTCTCGTCCTTCTCTTACGTCATGCGTAACTTTTATATCCATGGTAAAAATTTATTGATTCCATGGTCGACCTTCTCCTGCTGATAAAATTATTTACTGTTTACTTCCTTCCTTCTTAAATTCAATTTTCATGTCTCAGATAATACGTGTGAATTATATTTAGCGATTTAGCCTTCGAAAATTTTAAACATTTTTGTGTGTGAGTAGTATCTTGTAATACATTGTGCAATATTAGAACAGAGGTAATATCATTTTATTTTGTGGTGAAAAGATAAATGTTGTTGCGCGATCAATTTCAGTAAGCAGAATGACATTCTCATCATATCCGGAAGGCTCGCGTATTCTTCATTTTGATTGCGAGTTTATTGTAACTATTTTCGAACTTCATCGTTAGAATATCTACCGTATTTTGTTACGTGTAATCGCGGTATCGAGTGCAGCGCTCGCGGCTTTTGTGTACTGTTGCAGTTTGATCTCGTTACTTCGGACAATTCAGGAACTATTGGTTGCACCCGGCTTCTTTTTTTTGCAACCATGCGTTGCAAAGAGGGATCCTGCCATTTGAAATCCATTGGATTGATATTGTCATAGATATGTGAAAGTTTACAATGTATGTGTAGTTGTGTACTGAAATCAACACTTGCGATTCTCGCGAAAAAGAAGAACGCAATGAAGGCGCGTCTCAATTTTCCGATATAGAGATAGCAAAAGCTATCTCTATATTCGTGATGTAAAATCGCGAAATATAGTAGTGACGAAAATGAAGGATATATCGAAAATGTGAATAAACGCGAAATCGTGAATACATGCAAATGTATGCAAACGACAGATATATATCATGTTGACGTTACACGAAAGTTGTATGAATGATTTAAATTGAATAAAAATATGCAGAGGTATAGGATTTTCGAGATATGCCGGGACACTAATTGTGTAAGTGTCGTATATCGCATCTCGTCGACCGTAGCGATGTCATGTCATCTCGCTTGTCACGGGCCAACGTCTGCTCGTTCAGCTTCCTTCGGCAACTTCGGCCGACACGTCTCTTCCAGTTTCGCGAAATTATGCGCGGCGTGAACACCGAGGTGCATCGTGTCGTCGCGTTGTCTGTTAGTGACGATTGCTGCATGCCCGCGAAACGGCGGAGTCCGCCGGGATGCAGGACGGCTTGTAGCTAACCTCCCGTTCGGTGACAATGTCGCGCGACACGAAGGCCAGTTGCACAGATTGCCAGAGACATGCTGTAGCATCCGCCGTCCCGTTTGCGTCACCTTTCCCCGTCGACGTGACACGAGACGAGCTGAACGAACCGGAAAGATCGGTCCGGCCGGTGTCGAGTTTCGCCGCGACCACTTGCGCATCCGATACGGACGGTTGGTTTAGGAGAGACATTAATCTTAGAACTATTAAAAATTGGATCTGTGAGAGCAATATGCCAACGTTACTTTGAAACTAAATAATTAACACAGCAATGTTCCATATATACTTAGCATTTCCTTCGGTATTTGACTTAATATACAAAAATTGAGAAAATTAGAATTAGGTTAATTACCTCGAGCTCTTAAAAATGATAATTGTATCATTGCTCCGTTGAATTCTAATTAAAGTTAGGAAGAAGAAACAAATCTTTTTTATTTTTACTGCATTTTATACATATTATATCTTCTATTATATTTTGTATAAGTCCGCACAGGATTTTCATGGAATATTTTACTTTTTTAAACGGTTATTAGTTTATTTGTTATATTTTCTTTTTTTTTTACAAAATTCGTTCGATAGTAGTGTTTCCAATTTTCTTGTTTAGTTTAAATTTAAATATTTTTTACATTTAACGTAAAAAAACGATATTTTTCATAATTTCACGGTGTTCAAATCGTCCCGTTTTATTTAGAGGGAGATTACGAAACGTCTAGCGAAGGCATAGTTCTTTCGAAACGGAGCGGACACATAATTCACGGAGCACAAGCGAAAGAATCGCTTTGCGCTTACCTCAAGGAGAAAAGCGCTTCCTTAAGCAAACGCGCCTCGTTCGATGGAAACGTATCCGCGATAAAGGAAGGAGTTATTTCCGACCCATCGCACGAACCTATGGAAAACAGGTTAACCCAGAAATTCACGTATGTTCGCGATGGTCTTATTTTTATGTCTGAGAAGTTGGCACAGTCGAAATCCCTACCGATCCTGAAGAGCGAAATCCCGAGCGGCGTTTCCACGGATTTTACAACCGATGTCGCGCTAATGTCCGCGTCGTCGTCCGCGCGTAAACGGAAAATGTCTATGATTATCAAGAGGATGGCGCCGTTTATCTCTCCTTATCCTTCAACGGTCTCGTTAACTGGCGTGACGACCAATTTTCATGGTCAACGATATGAGACGAGACGAACCTCTCGCCTCCCGTCGAGAACGACGCTGCCGATACTTTGCGTACGTTTATAGGCTTTTACAACGATTTAAGTAGCTTTATCTTAATCGCAATGAAATTTACAGAAAACTATTTGTAAGTAGTTGTAAAGATTTATTTAATTAGTTGTATAATCTTTTATTTTTGTCGCTCGAAAATATTTTATGGTTCGCGTAAGATGGAATAAATAAGATATAAAGAGTTGTAGAGGAGAAGGATAAATCGATCGTCCTTCCCATGATTACGACAGGCTTCATTCTCTATAGGATACGACGGTGATTAATGACGGAAAGTCAGAAGAGCTCGCGGCGCTTCACGAAACGAAAAATAACCGTCGCACAATGAATTGGGATTCACGGTGTGATGCAATTCCGACATTCGTCAATGACGAGGGACACGAGGGTGCTGCCAATGTGACAAACGACGACGACCTCGTTGACGTCGCCAGAAATTCGTGCGCCTCCATCAAGTCGATCTACTTCCCGCCAAATGTTTCCGAACCTCTCGCCTCATCGTACGACCTCGGCAAATCGAAAAGACAGCAACGAGTGTCCACCGACGTAGAGACGCTGTTGAAAATAGACCAGGAATTGGGCCCGCTTCGGTACCAATACAGCGAGATCATCGGGAAGGCTCGGGCATTGGGTCTCAGCAGCACGGGCTTCGACCTTGACATCTCCTGTAGTCTGAATCGGCTAGACACATTTGTCCGATCCGCGCTGTCGCCGAGCGCGTCGGATTATTTGCCTGACCGCGGCCGCACGTACCTGCGACGAGCCACGATCAACACCGGCATCACGAATCGATCCGCTCTCGTCGATAAGACCTCGCCGTCTTCGACTTTCTCCATGGTCGGTAAACCAACTCCAAGAGGCTCTCGTACCAGTTGGTTAAACGAGAATGGCTCGAGTCGTCGGCAGGAGGCGTTAAGTTCCGCCGTTCGCGATCCCTCTCGTATACTCGAGAACTTCGATGGTCCACGGTCTTCTGGTCGGGTCAGAAGTAGAGTATCTTATTTCCCGACGACCAATAGCCATATGTTTCGGGGAGAAAATGTTCTAAATGACCGTTCTCGTGACGGATGCGTTTCCAATAGCAATTTTCAACTCTATCACAGGTCTAATGCTGTAATGGAGAGAGCTACTTCTGCGTGGGACGGTTGGTTCGCTCGTGGAACGGTCAATACAAATCCTGCAAATATTTTTAACAGAACGGAGTACAATTCGCATCGATATCTCAACCACACTGTGGAAGATTCGCGGACATCTATCAACAATTCTTTTGAAATTCGAAGACGAAAGTCTTCGTTGTCTATGGTGGAAGTGATCAATAACAATTGGTCCACTGTGGATAAAAGAACAGCGAATAAACGGTCGAATGAGCATTCCGAGATTCCCTCGGGCAATCAAAATGCGATGGCCGTTGAAACGGAATTCGCCAGTCCCGGTAGCCATTACCGCGAAAGCATGCTGCCCGAAACCGAACGCCTCGCCAAGGACGATCAAATTTCCTCATCACTCGTATTAAAATCGATCGATCCTGAGGTAGATCCCGATCGTGAAATACTACGGGCAGTATCTGCGTCAGCTTGCGCTCCTCAGATTCGTGTTGTCAGCCTGAATACGGAGTTTCGGACCACCGTCGAAAAGCGTTACACCAACAGAGCCATTAGTCCTATTCAGCAGCCACGTTTGACGACCACTTCATCGACAACGACGTCTCTGAGTAACATCTTACTCGCCGCTAAGGTGTCCAGCATTTTCGTGCAACAAGTACGCGCCGATTCTTCGAGAAAAATGACGAAGACCGAGTCTCCCGCAAAGATATGCTCCATTGACGCTATTAAACAAGATGCGCTTGCGAATGTAGCGAGCAAGCCAAGGAGCAAGCGCGATTTTTGTGTTCAGAAAGTTGACTCTCGATCGGCTGCAGAAAATCTGTCGAGATTCTCCGAATTCAAGAGGGACGAAGCGGATCTGACGACGACAGAATTCAGAAAAACGCGATATCTCCATTTGCCGAGGACAAAAGACAAGATCACTATCGTTCCTATCGTTCTCACCGATGGAATATCGGAATCGCCGAGAACTGCAGACGTGGATTTTGCGATTCCAAGGTACGCTGTTAAGACGGCGCCAAAATTGAGCTATCAGATCGCATCGTTCGACGCGAGGAAATTTCATGGGACGTCATCATTATTGAGTAGAGATAATGCAGGATATCGAAGAGATATCGCGGAACCCGTACGTTTAACCGAGCAGTTTGCGGGCGAAAAGCGCTGGAGTGCTGGCAGGACTTCCGTTTCCCACGTCAATCGTCACGTGTATGCGGAAGAAGATTATCTTCCTTCGACGACGACGAGCATCGCAGGAAACCCAAAGCAACTGATTCGAATTACGACTTCGAACGCGGGAGTCGTCAGAAAAGCGCGAGAATATCGCGAATCCGACAGGCAGAGAGTGGGGAAAACGATACCCGGTATGAGGAGCACGCCGGAAGATTTCCTTTGTGAAACGTGACTCTGTGACCCGTGCGGCGCACGAGTGCGCTTAAACGTGCGTTTCGAGAAAGCGGCACTTTAGCGAAGACGCGATAAGCTCATCTCCAGAATTTCTCGAAGTCGAAGCTCTTCAAGCGAAGTGAGTTCTCGCGGGAGTTAGGTACTTTCGAGAGAAACGACGAAAGTTTAAATTTGACTCGGGCAACGAACCGCTCATAGGACAGAATTTCCGCGAATTCCAGAATTTATATGTATGTAATATGTATATGATCGCCATATGAGAATTCACGAGAAATTGGACATCGTACAAGTTAGACACATCGTAATATTAAGAAAGAAACGGTCTGAGATGGAAAATTTAAGGATACATATTTATTTTATTTCTTCGAATTTTATGCCGTTGCAGACTGAAATCTGTCGAAATAACGAAAAAGTTCGCGAAATGGGAAAGGGAAATCATCGTTGTTGAAGAAACATCTCATACAGGCTTACTAAATATAAAAGAATCGAGATCGGCCAATTCCCCGCGTCTTAGAAACAAACGAGAAGTCGCTGAGAAGAGGATCGATGGGGATGAGCCAAAGTTTGTCGCAGAATTTTTCTCTTGCGGACGGTAGACGCTTTCTGTATGCATATCGGGTAGTCTCTTTATCTTTCACGTGCTCGCTTTAAAGTGTAAGACGCGCTGTACATATTGCTGTCACAAATCCAAGCAGCGAACGACTAGCAAATATATATTAGCGGTAAATTTATACAACGTTTTAATAGATGCGATATATAGTTTTTATCGAGAACGATCATATTATTCGGAAAGGTTTTATTGAAGTATAAATATTTGATAAAAATTTATTGCGAAATATAGAATCAGGAAAAGCGACGATATCGTTAAAGCTTCTTTGAAAATGTTTCCTTATCGTGGCAATATTTAACTGATGTTCTCGGTTACTCAAGTGCAAGTCGTGAGATGATTGTGGCACGATATTTTCGTACTAATTGTACGTAAATACGTTTTAGCCTCAAGTCTTTATGCGCGGTTTGTCGCTAAAACGGATTTGGTTATCTCCGCGGTGTCAGTGACGCGCGGCTAAGTGTGTGATAAGTGATGACAGAACGTCACGAACGAAATCGCTGCGGCGTGCAATTTGTGCTCTGGGAACCGGTTTTTTGTGCCTGCGAGGTGCCTCTCCAAGCACATTTTACTAAGACGTTAAGCCGTTATTACTGATAAATAATTTCTGACGCTCTTTACACGATTCGCTATGCTCACGTTCGTTAATTTCAAGGATGAGATTAAATGAACCGTTAACGAACAATCTTTTCGGTCTTTATTAATATATTGAGCAACATAATTTTATATTTCTGTCTCGTTTGAATTTCGTAATTAATAGAAAGTTGCAATTAGTTTAAGATACATCTCTCGGCATATTTGAGGAACGAGAATGTTCTCAAGGAAAACGGCGTTCGTCAGTAATTAACGAAAATACGGAAACTACGAAGTTGCTTTTGCAAATTATGTTGCAAATTCTGGGATACTTCCTTCTGCATCTCGCCGCTCCTCCGCCTCTCGTTCCCTTACGTGTTCTTTTTCTTTCATTTGTGCACTCTCGGTCCTGCCGTCTATTTATCTCGCTCAGCATGAAGCCACGATCGCGTTTCATATTTTTCTCTCTTGACATCGAAGGAATTTCTTTTGGTATTACTCAAGCGTCTCACCGACGATACGCGTCTGCTGTTTACCTCACGTTTTGTACGATAAAAGCTACTCATCCCGGGAGTCCCGGCTTTTTATCGAATTGCACAACGAAGGTTATCAATAATTGTATTTGTAATCAGTTTTTACATACATTTTTATTGCAATGTTTGTCGCTCTGAAAGGCTGCATTATTAAAAAACATTATTCCGAGTTCTCTCATTTTCATCGTCATTCCATAATGCATTAACAACAATCGGATAATATGAGTAATTTGATAAAACACATTTCATAAATGTATCGCCATATTATTTGACATTGTCCATTTCGCGTCCCATAAACACTAAACTCAATTTGCTAATGTTAATATCGGTCGTTATTTTCATCATCGTATCGTTTCGTTATTTTGTAACAGCTTTTATTGCGATGCGCAGTAAAATAATTGTAAATGTGTCATGACGTTGCACCAGGATACTCTCTTTACTGTCTCTGCATATTTTTATAATATTTTGTCGTTTGTACCGTTACTTAAAATCACAAGACAAGTATTATTTTGACGGATCATTGAACCCCTACGTTATGACGTCTAACTGGCGCGATATCTTGATGCACGCACGTTTTTACGATAATTTTACGGCAATAAACGCGTCGTTGGCGGTCTTCCAAATAGTCTGCTCTCGAGCGCATGGTTCAGTGGGATGCCAAGAGGTTACTGCCAACGTTTTCCCATCTGCTATCATTTTGCATTAATACAACTGCGAATTCAATATGTTTCGCGATTGGTTTGATTAACGTTGATTGAGTACAAGCGCATCTCACACACACAATATTGATTTTCCTCTTTTTTGCAAATACCATTTATAATTTTTGGAAATACCATTTATAATTTTCTTTTTAGAGAGAGAAATAACTAATATTTCGTCTTTGAAAAGAATTATGTTTATTCTATTATAAGTCTCTTCAAGAATATTTAATATTGCTGATCTGTTTGTGGTATATAATACTTGTAGATCTTTTCTACGCTTTTATTATGTATGGTAAAATATTATGATTTTCTTACGTTAGAGAATTCACGCCTGCAAATGTCATCTAGTACCCAGCACCGATATTCACGTCCAAATATTCACGCTTTACTAACCAAAACGCCATCAAAGAAGTATGAAACTCCTCTTCGCGGAAATGTTCATTTTCTCATGCATAACTTTCTTTGACTTAAACTCATCTCGACATTATTAAATGCAATTTGCGATGTCGCCAGACAAACATTAAATTAAAAAAAAAAAATGCAGTTTGCAATATATATTGCATAATTCGAATGCTTTTAAAAATAATTCTATCTAAACTCATGAAAAACGTGATATCTAAGATATCTTATACATTAAAAAAGATTCCTAAGCTACATTTTATTATAGATATTGTTGAAATCAACATTGTCATCTTTTATAATGTATAGAATTATAAGTAATTAAAATTAACAAGAGAGAGTTTGTACTCCTTGCTGAAACTAGTGGACTCAAATTAAGAAAAGAAAGAAATGATTACTGAAAATTTCTTTTCCGACCAATAATTTGTTCGTTATTCCAACTAAGTTGTGAAGTTTTGACAGAAATCGAAGTGGTTAGAAATTATGCGAAAAGTGAGGCCGATTTTTCACCATACGTAAAATAACAAAGTTCTCTGCGAATCTGTCGGCGAAACTTTCCCATCGAAGCGATTTGGTCGTAAAAATCCCATGATTTTCCGATTTCTCATTCATCTTCCTGGTACTCATAAGGACATTGACTGGCAAAAGTTTCGTTCTTGCGTAAGAAAGCTTGGAAAAGAGAGCATAAGTTTTAGCGCATTTATTTTCGATATCATCATAAATAACACTTTCCGGATTATTATAATTTATTGATACGATGATAATTTATTGTTAGTAGAATATCTGGAGAACGAAAATATTATAAGGACTTTATATTCAACAAAATCGTATATCTTTATTAATTTAGAAGCATTTAGTTAATTTTTAGAACGTCAATAGATTAGTAAAACTGAAAAAATCTCTTTGATAAAAGAAAAACAAAGTGTTTGTTATCGTTTTGTTAAAAATTTGATTACCTAAATATTTTTTCAAACCAGAGTATTTTTTTGTTTAGCATTTGTTAGCATGATTTTTACAACTTGCATCGTTCTGAAAGAAATATGCACCATGTCATCGAAATTACGTTTGTTTGTGCTTTGCGATTGTCATAAAATGTGCACTTGCTTCGTGTTACATTCCTAAGATTTCGTGACAGCTTTAAAAGCGCGACATGTCGATATTGTAATATTCTCGGGCTTCTGAACAAGGAGTTGGACATGCTGCTGACAGAAATGGTGACATGCGAGCGACGTTAGATTCAAAAAGAATAACGCTGATATTTTGCCGTATGACGTATATCTTTTGACGACTTTCGGCTAACATCGTAGGTTGTATTGCGTGTTTACAGGATTTAGAAAACGCTGCGCCGTACCGTTGGCAGCAGCTGTTTAAAGTTTGGCCGATGTGAATTTTCGCCCCTAATTTTATTTCAGGGTTAAATATTTCCTTGAAATAGGCGCGAGTAATGTGGACGCATACGCATTTGTTCCGGAGTTCGTCGAGTCGGTTGTCAGTTCGTTTCGGAGAGATCATTATATATACACGGTATTTACGGAATTCCAAAGCGACAGAACTAGTGCGTCGCCAGGAAAAGCGGATTATTTCAAATCGTTCGGAATACTCTCGTCGCGTGCGTCAATTTTAGTCTCTCAGAAGCGTCTTCACCGACGACACCGTCCTAAAATACCTCCTCGCGGCCGCAGTTAAATAACTTCTTAATTTTACATGTACTAAATGCGGCTCCTAATCGCGCTGAAAAATACCAACCGCTCCTTGTATTCCGAGCTCTGTTCAGAGTCTCCTCTTTAATTCGCGACTGATCGAATGTAAAAGGATAAAGTTTGATCCGCACCGTTGCATCGGCTAATAAACGTGCAGTGTTTTAGGGGCTTTCGTTTAATCTCGATGAAAACTGTTCAATTATAGATGGATCCTCTGCTCCATCGAGCAGGCAAATTTTCCGCTCGTTAAAAAATAAAATGAACAAGTTAACTATATTCTTTATCGACCAAAACTCATGAATCGGAACATTGTGCTTTCCCATTACTAGGTTTTAGTTCTGAATCGAATACACGTATAATTGATATCAGAATACGTTAATCGAATAAAAACTTTCTCAAAATAGGGAGATTGATATTGTCAAACGAATTTTTTAAAATTAAAATTTTTTAAATTTAGTTTACAAGATACGCGTTTAATAATAATGTTGAACAATTCGAATACATTTAAACAAATTCTAAACTCATAAAAATCATTGCTTTTATACTTTTATAAGTTAGAAAGAATTTGGGAATGATGAATGCAGAGCGGAATCACCGCGCATATTCGTCTCTGGCGTGTTTCATGGTGCGGGATATCTTGGTTCTCTTTTAATCCACATAAACCCAGCAGCGGTATGCAATGTAATGTGAGAGTGCAACGTCTGAGAGAATAGCGAACGATACGTGGCGCTCCAATGAAAGGTCGGAGCAATTATTCCTGCTTAATGCCGCTATAATTTATGAAACTCGTAGACTGGTTAAAGTCGTTACGTAATATTCGCGGGCTCGCAATTCCGGCCGAAATCTATGACGGGGGATAAAATTTAAATTACGGAATCGCGTGGGTGGGGCCGTTCGCGCATTTCGGAAACGCTTATTATAATGCAAACGTAGGCTATCGCTTCTTTCTTACCTAATTATTAGGCACGACCATGGCACTCGAAAGAATAATCCTTGATAATTGGCTCAATTAATGCTAGTCGGGCTTTTAGTTGGCAACATCTATTTAAAAGTCCGATCAACTTTTCTCACAGTTCTTCGCGCAAGGTAGCCGACGTCTTCGTTGGGAATTCAAAGCTGTCGTCGGTCTCGTTAAAACAACCGTCTCCCAAAGCGCTTTGCGGAAGAAGTTTAAGCACACGATAGAAATTAAATCAGGAAAGTTTAGAATAATATAACAAAAATTTGATTATTATTAAACTAGCTTTGTTTCGAGATAAGTATTAAACTTAAATGTTGTTATATGTATAAGCTTAATCGGAATTCATCGATCAACCCGATATTCCGGAAGTGTGATACATAATTATTATATCTTGGAGTAAAACTGCATCGCGTAAAACGTCGCGAGTAATCAGTGAGCTTGACAAAGAGGAAACAAAAAGAAATGTGCATATGTATCTTGGCACTGTCGTACGATTAATTGCACGATGTAATTATTAATTAGGAATGATGTTTTACTCGATAATGGAATTTCTCGCGAGATAAATAATTAAAATCATTATTATTTTTATTTGGCCGGTGCAAAGTTCGGCCGCGAGTTGATCGCATGTGTGATTATTATCGTCAACGCGTAGCGCAAGCGGATTAACATGTTCGCGCGACATTTAATCCGTCACGACACATTGAATTCTCCAGCGGAATCAGTAGTATCGATTACTCACGTCTGTCTGTCGAGAATTTATGTGTTTCTAAGGTGCGTTAATGTCATGTCTTCGATGTAACATGAACGATAATGGAGAATCAATGTAAATTAACGCGCTAGATCTACCGTGTACCTCGAAAATAGCTGTTTTGGGTAAACTGATTGAATATGCGTTTAGAAATTTCGTGAGCTGGAAGCGTCAATAGAATTCATCCAAGAAAGGATTAAAGAAAACTTAACTACATTAACAGATTAAACTTTATTGAGAAATCCTCTTTCGGAAACACGTCTAAAACAGTATTTACGGCAATGTTACTCTGATACACTTAAAAGTGAAGTCACGTATCCGCTTGTTTATGAAGAGCAGCCGTTTTGGAGAAACTTTCTCAAACACCAATTCGTCGCATTGCTTTGCCCCTTAAAAAAAATGAGTTTACTGTGTAGGCTCTTAAAATCCGACCGGATTAATATTGCACGGATATCCCGAGAAGCATGAAAAAAAAATGAGAACAGTATCTCTGTAATAGATGTATATCAAGTATGAGAGGAAGAGAGATAGAGGGAGAGGATTAGAAAGATAGTCGTAAATTATTAGATTACGCTGCAGCTGTTCTCGCATATTTTTTTATCTGACTCCATGTGACTAATTGCAAACACTTTGATTTACGCGGCACAGTACATCTAAATCGTACCCTATAAAGTAGGTAATAAATAACAAAGTCGATGCACAGTTTGGAATTATTTCGTGCCGGAACGCACACTTAAACCATTGCACACTCCTCCGTTTTGCAGGTCGCGCAAGTTTAAACGCACCTTAACACTTGCCAGATGTTATAACCGCGCTTGGTGCGTACGCGTGCACACGCCTGACATCATATGACAAATTATTCCGTCTCCGGCATCGGTGTCGTAACTTGACTCCGGGATTATTACCGGACAAGCGCTAGTACGTTGTAGCTTCTCCGCAAAGTGAAACCGCGGGTAACAAAACAGGCCGCGGCCGCGGACGCGCGGATTTGAATGCATAAATAATGTTTTACCATCATGAATCACGAGAGGAGACTTAATCGTATTTCCATAACTTAAACAACAGGTACGAATTTTAATATCGCATCATTTTAAATACACTTTTGTATTGCACGGTCGTGTTGATCTAAAAAAAATAGAATATTACGCGATGTATTAATAATTAGACGATAATTAGATAATTGGAAAAAATTGATCGTGTCCTTATTCGATGAATATATGAGTTACCACCTGATCAATTGTTGTTCGAGCTGAGTTATGCAATTGATTATATCCATGCATGTGTGCTTCGATCGTTATAATAAAGTCGCGATTACTCGATACGGACACAGAATCGAATCAATAAAATTGGATTAATGATGCTGCGCTATAGAAACGTATTAAGCGGGAATTGCGTGACAAGACTTTGAAATCGCTGCGCACCATGCGTGAGGCGATTACACTCGAAGGTGCGTAATATCGAATTTATCATCACAGATTGTATCTACGCATAATTTCTTACAATAAGATGAGACTATTGATCCTCTTTTTCCATTTCCAGTTGAACTTTTCGAGATAGAATTAAATAGATTAAATAGATAATTTATCAATTAGTCTGCATGTTTTATATGTACGTTCGTACATACGTACCGATATTAAAATTTAAGAATGCAAGGTACTTTTATCTCGAGTATCTAGAATTTATTTTTTATATCACTGTTTAATATATGCAAATGCATTTGCAATTTATTTTGTATAATATTATGCGAACGAGATAAATAATAGGTGGGATTTTTCTTGTGTGAACGAATATGATATATAGTAGAATTAGTTGCGGCCACGTGAGAGACGTAATTTGTATTCTTACGCAATTCAACTCGTGGCGTTAATTAGCACGTCGTGTAACGTGCGCCTATTCGTTGTAACGAACAACAACGTTACAGAGTACCAAAGTAACGTTACAATACCGCGCAATTTGACAGGCTTCAGGATCGATGTGATGGATCCTGGATGATTAAACTCTCCGCAAGTGAATTCCTGTGTATCCCGAAATCGATATTGAGGTTTCTGTTATTTTAATAATCGAAAGAAAAACGAGTTTTCTCTGGGAGCGCACTTGGCATCCCCCAAACGAGCCCCTCGCGGACGATTTTCCGCTGAATTAGGCAGGAAAGGAAATTTTTTGCATTTCTTTGAACTTCTTGAAGCTCTCGCGACGCTCTTCCATGACATTATTTTATATGACGAAAATACTGTTTTCACTTCAAAGGAAATGGACAATTGAATTTCTCAGCACATTTCGGATTTTCATTTCGGAGTACAGCAATTATTTTACTTTAAAAATAATAATTAGAATAGTTAATAATTAGAGCTATTTAATACTTGGATATAAATCTGCAAATTTGATAAATCCAATAGATAAAATTATTTTCAATTTATATGATAATTTAGAACAATGTTATATATGTATATACACACACACATCTGTATTAATATTTATTATAATTCTATTCAAATGTTTAATTTTTTTACATGCTATATTTCGACTATCTTTGTAAATCTTTTATCTTGTAACTAATGTATTTTTATTTAAATAATTTCTTTTAATTTATTATGCCTGTAACGGCGCCACTGACGATTACAATGAACGCTCAGTAATCCGGGAATATTCATCGATACAGGTGCACGATACATTTAGATTTAGCTCGAACATGTAAATATAAAAAGTACCGATAAGTCACCACTTGTGCTGTCTGATACGGGAGGCAGCGAATGTTTGTCAGCACGTTTACGAAAAAAAATTGATCGAGAAACATCTTTGGTTATCACAGGCTCAAAGGCGCGTGCCACTGTTCGACATTGACGTATGCAAAATATATAGAATTCAAAAGGATTATATGGATTTGATTTAGTGAGACCGGTCAATTTGAGAAATCTCTTTTAATGCAAGACTAGATTTTATCTCATACTTTTATTAAATCAGCGAGGAGATATAACGAGATCAAAATGATGTTTATTATAATCGCTCTCTCGTATCAATACTATTATTATTACTATTTTAATCATGTAGTATTTTTAATTATCTATTAATACGATTTTTATTTGGTTTTTATTTCTTTTTATATAACTGTGATTCGAATTTTCAAAAAAGTGGATTGAAGCCAATGTCTAAAGTTAAACGAAGTTCAATATTACATATATTAAATCTTTCCTTTATTTTGGATTATCGGTGTTCCGATATCTAAAGGTCTGGTTTCGTTTCTGGTTTCATTATTAGCATTTTGATTGATAAAGAGAACGATTCGTCTCTTAAACAATGGATATTTCTATTTTATACCGATACGTTTCTGACGTTCACTTCGGACTTTACGATAGAGATGAAATATTACGAGCCACACTTTCCGCAGGATACTCAAATCACGCCTCGTAATTTAAAGATTAAGGATTTATTTGTCCGACATGATTACGCGATATCAAAGGAAACTTCTCCAGTTCCGTCCCAACATATATCTTGCATGAAACTCCTTAAGCTTCTGTAGCAAAGTTATGATTTACGTGTCCATTTTATAAAAGCAGCCTCTGAATAGACACGTATATAATGTAAGGTAGGATTTTATTCAACACAAAACGTTATTCCTATCCATGATTTTCTGGCGAGCGTAAAAGCCGGGCGGATCGAGAGCGGATCCATCGAAAAATTCTTTTTTTAACAAGCCGCAATCGTTGATCTTAATACGATGATTGAGGAAAAAGAGCCACTGTTTCGTGATACGTTGTCGGAGGTATGTCGCGCTATCACCGACCTCGAGAACTACATGAGGCTTATCGGTGGACAGTAATCGTAAAAGTCTGCACCGTAAAGCGACGTCGTTGGGCCTCGATCGAGGCGAGCGCCTCCGTTATCATATTTTGCAATCCGGACCAACGTCGCTTTTGAAACTCTAACGAGCTCGGCGCGCGTGGATAACGAGCTGTATTATGTATTAGATCACCCGCTAGAGACTCTGCCGCTGTTTTTCTTTCTTCTCTGTTCTTGCCTTGCCCGGAAGAACGAGTTGCGCAATTATCGGAAAGTTAGCGCGGCTGACGATGTGCTCGCGCCGCAAACTTCGTGCATACATCCATTACGTCAGAATTGAGCTCCAAAAACGCCTGACTAAGGGCCAGCGCACGAACATTGCCGTAGCGTCTTACGCCTTACGTGCATGAGAATATTGCGTTACGCGACACGCAAGCCAATCTTACGGCAACGCACAAAGAAGAATGTAACGTAATTAGTCTTATGTTACGTACGTTACAATACGCTTTTTTTCGCAATGTTCGTGCGCTGACCCTACGCCGAAGCTCGTTTCGAATTCGCATCTCAATCGCGCAACAATTGAGCATCTCACGTTGTATTGGGTGACTTTATCGAGATTACCGCAGCTGCGTTTCGATATTCACTGCCAGTACTGAAAATCTAATAGTGTATGTGACGTAAACTGTAGATTTTCAGTAGATACTGGCAGTGAATGTCGAAACGCAGCCCGCAGAGGATCGGCCGGAAACACTACCCTAAGCTATCAAATTTATTGAATGTGCCGGTTTAATAGAAAAAGCCCTGAATACGAAAACAGCTGCAACATATATTAGTTTAATATTAGATCTTGATACAAAAAATAATTATTTCATTCATTACTATATAAAAGTTGCCAAGCTTTAGTTAAAGTTTATATGAATACCGTTATTGTGAAATTAATCATTAATAATGAATTGAAAATTTACATTTCTTGAGCGTAATATAACTAAAGATTGAAATAAAAATTTTTTCTGTGTGTAAGATATTAAGAATATATGTTAAATATCACAAGTGAAGACATCACGAATGAAAAATTTGTGAAAATGTCCAAATATGATCAATTCGTTCATATACGAATAGAATAACGAGTTCGCCAAATGGTTGCGAATCAAATTGTATTATAGAACTCGAATCTATATACTTTGATGAAAAAAGTTTTATTGACGCCTGCTGAGATTTAGAGGCAAGTTTAGTATTCCGCGAATCCTCCCAGGTGAATTGCTGCGTCCGGAAAAATCCGAAGAAAAGTTTACCGAATAATACATCGAGATAGAACCATAATCGCGACGTCTCTTCATGGCGATTTCTCTCTACGTGCTGCAGAAGCGAAAATATCGTAATACGCTTTAGCTTTTATCTCTCGACGACTCTGAGTATTTCCCTTTTTATAGAAACGATGATTCTCCTTTTTCAACGGAAGAAATATCAGGTTGGTTAACGTTGTCGTTTAACGTCTGGCGCGGCTGTCAAAAAGTATCTCGATGAGAATTACCGCGTTATGAAATTTTACGTTACCACAGTCGGTTTGAAAACCCGAGAGAGAGAGACTGTTAGCTTACGGTACGTCTGACGAATCGTCGGATACGCGAGAGAGGTTTTCGCGGCGGAAGTGCACAACCCGCCCTCTCCGGGTGGTGGTCCCCGGTGTCACGGTTCGGAATCCCTCACGCCCGAGGAACAAATTTGAACCCGAACTCGAGCGAGAACGTCGGTGTTCGTACGTTTCCGCTGTGCCGGCGGCGCGCGTCGGGTCGACCGGACGCCCCCGTCGCTCTTGCGCCGTAGCTCGGGGTCTGTAGGGCGCGGGTAGTTTCACGTCCATCCTGTAATATCCCTTCTCCCCGCCCGTGTGTCAGCCGCCACCACCTTGTGCTCGGTTGTCGTCGACGTCGCGCGTTGCCGCCACCGACGGAGGCGGCCGAAGTTAGCACGCGGCTCTTTGTACAAGTACACGCTCCGGGTATACTCGGGCTCCATTCATCGTCGTACGGCCAGCGCGCACTGTCGCGTGCGTGCGAGCGTGGTGCGTGCACGCGTGCGTGCGTGCGTGCATGCGTGCGTGCATGAGTGCGTGCGTACGTGCGTTGCAAATCGGCTCGCGCGCGATTCCCGCCTCTGTCTGACTCGGTCTGTCTTTATCTCCTTTCCCCTCTGTCTACCACTCTCCACCTCCGCCTCCGCCTTTCTGTGCTCGCTCTCTCTCTCTTTCTCTCTCTTAATCTCTGCCTCTCTCTTTCTCTTTCTCTCTCTCTCTTTCTCTGTCTCTCTTGTTCTCCTTCTTGTTTCTACGTCAGTCGAACGCAAAGTCAGTCGCGTTTCGTGCCGGCTGGTGTGCGCGTCGCATCGCGCGGCTTGGCGCACCCGGGAGGCACCAGCCAACGCAGCACGGACAAACACGAGTGACGTTTAGACGCGCGCGACAGGGAGACGTTATCCTGTGATCGAAGGTTGTTCGTGACGACGCGACGCGAGTGCATCGTCCGGGAACGACGACGGGCCGCGCTCGTCGCGCGATGCGCGTATCTGATCGCGTCGCGACGCATCAACGTCGATGCCATCTCGATCGGTGCGGTGTGACGACATGCGATCGTAGCCGTAGCCGTGGATGCGTGAGGCGCGCCACGCCGAAATTCCGACTCGCCGGGACAGCCGACCTTCGCGTCTCCACCTTCTTCGCTATCCTCCGGCGTTCGTTCTCCGGCGTGGTGATAAGCGGCGGACAACGGCGAAACGAGGATTCCACGGGAGTCGTTATCGAGGACATCGACTGTTCACGGCTGACGACTCCGTGGCTTTTCGACTCCGAGTACATCGTGTGGCGAGCGCGTCACTCGCCTGTGCTATTTACGCGCGTGTTTTGCCGTCGCGGCGCATCGCGCACCTATAAGGCCCAAAGAGTGAGATCGCGCTGCAAAACGGATTCGGTAAATCCGCTGTTTTATGGCCGGATGTGAATTGCCTTAGAGTACATTGTCCCATTTTACATTTTCGATCGTGGGCTTGCGCTAGGCCAAGTGATCCTCTCGCTCCGAAACGTTCTCCAGGAGAATGAACTCTCTAGCGAGCGAGTAAGTACCGTGAAGGAGCGAGTCAAAAGTCGCCCTATGGATGTTCGCCAGGAGTGATTCTTCCTCGAGAGAGCGATTTACGGTGCGATTAGGCATTCGAATATTGTTTCAAGTGTTTATCGACGTTGGGAATATTATTCCAACAGCCTTTCAGCCTTGGCCTGAACGTTAGAATTACGATTGACATAACAAACTAATTAATTCGCTAATTCTCGTGTAGAGACGGTTGACGTGTTCTCACGTTCTTTTCAGACGAACCGTAATATGATAATTATTTAAATCCCTAGTCTTGTATAAAGCAAATTTGTCTAGTGAGTAATTTGGAGTATCTGGTCAGAATTAATTTGGCGAATTTCTCTTGCGAGAAATAAGATTAAAATTATACAATAAACGGGTCAGAGTGCGCGATTTTAAAGAATGCTTTTAACGAAGCTGAGAAAGCTATATATTTTGATGGCTATGTGATTTTGCATAATCTTATTTGAATAATTTGAGAGAAAGAGAAAAATGTTAACTCCATTCTCGTCACGTTTTCTCGTTGCGAATACACTTTTTCGGATTTTCTCTGCGGACAATGAGAATTAGAATTGGTCATTCAGTCCTGTTAATCGTAATTCTCTTTTTGAAAAACACGGTGACAAGACATTTCTCTCTGTGAACATGTATAAAATTCCTTTATTTTATACTTATACTGTCGCCAAACCCTTCACACTTCATCGATCAACGTCGTTTTCACGAAGCGCGGTTTTCGGGTGCAGATTCGGATGACCGTGTTCGCCGCTGCGGTAGCGCCCGCGAATAAAAAATCCAAACACGTAGCAACAAAAAATCGAGTGAGTCCTGCTTTCGAAATCAAATAAAGAGCGGCGTTTTATTACCTCTTTGCATGCCTGCGCGCGATTCCCGGAAAAGTTCCGCTCTCTGTAAAGTGAAAAACGGAGAGCTCTTTGCATTTTCAGTCGTTTATGAGAAGTCGCAATATTCGGCTTTAAAATGGTCAAAAAGTTCGAGATCGAGTCCGCGCCAAAGATCAAAGAATCTCTCGTTGAAAGCCATCTACGCGCGGTGAGTCTGGGATACACTGTATAGAGCGCATCGAACATCCGGAGCGATGGAATCGCAATATTGTGCAGTAACACCGTGCTGTGCTAGGTATTCGTAACTTCGGGCGAGGACGTTTCGACTATAAATACATTTCAATTGATATAGAAACGGATTGATATTGTAATTATCTCCATGTAATTATCTCGAGCAATTGGCTCGCTGAAGAGAGGTTCCTCTGCGCTGTGCAATCCGGAGTAATTAGGAGAAAATTTAACGGAGCTGTCGACGTAACTTCGCTCGCGATGACAGTCGCTTGACAGGCGCGTTCCGATGAAAGAAAAGAAAAGATGGTTAAAAATTCGAATTATTCGGACACAAATGTGACTAGTGTGTCGCATGATGAGCTAATGCGCACCCTACTCTCTTCGACCACGTGGCTATTTGTCTTCGTTGAGCGGTTTGCTTCTACTTTCCGCGTACAATGTGTCGGCAAACGTGTCAACCGACGAAAACGACAACCATTTCGTGTTACCGCATTTTCCGCGAGAAAAAGAGGAAATCTCTTCTCCGGAGGAGTTGAAGGAAACAAATATTTACGCCGTACCGCGCGCGAAGGATCGTGATCTCTTTGCACGCGGAGATTGTGTGTAAAAATCCGTTCCGCGGTGGGAAATCGGTGATGTTAACCGCGTTATGTGCAACATTTACGTCAACTTGAATATACGATAGCTTTACTGAGTCGTTATTAGCAAAATTGCACAGTATTTGCAAATTGAAAATCAATTTATTGTTACATTAAGTACATCTTATTATCGTTTATAGTTCTCTTTTTTTTCTCTTTCTCTCTCTCTCTCTCTCTCTCTCTCTCTCTCTCTCTTCTTCACAAACAATTTATATGAGCTATCTTTATTATATCATAAAAAATATACTACTCTTCATCTTTACTAAAGGTACTTATTTTCTGAAAGCACTATTATGGTTGGACATATTACTGAACATTATCGTGTAAAAGTTTGGACGTATTATATAATGAATATGCGCGGATATTATCGTTAACTTGAACCCACAACTTTGATATGATTTCTATTTTCGTTGGAGCTTGTTCGTCGCTCGCCTTTATGGCTCCCTCTCCAATAACCGAGGCGACTTCAAAAAAAAAAGTGTCATTGAGTTAATTCCTTTCTGCGGAACGCGGATTATCCCTGTTCAATTTAATAAATTTTGACTCAGTCTTTTTCGTTTGCGTATGCCTTAAGCTATTCTTCGCACACCGAGTCTATTCTTTGCGCGCGGAACTTTCTTCCTGACTTATATAGTCGTTAGATGTATTAGGGGCATTGTGTGGCGTGACGACGCGCGCGAAAAGTTTATGCAACTTTAATGCTATCTACCAATCACCATAAGAATATCGAGGATTCTGTGTTACGACGGGGCAAAAATTTGCGTGCCAATGGCAGTGGAGATAATTCAGTTTCTTGACGGAAGAAAGGAGACGCTTCGGAAAGTTATAATTATATAGTCGTCATGAAACGAGATAATCGTCATCTCGCCGTTCTTTTGCCACTGTCACAATGGAACAAATGTGAAGATCGATGCAAGATTGACGTAATGGAAAAAAATTCTGTGTTATAATTAACGTCGACTAATTTTGAGGATTTCCTTTCTCTCTCTCGTATTTTGTTAAGAAAAACTTTTCGGAGCTGTCCAGTTATAAAGTAGTATCTTGATGTGTATATTTCATTTTTGTCGTAAGCATCAGATGTTTGCTAGTTTACAGCGGAGTTCTTTAAAGCTTTCTGTCGTCTCCTCTATTTTATCATTAAAGAAATTAAAAGCTGCCTGAGCTTATTCTGCAAAGGAACGTAAATAATTACTGTTTTAATTCTAAAGGGGTTTACAGTTATTAATATTATGTCACTTTAAAACCGATTTGTATATAACGATAGCTCTTGATCAGAAAATATTTAGTCTTTATTTTGTATATGATATATTTGAGTTAATGAACCTTATTTGTGAATTATATAGGATGAATTTATCGCAAAACTCAGTTTTTACTGTGGAGCGTGAAGCTAATTTAATTTTGCTATTAATTCACGCGTATATGAAACATGATTATAAACGAGGAGGAAAGGGATGGAAATTATCACAACTCTCCCACGAGTGAACAATCTGGAAACTTTGTATAATCGGATCACTGCTTGCATTTTGACGTACAATACAATCGTTACATAACTATATTTGATAGAAAATTTATGTCTCCATGGAAAAAATAAATAGTACAAGATACGGTTATTTTACGTCAAAAACGTCAAAGTCAAAGAACTTTTATTGAAGCTGATAATACATGAGCAATAAAATTGATAATATGCTATTTATAAATAGTAATTCGTTATTCACTTACACAGACAAAACTAAATTCAATGTTTAATGCTTTCTACTGCTTACATGTCGAGTGCGAAAGAACGACTGGAAGAAAACGTTAAAGCGAATAACAGAACAGAGGAAATGATCCGTGTGGGTCGCATAAATAACAATGTAATATGAACCATCTAATAACTCTGTGTCATGTTGTTTGCATTAATTCCATTCTTTTGTTCTTTAATGTGTATCATCTCTGAGATGAGTCTTTTGTGAAAACTGGGTTCTGTGTCTAAAATTTTTGCATTGTCCGACTCAAAAGAATGGTTTACCTTTTTTATGTGTTTAGTAATGACAAAGTGCTTAGATGGGTCCAATTTTATATTATTTTTGGAGTCTCGTTTTTCGTTTGTCCCACATAGAAGTCCCACATTTATCTGTCATTACTGAACACATAAAAGAGCTAAACCATTCTTTTGATTGGGACAATGCAAAAATTTTAGTTACAAAACTCAATTTTCACAAAAGGCTCATCTCAAAGATGATACACATTAAAGAACAAAAGAATGATTAATGCAAATAATGACATAGAGTTATTGGATGGTTCATATTACATTGTTTTTTGTGCGACCCGGCACATAATCTCCTCTTATTTGCTTTAACGTTTTCACTCAGTCGCTCTTTCGCACTCGACTTGTACATCTGCGATCGAAAGCATTAAACATTGAATTTAGTTCTGTGTCTTATATAAATAAATTATTTAAAAAAATTATTTAACACATTTTTTTTATTGTATATCAAAGTATTGTTTGATTTTGAATATTGCTTTAGCTGGTATGTGGCTTTCCACTTTTCGGTTATATGCATTAATGCCGATTTGGTGACAGCTGCGCGCGCTAATAACGACTTCATAATAATTATACAGGCATGCTATTGAGCGTTTGTGGTCTAGCTTTGAAATTCGATGATGAAGTTATACTGTAACGCGAGTTTGGTGGATTCGTTTCGGGACAAGATTGATATCGCGTGCCTTTCGAGAGAAACCGGATATATATTCCCTTGCTTTGAAACGTGCACTCTACCTCGAATCTCCATGCTAAAGACTGGCACTGGCACATACATCTTACATCAAGCTGTCGTGCGGTTATTTGCTAATAGTTATATCTCTTTAGGTAAACAATATTTATTAAGGTTTACGTTATCGAAATACATTTCCTTGATTTTGCACAACCTTGATAATAGATAATATTTAAGCCAGCTAAACTTTTTCTTTAAATTGATTATTGTTGATATACAAATTTTTATTTATCATTAAGCTTTTGTTTTTGTGAAAATTATTGCAAGTAAAATATAATGTTAATTGTTGCTATGTACACTTGTAATTATTGCACACTTCGAAAATGGCATGATCTTCTTCTACGAGGAAGATAATTAGTTTTTCCAACGATTTCGCAAAAGAGTTTTCTTTCTTATGAAAAATTCCGTTTTTTTGATCAACGGAGAAATCATTACGACGCGGAAAAGTGACAGAGATTTTTCTCGTGAAGCATGGTCGATAAAAGTTGTACGTGATTCCAGTCCGTTTCCGAATTTCAGGAAAGCTCCGCGAGAGTGGACAAAAAGCGTTTTCATTTTGCTTTTAGTGACAAATCTACCGACCAAACGATTACTTAAGGCTTTGATCGAAAGAGGAAAACTAATCAAGAAAATACTCAACTTTCAATAATAATATAGAATGCATAATAACATATCTCACCTATTTTTCAAAATTAATGTATTAATGTATAGCTTTAAAAATGTATCGGATAAATCGGAAAGTTTCAAAGCTGTGTGATATCGTATAATCGCTTGATTGATAGCTAAGTGCTTGTAGTGACATGCGGTTCACCGATACAACACACGGAATGACATATGACTCGTCGTGGACGTTGCGATTTGCGAGTATAGTCGACTGAACGAATTCGCGACAACGTATATGCGTTCTGCATGTTGCGTGTGTATGTCAGCGATGCATTATATAAATAATATCTGGCATTATTGAAGGAGAGAGAGAGAGAGAAAGAGAGAAAGGTACATCGTTATGCGTTTCCATAATTCTCACGCGGTGCACCTCCGTGTTCTCGTTGATGAAATGGACGAAGCGACATTTTCGACAAATTCTGTATTTTAGCGCGAAACAAGGATGTTGTGACAATTGCTTTTCTGTCAAAATGTACCTTTTAATATGGTCGAACTCGTGTGTCCACTCTTTAATGCATTTTTATCTTCCATTCCGCGGTACATCGCGGTTTTTGCTCGGAAGGAACGTTTACTCCGAAATAATTCTCTAATATATTTGCCGCATTCACTTTAGCTTACGTCGGTGTAGTAAAAATAGTAAAAAATATAGTAAGAATTTACTACGCCAATTTATTAGCAGTGTTATTGAAGAAATTAATATCGCTAAAGCATCGCTTGGCAAATTAAACTCTAAAGATTCGACGCACAGTCGATTAGATCGATCCGCTCATTCGATATTTTTAACTTTATATAAAGTTATGTTATTTTATATAAAATATAGGAATTTATTTTTAATTTATTTTTAATTTTTTTAATGAAAAAGACAGCTCGTACAGCTCTGGTTTATGTAACTGTTTATTCACGAGTAACCGCACGCGTTTGCTCGTCAAAACATTGTATTATAATGAGTCTTACAGAATATTGAAATATTCATTACCTCTTACGGAAAATACGCAAACAATTATGAATAATTACGGCATGTAACTAGTATTTATACGGTTTTTTCTCGTTTACCTTGATAAAAACTATCCTATATTTATATACATTACGGATCGTTAGATTTTCTTATGCGATAAATCCTCGCGTACATTTTAAATTGTCGCAAAACATCACAAGGATGAGAAATAATGTGCATAAAATTACAGTTGTTAAGTAACTGGAAATATCTCGGTAGTGATGGTTTCGTAAACAATTTGATTTAATCACAGTGATGAAGCGATCACTGCTTCTCGATAATTGGAATATAAATGCTAGTCTAAGGATTGTCCGTAATTATTCAGATTACAACAGATTACATTAAAATACTACGTTATGCTTCTTGTTTAGAGACACGTAGTTAGGTTTGACATGACAAAGTCTATCGCATAACGTTTTGCAATATGTTTTATACGACACATCTGCCGTTTTTAATCGAAGAAAATCGTACGTAACAACACTCGTAAAAGCAAATTCGCGAAATATTGTAAGCAGTTTTGATTAATTAACTTTGTTAGCAACGATTTAAATGCAAGAGAAGACATTTTTATCGCATAAAGTTTGGTCCAAATTGGACGCACGACGCATGTACTTTCAGTCAAACTGTTATTCCCTAGTTGACTGCAATCAATCATGCTAATTTGCGCCGAAGTGGTGGACGCATTCGGGCGTGTTCAGCCTCAAATCCATTCCGTGCATCGAATTTTGGACGACATCAAAATTCTAAATTGATATGCGGCGTAGTTATCGCGGTTACTGGAAAACGAATCTCTCGCGGCATCCGTTCGGCATCCGAGGTTGGCAGTTTTCCGTTCAAACAAACGTCACGCCGTTTTATCCGAACAACGAGTAAACGAGTACTGTATAAACAGCGTAGTGGATTTTGTAAACTCTTCCGCGTAAGCGCACAGTGATTCGTCCAGAAATTATTGGTTTCCATTACGAAATCAAATAATACCGACTGAATTACGAAAGATGCGCCGATGCATACTTGCATATTACGCTTTCTCTATCGCGTTGTTATTTTGCGATCTTGGAATGCCGACGACGACGGCTCGTACGCGCCCACGTATTTCGATCTTCAATTTTTTTGAGGGTAAAAAAAGATATGATCGATAGCCCCGTAGGACGAGAATGTAAAGGCGCGGTTAGCAGGCGTCCGTCGTTGGCACGCGGCGCAACACATAATCGCTTTGTCGTGCGGAAAAATTGGAACGGGGCGTCATGCGGCTGTAAACCCCTTTTTTTTCTCCTGCGGGACACCCCTTTTTTGCGTGTATAGTTTGCAGCGCGCCGCTCGGCGAGAAGTTCAATATCGATAAGATGGATTCTTTATATCACGATTATATACGATGTGATGGCGTCTTAATAAATCACTCGCCGCGCTCCGCTGTAGCGGGAAAATTGTTGCAATTCACAACGCGTACCTCAACCCGCTCGTCAATCTCGCGTCGTCCTCAGTTTTTCAACACACAAGAGCACAGCTTTATATCGTAACTTAAAGAAAATGGTTTATTCGTTTGTATTTCGTATTATTCGCGGATTAAATGTCGTTTTAGCTTTCTCGTACTTTTGCAATCGTTTGCATCGTGGTTTATTTCATAATCTGTTTACCCGCTGTAACTTCGGCGTTGCTGACTGCCCGTCCCGCTTGCTTTTCGATCTGGCTTTACGGTCGTTTCTCATCGTTGCTCGTGGAACAAGCTCGCAGGCAGATTAAAGATACACTCTCGCGTTACTCGGTACTTTTAAGCCAGTACCTGAGAGATAACCTGTCCAGAACTCGTTTCGTATTCGGTACAATCCTTCACGGAACATCGACCGAGCCCGTTCCATTATGCATTCTGTACCATATCGTCGATCGCAACGCGGTTGATAGCGTCTCACGAGACTCGCGAGTTCTCTCGGAGAGATACGAGATAGCAACATCAATCAAAGTCTTGAAATTTTGGAAACCGCGGATTCCCGAAGAGTTATAGCTCGTTAAACCGCGACAATTAATCCTTTAGATCCCCTGTGGAAAATCTATTTGTTACGTTAGTCAATCTGCATGAGATATTGCGTCGAGATTGGTATTGCCTCCGATGTCCAGCTTCATCTAGGAGAAACGAGCTTGTTACGGAAGTATAATTTTGGTGCGTGTGGGCGAATACAACTCGGATTACAGAGTTACGCCAATGATCATTACAACGACGGACGCACAAACTTGCGTCAAATTGCTGCCTGAGGAATCAGATTACCTAGTGATAAGAAATAAAAGTATCTGTAAAGGATCTGTAAAGAAAGAAAAGAAAGATAGAGAGAAAACGGTGGTATCTTCCTAAGAATGAACAATTACGTTACGAATTTTTTGTCTGACTTAAAAATACAAACGGAAAAAGAAATCTACTGTGATGCAGGATAATTTTCAAAATGTTTCTTAATAATAACTGAGAGTAATTTTATTTAAGACTTATACGAAGACATCAAATATTTCCAGATTTACATGTTAGTTCCACGCGCGCGTAATGTTTGCGTAGCGCTGCAACGGGAAATTCAACTTCGAGTTAGTTATCACATACGCATATCGCGTTTCCGGTTCCGCGTCTATATTCGCGTTGTCGTTAAGTTACTAACAGGATAATTGGAAATTGGATGGTTTCAACCGGGTAATTAGAACACTCGCTGAGTTGGAGTTGCGCGAGCTCTGGTAGTGGCAATCGTAATGTGACATTAATCCCAAAGGATTAATTAGCAATACAACGTAATTGCCAATCGGTAGAGGTGTAATGACGTATAGAGCGGTAACAACGAGTTGATAGTAAACGATTAGGAAGGAAGTGAGAGGAAAATATATTGATTGTCCGTTTGTTCGACGCGCATCAATAGCTTACTTATTATGCATCTAGCTCAAATTTTATCACGGTATTAACCGAGCATATCTCAATTTCTCTATTATTACGCTTGGAAAACGGAACTTGGTATTGCTGGGTTTATGCACACAGTGTAGGATCCAAATTTAGTAAACCATTATTTCGATTCGGTGTTATATTATTAGTTGTATTCGACTTTTCGATTTTATTTATTCTACAGTCAAGACGACTCGATCATCTCTCAGCGGCAGCTCTTTCTCTCTCTCTCTCTCTCTCTGTCTCTTTTTCTTTCGATGTTACTTCTGAAAAGATTTTTAGCACAAGTCACGAAGTGATTCTCGAGTGCAGCAGATGGAAGTTGAAGAGTTCTGGAGACGGAGAAAGGCTGTTCTCCGATCGGTCCCGCAAGTTGGTCAACAAGAGCCGCTACAGTTGAAATAGCTATCGTGTTATCGAAGCTGAATATCGAAGAGGTGTCGATCGCGCACATAGAGGTATACATATATCTCGCTTATGTATACCGATATTTATTTCTATGTCGGACGATCGGCTAATCGAGATTCCGCGAATTCCAGTCCCGTACGCGGAATGTGAGAAATGCGTTTGGCGGTGAGCTACGCCTCCGATCGCGCCACTTAGATATGTGATTATCGTATTGTATGCGCTTGTAATAGAGCTGTCAGTCACTTAACCGATGCGAGCGGAATGTTACATATGTGGACATGTATTTTTTATCAGATAGCTTCATCATTATACGACGCTAACGAGTATATATATATTCGTATGAATAGAGAGGTCGCGAATGTTAATTGCGTCCTTTCATTCTTGCGAGACGCCATCAATTATCTATCGATCCTTGTTCTTATTTGTAATTAATAAAAGGCTTCGTAACGCGCGCGTGACATTTCAAAAGAGTACGAAACTGTTATCGATTGCTTCCGCCGTTAGACGTCGGCACTTTCTTCCTTCTGTAAGGCCAGCATTTCAAGGAAACGGTGTCGGGGAATGAATAGATACACCTTCGCTTCGATCTCGAGAATATATACGGTCCTTTAAAGCGCCAAGCCCACCTGATTACTGCCGTTGTTGACATAGACTTATGTCAAAGAAACTGACCTTCCTGTCGAAAAAAGGGAGCTTTTTTTTGTATAGAGGTGTGATACTCCAAGAAGGAATTTACGAAGAATTTATCTAAAGTGTCAAGCCAAAGTGTCAAGGCAAGGAGCTAGGGATTATGCGATGCATATTTTCTTTATAATTCGTGCATAAATTTATTATAATTAATTTATTGAACACAATAGCGTGGTGATGTAGATAGTAAGCGTGCTGTATAAAATAATGGCTAATGTAAACAAAAAGTTTTGGAGCTTAAAGAAGATTTTCAAGCTTATTTTTACTAAGAGAAATCCGCAGATCTTCCTCAAGTTACGCCTCTCCGATCTTAATGAAGATTTTAAAGAGCGTGGGAAGTAAAAATAATTGTAAAAACTTGCTAAGAAAGCATGTTAAATTTCTAAATGAATATGTACCGCGGAAAGAAATGACGGATACTCGATAATTTTGATGTTATAAGAAGCGTCTGTTCAGTGTTTTTAATACTTATTCGACATAATGAAAGCCGGAATCGCGCGCTTAGTATAACGACCATCGTAATGCGAGACTGTCCGATCTACTTTTATATGGCCATCTTTATATATAACTTCTTCTCGACGTTTATGTTATAAGAACAGAGTGTCCGCTTTAGACGACAGATCGCTAAACTTCTACCACTTTTATTATACAGTGACAAAGCGCAAAATTCTTGTCGTATTAGTCGTACTTTTCTTCTCGTATTAGTTAGATTACTTTCTAGCCGTTCCATGTGAAGATGAATGACTTCACCATAACTTCAATTTTTATTTCCACTTTGTTCTCTGAGTATTTATAATACAAACATATTGTTTCTATTTGTACAGATTTTATTAATACTAATATGTAATTATATATATATTGGGCATTAGTTTTATTAGTACATATTGGATCACCTATTGTGCTCAGTTTATCGATCAAACGTATTATAGTCTGTAGAAAAGAATTAACCGACGAACCATCAGTTACCGTTCTCCAAGTGACATTTTTTTGTACTCGCTTGAGATTAAACTCACTCGTGTGACGTAGGCACAACTCTGAGATTGGATCTCAGCGGAATATTCATCAGTTTCTCGTCTTATTCATGGCAAGTGCTTTACCGCCGAGTATATTTCTGTTTGGTAACCATACGCTTGTATATATGTTCGTGCGTGCCGTCGTCGCGTCGAAAACAAGCCAAGAAGTTTTGCGCTGTAAAAGTGAAGGTCAAACGATTCGCGTACGCGAGCCGATTTCGTAATTATTATTTTCCCGTTCCTCGATTTATGTTTCGTCTCGGTCGCATTATTTGATTAGGCCCACGCGTGTTTGCGGTATTTTACCCAGGATCTCTCTTGATTATGTCGGTAATTATTGCGATCGATAATTACCCATTGATACATTTATTAATTTCGTTATTGACAGTGGGCGGATGTTTGTCGGTGTCGCGAGTGGATTGCAGGAGTTCGTCGAACAATATTCCGGAGTGGTCTAAATGCGATCGTTAGAGTAGCTTTTAGCGTGATACAGAGAGTTCATTGCTCCATTTACACCGTCGTTCTCTCGCTCGTAAAAGCGAGATCCTCATCCTCCCGTCTCATCGCCAGTCATGTATATAAACTATGTTTATTTCTACCGGTGATATGAATCCGCGATTCGCTGTGCATACTCTCCGTGCGCAATCTGCCTTTCAGCCGACGACATATTCATCCAACGTTCTCCCGCGGCACGTGATTCACTCACGTGCACGGAACGCTTTCACTGTAAGGAGGATATAACAAGCGCGTAAACATCGTATTATCGAGAAAAACGGCGTTCCTTCGATTAGGAGCGATCGCTTCCGTCGTGCGATGATTGGTCGAAATCGCTCACACACGATGACGAATATGTATATTACGGGCATTTCCTGTGGGGGGCAGGTCCGCATTTATAAACTGCGCACTTGGAACAGTGTTGAGTATATTCGTGTATATGTAAGAGCGCATTTTACAATTCAAATTACAGCATTATCGGTTACGGCAGCTATGTACGTGCATGTGTCCGTGTGTGAGTAAGAGGTGTCATCACGTATATATATCGTCTCACGGTATCAATAAGGCAATACCGTCTTATTACACTTGTGCGAGATACATTATTATATAGCGAACGGAGTCTTAGAACTACCTTAATTTTAAAGAAACACTTTTTCGAACAGTTTGGAGTCGATCTTTTCTAGCTGAAATGTCAAGATAAAAGTTATTATTATAGCGTTATCTCGTTGTTTTGTTGCCCCACACACACTGTTAAATATTAATGGATGAAATTTAAATCAGTATTTAAATGAAATAACATTTTGTTATTTTCAACTACCATGTGTGTCGAAATCGATTATTTTAACACAAAATAGTATTATTTAACTTCACTTGTTTAGTTAAATTAATGACATATTGAGTAGGAGCAGTGACGACCTATGGCAATGGTTAAAAATGACTCAAATTGAGTATAATTTGACACTACGAATTTAACAATGCATAGCTGTTCTGCAAGTGAAGCGTGCGCTCTTTAATTTTATGCAGCGACATCGTTGGCAAAAATTAAATTACGATTGCACCAATCTCTATAGATTGCAAATATTATACGGTCTCGTGTTTCTGTTAAGCAGTCGTTTAATTAAGATGTCATTGCTATTACGGTGTGCCTATCCTTTGTGTGTACAGCGTTTCTGATGACGGCGCCGCTGTTTGTCTTAGGTTAGCGACACGGTGTTCTTCGTTCGTTCTGTTTAATTAATATTTGTTGGCCCGCAAACGCAGAGGTGTATCACGTGCGGTAGTAGAACAATCCCCACGAGTCTCGGTCGCGCGTCGCGTCGCGTCGCGTTGTCTTGTAGTTGCGACTTCTGCACACGGAGTTACGGATATCTGCGCGTTCTCGCCGCATCGTCTCGCAACGCCTCATCGAGGTGTTATTATCTCGTTGCTATTATTTTAAAAACAATACGTTGCAACACGATTAAAAAGATGGGTGTAGCGTGCTGGTTTAACGATACATTAAACCCGCATTATATTTCGACCTTCATCGAAGTAATTCCGCTTTAATGCCGCTATTATACTCGACTTACATGCCGACGCTATTTCCGCCGGGTTACACGTGGCCTCCCGCGTACAAGCCCGCGCAATAAACACTCGAGGCAGTTTTTCTCTCCCTTCTTCGTTACCTTCGACATTACACGGAGTTCCCCCCCGTGTTTCACCTCCGCATTTTTCTCACAATATCGCGCCTTACCGCGCGAAATGTACGTTATTACGATCGTAATTCGCGATTGATGGAATCGTCATTTACTCGAAATTCTTAGGATCGATAATCCCAAGTCCAGGTGAACGTTCAGGTTGAGGATTGCTATACCGTCGGCGTCGGGAGATTTCAAAGTTGACTTTCCATCGGCAAAAGTTTCATACGAAAGCCGCCGCAATACTTTATCCTTCAATTTTTCTTTTGGTATCCTCAAAATTTAATTTTACATTAAAATTCAACGAAGTTAAGAATTCTTCGACATAATGCGATGTAAATTTTTCCCGCGGAATATCCAGAAGCGTGATGTGATTACGTGCGAACGGATAAAAAATTCTGTTGAGATAAAATTCTATGTTGTGTTACAATCGACCTCGAGCTTGTCCATTAAGCCCTCGATGTAACTTTGATGAACGTTCACGTCGACGCGACGGTGTTTCGCGATCGAACATGCGGAATCCTTCCACGTGCACGATGCGATTGTTACCGCGGATCCTCCCTTCGGGGTCCGCCAATAAATTTTTCTAGTTAACAGGCCGCCAATTGCGGACCGAAGAACACACCGATTCATCCCTCGGGGATTTGCCTCGGCAGACCGATATCCGCCGATAAATTTCTAGCTGTCTCATTTGAGGAGATACTCTATCGTTCACTAGGAGAAATGCAAACAGAGTTAAAATAAAAGACAAACAGAAGCCGCCGCGGATAATGATACTTGGCCTTGGATTGATATAAAGCGTGGAAGAATCTGTCGTTAGAACTTGATTAGATCGTTTTATTCTGGGATACCCTACATCAAAGCGACAGACAAAACTCCGCGTTATTCAACTTTGTTGAATCGAGATAAACTGTGACGGCTACCATGCGGATAGTATTGCTCATACAAATGTGACAGAAATCGTTGCGGCGTATCGCGATATCGCAACAAAGTGCGACGCGAATTTCTACGCTTTTATATTGCGGGACATAAAGTTTTGGTAGCGCGTTTCCGTTTTTTGTCATTTGAATTTCAAATATTCCACGCCGGTGTCGAGATACGGCTGGGGAATGCCGCGGCAGCGTTTCCTTTTTGCAACGATATTTCCCTTCATCTTAGCTTTCCTTTCTCGATTACATAGACTTTTGTAGATTGGATGTTGAGCTTAACGCTTTTCCATGCCGGATATTATATTTCCTTAGAAACGGCCTGGATTAAAATCGACAATTTAAAAATGACGCATTGAATCTCCGCGCTTGTCGAACCTCGCTTTTCGTTTATTAAAACGCGACGATGTCATTTTTGTGAACGAACGACAAATTAATAGCGGCGACTGTGGCGACCCGTGGACCACTGTGCAACGTCGGCCGTCGCGTTCACGCGCTCTTGTGTTGCACAGTGCATATTAATGAATTCCTCTCTTCGCGCCCCACGCGTCAAATTAGCCGAGCGATAATCATTACAAACGCCACTATGCGCCATTCACTGGCAAACGAATCTATCGCGTGCGCGAGACGAGCTCTCCGAAATGATTCTCTTTGAGAACGTAACGAGTGACCCGCGGGCGCTTTGTCGCGTTGACGCGCGAGAGCGCAGCTCATCTGCGCTGTGTGGTGCATTGCTTACCGCAACGCGCGTTTCACTGTTGTTCAATGGACGCGCGAGCGCGAGTTTTCGCGCTTTCAAAAGCACCGTTTACAGATGTAACAAAAGGCTCCCCGGCGTCACAGACTGCGATTTCATTCAGCACCTCGCCATAATCGTTGGAAATACTCGATAAAAGCGATACAACATCGGCATATTGATGACAGGCGGTATGGTCTGACAAAGCGCCGCGCGTGGAAAGAATTGCCTGCCGTTGAAACACTTGTCATCTTTATTCGTAATCGTGGAACGGACACGTTACGTCTGGCGTACGACGAACCGTACGATCGTATATCAGCGAGATCGAGTTATTAACACGAATGAAGGATGACATATTTACGATCCTTACATGCGAAGGCGTTCGTGCCTGCATTTCTGACCAACGGAGTCCTTCAATCCTCACGTGTAATTGGATTACGTAACGTTTCTCAAGGCTGGTTCTGACGTCTTATTACCAATAAAAAAAATGGCAGTTAGCGGAGGAAATCTGATCTAGTAATGAACATCGGTGAATGATAAATTCTAATAGTTAGAGAGATCTTTAACACCGCGCTTGACGGCTTCATTAGATAATTGTTTCGCCGATTATCTGACTACCTCGGCTACGATTATTCCCGAGTTTTTGAAAGCGTAACGCGACTATAGTGCGACGCGCATTGGGTGTGTTCAGCGGAAAAGACAGCTTAGTAAGCGTTCAATGATTCTTTATTACGATTGGTTTCTACACTTAGAACCGAAAGCAAGAACCAATCATATTAAAGAATCACTGAGTGCTCACTGAGTTGCTCTTTCCGCTGAACGCAGCCAATGTTTCGTAGATAAGTTGTGGAAGTTGTTCGGTCGCAACTTGGCATATGCGCAAGCTTCACTATCTCGATACGTAATATGCAAGCTTTCGTATCGCCGGAGGATAGGAGAGGATGTCGCGATCGCGCGTGCAGATCCTGAAAAATGACGCTCTGACCAAGGCGGATGCGTCCGCATGAAATGTCTAAGTGTGCGTGAAATCGGGTCGTCAAGAATCCCCTCGGAGCTCGTCAGAAGCGCGAGGATCGGTGATGTCCGGCCGGCGAGTGATACGCGAAGACATCGGTCGCGACGACGCGTTCTGGTGACGTGACCGGCTACGACCGGGAGTGGAGTGTGCCGAGAATGAGCAGTCTCCAGGTACCGGAGCTCCGGCTTCCGGTGGACGGCGACGGCGACGGCGGTGGTCCCGGTGGCGGTGGTCCCGGCGGCGGCGGTGGCGGCGCGACGAAGGGCATCGTTCCCCTATTGCTAGTTCCGCCGAGCAACGTGCCGAGGAGACGGCATTCTTGGATTTGCGGGTGAGTATACATAAATCCGGACGCCATCCCGGCCATCCGGGATAGCGGGAGTTTGTCAGGGAAACTGTACGGAGGGAAATTATTAATTAACCACTTAACATGCGTCCCATGCGACCACATGCGAGCTCGGATTCCGGGTTTATTCGCGCACGTTCGTCTCTCATGTGCACCGTGCCGAATTTGTTTTATACACTCTGAAATGTTCCAGCGTTAACTTCTCCGTCGAGCTCACTCCGGCGAGCTGATGTATCTGGCGGATACTCTCGCTCGTCGAATCTAAATTAGATCCAATAAGGTGTGCTGCAGATAGTGATACGCTTATTATGCAAATACGACAGTTATATGTATCGTAATCAAATGTATATAGATTGTTTGAACAATGTATGTCGTTACGATTCAATACCAAGAAGTATTAGATAGTAGATATCTTATGATAACTGTTATTCACTAAGCTAACTGTTACACGTGCTAATTAAATTATCTGTACAAGACTTATACATTATAAACTGTTATAAATTGTTTATAACTGAAGAGAAAGAAGGAAAGGTCTCCAGTTTTAGGAATTAAAGCTGTTACTTCATCTCTTAGTTCTTAATAATAATTTATGAGAAACAGCAGAAGAAAAGAGAAAACCTTTTGCAAGGAAAGTCCTTTTGGAAGGTCCTTTTTCTACTCTTCTTTTTTTTAACGTGTAAACGAACAATTTATTATTGTACGTCTAATAAAAACTTTTAAAACATAATGTTTTTGCGAAAAAAGTGGAAATATTGTTTAAAAAATCAGTTTTTTATGATTAACTTTTGAATAAAAACTAAATTTAATCAACGTACGCCAAACATATACTTTAAACTTGTTTCCACAGAAAATACGTGCGCAAGCATAGTGATCAAGTTTTGGCTATTTGGATCTAACTAGTAGGTATTTTGGTTCCCTCGAGATCTTTAATTTGGGATAATTGTACGTACAGCGCCGGTTTCAGACTGGGGTGTCGCTACAATTTCGAGAAGTTCGCACGAGAATAGCCGCGTCGTTTTAAACAGAGTCAAAATTAAATGATAGACTTTCTCATGACTATGGTGCTCTCCTTTTAATATTCTCGTTTAGGTTAACATCTGATGTAAAGTTTCCACGCTAAGCAGCTCCTCAACCTTTGAATCCTGGTAGTAATTGAATAGTTTGCTCGCGTCTTGCCTAATTCATTCTGCGCGTAAACACAATGTAGCAAAATTTTATTTGCAATTGATTATTGCATAAATATTCCGTGTTGCCGTTAACGAAGATTTGTGTAAAATGCATCGAGAATGGTGGCGAACGCGCGTCATTATCCACTAATTGGTTTCATTGCTGCTGTGTGTTCATTTAATTTTTTCCCGCATTCTACACAAAGATATTTGCATATTAATTTCTCCGTATTTTGTTTTTACTAAAACGCAAAGTTGACCGGCGGAAAGTTACGCGCGTCATTGAAATACGCAAACTATGTCCCGTTGCATACATTAACTTTAAATTAATATTATCAAATTAAATTTATTCAACAGAAAAGCGTAAAATCAAGATTTTTAACGGGTCATTCTTTACGCTTGATTATGTTTAAATTAAAAACTTAAACGGTATACGGTAATACGGAGAAAATCTTTTTCTGTTGACCCTATTAAGATCTTCCTTTTTCAGAGAAGGAAGAAAATTATTTTATCTTTTCTTTCTTGTCATCGCCAAGCGGTGCCGTTTTATAAGACTCTTAAACACACCATAGATACAGGTATTACGAACTACTTGCTGAAAATAAGAAGAAAGTACGCCCGTGTTTTTCTTCCGGATAGTCATTAGAGAAGGAGCACGATCGTGTAGACTGCTATGGTTTCATTAAATTAATCCACTTGTGTCCACTAGCGCTAGTATTTTCTGGCTGCTCATACTCTGCGACGCGACGTGCGCGCTCTATCTTGGGTTTTCTAATTACTTGACGTATAGCACCGAGTTTTTCTTAGATTTTTATGCGCGCATTGAAACTTTCGTACGTTATAAAACTGCAGTTTCCGTACACTGTAAAGGTACTTCGTTACGTGGTTTCTAATTTTTACTGCTATTTTGCCGCGAGATCGTACGTACAATACCTAACATCAGTGGCTTAGGGAGGCAGAGAACAATATACATACGTGGGCTCGTAAATGCGCGTAAATGGCATGTGCAAATGGCCCCGCAAAAGGTGAGTCGCGTCATCAGACACATTTGTACAAGGCGTTCGTATAGCGATAACAATTGACTATTAATACCCCAGTCGCACGCCACGCAGCGTTAGATTCCTGCGCGACTTTCGTGCGGTAGTGGATTGCTTTCACGATTTACATGATTATACACAATGTAGGTACACGTAGAAATTATTATTTAACAATTTTTATTTCGTACGTCGCGAGGTACCTGACAGAAAAATTAATAGTCCGTCTTTGCATGCGTCTTACATGCAAAATTGAGAGATAACGGTGACAAACTAGTTAGGACAGGGAAAGTGTATAGCTTTCCTCATGCGAAAATGACTATTATCTTATAATTTAATTCCAACATGATTCTCCTCTGTCCTATAACAAACGCGCTTGTCTTATCAAGGTAGCAAACTGCGTCTCGCAAGAGATTGTATATCCTCTTTTTTTTTTCTACGCTGCAGGGATCTATCTTCTCGTGTGAAGAAAGGAAAACAGAGCTTGCCAGAGGTGAATGCCTCCAAATTGCATTTTCCGCCCACACCTGCGCGAGCTAGGAGATCCGACCGGGAGAGAATCCGGTTATTAAAGATCGCGATGCAGCTTGCACCTTCGTTCCTTTTCGTTCGCGTTTTCTTCCGTCGTTCTTATTGTCTGTAGCGGAAGATAATATAAATGACGTATCATATATACTTTATAACGTTCGTACCAGACGTTCAATGTTTTCATTGAGAAGCGTCAGAGATAAAAATTGGAGGAATTGATTTCTAGGACTATTTTCCTTCTTATATCACGAGAAAAACTAGAAATTAACTATGTATGTGATATTTATTTGTTTGATAAATCCCCTTGTCTATTATTCTTTGAAATCAAAGAATTTGTAATTAAAACATTTATTAATGCATTTGACATTCCAAAAATTTTGGTTTATCGAAGGTAAGCACAATGCATCATTTCCCATATGCGGATAAAATAATTTTTGGTAAATAAGTAAAATATAACACAAGTTTACGAGACAGAAAATAGAAATATTTATTGGATTAATCTTCAAGATCAAATATCATAAAATTACATTACATAAACATAATTTTCTTTTGTTTTTCCCGGTCTTTTGTCAAAGATTGATTCACAGAACGACAAAAAAAAACAACTTTATACCATCCATCTTTTTATCATCTATCATTTATCAGCTCGCGTATAAATTGGTAATTCATCATCTCACGCGTTTTATCGTTTTATTCCTTTTTCTCCATTGCCAAAAAGTTGAAAAGTCAGAAATAACTAATGCGTGAAATAAGAGGTTTGAATGTAAATAGTGTACCGATATTTCTCCTTGATTTCTCCACAAAAATCGAATGACACGAGGATGTGTGCGTCGTATGTCGTCTACGACTTAAATTTCCTGAAGATATATATCATCGGTTTTTGGGGTAAAGCAGAAGCACGTTACTTCCTGCTCTACTTCTTTCTCCTATTTATTCTACATACTCACTTCTTGTGACGAATGGACCTTAAATCGATACGCTGTTCGTATTAATATTGCTACGTTTTGATGTAAAATTGAAACGAAAGGATTGTGTGAGTGGAATGATGTTTCTGCTTCTACATTTTGCTGTTATTTTTCTTACGAAAAATTATATTTCGTAGCTTAAAAATAATATCTGCTTTTACACATTGTAGTCTTTAATAACTTATTATTATTATTAAGTCAATCGATTTAACGATATAATTAGTTATTAAAAACATATATATAAAATTTTCTTTTTACACATTATGATACGTACAAGATATCTTTAAATAATAACCCTGTTTTTCAAATAATTTTACGTGACATAACGTAAAAGTTTTTTATTTTATGTTGCAGGTGAGTCCAGAGCTCGTGTTACTTCTTTCACTAAGGTTATGTGAGTAACAATTCAAACCGGTATTTTTATCCGCCTTTGATAGCACTCATATTTTACGTCACTCAGGCCAAATACACTGCGCGTTCGAAGCGAAATTTGTTGCTGCATATAAAAAGCAATATTAAGTGGCATCGATGGCGAATATCGGTGATAAATTAAAACAGTTTTAGCGGCGCTTGATCGAAACGAAGGGCCATTACGATAACGAAGATTAATATTTTTTAATTAGTTTCGATATTATATGTGCATTATGCATTTCGCAGCCGAGCATAATATCGTATAAAAATATCAATTTAGCATAATATCTAAATACTAAATGTACACGTGTAAGGTAATACACGCGTAATCGCTATGTGAAGCTTGTTGTATAAATTTCCCATTAACTCTGTATATTCGTTAAATGCATTTCCTCTGTTACATTGCCTCCATGTTGAAAATAGTCTTCTATATCGAGAAGAGATAAGAGGCTAAAGATTAGGAAAGCGCTTTTAGTTTCTCTCCCATGAGAAATGCGGAAGCCTTCTGTCGGAACGGCTCATATTCTTAACGTCAACGTGCGCAAAAACTCCGGCTTGGTTGACGTTGGCATGCAAGAGGAAATGGGTCACTTTTTCGGAGGAAATATCAAGTTTTTTTACGTTATGCTCAGGATTACGATTATCCCTGCCATATGCGACAAAGCATTATACGTCGTTTATGACTCTCGCAGTCTATCGATTGCACACGCGACGATAATGGTAATTACACGCGTGATGTAATGACTAATAGGGTTACAGAATAATCGTGTTACAGAATGGATACGCGCTTCAATGGCAAAACGGATAGATACGTTTCACGTAGAATCAATTTGATGGGTGAACCTAAAGAATATATTTTAGATATTTAAAATTTAATTTAATAAATTTAAAAATTACAAATATTTAATAATTCTAAAAAATATTTTTATAACAATTGAATCTTTGAATGTTTATTTACGTTTATTTCTCTTATTTCATATTTTGTTTCATTATATTTGAATTTATTTTGTCTAATCTTTTTTGATATTTTTCGTAATTAAACATTAAATTTTCATTGCCAACACATTGTGTTCGATACATTCTACAAATCATTTTATAGGTATACGTTACTACATCAGAAGCACTACAAGTGTATTGTGTACGGATATGGTTTCAACGCGTTCTCGAATCGCCGTATTCCGCAGGTCAAGTGCACCGCGTGTTGTTTTATTAAGTTCTTATTTATAGTCCAACGTGACGGGTTTCCAACTTCTCCTTCTCCTCTCCTTCTTCATTCCATTTGCTCTTTCGTTTCTTTGAGCATCAATATAAGCTTGCCGTGGTAGGGGAATCGGAGGCATTCCTTCGAGAGTCCTGACAAAAAGGAATTTTCAAAAATTACTTTTCGACATGTCATTTTTATACGACATGGCAAATTGAATTGCTTTTGTTTTAGAAGAATTCTGTTTGCTAAAAAACATCGCATTTACATCGTGTATATTTAGAAATAGAAAACATTAAGAAATATTATTGACAATGGAATTGTATCTTAATCTGCTATTTTATATATTGGAGGGAAAAATGTGTTTAAGCTGCTTTAATCTCAATACATTTACATCTTGTTTATTTGTAATTTTAAAAGAGTATATAAGAGAGTAATTCGTAAAATTACAAAAAAAAAACAAGATGGTAAAGTAATAGTTTTGAAAGGGTAGTTTTAACAAGGCATAATGGAAAAATTAATTTTGTTACATTTTTTATGAGAGCTGATGCTTGCGGCATATCTCGCGTATTCGGTTCCTCACGCTGCAACGCCATACCATCGATTTATCGTGGATATATTTCATTTACGTTCGTTTCCCCACCGCTATACGTAAAGAGATGCGCCGACGTTGCATGCATTTCACGGCTGAGAAGTTTGTGAGTTGCGCTATTCTTCGTTCTCGAAGGGAAATTAACGATGCGCGCCAAGATTAACATTCGTCTGTTATCAGTTGGTAAAAGTAAACTCATAAATATTCTCGACGTCAGAATAGAATAATATATAACCAACGCGTACAATATGTGCAATGAGTATTAAGAAGATTATAAGGTGAGAAGGAAAAGGAGAAAGGGAAGAAAATGGATGAGTGGAAGAGACTATTTTCGTTAATTTTATATATCAAACTTTATTCATTAACGTAACGTACGAGTTAGTAATTTATTATCTCATTAAATAACGGTGTATTAATAACAGTTGTGCGAAATTACACGCGAAGTGAGTTAAATGTTTCCTAATTTGTAAACAATATCGCTATATATGCCATCGTTATATGCCATAATATTGAAATTTACGTGGAAACTATCAGCAAGAATCTCGAGAAGCGAGAACTTTGTCGATAGAAATCAATCTCTCGAGAACAGTCGTCAGATAATGAAAATATTTTGTCAGTCTGACGCATACTTAAATAAACAAGGTCCACTTTACTTGGATATATTTTCATTATCTGTAACGGTATTTAATTTGTTCGGTGAAGATGTTTTTCTCTATTTTTGCAGTCGTAATTACCTTTCAATCATATCCGACAAGTAAAATGAAACGATAACTTTGCGCCAGAATCTGCGCTAAATTAACTTCATAACGTACTTTGAAGTTCAGATTAAAACGTGAAACTTTTGACGTTATCTTTTCATTAGATAAACTCGTAATCTTATGACATTGGCTTACTTAAATCTTTATTTTGTTATCCGTCCTTATCGGAGGTGGTCGGAAAAAAAAGAGCCGGAAAATAAATCTTTTTATCGTGAGTTTGATGAATGAAGGTATTTCGTGAGCCTGACGTTTTAACCACCTGCGCGCATTCGCTGTTTTTCAAATAAAATACATTCTTGCACACAAAGCCGAATTTTGACCACCTTGTAGCAAAGAGAATGCGAGGCTACTAGGGTACAGTTCTGGTCCTGAGGGATCGATACGAACCGTTGCCTGCTACCGTTGCTGCTACTGATGCTGCTGCTGCTGCTGCACGGGTCTGCACATTCGCCAATAGGCGACAACCTAGCAGAAATGCACGCTCGCGGAAGTTTTGCGCAAATTACATCGTTATTTTAGTTTAAAAAATATTAGAGTAATTCTCACGGAACTCACTGAGCTCTTTATCTCGATTAAAAATTAAGTTCGCTGAAATTAAATTGTCTTTTATGTGCGCCCATGTAATAATATAATTTAACAATAAATACATTTTGCTAAGAGCGGAGTAGAATTAACAGAAGCGGGAAATCTTAATGAAAACGCTAATACAGTTTTATTGTAAAATTATCTTACGTATCAAACTGTTAAAATTTAAATTATTTATTAAGAAGAGGCGTTTGAATTGTGCAGCCAACCGTATTAAAACCGATTGTGGAGAAACGAAGTAGAACAGTTCTTTTTAGGATTATGCGGTTTAACGCGATTTTCGTGAACATTTAAATGCATTTTCATGCAGTGCATCGTCCGACACCTATTTATTTTCATACATTATAACGATCGTTAATGCAAATTGTTAACGTTGTCACTTCGCTGTCTTCATATGACTATGAATTATTGATAGGATATCGTGGGTCATTAGTCAATTTAAACTTCTTTATCAAGGTATTCACATGTAGTGAATTGCTAGTGCGGCAAATTTGTATATATTTTCCAATTACTGTTATTGATACAAAAAAATCGCTCATGCGACGATATAATTCTTACAAATCTAAATCAATTATTTGCATATATTGCGGTCAAAAAATTACTTAAATCATTATCGTGATGTCGATATTTGTTCATTATATCTTCTATCGTCTTTTTGTTGAATTATGTACGACCAATTAATTACCATAATACGCGGTTGCCTCTAACGATGATGTTTAATAACTTTAATCCCTTATATCGTTTGCATGCGTTCAATTTAATGATGATTGCGGCTCGTTGGTGCCGAGGCTGCTGCTGGCTTAATGCACGCGTGACACACGTGTTGTCGCTCGCTCGTGTTATGCGCGCGATCGAGAAATCGTGTGCTGCGTCATAATGTCTGCTGGCGACAAAAGTGTCAGCTGATGTTAATCATTGATGATTTGCATTCGTCACGCCGCGTTTCCACAAGGAATTACGACGCGCGTTGCAATTCGACGATCATGTTTTGCCACTGTGATATCGGCGGAACAACGCGAAGAAAAGGGAAGGCTAAATAATTCGTCGCATGGAAAAATAAACATCTCGTGTTAACTGACAATTCTTTCGCAAATTGATATCATTCGACCGAGCAATCGATTGTACGAACTTAAAAAGTGTAATTTCCCAAATGGACTCGAGAGTGAAAATTTCACTAGCGGGTAGCTCTCATCGCGAATTTCTCTCGTTTGTGGTACATTTCAAAGTTTGCACGTGTACGCGCATGTAAACGTGTCCGCGCGCATGCATGCACATTCCGTGAATTACATCGTAATATCGTATACACGACACAGCTACGCTGATGCTGGCAGGTGTAATGTTTGCGGAATTGAATTACCATTTGCCTACTCGTTGAGTCTAATTATACCGGGTGAGAAAAAATGTGCATGGTGAGCAACGTCGGATCGACGTGGCCAATTTTCTTGTCGTTTTACCGAATTACGTTTGCGCCAGCGAATCAGCTTTTTCTTCTATTTTCTTATCATCTCGTGCAACGAAAATGATAATTAAGTGCGACCTGTGCACCAAACTTTATTCGAGCCTGGATAATCTTTAGTTTTAGTGCGGAAATAATAGGGAGTCTCATGACCGAAATGCATGCACGAAATTGGAATCGTAGATTTATTACATATTGCTTTTAGCTCGCTTTGACGATTTAACTTTTTTAGAATTTTTGCTGTTTTAATCTGTTACTCTTTTGCCACTATTTTCCTACTCTATAATTCCATCACTTTAAATACTTTGCAAGACGCGATGTCTTCTCGACTGCTGTAATTTTCTCAGAGATATCTTTACGTTTCTGCTTCATGCATTACTGCAAGTGTTTGAAGAAGACGCGTTTAACTTTGAAGCGAAATAGAATACGTACAGAAGTCGTAAGAGAATGACTAACGCTGCGTTCGAAAGCAATTTCGAGTCGCGCGTTATAACGTTGAAACTTGATTCCCGAGTTATCATATTTGACAATGTGTAACGACGTTTTCCAGTATTATTCCGTTAAGATCTTCCTCGCGCCGACTTCAGTTTTACGTTATTCTTTGTAACTTTTTACATTTATTCTCATGTAATGACGTTAAGGGCGATGCTAATGTTAATTAATGTAAAAATAATTAAAATCTTGCGCGGTAGCGGAATGTATCACTGTTTAAACGCGTATAATTGAAAAACGTTCTTGCACTGTTTACTTTAATTTGATTTTTGTAATAATGTTTATTTTCTCGTATTAGAATTTTGCCCGCTACAGACGTTATGTAATATATATTGTAATACATAATACATGCACGTTTCACTTACCCATATGCATACACACGAATTATGAAATGGACTTAAGTTTACGAGCGTTGTGTCACGTGGTTTTTAACTTCATTTACTTTGCGGCGTGATATATTGAAGGAGCTCATAACGGGTTGTGCCGCTGCGTCGCGCAGTGCCGAGTTGAGCTTGCCCTCGGGTCGTTTTCAGCAAGACCAAAAGTCTTTTTGCATACACCGGCAAAGCCATGTAGAGCGCCTCGAAGCGCGTATTACCTTTACCCTTTTAACGTTAGCATGCATTCTGTATTCGTCCTTTTACGATTTTCCCGTAATTATTGCGGTACGGCTCGCCGGGTGTTAAAGCATCTGCCCGGTTCTTACATCATGCTTTTTGCGTTCGCATTTCCCTGCGATAAAATTATTCGTAATATCGTTGCTTTAAAAGAGGAGCCAGAGCAAGAGTCTTTCTTGTTATTTCCGTCCATATATACGGTCAATTAAATCTGATGGACCGTGATTGAATTTCGCTGCAAGAAAGATGAGGTAAAAAATTTACAATGCATATTACTATTGGAATAACAAAATGGAAAGTTGTCAGCATTAAAATTAAAAAATTATGTTGAATTAATTTGAAAATAATTTAATATTAAAAGTAATAATCTATTGAATAATAATAATTTATTGTATTATAATATTGATATCGAGATGCATAGAATAAAAATTTTTAGAGAAGTCTTGTCGCAGAATATAATTATATATATTAAATGATTTTTTACATGTAAAATAAATTATCGGATTAAATTGTTTTAATTATTTGCGAAAATTGATTTAATTGAATTTAATTTCAATATCATTACTCTAAGATATGTATATAAATATATAAATATAGGCCACACTTTCCGTTATTGTTTACTAGGCGAGTATATTCGGCGGTTTTGAGTTTGTGGTTTCCCGTATTTATTTTTCAACAAAATACTATCTTTCTGTTCACTCGACGATAATCGTGCGTTGCCTCTCGAGCCACTCCACGGTTTTTATTGGGCAAATTAATAAAAGTGGATTGGAATGATTAAATCAATTATAATTAAATCTTTGTAACGCACGATTAAACAAAAGTAATTCTTTATCACGGTAAAAAAATCTGTCATTGGCATATATGCTATCTCATTTTGGTCTTTTTTGCCAGAGAATTAATATTATTGGCGTTAGAGAATTGATTAGCTAATTGGTCTTAAATAATTTATATCATTCTTTATAAAAGAAGTTGAGAGTGAGACAGAAATGGTAAAATTTCTTACAAAATCTTAGAGAGAAATTGCGAAGGAGTAAAAATAGCATGAATCTTTAAATTCGACAGAATTCGGCCAGATATAAGAATGGCGCACTTGGGATTCAATTTGGCGAAATAAAACCATCTGCCACATTCATATGAATCGCTTTTGCGATTTAGCACACTCTAGTTAAATTGGTCCTGAGAGAATGTAAATTATTCCTTTTATCTTTCACATTTTACTCGTATCCTATGTTCAATAGCATGCTGACGTTAAATAATTTCCGCAAAATTTCATCCTATAGAGAAAACTCAACGTTTACCATTTATTTGATTTCTTTTTTTTATTTTCTATAAAATAAATTGCCGTTATTTGCAATTGTTGACATTTTGACTTTGCAACAACTTTCAATTAATTATATCTTAAAATATACGGTTATTAAAGCAGATATTTAACGCTATGTTTGCTACGCTCGCTAATAACGTCAATACATACAACGCGTATTCATACATTGAAATTTTAGCTGTCAACACGGTCCTTACCTTCACGCAACACCGATTATCGTAAATTTTGCGATCTCGTATTACCACACCGGCACATAATAATTTGCGGCGAAACGTGTTGTTTGTACAATCCAGTAATTAACGTCGCACATAATTAACGCCGTCTGGTATTACACAGAGCACTGATATATCCGCGAATTTTTTCATTTCGTGCTCTGTAAATTCCGGTATAACTAATTCGTACGAAGATGATGTATGATACGTGGAACAATGGTATTCCGTATATAAAGAGTGACCCAGGAACGTGAAATTTAATTTTAATGCGAGTTTTAATGATAATTCCTTTTTCAAAGACAAATATTTGCGACGATTTATATTTGAGTATGAATTACAAACGGGGTATCTATTGTTCTTTTCAACGATGTCGTACACGCTCAGTTTTGATCCGTAGGACAAAGACAAGGTGCGTATTCAAAGAAGTTTATCTAGAAACTCTAGTTTGCGTCGAGTTTTGAAGAGGCCAGAAGATCTGCAGCAAAAACAGAGTGGCTTTGCGGGCTTGTTCGGAAGCTCTACAAAATATACTGATACAAACCTCACTATGGCGGTATATCCGAATCCAGAACTCGGGATAGCAACTTCTCGATCTTTTTGCTTTCGCCAAATCCCATTTTATCCAATTCGGGCTTGGAGATGAACTTGAGAATTTTATTTCTTACCAACTTCACCGAAAGGAAATTCAGTCCCTCGTTAATGTCCCTTTTGTTTCTCGGGAGACGTTTCCGCAGCGGCGGAATACATAAAACGATTTTCGTTTTGCACTATTCATCCAGCTTTCTCCGTGCTCAGCTGTGCTCGGCCGTCACGCCGGTCAATTCAATATTCATTATTGCAATTTAATTAGGAACGTGACTAAGCATTAGGTGGGAAATGCGATGGATGGCGAATGCTATCACGAGACAGCTGGGCGCGAATTGGGGTCTAGGCCTAGGGCAGATCGTGCACACGACTGTTTCGCCCGTGAATGCGCATATACATGCACGATCCGACGATGGGCATGTACTTCCTTGCGAGACGAAACGAGAACTTGACCTATAAAAGCTCCGTCGGTTGAGCTTTCACGGCGGTCGTAATGTACCGGTTGCACGCGATCTTCCGCTTCGAAGCGAGGCCGAATATATCCGCGAAACTATCCGGCGCGTACCGCTTGGAAATCGTTCCCCGAGCTATAAATACGAGAGGGAGGGAATTAAATTAATCAAGGTTAATACCTCGTACTTGGGGGGTCTCTTATCGATGACAGGTGGCTCGCTTCGTTCGTTAAGGGCTAGTCCACGTCGTGTCACGATATTAATCTTCGTAAAAGAAGATTTAAAAAAGAAAAACGTACGTAGAGTGATAGATCGTCTGCATATGCCGACGGACGGCGGAAAACTTCGCGCGGGTGCATAGCCTTACCTAAAATAAGATTTACAGTCACGAGAATTGGTAGTTAGAGAAACTGCGTATTTCTCGTGTAGACAGGATTTAATAATAATTTTGGCAACTATCTCGAGAATCTGGAAATGAATCTCGTCAAAGTTTGTTATCAAAATTTGCATGAGAAAATTAAGTTGTGACATGGAACATTATAATGTATTTAATTTAATGTTTTGAGTAATAACGATAAATTAATTTATTTTAATAATATACATATTACATATTAAAAAATACAAACACATTGATCTGACAGAATAAATAATATTTAAAATAAGTAATGATAATTTCGAAAGAGAGATAAATATTTTCGTGTTGTTCGAGCCACTCGGAAATGCGCGCTGCATACATTGAAAATGTTTCACGGCTATGCACAGGCGAATAGGTACAAATTCATATAGAGCTTAATGCGAAATGTACGATGTATCCTCGTGTCTATTTACTACATCAAAGAACTGTAGAATGTCAAGAAGGATACGCTGCGTCACGCCCATATCTGTCGATATTGGTCGCTTTTGCGAATAGCTCGTAGTTGCATTCTGCGGCAATAATCCGAGACTTGCATTTGCCTTCAAGGGTATCGATCGTTCGATATCCTACACGTGTAATTTTTTGTAAGTATTTCTGTTTAACCGATGTTTCGTGAGAAAGCTGATTGACAGCTTCTACAAGAGCGCGTATTTTTAAAAATGTTCATAACGCGATAATCTCTAGATTACAATCGATTTACGGTTTCCTCATATATTTCTAATTTTCTTCGTTTGTCTTTGACGCTGACTTCTCCGAAGTTTTGCTGTAACAATTTTCTCGGGAAATTAATATTGCAAATTTATTTTGCAGATTTAATAAAATTACGCGAGGATTACAGAATCAAGACTCGATTATGCGAATAACAAACTAATCTAAATGCGAGTGGAACGTTGGGAACTCTCGCGACTTGAGGGAGGGAAAAAGCAATTTTCAAGTCGGATACGTTTCTACAAGATTGATCGCGAAAACAGCAGAGCATGGTGCAAAGCACGTGGCGCGATGGCGCTTCGACGGACAGTGGTATCGACCGACCTCGAAATGTACTTTCGTCCCCTCCCCCCCCACCACTCGGTGAACCCCATCGCATAACTAGCCCTACCCCTCCCCGACTGACTATCCGCGACACGGGCACCCCTGCATCCCTGGCATGCTCTGGCTGCTACCCTTCTCGAAAATCCACGGTGTGTCCTTGGAAGTAAGTATGACGCAGATTGGCGGCGTGCCTAACGACTTTTGACACAGCTGGACACTTGTTATTTTCTTGGCACCTTGTTGCGAAATTAATTTACGTTTTGCCCAATTTTTTTTGTCCGGCAGGATTATATTTCGCGGTAACTCGAAACTATTTTAACCGCAACTATAACCGCACTAGGAAACGGTGGGACAGGCTTACTAGTGCGAACGCGTCACATCATGTTATATTCGTTCCTTTGACGCCATTCGACAACAGGGGTACTAAAAGGGTTAACATCGCAGTGTATACATGTCGATACAAGACTACCTTTGATGGTTGTGTATGGGGTGTGCAATTAATGCACGTGCTGTTATGATATTAACGGTATTTGCCGAGCGGATCGGCTCGCTGACGAGGCCTTTGATGCATGTTAGCAGCAGAGTAATATTACTTAATCTTATATAATATTAATTATTTAATAACAAAATACTTGTCTACTAGATCTATTTAAAATAAATACCAGAGATCAGGATACCTAGTTGTAAACAAAATTATGAAGTTTTACAATTAAACAAATAGAAATCGAATACGTATATGTGCAGAATAAATAAACTTTGTCGGGGAAATATAGATAACCAAAATTTGCTATTAAATATTAAAATACGTTAAAGTTTCCTCCACTGCGAGGAAATTGATATTGTATTATCTCAGTTAGGAATCGAATGTGGTCATTCCTGTTCCCTGGTGGTTCGTGTTTTATTAATTTGGTCATTGTGGCTTCGGTTCGGAGATATTCCTCGCAGTACTTGGTTATTATGAAAATGAATTTCTAGCATCTCAGGGTATCGGGATATTCAATACTGAAATTTTACTTTTATTTTTTGTATAAGGAGAGATTAATGTGCTTTCAATGTAATAACATTGGTTTCTATGTTAACCCATTATCGATTTCGCGTTTAAAACAAACGGATTGTTAATCCAATTCGGTTAAGTTCTATACGCTATCGGCTTCCGTTCAATCTTCGCGAAAAATGGTACCTTTAGATCACATAAAACTTTTACGAAAGGACGGACACAACTTTGATCATCATCGCGCGAAGTAAAGTGAATTACGTTAGAATCGTACAGGGGAACTTGCGAAAACGCCTCGGTGGACCCGGTGCGCCTGGGACGTACCAGTATTTGATCAAGTTATCGCAAGGGGGGAGGGGAGGAATCCGACGCGCTCCGGATATTAACCAATTATCCAGATTTTGATTGGTAACGTCCTTTCTTTAAAAACGAAAACTGAAAATGCGCTCGTAATTATCGATTCGATTTAACAAATAATAAGCCGGCTTTAACATATCGTTTACTTCGTTAAACAGAAGCGAGATATAAAGAATACGTTGTGGCATTATAGCTTAGTTTTTATCCGTTGTTTGTTTCGTATATCTATTTGCGTTACATTAAAGTTTACCACCTGCAATTTATATTGTTCCTAATATTTCATTTTATGTTATTCAAGTATAGGCACGGCATTAAGCAGAGGTTAAGCTCGATAAAGCTTATTTCAGCCGCAATAGAAAGCTACATAAATCACTATTAAATATACTAATGGATTTTAAACAGCTTAAATATTTATAGAAATTTTCCGCCAGCTCGAGAGAACTCGGCAACTGCCTCGCAACACATATTCTATGACCTTCTACACTGTTGCGGGTACGAATCGTACGTTACAGCATTCGCGCGCTATTTGAGAATAGACTCGCATTTATCTAGACTTAACGCTAAGTAAATTGTAATCCTCGGAATAGTTTGCGACGGCGGGTTGCGTCATGAATTCCTATCCTTCTCTCTTGTACCTATGTAGTCGATCTCGTGGCGATTAAGCTCCTTCCATTCACATCGCGCACGAGACGCGGCGGGTACCGATGGCGATAATTACGAATTCTCGCAAATGAATATCGCCTGCACCATCCGTCACGCCGAGCTCTTCCTCGCTATCGCGTATTACCACTACCGCGCAACGGGTTTACGCTATCTTGGAGAGTCGTGGCTCCGTATACCGCCACCGCCACCGATGACCTCAAGGTATGTACCCACAAACGCATACATTTCGTTGCCGGTAGGCGCAATTTGCATAATGGGTCGCGAGCGCCGAGTAGCTTTTCGTGTAACACGTAGAACCATCCGCGTAGACGCTTGGCGCGCGCGAGCGCGAAGCTTGAGTCTCGAGAAATTCCTTTGCTCATTCATCGTCGGAGAATAGCGCGGGCGGGGAAATGGCATTCTTCGACACCGTTGCGTAAGAGGAGATCTCTAATAGGAACGGCGCGACTCTCTCGCCTTCACGTGCCCGTCGAGATGAAATGCATCTCTTGCCAGTTCCTTTTTAGAGAGAAACGACGAAGATCGAGATCCGAGATAAATCCTTCCCTCCGCGAACAACTGCAATGTGTGTGTAATTAAATTAAACGTGAATTTCTTGGCTAATAAGGGTACCCTGGAAATACCGCTGTTGTTTCATTAAAATATAATTTCCTTTATTAATACAGAATCGATGAAATTTTTTTATCACAGATTTCTTATTCAAAACAAATCTAGTATTTAACAAAGAGAAACCTACTGTAAAATTTCTTTAGATTTTAGAAGGAAAAATTACGAAGTGGCGTGAGCGTCTTTTATATAGCATCTTATAATCTAATAATCAGTGTTTGAAAAATCAAACGTATCTGTCTCGATTGCTAATAAAATATACTTTCGCTGTTGGTTCTTATACTCCATTGCTATCGAACACTGATGTAGGTCGGCATTTGGCTTTCTTTCCGGGCAAAATCGAACCATCGTGTTTGCCGAAGTACAGTTTATTATAACTGTCATCGGAAAACTAAGTCGTACAGTTTCGGCCTGAATATCCGATGTATTTGTATGTCGTATTAGTTGCGAATCGCTCGTAACAGTAGAATAGCCGAGTAAATTCGCGGAAGAACTCTCTATCGCGAATAACGGTCGACTTTGTCTTATCCTTCTCTTGCCGCGCCACTTTCATTTGCATTTTAATGCTTGTACGCTATCGCCACTGTGTCCTACGTCTTACTTTTCTTTTCCACGCTAGCTGTTTATACCGCCATTAAATCCGTACCTTTGCACAGTGCTTCGTGGTCTATTTCCACATAAAAAATGTATATTTTGTACGAGGATTTAGCAAGCTTTTCCACTAATGTAAATTATAATAAAATTTATATTTTAACGTTCTAACTTGTAATAAAATGTATTTTATTTAAGGATTTTGTAAGTCCTTTGTCATAGTGTAGTTTAGAAAAAAGGACGTTTGTTTCCAATCTATGGTGTTATTTCGGAGCAAAAATTGTTTTAGCATACCTAATTGCAACTTAACATAAATATTCAACAAAATTTGGAACTGTAAAGTTTACTGCAGATGATAATATTTGTTGTCTCTGCAAACTCGTAGAACATTCACGGATGGCAGCATCGCGTTGTCGCGCCTTTATCGGTAGCCGATTCCGCAGAGATGACTGATCCGCACAGCTATTTGGGTTTACCAAACCGACAGACCTGAGCGCAATACACTGGACATTCATATATTTACACATTATACATACACACATTTACACATTTATATATAGATATATTTTTGTGCGAATAATAGAACAATAAACATTTGAAGAAATATGGAAGTAAAATACAATCTAATTTAAGAATAATTAAAATAAGAACAAGAACAAAGCTCTACATATACATATAACAAAAATTATAATCTATATTTTATTTATGTCCTTTAATAAAAAGTTATCGTCACTTATCGTTGATGATATAATAATTATACATACATTGGATTCAATTTTGACAGCTTGATTTTACATATCTAAAGTGTATATTATTATTATTAACAACATCAAACATTGCATTATCGTCTCATTAAATATTAATATTAACTAATATTATTACAAGCAATGCATATTACTATAATATCCATTCAATTTCGATTAATATCCATAGTTGTATATTGTGTTCTTAATCACTTTTAAAAATAAATTTATTGTTTTTCTTACTCCTGTTATGCAAATTAATTTAAACAGCAGATAGTAAACTTCTTGGTCGTTGCTTAATGAAACGAAAAGAGATATTGACCAACCCCTGATATTCTTTTTACACGGTTGCTTCCGCCATACTTGCTTCTCTTTGCACGAGCGCGTTAGGGCAAGATGTCGCAACAAAGGGTTAATAATATCGATTAATTATTTTTGCTTTTATTTTTATAAACTTCACTGCCTCTTGCATCCGCGCATCTCCTGCGTAACATGTTTTTGAACAATTAAGTAGAAATCTTGTAAATAGTGCAAAAAAACGTTGCTACATTTACTGAAAATTCCAGAACGTATTACTGCTTTATACAACAAAAATTAATAATTTCTTATGAAATAATGGTGTTTTGCGGCAAGATTGTAGCCTAAATAACAACAACCTTATTCGAACAAATTTCAATCGAAGCTATCGAACTTCTCGTTCTGAATCAGTTGAATAAATAAAATAAATTAATTAAATAATCTGTCATTAATTAGATTTGAACGAAAAGCATAAAGCGAATTGCTGATATTAACGCCTAATGCATTCTCATTGCTGTTTTTTAAATTAATGAACAATTTCATTTTAGCAAACTCCCCCAGCATTTGCGTAATAAAGTCTTATTTATAATAATGAAGACAAATATTCTTGATGATTACAACATAGGAGATGCAAATATAATATAGCAATGTTTTAAGTAAACTTAAAATTTTAAGTAGATTTGTAACAAATTTTTCTTGAGCAGAGAAAAATTAGACGTCATCTTTTTCGTTTGCTTATTTATTTACTTACTTCGCAGTACACCACAACATTACTCGGTAACCCTCATTATTTATAATTAAATACAAGTTCCTTGTACTTTCTGATGCTTCGTAAGCTATTTACGCTGATGTTAGATTTATCCTCGTTAGTTGAGAGTTGAATAATAATGATAATAACCGTTAGTATACCTTTATCATTTAGTGAGAAAAATTTTGCGATTATCTTAACCGCCGTAGTTCCGTTCCGTTTATAACAATGATTCACGTATTCTCTTGCATCACGTTACGCTCGCGATTGCCAAATTCGTGCAGAACCGCGAGAAAAATGAGGCGGAGCAACAACGAGACGTCGCGCTTCGCGATTCCACGTCTAAGTTGGCCATCGCAACATTTGGTTTCCCAAAATACAAGTATTATAATTGGCCTGCCGACACCCACGATTTATACGGAGGCAGCGTCGCGCGCCACCGAGAATTCTCGATTATAATAAATAACCGACGACCTTGCGTCTCGTTCGACTTTCCTCCCTTCTCGGCGAGCGATCTAAAAAAAAAGCGTAATTATCTGATGTTTACAAGTCTTGTGTCCTGCGATTTGCAGGATTACTTAGTCGGACGATAGAGGCACTCGTGAATTTATGAAGAATCGTTTATCGAGACGTAACTCATTTTCTAATCGGGCTTTGACGTAAACTAATAACCCCCATTAGTTAACATTTGTCACTACTCTGGCAGATATTTGCACAACGCGCCGGATGCGAGCATGTGCTCTGGTAGCAAGCCGAAATTTCATCTTGTATACGCGCATCAAAAAATACCTATAATTTGGTGACTCGTACAGTACACGGATGCTTTAATATTTGTGGACACTTGCCAGCTCAGATATACATAGAACGCAGAATATATGTATAAATTTTTAATATGCAGGTTTTGTGCGCAAAATGTTGGAGATAAAGAACATTTTTTGTGTATTACGTATACATATATAATCTATAATACGGTTAGATATTAAATTATTGATATTATCTTTGATGTCCATTTCTATCAAGACAGATTAATTGTAATCTCGGTTTAACTTACTTTTTATCTTTCTTTAGTTCTAAGAGAAAGATAAAAAGTAAGTTAAACCGAGATTAAAGTTAAACTGCATTGGTAGAAATGGACATGAGAGAAACTTTTGGGCTCTGTACATGTACTTATATATATACTTCACATGTAATTGGCATGCGATCTTGTGTACACTTTAAAGTACACGACTGGAGCTACCGCAATTTAACAATAATGCCTTCTGTACTCTTGCCAAAGAAAATCTATGTCTTCATTAACCGGTCTGGCTTGCGATTAGCATAGTAATAATTCCATATATATGTACAAAATCACGGATTAATGCATCATACATTTTATTGTATGTACGTGCGTTTAATAAGTATTTTATTTTAAGCATCTTAGCGTGACAAAAACAACGGTAAGCGTAAAATGGAGGCTAATAGTGGCGAAACGAGAGGTATGTGGGAAGACAAGAAGCAGCGGCGAAATTAGATTAATGCGGAAGGCGCACGTTTACAACACGCGCACGACGACATAAAAGAAGCGGGCATAAAAAAGATATCACGACGTATTTACGCGTGTCGTGACTCCGAAAATTCGTATAAACTACGTATACGTGAGAAAAGCGACGACGTTCAAAATAATCCGAGTCGCTCTATAAATACAATACGACATTCAGTCGTGTGCGGCGCGTTGCGATGTCCAGATGCCTTACCTCGTCTATTCGTTCAGCGACAGCCGATTTAATTACCCGGTCCGTCAGATTGTTTGGCGATCAGTGACTCGTGCTTAAGACATTGAGTTAAGAAAATTTGGTTCGCCTTTGAAATCCGCTTGTTTAAGTGTGACAACAACTTGAACAAGGAGAAGTTGTTTTGTCATTCGAGTTCGAGATCAGTGTAGTAAGTCCGCGTGCACTAGAGTGACGTGTCTTGAAAAGAATTCGCGAATATAAATACATAAATGCTTTTCTTTTCAGTACGATCTATATTAGTATTTCGCGATCGGTGCGCATCGCGAGTAATAATCAGCGATTGTGATCTACTCTTGCGTAAGACGTTTATTGGCGTTTTCGCGGTATTACGGTATAATAATCGTGATCGATGCAATGTAATTGCATAACGCATAAATAAATAAGTTAATCGACATTCGAGATTCAGTTTGATTATAGCAGAAAGTACAATCGATTATTTCACGTAATAAACTTCACAAATGTTTATCTCGTATGACATTGCGTGTGTTTGATTGTAAAATACATAGCAATTTTTAATCATAAATTCCTATGGTGAATTCTATCTTCGCGTTAGTGCGCGCAGTGTTGTCCGAAAAAAATCTTGTGCTCCCCTTCTCGCTCGCGGAATCTGCTCGGTGAATCTGGAATTAATGTGCTACAATTTTAGATGAGTCGGGACATGTCGCGTGTCGCTTTTAACGCGGCTTCGCGTGTCGTTGTGCCGTCGCGAAACGACGGTCACGCGGCCGTCGTCGTCATCGGCAAAGTGCGTGCATTTTAAGAGCGGTTGAGAAAAATTTATCCGCGTCACTCCATCCAGGATGGAGAGGCTCAGCATAGCGGAAGCGTTGCGCCGGAAAGATAGGAGACGTCGCAGGGGATGGACGGTAGTCGGGCACGAGCTGCGGTGAGTATGATAAATCACGTGAGAATTTGGCCGTTCCCGCTCTCGTGGATAAGATATCTGTCAACGATTGAAATCAACGGCCAGGTGAGCCCGTCACGGTAAGCTGCGCGTGCGGTAGGCAGAGAATGTTGCCACTCGGAAAACTGACGAAAATAAAGCCGCATCGTTCACGCTTTAAGCGGCCTGATGACGCGACCTGGATTTTTTGCGGGAACATACTGACATACTGACGATTTGTCTATCGAAACATACACCTCTACTGGTAAATCCGTGTGTGATTGATCAAAGTCGATCAATCCGAAGTTAGATTTTTGACAAACGACTTTCAATCCAATTTTTGCGAAGCAAATATTGATTCTTACTATGCACGCGTGAAGATATCTTTATATGAATGTGCATGATTCCGACATTTTAATTATTTTTTTATTATTGTAGAGTTTCGAGACCTTCTAAAATGAAGTAAAGTCTGAATGATTATTTATTTTCCTTTGTCATTTTTTTTTTAACATATCTCACTGTTCAGACTTTTATATGTCATGACAGTAATCAAATCGCTTTATCGAGCGATAAGATGATCCATTGAGAAAATGTGGTGTAGCCTTAAACCGATAACTGGTAACAGTAACCGCATCTACTGGTAAAACGACCATAGTACCGCCATCTTTCGCGATACTGCCTGGGTTTCACGTAGCTGGACTCTTCTCTGCTATATTTAACAGTTAGATCGATACTGTGGTTCACCGGCTCACCGTCTGTCTCCAGTTTTACTTAACAAAGTCGATAAGCTAGATTCCATATTTTCAACGTCGCGTATTGTTAAATTCATCAATAAACTTTAATACATATTATTTAGCGATAAATAAGCTAATATTATCTTTATTTAGAGAAGAGATACTGAAAATTTATTACGTTACTTAAAAACAAATAGTTTCTGTTTCTAAATTTTACTTTTAAAGTTCTCACTTTCATAACTTTTTTATAATAGCTTCATATTCTAGATCTATATAGCTTCTAATTTTTTAGTTTTATATGTTTTATAATTAAAAAACTAATGCTATATCAGAGACAATTTCTATACACAACATTTTTTAACATTTTGATGCAATTTCAATAGAATTTTAGAATTTTAAGGCATAATATATCCAATAAACATCGCCCACATGAAGAAAGTTTGCATAATACATATCTCCAGATGAAAGATATTTCTGAATGATAGAATTAATTAATTCTTTCATGAATATTTAGAAGTTTCGACAGTGAGACATCATTTCGATGCAATTTATCGTGATATATTGTCGAAACGATAAATGATGAATGCTAATCACATGCTAATATTATTATTCTGACGATTGATCCTTCAATTCATGTACTGCGTATTATGGATTTATATCGATTACAATACAATGAATCGTACAGTAAATATTTCGAAAATTTATCGTACAAAATGATTTATTAAATCCGTATGCAGTTCGGTGAAAAAACATTTTTGATTTCGGCTGATGGAAGGTTTCCCCCGAGGGAAGTTTCATACGGTTGTTGCGTGTTCATAATTCAAATCAAATGCAGAGCTTTTATGTTGAAGTAGAGAGTAGCTTGAGGCATTAACATTTATCACTAAAACACGAAAGTCCGTGAAATCTCACAAGTTGTTCTACTCTATTGGTTTGAGTAAATGAGTATTACAATATTGTCAATTATAAAACAGATTTTATTTTAATTGACATCTTTTAATTGATAATCAAATAAACTTTTTAATTATAATTAAAATTATAATTAAAAAAATCTGTTATCACCATATTTAAAACTTCTTTACATATTTATTTAACACATATTTACATACACATATCTATCTGTAACGGTAACAAGTTGGTTACATATATTACGTTATGTACTGCTACACTTATATATACCTACTGTTTTCTTTTTCTGCGCAAAACCATTTATTTAACCAGTTAAAATGAAAGAAATATACTTCATCGCGTTTACGTGGTGATTATGCGCTGCGTAGAATTTCTCTCAACGTAACGCTCGAAAATTTTACGGGCTCGCGTTGTCCCAGTGCGGTATTTAAATTTTACAACGTGGTGCTTCGCCGCGAAAATTTATCGTTCACAGCGCACGCATATTTCACGCGCGGAAACGACGCACTGTAAAGTGCAGATGTTGCGTTGCAATCGTTCTGCACGCCGCAGCAAATGAAGGATGCATATGAAGGAAATATTACGATGTGAATTAAAAATCATGATTATTTGCGTCGTCCGTCGTGAATGCCGAGAGATAATGTCTATATGATACATGATTAATGAGGCGTACTTAAAATAACAGTTTTATTAGCTTTGTCATTTTTGTGAGTCTCTTTATCTGCGAAGAAAGCGGACCTCCTGATGTTAACCAGGATACTATATAGACTTGTATATAACGTAACGTATCTTTGTATTGAAGAAGCGTATATCAAGTATGAATGTGCTCTTAAAGAAACATTTTTATAACTCCAAAGGAAAGAGGATACGTATACGCGCATATAGCATTTCTCTTTTCATTTCACCTTCGAGCTACATGATGTGACATCAGTCGCTTTATTTCCCAGATATCGGGTTAAGGAAATGGACCGTTTCTCTGCGTCATCGTCAGTAACGTCGCTAATATCCGCGCGAATAACGTCATGTGGTACACAGAGCTCCATTTGAATCTCTCACAGCGATCGCATAAATTGCCGATATTCGAAATTATTTCGTCTCGGTGATCAATAATCGACGTCACATCGCGAAATCTTCTCGCGCCAAATGCTGACGTACGAAATGCACCATGCCTAGTTGAATTGATCCGAGAGAAAGAGAGAGAAAAGCTCTCTCGAGCCCACGGGAATATAACTTGGAAGCGGCCAAACTTTATAGCCGTCGCGTAAACACTTATCGAACTAATTTCTGGCGCTTCAATCTTCATTTCTTACGGATTATTGCGTACCGGTTCGAAATAACGAAAAGATTATGTTATTTAACTCCGCCCGATTAAATTTTTCTCTTATTTTATTGTGATCTACCAAAAGCTTAGGAAAGAAATATGACCTGTTATATCCACCGAGTTGTGCTGCAAAGCAATTAACTTTAGAACAAGTTGACATTATGTCATGTCGTCTTTCTACTTAACGTCTTACTCCGTCGACGATATCTTTAATCGGTTTAATTAATTCCCTTAGTTAAGAATTAATTAAATTTACAAACTCACGCTGTTTGCTTGACGAACAAACATGAAAAAAGGTAAAGAAATATTTACTTAAAATTTTGGTGCATATTATTTATTTATATTTATTATATCAAAATAATATCTACCTATCAAATTTTCTTAATTAAATTTCTTATATTCTTATTATCTCTTCCTTTTTACATGCTCTTATACATGTTTTTTGAGATGCAGTTATTTGGTATTTATAAAATGCATAAATTCTTCCGTTTCTTGAAGAAGGCATCAATGTGCACGATAATTAAACAATTTTTTGATTATTTATAAATTGCTATTAGTGAATTCTACACATAACTGCAGCCATTGCCAGCTACTAACTACGATTTGCATTTCATTGCGATTTATTGGAAAACGCCTGTTCTCTCTCAATAATACTTACCTCACTCTTAGAATAAACTTAATCTTAATTATTGTGTATGTCAGCGCATACCGTGAAATTGAGCAATTCTTTGTGTCGGCATGTATTGTGTCTTTTAGATCTCTCTTTAACACGTTCTACTTACATTCGAAGCCAAGTGTGAATTTGCTACTCATCAATCGATTAAATAGACAATGACTCATCTCGTTACGCCAGCTTGAGTTTCCAAATCTCATAAAAGCAGACACTTTTAGATCATCATCTGTTCAATTGAAGAAAAATATACAAGCGCGATTATCGAACGTATCAATAGCTTTGCAATGATTGCTCTTCGATCTTCTTGTCGGCGAATAAATGACATCATCAAATGTAACCTTATACATCAATCACATTTCAAATTTCACCCAGTTTCCCAATATTTTTTCAGAGATAGGTGGGATTGAATTTCATATTTATCAGAAAAATGAGTTTTATTTTTCGAAAAGCCAACTCGTATTACAAATGGCATATTATAAAAATAGGTATATTTGACACGTGATAAATTTCGCGCATTGATAAATTATTAATTATCAGTTACGACATCAGGATCGATATGTATTCTCTAATCAGCCATCGTATTTACTTTTTAAGTTGGAATCGTATTCTGTTTTTATACTTCACGAGATATTAAGCGTCGTGAACGAAACAATAAGCTTTCGTGTTTTGGCGTGGGCATGCTACCGCTGCAAAATCGCGCACTTACGTGTACGATACACGCTCAAGCGCGAAATTGTTTCGCTCAGAGGTATTTATTCTCGGTAAGCTTTTGCAACGGTGATCGCGAAGGGATGTGTAGAATCGATGAACCGGGTATTCTGTCGCAGTTGAATTTTGTACTGTGAGTGCTTTCACCACGATATCGCGCAAATCTGCTCGTGCTAAGTATATAATTCGCGCAGTCAACATATTATAATCTGGATAACTTTCATTGCGCCCTGTGTCCTAACTTTGTAATGTGGATGGGATGATGAATTCTCCGCATCGCGTAAACTCGTTTTCGCTCGAGGTCTGGTAGATTAGAGCCAGCTCGGCGAAAGATAATGTTTTATGTTTCCTCCGGAGTATATAGGGTGAGCTCGTCGCATCTCGATGAAGCTCTAAAACCCGCTTCGCGTGGGAGGAAAACTCTCCGGAGAACTACATCTTGCGCTTCTAGCTCGTTTCTGCGCGCTCGGTGAAGGGTCGCTTTTCCTATATCTCACTTAATAACGCGCCACGTTGAAAATTCTGGCTTAGGACTCGCATCTACGGCCTGAATAAATCAATTTCACCATAGCACTAAGTTTCATTTAACTATAGCAACTGACAATGAGATTTATAATATCGACTATGTTTCTGCTAATATCATATTTCACAAATTTTTATCCGAGATATTACGTATTGATAAAATTATTACATAATGCGTCGCCAATTGACCAATTTGATTGTTAGCCAAAGAATAGTAGCTTTTTCCTACATCACATTTAATTAATATATCTATCTCTTCGGAATACCTAAATATTTTATTACAATTTATAAATAATTTATTACAAATTTTAACTTATTCGGAAAAGTATTTCGTAAAAAGTGTGTATTTATAATGCTTAGAAACATATATACATATACAAATATTCATTGCAAAATTGTATAAAATAATTTTTATTCTCAAGCACCGATGCTTCGATTTAAGATCAATGAAAGATAATTGAAAATCTGAAATACGAACTGCGATTCCACGTGCATCCGTCGTATTTCCCATCTTCGATATTATCGCATCATCCTCTTTGATCTGATATCGTGTGGACACAATGTCCTCCCGGCTGATGCCGTTAGCTTTTCCCGTTCGTTCTCTCAGCCTGTCACGGGTGATTGACGACGACGATCCGTTAGGCGCGTCGATGGGCAGATGGACCGGGGTACAGGAAGCGAACACCTAAAGCACGAAACGCGATACCAAGCGACAGAGACGGAGAATCGCGAGCGAGTGACAGCCGGTTGGAGAAACGGCGAATACCCGAGACGATGGTCGCAGGTCTCTCACACACGCTCACAGAGAGCATGCCCGCGGCAGCGGGTGAGCACGATGACGCTCCTCCTCGCTCCTCGCCAGCTAGGTTCGCAAGGGGGCAGCTCGTCGATGCTCTCTCAGTCCGACAGCACACGCGACCTCGCGCGGTTCACGCGACCTCGTGCTCGTGCCCGTTCACCCCCTGCGTCCTGCGAGCCGGCCCTCGCGTCTCGCTCCACCATCCCCGTGCCGATCGTCGTTACTTCCGTCGGCGGAAGTCGGAACGACGGTCTCGCGACCGCGTCTCAACGACTGATCAGTGTGTGACCGACGTTCGGTGGAAACCCTCGTGGGTTCGATCGAGTTGCACCAACCGACAAGTTGTTAGCTAACTCCTGGATTACCAGTTCTGCTCTGTAGATTGTGGTGCGCTCGTATAATGCTTGCGGCACGGGGGGGAAAAGGAGGGAAAACCTGGTTATCCTTGGAATAGGGCTAACTAGCGTTGCTACGACTAAAGTCGTAATATCTTCTGTGTCCCCCAGTGAATTCTCACGGCGTGTATGCGGCGCAAATACAAAGGGCATCGCGGAGAGAGGTTCCACGAGCACTCGAGCGGTGAGCATCCACTTGGGAAGCGGAAGAGTCACTCGGATTACGATTGCTCGCATCGTTCGCGTGGGTTTGCTTCGAATAGTTTCCGTGTAAATTCGATTTGGATCGATTAATTACGAAGTTCGCGCCAACTTCTCGAATCCTTTTATCCCACGGAGAGAGCTTCCGCGATTCGGTTAGCTTTTATAATTAGCAGAGCATGCGAGAACGTGCGCAGAAGTGAAACTTCATTAGATATAATAGCGCACAGTGAAGTTCTGCTTTTTTTGTTACGAAGTTCCGGAGGTTGACACATTTTCGTTATCAGAGCCATGGTGCGGAAATTTCTGAAATGGGATCGGGATATAATGCTTTTCTTATAGAAAGAGGAGATTGCGAGGCCAATCCCCCAATATCGCTTCCTCGCCGCGAATGTAATTATATATAAGCACCAAAAGCCAATTTAATTGTTTCCGAAGTGGTAACCTGAATTTGTTATGTGCGAAAAATGTTTATCGGAGCAATTCAATAACGAAACCGTGCGGACGATGTGAGTAATTCGTTGTAATCACATTTACTCGTTACAATTTATGATTACTTTGTACTCGTCATCAAATTTATATATATTAAAATAGCATCCTGAGATGACAAATTCCAAATTTCTTTAAATCTCACTTTTAATTGTGCAGTACAAATAATTCTGCTTATTATTTGTAGTAGGAAATCAAATAAAGTGCGATAAGAAACAATACGTGATAAGAGATAATACTGATTATATAAATGTTATCACGATCATGTTTTTGCCTTGGAGTACTTGGAGCTACCGAGAAATATTTTTACAATATCTGCAGACATGTTAGGTTTTTGCGAAGCTGCTCTCTCTCTTTCTTTTTTGCTTCTCTTAAAATTCTCTACGTGTTATTAAATTAATCATTCAAAACTTGCGCAGCCGAAGCGCGAACTTTAAAACAACAAAGTTTAGCTTAACAACTAAAGTGTTTTCGAGGCAGTAAGAGTTTCTGTTTATTCCCGTTGTACGTTGCAGGATAACGACGAGAATGCCTAAATCCGCTGTTTCCGAGATCACGCGACGATTACGGGTAATTTAATTACCAAATAATTTAGTTCCTGAATCAATTTTGCGCGGTGAAGTTCGCACGCAGGCGGGTTTATCTCGTCGCAGTTGCGTGTAAATTATCATGGAACTTGCGCTACTCGTTATGATCTTCTCCTCGCCTGCTTCCAACTTTAGAACCGTGAGTATATGCATCGTGGGGCGAATATCGTCTTATTTTCCCAACGTTATCTCTCAGCAGGCGATGCATTCAGAATCACCTCGCGAACGTAATGGAAAAGCACGCGACAAACCGACGTCATTAATTAGCGGTGTACGCGAGCGTGATAACCCTTTCGCGCGAAACACCGTAACGACAAGATAAAAGATAGCTATTACGAAACTAGATTTCTCTCTTTTCAGCACGGGATTCATTATAAATTGATCCTGTTTCGATTTTGCCGTGACATCTCATTTTCTGCGCGCGAGTTTGTCGATCCCTCGTGTGCGCAGGATATATTCTATAGGAAACACGCTCCCCTTCGCGTGACACTTGAGATACGTAGTTTTCAATTATTCAAAGAAGAATGTTTATCCAGCAGATAAAACATCCCACCGCGCGGCTCGCGGCGTATAGCGACCAATTTTTTCCCCTGGCAGGTTGTCATTTACCTGCGGGCAACGCGGTGACAGTGGTGGAAAGAATATAAGCCAGGTTTTCTGTTTGCCTTTATCTCGTTACAGAGCTGACACCGAGGGGGTCCCGTTGAAGGCATAAAGGGATCGTAACGCTTAACACTCTTGTACGAGCAAACTGCGCACGATAATGAGAATACAATTTGTTTTCGAAAGAGCTTTTATTTCAGAGGCGTGTGTGAAAGGAAGAAGAAGGCTGTGCCAGTGCGCCAGTTGTTTAAATAAAACGTTGACAGGTAGCTGTAAGAAAATTGACTTTCTTCACTGGTGCTCATTATTACGCCTTGATAGAATCCGTCGACTTGCTGTACTTCGCCGTAGAAGAAGTTCTTTGTTCAGCTTTAAAAGCCCGAACCTTGAACTCGACAAAGAAAAGGCTCGACATTCTACAGAGCTTTTTGAAATTTTTAATCGATAAATCGGTAGATGATTAGATGTCAGCGCAATATCGCGTCCAACGGTTGTAATTGGATGATTCTGATCGGATCTAATTAAAAATAATAATCAAACACGATTCAGCGATAACATCGAGTATTTCGCGACTTTATTCTGGCTTTGTTGCAACAACTACGAATGTTGTTACTTCGATGTACCGAATTATTTCTTCTGTAACAGCGCAATTTCATTTATAAATACGCTTGCGTTCGATTTTACAATTGAAATTTGATGAAACGAAAATAGGCCAAACGCAGAACGAAATATTCGGTCTGGCCCCGGATGGGTGGAAAGAAAAATATCATTTTTCATCCACAAGCCGTTCATAAATCTCTTAAATTCAATTAACCTGTGCATACTAAACGCTGAGAGAAAAAAATTCATTTAATTATCTCGAAAGGCTGTAGGAGAGATGTATTATAATAACAATCATATTACATACGGTTAGCCTGCGGAAATATTCGGGCGCACGCGCATAAATTGAATAAAATCATTAAAATACTTTTGTCGTATATATTAATGCATAATTTATTTCCGTTTTATCGCACGTATCTCCCGTTAATGAAACGGGAAACCTAAATTAGTGCCGATACAACAGAAACGACCTCGATATTCAGCATAACACGCAACGCGGTGCTCCGATAAGTCATTAATTCAAAATGTCCGGTTGTATGGACTGGGTACGCTCACCGTCGCATTTCGCCGTCGATTCCGTTAATTGATCCATTTTAGTCCCTCTTTTTTTTTTGCACGCTCATGAAACCATGGCCCCATGTGCCGCGCGAGAATCGTCGGACCGTGACAACGAGTCTTCCGTGCTTTTCTCGCTCTCCGTGCCGCGGCGAATTTAATTATATCCGGAAAAAACGTGTTGCATGTCCGTGTGTGCGTGCGGCCGCGCGCAGACCGTGTGCCAGAACTAACTTTGTTTTTCGCCAGATCGCTGTCGACATTGACACTACGGAGCAGCCGGTGTTCGCTGCCACGTGACAGCGCGGTGATGCACGTCGCATCGATGCGACGCGACAGACGCATCGTGTTCTCGTGCGTCGCTCTCGATGATGCCAGGAACGGAAAGTAGGTTGTCGCGCTGAGAAAAGCCGCATCTGTGCGAAAAAAATGTGCGACACGGCCTTTCCACAGGCCTATACTTTTGCGTGTCTCTGCAAAAGCTCATGCTGCGAAATACATGTAACGACTCACGGTTTTTTTTTTTACTTCTCCCGTTCGAGAGTTTAACGGTCGACTCGGCGCGCTTTGTCGCTCGATTGCTCTCCTATATGATCGTTTTTTCATGGCATTGCGCGATAGCTGGGCGTGGACGACGGACATGCGAGGTGCGTTTTAGGGAAATATCTCGTTTGATCGCGAGTTCGTAGAGGTCTGTTTAAAGAAAATAATTAGTGACACGATACGGTCGCAAAATCGCATCGTATTTTAATCGAATTAATTATTTTAAAAACAACGTTGTCTCAAAATCCATAGTTATCGCAAGAAAAACCGAAGTTTAAAACAGAAAAAAAAACATGTACAGTTAAACTTCATTCTTCGGTATTTTTGGAGTAAATTTCTTTCTCAAAGAAATGATAAGTGTAACAATAATTACATTTAGCAAACACAATTTTTTGATTTGATGAAATGTTTTCATTTTTGTAAAAACTTGTTATATTTATGTAATATTTTTGAGAGGATATTTCCTTCTATATGAAGTATATGAAAGAGTATTACTCGAGGGCTTTGACGATGTAACCAACATGACTTGCGGCGGTTTGAAAATGTAGTGACAGCGGTGCGGATTGCTTCCTCGACTTCACAGGCTGTGCAAATCGAGGAAAAAAATAACACGAATCGATAGTAGACAAAGGAATAAGGAATTTGCGTTACTAACGATATCATCTACTCGTTAATTTTAACGATTTCGACGTAACAATCGCGCTGGTTATTCTTTTTTTTCGTAGTAATCAATGACAAATACTGTCATGCAATAACAGATATAACGGCTGCGCGTTGAACAGCTTATCTTAATGAAGGACTCTCGTACCGGACAGATGAAACATAACGTTATTACACGGAGAAAATTTTATAGTAAATATTACTATGGTGTCGCACTAGCTGCGGACCATCAAGACGCACAAGTTTAAATGCTATAGTCTTATAGTAAAATTACTATGTTTATAGCATTTAATGCTACAATCAATGCTATGATCGTAGCATTAAATGCTATAAACATAGTAATTTTACTATAAGACTATAGCATTTAAACTTGTGCGTCTTGATGGTCCGCAGTTGGTGCGACAGCATAGTAAAATTTAATATAAAATTTTCTCCGTGTAGTGATTGCAAATTTTATTTTTATAAAAGTTATTATTCTGTATATTATTTTATATATTATTTAAATTGTGTAATATACATTAGAGGTTTAGAGCTTTAATAACGAACTTACAGAATTATCCATCCTCTTGTACAGATGGAATCTTTGTGAAGTTTCTTTTATGAATATACTCTTTTCGCTTTAAACTATTTAAAGTTGCATTTTCTTAAAGAGAACATGCGTTTAATAAAAATCTTTTGTCAGATTTTCCTTTGACTTCTGAAAGGTTGATAATATTATTTCCAACATTTCTTTCGTTTCGACAAGAAAAATTTTAATCTCTCTAGAGACTGCACGCCTTAGTATATTTCAGGGCATTATCTCAACTTGGAGTGCGTTTACTTCTATAATACCGCAGACTAATTTAGATAGAGGTTTTCAAACTTTTCTAACATTGTGAATGCACAATGTTAGTAGAGAAAGGAAACAAACAAAATTAAATTGTTTAATTTTTTTCATTAACTTTATTGAAAAGGATACAAGTAACTTTATGTTTTGGCTTTGTGAAACTAAAGTATAATTCAAAACATTTTCATACGCATTCGATGCATTAACTGTGCAAAATGAATTTGCTGCTACAAATTTTAATTAAAACTTGTAATTATAAAATAACATACATTATTTTTCTCAATAATTTTTTTTTTAATAATTGCGCTAATAAAACGTTATTAAATTCCTGTCAATAAGAGTAAAATTGAAATTGCTTTGTTCCATTTGGTCTCGTGAACAATTTAAATATAATTTAAATCGCAAGAATATCATTTAAACATATTATAATCGTGGTTAAAATCATCAGGCTTTCAACTACACTAGCAAACCTAAACGGATCGCGGGCAATTGATATTGAATTATTAGCACATTTGCTTTTAGTGTTTGGGAAATTGCTCGTTAATATCTTAACTCATGGTCTCTGCAAACTGGAGAGATGCTGGGAACTCGAACTGGGAAATCGAACATTGTTATGTTCATGATCAATGTATTGATATTGCTACCTTAATAATCTCTCGCTCACATTTTTATATCTATAACTTCTTTCTTCTAATTATGACATCTCTCTATTAATACAATTATTTCTGTTACTCTTTTTCCTATATGCTTTATTAAATGTAGTCTTATATAATTTTTGAAAATGCGAGACAAATTCATTCTGAGCTCAATCTTTCTATTTTTATCTCTTTCTCTCATCTATTAGATATGTTTATAGTAGATAATTTTCCTCCTGGTGATATTCATCCCGTCTCTATATCCGATCCGACAACTAATTATACGTGTCACGATAGGGATACATGCCATACATGGTGTTATTAGAAAACTTACCGAGCTGTTCCATGAGGAAATGCATTTCTATAAATACGTAATTACCGACACGTCATCCCTTTAGCTGGCTCAACCGCGACGATAACACGGATTAACAAAGGTAAAAGATTAACAAATTTTTACGATATCTTTAAGAACTTTGTTATAGCAACTTATTAATATTAAATTATTTTCTCTTTTTGGAAATTTGAAACACGCGGAAAACTTGGTTTAACAATGCTTTTATTTAAAAAAGAATCGTGTCAAGTTAAGTCGAATTTTATTGTTATCTACGGTATTGATTAGATGTTCTTGCTATAATACGTCTTTAAGTAAAAACACTTCAAGTTTTAAAGAATTTTTCTTACGTCCTGAAGATTTCGAAGGAAGCTGTAGCGAACCGATTGTCCATTATCGACAATCACCTCACTCGACGTTTAGTAAATTGGCTTGTCAATCCACTTCCCTGCGAATCTGCATTGCGTATCGTGTTTCGATCTCGCTGTCAAATGAATTCGACAGGACGTTAAAGACATTCCTCGTTTCTCAAATCAAGGTTATAAAAGAAGTTCATAACAGTACTATTATATCAATATTGCATAAAATTTATCAGATACTATGTTTCTACTTTATTTTACTATAACATTTTTTTATTTATATATTTAATATTGTTTTTACACGAATAAAATGCAACTTGCTGATACGCGCGCGTTAAAGATATCTCCAATATATTCGAAAATAAAATTTTTTATCGGAGCCTACTCTTTATTGAATATAGAGTAATTTTTACTCACATAAATTTCTATTTCAAGTAGATTATCAAACACAAAGCGTGTTTTATTCTTACACACATATGCAATTTATTTATGTACGAAGCGAGAGCGCTTCGTAAGAAAGGTATCTTTATCCCTATAGTCCTGTCAGCGTTAAAAGGTCAGCGGATATAATCGTTGCTTTTGCAGGTTATATTCCAGATGAGGAGCGTTAATATACGTTAATTACATTTTTATTTTATAAAAATTGGGGTCGTCTTGTTTGATCATAATTTATTATGCTGTGACTTCCGGGTTTCCGGAAATATTTTCATATTTTTGGTGTCTCTCTCTCTTTGTCTCTCTCTTTTTCCGTTGATTCATATACCTATATATTATGTATCCTCTACGTACATTTATATCATCAGTTACTATTAACCTGTAAATATGTGGACACGTGAAAAACGTGCTCTTGACAGCGAACTATCAATGATTAATTTTATACACAATATATTAGCTGCTCACGTAGGTACTCATGTATTATTCAAATTTAAATGTGGTAAAATACATTGTGCGTGACAAGAGATATATTTTGACACATTATACAATTACGTAGCAAAAATGCAAGATTTTAATTTGCATAATGAAATATTTATACCACAATTTTGTACATTTAAATATTGACAAGATGTACCAAGCAATCAACATGAGAATGGACATATAAAATGGTTTTTAACCGCAAATTAAAAATATTATACAAATTGGACATTATTTGAAATTTTGCTTAATATTCAATGTTGTCGATTTGCGTTCATTTCACGTAGAGATAGGATACATACGAGAGCATTCAACTCTCGATGTCACTTCTGGATGAAATTTATATGACGGGAATACTGTTATTCGGTCTTTTCCAGTTGCTGGTCACATTCCGTAACCGTCCAGTTAGGCAGTTAGGAATAAAAAAACTTTTGGAATTAGAATTATAGAATTTTGATTAACCGTTGGAAGCCATGGAAGTAATCGCAACAATTTTCCATTTAATGTAATTTATCGTGCAGCCATTACTATAATCAATAATTAATTTTGTTCCGCGCTAAACATTTATTTGCTCGAGTCATTAAATCGCGAATGCCAACAAATCTCAGTTTATTATTATAGCGGCATCGATAATACACTGATTATGAAGCGCGATATCGTTAACATCGTTACATCGTAACATCAAGAATAATATAATGTTATTCCAAATGAAATTGCGTGCATTTAAATATACGCGCTTTTATAAAATTATTAATGCTATTTATTCGCGTATGGCTTGCAATTAGCGATTCGGATTTCATGTTTGATAATGACCGGTGAACGGAGTGCGCGCCATGATGACGCTTACGTTTGCACAAGACGTGATTAATCCTACTAGTAGCTGATCCCAATGCAAGGCGCTCTAATGGTAATAGTCAACTCGCTTCAACAAACTCTGTCGTTGTTTGATGATGATCAGAGATGTGCTTTCGGCTCGCTTCTACAATGATGGCTGGTGCTTGGTGTTATGGAAAGCAGATGGAGTCTATGCGTTGGGAATACTGAACAGAGTGTTGCGTGCGTACAAATCAAAATAAACGAATTGGACATTATGATGTCATTGAATTCTGCACTAAATTCTGCGGAAGTATTTCTACGGCATTCAAGAAGTAGACCGTGATAAAATTCTTACTTATTGGAATTCACGTAAATATTCACCTAGATTAATTTCAAGCCAATTTTTTCTTAATTAGAGACTATCGTTTACTTTGGTATTTTATCTTTCATTATTGGAAATTGAACTTTCAATTCAACTTTAAATTAAGATCCTATCAAGTTTATTACCTTGCGTCCCTTCAGTTATGAAAAGTATATTATGAAATTTGATTACGTTAAAAATACAACGCATTATAGTCGAAGCTGTACTGAACCGCAGTACGCAGATGCCTTCAGCGATTGTCTATTTCGATCCCATGTGCTATCTTATCTAGCGTCAAGCGAAATTCTTATCGTCTACGTGCTAACACACATTTATTATGCGTACGAACAATGACGTACCAGACAATAAAATTGCCACATGCGATCTTTGTGTCTCTTATCGTAAGATCTATTTCTATATTATCGTACCGTCAATAGTATTGCTCGACACGAAACAATTTTCAATTCGTTTTTGCTGTTCTTCGACGAACAAATTGCGATTGCTTATATCTGCATGAAAAACTTATTTTATAAGTCGATATCGAGAAACGCTGTTTGCGAAGAATTATATTAATCCCGATTACACGACGTGATTGCTCGAGGTCCTCTGACATCTTTGCTATTTGATTTTCTTCCAAATTAAAATGTATTATGCCAATAAGACGGAGTCCCCGGCAAATATGATGGTAGGGGGATTAACTTCGATTAGGAAAACTCATTATGTCGTCTGCATAACTGATGTATTCTTCATCTCCTTCGGGCTCATGCGCGGTTTTCTGCCAAAATGACGAGCTGGGGACAAGAGAGATCTCCGGAGGATTTATGTTAATAAAAGGACGGCGGCGATATGTAAATTTTCCAACAGGGGGGCAAAATGATAGATAAAGTTCTTGCTTAACCATTAGTCGCGACAGGGAACACGATGCCGATTTAAAATTCTATGGCAGCTGCAACATGGTATTTGGATAAACGGCTTATCTTATTGATCTTGTTGTAGTGTTTTCAATTGATCGGTTGTAAGACAACTGTGTTTTTATACGTAAAACATATAAAAACTTCAATTTTGACATAAAGTTGATTGACAAAATTTTTGAACGCTAGCAGACATAGTACACGATATAGTACAATTTACTAAAACTGTTTTACTATTTTTCCGCATTATTGCACTAATTATTGTATTTCTTAATGCAAAATTGCGCAAAAGAAAATTATGTAAAATGCAAGTGTTCTCTATAAATACATCAATAATCAAGGAAAGGACATTTCAAGGAAAGATAAACTGCGCTAATTATTAATTATAATTGTCATCTGAACAACGGCAAATATTTCACAGAAAGTATGACAAGTTGCGTCAATTACTAATCAATTGTTATCGTTGTGCATGCAATTAGCTGCATTTCCGCACATCTCTCATTGCCACCAATTCCGAATGAACTATAATCCGACGCGTGGAGCTCTTACGCAAAACGTGAGCTTTCGCCATTGATTGCTCTTCGTATTTGCACCGATGTATCCGGCGGTTATCCGATCCGTGAATTACACGTGACGCTTGTAATCGAATATCGTGTGATGATTCTAGTAGCTAATTACGCTTTTATGATGGCTCCAGTTTCAAACACATAAATTGCAATCGTTCTAATCGTCTGAAAACCACGGACACGGACAGATAATGTTAAACGATTTTCAAGAATTACCAAGAACAAGTTGGAACATGCCGTTACACACATATTTCATCTGGAAGCTTGAAATTTTTTCTTTCGTTAAATCACCCGCTCGTTTGTAACTGTCACAGAACCTTAAAACTCGTTCAAGAAATACACAAAGAGCAATTTATGTGTTTCTGCACCTGCGTGCATTGCATCTGTTTTATCGTGACTTTTTATTATACCTTATCTCGATCATTTCTTTTTTTTTATTAAATTTTGATATTTAAAATATTTCGCAGTCAACGTGATATAGGAGAGGTTTTATTAAAGCCGCGCCGCGCCGCGCGAATTCGGATTTTTTATGATTGAAAATTTAACAATAGGTGCATCTACGGTCTAGTCTCTCTCATTCATTCTCGATGCATTCTTCGAAAAAGCTTCTCTTTTTAGCAGAGACTTCAATCGCGCAGATTAAAATAATAGCAAAATAAATCGACAATTAATTTTGTGTGGATGGAAAGAAATAGAAGTGTGGAAAGAGGTAAAAGTAACCGGAAGGAAGGAAGGAAGGAAGGAGTAGAGAATGTCAAAGGGAAATAAACCGTGATTACGAGAGGCACGTGCGAACCGTTCTTCGAAGTAACTCGCATTTTACAGACAAAGCACCATCGTTTTATTGTTTGTACTTATTCAAATAATCCGTGCGATACGACTTTAATGGAAGATCCGTTTGGGGATTAAAATAATACGAAAATGTGTTCAGAGCGATTCCATTTATAATATTAAATATCAAAGCCGCGCTATATATAAAAATTTCGAATAAAGAGTACCCGACGAGAAACACGTTTGAGCTTTCGCGAATATTAAAGTTATATTTAAGTTGAACGTAAACCTGTGACGCATTGTTAATCCGCGCATCAAATTTTAATTTGCCGTTAACTTACCGGTAACGCGACTAAGCAGAATGTGGATTAGGCGTTTCGCGTAATCAAATACTGGGCTATACGTTCCGCGTCACAATGGAGGATTAATTAACGGACCGACGAAAGACAGTGTTATGTTAACGACAATGAATGTGTCGGATACACATGTGTGTTTGATCGGCTCGGGGGTATACAGTCCCGCCATCCTTTCATCATTTTCGTGGATAAACGCAATTCACACAGTTATATATACAATGTCGCACGTACGTGCGTGTTCCAATTATATCGATTACTTCATCTAACGAGATGACTGATACGTTTGAGTCGAATAATTCTGAAATTATTCGAACTAAGCGTTCGTCGTTTCGACGAGCGCTCAACAATATTATCCAAATGTCGCGCATAATTTGTACAACTGCAGCGAAGGTGAAATATTTTGACGTACTTTTTACGTAATTTTGTGCAATATACGTAGCGCACATGAGAAAGATGTATGTAGAAAAGAATTTTGAAATAAGCATGATTTTCTTTCCCGTCGTTATTAGATCAAAATTAATATAAAGTTATCACGAAACGAAATGCGTATTACACGAGTTGCGTGAATTTGAAATACATTTCACGATGCTTTTATTACATTTCCGCTCCTAATTAACGCAGAACTCAGCGAGAACTCCGTTTTAGTATTAACGTGCCTTGCTGATGCCGTTAATGAATTCCTTTGACCTCTTTGTATATTCTTCAGCCTGAAAATATCATTGTATTCGCTAACAGCAATTTTGATTAGATAATAATGCAGAATGCTTATTATTTATATGCAAAATTTCTTTGCTATAATAAAAAAGGATTTATTATTATTATTAAGTAATTTAATTAAAATTTTAAACTTGGTTTTAAAAAGTCTGAAAAACGTCTATGTATTTAAATAATTAAAAAAATTGCAGTTGAATTTAAAAAATACATCCACTTTAATATCTAATTTAATAAAAATATTGACGACTTGACGTAGAAACTTGGGTGTCAGAGTAAATTTTCTGTAAAAGATACAATGGGTCTGTTTTCCGTTACTGAACTTGCTGCACTAGTTTAGAGTTCATCTTTTTCCTTTCAATGTGGAGTAAAAAAGATAAACTCTAAACTAGTGCAGCAAGTTCAGTAACAGAAAAGACCCAATGTAATTTCTTATACAATGAATTGTTTACCTGGAGAAAAGATGGAAAGGCGTACGCGTTCACGTCTCTCAAACGTGTTTAATGCTTGCAGTTCAGCTTAACGGTATCGCGCAAAGATTTATCGGGTGATTAACGTAGATCGATGGTGATAATCGTGATTACCATGTGATTTATTTCACGACGGAAGCCGAGTGGCCATCATCCACTCAGCTGGCTGAGGTGGGCTGATGTAAATGGATGGTTTATGCAGGGACGACAGCGTCGTCGAGTTTTCTATTAGAAGCGCCAACGCGACGGGGTCAACGATACTCAACTTCCGGTGTGACATACAAGCCGCCTCCAATTACCTATACGTCTACCTGCCTTTATTTCACGTTTAACGCGAGGATAGGTGTTAAGTGAGAGTTATACGATATCGTGGGCATTTAATCCTTATATTTAATTCCACCGGAACATTGTTTCTCCTACCATCCTTTCTTTGGATATTTAGAAAATTTTATCTGTTCGTACATTGCGTTCAATATACTCATGCTTCCTTAATATGAGAGAATATTTTTGAAATAGTTACGCGCGTTCTCTTTCTGAAATAAACCTCTTAAGCCTTTGAAATAATTTATGCCATTACTCGACGTCTTCTGTGTGTTGCATGCGTTCCTCATACCAATTCACAACAATGAATAATTCTGGAACAAACGTTGCGGCATATTTTCTTTACACGCGGCTCGTGCGGCCTGGCGGCATGAATTTCAAATTCCAACCCAGAAACGGCATCATTCGGAAGCCTCTGGCTTTTACCACGTTTCTCTCTCGAGGTTTCCATTTTTTCCCCTCCCTGGCTATATTCCCTCTGATTCTGGTTTCGTTTGATGGGGGCATACATATATATTGGCTGCGCGCCAGGATTTGCAATATCATAGGAGCCGGTGCAGTCTCCCGAAGAACTCTATGCTCGCATTCTCTTCAGCGGCTGATTCATTTTAAGAACGCTTATTTATAACCGAAAAGAATATCAAAACAGCAGTTTCTGAATGCACAAGACGTTTTCCACGCGTGACACACGTCTCGTTACAAATGATTACTTGAGACGCTGAAGAGAAGCAGATCTTCTCCGAGTGACGACAATTACACAGACGCGCTCGTTTTCTATATACTCGTAGATTCATTCACCCACCCAAGTTGAGTGCCTGTAAAGTTTACCGGGCGTACACATATATTTTCTGAGACCTTTTTACCATGGCATCCACTCCGGGTCCTCGGTCGTTAACGAAGGTTATAACATTCATTTTTATGATTTATTGTAATGCTCGAGCGTGTGATTTAAGGCAACCTTAAGTCAAATTTCCTCGTCCCACTTTCTCGAGTGATCTAAGACGCGTTTAATATGCGTTTGGAAGATCGGGATTAATCGTCGTCGAGAATGTACTCGGAATTTCGCCGGAAATATGAATGCACTGAAAATTGGATGAAGTATCGCTGAGGTAACGGAGAAAAAGATATGCCTGACGTGTGCGGAAACGATGCACCTTGCTTCAAACTTAAAAGCGCGAGAGTTTTTCAAGCCATAAATTAATTTTCAATGATAGATTTATGGATTGTTATATTTTAGAGGTGCGACTGGATTTTTCACATTCTGAAATAAACGAAAAATTAATTTTTTTTCATTAAATATAGATTATCCAATGACGCTGAAAATTTATGATGGGGTGCACTGCAGTATGCCGGTGGCATATTAATCGATTCATTAAAAATCACAGGCTTGTCGCTGTCAGCTGCCATCGTGTCTCATCCTTTCAATTTAATTAATGTAATATAAAATATTATATCGCAATTATACATATACGTTGGAAATTACTAGTGTCGGAATCAAATGGAGGAAGCAGTTATCGCGAGAAAGGTTAGGGAAAAGAAAGGGAAAAATAGAAGGAGAAGAAATATAAAGTTAGGAAGATATATTAAGTTAGGGAAATTTTATTAGGTGACGAAACACAAAAAAGATTATCTCGTTGGAAAATTGTGTCACGTCCGAAATCTCTTTATTTTTTTTTTGTCTACAACAGCTGCACATTTCCGGGATAAAGTTGTTCTTTGGAGGAGTGGACCTTTATTTGGATGAACGAGTGGAACTGCCCTCGAGAGATTTCCACCTTTTTCTCGCTTTTCCTGGTACCAACAGCTATCGCGTGTATAAGACAATCCCACGTGCGCTTTTGCAGTTATATTTGAATTCCATTTTATTTTATTTTTCGTGCAAATTTCATTTTTCTCTTGATTACCATCCGTGATCAGAAAATTGGATTCTACATATTCAAACACCTCGCCCAAAGTATCAGTTTCTCGTGAGAAGAAGATTTGGAAGGATAGCTTGTGTTACTCGAATCTCTTGAGATTCGCGTACTATGTTTCGACGCTGAAAACTTCTTCTGTAGTTGATTCCTCTTGCGTTTCGCGCACAAGTGCCTTACTGTGCAACTTACTGCGTTCCCTTCTCCATGAGGAAATTGTCTCGAAAGAATTCACCGTAACGAAGCAAGTTGGGACGTGTTCATTAACCTCGATATATCAGTAAAATGTAAAGACGTAACATAAAGATGAGATTCCGATAATTCTCTCTTGCTTTTCATACGAATCGACGAGACTCCGATAATTCTATTTTGTCTTTCACGCGAACTCTACGTGCCCAAAATTAAAAGATTGCAACTAAACTGAGTAGGTGATATAATTCCGAACGTCTAAAATCAATCTAATTATCTCAAGGTCGCTTGGACATTAACAGAGTTTATGTGCAATTGTATTATTGTAAGTTAATTAAATTAGAGTTCGCCAAGTTCTTCTAACGTTCGTGTTTTATTGCTCCGAAGTTGTTTCGTTCGCGACAACACCGACGTATCGCATAAAGCCTTTGTCTCATTATCTGTAATTAAGTTAGAATATATTTTACGTTCAGCGAAAAGTACCGGCGAAAGAGAGACGATGGAACTTGGATGCAATTTTTCGCTCCATTTAGAGTTAAAACACTTCACAGCCAACAGCTTTGCGTTAAAGCTGAAGAGGAGCCAGAGCAATTTTGTGCATGGAATGAAATCTTAATTGTTTTATTCGTCGTAATGTTATCATTGATCTAAACTTGATGTTCCCTTCAAACATCATTTGAAAATTATGTACAAAGCACACTACGACCTTTAATGTCGTTGATATTAATTACTATGAAGAGGTCAAGTAAAAAGTCATTTTTCGGATACTGTGTATTTTGTACCTTTGAATTTTTCATTTCTATGAATATATTATACAAATTGTGTAACACATTTAACACAATTGTATATAAATATAAATTGTACATTTTTTATTATCAACAGGTTATTTAAAGTGACTTTCTGTGTACATAACTCTTTAACAGGATTTATGCGCGTTTTAATGATGACGCTATGGAATACGATATTTTGTGGCGTACGTTTTTCGACACGAAACGTGAGATGTGTAAACGGGTTTTATATAAGAAAAGTGAAATGTATATACGCACCACTTACACTGAAAGCGAAAGATGATATCAGTGGGATTGCCTATCAATAGCGGTGTGCCGCAATTCTCGAGGAGATTTTAACCGAGTCTGTCAGACGCTGCGCGAATACAGCAACACTCATCGGTTTAAATCGGAAGGTATTTGTCCGCACTCGGGAGTCCGCAGCACTCCGTCGCAATCTATTTCTGGTAACAACGCAGGGCTCACCTATTTTATTTCGAGAGCGAAGCCTTTCGAAAACGATCATGAATCATCCTGTATAATCATTACCGGTGGGACCAACGTGCGAACGGTTTCCTATATCGCAACGCGATGCGTGAGAGAGCTTGATTGAAATTTCATTTGCGCGTCCCCGTACGTGATAAACAAGTTCATTTTAGTTTTCTCTGGACACGCAAGTATTGTGTTAAGCTTCACCATTTCCATAATTGACGCCCGTGTCCTCGAGCGTTTGTCAGCGTTGTCAGCTTCCAACGCCACTCGTTCGCATGATTTCACACCGCGCGGTATAATAACAGAGCACAAGCGGTTCTTGCGGATCCATTAATATTAAATGATCCATAATTAACACAGATGTTTGAAAGCGTCTGCGTACATTATTTCAATATGTATATAAACTGTTCGATATCGAAATCCAATGTAAATATCGGCCGGCAAGCGAAATAAGACGGTTTATTACGCGTTGTTTTTATTCGGCAAGTTCGGCGACGGAAGTAATGTATATATTTATCGTGAATCTACCATGGTGAATTAGAGAATCAAAAGTAAAGTTGCCATTTTCAACTTCGCTTGATAACAGAAACTGAAGTCGAGAGACCGGCTAATTTTCCTCTCATCGTCCGTACAAACTACGTGGGCAAAGTTAAGGCTGAATGGTCGCAGTTAACTCTAAAACGGCAATCGTACATTGAATAATTACGAAAAGGACAAACGATGCAATGTTGTAATTATTTGAAGAGATTACGTTATAGAAAGCGCTTTCCATATTAGCGACGTTACAACGTTGCGTGTGTCATTAGAGGGAATCGATAAGAACATAAGTAAATTCTGCAACTCCGATGAAGCTGTGCCAGCGTGCCAGCGTACTTGCAGCGTACGGAATGGAGAACTTCTGCACACGATAAATACGCGATAAATACGTTGCAGGACGGCGGTATTTAACAGCGCGAGCTTTTGTTTCCACTTGATTTCACTCGTATCGGCCGCGCTTGATGTTACACGTGACCCTCTAACATGATTGAGCGCGTAATTTTAGATTGAAGTTATGAGATAGATGTGCAGGTTTATTGCATAACGCAGCGCAGCGCATCGTGCGTTTAATTATTGGAACCTTGCCGGCGCAGGTTGCGAAAACAGCCATATTAGGCCTTTGTACAATCGCTTCCGATTTCTGCGTGATATTTTGCAGGATTTTTCACCGTCGATCTTTCAATGCACGAAGAGATAAACGCGTCATGAACGCGATATATCACTGTTTGCCATCTGATAGTGTATTTCGACATCGTGCAGGATTTTATGAAAAATGGAAATTATATGTAAATAAATATACTCGTTGTGAAAATAGTTGTTACGCACTGTTGATTCTGTTGGATATTATAAACAGATGCACACGCATTTCTCCTGCGATGTATCTGTTAAAATGATCGGTATTATTTACATTTAACAGTTCCAACAATACGCAACGAGAAAAGTCAATCAAGTTTTATCGGAAATGGAATTTTTATTAATATTGCATCGCGTTCTAACATTTGCTCTTTCGTATACAAACTTCATACTTATGTTTATTTATATTTATTGGAGCAGTATGACCAAATACTACTAATTTTAATGCAACGACGATTTATTCCTTCAGATTCTCCTTTTTGTTTGATTATTTATTTATTGGTTTATATTAGTTTACATCTCTCTGAACTCTTTCTAAAAATGCGGAATAAGCCCTTCAATTTATCTGTATACAAGAAACTTGAATTTCAACTCTCGTGCACTTCCGTTACTATCAATATAGAATGACATTAACCATCCGTTATACCGTTTGCAGTGAGATAGATATTCCATTTTGTATATAACTTCCGTTTGGATTTGCATCGATGCAAAGTTTCCAGTGGCCTCGGTATAGTTTCATTGTTACTATGCATAGAAATTGAATTAATCCGCAGATCTTAGAATTCTGTTTTAACGAGCGCCACAAAAAAACAGATGGTCCCTAATCAATCGAATTCATGTCGCTAACGAAATCCTTCAAGAGGACATTTTCGACTACAAATTGTTTTCATACTGATAGAATATTTATATAAAATACTCTTGTAGGAAAACGCTCGTTATTTTGGCACGAAGAAACAAATATGTTGTATAAAATCGAATAGAATTTTTCTGTTATAATTTGATAAGAAACGGTTACTTGCAGAGAGAGAGAGAGAGAGAGAATTTAGTTTCGCGTTATCGTCGGGTAACATTTAGAGAGGAAATCCGCGTTCGCGCGTCGATCCTATTTGAATGTATAGAGATGTATACTCGAGATGAAGTGCCTCACGGTCTACCGCTTGACCAAAATGGCCAAATCGCGTGGCACCGTGATGGATCCAGGTGAAAGGACGAGAATCTAGTCCATTTGACCTAGAGCCCAACGCTTCTCCTAATCTGGGCGCGCCAGCTGGTGCATTGCCGGAATCGATGAGACCGTTATATAGAGCCTGGTAAACGGTTCCAACCGGAAGTGGCGTGTTTCCCCGGGATCCGTACTGAGTGAAGTGTAGCCTTGCCCTGTATCTCGTGACGAAACACTGCGAACGATTTCACGCCGGTGGTCATTAACAAATCGTGACTGTCCGTCGTGTAATCGCCAGGTCGGCTATTCATTTAAGCCGGGAACAAGGTCATGTCCCCAGAAATTTTTCACGACCCATTAGTTCGTTGAATTTGATACGACCTACTTTCGAGATGAGACAATCGCAGCTGATTATGGTACGTGCCCTGATTATAGAGAGAGGCTGCAGATTGTGTGACGATTTAGGTGCAGTTTATGGTTCACTGCTGGATTCTCCAAGCGTTTTCATTCAAAGTTTATTTTAGAGAAAGTATTTCTGTTCTATCGATTATAAAATAAATATACGTCATGATTTATGAGTTGCTCAATTTATAAATATTAATGTAATTATTATTGTATGTACTCTTTGCATTATTGCATTATTTATGACATTTCAATTGTTGTAATTTTCAGTTATAATTTTGACGCTTCTATTATCAAGTAATGTGTGTAACTTCCACAGATACATAGACATGTGATTAATTACAAATTATATATACTTGCGAATTTATATACTCATTAATATTCATAATGAACATATAATTAGTCAGTATGTATAACACTCATAATATCCAATATAATTACGTTGATATACAAATACGAAATGCAATACATCTCAATAGCATAATAACTGCGCGATCTCGGCAATTTTCGAATTCCATTGCAATGACAATGAGCGTATACCGAGATTGTATTGTGCAGATTTTCCTTGCCGATGATTTCGTGGAAGCTCCGCTATGCATCATGAAAGCGCGATCGATAAGTAAAATGCTAGTAAAGCCTCGCGTGCAATCGGCCACGTAATCTGCAGCGTAGATATGCTCGAATGGTCCCAACGTGGGCGCCCTTGATAGTTTAGAATAAAAGATCATTCTGAATAAATAGCGCTTTCACGATACGGAGTCCGATTACGAAACTGTTTTTCCATTAAAACTACGACATCGCGTTAATCTCTTTTGAAAGTTTAAATACTCGTATTACGCGTCGAGACCATCGTCACAGATAGAAAAACATTGAAATTTTGTAGAAGCTGAAACAGAGCTAAAATTTCGCAACTTCAAGTGCGAAGACTATATCATTAAGATACTCAAAGTCTTAAAAAATAAATTTGTTTTAATATTTAATAAAGAAATTTAGCGTGTAATTTTCAAAAACGTGTAATTGTAATAAGAAATTTAACGGTTTTTCTTTTTGAAGCTCAAAAAGTTGGAATATACGTCCAAAGTTTGATATCCAGGTTTCAGTCACGAACTATCAAATATTAAATGTTGAACGGCAGTTTGAGCGCGTTTTTAGACGTTAAATTAAGGAAGGTCGTTTTTGCCTGCTGCACTTTGATATAGACGACTAGAAGTTTCGCAAATATTTGGCAGAATTCGTTGGCATCTATTTACAAACCGGCCGATCTGCTAAAAGTGGCAGCGTATCAGCGTTCTTTCCGGATAGCTAGAATAAGTAATTATTAAGCGCGTAGATCAAGTATCTCTGTAAACGAATTAACTATGATTTTCCATATCATTACGGTTTAGAGATTGATAAAATGAAAACGATGTATAGAGACTTGTTGTAAAAGTACCGTAAGCAGAAACTCGCGGGCAAAGAAACTTTTTTAATCAGAAGAAAAATGAATGGAAACAGGTGTAAGTTACACGCGATTCTTATAACTTATATTTTAGCGATTCATTTCAATTTATGGCATTATTCTGGACCGATTTTTAATCTTAGCAGAAAGTTCGTTCGAAATCTCGAATGGCCATCTGATTGACTTCCGGCGCGATGTAATCAACACAGAAGTTGTTTCGAAGATTTGAAATTGCTCGTTAGATTATTATTGCTACGGCACGCGATCGCAGTAATGATCGTCGCATCCCATATTCCGACTTTATCAGGTTCATTGTTGAATTCGCGTCATCACTGCAACGTGATTTCGCTCAGTATTACTCATTAGCCGAAGTGAACTGTGCAATTAACGTGATAAACGTGTGGAATAAATTTATTAACGTTAGACTATAGTACGTAATAGTCGTCTCGATTACAACATTATGTTTACAACTGTTTGAAATAATTTATGCGCGCGCCCACATATATTAATTAATACGCTTTGCATGCCGCAACAACTACGCGACCCTTAATACCGCGAATTACTTTGTCCGTGTGAGTAATGCTCGGAACGCGCGCGTTATTTGCTCGCGACTATGGAATATAAAAATCGCGTAAAGTTCTTTTTTTTTATACCTAGAAAATTCTTGTTCCTGAAATAAGCCAGGAAATTCTTGGCATAGAAGCAAACGATATTTTACGCGATAAATATCAGCGAAAGAAAGAATATATGCGGTCGAGACGTACATTCTGTATCTTTTTTTGATTTAACAGCTTGTTACTCACGATTGCTGCGATGAGTTCTAGGTACACAAATAACCTGATGGCTACCACTTAAAGCAGTCGGCCGTTTCTCACACATTTGTCTGATACAAATGCTAAAACCAGATGCATTCAACTTAAAGGGGGATGTAATCGAATGACTTCACCGCAGTGCGCCTATTGTACCTACCTATTGTCTCTACCGGTGGCCATTGTTGCGAGCCTGTGTCGAATTCTTGTTCGACAATTGCATGTTACTTGATAGCGAAGCTTTCGAAGTTATGCCCTTCGCCTACAGATGCTTTAATTCTCGAATTTCGCAATGGACATGGTAACTCTAGCGGAAGCTATAAATGTTCTGGTTAAAGAGAGAGAGGGGAGGAGGAAATGTCGATAGCAAGAAATTTAATTACGACCGGATTTCAATTGTTTCATTAATTGGATTTATGGAAAGATCAATGATCATTCGCGGACAAACATAGAAAAAATTGAATGTACGCGTGAATGAAAATATTCGTCGTTGCCAATGGAAACATGTTAAATTTACTGAGTATTTCTTCTGTTTCTTACTTGTTTTCTTTTGCACACAAGTATCTTATGCAAATATTTGCTGTGAAAACATATAGTCGAGTTTAAGTCGTGAATTTATGCCTTTATTCATATATAAATCAAACGTCAAGAATATAATAATCATATATAAAATCTTTTATTCATTTTGGATATATAAATAAATTTGATTAAATCTTCTCACATTTCGTAGGAATTTAAATTGCTATTATTGTCGCTATAATCTTTTGTTATGTAGAACAGTATGAATTATCTTTTTTGTCTGTGAAAGGATCAAACGCAATATGTAAATGTTTTTGAATTTTTTGATAATTTAAAATTATGGTATTCCTAAAATATGAAATTTACTGAATGGACTGAATTTATGATGGACTCGATTATTTTATGTACTTTCAAACATGCGACATGGAAATAATAACTGCGTTTTAGTAGTTTGAAACCAATTAACTCGTCTGTAATTGACAAAAATTTGTACAATTGCTATCGTACAAAAGTATAATATCAACGACGAATTTACATCCAGTAAACATTTTTTTAAACGTAACTGTCGATGGTTCAATTTTCCTTTCGACGCTTTAATTTTAGCGTTCCGGTTTAGCGTTTTCTCTTTGATCTCACATGCACAGTGTTCAACATATTCGTTAACTTGTTATTATTTAAAATATTATTTATTATAGCGTAACAAAGTTTAAAAATTAAATATATAACAGATTCAATAATAAAACATTTAATCACTAATGGATTTTGTATGATGTCATTGTTAAGAATTGTTATCGGGATTAATAAAAGTAAAAAAGCAGAATGCAAGAAATAACGTCGAAAGTGGCTCCAGGTGCTCCAATTAAACAAAATTATTTTATAAATATTGAAAAGTAACATTGATTTTCAGTTTGTTGGCTGGTAAGCGACAAGATTGTGTAAATGAAATACACAATGCTGTTGAAAGGAAAGAAGTGCCGAGAACGATGCGTTCCAATCCGTCAACGACAGATCCACATGGAATCGCGAACACGTCCTGCTTGAAAATTTGACAATTCTCGATCGTTTCCTCTTACAACAATCTAAACGGACAAGTTTAATTCTGATGAATTAATCACCTGCGAATAATCTTCTGATCACTTTGCGAGGGCGACATTGCATTATCACAGAAAAAAAAAACTTTTTTGTTCTGCAACAGTTTTCGTATTTTCCGAATAATTTAGCGATTCTGCGAAGATGGACGATGATGATACCGAGGACCTGCGTGAGGCGGTCACGTTGGTGAATCAGCTCTCTACAAAAATCATCACGCCTACCTCGAAATTTGCCTCCAAAATTAGTCAGCAGATATTACGAGCGCAAGAGTCGGCCGAAGATTCCGACACGATGGAGGGCGCGTCCGAAAACGAAGTGGAGAATTTGCCGAAAGACGAGGATGCATCGCGATCTATTAAGACGCGCAAGTTGTACGAGAAATGTCGTCACTCTCTAGATATTTCGGACGACGCTGAATCACAGCGTAGAAAAACAACGACGGTGTCGTCTCTTCGTGTGAGCGACAGTTCGCGAACGGGTATCTTCATGGTGAATCGCAGCCCGCAGTCCAGCTCCAGCCAAGAGGAGTACGAGCCCGAGGTAAAGAGCATCTCGAGGCTGCAGGCAACGCAACAGCAACGCCAGCAGCAACAGCACTTGTTGACGGCTGGCGGTGTCAGCAGCCAAGTGACCGCCAGATCGATGGAGAGCCTGCGAACGTCGAGAAATTTCCTGAGCGCCGACGATCGTTACAGCGAGGACTCCAAGTCGATGGAGTCGCTGTCCTCGTCCTCGGAGCTGCACATAGGCTCGTCCAGGAGTCACTACAGAAGTTTCTTGACGTCGTCCACGAGGGACGTGCGCAGGATCGTGACGGTCGAGTCGAAGAGCAGCGAAAATCTCCATCGGGAGGAAAGCCTGAACGCCGAGGTCAGACGCGGCCTGTTCGCCAACACCGGCTTGGAGAGAAAGATACCGCAGCACCTGAGCTTGCCGCCACCGACCAGCATGTTCTCCCTGACCAGTCCGGGCGGTAGCGACCGCAAAATTACGATCCTGAGCCCGCACTCGCCCCTGCAGACGTCCGAGTTCCAATTCGCCTCGCAGACGCTCAAGAGCCGGCGCAAGAAGGCCATCGTATTGCCGAGGTTGGTGTTGCCCCGAAGCGAATCCGAGGTCTTTCTAGAGTGAGTAGTTGACTGATCGAATTTCCTGCTCCATTGTGTTCGTGTTTCCGAGGTAGCTCGAGGCGATCGCTCGTAATGCCCCGTGTTAACTGTTTTCCGGTGTATCGGCTTGTGAAAAAATAATGGAATTGGTAAAAATCGATGGAAATTCATTGCGTAAATTCGCGAACAGATTAAACAACGAGCGGGTTAAACAACGGACAGGTTAAACAACGAACGGGTTAAATGAATACGCGATTTGTTAACAAAGCCAGAGATAACATACGTTTATGCAATTACGATGACTCGATTTTGTGGATACGTCTCCGGAAAAATATCTAATATTTATTATCTACCGCGCTAATCCCACCGGAATGCCAATTATTGCGATGTGAATTATTATTATTTCATTACGATGAATTGGATTTGCTACAGAGTAAACACAAAATTATATATGAAACGCGTAGTGCTCTGTGTAGTTGCGCATGTTGATGTTGCAACGATATTACCACGATGTAATTTCTCATCAACTGCATGTGTGAATCAAACATAAAGGCTTTGATTTACGAATTCATACAGCTTTTTTGTTAAAAAAATTATTAACTAACGTGAAACGCGAAAATAGCATAACATTCCAAATTTTTTCTCTCGATATTAAATTGTCAAGGTTTTTTATATTCAAAATAAAAATTACGGTATAAATTTCTAAATTCTTTCTTATAAACAAGAATAGCAAATTATTATCTATTAATGTAATCTCAAGAAGGAGAAGTAATTGCTTTTGACTTCTCTGTGAGAAGTTCATGGTTTTGTTAAAGACGCAATGCTCCCATAAAACTTTCCGACAAAGAGCCTGCATTGTAGCCCTACCGCCAAGTCAACCGTAATTGTTCTTGTCACTCGTAAGTAGAGAGAAGCGCATTTACCGCAGACTAACTTCTCTTTGTGATGCGAATCGTGCGCGTTTCAGGCATGTTTAAAATTAATTTGATGCTGTTTGATCGAACTACCAGGAATATAGTGTTCGTTTTGTTTACGTTAGAATATTCTACCTCTTGTTCATAAAGCCCTGCGGATATATAGAAATATCTGTGTGTTTCACGATTGCTATACATGGCGCGTTTAATGTTGCGCATTACTACTGCGATGATATCAATTACATAATGATATGATTGAACAGACAATTCTATATGTGCACGCATTACGTTTGTATACATTATTATCTTTGATTTTGGAAATTATATTGTTTATATATAACGATAATATCTTTTTTTTTAAGTGCATGGTTTAATACTTTAGAAATATAAATTAAAAGTTATGAAATATTATATAACGTTAATGTTTTACAAATTTTATCGACGCGAACTTAGAAGCTAATTTATTTTATAAAAGTAGTTAATTGAATAATGCTGAATATTACAAGCGCTTTGTTCTCTTTGTAATAATTACCCTGTTTTATCCGAGGAACCAGTATCGTCTCTCATTTTCTTGAAAGCGCCGCGTAGCGTTATCTTTAGTTATTTTCGGCGCATAAAGCTGAAAACGCGATAACTTTAATTTCCACACAGTTCAAACATGTTACATTTTGCTTTTCTCGTAACAGTCTCTTGTTTCGTGGAAATACGTCGATGCAGAGGCACGCACTATATAGAATCGCCATTATGTAAAAGGTATTGTTATGTACCTCCTTTATACTTTATTATTTTATTATATAATTTAAAGTTTATTGAGCGAATTACCGAGCGAGAAAAAGTCTTGTTCGCGATTATTCTTTCCCGATTTGGCAACGTTCGCATCTCTCGACTAACATTCTGGCAAACCGCAGTAATTATGTCGTGTCACATTCCAAGTACAAACATGTGTTTGTCGGCCGGTACGCAAACGTTTACCGGGCGTCGTTCAACTGGGACGTATGTTCGAAAATAGATTGCGCGTCTACGATGCTTTCAACCTGGAAATGTCGGCCGATGAATGCGGTGAACAACGCGAGCCACGTACGCGCAAGGGAAATGCGGAAATCTTTCTCGTGCTGCTTTCCTCGAGAAATTACGCGTGGAACAGTTTGAAACTATTATATGTAGATATACTCCAATCAGGAATAAAATTGTCTTCCTCTGATCGATACGAACATTCCGTTTCGATGATGCGAAGTATCGTATTTATCTTTTTTCTTTCTTTCCAGATGCTCCGTGCATCTATTATATTCTCTCGTAACAGGATAACTTTTGAAAGTCAGATCGCAGTCAATTAATAAAACGATATGTTTTTTTATATAAAAAGACTTAGCAGTTCGATATTTGCGCGTTCGAACATGACGGGCTCGAATCGGGTTTAATGTATGCATGAAGAGCATACATCACATGAATTACTCATGAGTGAAAATGTGACTTGCTAAATGTATGGCCTCTTCTGTTGGATATTTTTTCACGAAAAAATTAAATCTTTCTTGGTGCTGTGCCTTGAAGTTGCATTGAAAAATTCTTGGGAAATATTTTCGCAGAACTCTTTGCACTTCTCTTAATTAGGCCTGCACGGAAATCATTGCTATTTACTTTTCTCAGTCTACGAAACAATTCAGTTTAGTAATTAACTAGTGAATTTTTTTGCGAAACTTGTCGAGATAAATTCTACACTTTTGATTATAAAATTTTTTTTAGATTTTGCATGAAATTATAAATGCCGAGTTTTTAATTTCATGCAAAGATCTTCATAAAGGGTTTAGAAAATCACCGTTCGCAAAATACGTTTTCACTTTTAAATTAGGTCGCGAAAATATTTAAACATAATAATTTAATTTATTTAAATATTTAACATATTCTTTAATATTTTAAATAATATTTTTTTGAAAATGTAAATATTAACATATATATTAATAATTTACATTCGATATTGAAAAATTTATATCAAGTTCGCCAATACATATTTTCGAGGGAAATATTATACATAAAAAATAGAATGTTCTATACGCTTTGCTATATTGAATAGGATTAAATACTAGGTAAAATAATTTTAAACCGCTCTCTTGATACGAACAATATTACGATAAAAAAAATACAAGGTCAAAACGTACTTGGAGGATCGTGAGTTAAATTAAGCCTGATCGCTCATACAGCCACCGTGCTGTACAAAAGCCTTTCATTTTGCATATCGTGGCTGTAGTGCAGTAACGGCTCTGTTTTCTCTTCTCTTACCTGCGTTTAAGATCTTCTAACGTCACTCGTAAAGTGCACCGTCGACCCTTGGCTCGTTAAACGAGACCTTTTGCTGCGTCCGCGAGATGAAACGCAGAATATAAAACGGAGTAAATCGAAACCTGTTTGTGAGAGAATTATGACGTTATATACCGTACACACGCGATATTTCCTTGAAATTCGAACAGAATTAAAACATTTTAAGGGAAATAACTTGTATTTGGACCCGCATGTATATAGTGACCCTTTCACGGCGCTAATTGCCTTTCGCAGAGATTCTGTTTATAAGCTGATTACGAAATCCATATTTACATCAATATACAACACTGAGAGAGTACATCCATTAATTCGGAAATTGTCATTCAACCGGTTGTTCATTACTACAGCTATTGATTTGAAAACAATACGCCCGGACCTCGAATTTCATCGCCAATATGCGATTTGAAAACGCTAATTGATCTAACCGCGAAACAACATTGATTTGTTCTTATTTTTTCACAGAAAAAAAAGATATAGAAGGAGAAGTGGGAAAATCCATGTTTTTAAATCCCAAGTTTAATTTATCTACATTGTTTTCGGTTATCGGCAGCGTTGTTTTATCTCGGATAGTTCTATTGTCTCGCTTGTATCGCTATTTCTCAGCTACTGCGGTTATATCCCTGCAAAAGTACGAAAAGCTCTCGTTAACCGCGACAGTGACACATATGCGGTGTTATCGCGCGATATAGGTACTGCCGGCAGCTATAGTAACCGTCGTTTTCTTTTAAAGTCAATATTTATGTATAAGTTTAAGTTTTGTGATGTTTTCGACAAACAAAGACGGCGATACTAAAAGAGACAGCAGAAAAGAGAAGTTTATACGTCGATATGGTCAACATGTCATAGATTAAAGAAACGACATGATAATCCAGTTACTTGTTCAATCGCTTAGTTACTTGCCTGGTTATATACGACGGCCGAGGGAGGGATGGGATGGGATTAATTTCCCATCAATTACGTACCCTTTGACGCACACCGTGCGACATTACAACATAGCTGCGCAGGAATCGCCAAATTGCGTTTAAACGGAATGGCTACTGCGACGCTCTAAGAGCGTGCTGACCGTACGACATGAATAAGCGATTCCATGCTTGAATTTTGACATTTTCCTGCACCAGGTTGTACCAGCGGCACATAGGTATTTACATGCAAGATAAACTACAGGCATGACGGAATGAGAGACTGTTTACTCACCTTATTTCACCGATTTCGTATTTACCTTCGCGTATATATGCGTAACATTACACGCTAATTATTCGATCAATGTTGCAACGCGTTTGCTTGTCGAGTAGCTAGTTGCAACTCCGGATTGAAGTTGGCGTATATAGTGGCTCTGTAAACCGTGGTTAACATAACAAATCGCTACGTTGTTTGCAATTCGCAAATCCCATGAACGGATCTCAATATAAAATAGTAATATATTGCAATTTTGTTTTTCGAACAACTTGACGAAACTCAGTTTTCCCGCAACGCGACGCGACGCGCGGGAAGTAGTGGATCGTTAACGATACAGTGACTTGACGTATCCGTCCCGAAATTTGTTTCTCATCCGACGCGTCCGATAAACCGCCCATTAATTAGAACGTCTCGCATTTATCACGGGGGAAGAAGTAGGGGGAGATATAATTACCGAAGGAGAGTAGCTCGTAATCAATCTCCGGCGTTTTGAAATTATTCTCTGTCTATTTACCTCGGCCGCATATCCGAGAGCTCAATGGGTTTTTTTATTATCGCAAAAGTTAGTTTATTTTCGACGTTAATGTATTGCAATCGTTGTATATTGCTGAAGTTAATTTAGAAACAACGATGACGGAGCGTTACACGCTTGCTCACGCTCAAAACAGGCAATTTCGAACCTTGTTTCGAACTTCCTCTCGCGATCGAGGCACGTAATGTTGAAACAACGTGACGGGAATACTTATAACATCGTTCAATTCGAATTTAAATATAATATTGACTGCGCCGAATATAAGGCCGATGTTTTATTCTATCTATTTTATTACCGCCAAGCGGTTTGATGAAAGAGCTGAAATATTTACAGTGAAGAGTGCTTTAGTAAGAAATGTCTGAGCTTTCGTCATCTATATATGCATATAGCCATGAATAATGGAACTTGCCGATAATGGCAATATCAACGTCATAGGCTTAAATGCCCAATTAATTACCTCGCATGCAATTTACAAGCTATTCTGACGTGCAGCCAACAGAAACTTAAATGCGTTTCAACCCTTTAGATTTAATATTCCACCTGCAATCGATCATTTCGACGTGTGATCCTTATTCATTCTAGGCCGCTTTATTTTGCCTTGTTTCCCTCAACGATTCTTCCGCGAGATCAATAGTAATGCGCCCCTGAGGGTCGCCACGACGACCTTGATTCGTTTAAGATCTAGCCCTAGTTCTACATACAAACTACTTACGAACAATTCTCAAGTGTATGTACCCACATGCGGATTGACGAAACTTTGCGCACGATAAAGTCCGCTCGTAATTGCTTTCCTCGAGTAGGACATCGATTACCTGAGATCTCTCATTCTCACCTTAGAGATTTACTGACATACGTATTTAATTTATTTAATGTATGTTGAAGTAAAATCAATTACCGTTTCTATATCTTTTTCAACACAATTAAATCTGATTAAATCTTATATGAAAATGTCCTTTTAAAAATGAATCAAAACTATAAGCTGGCGTGACAGACTGTCATACTGCAAGCGATGATATGCAATATATGTATGCGTAAATCCAATTCATTGTAAAGCAAAGGGTACCTTCCCATTGTATCTTTTCAAGGCCTTCGCAGGCAGGTAAATTACATTTTTCATTCAACATCGCGAGTGTACGTCGCTAGCATGTACGTCGCGGAAATGAAACATAACATTGGCGAGTAAGAGGGAGAGAATATCTTCGGATCAATATGACTGGGTTATAGCATTGGTATTACTGGTCGTGCCAGTTCTTCCAAGTGAAATTGCACATTTCGTTGCGCGTGCAATGAGTCGTTATCGTTCGTGTGACGAGCTGGGAATCGGTTAGTATTGTTTCATCTGATGCGCTAATGCTATGTTTGTTCGCGATATGAACTTTGGCAAATACGAAGAGAGCTCGGCGGGCAGAAATGTCGAATTATTCTGCGCAAACGGCATCGATGTAGACACTGGAAAAAAATACTTTAGTAAAAAATTGATATTAAAACGACAACAAAGAGCTGCAGTTTAAATATTGGAACTGCAACTTCTCTACATTTGTTAAATGGATATAGATTTTTCTTCCGTTTGTATTCGTTTACAAACGCAGTAATGCATGCGCTTGTTAGCGCACGACACCGTTACACAGTACTGTTGTATTAATTAACGGAAATTGTGTAATATTGTAACAGCTCCAGATTGCGTAGGTCCTGCAGGTAATCTCACTAATGTGACGTTGTTAATGAAAACAACTGATTTTTGCATCAATTTAATTCTCTGTGCCTCTCAGATTTAATATATATTCCCAGATTTCCTCGCGTAAAACAAGCTCAGTTATCTCGTCATTAGTGTAATTTATCACTCTCTTTTTGTGCGAGACGAAATATTGATTGCAACACGGTAGCTGATTACGGAGAATAGACTAATAATGTCAATAAAAACGCGATTGTAATTTCGCGATGCATCAATCTCCTCTAAGTAATTCAGCTGTGCTGCTCATAGCACCTTATAATTTAATTACGGCAAACTTTCCGCCAGGTTAGCCGTTCTCTCCTTCCTCTCTCTCGTTGTTTCGCGAAACTTGGCCCATCTAGGTAAACCTGACAAGTTATACCACGAGGGAGCGAAAAGCTCGGCCAACACTCAAGACAATCGTCTTGAGATCAACCGATCTTTTCAGGATAGTTTGGTCCTGGTGGAATACTAAGCCGGATAGATCATTACTCCTACGATGAGTATACTGGACTTCTCGACCTACTTTTACTCACGAAGATCTTTGATGTTTTTTTTTTTTGCGTTATTCTTCAAGCTATTTTCCAACGTTGACGAGGAAGACACGTCATGCGAAATTGAGTCAGTAGTCGCATCTATATTTACAGCTAAGAAGTATAACTAAATATCGCGATCACAGTTGGGTGAGCAAAATGGGTGAAGCTATTCTTCACTGTTAAATTCATAGGGTTAAATTAAACTCAATTTTGAGTAATTTTTTTAACTATTCCATAGGTCGCCACTGCTCCTACTCAATATGTAGTGAATTTAACTAAAACAATGTTAATTTGACTAAACCAACGGAGTTAAAATAATCCTATTTTGTTTCAAACTAATAAATTTTGACGCACATGGTAGTTAAAAATAATAAAATAAATCTAACTCCATGGTATTAGTTTAAATTTTATCCTCTAACCTTTAACAGTGTTCAGCGAGACGTTTTACGTTGAATTGTCCAACTGTCAGACGCACGAGACGGATTTGTTGTCGAAGGCTCAGCAGCGAGATTGCGGCGCTCGGCTGCCAAATTGTCTCGTTACATAATCATATTTCTATGCCGGCGCGCTTGTTTAAAATAAATGTAAAAATTAACAATTCTGTTTATGCGTCCTTTCGCGGCGATATCTTACTTCAAATCTTTTCCCGACAGGATATTTTTGTAATTCTCCCGGAGTCTCTAGTCATCGCAGAGACGAAGATAAAATTACATTTTTTATAACAAGATTCTCGCAAAGATAGATCGCGTCTACTCGACAATTTGAAAATCTTATGCATATGTTTGATTATATAGAACTAATAAACTCAGAATTTTTTATTTTACATTGACATATGTACAGAGTGTCCCAAGTTTTTTCTGCAATGCGGAAAAATTGAGATATCTTCTGTTTTCTTGAACCGTAATTTTCCCGGTGGTGCCATCGCGGAAAATCTTGGAAACTGATAAACTTTCCACGAAAATTTTATCGCAACACAGCTTCACTGCTGAAGATAATCGTCGCCTGCTTTACCGACTACAAAATCGATCCACAGGGTGTGTATAAAGTTTAGCAGACGCACAGTTCGTGGCAGCACGATGCCGCAGCTCCTGCTGCAATCAATATTCTGTCGGGTCAAACTTTGTTTTCATCTATAAAGTTATACAGCGTATTGCAATTACTTTTTCCTAACTTTTCTCGCGTGAAACATGAAGAAAAATATATTGAAAATCTATAATTTAGTATAACATATAAAACATGATACATTAAAACATGATACAAAAGAAGATACAGTATTTTCAGAGATTATTTGATTTCAATTTCTGTGTAGAAACGGAGAGATACAGGTATTCTTAATTTAATTTACTTTTGATGGAATTAAAAATTTTATTATTCAAAACTTCGAGTTTGTTTAATTTTATTATTGGCCGTATATATACCCCTACAAATTTATTTAGTGTAACGTTTATATTGAAATGTTGTTCATTTAATTTTATTTTTGGCTATATGTATAAATATGCTTGTTTAATATTTAAATATGGATCGTTATCAAATTTCTTCGTACGTTATTTTTACGTAGAACGTCAGCATTGCAGTGATTGCACGATATAAATTAAAGCATTGGACCGAATAGTGGTATATGTATATCTTATTAGACTGTCAGGGACATCGCGAAAGGTAGGCGAGAAAGTAAAAGCTCCTCGGGTAAAGCATCATCGAACACTAGCGTTCTTAGAATTCGGAGGGGACAAATTGAAAACTGATCCGGGAATGCAAATTCAGCGAGGAGCAGGCAATAAATGGTGTCATCGCGAGATGCATTCGAGCGCGCTGGAAATAATGCGGAGCATTATGTATCCCCTAAGTTTCCAGTTATCGATGCATAGCGAATGATAAAAGTTATACCGATCTGATTGAAAATCTGTCAAATACAGAAAAATCTCGCTGTACCTATGAGTCATTGTTCCGGAATAATCTGAACCATAATTTTTTTACATGAATTTAATTATATGATTAATTTTCAACGGTCTTTCTGCCAATATATGCAACTAACATGACGTAATTAACGTTCGATGTTTAGTGTAAATTGATATTTTGTTGCCTGACATTAACGTAGTCATTAATTTAAACGCGTGAGATATAAAATTAGTACTTGCGATATTAATTTCAATTAAAATGCTGTTCAAGATGCATGCATTAACTTTATACAAAAAATAGATAGAATTTCTTTACGGAAATTTAATACAAAATTTATTACATTTTATTAGTAATGCAATAACAATCATGTTATTGTTCGATTTTGCTGTTTGAAGATTTTTTCATCCAAAATACTCGTTCACATCTAACGGAGAGCTCGTCGAATACATTTATTGATTTCCCATTGTAAACGCCACTTCAATCGATTGATCGCCGGTATCAGATTGCAAGCCCTTCTGTCTTTGGAATTAGTTTTTTATCGATTTTTTATTCGAGATTTGCTTCCCTACTTGCAATCTTGTATCTATCTCTCGATCGATCTCTAGAAGCAGATCGTAGATATCATAGATCGAGATCGATATCGATAGCTATCGCTCGAGACTGAGCGATCTCGAGAGCTATAGATCTAGAGCTAGACATCATCTCTACAGATCGCAGATCGCTCATAGATAGCACTCTCTACTCGCTCTACCTCACGATCCATCTACTCTCCCGCCTCCCTCATCTCCTCTCCCTATCTCCCTCTCCTCTCCCTCTTCCTCTCCCTTTTCCTCTCCCTCCCTCTCTCTCTCTCTCTCTCTCTCTCTCTCTCTCTCTCAGCACATTTTCTCCAATAGTTACGTAATCAGTAAATCTATATGTCGTTATTATATAAAAAATTTTTCTAACATTCTTCAAGGATTTTTATCTTAATAAATTATTCAAGTTATGAAAGAATTTATATTTTATTATTATGGAGCATTAATAAGTCAATACGAACTAATAGCACAAAGAATCTTAATTGTCATATTTGTAATTGACCTTTGCTCTTCCATCATTTTATTTACGTCCTTATTATATCTTTGACAAATAGGATGAAGTTATTTAATGTATGATCCCGAGGGAAATCCTCTTAATATTTCTGTAGACACACAATCACGGCGCCCTCAACGCCATTGATTTTGCGTCGTGTGTCGGCTGTCACTGTGTTAAAAAAAAAAAAATAACCAAATTTATATTCGACGTTACATTCCGCCCACGATGACTAATTTCGCGGTCGACGAAATTAATCGAAATCAATCTGTAATTTTAATATTCACCGACGAAGAGTCTAACATTCGAATTATCTTTCACTTCCAATACGTTCATCAAACTTTAATGTCGCCGATATGCGATCCGGAGAGTTTGAGAAGAGAATAGAATGCGTTGGAATAATTCCCGTCGGGAGGGTTTCTCTCTCGGGCTTTGCATGCGAAAACGGAAGATATGTATATTTTCCTTCCGACGTGGTGTTATTTAGATTAAAGTCGCGTGTATATGGTCAATATCGTTGACGTAGGTCATGGGTGAACAATTATTCGCGACTTTCACGGCACTTGTGGCCATGGTCCTATATATATCGCGTAGGTCACGGATCCGTGTTTCCGTATAAACGAATCCACCACCATACATACCGTCTCTTTCTCCTCGCTACGTCGCGTACGTCGTATGTTTTATTAGCTCTACTACTTCCCTTCCTGCAGTCTTCGTATATTTCTCGTAACGCAACCAGCTCTCTGCGACTCTATCAGACAATTCCATCGAACCATTTTTCTTCCAGGCCTTCTTATTGGCTTGGAAACACATACCGTCACGTTTTATTGACTGTTTGCGCTATTACTATCTGATAGTTCCACGCGTGAGGTTACGGTCTCTCCAACTGCAATTCTAGGAAGTCGAGAAGTACCAAAATTAATCGACGTTACACGTGATGCCGTTTCTCGAATTGAACGCGGATTAAACATCATGGCGTACTAAGCACGGTAGCACGCGAAATTCCCATGCAATAATTTCTAATAAGCCATCTCGCTCTTGAAAAATGAGCTAATCTAATGCGAGATAACAAATCGCGGCGTTCACGGCTGTTAACCATGCGCAAGCTGCACGTTCCCCGATGTAAATATCGCGGTAAATTTGCGCACCCCTCGGGGTGCCTTCATTTGCACGGTCGTCGTTCGTTCGTTCGTGCGTCCCCGACAGATTGTGTCCTGTTGCAGCGTTTACTCAGACCCACGCTTCATATACAGACGACGACGCCGCACGTTCCCGCCACTTCATTGATTTCGAACGAAACGTGGGTGTGTCATTCCGAACACGTGGTTCACTCTTCCGCTCTCGTGCGAGAACGTGCGTTTGGGAAATGATCGCGATATATACACGTTTGCCATTTCTGGAAACGACCGTTGCCGGCGCGCGTTCGGTGGCTCCGACGTTTGGTGATTGATTTTCTCGGTGGCTGCTTTACCATTGATTAATTGTGTAATCATTTAGATAATCGCTTAATCGGGCCAATTATCGATAGCTCGCTGCGATTCGTGTTTGCTCTCTAGTTGGGCTCAACGTAAATTACCAGCGTCTATGCGTAAAGTCAACCGATGTTTTACTAACCAGTGTTTCCGCGATATACATCAATTTAGCACTTAAAATTTCTCGTTACCCGCAGATATTAATTTTCCATGAAAAGATAGATGGCTACTTTTCGCCAAAACATTATTTACCTATTTAAAAGTTGCATGAAGTCCTACAAAGTTCGTTAACACTCGATAAACGTTAACAATTAAATCACAATTGTCATAACGACTAATATCTATATCGTTGGAAATTTATTATTTTATTTCCACTGTTTAGTATAGTTATCGACTATAACAAAAGAAGGATAAATAATGAGGAAGCAACCCGATATCCGATAAAATAATAATAATAATAACAGAATAAAAAGTAGATTGCCCCAGAAAGAGAGAGAGCGAAAGGAAGGAAGTTGATGAAAGAAGATAAAAAAGTCCGCCAACGTTTTTGCGTTCGTCTCCGGCGCATCTTCGTGTTTCATTATTGTTGGAAGTTCGTCGTCATCATCGCAGTTGAAAATTTTCATTCGTATTCCCCGGCGTATTCATGGGTTCTTTTTTCCTATTTATTTCCGCCCCAACTGCATTTGCTTGTTCCTATTCCCTATGGCTCGCGTATCTCCCTTCATATTCTACGCAACTATACCTGGTCACATTTTATTTTTACTGTTATTTTTCACGAATTGTCTTTCTTCCTCTTCGTTCTCTCCGGCGTTTCTCGCTCCTAAGCGCTGTCTGACCACTCACGGACCGTATCTACTTGTTCTTGTTTATCTTTCCGGACACCAACACGGTGTGATGTGCGCGCGGTACGCGCCGAGCCTCCTAATTAATCCCGTAATCAGTTACCACTCGCAGCGTATTCCCTCTTTCTAATTACCACCCCTTTTATCACCCTCGCGTCTCTCTCTCTCTCTCTCTCTCTCTCTCTCTCGCGTTCTCTACCACCCCTTCGCCACCCCCGAGCGGCCGCGAGCGTCGGCGTTTTCGGCGCGGAAGTCGACGAAGGAGGCGCTCGCGTCGATAGAGCCACGAGAGAACGGCGCCGCTCCTCTCCGTCGCTCTTTCGTACTCCGTCTTTCTCCGTAGTACTCTCTCTGCCGTCTCTCTTTCTCTGCCACCCTTCTCTCTTCTCTCTCTCTTTCTCCCTCTCCCTCTCCTCTCTCCTTTTCACTCATTTCATTCCACCCATCCGCGGATTTACGTCTGCGGTCCTGCAGCCACGTTGGAGCGGCCTGTTCGCCCGAATTCCCACATTCCACTGTCGCGTCCTTCCCAGCCGGCCAACGTTGACGCTGATCCTGCCGATCATCCGGAGGATCTTCTCTTTCTGCGCGCGCCCTCCGGTACTCCGCGCCCCCGGACCCGTCCGCCTCACCTCAACGAGGAGTCGAGGACCAGAGAGCACCGTTGTCGTGGCCGCCCCGAGTGAAAACGCGAGCGTTGAGCGCGCGTCGCCCTCGTTCGCCCTCGCCGCGAGACGATCGATCATCGATGGATCGTCATCCCATGTGCGACGTGGGAAGGACCAGCGAGTGCATCGTGCGTGTTCGTGCGGCCATGTGCACCCGATTGATCCGCGTGCTGTGAGCGCGAGCGACCCGACGCGACGCCGCGCCGACGGAGACAGATCTCTCGTGTTACGCTCAGCTCGTGAGACACGCCGGAGACGAGTGCGATGAAGTCGCGCAATGACGTTCGCGCAATTCCGTCGACGAGTCCAGCGCGGGCGACGATCGTCGACGGGTCTACGGAGATGACGAGTAGTGACAGTTCTAGTGGACCTCGGTGAAAAAACATCAGTGTTATTCCGATCTAAGGTGTCTTCAATCGCGAACGTTAAACGTTAATCGGTTGATCGTGATTCCTGATGACGTTTGAATGATACGTCGGGGATTGAATATTGATTCGTGTGTCTATGTGGCTTTAAGCAACCTCGCGATATGCGCGTCCACTTCGATGATGGGAAGATGGGAAAGCATTAAAATTATTGTATCCAAGAGGAATATTTTGACGGGGGAAATAATCGGCGTGCGCCGTAAGCGGGGAACATGTGATCTTCCAGAATGAAATTTTTATGAAATATAGCTGACAACGTTAGCAGTGGATAAAGATATCGGTCGCAGTTCTCGTGATGATTCATAAGAAAAAAATTATGCAGCTGCGAAGTAATAACGATACGTGTTTTCGGAATAAATTACACGGTGTGTGTAGTATAAGTCATGCATTAACGACCTTGAATGCCAAACGACGAACATGCATCCGAAGGTGCTGCATATAAATGTGGACTTATAAATTCACTGATTTCGACACGAAATCAAAGGCTACACGTCCGTTACAAGATCTTCCAATTTCCTTTAAGATAACGATGCTAATGTTGATACACGATAAAATTAGCTGACTGACGTGTGTCGAAGCGAGATCGGCGGAATTCTGAATTGCGATGAAGATCGATACGATCGGACGTGACTTTAATATTTGCAACGGAAAGGAGGAAGGTAATGAATATAGTCACCGATTCAAATTGCACTTTGTTCGTCGACGTCATAAAATCTTGGGAGCGAGGAAAAACAGCTAACTCGCCCGCATTAAAGAAAAATAGATCTCACGATTCTTAACGTCTTCCAAAAGCCGCGGAATAAAATGCGGAAATATCTCGCGAATATTTTTCTCTCGTTACATTTGCACATTCCGGAAATTCTGTCAGCTCGACACCGACAGACAGCGGTAATCGTTTCGGGGTGAAATAATATTTTCCTTATCCACGCCAGGAGAGAGAGAGCGAGAGGTAACACCTTTATGGCGCACTTAAAGCCCGAGGAGGGATGTACAATAAAGTTGCCCAGGCCAGGCCGCGATGTCGAGTGCCCGAGATTCCTCCCCGAAGGAAATTTTAATACCGCAGAGTTTAATATAAAAAAAAGCCAAGAGCGCCCAGCAAATTATTTTTCTGCTTAATCCCGCCTGAATGGCGGCTTGTTAACCATCGGGACAATTTCGAGCATTTTATTTGAGACGACTTCGCATTTACTAGACATAATAGTTATACAACGCGACCGACATAATTGTCGCACGTTATAAGAAACGATAACGAGGTTCTTGCAACATCGAGGGGGCTCCGTCATTCAGCATCATAGCATCAACGTGTCCGCCAAAACGTAATCGATATGATCGCGAATCATGAAGGTAAGCGAATGCCTCGTACCGCGGAAGAAGGAATTCCTCGAAGGAATGAAAGAATCCGTGAAATTGAAAGCTATCGTAACACTGCATTTTCGTTGAAAAGCCTCGCCGGATATTCGAGAGATATTAACGTCGGTCCCGCGCTGGATACGGGGGATTTTACCATACGTGTCCTTTGAAAAAGAGATCAATGCGCGTTTTCTCGACTGCTCCTGGATCGGAGCTCAGAAATACGACGACGAGACCTGCGAAATGGAAAATTGCATGCAGAAATTTCCGGACGTGCTGACTAGTTCGTACTTGGAGAAAATCGAAGATGTCCACCCGCAGATAAGAAACAACGCGTGAAAAATGTGATTCGCGGCGAGGCAACGCGAGAGGACATGCAACGGTCTGCGGCTTTTTCGCCCGACGCAAAAACCGGCGGGGAATGTGTTTCTTAATTGAGCTATTAATATGATACGAAATAAATAGACTCATGTGAGCCGAAAAACGCGCGGGGTGTTTTCCGACGAGTTGAAAACAGACGGGACGTTATGTGACTCGTTAGGAAAATTCGTAAGCCCACGAATCGAGACGGTGACGACGATGGGCCAGGATTGGTGTGCGCGTAGACGTAAACGTTTGAGCAATTGTTGCTGCCCATGCGGACCACGTGTTCATCCCTCAAATAGGTCAGTGAGCTACCAGACGTCAGATATTAATGTAGCGAGCGTGCCCCGTGGGTATTCGTGATTAGAGTTAGTTTGCGGGATATTTTTAGCGCCAAACGCAAACTTTGATATGCTTTAAGCGAAGCCGCCCGGCGGAGGAGCAATATAAGTCGCGTTTCGTCTTTGAGAAACAAAAGGCAGGTTTTACGGTACTTATACAATTTAATTCTAAAAGCGTACAAATCGCGCGGCTCGCGTGATAGTCGCTAGTGTTGGATCGGCTAGCGTTGTTGCGCTAACAAAGCTAGAAGTTTGCCGCTCGATAAAATCAACGGGGTAAGATGCACGAGGATGATAATTCTGTAAAATTCTCTCCGAGAAACGCGATCTCGGTGATGTCGTGGTAAATATTTCAGTGTTACGCTTTATTATAGTTTTTGACGATATTCTATGTTAATTTTTTTTTGCGAGATATAATTGTCTTTATTTTACTCGTGCATAACACCTGTCTGTCAGATAGAGATTTTTCAACTAGGAATTCGTGTCCGCATCCCAGTGATTCAATAAATCATTATTAGGAAGCAATTAAGATAAGATGTTGATTTATCGTGGAAATAAGAAAGGAATTTTAAAATATTGAGGTTATCCCGATAAATCTAATGACGTAAGTGCTCGGTTGCCGAGAAGAAAGAGAGAGCGACGAAAATTCATAAATATCTTAGACGACGGCGGGGTTAAATGGCGGAGAATATCTCATGTAAATCTGCAGAAATATTTTTTCATTTAGTTCTGTAAAAATATTTGTTGTAACGCGAATGGAAAAAAATTCGAGGTGATATTTATATCAGAATCATACGAGCGTGGTTATTATTTTTATTTTTATTTATATCAGATTGTAATTTTACCTTTCAACGAAATTATATCGATCGTAAAACATATCTGACAATTTGTATCATTGGATTATTATTGTAGGATACAAAATATTAGTGTGCAATTTTTGTCTCGTTACAATGGCGATTCGTTGACAGCATTGAGTATATATACATTGCAGCAAAAAAAGCGTGTCAAAGGTCAACACCATTTGGCTAGCACTGCAACTAGGATGCGTAATACATCGAGGAAATATACAGCACAAAACATGATGCTTTTTCGCGTCGTTTTTTTTTTTTCACACAAAAACTGTGAAAGTGCATTTTAATAATTTTTCCCTTTGTTTTATATCGAGAGAAAACAGTTAAAAATTAATACAATCACTATGGAGTTATGGACTGCTCCGTATATATGTATATACATATATGCAAAGTCATTCAAATTTGTTCGTACAAAATGTGCAAAAATCACGAACGCAATTTTAGTCAAGAGTTATTCCATTAAAGTTAATTGCATTCTTGCAATAGAGTAAAAACTATTTGCTCAACCATTATACTGTGTTTCTTCCTTTACTCCGGCGCGACTCTCTGCAGGAGTTCTTCTGCAATTTCTGGAGCGAGCATCTTATATCGTCAAAGAAACGTGCGAAGTAAAAAAAATATATATATCTATTGATTTATCGATCCCCGTTGAAGCAGTATCGGAGATGTTGAGAGAACTGGAACAATGTATTTTTATAATGCGTTACGCGTAGCTGCGTCTTTGCCTTGCGCGTTCGTCTTATTTATTCGGCGATCGCGTCTTACTCGACATCGCGCGAGGAAGACAGCTGAACGTTTCTTTTCCCCGTTTCCGCTCTTCAATCGTCAAAAATTCCACTTGGATCGAATATCGCTCCGTCACTCACTCCCGGCTCTTTGCGTCCGCTGCATAGCAATGCAGCGTATGCAATTTCCATTTCCGCGTCGCCGGAGCGCGCGCGAGTAGAAGCGGTGCGGCTGGCATTGAAAAGAAAGTCAGTTCGGCTCTAAAGGTCTCGGCGGCGCGACCCGGACTCCGGACGAAATGTTAACGCCAACATTAAACGCCGCTGCACGTAACGCGTGACGCTGAGCACGGCAAGCGCGCGCGAGAGAGAATTTCGTCCGACACGCGAAACCGTATCGGCGCACGTCAGACCCCGAACACGTTACATTTTGTCCTCCACAGGGAGGAAGAGAAAAAGAGAGAGAGAGAGAAAGCGAAAAGGGGGAAGAGGGGAGGGAAGAAAGAGCAAACGAGAAATTAGGTCGTCTTGATTGCGCGATAATTGAGAGCCCGATTAAGCGGCGAGGTAAACGAACAATCGGTCGGCTAGACGATGCGCTGCTGAGCTTCCCGTGATCGCGACAGGAAGGCTTGTTTACTACCTATATAAGTTAGTAGCAATCTTGCGTTTCAATATAAATAGCATAATTGGAGGCATAATGTCTTGGGAAAATAATGTCTCAGTTTTATCATTCCAGAGATTATAAGGTACTTTTACCTATAATTTCTAACATAAGATTAGAACTCTGATTAATTATTCCGATCTAGAGAAACTCATTATATTTAATCACATACAATTGCAAACGAAGACTGGAAAAGCAGTAAGAGAACTAATAAGATGTATGAAACGTATCTCTTTCTTATCCCTAAAAATTTATATATAACGAGCATTTAAAAAAATTACAAAATAAAATTACAAAAACACAGATCTCTTAATTGATTCTCCTAGGAAACAACGACGAGTCGTAGTCGTGGATGTCGGAGTAAAGCCAGTAGTATCGCTGAGACTCAAAGCCGGCATGAGATAAATGAGTAAGAGAGCTCTCGCGTAACGAGTTTACGTGTCGAAACTTCTTGCCGACATCGTCGCACGAATTCAATCGTAGGATAATGGACCTGTGCGTTTCCGTACAACGCACAATTGCGAATGACATTCTACTCGACGCGCCCCCGGCGACGGTATCGTTATAAAATGTGATTCGACGCACTGAGATAAACTCGCATCTCGCGGAGCCGCGCACGTGAAAGTTTTGAGGCGGCCGGCTTCTTCACGGAGCGCGGAGTTCTCATTAAGGGATTCGGGCAAATATCTAATTACTACTGCTCCGCGTTGTTTGCCGTTGGAGACGTGCTCGCGCGTCGCATCGATACAACGGGAATGAGAAGGAGCTCTCCTCGTCCTGATTTCGCAGTATAATTGAAAGTTAGATTACGCACAGGCGGGCGAATGTACAATCGGACGGCTTAGACGTTGTTTCCGAAGTCACCGCGTCTTTGCGCGCGCGCGCGCACGTCCCGAATGCAATTTAATTGTTATGCGACGCGATAACGTGTTTTGCCAAGTTGCGATTCGCGACACGAACGCGAAACGTCCCGTCCGAGCAACAGTCATTAGATCCGCTAATAATTGAATGGATACGTCGACGAGGCACGTTGATACGTGAACTTTTCACGGATGTTGATTATATTGAGAATATTTATGTAAATATAATATTTCTAAGAAAATGTATATTATATATACGTTATATGAAAGAGAGACCCTTTTTCTAGAATAAAATAAGATTGTCAGCCTTTATTGACGTGCGAATTCGAGATGCGATGGGAAAATGTCGCGATCTGAAAACGTTTTGTTGCGGATCATTGTACAGAAGACATAAAAGTCATCTCCATTAAGGTCGATTTAGACGTCGCCACGGAGACGTTTCTCGATCAAAGGCGGTTTTTGAAGCAGCGTTTTAAAGGTAACCACTGTTCGACGTCTCTCGCCGGCTACGCTCGACATTTCGTTATCTTGACTTTCCCATCATTTTAGAGATCGTTACTGAGTTCTGACGTAAACAGGAAAATCAGGGAGGACCCTCTCTTATTCTTAAATTTCATAAAGAGTTTCTCAATTTTCATGATTTCATAAAACGAGTTCGTCAATTTTTCCAAACAAGCTTTTTCCAAACTTCTTAAGATCTTGAGTTATAAACGCTCGGATAATCAGAGAGATCTTTAACGAATTCACGACATTCTTCGAATTCTGTAAAAATCGATAGCGCTAGCTAAATGCATGAATGGATATCGTTACGTCAATCCTTGTAATTTCTACCGTTATGATTGACGTTGAAATTTTCGAAACGAGAGAAAGGAAGGGAGTTATTAACCGCGGGATGAACCGCGAGGTGAACCGCGAGTTGGCGACCGCTGGGATACGCTTCCGGTCCCGTCAGTAACGATTCGAATTGAATTTCTTGATCGACCATCGGACCTGCGGGGCCACTAAAGCGATCGGGCGAAATATCGGCGGGTAATCAGGAATTTAATTAATAGACCACGACGATGCGGCTGCTATTAGTGATGTTTCCTTCTTCGGAAAGTGGCCCCTTCTTCGTCCCCTCTCCACCGTCGGTACCCTGCCATTCCCACGAGTGCCGCTGATCGATGTCGTGGCGGTGGAGGCTGGCTGGCTGGGCCGGTGACGTAATCGGCAACCTCCGCCCCCAAGCCTTGACGTCACTGATGCCCTCAAATGCGCGTGGTCAGGTGCGTATCAGCGAGAATCTCCGTCTTTCTCCGTGCCCCGTGCCTCCTCGCCGTCGCTTTTCTCGTACTTTAGAAGCACTTCAGCCGACGGCCCCGCCGCAACGTCGACATCAACATGCATCCGTTTAGGAAAATGGAACAGCGTTTTGTAAATCCCTTCCGAGGGTGGATTAAATTCCAAGCTGAAGAAAAGATAGCTGATGCTGTAGAAAAGGAAGAGCGTAAATAAATTTCTGAGATTAAGCTTCCTCGTTTTTAGTAGATTAACTAATGAATTATTATGTCATGTTTTTTTAAATCATTTTATACCATTTTGCATGGTAATTATATATTTTAATTAGAAAGGCGTATTAATGGCGTAATTACATGTAAAAGTTCCAGAATTTTTTGTTGACGATTTAGAAATGTTTCCATAAATATATGTTTGGAAAGAGTGTAGCAAAGGCTTTTAATTACAATCGATCGAAAAACATGCAGTTTATTTAACGTAGATTTACGTAAATAAAATCTTGGTTTAACGCTTAATTCTTAAATGTTATTAAAAATTAAGATTTAAAACAAAAATTTACATTTAGAGGGCTTATTTACAGCGTAATGTTTTGGTTACAACGTTTTACAGTGCAGTTTGCTATATTGATTAAGCGCGCTCGTAGTTTTCCTAACGAATTGCATTAATTATACAAGAAGCTTTACCGGCCGTTTTCCACGCAAGTTATTTGCAGAATTTTAATTTGCGCCTAAAAGCAAAGTTAAGTTTATATAATCTTGAACATTGCGTCGCGCAAACTTGGCAAAAATACATTGAAGAGTGCAAAGCTTTATGGAGAGATAATAATTGGAGCGTATTTTTTTAGAGTTTCCCTCGTGAAAGAAATTTTTATATGAAAAAATATCCCGTTTCACATGTCTCATCTTTTTTTTTTGTGAATTCCCATTCGAATGTACTGCGGTTTTCGCGGTACCTGAAGAGTATGAAAGTCGTCCAATTACCGGGCGCTCGTCGAATATACGCTTATCGAATCCATGGAAGTAATTTGTAGAGAACGTGGTAACAGTTATTGTACTCGATGATTCAGCAGTCGGTGATTAAATCCAGACTGCCGCTTCATTTTGCGGACTAGTTTTCTTCCTCTCTCTGGATACACTTCGGAAGAATCCTCAAGACAACCTCATACCCGGCATTGGCACCGGTTCATTGTTTAGTTGAAGGGCGGTTTCTCCGCATGAGGACTTTCATCGATTTCCTTTTTCTCCTTCATTCGCTCGTGCTGCTCGAGATTAAGAATTTCTCTTCTGCAACCGCATCGTAAGCAGCTTAAGAATAATTGGCCTGCATTGGAAAGTATATATCAGTCGAATATATATTGTATCGAAAATTATAAAATTATGCAAAAGTGTAGGCACTCGAATGTCTTAAATTCGCGTTTAGCGAAAGTATATATTTGTAGTATTTTTTTTTTCTTCTTATTTGGAAAGACGCAATTTGTTTTACTATTTTAAAACATAATTGTACTAAATAATTTTATCGTGACATGCAACATGCATTGATTGTACTGCACAAGAAATTTTCCGCTTTGCATTGAATAAAGATTTTCATGTATCGAGTAAACGAGATATTTTACAAGTGATGTAAGGCTATCATTCAACCGCCGCCAAACGGTTCGCAGGGGAAGAGGCAAGTCGTGGCAAGACAAGTGAAACTGGTCGATCAGTATCCGGCTTGTAGCAACCTTCTTTATCGATGGTCACTGTTCTTGCCGTACTATTCTGCCTGGCAAAGTTTGAAATCGTTGATTCGTGTACCTATAGAGCTTAATTCTACGTTACCTTGTCCGTAGTATCTCGAATTGAAGCAATATCGTCGTAATGTAATGTCGATTATTGAATTATTAATGAATAAATTGTTTATTAAAATGCGAATCATGAATCCATGGTAGACATACGTTATATAATTTCCCATATGAATTGCTGATATAATAGAACTAAGGGCATATGTAGAGCACAAGCTTTGCACACTTTCACTTCCGTAGTTAAAATCGATCGCGAGTCATACGTCAACTGAGTATAAAGAAAATACGTCCATCTTTAAGCTTTTAGTGCTTAGATCAAACTTCGTGATGTTACTTTATATAATTTAATTTGAGCAATCGAAGCGAGTCTCACACTCATATCGTCGATTTAGCACGGCTTAACGTTTTGCGTGCGCAGAATATGGATCTTACGGACACATTGACTTTCTGTACACACATGCGGTTTCATATATTGTTCCCAAATTTCCGATATTGCCTGATAACCCTGAGAACCCCGAACGGACCACAAAGCCACTGCCTTTATTATAGTCGCGCATGACGTCAAGCATGCTAAAACCACGTTCAATGTACTATATGAATAAAAGGAGAGATTGATACGAATATATACGAATTCAATAGCTTTAAAGGCCGAGGCTTGTGAGTGTCACAAATAATGCGTAATCTGAACTAATGAGTGAAACGTATTATAGATTCAACTTTTTCATACAATTTCTGAAAATTATATATTTTATATATTTATAACATTTTTACATGCATATTTATATGTTTAAAAAGCGGTACGCGTCTGTTTCTTCTGACTTGTTTTAAAAAATTTAAAACATGTTCTATATAGAGGAATAAATAATAAGAAATAAAATTCTCTCTCTCTCTCTCTCTCTCTCTCTCTCTCTCTTTCTCTCCTAAATGTAAATAATTGTTAAAACATTATGTAATAATTAATTAATATTTATATATAATTATGAACTATGATAAAATTCAACACTATATAAGTACCTATCTTATTCACGCTGCGCGAGCGCTCTTTCTTTTTCGCAATGTGAAGCATATTTTTCACGCACGTGTCCATAATGTAAAGCGATCATTGACCTGCTACGAATACTTTACGTTATCTATATGGAAATGATAATGCGGTAATAATCCGTAATATACAGTTTATCTAATGAGCGTAAAACGCCCGCAGGACTTTGTTATTTGATATGACCTGGCTATTTTGTATGCGTCGCTGATCCGTGATTGATAAATAGTATTATAATGCATATCACCCTTCATAACGATTAATAATCATAAGTGACATCTCTCTGTGTATAACTGTATTCTTTCTGAATTATTTTCTCTAAGACGAGTTAGATTGTTGAAATTATAGATCCCATTTCTTAAACTAGCAATATTTTTAGCAAATCTTGCGCGATTTATAAATCATGGATGACCTTAACACACGTGGTAAACGTTTAAATGTTGCAAGGATAAAAAATGTCGCATGCTGTACAAAAATTAGCACATGTCAATAAAACCGTCCTTCTTTTCTGTTACAGGTAAGTCCAGGTGATGCTATTATTAATCTGGTCAATCGCGTTGCAAGGTCGCATAACTCGGATAGTTTACGTAAGTTACATGTGCTGCGCGAAAAAGTATCCATCGGCTTAGCGATATCCGTTTCCATCTTATGCATATGCACAAACACCGCGGCGTAACCTGCATAACAGGATATTAGCACTTAAGTCTCCGTACCAATAGTAACAGCTGCTACGTACGCGCTGTCAGAATGGGATTGCGATTTTACTATTTTGGATTTATTCCAATTTCTTCCTACTACCTACTTAAACAGATACAACACGCGTATACGTACATACATTTGGGACACGCGAGCCACACGAATATCGCGGCAAACTCTCGTGGAAAAAAAATCTATAGGCTCAGATTTTGAAAATATGACATTGTGAGGAGTAGTGATTGTTTTTATACGTTTCACGGTTAAATTGACAGCACATCGGTCGGTCCCGTAATACACGGGAGAAGTAGGTACAACACGGTCGAAATTCGGTCACCCCAATATCGTGCGATGCTCCCCGCAACAGCCGCGTCCACTTCGAAGGCAATAAAAGTCCGCGATCGGCGGTGAGTGTGCGAATGTTTGCCGAACTATCGTCGAGTGCGATCAAATCTGATTTGTCCACACACACACGGCGCGCCCCGGCCGTGTTCGTGCACACCAGCACCCACGCCGAGTACCTTGGTAATACGTAGCACACGAGATATCGTACGTCGGGTACACACAAAAAGGGGGGAACGGCGATTCTCGCATGCGAGAGGACAAGCGATATGAAACATACTGTTTGCGTACGCCGAGGCGCGAAGATCCCTCGCCGTTTACTTTGTCACCCGAGGGGATATTCTAATCGAATTAGACTTCCACGTAGTCATCCTCCTTTCGCGGACATCGCCGACAATTTAACGGGTCCCCTCGAAGTTAGGACCGACCGGGTAGTTACGTAAAACCACGTCGTACATTTCGATCGACGCGGTATTTGGCTGGCCGCACGCTAATCCGGACGTTTATTTGCACGTCCACGGTTGATTTGTTGAGCAAGCAAAAACAAGCGTTTGCTCGGTTATCTTTTATGCGGGCCACGTGGTACAAGTACGCCAATATCGCATTATCTTTTAGGTCAAGATCTAGGGAGCAAGATTGTTTTTTTTTTTTTCGTACGTCTTTTTCATTTTTTATACATTACGTATATTTGTTATACTTGGCTGGCTCGTACGGCGAGAGCGACGATTCAAAGCGGCGAAATGATGTCGAGTCGGCTAGTGGAATTATAAATGACGAGCGTTTCTTGGACAAATGTCTCGTTGCCAAAGTAATTCACGCGTTGCGCGAAGATGCTCTAAAAGCGTCACCTAGATGCGTTTGGTCATCGTGATATATTTAGCGCGTAACCACAAATGTTCAGTACGTACATTTTACGAGCGTTGCATTTTATGGATTATCATTAATTTCACCGCGGCCGCTATTTTCAAGTTCTTCTTTAACGGCACATTTGCGTGATCTGTATGTGTATGTAGACGTCTGCAATTCTCGCGCATTATTCGCGGCATTATACGCGACACGTGAAACTATTTCCGCACATCAGTCAGTTGATAATCTAGGTGTACAGAAAATAAACGCGCTGTTCAACAGCTTGATTATTTACCAAAATTTCCGTTAAAGTAACAGAATAATATTACCTTCCTCCTTGTCGGCTCGCGGGTATTATCGCAAACTCTGAACTAGTTTTACGGTGGACTTTTATTTTTAGGAATTTACCAGCTCGTTTAATTGTCACGGGAATTTAATTCGAAACTTTATTACCAAGATGTTTAACGTTGAAAATTGGGAACGTAAGAGAGAAACCTAATTAAATACAACGGGAGCCTGATTAAATTTTTTCTAAAAGGATTTTATTCTAATCTGACGAGGAGCTATTATTCGGAATTATATCATTCATTCACTTCAACATTTTGTCGTCGCAAAGTCGCCGATATGACGTTTCACGCTGTTTCGCTTATCGCGATAATTTACGTTCCTATCTTCCCTCGTGATCGTACTTATCAAGTGAAAGTGGTCGGCCGCGAGTCAGCCGCGCGGTACCGTCGCCGAAAGAGTGACTGCAAATCACGGACATAGGCGCTGCGAGCTGGCGCTACGTCCGTGGTAGCTACGGCCTTTAACAGCTCTTGAAAGAGCTATCATAAACATCATAACAATCGATCCTTGTCCTGCTCGTTGTACCCGCCGATAACAACCTGGTTCGACAGTTCCGCCTGAGCGGGCCGTCTCTCCACTTCGTCTACGTCGTGACGATCCGCTCACGTCGCCTTCGTGAATGCGCGGTCGAGCTGAGGGGAATGAGGGGATCGCTCTTGGGAAAACCGTGAAAAAAAATCCTTTCCGAAGGGATGGTTTCAGTGCCAATGAAGTATTAGTGCAATCTTCGCGACGAATTACGCGAGACGCCGTAACGAAGAGGGATTTTACGTGCGTGTGGAATCGTGGCGGATTATATGAGGGATTTAATTCAAAGTCTCTCGCGGATGATCTGACGTGGGAGGAATAAAGGTTTCTCGTGCTTCGCAGTCGAGCGAAACGTATCGCCATTCAACGCGTACAACGATGTAGATTTCTTTCCGTCTGCACGCGACAGTGAAGATAGTTTTCATTTGAGTTTCGTCGGAAAGGACGTCTCATCTCTATACCAGCTGATGACCTATCTAGATAGGAGGACTTCTATTAACCGACAAAGTGGAATTACGTATTTGAATTACAGCGGTCTACAACGACTGTTTCGAAGCGATTCCGACAACTTCGCCGCCACGTGAGATTGGTTTTCAAATGTATTTTGACGCTTGTAGACAAAGGTCACAATCAGAGAATAAACGTTACGCGAAGTAAATGTTGAAGGTATATAAAGATTGCCCCAATTTATCATCGAATATTAATAACGTAATAGTGACAGTATCTCTTTAGTTCTCAACATTCTTCGCCGCAATTAATTAATCGCGAGGCACATCGCCGCAATCTTAGAAAGTGTTTACATTCTAGCTTCGCCGGCAAAGTAATCAGAGCCAGCCGCATTAGCGTCCGTGATCGTTGGAGCTAATTCATCGCGTCGACCTTGTCGATGTTGACCCGTCTATCGGAATCTATTAATTGTAACAAGCAGGGGGCACTGTAGCCGTGTGCCATTATTCGATCAAATGCAGACCGGTCGATGCCGCGAGATGAGAGTTAAAAGCCGCTCGCGATTACCTCGCGTTTCGCGACGGCGTGACGCGACACAGCGTGACACGTGGCCGCGGCATGGCGACTACGACCTGGTAGGGATAGACAGGCGAACCGGTCATTAATATATTACATTCGTCGGCTTTTCTCACCGCTCGTCGCCGTCGCCGCCGCCGTCGCCGTCGCAATCGCGGTCGCGGGAGTGCGCAGCGTGGCACGGCGCGATGCAACTTGCGCGCCGGTGCGTCTGTCGCGTGACCGCGAAGCCGCGGCCCGCCAACCTTAGTTGGCGTCGACTCACGTGGACGTGCGGCGGTGCCGAACGCCGCGTTCGTCTCGTTCCCTATCGCTTCGAGTCGCGTCGACGTGCTCGAGACGGTCGTTCGCGCTAATTGGTCGCGCTAATTCGCTCCCGCGGTTAATCATGCGCGCCGCGTCTCGGCCGGCCGGCCGTTCGTTCGGCCGCTCGCGTCCCGTTGGGTTTCAGATATCCTCGTCGTGGACGAAAACCGGTTCTCATGGTGCGTCGTGATCTTTAGTTTCCTACTTTCCGCGTCAGTGTTATCGCACGCAGCAGCACACGATTATCGATTGTTCCGGGGAGCTACGTACGTAGCTGTCGCGAAATACGTCACTTATCGCTCATTCCCGGGTCTCTCTCTCAGCTGTTCCTCGGTGTTTCGGCGCGTGCACCACATCGGGAGTTTAATTTATGATTTAATTGATCGAAACATCAGTATGGATCATCCGTTCTCAGGATAAACACGAGATCGTTTTTTCAGTTACGTAGTGAAAGATTAAATCGAAGTAACGTAAGATAAAAGCGGAGCGATTCGATGAAAGTGATTTTATTAGAGCAATCTGAAATTAAAACATGAAAAGTCTAAGGAACTTTTGTTTAAAAAATAAACTTATCAGGAACCTTTTCTTGACTCATTTATAAGAGACCCATTTGCAGGAGAACTAAAATACTCGAAAATATATATATTTAAACAAGCAATTATAAAATGCGCGATGTGCTCTTTTTAAATTGCAAAGCGATAAAACTACGTTGTTATTAGAGCACAATATTTCTGTCACGAGATCGACTTCGTTTCCTGCGCTACATTGTGCATGTGTACGCGGCGGCGTAAATAATTTAAGCGTGGCTATAACATATCGGTGTAACGAGGTTTCCAGTTTTATACTCTTCCCGTTGCAGTGTGTGTTTGCGAGTCATTCGAATACTACGCTTTACGTCGCCTCATTAACTCGATCTTATTTAAATGGTAATTAGACTTTGAATATTTATTAGAAATCTCGAAATCGTTGCATCCGCAACGAAATCCGCATAAAGGTCATCAAATGATCATTGAATGATGCATTAGCTCAATTGATATTTAACAAAAGTGGTTCAAGCGAAATCTTCGGGTTTACATTAAACCAGTTGATAACAAATGTATAGAGCAAATAGGTATATCATATGCACGTATGACTGCATGAATAATGATCATATAATGTTCAAAAGTCACTTTTGCTGCGTTATCATTTATGATATTCACATTCATTCACATTCAGAGCAGTTTAAGCGCACGCCAGGAAATCCGGCATACCTCTCGGATATACATACGTCGTTTTGTCAACGAGTCATTAAGGTCATTGAAGATTCAGTGTTGTTATCGCGGCACTTATTTCATTGACCGAACGCTGACGCGAATAAATCAACGGCAGATAAATCGGCGCCGTGCTGCCGTGCGACACGAGACAAATTTGCAAAGAGGAAAGGGAGAGCTTCGCTTTTGAATTTTGTTTCCTTTCTCAGCTCATCCGGTGTCCACTTCAACGATAGATTTCGTGCGTACCTCGGTGCGTACTGACCTATCACAATCGGTGAAAACGTACTCGTAACGTTTCATGCGAGCGTATTCACGTGAGCTTTTTCTCTAGCAGCGGAAGTCCCTCGGGAAGTCACGATATGCATTGTCTAATATACTTGATGCGATCGCCATTATACGCAATTCATACATATGCGCGTATGTGTGTCGTGCACGATTTTTTTTTTACGCAACATGTGAAAAATATATGGATCAATCACGGATACATATACGGTTTTTCCGCGCCACGTTCCGAGTTCAGTAATCATTTCGCGATCGGCCGAGGTACTTGTTGAGTCGCCGTCATACCGAAGGCTCCAATTTTCCTAATGGATTTTATCGACTCCCGACATAGTCCACGGTGTGATATTTTCTAACTATGCAGCTATTCGCCTTCGTTCGCCATTGTGCGAATTTTTGGTACGACCGCGAATATCCCTGCATCGGAGGTATAAGTACTCGAGGAAACAAAAGATTTGCGGTCATATCGCAGTTTCTTACTCGAATCGCGGTGCACTGCAACTGGTATAAAGATTCGCTCCAATCTCCTGAAGTGTCCTGAACCATTTGTCAGCGTTGTTGTACTCGTTATTGTTTCCTTTCTCAATGAAAAATATATTTTTATCTACTGCCCAGGCACACGGCGAATTTATAGATCGAGTAATGAAAATTTTTTCTTATAAAAGATGTCGCTTCCCGAATCAGGATTTAATAAAGTATGCTGTGGGATATTGATATTAATTTCATAGGAACAATTGTGTCTTTTAGAATGCGCTTAGCTCCACTTGAGCGCTATGTACTTGAGCAATGACGTCATCGATCTACGGCACGAGTCATGGTCGGTCGCAGTTAAACAAAGAATCGCTATCAGCCGAAGTTAATTACTCCCCTTTCAGCAGGCTTTTTGTTAAACATCAAAGCCATTGTCACTACAAAAGCAATAAGTTACATTTCACTTTTTCGTATTTATGTGTTTCGTCATGATGCATCTTTATAATTAACGTCACAGAAATGTTTTCTTTTCGCGAATTGCATATAAATAATGGCCTATTTAATTATATAAGAATAATGACCTGATTATTTATATTAATTGTTTTACTGAGGTGAGGGTATAGTAACGAGTATCAATTTAATATTAATATCGTTCAAGTACCTACATCATGAATATTATAGGCTTGAATGTCGGACAATGATATGTAAAAGTACAATTGTCGCCTCGGTTAATATCGCAACACGTGTGTTTTCGCAATCGAAGAAATTCCGCAATGTCAGCAGAAATGTAGATTATGATTGAGAAGCGCATACAATGTCCGCTCGGTATCTCACGGGCGATAAAACAATCTATTAACGAACCATTAAACTCGAGCATGTTTGAGCATTATAAATTTAAATGTTAAGAATCGAGGCCGGAACGACAAAGGATTCGTTTATGGTTATGGCATGGGAGAAATATATGTCGGCTCGTGCGGTAAATTTACGCCCCGTGTACCGTACCCGGGCATTTAATTGTTAATTTACGATGGAAATCACTTAATGCCCATGGACAAGTCCCGTGCTCCGTGTATTATATGGTGCGTTACGTAGAGCGAGAGACAATTTCTGAATAACACGATTTGATGAAAAGCATCATCGCGGCTTCTGATCGGATTGCATCTCAAATGAGTTTAATAAATCTTAACTCGCAAAGTAAACCAATTAACCATGCCGTAACGAGCTATCGCAAATGTAATAAACTATAGCTTGCAAGAATTTCTTATGCCGACAAGAAACATAAATTTATGTTACGCCAGCACAGATTCAAGACCATTCAAATTACTTCTTTTTATCGCGATTTCACCTCGTCGACACTTCGCGCTCGCTCTTATTTGTTGTAGTTACGTGCTTCGTCGGCACGTTAACAGCAGAAAAGAAATGTCATGGGCGACGACATTTCCATTGTATACCTGCCAATACAACAAAAACGCGGATAGTTCTATTCCTCACTTATCATTAGAAGAGACATTTCATATCAAAAGAATAAATTTTAATTGTCTCGAAATACTTCCTTTCTCAGCAAGACCTTATTTGCATTAAGCGTTTGCTCTTGTGTATCTCATGTGTATCTGGTGTATCGCTACATAAACTTCCATACAAATTACTTTTATCGTTCGGCACGAAGTTTCGGCAATTTCAGACGCGACACATCATTTCTCAACGATGTCACATAATTTTTCAAAGACGAAAAAGGAACGCTTCCCTGTGTTATTCTATGCGCGAATACGTTTTTCCGTCTAGCTTGTCACATAGCTGTCGGCAACTTTCGAACAATAAATATTGTTCTTGGACGATATTGGCTTGGCTCTAATAACAAGTAGCACGCGGATCAATTTAAATGACGTCAGATTATTGCGTTGTCAGCTTTGTTCAACACCCATACGACAGTTTCTCGAGGAGTGTAAAGCTTGTCACGTAACGTGGCCTATTTCTTATTGTATCACGCGTGCGATTTTCATCTTTGTCAACCGCTAATGTGCTCCAAAGGAACATCACATTTACGCTCTTAAATTTATCCATATCTAAAATAATGGAAAAAAGAAAATGTAACTACGGCGGAGTTTTATACTTAAAATTATTATTTCCGAATATACGTGCGGAATACTTTTTGAGCATTATAGAGAATTATTTTATTAAAAACGTTATATATAATTGTTTTTTGTTTACGTATAAACTGCGCTTATTTTAAATGCGCGAACGCATTTCAAGTTGGCACATACTACTCGAAATAAATTTAGTTGCCATAGAGAAAACAAATATTAATATTTTCCGACGCCAAGGAGAAATTGCAAAACGTAGAAGATGATTGATGAAACGGTTTTATTATACTTATCTGTTTGTTTTAGCGAATTTATTGTGTCTCTTTGAAAGCCGTCTAATTAAAGCATCTAATTAAAACTTGGCCATGATTTTAAAATACCTTGGCTCACGTTGATAACCTATAGCTTAATTGCATGAATTTTAATTGTACTTATTTGTAAGCCAAAACTGTATCAAGACAGCTTTTGCCTTTCTTCGTGTATTTTTTATTTACCATTATTATTGCATACAATGCTCGATAAAACGGAGACAAATTTTCCGAAGTCGCATCATTAAAATACAGCTTCAAGTATACATGCGATAGTAATTTGCGATTTAAAATTAGAAATAAAAGAAATAAGCAAAAATGTAAATAAAAGGAAGAAACGACATCAGCTATTTTTACCTCCCGATGCTGTGTCAAAAGAAATTGAATCACTACATCATATAATGTCGAAAAAATTTCTCTTATCAGAGGAGATTCCGAACCCCGAAGGAAATCTATAAGTTCATCCAAGATGGACTGGACATATGTGATACATTCGGAAAACACCGATACGAATTTCATGCATTTCATGGGCGAAAAGTTTTAATGAAATACAGGTTGCAGAAAATAACTTCATTCACTCTCTGTTGCCCGTTGTGATACAACCGAATAAAATCACCACGAATACGTGCGACAAGATGAGATTCGCGCGCAAAAGACTGAAGAAATGGAACGAGAGCTTCTCTCAAATTCGCGCGAGAGACGCGCAGTTGTCTCGAGGTGTCGATATCGTGGCAAAAGTGAACTCGTGGAAATAATGTCGAGAGACGCCGAATTGTAATTATCGCGCCTCGATGAGAGACTACCGGCGCGCGAAAGTGAGGGAAACGCGCGAAGATGATCGCAGCGTCGCTCTTCATCTGGGCGCTAACAAGATCGCGGGATCGATCGGAAGTCGGGCTCGAGGGCAGGCGAGATTCCCGAAGGGACTCACTGTACGGTCGGGACGATCGGGACCGTGCGGATTCCAGGCGGAATTCCAGGGAAACGGCGACGATCGGGCTAGCCATCGTCGACCGAAGACGGCATCGTCCTCGACGGCACTCGCGTCGTTATTATGTCGATCGTAACAAGAGGTGAGTGGCATGTCGCGAATTGGCGGAATTTAGCAAAATTCTGGATGTGATATAGGAATTGTGTCGTTCAGTCGCGGGGAGTGCGATTGAATTAATTGGGGTAGGGATTTGAGATAAAGATTATACGGATTAACCGGAACGCAAAAGAGAACGTGAGCTACTATCGCGTAATTTAACGTTTTTCCGTGGAAACTATCCCTAATATAAAATATTGGGCTCGAGATGAAAAGACAGAATGGCAACGTGCCCGCATTCCTTTCTTCATCATCGCTTTTAAGCGTTGTGGAGCGAGAGCTTTATTGAGATAAGCTGTAGTCGCTTAATAGCGCTTTAAGATCATATCCACTGAGGTTTATTAAATCCGATCCCTTTTTGCCCTAATGCTAATGTAATCGATGTACTCTCCGTGGCCGCGGGAGAGCTTGTCGACTACACGACGAAAATCAATTACTGTCCGCTGTCCAATAGAGCAGGACGAGGTCGCGAAATAATACATCAATATTAATGCTCCTTGCGACTAGACTGAGCATCACGCATTATCGTCTGAATTAATTCTTTATCGTCGTGCTTCAATCGTATTCAGGACCAGTTTATTTATAATTCTTATCTCAGCACAGTTTATCGATAAACGTCTCATAACGATTGTTCGATGATACGCGGCCAAAAATAGCGACGATGAGATCAATTCTTTTTTCTCTGTATTATTAACATAAAGAAAGATTTAAGAGTAAAATTTACATGTTAAAATAGACGTTGCGCGCGTTCTTTTATTGCACAGTTTTGGAAATACGGGGAAAATATGGAGGAATTGTCATATTTACATACTCTCGATCGCACTCGCAATATTTTCCAGGTTATCGTCTCGGGAGTCGACGGGCTTCGATGCAAAAACCGGGATTTTGCACGCGGAACTCCGTATCTACACGATCATTTGCATAATATTGTACTTGCGCCGTCATGAATGGCGCGCTGTAAGTGCTCCGATTGTCTTTTTTACGCCACCTTCGTAAGTCGGATATCATATCTGCGAGCGCGCGAGGAGTTCTTGACACAAATCTGGCGACCCTGAAGGGTATGTAGATGATAAACCGTCCTTAACAATCGCGTAGCACGCTAACTCTTTCGGGATCGATATTGCGCTTTTAAGCAGGGGCAAGGGGGGGTCCAGACTACCAAATTCTCTAATAATCTTTTGGCGCCTGCTTGGTACTTTCGCTTGGTAAAAATCGCAGCCACTGAGATGATCATTTAGATATTTGTATGGAGTTTGCGCGCGCGTAGATTAAAGTTGTTTTCCTCTTGTGACGATCCCCTCGCGACGATCTTCATGTCTTCTGTATGTGCATGGCATGCTACAGATTTCGCTGTGCAATTTCGTCGTTACGACACGCACTCGAACCTCCACACGCGCAGAACAGAAAAAAAGGTGGCGTTCGTGGAAAATGTGCGGGGCTTAATGCGCGATTTGATACTCGTTAACGGACGCCTACACGCGATTTCGCGGCTCCGGCAAATGGCGTTTGGCTTATTGTTAGATCGCGTTCACTGGACGAGCCGGCCGTCGGCATGGTTCGTAAACGAGAGAACGAGCCAGCTTCCCGATGGGGGGATACATCAGGCCAATTTTTCACAAGCGCTCTTCGAGAAAATCGATACACAGTACCCTTCGCAGATCAACCCTCATCCTCGCTTTTCTTACCAGTCTCTCGACGTTTTATCGGCGCTCTCGCTAAATCCCGATTGCTCTCTAAATTGATAAAATGTCCGCTATTTGCTCCTCTACCATCCGCGAGTTCTTGAAAAGACTTCGTTCTTCTCATTGTCTATGACCCTCTTACTGTTCGACGTATTGCAAGAAACGATTTTTTGGAAAGGTTTTTATCAAGAAATCTAAGAAATTTTGAGCGGATGGAATCTTGAAACTTTGTAAAAGAGACGGCGAAAGATCGTGGAGGACAAAACACATTTACAATACAGGTGAATAAAGATATATCTACGTATGAAAACAACTCTTTTGCATTTTTTTTTTTAAATCGACGTGACTAATACAATATTATCTTGAAAATCTTAGGTTATATAGAATTGACGCCAGATTTAGGATAAGAACTTTTTCCATTTGCCCGTGTTTTGATTTCATACGCCAAGAACGCTTTCTGGATCTTAACGCGATGGAACTTGAAAAGGAAAGCGGATTTCTTCAACAAATCTTGTCCTTTCCTTTCTAGAGCATAATTCCGTAAATGATTTACTTTTATTTGAAACATATGTGAAATCCGTTCTCTATATCAAGGTTTATACTGAAACTCGATAAGACTAGAGAAGTCAATTTGAACTTATAAATAATATAAGCAAAAGTATGATTGAAAATTATCCAGAATGATAAAGAATTAATAATTCTTACATTTTTAATCTAGTTTTTCTGAAATACATTTTTTAAAACGATATCTATTATTGTTACAGATTAAATAATAGAGGAAAGATTTTTATTATTTACCAGAAGTTAAGAGAATCTGAAAATACATTTTAATTATTAAGGAGCAGATATATTTAATTAGCAATTTTTTTTAAATATTTTAACAGTCATTAGTATATTCGATATATCTTGATTTTAAAGTTCAAAGGTTAAATAATAGAGGAAGGATTTTTATTATTTATACAAGAAGTTCAAGAGACTATAAAAATTTAAATATTAATTATCACGAAGCAGATATGTGAATTTATTTGATTAGCAAAAAATTCTTCAATAATTTAACAAGTATTTCTTTAATAATTTAATAAGTCATTAATGATATTCGACATATCTTGGCTTCGAAGTTTAAATGAAACGACATTTCACAAATATCTACATATATATGCGTATCTTTGTGTAAATGAGGACGAACTGTATGATTTATTCACAAGCTCGTTTGCGTTAGCATCTTTACGAGAATTACCTTTTACTATTTGTACTAATAAAACATTATATGTACACGCATAATTTTGAATATGCATAATTTAGTCACGTGAGTTACAATTCACGTGAACCTGTTTCGGTGAAATTAAAGCAGCGAAATGTGCGATAACACAAATTCAGTTTATTTTCCTTGGTTTATACGCAAATAAATTAGAACCAAATGTCCGAACTCAAGTTAGGCGCAGTTTCGTTCAGTTTCCAATGAATTTCCTTATCGTTATCTCTCGCGAAGACTCCGTTACGGAAAATCGAGACGCCCGTTGCACTTTTGTTCGCGCGTATTCACCCGTTCTTTACCATCCATCACTCACCGATACGTCTCCGTAAAAGGGTTTTTTTCCCTAACCGTATCGTATATCACCTCGGAACCGGCGCATGCCAATTCGAGATTTCCATGTAAACGAGATGACCGTCGTTGCCGTCATGTTCGTATTCGCACGTAACAGAATCCGGCGATCGATGGTGCACTCATTCATGAATAAATGTGCAATCGCGATTGCATCTTGTTCCCACGTCACGCATAATAACGACTTTAATTAGCGTAACGCGATTGCGGGAGCTGGTCGGAACGAGAAGTTATAAAATTGTCGTGTACAAATTTTTAAATACCTACAATAAAAAAAATAAAGCATTCATTTAGCTTCGGAAAACAAAACAAACAAGGTAATAGAACAGATTTGAAAAAACTGATTGCATCAAAAAGTGTTTCCGCGTATCTGCATTAAAAATTCTGCCCTGAAAATTTAAAACGATGAAATTTCGTATCAGTAATATGCGTGTACATTTATCTTTATATTCCGAATAACAAATAAACAGATGAATTATTTAAAAGATCGATAAATAAAAAAGCATACCGGATGTAATTCGTGTTGCGGTAATTAAACTTCAAATTCTACGTGTGTATACAATAAATATTGATGCCAAAGTGTAATGCATTGATTTTTTTACATAAGTCCACACGAAGCGTCTCAGTGTAGACGTGCAAATTTCGTGAAGTAATGAAACTTGCAAGAAAATCAGTCTATTATACCAGCTCCATTAAATCTGCCCCGCAGGTGTTAGCAGCTGTTTTCTTTTCTTCTTCCTGTTGTATTCTCTCTTCGCGCTTCTTTACCGCCACAATATTTCGTTATGGCAGATAAAAGTCGCGTGCGCCTTCATAAATATCCGATAAACTTAAGCTATAAAAGTTTATATTAAATTAAATAGCGCGGTGTGTTAATAAAACTGCGAAGTTGCACTCGCGGCGAAGTTTATATATTCCGAAATGATGTACGTCGGGTTTATAAGATAAATGTTTAAAAATTATGGCGAGACACAGCTGCAATTTATGACGTCGTAACGTTTCACTCGCATTCTTTCGCCGATTGTTGTTCTCGTGGCTGTTTTATCGCTTCATAATTGGTTAAATATTCCGCGCTCACGTCGAGCTGTCTTTCGCGATCTCCGAAAATGTAATACGCCATAACGAGCAATTGAAAGACATAACACACATTTGCTGTAATTACCTGTGTTGGCAAGAGCTAATAGTTTATTTTATTGATAATATTCAGCACATTCAATTTAATTATTGTTTAGTATCAGTATGTAAAGCCTAATAGCTTTTCTCATTATTATATAAAATTTATATAATGTTTTTCTTACAACATTCGCAATTAGGCACGTCATTTCGATGTGAATCAAATCATTTCAACACTATTCTCGATCCGCAAAAATTTTCCATTTGATGGATATAACGATATTATTATCGACTCGTTATATTGCGCCCTACTTATGCGGGCGCTTTTACTTTTCTTTTTGCCATTAAATTGCGCAATACATTTTATGGATAATTAGAGACAATCATACTTTGCGAGGTGCAATTAGGTGACGCGACGATTTTCCTCGCGATAAACGTCACTTTGCCACTCATTGTTCGTTCTTCCAATCGAGTTGATTCTTCAATTTGCGTCAATAAAATATAAATCAGGTTGTCATCAATTCCGATTTATTAAATTTTCATGGCATTACTCTCTCTCTCTCTCGTGATTGCACGGTATTTTTAATGACTCGCTAGCGATATAGCGTCGCGATAATTATGATTAAAATGTACTATTGATAATTATTATACATTATTCAAGAAAATATTTTTATGAAGAATAAGTGTGCGCATGAGGTGCGGTGTATAGTTGATGTTCTCATATACGGGAATTTTTTAACATCATATATCATCCGATAATATAGTTCAATTATACCGAGCAAGCCAAATAACCGGGAGTGTATACTGTATTATTCTTTTGTCCATCTGAAATTCTCTTTATTTTTCTGACAACGGTCGACACCAATCGTTTATTCATTTGAAATAATGGTCGCAAATGAAATTGTTCTGTCTTGACATATCTGTTGTCTCTATTGTTCGTCGTCATGAAGCGTAGGGGGATAAAGGATCGCTGTCGTTATCTCGTGTACATACAAATTACGCTTGATCTATCATAATTATTTCACAGCAATTTCTTTGCACTTTCGTTATACGGAGGAAGTCCTTGTTGAGCGCGTAATTGAATAAGCGCGAAACTCGAAGACCCGCGACTAATCTTTGTTTTACGGAAACGTTTACACGATTTGATGCTTGCGCAATAGTATAATAGTATAATGTTTTTATTATGTTTCACGGAGCACGCGATCAACTGCGAATTTCTCAAGTTTCGCAGAAAACGGCAAATTCTGCATCTACGTACCGTTATAGAAACGTACAGCGACGAAATACAACGCGCAGATATACGATGGTTCTATTTATAATATCAAGGCTGATTGTGAGTCTCCTTAATTCCGTTCATATTTCACCTCTCTTGACATATTGATTGATAATTGATTATTCGATTAAGGTTACTCGAATATCCAACGGAATCTTGCTCTCTCCTCCATGACAGACGTTGGTGCTTCAGCAGAATTTTAATTTGGGGATTAACTGCAAAAATATTTGCAATTAAATAACAAAAGGGAGATTAGGTTCGTGCGTCTAATCACATTCTTCGCTAAGAAAATATTTACTCCGGAGTTTGTTTGAAGAATCTCCCTGAGCGAGAGAGAAAACACGGGGATCTCTCGCATAGATGCGGAGTAGAGAGGGAAAGAGATAGGGGAACCTATATCGTTGTTAGATAAGCGAAACGCAAATATATATATATATATATACGCGGTGAACCGATTTCGCTCGTCGAGAATGATCGCAGACTTCGGAGTGTGATGCGCGCAGCTATAACGCGGGTATAAGCAACAGACACCGGCATGGCAAGAGTCAGTTCGCGTCTGGCACGCGACCGACGAGGTCGGTCATCGCTTTTCGCGAAGTAAAGATCGGCCTGATACTTCGTATCGACGTATTCTCCGAGGTTTTGAAACATCGGGACGGTCGTCGAGAGCGATTCCGTCCGATTCCGAGCGGTTAATTCGCGATTAGCCAAGATGTAGAGCTCTCGCGCGACTCTCTCGCAAACTTCGACGTTTGCTCGTATGTGAACGTAAGCGGTGTGCTCCGGCGCATTAGAGTTCAAACGATCTAATGACAAACTGTCGTTGAGTGTGCGAAGGATGTCTCCCGCGAGATCTTGAGTCATAAGTGCAGGGTAGATAAATCCAGTTGATGGCTGAGTGCGCGTCGAGTGAGGGCGAAACTTTCGCGCGATATTTTGATCATGAGCATCGTGTCGCGTGAGTGCGTACGCATCGAGATTACGTTATTTAAAGAAAGGGAAAAAAATAGAAAATGTGCTTTAGGAATAGCCCAATAGTTTCTGTGAAGAAAAGTATGTACACATTGTGTAAAAAGAATATTTAATATCTTCTGACAGAAAACCGTATAAGTATTTCATATTAAGCGTGAGCAACGCGATGGAACTTAGAAAATTTAATCTTACCTCAAAAAAGCAACGTTGGAAAGATGTAGCGAGGGAATAATGAAACACATTTGTCGGCGGGGTCGAACGTTGATAGCTTGCGCCGGAGAAAAATGACTTTTTTTTTATTTTTTGTTATCGAAGGCAATCCCGGGGCGCTCCCCACCCCATCTTCCATCGGCTTCGTTAGTTTTCTGTATCTATTCAAACATTCGCCATAACCGAATTGTCATCTGTATCTATATCGCGAACACGTATCAGCGGCCAGATTATCGACCATGTGATTGCATATGTTCCAGTTGCAAAACAATGATTCCTACGGTTTTGTTTTACGATTTTGCAGCGGATAAACAACTTTATGCACGGCTAAAAAATACGGAATTTTGCGTATCTATATTCTAGAATTTTATATTCGTGAAAAAAATCTCTGACAGGGTTTGGACTAGCATTATCTAGAAAAAAAGAAGTGGGGATAAATGTTCAGCATATACGCGACGGGTTATGGCAACGTTGATTCTGATTCTGATAAATCGATTTTATACCGTAGCGTAGTCATTGATTGATATCGGTCTATTAATTGATATCCGCGCCGGAGACCTGGTTGCCATTGAATTTGGGACTTCATTGAGTTTGACGTCGTCACGTAAACCTGTAATGAATTTATCCGCAGGATACGCGTAATTGGACTGGATAAATAAGTTATAGCGGTGTCCCGATGCGAACCGAAAACATTACGAAAATTCTAAGAGAAAGCGTGACTCGCTGCGAACCAGAAAGGATGCTGACTTTGATCACTCTCTTGATTGTGACTACGAGAGAAACTTTTAATTTTATTTTCTGCAATTTATAAAAATCCTTATCGTATTTTTTTAGTGTATAAATCACAATTATAATTGCGCAATCTTTTCAAGAGAAAAGTGTTAAGTATACTATATAAGCTACAGTGAATGAAACAAAATATCTAAACGATGATAATTTCGAGGATTCTTTGAATGGTGAATGAGAAAGCCAAAGTACTAATGAGATATCATCATTACCGCACGATTTTAATGCTTCTAATTTTAATACAAATAAATTTCATCTTATTTTATATCCGCGCCATTTATCCATTAAAGAGGCGAATAATTTTTTCGCGATCTTCGTAACGTTATTCCAAATTTATCTTTGGTTAGAGTGTATCTTTTTTCTGCACAATGCACCGAGGTATTTCCCCGGCGTGCTATTTGCTACTTTCTCCTTGTTTTTTCTCTATCTTTACTTATGTCGCGCGCGATTTTGTCGAGAGCGCACTAATCTCGTTGCCTCAAGCAAACTTTTGTGTTACGCTAATTAGTGTGTCGCGTTAATGGGTGAGCTCTTTGTCTTCGCGGAAAACAATACCTAACAGCTTCGTTTCAGTAACTTTGGGAGTAGCTTTGAGGAAGACTTCTGCGTTGCTTTATTTACTATTCTTACTATAATATAGTATCTTTGTTATACATAGTAATATAACAACATTCTCGGAATTTAATCCGAGCTTTTCAGGTAATTCGAATCTTTGCAGAAAACAAGAATATAAAATATTTCTTTTCTAGTATAAAATAATCAAGTATAAAATCTTATCCTCGTGTTTCAAGAGAACATGTTAAAGGTGACTTCAGGTCCATTACCGAGGCGAAACCAGAAAAGTGCTCGACATCGTTCGCATCGCAAGTTAGCTCTTTCCCTCTCTTTTCCTTCCTGCTCTTTCAAACCTTTGCGCTTCATACTTTTCGAGAGGCAATTAAAGTAAATCAGAATATCTAATTAATGAACTAGTCACATTATAGAGATAAAAAAATCACGATAAGATATTGTACGGAGGTGACTGGAGATAATAGAATTTTTAAATGTCGTCAGACTATATTTAATTAACGTGAAAAAGCATTTCTTTCGACTTTGTGACGTTAAATAAAGAGGAATTATATTGTAAAATACAAATCTGCAAATCGTTTTGTAGAAGACGTCGTAATTACATTTCCGTCTTCTCGGAAATCCATTTACAATCCTGCTATCAGTGTAGCCTTTGCTGAACCATTAAGGGAAATCGACCAGCGTGGGACTCAGTTATAAGTTGCTCCAATTAATCGTCCGGCGAGACGCGAAGTTAGGTTGTAACAAACTGTCGTCTATTTCAAAGATAACGTCGCACATTCTCGTTAGGCGAACTTTACAGATTCCGTCAAGACTCAGACGCATCGATGTTCTTGCACGGTGTTCTTGCACCGTGTTCTTGCACCGCTTCATGAATGATGCATTCTCATTTTGCACGTTTCTCGCTCTGTTTACCCCGGCGGGAATATCGTGGCAATATGGATACCCGTTTATTCATCTCCTCCTCGACTTCTTGATCCCCTCGGCGAAGGTGAGAATCAATTTTTCGAATGGCCGCTGGTGTCGCCGATTCTTTGCCGTATGAGAGATCGCTGTAGACATTTCAAATTGGCTAGAAAATGAAACGCGGCCGAAAGCGTTGTGACCCAGACGACGGTTGAATATTTCCTCGAGAATTTTAAAAAAATTAAAAAATTATTAGCTCGATCTTCGTGCCGAAGAGCACGTCGTTCTCGTAAAATAAAAATTGTAAAACTTGTAGTGTTATGTACATACGTTAGTCTTCATTCTTTCTCTCTTTCTCTCGGTATTTTTATTCCAAAATGTAGTAAAAATGATTCCTCAATTAACTGATAAATTGAAAGCGTGACCTGAATGAAAACTGTTCCCCCGGCAAAATGGTTATATACGAGTTGGTAAACAATGGCCAGCGCTTTCGCGAAACTCAAATAGGACTGAAGCACTAAATTGTCGAGTCACACGAAGTACCGAAATTCTCTTTGGCTACGTTATCTCGCGGTGCAGATAATACAAGTTGTTCGTAAAACGGCGATGTGTGTTACGTGTCGTGACTCTCTATCGCGACATGTGGGCCGTAATATGAACTATTATTCTCTTACCCGACGTAATGGTCTTTTACAAATAACATCGTAAAGAACCACTCTGATCGAAAGAGCGTTTTGCGGGACCTTTCTCGCGCCGGGGAGTCATATTCCCGCGTTTATGATAATGCTTCGATGTAAATTGCTAGCCGTTACAGGGAAAGTTTTGAAAGCGTTTCTAGAGAAGAGATCATTTGTGTATAAATCGGCCAGTTAGAAGTGATGTAACGATGACAATTTGTGCAGAAGTTTTAATGAGAGCGAAGTAATTACTTTCAATGCGCAATATTACAAGCGCAAGTATCGTGGGTTGATTTATCGATCAATAATGTCGTTCACCCGCCGCTAATCCGACTCTGCTACAGCAGAGCCAGCTGGAGCGAGAAACAGTTCGGTAACAGGAGAGCTCGAAAGACACAGTCGTGTTACGCAACCTCGATGTAAACGCACTCAACGCGAACCGTCGGAGATAAATAACGGTCGGTGGAAATCTACTCTCTGGGTCGGATGTTACTGTGACGTGCACATGTAAAGCTTATAAATATCGGGGATATAGAAACGGGGATAGCCGCCGTGTTCAAACGTTTTCTCAAGATGAACGAGTACGCCCTCGTTATGCCCCACGAAGTTGCTCCCAGACTGGCGCGAAGAGATTCGGGAACCATGAAAGTAACACTTCCGTTGACCTCCTTTAGGAGACACAGCGGGTGCGTTTCTACGCTCTCACGAGTGAAGCCACATCCGAAATTGGTGTACGTCGCAGTCCCGTAAGTGCTCTATAATCTTCACAACAAACGCCTTAAAAAAATATCGTATCGCATTATCTGTGAACAATTAAATGCGTCTAATTACGTTAGCACAGTCACTGTAGCATAATTAAACACCGCACATAGAAATCTATCTATATTTTGTTGCTAATTTCAAGTTTGTTGGTTCACTTTTAATCTACACAACAATTGCGTTTTCTTGAAGAACGTTCTCTTTTCTTGTGTAACAATAAATAATTTATTCATTGTTTACACGATATCAGTAGTCAGTTCAGTTTCGAAGGGAAATTCAGGAATAGCTAATTCGGTTCCGGTGAATAATATACGGAAACTTGGTGTGCACAAATCTGTTATTTTAAATAATTGCTAATTGAAACATTTATACACCGTGCTGTATTGCCGTTACGTCTTAAATTGTTTCGCTCGGCGCGATAGGAAAGATGCATTAGTAAAATGAGTGCGGAATAATCAACGCCGGATAATCCGGCAATCACGGCTATACACGAACACCGTAAAACGAGCATTACCTTAATGCAATTATCCTAATGCATACACGCGATAGTATATTTGCACGTGTTATAAAACGAGCTATCGATGTATATACACATTTATTACCAAAAACTCATATATCCACCAAGTAGCCAACAAATCTAAGTTAGGTCTCTTTCCTTCTGGCACGAGAAAGTTTCCTTCAATACGACCTTCCTGTCAAGTGCACCCTTCTTCTTATGTACTTTCTACGAAAGGCGCGTGCGAAAGAATATTAATCTGTGCCCTGATATTATTTATCCAACCGACAGAGAGGAATCCGCGGCATTATCGCGATATCGGGAAATTCATCATTTATCGCTACTTTCCTGCCCTGAAACGGGGGCAGGAAACGAACTCGCCTCCCGAAATCGATAACGAGAGCATCAACAATCACGGGCAACGTGGATGATCTGAAGATGATACGCGCGTGTGTGTGTGTTAATTGCGCATATAGGAACAGTGTATTCACGCGCGAAACGCCTGGCGCGCAACTTCCTGTGGAATTCGCACGCGGATGGAGCCCGCGATGAATTGAACCGGCGCGGCGGCGCGGCGGCGTGCCGCATCAATTAGGAGTTTCGGTAAACAATCGATAATACTCTTGCGGCACGTTTAATTGCGCGCCGGGATGCGTAATTAATCATTGATAGTTACGCGGGATCAATTAACGCGCGACGTTCGTCGAGGTATACGAGACGAGCAATTGCCACAGATCCTGCTAAACTAGTCACTCTGTAATCAATTGTCCGAGCAATTCGATTCAGCAATTCGGTCTATTCCTTTGACACCGTTAGTTTTCATCTCCATGTATCTGCATATATTATACATGATTCAATCAATTCTAATCATATCGATTAGCAATTGATTGGTGAAATAAACAGTAAATCCGACTTATGACCGCACATGTCTTGATCGTTGATCGTTGATCGATTACGATCGCTATTGTGATAAAAGTGAAATATGTCGTAGCGTACTGGGATTTAATATAAATAGTGCTCGCCTTTGTGCGTACGGAGATTAGCTTGCTGAACTAACGATTTATATAGGTATATATATATATATATATATATATATATATATATATATATATACATATACACACACGACATCTACCAAAATTGCGCGAGAATTTGCGAATCGATAGACACAGGGGCGCACATACCAATACTTGTTTATAGGCACGGCTCTTCATGTCGAGTATCGCCGATAAACGGTATCGAATAAATAATTTTTCCAACGGCAAATTTTGCGAGCTAAAGCGGCAGACATCAATTGTGCAGCAACGCCAATACGATTGTTGCACAAATTAAACCAATAAATTGCTTGAGTTAAGAGCTCTTATCTCGTGTCGCGTTGCGCGAAACATCCGCGTATGAAATTTGTTGAAATTTATCGAGAATTCAGCGTTGCATATTTCGAACCTGCCGTAACCGATATGTCAACGGTGAAGTTCTAGTCTTTCGGAGATTTCTTTTTTTAGAGTGGAATAGGCGCGGCTTGTAGAATCGCGGAAATGTCCATTAATGACATTTATATTTCAGCACGCAACAAATATTGGCTTGGTCCTGTCGCGTACAAACAAAACGCGCCTTTGCCCAATCTCGTTCGAGGAATGTCTTCGTGCGCTTTCCGCAAAGCTCTGCGCGAGTTTCCGGACGTCTTCGCCGTAATACAATTCCTTTATCAATCGCATTCACGATCAGATTGCGCGGGGTGCAATCGCAGACCGCTATCATTGACAACGGCTGGGCTATTAGTCACACTGAATGGCAAGGTTACGAGATTAATCACAGTTTACGTAATACGACGTAATGATTGTTATCGTGCGCGAGGAAAAAAATGTAGCCGTGCTCGCAATATTCCCTCGATGGCAACAGAAAGGAAAAAAAATTTAATTAAGTGACGGATGCATTATTGCAAGCGAACTACCGTGACCACGGTAACTGCTTGCTTCCGACTTTGCAGACACTCTTTGAAAACATGCAATTTTATTGGTACAATGCGGCGCAGCGAGGGCAATAATAGTATACGCGCAGTATCACAAAGCTATTGTATTACCGCTCAGCTGCTCCGTTCGTTCCGTGAAATCATACGGCTTGACTTGTGATGAAAATTCAATTTACATTTCTAACGGAAATATTTTGATAATTACATCCCATTTTTCTATTTACGTCAACTCCATTTTAAATTATCAAAAATTATTTTATCTTGATTTGCGTCAACTTAGGATATCTTAGAAATCTTAAAAATCCGTAAGAAATTGCAATAAATTTTACGATCAGCACGATGGAATATATAAAAGATTCGCTATAATGAGCACTCAGGTGACGAAACTTTCGCTTCAGTTATTTGCTAGAATTTCCCCGCAAGTCTTTCAACTAGCTACATTTATGGCGCAACATGAGCTAAAAAGGATACACGACATTTCTTGGCATCGTAAGAAGACACTTGCACATCGTTAGTGTAATGAGGAAGATTTTGCCGCCCATTTTATGCTTCATCTAATTAAGGTCGCTCGCGTCGACAAATTTTTCCTCCACTTGCAACGTGTTGATTGTTTACAGCGGCTATGAATATATGGAGCGTATATGTTCTATATGATCAATCTTATCTTTTCTTTTAAATATATAATGTACCACTAAAAAATTACTTCTGCTTTAATTAATATAACCGAAAAAGTAGCTATAAAAATAATTATTTATTAAAAATATAATTATTTGAAACTAAATATTAATCTGTTTGCAAATTGACTCACAAAATGTGCCAAAAAAAACACCGAATGGTTCTATGAAACAATAGAATAATGATATATGATACCGCAGAATTATTTTCAGGACACCGAAGAATACATATGTTTTACGCTGCCTTATTGCGAAAAGGAGCGCGTGCGTATTTCGGATATTTATTTTCGTAAAAGCGTCATCTCACTTGGGTTTCTCAACTTCCAACACGTATATTTCGGTCCATTCGATTCGTGCCTGGATGGTCGAAGACCTCGCACAGCTGTTTCCATTGAAACCGAACAAAGTTCATCACGATCGCGATTTTCGCCTATTGCAAAAAAAAAATCGACTTATACTTGAAAAACATTGTATGTACGAAATCGTCATATAGAACATAGTGTCTAAAAAGAGATTCGGAAATTTTTGATGGGAAAAACCATGGTGTAAATAGACAGGTGAAGCATTGCTGGCAGAACCTGCAGAAGAAATAATGGACGCGTTCAGCAAGGCTGCGTTCGAGAACCACGCTCTTCGAAAAAATTCACACCTTGGCAGAATAGTAGAAAGCAGGAAAGCAGAACCCAATCAGAACTCGCGCTGGTAAGGGAGCGTGTACTGAATGTGTATTCTCTCTCGTAGGATTTTGACAAAATCGCCTTATGGCCAGACTCTTAATTATAAGGTCTCTAGTTATGGAGGATTTATCGGTCGAACGCCGGACGCGGTGTGAATCCTCCATTATCGCTAATGGATCGACTTCAGCGTTTCCGGAATCTCGCATGGGATAGGATAGCCGATAGCGCATCTCTTACGAAACGCATGAACGATGACAACCCGTGCTATTTATACCATGGGAAAAACGACACTTGATTAATACAGTAAAAAAAGCATGATCGAAGGGTGGTACTGAGTCTGCAACTTTCACCGAGAGAGACCAAAAGAACACCAAGACAAGTGAGAGAAGAAAGCTAATCAATTTTAACAAGTAACAAGCAAGAATTAATCAATTTTATTCATTACTCCTTGCAAAACCAAGCGCGATACATTATATAGACAACAGAAATTCATGAAGGTGTGTCCGGATTTCGCCATCAATATATTTTAATATGCGCCCCATTCATCACGCTCAGGATACCGGGGCGGTATTCTATTATGGCGGTATTCTATATTCCGTCCTGCAAGATCATAAAGCACGGGCCATATTTTATGTTTCCACGCACAGCGCAATTTATAAACTTGTTTTATCGGGCCGAGAGCAGTTTCTCTCTCGCCGAGCGAAAAATTATTATTTACGTGGCATCATCATATTATTAGGTACGCGAAATTTATGCGACGTTCCACCGTGAGAAACATTCTCGTCGCTCTGACGTCGTGATTATACTGACCAAAGGCCGGAGTAACGTTATTCATCCCTCGCGCGTGGGACGCGTCGTAAAACAAAGAGAACTCCGCGCGCTCGAATCGTCCGAGATGAGAAATCTGCGGCTCGCTTCTAATGCGAATTTACCTTTCTCATTATAGTTTCGACGTGGAAAATGGCGCCTCGACTTTGGACGGCGGCGCCGGTGGTGGCGGCGGCGCCTCGCCGAGCGCGGGGCTCGTTCTCCAAACGCTGCCACAGAGGAGGGAGAGCTTCCTGTACCGGAGTGACAGCGACTTCGAGATGTCGCCAAAATCGATGTCGCGAAACAGCTCCATCGCCAGCGAGAGGTGAGCATCCTCCCTCAATTTCTTTTTCTCCGATAGCTCGGTCTCTCTCTCTCTCTCTCTTTCTCCCGCGACAGCGTTATAAATCGATTATCAGTAAATTGGGGCTTACGTGAGTAGATAACGCGTATTGGCGAAGGCTGCTTCGACGCTGCTCGGGCGAAAAGTCCATAATACCTTTTTTTTGAACGCGCTCGTGAAGGAGGATTTATTAGCTTTACTAGAGACATTGAATCTGAACGAAAATCACGCGGTTTATAAAGGCGCGCAAAAGGTGTTTATTTATTTATAATAAAACGCGATGCGTGATAAGAGAATTATTTATGAGACGTATAAAAATTAATTTACTCCGTTATAAGTCGTAGAAATCGACATTTGAGAAATAATTTACTACAGAATTATTATATATGCCCGATATGGAATTATTTATTAGTTTTATCCTTATATGAATAGTTTAGCTTTATTTTGCATGCGAGGAAGTAAAAAATTTAATATTTAATTTCGTGTTTCGTATTTCGTTGAAAATACATAAGTTTTGTGCGCGTTGAAGCAGCGTTCGCTACGAATATACGGAATACAAATTAACACATCTATGTACAGGAAGAACTGTTTCGCCCTATTTACTCATTTAAATCGCAGTGCGAGTTGTTGATTTACGCATCGACACCAATTGTTCACTTAAATTTCAAAATCAACTTTTGTAATATACACACGTTTTACAAGATATATATGCATGCGTACACATTATGGCACTTTTCTACAATTCTACGACTGCGCGCCTGGAAATTTCGTTGCGCGTGCCGTTCATAATTGAATCGTGATGTTCGTTCGCTCTGCTACTTTACTCTGGTTTGGTACCAGTCTGTAATATCGTTGGAGGTTGTGAGAACGTTTTTGCGGCAACGAAGAGAACGCGTACCGATAATGCAGATGCCGTTCTCGAAAAGCTACGATAGCTTCGAGCGGATTACTGCAGAAGCCGATAAAATGGAGAACGGAAGAGACCTGTTGGTGGCGCCGGCAATGCTGCCGGCATGGTACCGCGACAAGATATTACATATGTTTTACCTACCTTTGTGATAGTTGGATGATAAACGACTCAGATGATTAACACGACTGTATCAGTGTATGCAAATTATTTTTATAAAACACATACTGTTTTTTAAACTTGATTTTGTTGATTTATTGGTAACTGAAGAATAGATCTTCGTTGTTATGCGATATGTATCGTAATACGCGGTATCTTCGTTGCCTGCAATTCTGATTTATGCGTGTAACAGTCTCATTTGGACCCACAACTGTGCGTAAACAGTTCGTGATTCGTCTACTGGTGCTTTTATGTATCTTGATGAAATATCGTAGTTTCTTGGTGGCGGTGATGCTTACTACTCTTGGCCCTTACTTTTTTTTCACACAAATGTCGTTACTTCACTTGCATACACATACGTTCAATTGTCTACGGCGATGATGTTTCCGAGCTATTATGCTATTATCACAAGATCGTAATAATAAAATAATTATTATTATTTATAAAAATGAGCTATTTTCGCTTTTTAATTTGAGAAATTGATCTTAAATTTTGATTTCTCTTATCCAATTTCAATTCAATTTAATTTGACATCTTGAAACGATATGACGCACTGACGCAAACTGCAATTTGGAAGCATCATCTGTCGATCCGCTGCCGTCTATTTAAATGTTTTATCGTCGCTAGTGGGTGTTGGGGTGTGACGATATGATGTATGTGATCCTTGGGTTGCAGGTTCAAAGAGACAGAGCTTCCTGTCGAGCGAGCGTATGTACTCGATCCTATTATCTAACTCATTTTGTTTTATTTCACACTTGGACTCCACACTAAACAAATCATTCAACACCCTCCATATGATCACCGATGTAAAGCAATGCCCTAATATTTTATTAACATATTCCACATGAGCGAGTCTGTTCCCCGAGTAATAATTTCCCCGAATAATAATAATGATAAACGTGCATGTTATGTTTTCGTGTTAAATTGTTTTATTATTATTGTGATTTTAATATTCTAACATTACAGATATATATTGTCCTTTGTTGTCAAATTTAATTAACTCCTTTTAATTAATTGTATTTCTTACAACTGTGATTGCATCATACTGCTATTTATAGGTAAAATATGTATTTAAAATATGTGGGGATGATAATATACAACTAAATAATTATTATTTTCAATCCGAGGTGTTAAAAAAAAACTTTCGATTAATTGGCCGTTGAAAGTTTACAGACTAGTGAAAGTAACAGAATTGTAGCAATGCAATCTGCGCTTGTGAGCGTTATACTACTTCTCGGGAAAATCGTTTTTATTGCTTTTAAATTATATCACTCATTTTGTGTACTTTCTTAATATAATTTCACTCTGGTGGTCACGGAACCGAGCAAACTTGGACACAAGATCGCATCGACCTCACGTATACGCAACGAATACACACAGCTTTAGCATAAGATCATGCAAATTCCCGCGCTTACGCAACAGCGACATTGCTTTACGATATATTCCGTAATATAGCGATATTGCTGATTTAGAGTGTAGATTTAGATGGCTAAAATGGGCAAAATCCTTGTTGAGTCTTTTGTTTCTACACTATAATTATAAAAACGTTGTCGAACCAGAGATTATTCGCTGCGTAATAACGTTCTCTTGCTGCTTTCCGCCGGTCTTTAAGTTCAAAGTTAGAAGCGTTGAACACGTCGCGTACTATATTTAGGCTTGTCTATCATCGTGCCTGGCGAATTTTGTTATTCTGTACGGTAAAATGCGCGCTGTATACGTGACGATATAGTAATGTTAGTTTGAGCGTTGGATTACGGTAACCTTTGACGTTTTTGCGAGCTAAGCATAAGTACTACTAACCGCATGCTGAACATAGTTGAATGTTATCGAATAAATACGAATATTCTTATTTTCAGGATATTTACCGATCAGTACAGGTAAGTTGCATCATCACGTAACTTAAGTATCTCGTAATTTAAGTCGTTCGCGACGTTGTTATAGATTATACGACTGGATGATTATACCTCGATTAACGTTCAATTTACCGTACCGTGTCCGTCACGTAAAACCCATACCATATATTTTGTACAAGGGAAAGCTTTAGCGCGAATTGTTTGCTCATCGGAACGGAATGATACGATTTGAGAGAATAAAATTGCGGGTGCTTCTCGCGCGGTGTTGCAATAATTCGCAAAAATTATCAGGAAAACACGCTAAAAAACAAAAAGCGGCATTTTCTTGTAGTTCGTTAATACTAGGGAGTTATCTTTTGACGCAGTGAGACGTAGCTATCGTTTTATAATTTGCGCATTATGTTTCTACGCGATTGTTGTGCCGTGTATACACCGTCTTAGTGTACCGTCGGACGTATTACGACGACAGAGTTTTGCATGCGGGTCTCATTTTACGATAGAATGCGTGCAACGTGAGTGCACACGAGTGGAACTGCAGACTATGCAAATATTTTTATCTAAAGTGGCATTAACGCACGGATTGATAGTGTGGGACACTTTTCACTTGCATCTGCTGTGACGCATAAACGCCTACCGTCTTCCAGGGAAACTGTAGTAGAAAAATTTATATTTTATACGATGATAAAAAAAGGAGGAAAGAATATACGCACGTGTGCCTGGTAAACAGGATGTGCACGCTTAAACAATTATGATATCTCCGTGTGCCACAAAATTATATCTTAATGAATTAATGCAAGTAGAATTCCGATATTTTATTTTACATTCCCGCAGTTCGAATTGTTATTAAATAGCAATTAATGGCTCGCCGATAATTCCGCGCGATTGAAAATTCCGCATTACCGAATAGATGGCGAATCGACGATTTAATTATTTAAGTTCTTCAATTGTTGCGAACGAAAAGAGGCGCCGATCGGCGCTAAACTCCCGCGTTCCTGGATATTGCGTCTGACGGGCCTGAAATTAGATTTTCCGATGAGCGCGGCGATTATTTCCAGCGTCACGACTTAATCACCGTTAACGACACTTCGCGGACACGCCTGCGTACACGCGATCGCGTCTGTACTAACTTCCATTACCAACTTCCGTTTACGGTTGGTGCGGGAAACGACCTGGCGTTACGCTATTTTCGAGCCTTGCCGAAAGCACGGTGTTGACAATGCCTTTACGATGGTCATTTCACCCATGTGTTGTGGGGCACTAAACTTCGTCGTGCAACGATATGCCTCAGGAAATTCATGCCGCGCAACATATTCACGATCGGCGAACCGGCGGCGCGGCGCATCCATTTAATTATAAGACGCAAATCGTTCGGAAGATTGCCAGAGCAACGCGAGAGCGATCCATCAAAGTCACGTGTTTCAACCCTGTGTATCTGGAGGACGTCCAACTCAAACTTCTCAGATTGAATGAAAATAGCTGAATGGCTTCTCTAAGCGATGGAATTAACTTTTGAGCGTTACGCGAGCAATTTCATCCGATTTTATCCGATAATCGTTTAGGAAATCTGTCAGACCGTCCCGAACAAATTTTACCCGATTGTATTTGAAAAGAGCGGCGCGATCTGTTACTGAACGAAATTCCTCTATTTGTAGAAAAATTGGCTGTATTGTATCGTGTGTGATTGCGTGTCTGTGTGTGTGTGTGCGCGCGCGCGCACAGCGTGACCTAACCCGTGACCCGGCCGATGATATAAACTAGACGGACTGAATGCGCTTAATTATTGCATTCGTTAGTTTTCTACGTTGTTTCACGCGACGCCAGGCGCTGTAACAGAATTGTTTACTCACGCCGCGAATAATTGTGTACGCGTAATACGGGACTTTGTCGCTCCTCTTCTTTCACGGCACGTTTCCTTTAAAAAAAAAAACTCCGTTTTCATAACAGCGGATATTTTAGATGGATGCTCGCAGAGATCCGAACCTAAAAAACATCATTCGTTTCTCTCATTCGTTATTTTATCGAGACCACTTACGCGTTCGTGCAATTACGGAATTGGAAGTGATCGTTCTGTAACCAGACGGCGGCTGTTTTCAAGGGTTTCTCATTACGTAATCCGATGTCTGGCAGTTTTACGCGAAAGAAACACACACACGCACACACATATATGTATATGCAAAGAAACGTATGTGATACCAACCGCAAATTTCATCTGAAAAATCAATATTGACCGACGTAGTATAATATCAAAAGCCTGGATAGGTATAACTATATTTTTTTTGCTTAACCATAGACGCGTCTATTCTCACGTTTACGTAATAATATGGTCTATGAAGAAAAGAAAGAAAGACAGATTATACGTAACTTTTGAAAAATGCAAACAGTGCGTTAGCATATGTAAATTGTTTGCGCAATTCGTTTATACTTTAAGATTATTCACGAGGTACAGAATGTAAAATCCGACTGCCAATATGTATTCTGTGGAAGCATGCAAAGTATTTATCTCCTGCAACTAAAAAAAGTACGAGATAATTTGCAATTGTGAAAAAGTCTCTCCCGCTACAATTGTGTTTCAGCTAGTTGTCGATAACTCGAAATCATGTTTACACGATATGCTCGTATTTTCCCTCGCTAGAAAAATTAAATACACTTAATCTTGGTGATTTTGAGATCATTAATAACGCGTCTGTAAACGACGGAGACGTTTAAACGCGTGCGTAAACTTTTTTTTGCGCCGGAGAGAAAAATACGCGCGCCTTGCTCTGCGGTGACTTGCATGATGCTCGATATACATGTTACAGGCAGCGAGAGATTGCGTAAAGCGACAAAAAAAAAGATATTTTTTCTTAATGAGCGCTTTGTTATTCAAATTTCCGTCATTAATTTCGGAATTTTGAGCATGATGTTTGTAGCGAGAGCAGAGTACATGGAGCAGAATATTAGAAAGTGATTGAAGAAGATACCCTTGGAACTGTCAAAAACCGCTAAATGCGACGAGGTGTCGCAAACGCTCGTCACGCGCATAGATGCGAATATGCTTTAACGTAATTGATGTCCGACGCATTAAAATTCATTGAACATCCGGTGAATGTCTCTCTGTATGCAGATTGAGCGGTCACAATTAAAACGGTCTGTTGGCTAGCGTTGCGGCGCTGTACAGCAATAATTACGTGTATTGTAAAATCCGCTGTAAACAGATGGAACTATGCATTGGAGTGACGCATAAATTTAAAGATTATACCGTTAAAAAAGCCGTACACCCGTTGCCTCGAGACATTTCACGCTACACGATCGTGAAATTTTTTCCCGTTATTCTAGGATTAAATGTCATCATGTAGGATTTGAATTTTGAACAGTATATGAAATGATATTCAAGGCATATTTTCAATCCCACGAGCTGTCGGGGAACTTGGACGCCTCTACCGAGTACCAGAAATCAATTCCAGATTGAGCGAGGAACCTGCGGCTAACGTGGTGGAGTGTATCGCCGCACAAAACGTCCGTTACAATTTCACGGAAGTAACTTTCCGTCTTCTCTACCTGACGAGCTTCCGCAGCCGCGTTCTGCAGCTCTGTAAGTTCTATAGCTTCATAACGCTGTAATCGCCGCAGCCGTCACGGACCGGCATACGTCAGCGCGGCGTCGCGGCGCGTAAGCGCACACGCATATACATACACATACGCAAAGGCCTATCTCTCTATTCATCCGTCCTATCACCTGAGAGAACGACGGCTCCATTCTCGCCGCCGCGCCGCACGTCGCTCGCAAAGCGGAAGGAGCGAGCGGAGCGACGGGGGTGCCCCAGGTTGCGCAGTGCCGGCGCGCGCACGCTTCCCGCGCAAATCGTCGCCGTCGGGAAGTCCCCCTCCACCTCACCATCCCCCGTATACCGCGGGGGAAATCTCTGCGAAACCAGAACACCCCGGCCAGTTCGACATCGCGGCAAACACGAGGTGATCGACGGCGATACAAGACCCGACTCCTCGCACGCCAGCTCACGGGCTCTCACCGCGCGAGAGCACGGAATTCTCGCGCTGATTTGTGCGGCGAACGCGTGTAAGTCGCGCGTTTTTCCGTTTTTTTTAAATTTTTTTTTCCTCTGCACACCTCTATCTTTTCCTCGCGCCGCGAAATTTCGCTGAAATATTCCGCGCGCGAATCGTTCCGCGAAAAAACAATAAAGCTCTCGGACCGAGACGAAGAAAGTTTTCTTGACGTGTTTTGTGCGAGACTCGAACGGCTGGCGAAGAGAGCTTCCCCGCGGGGTTGTGCCGGCGCGGCGGGAGATTCGGATAATTTTAGAATCTGCGAAGGTCCTAGGAACACACTGGCGTCGGGATTCTTGCGTTTAGAAATGGACATAAAGATACGCAGCTGCAGTTGAATTTGATAGAATTGAAGAAGTGAATCTGTTTTGACAAAGGCAACGAGAGAAAATTAATACATGTCGAAATATGACGAGAAACGTTGAATCTTGTTTTGCTTTTAACATACATAATCGGTTTAGATCCATCTCTTGCAAAATGAAAAAATTAATTTTGATTACGTTGGAAGAGATATATGAATATATAATTTACACGAATATGAAGGGTTTAAATACAGCGAGAATAAATAAATTGTGTGAAAAATGAAGACCTATCTTTATTGCCAGATTTAAGATCGCCTGCGTTTAACTAGTTGCTGTGCAACCGCGAAATTAGCTTTTCATTACTAATAATAACTAATAAATTAAATAATTGGGCGATCAGTAAAAAAAAAAGTGTTACCTTTTCGTGATATGTTTCGGGAAAACATATTCGCGTACGAGCGACTCGTCACAATATCGAAAATTCCAAATTATCCTTTGAAGTTGGCTAGTCCGCTTAACGAGGTAGTTGAATATACGAGCAAGTTGGAATGGCTAGGTCAATTGAGGGTTCCACTGAGAGTGGTAAAGCTGTTTGACGCGGCGCACGTCAAGAAGAGAAATTCTGTCCGCGCGGAAACGACAATTTTGACTAACCGTTCGCGAAATATACGCGCAATTCTCCGTGAAATATTATTGATTTAACGTTTACTTTTTTAATTCTCGATTTAACACTTATTTGGATCTTATTTTGTATCTTGATATATGATCGTGATACAAATTCGGCTATTTTTCTGACGCGTAGCGCCTATATTTGTCCGTGACGTATACATCTTATCAATTATCAATATCAGTTCGATAATAAGAGATTCGACGTTCTAAGACCGGGAGATATTACGCCATAATAAGTGTTGCGACACAACGAGAGCCTATTTCTGGAAATCTTGATTAATCCTTTCGCTGACTGTCTGTGACGCATATTATCAAAAACTGATAACGCAATTTGATTGTTGTAAGACACGCAACGTCTTGTTAAAACGAGAAAGATATTATACGTCGAACGTTATGACGAAGTATATCTTGCGACGATTTTCTGATAATATCCATCGCTACAAGCTAATGAATAATCTGATAAGGGGATAAAAAAACGAATTGGACCTAAACGGTTGACATTAACGCGAAACGGCGATAACGTTGCCCCGGATTGGCTTGTCGTTCAATGTCCCACACGTGAGAAAAAGAATAGGAGCACTCGGCTTCGTTCCAAAAGGCTGCATAGCGCTATTACGTAACAATGACGTTTATCATAGGGTATTTCGTTAGAATCTCGATGGATCGTAACAAAGCTCGTCATTGTGTTAATCCGACGTGATCTGGTATGACTTTGCGTTACATCATCGCTGATGAAATGCGGAGCTTTTGAAGTTATTCGCAAATGGAGCGCAAATGAAATGTCGCAACGACAATTGCATGTAACGTAATACTGATCAATCGCTGAAAAAAATGGATTATGCGTCATTGGTGGGAGTGCGATAACAATATTGTGATCATTGTGAACGTTCTCCACTCAAGCCTGCCTTTACGAGCCTGTCATTAAACTATGAGTACCTCAAGAGCCGTTATTACATTGTTATCTGCAGTGTGTGTTTACGAGTTCTATAAATATTATGCGGGAAATCTATCGGACTCACATCTCATCGTTCTCATTTTGAAAGATACACCTATTTTTTTCGTCGCGCCACAGATAAGATATCGAGTATCTATTGCTTCCCACGTTAGAGGAAAAAAAAGAAGAAAAAAAACTCTACCGCAAGACGCTCGTTTTATTGGAAGAAAATTTGATCGCACGTGTTAAAGTTTCCCCGCGTTCGGCTGACGGTATATTAGGGTATTGAAAATGCAGTCACCGGCGAAGTGTCAAGCATCGACGTTTCGACCTCGACCTCGCTCTTGCGAGCTTCTTAGCTGTTTGTATTTATAGTTCCGTTTGATCACTTATGATTCACATTCGAGAGAATTCTCCGGACATGGACGGGCTCGAAGACGCGTGTCTTGAAATTTGTTTTTTACATGGATTTTTTTACGCGTATTTTCGTAAAGTTTCTAATTAATTTTTTGAAATCTTGATCTGTATTGTTATGATCGTAGAAAACGGAAGAGAAACTATTTTAACACATCTCTTTATTTAGCCGTATCTTATCAAATTATTCCAATCTATTCGGATTACTCAAGATGTTATCGGTTTTATTTATAAGCTGTCAATGTGGCTATTTAAATCGCGAAGTATCTTTCGCAAAGTAACTTCACGTAACATTGACCTTACAAACCGACCTTATTTAAGCACAGAAATCAGACGGTGGTAAAAATGTTTGCCAAATAAAAGCGTTCTTTTGATCATTTCTTTGAGGGTCTCTTTTTCCAGTTTCGTGTAAATCGGAACGGACGATAAAGACCAGACGCCTTTAATGAGATACGCGAAATAAGCGTAACGTGCGAAACGACATACATTTAACATTCTTTCGCTCGTTTCCGCGTTGTTTTTATTTAATCGACTCGCTATACGTACAGAAAAAGAACAAATAGCACGCGAATGCGTCTCGAATAGAACACTGCATAACTCGTAACATAGATGTGTTTACGGCCATTAGTGACGTATTCGACGTAAAGGAACATTCTCGAGTGCCGGTTTTCCTTGGGTAAATTTTTGCTCGAGACTGGTATGCTAATTCATCGGCAAGAAGTCGTCGTTGGCGTATAACGTATAATCATGCACATTCAGCATCTTTCCGCCCGACCAATTTTCGCATCTCGTTCGTGCTTATCAATCGACTCTGAAGGAAAGAAAAAAAATTGTGTCTGCGAACGAATCGAGACGTATCGTCGCCGCAAAAACGTTGGCCGAGCCTTTCACAATTTGTTAGTTTTTAATTATAAATATGAAAGACAGAAATAATTTTCCAATTTTACGTAGAATATATTCGGATCTTTGTTCGATTTTTTTTGTGCATGGAATACGGTACTTTTTCCCGCGATATAGTCTCCGCTAATCCGGCTTTATTTACGGGAATTCATATTCGCCTCTTCACAATTACTGTACTCTTGATCGAATGGTTCCGCCGTATCTGTTTGCAGTTTAACCGAGTGCTCCAATTTATAGCTGCCAGAATGCTTAATTTTCGCTGATAAAGGGACTATATTCAGTCAACGGCAGAAGGGCCCAGCCTAATTAGTTTCATTTGGATAAGTTGGTACTTGGCCCGGTTTATTGTCGCGCAGCCGGTAGCATGGCTTATAAAGTGGCCCCTCCATTGTTCCGGACGCGATATCGTTCAATAGTAGTCCAAGCAATAGTGCAGCACCACCTCTTATCGTGGAACTTTATTGCCTATCGAAACGCGATCGGACGAAAGGAAATTCGTGCTCGTTCTCGGTGAAGCTATATATTTTAAATCGCGCGAAATTTGTTGAAGTGTCGCGAAACGATAAAATACTGTTCTATAATTAAACAAATAATATTTAAATAAGCGATGCAATGATTGCTTTTCGTTAGTTGTATTTTTGTGCGGTGCGCTCGTGCCTACGTGCAACTGACAATACACGTCGATTACGATCGCTATTACGAAATCAACGGCACGATATTACTTAATATAACGACCTTGAATGTAATCCCTGCTTTAATCAGGAACTTGCCTCGTATCGTGATTTATCTATATGAGGAGGTGCAATAAAATAATGTATACGTCAGTCACGTGTATCTCAATTTGATCACATCGCTCAGATATTGATAATTGACAGAGTGGACAATTACGCGAAATTAGATTCTACATACGACAGCAATGGCATTTAAATAAAACGAATATTTTGCGGTGTATTCATTACCTATCGTTACGCGAATGCTGGATGACGGATCGTAAATGTTACAGAAGCCGCAGATTTCTGTGCGCCGCTAATTCACACACACACACACTAAATGTCACGTGATTAAGTAGTTAAATTTAATTATTGTAAAATTACAGATAGACAAAATTTGTCCGCCAAAATTTGATCCTTTGTTGCGCCACGGACAGGTTCGATTTTAATCAGCGGCAGAGCCGAATTCGCGTTTGTTCGGGTCTCGCATTACGAATTCTGCGTGCTACATCACAAAATGATTAAATGGTTAATAGATTGATATCGCAACGCGCTTTTCTCTCGATACAGTGCATCGTTTCCAACTTTATTCGTGACCTTCCGACGAGTGAGCCGCGGTGAGTCGGGGGCGCATCTTTCAACGCCTCCTCCAGGTGGTCCCTTTTCCTTCCGATCGGGTGAACCGGCCCGAGGATATTGAACAAAGAAGACGTAAATGCGGCCTTGCCCTTTCGAGGCAACCTCCATCGATCGGCGACGTTCCATCCGTGTAAATATGCGTCCGTTCGCCGGCCGGTTACGTGGCGTAGGAGCATGAATCGCGTCTGCACCACGTCATCGGGACGCGATGAAGAGAGATCGCGGACGAATCAGCGTAGCACGACAACGCGGTGAAGCGAACGTGGCGGATCGCGTTCGCGCGGATGGCGTAGATACGTGTGTGTGCGAACGACGATGAGGAGTACGAGGAACGTATAACGCGATGTCCGACTCCAGTGGTGGCTTGATAGAGTTCATCGGGTCGACCGTCGGCGTCTGCGGCGGCGGCGGCCTGAAAAGATGCGGGGGTGGCATGAGCTCGCCCGCCCTGAGTGCCGGCACCATCGGCGCGACCGGCGGACTTCCCAGGACCATGTCGACCTCGGCGTTACGAGTTCGAGCGCCCAGGCGGGCGCTCTTCTGGGAGCAATGCTTTGACAAGAGAGACTTGTAAGTCTTCCTTACGATCGATGCCTTTCAGCCTTTCCCCGTCGGCGCCGGGTTTTTTTCGGTGATGTCGAAGAGAAGAAGAAGCTTGCCCCTCGTTGTCCCCGATACAATTTCAGAGCGAGAAGCTTTTCCAGCTATGCGGATATCCGAATTGTTTCGGCCTTAAATCTATTTTTCATGTCGTGTTTTCGATGTATATGATATGTTTCCGTCGTTCAGGAATGATCCTCTTCATTTTTCTACGCATTACACGGTATGTTTCACATTGTGGATATGTTACGCTGTACGTACTGTTAAAGCCTCGTACGATGCGATATTGGAACGAGTATATCCTGCGTTGTTATAGATTTTCTTAGTAACCTACATACAGACGATCGGAGATGCTTTATGAAGGATGCCCATCCATTCTTATGCCAGAATAGACGTTCCGGCAGAATAATTTCTGGGAGACTAACGGTTGACAATAACGGCTGACGTTTAACCCACTTCTTGACTGCAATAATGTTTCGCGGGAAAATGAATTGTTCATAAAGATGCCCAACTAAATGCATTACGAAATGCAATCTTGAAATCTCGCAACGGCGAACATTCGAGAGATTGCCCTCGGAGTGCGGGATGACGTAAAGCTTGAATATACGAGATGTATCTCCGTCGCTCGGTTCGCGGACTGTGGATTATATCGGAGTTTGATAGAGTTGAAATTCTATCCCAGCACAATATACAAAATAGCACACTCTGTTGAAATAATATGACGCTGCAACGAATCGTATGAGTCCGTCGAATCTCATTGACATTCTGATAAATTCTAAGCTGTTAAATATAACGGATATTGCGAATTAATGTTAGCCAGTCAATGTGAAAATTATTTCTGCTGCGCGTTTTTTTTTAAATAAATATTATTATCTGTATCGAAATATTATACAAAGATTATCATAGTTGGCATACTTTCTAGGAAAGTAGAGCTTGCCCCTGCGTCTATTTCTCTATTTCTGGCGTCTATACATTTTTTTCAAGTCAAATCTTCCGATTATTGCGCGACAGAACGCGTTGGCAGATGGTCAAGGAAATAGTTCGCAGAAATTCGCTCGGTTTTATTAGGCCGCAGTATATCAATTTGGTATAGGTACCTTTAGCGCGCAGTGCCATTCGGCAAGTATAATACAAGCTAAATCTGATTAACGAACGTCGTGGGGATAGGCGCGCCTTTTGGAAAACGGCCAGCCGGACCTTCGGAATTTCGGCGATCACACATGTGACACTTGATCCACATAGATACGTGGAACACATCGTTCTGTTTGGCTGGTATCCCAGCCACGGAGTCGCGGATAACGACGGATCGTTATTCCCGCAGAATTATCGTTATCCCTGCTTGATTATCGGACGTTATTTAAGGAGTGTATGCGGAGCGACGTGAATTCTATTTTAAGACCGCGCGATACTTAACGGGATCCTTATGTTAGATTACGACACAAGACACGAGATGATTATGTAAACGCGGTAATTATGCTGAATCAATGCGTGAATTAATGAGAGCATGTATCGGGAGGAGGTCAAGGAAAAGATTTACGTCATTGTGGAAAAATATATATACGTATGCCAGGATTGTGCATATAATTTTGTGATACAAGTAAAGATTGGTCCTTCGTGTGGAAAATTTATGAATGGCAATTATAATAGGACGCCGTTGCACTATCGCTAGAATATTTTCAGCCGTGATGTTCATTAGTGCATTGAGTCTCTGTGGTGCAAAATGTTTATAAATAGATTTATCTCTCCACGTGGATTTTAATTAAAACATTCCAATTTTTTGTGGAAATATTGATTTGTAGTTGATCAAGTTTTCTTTCATGCTCATGGATACTATCTTGAATTAACATATAGCTGAACAAATTTTAGATGTTTATTTCAAAGTTTGGAATTTATTTGGGTAGGTAAAACAGAGGTGAAATTTCAAATAACTTAGATAGGAAAAATACAGTATTTTTATGGAAAGTTTATTAGATAAATATTGTTCTTTAAATATTATTTATCAAACATAAAGTTTACTTTTCGATTTAGGTTTGTTTTGGACATTTTGTTTAATCTACTGATACTACTATGCAAAATATTAGCAGCGGATAGTTGAAAATTATCGATGCAGAGGATTGTCCGACTCGGTTTCTCCAGAATTTTGAAAAATTTTAATGGGATTAGCTGTAAATAAACCATCAGGATTTTTATCAAGACTTATATGTATGATTTAACGTGCAATTTTTAGTTAAAAGAAAGATAGTTTCTCCTTGAAAAGCATGATTGGAAACTTTCAAGTTGTACAATCGAACGAAGTTTGCAAGTTGCATACCAGAAATTTATATGCGATGCTGCTTGATTTAGAACGAAAACGGCGAAAGTTCCGCGAACTCTGTTAACAATGCATTTATTAAATAATTTTCACTTGATATTGCGTACTCGGCACGTAATCTGGATTACCTACTTAGGTCTTTTAAATTCCTCGAATTTGTATTATTAATTTTTTATCGGAAAACCTCACAGATATGTGATGAAACGATGATCATACGGGTGTGGAGAATTTTTATAACTGTTCGACATGCAATATTTCGCAATTATTTCGCATTAAGGCAGACATCCAAATGATCGAAATGAAAATTTCTGTGGTGCGCGGACACCACTTTCGTCGAATAATCAGATGTTATTCAGCGAATATTGTGTTTCATATTCCGCTTGCTTGTCAGTTTGTCGGTCTGGCGCGGCGGCCTGACGTTATCTGGCCTCAAAGCGACACGCTTGCGTTCGCTTTAACCTTGTCTGCATTCCAAAATTTACTTTTATATCTGCTTGCGTAATCACAATATTTGGCTATCGGTTTTCTCCATTACATTATACCTGTCAACTATTGATTTACTATCAATTATACAGATGTTATTCTCATCATATATGTACGCAGATCGATTGCCATGTTCAAAACAATTCCATTATTGTTATAGTCCGTTTCACGCAGCGGACCATCCGCGGCCATTAATTTATTAATCGGCATTAAATTATTAATTGGGCACATATATCATTACCAAAATAAATATTTCGCAAAACAGAAAAGATATAATTCACGTGGTAATTTATACGCGACGATAGTTTTGTTCGATTATATACATGCGTTTCATAAACGACGTTATTCAGTCGTCGATCATAATCAAACAAGTGATTTATGTTTTATATCATTAATTAGAAATTTGCTCAATCAATTTTTTCTATTTCTTAATAGGTTTTTCCCACGTTTTCTTTTGCTTTCTTTATACATAATCGCAGCTTCAAAAGTTTATGTAATGACGTGACAGCCGATGCGCTCAATATTCTGTGTGAATATGCTGCAAGTGCGCATCTTTTCTCGTATTTTTTTTTTTATAGCAACCGAATCAGCTGTATCGATTACGGAAAATAACCATCGCGGTAACTATTTGCCGCTCTGACGCATGTAAAAGAAACCGTTCAATGATTTGCACTGCGGTCGCATGAAGAAAATACGGTTCCCATGGTGAGAAGGGAATGCTTTTCGCTGTACGCATTGGCTGGGTACGCGCTAACATTAAACGAGCATTTCTGTAATCTCGCTGTATTATACAGAACATCGCCAGTAGATTGGAACGTTAACAAAAAACCGATAAAAGAGACGTTATTCAGTCGGTGATCATAAAGCGAGTGATTTATAATTTTATATCATTAATTAAAAATTTGCTCAATCAATGACATTGCTGTCGGACAGCTAATTAGCAACGTTGTTAGATAATAATATTATCATAAATGTTTGACATGTACAAGATTCGTTGCGCAATCGGCGTTGGTAAAGCGGCAATAACAATGTTGAAGCGTGCAATTTTATTGAAACAAAAGCGGTCAGCTAATTATTTGTTCGATTTCATTTTTCATTTATTTAGTTTTTGAAAAGCGATGATGGCTTTCCATCAAATTTTTGTCAAGAAAAAGTTAATAATTTTCAAACAATAGAAAAATCGATAACTCCAAAAACTTCACAGAGATATGAAATTTCAATAAAGTTATCCAAGCTTCTATTTCCCCAAAAATTCGAAATGTGAATAGTATTGAGATGAGAATAAAAGAGAATGTAATCAATAAAAAGCTGAATGTGAATACAGAGCGTACTGCTGCTGGCTCTCTCTTTCTCTGCTCGAAGAAAATTTTACTAGATACATAATATAATAATTCCACGTAAAATCCCGAAATTTTGTTTCCATAGAGAAAGAAAAATAAAAAGAGAAAGAGTAAATCATGCTCAGCAATTCTATCGGAAGTGTAGTGTGTCAGTCAGCTTTATTGCTTATATTGTATGCTTTTGTAGACTAGAAAAAGACCAAAGCGGAGAGAAAGACAAATATCACTGTCCTCATATCGCTATTTACGTGTTTTCTTTCGAAATTTCGCTGCGTTTGCCGGACTGGCGCCTTGCACGTACTGTCGATGCTAGAATTTCAAATTTCGAGTTCGCTCGCAATCGGGCATGATTTCGCGGTCCGGCGCTGGTAATTTATCGGAATTTACTACCTCGTGTCTGACCCGCGACGAGATGAAAAGTCACCCGTTTGCCCAGGAATTTTTGCGAAACATCGTAACCCGTATATATTTTTGCGCTTGCCATCAGTTCTTCCGACGATACCATTCGTGACGTATATCGGGTACCCAAGCGACTTCCATATTTATCCTTCGATGTTTAAAGAGAATTACAGCGAGCGTTTTTTAAGCTACGTCGGGACGACCCTTTGCCAGTGGCACCGCCGAGAGTTTACTCGGGCAATTCACTCCGGGAGGTCGAGCTTATTTATTTTCAGGCTTACAACGTCAACTTTATAAAAGCATTCTTACATCATAACGTAGACCGGTGACGTACGGCAAATGTATGGAATTTAATCTTGTTCCTAAATCATTCCTCGTGATATTATCGTTGCGACGTGAATGCGTTGCGCGATCGTATACGCTTTTCTCGAAAGCGGTGGCGGAAGAAAACGCGTATAAAATATATTTTGGAGGGCCCGTCTCTCTCTCGCTCGACTCTTTTTCCTCTCTAGACCGAAATAGAATAAGTTACGCTGCGACAATGTGGGCGCGCATATACCGGCATGTGTATGAAGAGATGGAATTCTTTTATAATCTGCGAACCTTCCTACCGCAATATAGATATTATAACGTACTTCTTGCTGAAACGTATTTCTACGCGGAGTGCTGCGTTTTTTGCTATTCTCACGTCAGAGAACCAATGAGAGACTTATTGCATATCGCGATATTTCACTATCGAGAGAGGATAAAGAGAATGTTTTTCTTCCCTTCGCCCACCCAATATTTTCCCCATAGCCAGCGAACTATAACTAAATCATTGTGACGGAAACCTATTTTCTACCTCACCACGGAGGGAAGATTTGTTACTTGTGTTGATTTTTCATTTCGGGAAATAGCATCGAGAATAGCAGAAAGTTTAATGAAGCGAAAATGATTTGGAATGATTTTCACTGTTAATTTATGTAATGAGTAAATTTATATAAATTGCGAATTTAAATGACATGGGAAATCGACATTTTTATTTATTGACGTTCGACGATCGCGATTATAAATATTCTGGCGCACCTGTGATTGACACAAAATTATTTTCCAAATAATTAATGGTAGTGCTAATAGGGAAGACCATCGTGGTATTTCCCGTAACTTATGACCTTTCTGTGATATTCATAGGGAAGAGTTCTATAATATATATATATATATACATATATATCTATATATATATACTATTATACATTCGCCTACGTAATTCCATGCGAAGTGATTCCAATTAAAATATGTTCTATAATCTTTTGACGCACAACGCATTAACTTATAATTTATTTATACCACAATAAAAAATCACGAGATATTTATCGCAGAGATATCTTTTATCGCATATTTAATTATAAATCATGAAAAGTTTTTTAAAAAAATATTTAGTTGCGCGAATAAATTATTCTCTAAATTTTGCTTGGCAATAATATAATTAATCTACACATTGTGCGTCTTAATTTCATTATAATTTACGCATACCCATGTTTTTGTTGATGCATTTATCTTGGCACACTACTTATTCTCACTTCCTTTAACTCTCTGTTATTGCGTATCTCGTCTGATGCAATTAATTAGGATTACTTGCTTATGTGATCCTCTAGCGCAGCGTGTATATCTCAGGTTAATCAGCGTATTAATATTATTATCATCATCGCGAGAGTGGAATATATATGTTGCTAATTATATCGCTCGTATTAAGTAATGAGTTTTGCATGCGTATAGCGTAAGTCTCTTGACAGTCATGATTGCCATTCGCGGCATTTAATTTCAGATTGAGATCCTTACATTCGCAACTAACTTGATATCTAAGAACAAGAAGTTATATCTGCTTTAGAATATTAGATCCAGAAATAATTTAAGGCAATTTTATTGTAATTACATCATAATTGATTCATTGACCTTTTACGGATGTACATACATGTATCTATATAGATATATCGAATTTCTCGATTAACCATAGAAATACAATATTAATAAAGTAAACAAGAAGTATCGTAATATCAACCTTTATACGATAATATATAATTATAAGTTAAACAATTATGAAATATTATATCCATAAAATTTAAGTGCGTTTATTATAATTACATGCTGATGATAATGATATTAGATTATCTGTGTACATATGCACGTGCGATCTCTTGGCAAACTGCCAAAATGCGATAATAATACAGTTCAGCGACTAATATATTGCTTTATTTTTTCTCATTACAATGTAAACAAATTAAAAGCAGTTCCGAGCTACGATATAACGGTAAGATGTTCGCGTTATTTTTATCTTTTTTTATTTTAGTACAAATTTATTCTGCATCACTATTTTTTACGTTAGCGAACAAACAAGGTTGATTAGTAATTATTTGATGGTGGTCTTATTATTTGTATTATCCTTGAAGATTCTCATTGCATCAAAAGTTTACGGTAATTCCGCTGGTAGATGGAACGGGTAACGTCCAAAATTATTCTGTTTCCATGATATTGTTCCCGAGGGTGAAACGCAATTTTCTCTCGCGGGAGTTGGGCGAGAAGAAGCGGGGGATAAATAATTTGCTGATTACACCGCATGCGATTTCCTCCTGGCGTACGTTATGCACAATTTTGTTGGGGTGATATATTTTCCTTTAGGGCATTAAATCACGGTATACGCGGGGAAAATGTATCGTTGCGGAAACGTTGCGGAGAAAGAAATGCGAACTGAATCCGGAGCGATATCGCTCTTGGCTCTTTTTCCAAAGTAATGATCGATCACGACACATGCAACAGTTTTTCGAAGGGTGTGCTCTAGCAGCGGAAAGTACAATTAATTGTAACGGATGAAGTGGTGCGCAGCTTGGGCATTTCGAAGCCCTCAGCTTGCGTCGTTTTTATCGATGGGAGATTGAAAGAAGATATATAATCTGAGTTTATGCGTTGTTCCACATATACACACAACGGATATATATAACATTATTGTAGATATATTTGTTTATTGTTGTACCGCGAGATATTGTGTCAATTAGCCGTCTACATGTATAGGAGGATGTGGGCTTAAGCAATATAATATATTTTATATACTTAATTTTTAATATTTTTTAAATTGTTTAAATTTAATATTTCATTTCTCATACATACATTTCAATTACGTTTTCTAATGTAATTTTAACAAATCTATTGCCTCGGCATTAAAATAAAAAAAAAATAACTTACCGGCCGATGCGCAACAGCGGAGTTGTAAGTTGTTGCAACCCTGCGTGGATCTGTAACATGAAAATATTTTTACATTAAAGCAGGTCGATAAGATATTCGATAATTAACGCGCCCGTTAAATATTTAAAACGTTATCTCAACAGATATGTCTGATTTTAAAATCCAATCAAGAAACAATCCAGCCGCAAGCGGTTGCACATTTCCGCATTAATTCGTTCATAAAATCAATCCGCGAAAAATTGTGCAAGTAACATTGCGAGCGTGCGAATAAGAGAGAGTCGCGATATTTGTGACATAATATTTCTCCTCGCATATTCCGAAGATCGATCTCCGAAATTGCGAAATTGCGCCGGAGTTAAATCTCGAACGAGTAATACGAGTATCGCGTAATGAGCGAATCAAGTCGCGCTTGAGAAAATGACGGAATCCGTCACAGCACAGCAAAAAAAATAAATGAATCAGTTACTCACCCCATGGTTGCTCCGCCATTGCCCGATGCCTCCCAGGCCTCTTCCTCCTCTCCACCGTTGTCGCCGCATCTCCGGCGGCGCACTCACTCACGATTCCGACGCGAAAATATCGTCACTTATGGTATCGCGCTACACTTTGCACGGCACTCCCGGTATTTAATCTCGCGACGCGGTGCGTACTTTTAGTTACACGGCAACGGAAAAATTACGGCGGAGAAGCTACGAACGATCCGCTGGACGACCGTGACGCTTGACGACTCGTCCCGCAGGTAGACGCTAAATGGCGGAGAGAATTTTTTGTAAATCGCGCAGCCAACTTCACTCGCCACTCTCGCCTGAAGCAATCGTCGCGTCGCCGTCGCGAGAACGCTACACTTGCTGCTTGTGAAACGATTTCGGTTGACTACAATTAAATCATCGATTTATGAATATTCACATTCGTGTCTCTCTCCCACGATCGTCCATATATCGCCAAATATAAAAAACAGTATACAAAGTTAAACGTACGGCGTTAATAGAGACTGTGATCTGTGATCGCTAATTACACACGTCGCGGGCGTCGCGGCGGCATTCACGGCACTCGCGGCATTAAGGCCATCGCACACGTAAAATGACATGGCTGCATACGCATAGCATAAGACCGTCTGGACCAATGAGCATCCAGCATGAAATACTTACTCGATTTACGGCCATCGCACACAAAATTGTACAGGCTGCATAAGCATGAGTGGAGTGAGTAATTCTTATTTATTTATTATTTTACTGTGCTGTGGCGGATTCCGTCACTTTTTCAAGCGCGACTTTTGATTCATTCGTTACGTGATACTCGCATTACTCGTTCGAGGCGCAACAGTCCGGCGTAATAGTCGCAATTTCGGAGTTCGATCTCCGGAATATGCACGAGAAACATTACGTCGCGCGAATGTCTCTTCTCTCGATCTCTTAAAGCCATTCAACAATGCATACATCGCACAAACGCTCCGTCCTCCGTCGCCAGTCGTGAACGATAGCAACTGCTAATTGAGAAGTGTTATTTCTGATTTGCGCTCGTCAGCTGTGGTTGTCAAAAGAGAGTTGGCGAACTTTTAATTTTCCGACGACAGCAACTGGCAGTCGCCAACCGAAAATATCAATTTTTAACATAGCAATTGTCAACCTTCACGACTGGAGCCGGCGACGCCGCGACGTCGTTAAGATCCGTCTGACGCAAAATCCTCTGTAATCTCGATTATTATATGCGAACATGTTTATCCACGTATCCGCTAATATCGCCATTAATAGTGTAAAGTAATCACGGTACATTCTATGTGCGGATGTTTCCCGGGTTATATTTAGAATATATTAAACGACCGTATTAACGCATATACGCGCGCTATCAACCGTTACGGCGATGCAAAAAAAAAATAGGACACATAAAATAACGAACGTGACCGTTAGATATGCGGAGGAATCGAAAACCTTAGAACATATATGTATACCTGGAAAGGGAATGAAGAATGGTCGCGTTCAGCAGACCAAGCCGCTCAGTAGCAATCGAACGTGATTGGCTTTTACTTTTAGAACCAACCAATCAAGACAGAGTGTTGATAAGACGAACTCAACAGTTGTGTCTGCTGAACGCGCCCAATGATGCGAGAGAGAATCACGTTTTATAAGGAAAGAAAAAGATGGATTAGTAACCTTCTTCCACAATGCGCAAACGCGAATCGCGCCGTAACAGTACGGTGAGTGCAGGTGAGTGTCGGTACTGTCGGCTGTCGGACAGTGTCGGTGAGCCGGGTGAGCAACGCAGCGACGCTCGCTGAGCGTGACGTCATCTCTGCGCCTGCGCATTGCGAGCAAAGGTTATCAATCTACCTCTCTCTCTCTCTCTCTCTCTCTGGCTCATCTGGCTGCGGTAGTGCGGTCCATTTGACGTTTGCTACAAATGCTTTGGAGCGTCCTTCTTCTCCTTTCTTCGAATCCTTCGAAGCATTTGTAGCGTCAAGTGGACCGCAGCCTCTCTCTCTCTCTCTCTCTCGCACCCAACTTGGACACAGATCGACAGGTCTTTTCCACGGGAAGCATCAGGAAGCATACAGACAATTCTTCTTCCTTAGGTTACTCAAGTATATATGTTCTAAGTCGAAAACACGTCGTTTAACCTCAGAACGAATGGCGAGCAACCAGAGGGAAGCGGTGCAGATATATTCCGAAGGTATACTCGCGGGGACCGAAATTGCTAAAATTCGATGCGCGATAAGTCGACGTGACGCATAATGTATTCGTTGTTGGCATCCGATTTGGCTTCTTCTTCTTCGTATAAAATGGCCTTCAAGCAGTGCTGCTCCGAAATCCGATTTGGCTAAAACTCGCCTGAAATTTCGGTGGGCGTAATAAACAAGAGGCTGTACGCGCAAACAATAATAAATATGGGAGCGCGAAAGAAATAGGAGTATCATATACCTATGGCCTCACCTGTCGGAGGCTTCAAACGTAATCTTTCGTCGCTCGCCGATCGGATTGTTTGTTTCGCATACTATCGGAGTGACTCTCGAAATCCGTTTACGATGTCGAGCTTGCGAAGACGCGCCCACGAGAAGCCCCGCAATGTCTCTCAACAAATATTATATAGAGATACATTTCTGCGTATCGGCGCGAGTAAAATTCACTTTTATCTCTAGAATACCGAAAAGTACAGTTTGTTTGAGTGTCATGAGCCACGGCTCCTACGATCCTACGCGAAATATTATTTTTCGTCGTAGAAAGAAACGCAGGTTTATTGAATTAGAGTTTTACGCGTGAAATTGCGCACTTCGTGGCCCGCTCTCTGATCTCCCAATCTTTTTTTTTCTTCTTTGATCTGACTTGATTTTCCCCGTGTCCTCGGGACGAGATACCCGTCGATGTATGCACGTGTCTATGTCTGTTGTACATATATTTAATGTATACGTGTGTATTGAGAACGTGAGGACGGAATGAGAATCACGTTTTGTAGTGTTACCGAGCTGTGCCACGCCTGCATGCATACTTACCGCAAAGCGTAGTAAACGCGCTCAACTTTTTGATAAATGATTCGTAGCAAGGCCGTTTTAAAACCCTGACCCACCCGATAACACGAGCGGAACAGTGAGACGTCGATGATGAACTGTGCTTTTTCTTTCGATTGCAGCCATGGCGAGGACCTCATCGTTACACCCTTCGCACAGATTCTTGCTTCTCTGCGCTCGGTCCGGAATAATTTCTTGTCGCTCACGAATGTACCGACGAACAAGTAAGTAGATTAACCCTCGTCGCTTAATATCACGCGGCTGGCTTGAGTTGCAATTGATATTTATCGTTTGTTTTCTTTGCAGATCACGAAGGAGTAGCGGCCAACAGGGCAGTAGTACGCCACAGCCACGGATTTTGGCGCCAGGAGGTAAAAAGATAATGCAGTATTACAATTAGCAACGCAATTAGCTTCGCATTTTACGTTATTTCCACTTTTGATGGATATTTAAATTTATATATTTACGCACACAGAACGCTAGTACTTCATTTAAAGTATTTGGCGATTTAATCTTTATTTAATCTGATTTAATACATTGAAACGCAACAATTAATTACTTTTTTCGATTTATCATTAATACGCGGGAAATTTCGTTACCTCTCTCTAAATAGGATTTAATGATCATTGTTATATAACCGAATAATTTCTGTTAATTTCTATTTGTTTTTATCTTTATTATACTATTCGTGAAATTGTATCACATAATCCTCTGTATTTATTAAACATTTATCACTTTATATGATATCCTTCAGGAATTTTTTATCATGTGTAATCGAAACTTGAGCCCTTCAATTTTTCCTGAAAGAACTCTATTTTCTCTTTTCATCAATATTATATCAAGTCGTAACTTCATCTCCTTTTAATTCTCGAAGTATATATTCTAGCAAGAATTTTATATATGCCTTGTTTCTGGGTTATATCAACTATTATATACAGCTATTCGTTCCGTGTATGACTTATTGAAGGAAGTCATAAAGCTCTTCATCAATTCCATTATGTCTCCCTTCTCTGAAGGAATACTTTCATTATTATGACCGTCGAACGTATGTTCTCAGTCTTTTTGCGAAATTTCCGTTTTCTTTTTATTTCTAAAATAGGTACTATTTATTTTCGGAAGTGCTATTTGTTCTGTGTAAAGCGCTTAAAATATCTCATATATACATTTTTGCAAAATAGTATTAAGCTGTGAAAATAAAACATAGCTTCCGGAACGCTTCTTTAATCTCGATTACATTTGTATTGGAGTCTTCTCGGTAGATAAAATCTTTTGAGCGTTGACGTAGTGCCTGTTATAGGAACAGAAAGACAGAAAGTGAATGCGAACACTCTTTGATATTTAATTTTAAATTTACTTTTTCGGATTTTTCAGAGGAGCCCTTCATGAAGCTGGCTGTAGAAACGATAGAGGAGCTAGACTGGTGCTTAGACCAGTTGGAGACCATTCAGACTCATCGGTCCGTGTCGGACATGGCATCCCTGAAGGTACGACCTTATCCGTTTATATTTCTTCCATCTCTTTCTGCAACATGTTCTCTCAACGCTCGATTCCTCGTATATCTTGCAAATCTCAAAGAGGTTCTGTCTCGCGTTATAGCCGTCCATATATAAAATGTCTCGCGAGGAATCCGTCAGACTTTAGGAATGCGTTATTCGAATGATTTTAAGCAGAAGGAGTCATACAAATGCGATTCCATCGGAAAGGTTGCACGAGATATTCTTCGAATAAATTCTTTGTATTCTTAAATAAATTTCCTTTTGGAGACAGTCACTGAAAAAAAGGAAACTATATTTAGTACAAAGCCAGAAATTTGAGTTCTGTTACTTTTTCTTATTTGAAATTATTTAAATAACGTAAATCCGAAATATTTTTTTTTCCTGGAATATACAATTAAAACATCTTTACATATTTTGCAACGAATTTCGTACATATTATTATTTCTAGATTTAATTATATTATATATCTCAATTTATGTAAAAATTAATTTGCATCATAACGATGCATTTTATATTTCTTTTTATTTAACATATATAATCATTAATAAATCGGTTTCTTCTGATAACGTTATACAAAGAAATATAGATAATTACTAATAAATACAATGTCATACATACTAATTTTTAATTCTGTTCAGTCTTACGAAAGAGAATAATAAACAATTCTGTTTTATTTACGCACTCGTGCAAGATTATTCGATTATATGAGCAGCTTTATATGAAAATTATGCGGTCGCTAGGACAGAAGCAAAGCCTTTATCTCGAGCTTTATTTATATCATAAAGAAATTATCTTGTACATCTCTCAGTTCAAATATCAACTAACGATAAATTTGCAGTTGTGCAAATTAAAGAATCCGCTTTCACATTAAACGCGGCTGTATTTATTTGTTGATAATAGACACTTATCACCGGACAGAAACAATCGTTTCTCGATTACTATGTTCGATATTCTAGCCGTGCAATTTCCGCGCTGATCGTTAATCGTTCCGCGTTCCGGTCGCGAGAATTTCCAATTTCCATGACCGCGTTAGTAAAGTCGGCGCGAAAACTGGATTATTTGAGTGCGAGCGTGACTATTCCACCTTCGAGCTACAAGTGACAGCGAAGAGAATCGCGATTTTATATTAGCGACCATATAAAATAACCTGATATAATGGTACAATAGGATGCGAGAGAAATTGGAAATCTAACCGTGAACATTAGCGAGAGGGAAATTATTTTTGTCATTTTTTTTTCTTTCTTTTAAGTCCGTGTTTTATTGAGAGGTCTTTCAAGGCTACGTAAAATTTGCCGACAAGATAAAATTTCGTGAAGACTTGGCGTAAAACTTTTCTCATTTATCTCACACAGATTGGAAGTCATCCTCGCGTGAATGTGAATAATCTTTTATGCGCTCGGAATATTTATTGCGAGATTTGACGTACTTCAATTGGGTCTTATTCCTTTACGTCGCGCGCAAGGATTCAGCGATGAAAGCGTAAAGAATGTTGCTCTTGGCTATTTCGTATGAACACTCTTTCTAGGAAGATCTTCCTAACAAGATCTTTTTGAGACTCCTTGTTGAATAGCTTCAGCTTTAGCCAAGATCCAACGTGTAATTAAGCTTCTTTAATGGGTTAAAAATAAAAATACAGTTTATTAAAATTTAAAGTAAACGTGACGTCGCAATTTTCCGGAATGCAAATCCACTTGGTTTACTCTGATAAAAATGTCGTTTGTTCTTTGCACTTTTCGGTCGCGCAGTTTTGCTTTCTTTATCAGTATTAAATCGATATTTTTTTCAACGTTATTTTTCTTGATTTATCAGGAAACCTCACGTGTAGCCCTGTGTGGATATTCAATTAATTCACATTCTTTTTATAAAATTCATTTGAAAATTAAAATAAAAATATTGAAAAGTCCAAACACACACACAAAGAGCTGCGTAAATACTTTACCTGATGTCTATTATAAAATCCATCGTATATTTCTAAGATGACTCGTTCGCAAAAAGGCTTCGGTACTCTTTGTACCTTTATAAGGACATAATATCGACTTAGCGTAACATGCGTAATTGAAAGAGCTGACAGCGAAAATCTCATTTTTCCCCCGAAGTCGCTATTATTCCTCAGTAATGGAAAAGTTATTAAAGGTTTTCCGCCTTTGAACTTTCTCGCCGTTCTTTAATCATCGTGAAATTAGCGAATTTTCTGTCGCTCCTTGTATAGTTCCCGCTATTTGCGTCAAAGTATTAATATGCAATAAGCTTCGTAGGCTCTTTAAACTCGTTAGAAACTACTTGCGGTACTTGCGTAAGCGTTAGACTCAAGCCCAAAGTATTAACGATAATGAATATTGTAAAATGTAAATAATTATTATATTTGTGGAGTAGTGCAAAATATGGAGTAATTTTTTTACGTATTTTTCCGGAAAATGATTATGCTTTTTCTATTTCGTCGTCTCTATCGTTCATTCTTGCTACCAAGCGTCCTTTACTTCAGGTAATTTGTTAGAATCGCTCGTGTAAAAGTGTATTCTTTAGTAAGTTTTTTAAATGTAATTACAAGCTATATAGCGTGGAAATATAGAACGTAACAAAGCGCTCCTTCTTCTTACGGTGTTTTGCTAATTATCGCGGCCTTTCTTCTCGCGTATCGCAACCTGAATATCTCATGTTTATTCTCATCTTATGAATTATTCATTTGCATAAACGTAAGCGCGGGTCTTACCGAGCGAAATGCGTACCATTTTCAGTTGTTATATGATCCCGGCTATTACGTCCGTGGTCCAATACTACCGTGCATAATATCTTGACGTTACGTCAACCCAATACTTTCTTCTCGCCAACAAAAGGAACGTCCATTTGTTTTGAGCACATATGACTCACATAAGAATCCCGGTGCTCCTTGTTTGTCGAGGTGACGTCCACGTAAATGTGCTCTGAAAGCAAGATGATATGTATATCAGCTTAGCGAGAAAGGAAAGTTCAGACGTTGATAAATTAACGCAATCTTTACTGGGATGAGATAGAAAGTTTGTTATTCTTTATAATTTATTATTTAGAAATCAATTATTCTTTTGAAAAATAAATGTTTAAAAATTAAACTAAATACCTGAGTAGATAAACTTCTTTTACGTCAATTGCCAATGGCGCATGTCAGCATTTTAACGAGACAACTTTTAATATATACTTTTAATATACGTCAAGCTAAAATGCTTTTGGTAAAAACTTTGACATGCTATTAACAATAACGAAGAGAATGATTTTTAAAAATTGTTTTTCAACATTTTTTTTTGTTTCCTAATATACGGCGCTTACTTTTATGAATGAAAACTGTGTCAATTCATCACGCTGCTGCTTTCAATTTTTGTTGGAAAAATTGAACTACGGCGCTCTTTATTTATTGAGACCTATATCTCTCGCCTATATCTATAACTTTATAACTTTACTATTTTATCCATGCTTTTACAGAGAGGAAAAATTATGTTGTATTTATTTAACAAATAAACGACTATTGGAAAAATAGGTCTTTGAAATCATTAGTTTTAATAAAATGTCATGTGTACGCGAGATTGAAAGGTAGAAGCTTCGAATCTACAAAATAATGGAGTCCTTGGCACGCTTAACTTATTTACAGCGCATTTTCATTAACCTTGTCAATTCTAATTTTAACAGTATTTCTAACAACGCGATATCGCGTTCATACTATGCAGTCATGACTTAATCCAGTTATTTATTAGTCGACGATTTTTTTTAAACAAATAGTATTAATATGAAATTTCCATAACATATCTCAGTTTTTCTTTAACATTCAATTTTAATGAGATTTTTGTGCAGTTCTCTTTTAAATAGTATAGTGTATCGCTTAATTACATTTTTGCGACTGTCACATATACGATTTATAATAAAAATGATTAGAGTCGAAAATGTTGCTATATTTGAATAAAAATAAGTTTTGACGTTATATGAATTAAATTAGAAAATTAATATTATTTAATAAAAATCTAAATGCTACTATCGACTAAAGGAACAATTAATCTTTTGTGCAAAATATATTACTCTCATATTTCTAGCTGTGCTATTTACTTTTTATTTGCTATATTCTTGTTTTTACAGATTTTTCTGATATTCTAGAAAAATTATTGTTCCAAGATATGAACTATTCTATTTTAAACAAATAATAATTTATAATTTTTTTTATTTTGATCGAGCAAAAAATAACTTGAACTCTTCTTCCAAATTGACACATTAGTTTTTGGAATTTCTTATACTTGTCTTCTTTTATATATTTTGCTCGTTTGATTAAATTCGCTAGGTCACGTTTTTCTTCTTTCAAACGCACTACCTTGACCCGACTACGGTAGAGAGAAATCGAAGCGTACGCTCTTTAATTCCGATTAAAGGCGGGGACTTGCGAATCGCTAATAGCGGACAAGGTTGTCTCCCTCTCTCACCGGAGTGGAATTTTTCGTATTTATTAGAACTTCGTCTAAAATCGTCTGTTCACGAAAGCGGACGCGATAAATTGAAGCGCCGGGGTTTCGTCCGGGATTTATACCGGAGAACGTGGCTCACGTGACCGAGTCATTGAGGCTGCGCTTTGGTTACACACGGCGGCCGATTTCTCGTTTAGATCGACGGGAGTGGTGCCAAGCGCTCGCGTGTAAATCCATCGATTCCGTGAGGCTGGCGCTGCATAGGATCACTTCAGCCGTAATTCATTCCGTTATGTGCATAATCGAAATTCTCATCGCGGATATTCTAACCGTGTTTTAAAAATCTAACGACACCGCTTATTGTCGTTAATATTACGGTGTACTGATAAAAAACCTATACCTTAAGAATTTTACTATTTTGTTATCTTTAATATCACGCGAATATGACGTGACGACGAGAAACAGAATCTTTGTCGCGTTCTTTGTTAAAACCGCTCACACCAGTCTGTTTTAATACATGCACTTACGAAAATAAAGTCTCCGGAACTTGTACAGGTTTCGTTAGACGGGATTTCCCAATCGGTGCCGCTTGCGAGAATCGCCAAAATTGTGCTGCTTTGAAGCTCTTAAGTAAATCGATCTCCGCTTTCGATCGATTTACTTAAGAGTTTCAAAGCGGCACTTATGCACCGTGCTGAAATACATTCTCCTCGGCAGATTTATGCCGATTTATTTATGCATCTGGCGTGAAGTACGTTTACAGTTTGTTTTCACACTTTGCACACGTATATGCAGCTCCGAAATTTCGCCTCCGAGGAAGTGCCCGCCGACCAACCGAAAAACAGCGACTTCGTGATTTCCACGTATCTGCATTTTCATGTACTATTTTTCCCCTCGGAGATTCGGCAACTCTCCGAAATTCCCATGATTTGCATTCACCGCGACGCGTATGATCGTATTCGTATTCGTAACGACGTACTCTTCGAAATGGTGCTCGTAAAGTTTACTCCAGTTTAACGGTAATCTCGTGAAAAGGTCAAGATAAAAATGAGTTTTACCCCATCGCCGTAGCTCAACGCGCATATCCGAATACTCCGAAACTAGCTAGCTTTCTTCCAGGGAAAACGAAAAGGTTTATGGCGATATTGTATGCAAATGGTCATTTTTTATGATCTGATCGAACTCATCCTAGCGAGGTTTCATGAGAGAGAGAGAGGGAGAGAGAGAGAGAGAGAGAAAGTGAAAAACAGTTGATTTACCAAGAACTGATTCCCTGGGGAAGGATGCCTTTGTAAGCGTCGTTGCCTCCTCAAAGAAAATCGATACTTTGAATTAATTGACCTACATCGACAGCGAGAACTCGTGACCTCATCGTTCGATGCGAATAAACCGATTGGTTACACACGCGGTTACCATGTTACTGCATGCCGTAACAAATATACGCTAATAATGAAATCAACGTGTATATAACGTATATAATTGAACATGGTATATCTGTACCTCAGAGATAACGAATCGTATCTCCATTATTAGGAATTTAGAGAAAACAGAATTTAAATTTTATTAAACACGAAACATTTATTGTTATCGACTAACGATTGGCAATGTATACAAAACGCTGCGACGTTTCGACCCTTGGATTGGGCCTTTTTCAAGCAATAATTGTTTATTCCGCCAATGAGTATCAAACACGAAACATTTATTGTTATCGACTAACGATTGGTCGTTAAATTTTATTATTTCTATTTAAATTTCCAATACGACTTTTTCAAAAATATATTGTATTTTAGGAATTAATAATAATGGACATAAGACTCTTTACTATTGTATAATTTTAACTTCTGGTATATTGGAAAAAGTATTAACTCTAATTCTGACAAAAACTGGAGAGACTCTAAAGTACAGATATGTATTTTCAAGGCGTTTATGTTTTATATGACGTTGTAATACTTCTCTTTTGATTTCCTGATATAATAAAAGACAAAAATCTCGAGATATTTATTTCTAATTATTAACTTTTATTTATTTACTTATTATACCAAGCTTATCTTACTCTTCATTTCATAGTTTATCTAATATGTTTGTGAGAGAATGCGTAGTTTCTAATTTGATAAATTATTAAAATTAAAAGATGCTAATTTTATTATTTTATTTTATAACTCTACGATAAACTTGCTGCGGCGAAACTATCTTTAATACGAGTACATTACCACGGTGCTCCGTTATTAAAATGCCGCTATGCTATGACCGCCGCGAATGTACTCTGCTATAATATGAACGGTAAAGCAAACTAGAAAATTTTCCATCGTCATCGGCCGTCTGTAACCCAGCATTAATCTACCTTTTTCATTTTCGAAATGTTCGCGCCAAACATTTACTCGTGTTTTTCGCACTCAATCTCGTCCGTTTTCACAACGATTCGAACCAATTATTACCGTCCACGGTCCGTTGCGTAAAAAACGTCTGTCTCGCTCGTTTTATTTTCGTCATTTATCGCTCGGACGTGGCATGCGAGGAGTTCGCTCGCTGGTAAAAACTAGTATTGACTTGTTCAAGTCGAGACCTAAGTGGACTTGTGTATAGCCAGATTATTAGCACAACGCCGTACTATGTATTCGTCGTGGAAAAAAATTCAAAGCTTCGTAAATTTCGTCGTGCCGATAGAGACCGCGCAAGTTAATTGGCAGGATTGTAAATAAGAAAACGCAATGGATGAATCATTGCCCGACAATCATGTGCTTCGCGTTGCCCCGATTGTTAACGCGCGGACGAACGCGCGGACTCGCGCGGTCTTTTCGCAAGACCACGACGACGGACGCGGGAAAGAAATCGCGCGACGTTAACAGCGTCGATCGTTCCGAGAGGAGGATTCAATAAACGCTATCACGCCCGGCCGTTTAACCTTTTCCTCGCAGGTTCAAGGAACCTTCGTACGGCCGTATCGCCGAGCGTCGTGTATCATGCACGCCGCGCGTGATTGCTTGACGTAAATAAATTGCCGATCCCCACGAAAATACTTTTGCGAGACGCGGCGAGATGCTGTGCGAATCCGTCGGGATCTTAACGATCCGCAAGAATCGTTTGCGTAATGATATATTGCTGATTGATAGTTATATACTCCTATTGAGCCTATTAATTTTTCTCAGGCCTTGCCTGCCTCGCGTCCGTGATATTCTTAGGATACATTTGTTGACGGTTCAATCGAGGATATTCTTTTAAATCGAGTCTGCGAAGTTTGACCGTTCAACTCGTGGAACTTAAGAAGTTGCTATATTAATTCTGCAATCTCATATCAATCTAGTAACATTATGTAAAATCGAACAAGACTTTTTAAAGAGATGCACGCGTAAAGCCCGTATCAGACTACGGATTGGGATTGAGATTTGATTGAAATTTAATCAATCAGAATAGAGAAAACTGATCTCAAGTTTAGTGAATTTTGCTCTGATTGATCAAATTTCAATCTAATCTCAATCCCAATTTGTAGTCTGATACGGGCTTTAGGGATACAGTTTCTCACAAACGCGATTGAGATATTATTGCTGCAATGTGTTTCGGTCTGACTGTCGTTCTTACAGTCAGCCGATGTTATGTCAGCAGACACGTTGCTCTCGTTCTCGTATGTACTTATTTTCATATTATTGCGTTGTTGATTTGTACATTCACTTTTCCTAGGAAACAATCGTGTATCGTCTGTGCTCATTATACGAATGTGCGCATTTTCGTTGTTATTGTCAATTGGCCAAAAGCCATTTCAAGGTGGATTATAGTTGCAAACTACGAAACGGTGAATGAACTGCAACAAATGTGATGTGAGCCAGGAGAATCACAAGAAATCACGTATTTTGCTTGAATAAATATACATTTGTATAAATAAAAACGCAAGTGTGTCGTATACGTTCACTATTCTTAATTATTAAGAAACAAATGATAACACACGATGTAAAATGGCGAATGGATATGCACGTAGCTAATTGGAGCACTTTTATTAAATAGCTTAATTATGCTCCATAATAACGCATAAATGTTAGATAAAAATATAATTAGGCGAAAAGTGCATTCTATTGCAGAAAAAACTATAGTAATTTTAAATGGCGATAGACGATATTTGAACGATCAGATCAGCTAAAGTACTAAGCTAAACTCGACTTTTGTGGGACGATAACTTCTATTGAATAATACATTTACCTGAGATAGCTACTCCATGTAAGCCTATTTTGCGCCAAATTCTATGAATCCTTCGACGAGAAAGGGAGCTTTTGCTTGTCACCGTACGAGCTTATCCCTTGTGTCTGACCACAGGAATTTTTATCTACTGCCCGAACGCAGTCGGACGACTGTCAAGAAGTTCCCGCCACTACTGCCGAGCTCTTGTGTAATTGGTTTAAAATAATTTGTCGCCGTTACACCATAATTATGTACAATTTTTTGCAATACATATGTAATAGGAATATATAATCTCTTTGAATTATTTATTCGCCACATCCACATTATTCAAAAAGCAATAGGTACTCCAAGAAATACATTTTAAATATTTATTTTTTCACATTATTTACATATATTTATATGTATACACTACACATATTACATATTTTTATTACAATTTACAATCAATTTGTATTGTTAAGATCAATTGTGGTAGACATTTAAAACAAATATATTGAAGTGCATAATAAGAAACATAATTTATTCGTTGATGAAATGAATTTTATTGTTATCAACACTCTTATATACGCGTCGCATTTCCAAAATTGTTGCCATTTTTGTTTAAATAATTCACCGTGTTTGAGTAATTTTAGGACTTGGATTTATCCTATACGATTTTTAATTAAATGAAGTAATAGAATTTATTATATCAAATATAGTGGCTAGAGGCATGTTAGAAATATTCGGTACGAGTTTGAACAGAAACATTACTGCTAGTATGAAATTGACTACCATTTTGACAAGACACGACAACATTTTCTCTTCGTACTCCAAAAAGCAGTTGTAAGACTCCGTCATTGCAGTTGTATATTCCTCGGGAGCAAATTGGTTAATTATTTTGAACAATATGTAAAACAGACTTTTAATATATTTCATTATGTCTGTGTCCATCATGTCTGTAAGGCTTTTTGTTATCGATTCCTCCAGATTGCTTGCGATTAAATCTGTGGTCTTGTCCGGCACTGAAAAGTGTCGAAATCTCATCAATCTTACATGATAGCGATTTAAAATATAACGAATAATAATCTAGTATGTAGAATTTCCGATTGGAATAGATCTGCAGAGTTTTTTATGTACTAAAATTTATTTCATTAAAACCCCTTTTTTATTAAAAATTTATTTTTTGTTGAAATGAATAAGAAAACTTGTTGACACAAGACATTATATTATGCAATACACTTGATGGGAATATAAATTTAAAATTTTCTAATTTTTTAAATGTGTAATTCCATGCAATTTAAATTGAACAAGATACAAAATAAAATAATTTACGTTACAGTTTTTATTCGCAATTAAATATGTGGCAAGCTACATGCCACAATAATGTCTCAGTGATTATTTATTATTATACGCTATTATTATATTACTATAATTACTTCATTTTATGTCTTATTCGGATTAATTTGCATGGTATGTATTACATAACAGATTGCGGCAGAAAATTCGTGATAAGTGTTATACATGATGATTATTATTTTCTCTTGAACTTACCAGCTTGGACATAGACCACGACGAAAGCCAAGATCAACAGATGTAAATTCTTATACCCCATGCTTCTAACTAGTGTTACTGACAGCATATACGAGCGCAACTTACTGCATTAATGGGACCCATGTCGTTTACTCGGCGGTATTTATAAGAATGTCGATAATGCAAAACAATTACTAGCTTATCGCTTGCGTAGATATACGTACTTCTGTACTTCTCATAGGTTCGTGCATTTCATGCAAAAATACAAGTTTCGCGAAATGCGATTTCGTAAAATAATTTTCTACAAAAAAAAGTTTAAATTTTTTAAAGCAGTTTCATGAATTTGTATTCATGAATTGTAAAGATTGCAAAAGATTGATAATTAATTGTTTAGATTATGATGCGCAATGAGTTAAAATACTCTCTAAATCTGAATCAGTGTAAAGTATGCCACTTTTCATGAATCATGACATGACGTGGCATACTTTACACTGATATCAGTGACTATTCAATAGGTGCTTTCCATTTACATCAAAACTCAGATAATTCTCACTTGTGACGTCGTTCTATTCTTTTTGGCAAATAATGAATAATAAAGACAGAATGACATCACAAGTGAGAATTATCTGAGTTTTGATGTAAATGGAAAGCAACTATTGATTCATAGTATTATTCACTGATTCAGATTTAGAGAGTAGATTCAAAGTTTTCAATTTTCTTGTCAGATCTATATTTTATGTGAAGAGATGCGCGTTTCAATCTGTCTTTTTTTAATTAGAACTTCTAATTCTGATCATTCAATCTTTATATAATAATATCGTGATCAAAGCGATTTTATGAAAAATTTCTAATAGATTATTTTTTAGTATATCAGGGGAAAATGACAAAACTTTTCTTATGCACGTATTTTCTTCCGTGATTTTATCACGAAAATAAACGTGAAATTTGATTGTTATTCTTATTTGGAAGTTAAGGAATGTTGCAAATAATTGTCACGCGTGCAACGTTGAATATCGTTTCTGACTCATTCTTATCATTAACCTTATCTGCATTGTGCAATTTTTTTATCCTTACTTGTTAGTGACAGAGAAAAAGAGAATTCGAAGGACAGGCATTCCATTAAGTAATAACCGAGGTAATAACGAATAATAACAACATTTATTTGCACGTGACATATTGCATCATTTTACTATTTCTTGATAAAATTTTTAAAAACGATTGTACAAAAATGAGGAAAATTTGTCCCAGAAATTTTTATTTCGTTTGTTTTAAATATTTTTCGTCGGAGTACTGTTTTTATGCTTTCATATAAAACGTTTAAGTTTATCCAAATTATTTAATTAGAAATCTCGAAGATTGCGGTGGGAATCGTACTTGACTTTAAGAATCTCAGCGCAATCTACTCCTAAAACTTTTCATAAAATATACCTCAAACTTGGCTAGATATAATATTGATCGGAAACTTTAGTTTAGTAGCTCCTCCTTAACTCAACTTTTCGAAAATTTTAAACGACAGGAATCACAAATCTAATTTTCAGTGACTTTTCTACGTACGCCGTTTTAAACTCGGAAGTTAGGATCGATCGGATCCATTCGTTTTTCTTATCGACGATGCAAGGCTTCCGCTTTTGTCCGATAAGCTTGAAAGAACCAGTTCGCTTTTCGTAAATATTTTTTATGAAAATTACCGCGGAACAGATAATGTTAGATAAAGAGAGACATGCAGATGAGACATGTAATTAGTTACATATAATTAAATTACAAAATAATTCAGCATCAATCTCCCGTTCGCGCGTTCATGTTTTATTCTCAGAATCATATTTTCACGAATTTGTTCTGGTGAAATATTTGTTTTGCATAAACATTATTTCCGGTTATTTTAAATTTTACAGAGAACTTTGCAGAGAGCGCACATTTCTGATAATGATAATTCCCGAAAACAAGTTGGATAATAGTGGTCTAATATCAAGTCGATCTTTTCGTTGATCGGCGCAAAAAGAGAGAAACATCTCTGTGCATATCCCAAAATCCATAGTATTGCCATCTCGCCAAGGAGACATAGCGCCTGGAGCTGTAACGCTCCATATATGGACTTATTCCTTCAGTGTGATATTTATTTTTAACATAAGATATTCTCGATAGCTGCGCCTTCGACATTCTCGTTAAAATATAGTTTGCTCTATAAATTAAATAAGGAATAGGCTACAGATTTATTCGCAAAGGGCTTTTTATTATTAATTATTTATACTTCAATAATTGACGATATCTCCACGATAATTGCTTTTATTAACACTAAAACTACCGAAGAGGTCAAAATGAAAAAAAAAAAGAGAAAACACATAGAATATTAATTATCTGCATATGTCATTAAAAGTCAGAGAAAATTTCTGAAATTGTGATATTTAAAAAATGAATAATAATTATTTTAGAAAATGTCAAACAAGTCATTTTGACCGTTAATTGGTAGTGCTAGTGTTAAAAAAAATATATTTTACGAACAGACCTCGTCCAAATGGAGATCCATAACTGAAAAAATAATTTTGTATAACGTTTTCATATATTTATACGGCAGATAAAAGTGATGCGTATGAAAACTGCTTTGGGCGTGAAATCCGCCGTAAGCGTGGGATGCAATTGACTCTGATTGCATTCGATTGCGCGCAGCATGGCTGAGGAGTCAGTCAAAAAACCGCCACAGGTGCATATTGCACATATCTATCGTCGTCTCGTTCGTATGCAAATGTCGGGTCAGCTGCTTTTATTATTACGAGCGATATCTGTCGCGGCTGTTGTATTAGCTGATCGTCATTTATCGTCTATGCATTCCATTCCACTCTCGTGTGCAGTATGTGTTGCAGGCAGCGTAAACGCATGCACCATATATCGATAAACGGTTTCTATGAACATAGCGGTATTAAAAAGAAATTCCGCTTATGTTTCTGACATCATCGTATGCAAAACGGCGTGTGTTCAACGACAATAAGTCTTATAACAATAATACCTTATGATAACGTAACATAAGAGGCTTTATTACGGATATTTACCGTCAAACGTATTGTATTTTGGTTGTATATGTAGAACGATTAGTTATGTAATACGAAAAAAAATGTGCTGAAATCGCACACTGCGATCGGAGAAATATCCTTGCGTATCTTCCTTGCTATAGCCATGCTTTATCTCGTATTTACATACGGATTTAACCAGGAGAAAGGGGGAAATATGAATTGGCGTGTTGTGTAAGAAACGACCGTATCTATAGTCTACTTTAAAAGCGAATCTCGCTATTCTTATGTTTATTGCACTGCGCAGATCGTGATATCATTGTTTAAATAAATGATATGAATTTAGATGCACTAGAACGCTTTTAACTTGTTAATTTATATTCAAAGTAATAAAATTGTTAACGAGCTATTATTTTTTTAAAATATATTTATATATATTTTTTTTTTAAATAAAAGGTATAACAAAGGTAAAAGCACGTATATTGAAGATTTAAATATTTTAAACGTGAATTATATTCTAATAATATAAAAATATTCTTTTTATTTTATAAATATACAAATTTTTTCCAGATTTTTTCATATCATGGATTTATAATGATATCTCTTTTCAGTATATTATTAGTTTTCGGTATATTACTGCATTTGAGACATTCATATAATTGTAAAGTTGCATTTTTTCTCATTTAGCATCCAATATTCTTATCGCGTTACGGTCGCGTTTTTCCCCGCGAATCGTTCTGTTTAATAATGTCGATAAAACGGAATGATTCGTTGACAAGTCGTCAAAAGCGTATCAAGTTTATTAATTATCGCGAATAACCGAACCGCGAACATTGATTGGTAACAATACTTGTCAAAAATCAGTCGTAAAAACGATGACATAATTTCCATCTATAAAAACGAAGAACCGCAAAAAGTTCCTAAGTAGGTCGACCGCATAACTTGGGAATTGAATGAAGGGCGCGCAATCTTATCGCGAATTTGCGTATCTTTTTTCGTCCGAGAGACAAGTATTTCGCATGCCGAGATTGCTCAATTTGCGAAAGCGCACGGAGAGTTCAGAGCTTGATTTACGACCTGCGACACGCGCTCGGTGTAATTTGTTTAAACGTCGATAAAGTTATTTACGTTATCATGTGTACATCTAGATTTTGCCTTTTACTTTGTTTGGCTGCGGTATTTCGGTATATAGGAATGCGAGCCGTCTCGAATTGCGTGGTTCTTGATGAGCCATTGTAGTCGAACAAGTGGCGTCCGCTTTCGATCGAAGAAGAATGTCTGACAGGTGCGGAGAAAAGTTCGCGGAAAATAAACCGCGCTCACTTCTCTGAAGCAAGAAATTATTTTTCCCTGTCGCGTATAGGAGGATGTTACCACTCCCCCAATTGATGATTTGAAATTGATGCTGACCATTCGCTAAGGTGATTCGAAGATCGTAGAAAGAACAGTTAAATGATGATGAGCAGATAAAGTTGGTTATATACCTCTCCGAGCCTAATCCTTCAGAAAAAGATTTTTCTCTTTGTATCTCGTCAATGTCTCTCTTGAAAGCAATTTTTATCATCAGAACGTCCCTAAAAGATATTTCCGTCCGTTATTTTCGTAGCTAATATCTTACACGGATTTCAATCGTGCATAAACGTGTTGAAATTATTTTAGATAACCGAGCCATCGGCTTGTAGATATCATTATCATAAAAGACTTTTACAGACTAGAGATAACGGGAGCGGCAAATACGCGGTAAATGACGTAAATGTTACTTGACGTACTCTCGGGGAGAAGCTTTCATTTGTAGATACGAGCGCTCATCCCGGAAACAGATTACTGTAATTATCTTTATGGTACATCGATTTATTGCCATCATCTGCGTTTTCGTATCGTTCTGCGTGCGAACGCGCGCGGGTCAAATGTATATACTTGAACCGAGCGAGGATGTGTGCAGCTTTGGTATCGTGACACATTCGCGTCCCTGAGGCACGACTATCATCGTATTACGTGTATACGCGTTGTCTGCAAGATGCATTATCGGATAGAAATGATCAAATAATGCTAATTAATCGACGTCGTATAATTTATACATATAATGTATATCACGTTATTTGTCTTACAGCTATAATTTTTGCATGCAGTATACACCAAGTGAAAATTAAATTGTTCGTATATGTATCGTAAATAATTTTATATACTCTTGCAGATATTTCTTTCTTTACATTTTAATCGTTTGTTTATTTGACTAATTGTGACAAATTTTTGTGACATATATATATTGTATGTACATATATAATAACTGCATTTATCTTTTCTCTTATACATCTTCTTTCTGATAAATTGCATAAAAATAGAAAGGGCGCATTGTATGTATATGGAGATAAGCTTAATTTTTATTGGGTAATACTAATTAACGTAAGATAATATGAGCATACTCCTTCTCGTCTTTGGAAACCACGCTCGTAGACTGTTTGTCTCCGCTGCATGATTCATGACTTCACCATGTCATGGATGAATTAATTATTGTCCGTAAAGTAGTGTGAAGCGATGTCAGGTGTGCAAGAACATGCAAATATGCAAATATAGCGTAAGATGGAGTAATAAATGTGCTCCTCTTATGTTATCAAAAATGTCAAAGCTCTTTATGATTCCAAGTCTGATTTTATCCCTCACATTATTCTTGTTAATGTATCTGTATATCTATTTAAATGAGTTTAAATTCTTTGCATATTCAAATAAATTTAAATAAATATCTATTTATTTAAACAAAGAAAATATATATTACTTATAACAATTTTTATATTAAATGTATACTGCAAAACAATTTAACATAAAAAAACAACTCAAGAGCCATAATTAAAAATAGAATAAGCAGCATAAAATGCATAATAAAAGTGACTTACGTAATATATATGTAAAAAAAATCAGAAAGGACATAACGGAAAATTATGAAAGTGACTACTTATCCTTGGGCTCATGTAGGTAAGACTAATCAGTGGCTTGTATGTACTTACGCTTCGTCGATTAATTTTATTACTTGCGCCAGTAATAAAGGAGGGTCTTTTGAGAGATGTTCTCGCAACGCGCAGATACAGCAGATGGTTATTAATCGTGCCTCGTAAACAATGTCCGACAATGTGTGCGAGTATACACACGGACGAAGAAAACATGGCGAGCAGTACGTAAATAGGAAAATCGATCGACCTATTCTTCCCGAGTAACGAATTCCGTCTCCATTTGTGCGAATTGCTTGTTATTTTTATCATTGTTTGCTCCATTTATTTTTCCTTAATAATATTTTTATCGTTGTTTGCCTCGATCTATATCCGCCTTTTTTTCTTTTTTACACAATAAAATTTCGAAAAATCTTTAGTATTTGAGGATCCTTTATCTATACTCGTGATATTATTTTTACCTACTTTACTAATTTTTTAATCGATACAATCGTTGCTAAAATACCAAACGGCATTGAATTGAGTTATTAAAACAATACTGCAATGCATGTTTTGATGGACAGGAGCGGTCTTTTTTCGCACGTGCTCTTCCTTTTTTTTATTGTCAAGTATGCACGTGCCTAAATCGACGAAATTATAAAAAAAACCGGTCGATTTTATTACACGCATCAATAGTTATACACGTTTGTTATCGAATTTCAAAGATTAATTTGTTCCACGTTGATTTTGTCGTTGTATTCAGTATAAATCTGGTATACGTATTCGTATATACCCAACGAATTGAGTTTATTGCAATAGGATTGCGTGACCATGCGCGTATTGTTTTAGACATCAATGGGAAAAATCACTCAATATTCTTTTTTTTTTCCGATGAAATGTCTCCGTATTTTCATGTAAAACGTGAAAATTTACTTTTTGTGTCGGTTTTAAATCAACTTTCGAAGCGCGATCGATTACACTATTCACGGAGGTCACGCGCGATGTTTCCTAGAATTTATCAATTTTAGAAATATAAACTGTATAAATTTATTTACTTCCTTTATTGCTAAGTCATATATTTTAACAAACGGAAAAAATAAAATTTCCTCGTGTGTCTCCGTTTTTCTATATACAAATCCGAAAATATCGAATCTTGTAGAACTATTTGATTTCAATTTTATTGAGCAACTTGGCGTGTAATTCGTGCAATTCGGCATAAAGAGCCGTTTAAATATCATCGCTGAGCGTTGAACGGAAGCAGTTCAGTAAATCGTAGGAAGGATTTACGGCAAACAACGAAATATAGTAAATATACAATTAATTGGCTTCAACGTATTACCATTATTTCGATGACAAGAGTTATTTTCAGCCGCCCTTTATTCATGTACAATACAGCTTGCCATTTAATGGGAACTGCGTTCCAATTCAGAATATAATGGCACGTGAAAGATACACGTGGAGAGCGTCTATAGTTAATGCCGATGTAACACCATTGTCCACATACGCGCGCGTGGAAGGATATTTCGATGCCGGCAGTTGCGGTAGGAGTAAATCCCGAGTCCCGACAAGCTTTAATTAATAATGCAGCAATATCGTTCACACTTGTTAACAACTAATAACTACTAGTGATTGATTGGTTGATTTTGCCCAGGAAATTTATTTAAAGCAAAATTTAATTATTTTGATTCATTGAACGGACAAAATATGTTGACAAAGATAAGCAATGAATAGAAAAACGTATAACAATTAAGCCGGACAAAAATTGCGTGTTTCTATTAATTTAATTAACGTGACATACAATGATGTATGGGCTCAATGAGAGGAATAAGGAACAAGGAATTAATCATCACGTTAAAATCACATTGATTTTTTATCAATATTATTTTGGATATATTGCACGATTATTCATGGGTTAATAATCCCTGCACAAAAATTAACAATGTATTTGTTTACGCGTTTTCGTGAACTAGGATACGATGGTGGGCGGTGATTATTTTAGGCTACGAAGAAGCGATTAGCCAATGGAGTCGATACGGCAATTTTCTTGTCAAGCATTATACCCCGGAGATATTTTTCACGATCTAATCTAAAGAGATCGTGTAGAAATAATCAGCAGCTATTTAAATAAACCATTCAACTTCACGTGCTTTAATCTTGTAGTTCGTCGAATCCATCCATCATCTTCGACCGCTTTAGCATCATCGTCGTCATTATCATAATTTCTAGATACATGCGCGCGATATAGCCCTTATCTTCTGGCTGGTGGTTGTTGCACCGAGACTGCGTGTCACTGCATCTCGCGATAGATTAATTTATGATGGTGTAGTTACTCTGAATCCGCCGCGAGAAGCCATCTGCTCGAGCCGCTAACGGGATCGCGCAGTTACGTTCTCAAAATAGTTAAGATCTGTTTTGATCTCGAATTCTCGCCGGGCTCCAACCTCCGACGCATATTTCATGCCGATAGGAAGTTGTTTTCGCTCCAAGTGTAACTTCCTCCATTACACTTAAGTACCCGGATTAAGTATAACTGCGAATCTTTTCTTGCATAAAGACGCTTGCCATTGTCTGACGTTTATAACCTTTTTATGCTGAATCGAATAAAAATTATTAATATTAAAAACTTGCGCTTGTTGAATTAAATCCTGTATTATAATAATATTTATTTTCTAAATGTAGTAAAATAACTTTGCACAATTTTCTCGTGCTATGACGTCATGGTCATAGAAAATTTGTGGAAATTTTCTGAATGGCAATTTTCGTTTTTTTATCAGAACAAGGCTGAATTTTTGTGATATTAGGCTGCAATTATTGTGATACGTGGAAAACACAAAAATTTTTCCGTCGCATGTGGAGCTTGATCAATGTATAATGAATACATTATACATTTATTTAATTTAATAATAATTCGCAATATATGAAATAGTAGTACGAAAACATACAAGTTTTTTTTTCTATTTCTATAAGAAGAGCAATAGCAATATATGAGTATATCGATCAAAGCTGTACGATCGATAATTGACATATTTATGTGGATTTTTTTTTACACTTTGAGACGCTGATGGAAGTTTAAAATTAATATTGGAAAACGTAACATAAAAGATTTATAAAAAGAGTATCTTTATTATCAGTTGCAAACGAATTAATTGCTTCTTTTACATAAAAGAAAATAACAAAAATATTAAAAGCTTTTGCAGAACTAGTTTCTGTTTCGTACAAAATCTGTCATTAAGACAGAGAGAGATAAAAGTGTGCAAATTATTTATATTTTATTATATATGTTTAGTTATATATATTTAGCCACGAGAAAATGAGATTATCGAATTTCCCGAACGATTTCCCCGCGCACTGAACACGACTGTTCGCAGTGATATTGCCGATCGACGTTGAGAAACAAGATTGCGTGATCGGATACGTCAAATACATCGCAATCCGATCGCATGAGCTTCGTGATGCTTGTTCGGTGATTGTACACAATAAGTAGTCGATGTCCGCGGCACGTGTCCGCCTCGTGAGCAGCTGCTAGTAGAACAATAATAAAGATGTACGGACATTTCGCTTCTCGACTTTTTATATCATCAGCTCCTCTCCACGCGCCAAGTGTACACGGTGTTATCAGAGAGATAGATCGAGTACTTTTCAATAAAAACCGAAAGACCAATAAATTATTGCTCTCAGCAAATGATTTCATCGCATTCATCGTATCGGCTACCGAACGTATCGTGGCGAGCGTACAGTTGCGCGTGATAGAATCAAATAGCGTGTGTGCATACTTGATTACACAGCTCATTTGGAATCTCCCCGTTTGCTCGTAAAAATAGGAAATCGAAGAAGACGACAGTCTACATACCTACAACGAGAGCAGAAAAAAAAATACGAAACGAGAGAAATTATCCAAGCGCGTCGTATCGTTCGCGACAATTAAGCAGACCGCGGGGTGCGTGTGAGTTCTCCATGATTATCTCATAAATGTTATAATTGTCGTGGTCGTGGCATTATTCGGACCATGAACGTCCGTCACTTTCGAGGGCTGTCAACGTCGGCGACTCGTGTTAGCGGCGCCGCCGCGCCGACGCGAAACACGGCGCCGGCGAGCGAAATGATTTTTGTCAATAGTTACGTAACGCCTGCGAAAAAAGGCCTTTCCTTGAGAGAGGGAGGTCGCGGATGTAATAATCACTGCATCCTCGAACTTTCGCACATCTCGATCCGTGTCCGTGCAGATGCACAACGAGAAACGCGGCAAAATGTTGGAATACGCTCAGAAATAGATCGTAAATTGTCTTCGTGCAATAACGCTTATCTTATCATCCAATTGTTGTCGACGTAATCTGCATCTACTATGCATATTGAAAAAGATTAAAGATATACTGTAAAATGTAAATAAACATCTCGAGAATATGCGACGGAGCCATATTACAGAATAAATCAAAACATATCTTTTCATAAATCATCGATCGCGCTTGTCGTATCGCGCATCTTTTGTCTCGGCAAAATTTATTATGCAATTTACATACACGTCAGCAAACAAGCGGAAATCGAACGTTGAGGAGGGAATGGCGTATTCGAGGAGATGTCGGATATAGGAAATAGATTTGCGTCTTACAGACGCTTTCGGCGCTCTCCCATCGCGGGATTATCGCGATCAATGACATATTTTAAAGAGAAATTAGAAATTGAGAAAGACTTATACTACGCGATGATGAAGATTGGCCGATGTTCAATTTTCTTCATAATTTCCGCTTGACAAGAACTGATATTTTTAAGAAAATTAATCATTAACAGAAGACGGGTCTTCCTTCTTACTCTTTTATACTGAAAACTAATATATTATCCCATTGAGGATGCTGAAGATAAATTAATCGTACGTGCTGAAGTTTTCTGAATTTTCTTTTAAATTCGTACTTCGGCTGCTTCAAGTTTTTGATGTAATGGATTTTTTGGCATCAAAGACCAAAAGATATCTACTTTCTAATGGATCGGGAAATTGAAATGTCTACGTTTTACATCTACGATGTAATGGGACATCTGAGAATTATGTGTCGAAAGCAGAAAATTTATCCTAAAGAGAATATATTATATGTTTACGAGTTTTATCTCTTAAGACGATGTCCTATATATCCCATACTTCAAAAAAATATTGTTATCAAAAAAATTATATGACCCTGAGATTCATAAACAGTTAACGATTATGTAGTGAACTGTTTTTCAGTCCATTGCAGACGCGATATCAAACTAATCCAATTTAATCCCTTTATATAAGCCTCAATTATTAGCAATAATTGATGACAGAATGAGGACGCAGCTCACTAGAAAATCTGGGGTGGTAGGGATACGTACACGAGAGAAGGCACGTACACACAACGCGGTGTCGTAAATGCTTTTCTATCTGAAGATAGCCGCGTCGGAGTCAAATAATAGATAATAATAGCTATCTATTACTTGACTAGGACACTATCTTCAGAAGGTATTCAGCGCAGGTATTCAGAAGATTTGGGAAAGCATTCATGACGTCGCCGTATGTATATACGTGTGCGCGCGCTCGGAGTTTCAGACAGTAGACGAGGACAGTCACATAATGTTCTCTTTCTCTCTCTCGCGCTGTATTCTCGTTGTTCGCCAACCTAACCGGCTCGACGATTTACGGCTCCTGGCGCGCATATACGTACAGAACGTGGAAACGTTTGCCGCGCGGTAAGGAACTATTAGAATCAGATGATGAGTCGATTAGCGGCGGAAGAGGGGATATTTGGTTCCTCCGCCGCCGCTAAATTCTTCTTCTTCGCTGCCGCTGAATCTCCTCCTCTAGCGCGAGAACATTATGTGACTGTCCTCGTCTACTGTTTGAAGCTGGCCGAAGCTCCGAGCGCACACGATGTAACAATTTATTACATCAATCAAGTGTTATATATAGAACTGCAAGGTAAAAAAGTACTATCAAGCTCTATAATTGTCTCATTCATACGATTTGTGTGTACTGTGTCGTCTGATAATGCATAATAAGTAAGACTAATGGAAATAAAACGTGAGACGCATGCCGCATCGCTTATTCTCTATAGGTTGTATCTTAACCGCGAATGATTCTCGCATTAAAACACATATCGGCGATAGAACAGAGCACTAGCGATAACCGGATAGGACGAGGAGCGTAAAAATAAGTGAAATAGTTCATTACCGTGACCTTCTTCCATCCGTTAGAAGGAGGAACTGGGCTATTTCTGACGGCCCACATATGCATCGGCTGCGCAACGATCGATAATCTGGTTGCTCCTCGCGGGACATTCATGTTTTTCGTCACTGAGGCGTTAGGTGCATCGATCGTGCTTCCCCAGTTATAGGACATGTTGTTTGTTTGCGCGTTAAACCGCGAATGCGTGTGCGTGTGCCGAGCACGGAGCGAGCCGGGCAGGCGAGCGGCATAATGCGGGAGGCATTATTGTCGCTTGCGAAACTGTCATTTTCGCGCGGTCACTCCGCATCAAGTGGACGAGAGCGTGCCCCGGCGAGGCTCTATTTTTTAATAGCCGAGAGTTCGTTGTAATGCACATGGAGAGACGACTGCCGGCATTTCTGGCATGATGACGACCGTTGTTTCCGCGAAAATAATTAGTCGGGTTTTTATAGACGAAGCTATAGACGAAGCTATAGCTTCCTGTGTTCCTGGATTTTTTCCTTTGATCGCGTATCTACGAACGAGAAGATGAATGTATAGTCTCGTTCCGGAAAACTTGGATGATACATAACAACTTTCTCGTTTTGTGTTTCTGTTACGCATATTTCGGCGTATCGTGACGTACGAAAGTGAAATAAGATCAACACAGTACGAAAGGTAGTTTAATAATTGTTACTTCAATATAAATAGGTATATACGATTAGTTTTCTGAAAACTATACATTCCTTTTTCCGTTTTACGAAGAATTTGGATAAGAAATCCAGCTTTTTATGTGTATAAAAATCGAGCTCTCTCTCTCTCTCTCTCTCTCTCTCTCTCTCTCTCTCTCTTATTCCTGGATTCTTCTAAATCGAAAGAAATTTATTTGTATTTTATATTTCATCGCTTGAGATAAATCCAACTTTTTGGTATAAAAAGAAAGAAAAAGTTTTCGTCACAAACTTTTGTTCATGATAAACTTTGTAATTCTGGAGACAATCAAACGGTAGAGCGCAAGCGTCTTACCGAATCTAGATTCGTACAGCATCTATATGACGTGAGCTATGACGTTCTTCCGGTCTTTCTTAAACTCTTTTACTTCAAACAAACTCTATCTATTCAGATCGCGAATATCCGAGAAATGTGTGTTCGTGATAAAAGCGTAATACGGGTATCTATCTTATATCTTCAGCATATTACGTATTGCTTCGCGAAAGATAACGATTTCTTCGTATAACGATAAATTGATAAGTATGTTTCTAATTGATAATAATACAAAATATACACGTGTATACATATTGCAATACCTCAAATTGTTACCTGAAAACATACGGTATTGCAACATATACCAAAGTCTTGAGCGTACGCAAAAAATTATACGTCCCTCCTTTTACGATAGGCCAATTAAGTATTCGTCACTGGGTGATACGTGAATTTCAGTCGCGAAACAAAGGATGACGTGGAATATTTAATGATCTTTTACATCGTCAAACATTGGTCGCGTCATGTGTAACCCTGCTTATTCATGTACAATGATGAATGTAGTTTCGTCATCGCCAATCGCTTAAATTGATAAACGGGCACGGAAGAAATTTCGGATCAGTATACGAAAAGTTGGATTTTATTGCGCCGTGACAAATTCAGCAAGAAAAAAAAATACACGGCAAAATTGGGCAACATGACGAAGATGGCAATTCTTGAATCGACGGCCCGAATGACGCATACGTCGTGTCAGGTATTCCCGTAGTTCTAAACTAATTACTAATTATCGGCGCAGCTCATGCACGGCGAAACATTTTTTAACGAGTTTCGCGCAAACATCATCAGAGGTTGTCATCCGCAAGTTTCGTTACTAATATTTTTTGTTTACTATTAATTCCTATTAAACGGACGTCGATTTCTGCAGAGCAAAAATAAACGAATTGCGCAAGAGAAAGAAAACCCGGTTATTTGAAATGCAAAAACAAGAGGAATTTTTCCTGTTTTAAAAAAGTTTTTTTTTTTCTTTTTTTACGAGAAAACATTTTTTAAGTTATAATTTTAGAATTGAGCGAACGGACGCGCAAAATGAATTTCGATGCGCAATTCTCTTCTAAGTAAAACTTCAACTCTCGAAACACAGGCGACAGGTTCTTGGATAAGTGGCGGGCTGGGTTTTCCACTTCGGATTCGTCGTAAGGCCAAATTTATCATTGGACTCGTTGTTTAGCGATACCCAAGAAGTAGAACAAGTATCTGAAAGCAGTCGAAAGTGAATCGAGAACGCGGAATACATTTAAATAAATGCAAAAATTTGCAATTCCTTTTACTGCACGACAGAATTTTTTTTATATATATTTTCTCAGCGTTAATTTAAACGAAGTAATCAATGAAACGTGAAACGAGTTTTGTTGTCGTCCTGATTTTACGAATTTGGCACGTATCAATTGGCGCGTGTCTACCGACGCGTTGTCTATTGATAGCCTCTTTGAGCTGCTTACGTGAAACTGTCTTGACTGTGTTCTATCTCTGCAACAAGGGATTATTGCAATAGGACGTGAATTAGGAGAATTAGATATTACTTCCGCGTAACTAGTTCCTCTTTGCAATCTGCACAATACCGAGGAATTTCCCAGTAATGAAAGGGTCTTTGAAAGCCCACGCATGGAATACGCGAAGATCCTCTACATTATGGATATATTCACTTCGAAGTACACAGACTTTATATGGACAATGCTTTGTTTCCAATCCCGCTAAATCTGAACTTATTCGGGGAAATGGCACATTTCATCGAAACGACAACACCAACCTTTCGAAATAAATACAATAGATTAAATATTAATGAGTAAACAGCAAATCTCAGATTCGTTTTGAAGTGTACAAATCTTGACACTTGAGTCTAATTATATCAAACTAACAGAATTAATCTTCGCTGTTGTCGGAATTTCGAAAGTATCAAATTCTGCTGCAGCGCAGCCAGGTAGCTTGAAGTTTCAGTATAGCTTTAGTTGAGTAAATTTTCTTGTTCTGCGTCGTAGATAAGATTGCAATCTAGAAACGGGCAATGAAAAACGCTAGAGCTTAATTAACTTTGACTGTCGTCGCGACAAGACGTTATAGAGCCTTTTAAAATTTACATCCGTTCGCGTGCGAGATAAATACGGTAGCAGTACGAACGTCATGTGGTATCGCAATTGTGCACGCATCAGCTCGTTCGATGCATTCCGTTTCACGATCCCCGTCGCGCGTCTCTCTCCTCGTGCCGAAGTGGAGCGGAGAGAGAAAGAGATGTGAGTACGCGTGAGACGTGAGAAGGAAGGGAGAAGCGAAACGAATGACAGGGACAGAGATAGCCGACCAGCCGCCGCCGCAGCCGCCACCACCGCCGAGATAAAAGGCCTGGGCTCCGCGTTTCAGGCACGTAGACCACGTTTAGCAGTCGGGCGGCTCGGCAGGAGCCGTAGTGCCGCTCGCAAGCGAGTGAGTGGTGAACTTGTCGGTGAATCACACAAGAAAGTGCCCGTCCGTGACGACGCTCTCCGCACCGTCACGCTCCGAATCGTCGGTCATCGAACTCGCGCGCCTCCGGGAGCACACCCGGAACTGGAGCAGTTCGCCGATAATTCGCGACACGTGTAACACGTAATCCTTCCTCCGTGAAGAGGATCCTTCAAGATTCGAGAGAGGCTTCGCCGATCGGGAAGTTCGAGATCCGATAATCCGGCGCTCCGCGTTGAAAGTTGGCGCGTCTCTCGTAATCGTCGCGTGGAAAATCCAGAGACTCCTCCCGTCCGAAGTTTTCCCTCGTCAGGGAAACTCTTTCAGGCGTGAGCTGTGTGCAGTAGTCGGGCCGCAGTCGCAAACCGGTACCATGGTACAAATGACGAGCGGCGAGGTGGAAACAGGCAAAATGGACGAGTCCGCTAGGTATTTCAATTACCTGAGGACCCTAGCGGACCTCACGGCCTTGGCCAGCATCATGGCGGTGCAGGTAATTTGAGGATTATGTTTGAATCTCGGTCTAATCGGGATGACGTATCCCACGCGGGTGTTGACTTCTCCCGAGGGATTAGGGATCCGACTTATAGGTCTTGGCTAATTCCGGAAATGCAACACACAACGTGACGTTTTACTCGTAATAAATAGATGGCATGGATAAGAATAGGCGTATAAAATAAGTATATATATAAAAGAAACCACAAAAATTTTCTAGATCTATAATTTTCCGACGCTAAAATCAAATCGCGTTTACCGATATTTAAATTGATTCTAATTGATAAAAATTAAATTAATTGCTGATTATCCATATAATAATTTGATGCAGTCTATCAATATCTTAACGAATTACAGCAATTTGTTAACGAGGAAATTGATTAATTGAGGTACATAATCGAGGAAATAATTATAAGAGAAAACGCGCAATATGTTAATGTGTACGTATCATATCCGACTTTATCAACACGAATCAATGTTAGATCTTACCGCGGCCATCTGCCATCATGGTAAATCGGGCAAATAAAAGCGCCGCGATTTCGAAAGACGATCGATCGCACGAGGGCATTCGTTCGCTGCCGTTGTCGCAATGCCGTGAGGTTAACGGATGGCCCGCGCAACCATCCGCGCGACGCATTTTTCATCTGATTGTGAATCATTTAACCTGATTTCTAAATTATCGAACAATTGTGCGAAGAAACGATACGACGCACATCGTGCGATAACATCAGGTACACTCATTGTTCAATTATAGATCGCGTTATCGCCGCGATCTCACGTGTCTTCTGTCTAATAGCTGTCAAACTTGTCAATACTTCCGAGTAGCTTTATCGTCACTCGAAAGAGTTTTCTGCGAAAGAGAAGCCTTTCATCGAAAACTCTTGAGACGCTAATGTTATCTCAGATAGTAGGGCGATGGGATCTCGATTAGTAAATTGAGCGATTAACAAGTGGTTCGACGCGGAATCCGATCGCGCAGAAAGCGCGGTAGCTTATCTATAGAGATATATTAGCGAAGACTAATCGATCAAGTCGTTTCACAGGAATCACTTTTGAACTTTATCTAAAGAGTCCGATATCGAGATGCGCGCTGTAAACACGGTATAAATTACGCCGTTTTTCGTCGGGAGATCGAACAACTTAACTGAAATCTCGTAACTGAAATGCTTAACGCGAGTTAGACGGTATACGCGGACGTGATTGTCCGCGAATGAACAAGCGGCAGATTGTACGGTCGAGCCAAACTCGAGATATTGGCAGATAACAGTATATCACGGGGTCAAGCAATCACGCCGAGTTTAATCAATGCTGACTCGCGCGCGCGTCATAATAACGAGGCACTGTGCAGACAGCTTGTGATTTTATCCTCGTCGCGCAAACACACGATGTCGAGACACGTATCCGCGATTTTCCGTTATATTCGTTCACATTTTACAATTGCAAATACCCGGATGAAAGTATTCAAACGCGTTTCTTACGTAAGATCGTTTGACGTAATGTGCTCGCGTCGGACGTAGCAACTAATGTTCCCGCGGAAGTTAATGGTTATCTTCTTTTCGTAATATAGCAAAGGTTTCGTCTTCATTTAGCTTTGTAACTATAGGAGAGCGTATAGAGCACAGGAGAGAGAAAGTTTCACGATTGTACGAGAGCATAGAGGGGAGGAAAGAAAGAGCTGTTCACTGGCTAATAGCGTATTAAGATGTAGTCCCGATGTCCAGATGACTAATGACTGGTAATCTGGGCTTAGTGAGAAACGAGATTGGCGTATGAAGTTCAGCACGAGATTTCAAACATAGAAAATGAATCACGCGAGACAATGATTTGATTACCACGAACGATTAATGTATGAAAATCATATCCGGCAAGTACTAAGGCGCGACAACGCGATCTTGACCTTTTACGACATTTCAATGAAAGTTCAACGATAATTATGGAAAAAAAGGTGACTCGCAAATAGACGCAACGACGTTGTCGTCACATCGATCGGGTTATTCCATCTTGATCATGTAGAATTTGAGAAAGGGAGAAGAAGAAGGAGAAGCAATTGTAACATTTTTTATCCGCAGATACTTTCTCATAGAATCATCGTCTTGCTTATAACGTCCTTAAGTCTTAAGTAGTTTTATCTCGCAAATCTGGTTAATCGAACGTAATTACTTTATCGTTGTTTTTCATATTTATCTGTTTGTCATCAATGCGATTTATCTACGTTACGACTGTCAATTGTGGGTTTTTTAATGACGTTACATCACTAAAAAATTATCACTTTCGGTAATAATACGTAGAATGTATTACATTAATCTTATTTTCGCATGAAACAAATACGATTGCCAGATTACAATCTGGAAGCAGAGATTTTATATATCTGGCTCCAAGCGATCTTCATATGCTTCTCAAATTCTCACTTGTGCATTAGTCGAACTGTACACTGAGAAAAAAATTTTGTTAATCCCAAAAAATATTTAGTCCGATACGAGCAACTAAACATGTTAGTTAGTTAACTAAACATTAGTTGTTTCAACAATTATTAAGTTGCACTAAAAAAAGATATAATGCGTTTATGTCAACCTTTAAAATTTTTTAATCAAGAATTAATTAATTTAACTAACGTTTAGTTAAACTATCTAAAATATTTAGTTGCTCGTATCGGACTAAATATTTTTTGGGATTAACAAATTTTTTTTCTAAGTGTAGGATAGACCGAGCCGAATCGGATCAATAAAACTTTTTAAGACAGTTCGTTAGCGTTTTGTTTTAAACGAACTGTTTTATCGTGCTAATTAGTAATCAGTAATTATATTGTACCCTATAAGGTAACAGAATCTTGTTACGTTACTTTCAAAACGAGAAAGAGAAAGAGCGCGTCTAATTACGGTATAATGTACTAGAAATTATCGCAGAAGGAGATATATAGTCTGCAAATAGTGCTAAATTTATGGCGGCTTTTGCTCCTTCGCGAAATCTCGACGTGACTACCTGAAACGAGATTGCGCGAGCTGTTAGTTTCGCGATATAACGCACAGCGGCACGCCGCTTCGCCGTTAAACCGGGCCTCAATTTTCGCTGGACTCGTCGCACTTGGAAAATCCTATTGCACAATAGTGTATACCCGAATGAAGTGCATTAGCCAACGTAACTCGTATTAAACGGAGAAGAGGCAGAAGAAACGTTCGATTGTACGCCGATTTTTATTATTCGCCTACATACACGTCGAGCGCACATTTCGCTCAAGTTTTCCCCGTCGACCCACTTAAGCCTTTCGAAATCCTCCTTATCTTTATGGTACCGTGTCTTGCGCCGTGGAAGCACTTCACGTTTGGAGAAGCATCGTAATAAACGCCACGCCACGCCGATATTTCACGAACAAGCAAACAATTTCGCGCCTTCCAATTGCGAATAAATGCTCGCTTGTTGAAGTGTCTCGACGAAACGTTTTCGTCGGTAGTAAAATGATAGAACATTATTTTGCTTTGCGAGAGGATCGATAACGAGAAGGCTTATCTAAAAAGCATTGTAATACCGGGTTTGAGAATGTTGTCGGTGTAAAATTACGTGTAAAATTGAAGGAATGAATATCGAAATGCGAAATGGGGATAGGAATCTCCGAGTCAATCTGACACGCCTCTTTTTTATGTTTCTCGTATCTTGGCTGTCGCAATCGTTTCATTTTTCTCTTGTTATCTGAAGATATTCTTGAAGATCAAATTATTGAAATTATCGTATGTCACAAATGTAATTACATTAGACAAGAGAGGTAATTGCCGCAGACAGTTTGATAAAAAGTACGGCAATGCACGTTGCGCTATCTATACCTCCTTATCACACTCGTTTCTCCTCGTCTTCGGTACATGTAATAAGCAGGCAGCGGGCACACGATAATTATATTAGTTATTCCGATAAATGCGAGGCGTCTATCTATTTTCAACGAAAGGGGGTCAAACGATAAAGTTCAACGGGTTCAACGGTAAAGTTCAAAATAGGCTGCGAAGTGACTCGAGCGAGTGACAAGCGCGAAAAAAAAATCAGAAAATCCGAGACAGCTCGTCGATTTTGTAAAATCAACTGCCATGAATTTTTTCGCAACGGGATGCGCGATGGAACGAAGCGCGTGCCGAAATATATCGGACTACAAAGGACGCTTAATCAGCGTGTTATTCCGCGCGGCGGAATTATCCAATTATTAATCCGCCCCGCAGGTCATTACTCCGGCTCGCGCGGCAAGTATATATATTTGCGCGAAACACATATATTTGCGCTTATCTATCGACGTGAGCGCACGCACGTTCGCCACACGCCTGTGTAAAGATGATATACGCCGGCGATAGTGCTACCGATAAGAGCGGGAAGCGTAAATGAGACGGGGCCGGCTTTGTTTGCCGCGTGTGAGCCTCACGGTGCGCGTGGCCCCGCGACGCTTCGACGGGCAATATATCTACACATGAATGACGTAAATATTCGTGACGAGATAAGGGTTGAGAATCACGCGCGAGAATAAGAGAGAAGGCTCGTGGGAGAGGATTCACCGGTTCTCCTCGCAGATATTTGCAACCCAGCTCCTATAGGATTTCTCCTTTGACCCCGGTTCTTTTTCTTCCGCGTCTTTCTTCTTTCTCCCAGCGTCTCGGGTTAGACGCTTCCGAGCTCAGTCTTCGCTGTTATCCGTTTTTCCATGAAAATCGTAAATCCAGGAAAATGGCGTTTTTTCTGTCGCCCTTGGCAAATGTATATCTGGAGTCGTTTTAGTAGAAAGAATGGCGATAGAGATATTGCTCCATCTCAGGTAATTTAATTTCACGGCGCTTACATAACCGTAAAATCATGCATGTAGATTCTTCTCAAGGTATAAAATATCTGACTTTTGAGGATGGAAAATAATGGTATTGCTCATTTATGAGTACAATTAATGCTCTATTGTACCGTTACCGATAATTTATCGATTTGTGAAACACAAACGAAGTATTACACAATTACTTTCCCCAATCGCTCTCCTAATGATCAACTCTTTTATCTTTTCGTTACAGTTCAAGAGAATGCTGAACAAGGAGCTGTCGCATTTCTCAGAATCGTCCAAGTCTGGGAATCAGATCTCGGAATACATCTGCAGCACCTTCCTCGGTATGTTAAACGTGATTCTTTTCCTTGGCGAGATTATTGCCAAATGAGAATAAAGCGACACAAATTATAAATGCGGAATTGACGTATATATCGTACTCCTCTCCTCTCTCAGAACAAGACTGCGTCTTTTCGCGCGAATACCGGAGACAACGAATGAAAAGAAACTCACGAGAGTGCGTCTAACGAGGTCATCGCCGGAAGCAAGTTTATGGGTGCAATAAAACGAGCGCTCTTACGTATTAAAAGCCCTTGAAAGACCGTAGCCGGTATCGCCGCGTGACCATTCATTCTGGTTAGCTCGCTTTGTCCGAACGAACGGTCCGGTTGTAGTCGCGCAAGGTTTATAATCAGCGAGGGATCGCACTTCATTCCTTTGTATTCGATAGCGTCACGCAAAAAAATAAAGAAAAGAAATATAAAAGATAAGATGATTTCTCGACGTGACGTCACGTTGAAAATCGTTCTATCTGGTAGAGCAACCTTGTCTTGCGGCGCTTCTCAGCAAAATTCGCTTCTGACGCGCTGATTTCGTTACGTTAGTTTCCTAAACGAGTTCCGCTCGACCGAAATCGGATTATCGAAAGTCGACGACGGACAAAAAAATTTTTTTTCGAAGTTGTAGCCAAGTGGCGTGATAGAAAATGGAAAATTTTGCGCCTTCGTGAAACATGTACAATACAATTCAAATGCATAATCCTACTTGCACTCGGTCGAATAATGATTTTTTTAACGTTGTCATATGTTACAAGACGGATTATAAAACATGAATTTATCAGTCGATCTAATTGCAAACATCGCGTGATAAACGAACGTCAGTAATCTATAATCAAAGACGCAATATACAAATGCATTGTCATTTTAATAATGTATTCAAGCGCAGAGAATGCGATTGCACGGTGCAGTGACGAGCGCAATAAATTTTTTTTTATACCTAAGACAATGCATTATAATTTTTTTGTATATAACATTTAAATACTAAAATCGATTACTCATGCCGATCAATTAACCAAGTACGTTTATCCACGTCGCTTTTTTTGCCCGCAGACAAGCAGCAGGAGTTGGATTTGCCGTCTTTGCGAATCGAGGATGCGGTCGCCGCAGCGGGTAGCGTGGACGCACGGGCGGCGAAAAAGAAGGACCGCGTGCAAAGAGGTCCCGCCGCTATGTCGCATATCAGCGGGGTGAAACGGCCGTTGACACACACTAACAGCTTCACCGGGGAACGCGTGCCGCTCTACGGGGTGGAAACGCCACACGAGGAGGAACTCGGCAAGGTAAGCCCTTGACCTTCAATCGTCTCGCCGCACCGCGACGTTCCGCAGTAATCGGGATGATAGGTGGTTTTGCACCACACGCGACGTCGCACAGCTGGGTTCCCGAATCGCAAGATCGCGAAAAGCTGAAATATAAACGGCGCGTCATTTTAGATAAATAAAAAATTGAGTTAAACGCTGCAAAAATACACGTTGCACGAGAACAATATCGTAATTATATCAAAAAAATTATTGTTGCAACATTTTGCTGCAACGTTATGACGTCTTTAGCTCCGTTTTGAAATGTTAAAAACAAAACCGTTAAAAAAACTGTTGAATAAATAATGCTAAAAAAAGAGGGAGAGAGAAAGAGAGAAATAAAAATTTACAAAAATCCCGGTAATATAAATAAATTATAATAATTATTTCCTGTTACGCGTAAAGGTGGATACATGTGATATTATAAATCGAAGTAGGTAAAAATATCTCGCATCAATTAAAAGTTAAATGATGGCTTTCTATTTATCCGGGACAATTTTGCAACGCATGATTATATCATGCTTCCTGTCCAAGACAAATATTCCTGCAAGTTAATTCACGAGCGTCTGATATTGAAATGACAAACAGTTAATTTGCACCGTCTTACATCCTCAAAGTTTATCCGCATCCGAATGATCTTCGGCAAATGTCAAAGCACATAACGATGTGACATTTCGATAGAATTTATATATGTACTGGAATGATACTCACACGTACCGACGCTAAACTGGTTACGAGCCCTGATAGAATCGAGATTTATTCGACTGTACAATCATTAATCGCAGTCTAACGAGAGAGCGGCACGTGTAATCCGCGTTACATATCGATTATATCGGCCGTAGGGCAGAAAAACAGAATAATTATATGTTAATGATAAGTTGATAAGTATATAGTGCACGATTTTAATACGATTACCCCGATAATTACTGGGTTTTAATATGATTATTGCTTGATAATTAGTTCGATAATTGCAAAAGCTTGATTTAGTTATGAGGTAAAGAATGAATTTTCAATAAGAGAATTCGTAATAACTACACACTAATCGTATTAAAATCATACAATATGTAATTATTAACGATCGTCCTGTTTTTCGAAAGGCCTTACGGTCGAACTTTAATATCGAGATTGATGTATCCTTTTTCGTTAGAAATGAAGCTATAATCGTCTCGACTATATTTTAATCAACTCTTGAGAAGGTTTGTATAACCGGTCGACACGTGGAAATGCCGTACGAATTAATAACGAGATTTACCGGTTCTCCAACCGGAAAGACAGCTTCGTAACTTTTAACTGAAGGATTAGACATCCAAGGAGACAGATAGCCGGAAATTTTGACTTAAGCCAGCAAAACATATTTTTTCTAAAAGCACTCGTATTACGTAAAACCTATGCTGCGCAGTTGAATTTCTAAAATTTTCTACATACGATTAAAGATAAAAGTTATTATAAACGTGTCTTACGAAATATTGACAGCAAAAATACTAATTAATTTGAATTAATTGTGCGAAATAAAATTTGGGTAATATCGTATTTTGCGAGATCATAACTTTAGATTAACAGAACGGTCTACTAAATATACACTAAATACACACTAAAGGTTCTCGTCTCTATTCTTCCACGAAAAGTTTTCATTTGCCGAATTTATTGCGACGACGACCTTGTCGACGGTCCCGTTTATTGTTTCTTTTCGTTCTTTTGATCCGCGCGCGATATTGACGTAAAATCCCATCGCGTCCGAGAATTCCGCGATGTTTCTGGCTTTCATCTCCGTCCGGATCCATGGATATCTGTACCGTGCTATATCGCGACTCGAATCGCGGCGTCACACTATACGCCTGGCTACGGTTTCGGAAAATTCTGAAATGGCATTCTCGTTGCACGTACCCGCGCTGATCGAACTTTTATTTACAGTATTCGTGATTTTACGGCGGCATTAGTGTGCACAACGCAAACAATGTAGCGACACAGTGAGAAAGAAAGAAATGCAAAGGAAAGAAAAAGAGAAAAAGAAGGAGAGAGATTAGACCGGATTACACATAAATCTCGCGGATTAAAGAGATTACGGGAGCGCAAGCTTTGCGATCGGCAATTAAAATGCTTCGCGCAAAGCTTACGCTATACTACATCAACCGTGCCGAATCTATATTAACTGTGGATATTCACAGAACTTTCATCATTTCGGTATCACGAGTCTCGGCATTTTGTTCTCTTGGAAAAAAAACCGTATGTTTGTCGCGTTATTTCAACGTGGGCGCGAGATGAGATTCAAGCGCTGAATATATATCCGAGTTAATTCATTATATATAGAAAATCCCTGAGGTAAATTCCCCCCCCCCCCGCCTGCCCTCCTCTCTCTGGATGATATTAGAGGATTCGCCAGGTAATAGTGAAGAGTAATGATTGTTTTTAATGTCAAGGTATTACCAGTCACGGAGCGGCAAAGCTTAATTGGTCTTGGCGAACTGAAACTCCAACATAATGACGTAGAAGTTTATCATCCCATATCCCATTTTTCATTCCAATTTACGCGAACGTTTAATAAAGGATTTTTTTTAAGGAATTTAATTTTGTTACGTTCGTACCAGCTCGGAATTTATTAATTTTCGTATTTCGCTGAATTACTTCCCCGATGCCGTATCATCCCGCGCTTGTATTCCCCTTTCCTTCTTTATATTTGATTGCGAGCTTATCTCTTTGTCGGCGATGAATACGTGACGGTCGGCGCACGCGGATGATACGGTGTAAATTTTCAGAAAGCAGAACATTTACCCTGTGGCATACGATTACGTTGATTACAAGACCGGTTGTATTTTAACCGGTGGAAGCATTTGGGCCGAGGTCGCGCGACTTCGATAACCCGAATAGCTTTACGATTAGCGACGCGCATCTTTCACGAAAGAGAAACTGATTTTCGGCGCTTCTACGAAAGTGATATCGCGATCTCAACGTTGTTCACGGTGACCTGAAATGAGATTCGAGGAATGTTTCAAGGTACTCTTGATTATCACGTGTATCAAAATTTTTATTTGCTACTTTTATATTAAAAAATATAATACGCAATTCAAGTCTATGAAGCGATGACGCTTCAGGGAGGAATAACTTCAGCATTCTTTGTATATTCACTTGGAAATTTCACTTCTGGGAAAGTAAACCGTGAAAGGGGCCATCTTTCCATTATGCAAATTGAGGTAAATTTTCTTAATGAAAGAGAGGAAGGAACCGGGTGTATTAAGCGCCGCTATTCTGCATATTAATCAGATTTCACGTAGAGAGACTGTTGGCGATACGTTCGCCGGAACTAAATGCGACGCAGACGTGTCCTTAGATGGCTACGTGATTCTGCAGGCTCCCCGAGACCAGAGACCCATTTTTCTACCCACGCAATTATGATTCAATCTTCTAGAATGTCACCTTAATGTCGCTGTGGATACTTTATTTGGCGTGCGAGTTCGACGCTTCCCACGTTTGTTCGGAAACCAGACTGTTATTGACTTGAAACTTCACGGTCGAAAACCAATCGTGCATTGCTACTCGATAAAAATCGCGGTTTAATGATATTTACAAATAATCCAGTCAAGTCTTCTTCAAACTGGTTCGCTCGCTTCGTTTTTTTTTATCGTCTTCGTTGTCGCGCGAATAATATGCGAGACTGTGACGTTGCCCGTGAATAATCAGCTTTGCGTACGACCTCTCGGCGATAACGCAGGACCTCCACTATCTACGTACTTGAAGACACGTCGTATTCTTTCGTTTAACGAATCGCTACAAGGCTCATTCGTGCTCATAATTAATATCTACGCCGCGGTATAACAATTGAATAATGATCACAATCAATCTTTCTCTTTTTCTCTCTCTCTCTCTCTCGCCGGTATCACTTCAAAGCGAAACATTTAATTTATCGTATATACACAACGCCGTTGTATTATTGTGAATATCATTGAGAATGTTTTACGTAATGATTTGCAGTTGTTGTCGGATATCGACAAGTGGGGTATCGACATCTTCAGGATAGGCGAGCTTAGCAACAATCGGCCCCTCACCTGCGTGGCGTACACGGCCTTCCAGAATCGAGATCTGCTCAAATCGCTGGCGATACCACCCAAGACCTTCGTTACCTTTATGATGACCCTAGAGGATCATTACGTGAAGGATAATCCCTTCCACAATAGTCTCCATGCAGCTGATGTGACACAATCTACTAACACTCTGCTCAACACGCCCGCACTCGAGGTTTGTATATAATACATGTACTTTTTGCTTATGTAATATCGGTTTCCTCTTTTTTTTTTTTTTTTTTTTTTTGAGCTCGGAACTAAATAGCTTGTTCTCACACAGACGATAAGCTTTACAAATATCCCGTTGACGAGTACAAGATACTCGTGCTTTGTAAAAGGAAGAACGGAGGAGTGAAATTCTCTCATGAAAAGAGAAATGTATTCTCTGCGTGATAACGTATCGTAAATGGTATATTTTATATTATGTTACAGTCCGTGTTCACGCCATTAGAGATTACTGCTGCATTATTCGCGGCTTCCATCCATGATGTAGACCATCCCGGACTCACGAATCAGTTCCTCATTAACTCAAGTAAGTATCGGCGAAATTTATCAAGTTTTCTACTCTGCGTAATCCGTTTCTCTACGCCGCGCTAAATATTTACATTATTAAATAGCACGTTATATTTATCTTATCGAAGAAGAAAGACAGAGGGAAAAGTAACTGCAATCGTTGCTCGTTATTTCTGTGATTATTGCTTTTGTAATTATCAGCAAATTAATGATTCGTTTTTTCCTTCGTTCAGGCTCCGAGCTCGCGCTGATGTACAACGACGAGTCGGTGCTCGAGAATCATCACTTGGCGGTCGCGTTCAAGCTACTGCAGAACGAGGGCTGCGACATATTCGTGAACATGACGAAGAAGCAACGGCAGACGCTGCGGAAGATGGTCATCGACATGGTCCTCTCGACAGACATGTCGAAGCACATGTCGCTGCTGGCCGATTTGAAGACCATGGTGGAGACGAAGAAGGTCGCCGGTTCCGGCGTGCTGCTGCTCGACAACTACACCGATCGTATCCAAGTGCTGGAGAACCTGGTGCACTGCGCCGACCTGTCTAACCCGACGAAACCGTTGGCTCTTTATCGACGATGGGTGAGCTTGTTGATGGAAGAATTTTTCCTGCAAGGCGACCGCGAGCGGGAGCAAAACATGGACATCAGTCCGATGTGCGATCGGCACAGCGCGACCATCGAGAAGTCGCAGGTCGGCTTCATCGATTACATCGTGCACCCGCTCTGGGAGACCTGGGCAGATCTGGTGCATCCGGACGCGCAGGATATCCTGGACACCCTCGAGGAGAATCGCGACTGGTACCAGTCGATGATACCGCCATCGCCGCCGTCCGATGATCAACAACAATCAGCGAACGAAAATCAGCAACAACAAGATAGGATACACTTTCAAGTGACGTTGGAGGAGGGCGACGAGACCAGTGAGGCTGTAGAGGGTGGCGACACAGGGTGCGACGATGGTGGCGGCGAGTTCTCCAGCGAGGACCCGGGCGGTGAGACGGAGGAGAACGCCGCGGAGGCTGGGATGTGACGGAGGCTCGCCGGTATTTGCAGGAAGCTCCATGAAAAGGTACAGCAGAGTTGGTGGCGAGTGCGTCAGTGACATTCGCACCTAGCCGCGTCTAGTCGCCGGTCCTTTTGTATCGACCTATGCCACGTCGGCTGGACCACGAGGGAGGGCGGCGATTGAGGTGACAAGGAGGTCGTCTCGATCGAGCGGCAAGAGGCAACGTCCCGACGACGACGCGGGAATTATGGTTCGCGAAGTGCGAAGACGCTTTTTAGGATCGCTACGTTTTCGGCTGGACCGAAACGTGCGACGTGAACGGACGAAGCTGCACGTCTTTTGTCGTCGTCGTCGTCGTCGTCGTCGTCGTCGTCGTCGTCGTCGTCATTTCAGTTTTCGTCTCCGCGTTTCGTCTCATTGAATACTATCAAGCGGGAGGGGCGAATCTCTCTTCACAAAGTACCTGCGCAAATGAAAGCGGCAGCTGCATGTTTGCTATGTCGAGTGGGTGGCAAGATGTTTCTTTTTCTTTTCTTTACACACGCACACACACCGAGGATGATGACGATCGGCGCGCACAGTGATCGTCCACTGATCGTCGTCTCTATCAATTGGTTTAACGACGTTGTGTCGCCGTCGAAGGCTGGAGGGAACCTCTCTTCCAGGAGACATGCAGGATCCTCAATAACATATCAACAGTGTACGATATACTATGGATTCTAACCGATGCGTATTAGCGATACTTCCGAGCAGAGAGATCGATGTCTCTGTCTTCTTCTTGGACATTTCGAGCACCGTGCGAAAATTGTTGACACGTAAAGCCAACGTTTGAAACTTGTACTTGTGTACGGCGAAAGTTTACAAAGAAATTTGTTTCTAATTCCTGCGTTACACTATAATGTCGCGATCAATAATGTAAGTTTAATAATGCGTTGCGTTCTCGTGATTTAATTTCGCGAATGATCGAAACGTTTCGCCAATAGTTGATACTTAAAATTATATCCGCGATATGGATCGGATCGAGCTTAATTTATAACGTCCGTTATCGAAAGGAATAAACAAAACAATTGAAATCAGAAAACAATTAAACGAAAAGATACTCAGTTGCAGCTAGGCACGTTCCATCCTTTTAGTTCTTCGACGGTTATTCGATAGTCACCTACTTATCGGTAGAAAAAGGGAATACCTGTCTTTATAATCGTAAGATTTTGTCATGTTCGCTTCGTAGACGTAGACAAGTTGGTAAGTGAATTGTTCGTAATCGAAAAACGAGAATCCAGAAGTAGCCGCGTGTCCGTAAAGGAAATGCTAGGAAGTGCAAACACGTAGAGTATTACCCGCCGTCTGTATGATTTAAAGCGAAAGGACGTCCGCTTCTTTCTCCCACATCGTGCGATCGGCGGGAGAGCACCGAGCAGCAGAACGGGGAGGGGGGGGGCATCGAGATAAGAGGGTACAATTAATTTTAATACACAACTATGTCGAGAGCTGGCCTTTTAAGTTTGTATTAAAATTAATTACCAGAGCCGCGAGACGCTTTCTTGCGATATATACGATACACACAAGAGTACACACACACATACACACGTACATACACACGCGCGCACAATACACACAAACGCAATACGTACAATTACAGTGCGAGCGAGGATATATATCGATAGATGTTTTTAACCAAAGAATAATATAAGTGATTGTTAAGTCGATTGCCGAGCGTGCCGTTCACCAATACGTCTTCTGACGACGAATAATTCCAGCGACGGTAAAACGTATCATCCTGGAAATTTCGCGTGAAATGTCAGAGGGAGAAGTGTCTTCATCACGGATGTCCATGAAACGCTCAAATTTGCAAGTTCGTTCGACGTTCAAGCCACGATCGCAATCCGAATGGACTTTGGAACGCTGGTGAACGCCGAATGTTCGCGCCGCTGTGTTTTTTAATGTTTAAAAGTTATGCCGGCGTTTGCGCCGCGAGGATAATTTTTCTTCTTCTCTTAGACTACGAATCGCATAAAAATCCTTTTAATTTACGGGGGGAGGAAAGCGGAGTAGTCGTCCGTATTGGTGGAATGGCGACAATTTCGCGCCTCGATGATATCAGGGAAACGAATGCAACACGTTTTATTACGCGATCGATGGGCGAGTGTGTCGAGGATCAGCCTAAAAAAAAAAACAAGACAAAATTAACGTTTCACACTACTATTCTAAGTCGTGAGCTTGCCATCGACTGCGCGAAGTAGGGAAAAAAAATTCGAGTCTGATCGTGAACGTGCGCGTAAGCGACCGGTAGCTCGGGCTCACGTAATCGTACATTTCTTAATCACGTTAAGGGAAATTACCTAAATCGCATAACAAAAACAGAAAAAAAAATGGAAAAAAATACTACGGAGAAAGCAAAATCTCTATGTGTGTTGTAGACAATGATCTAGTGAGTGTTTTGGTGCTGGCCACCAAGCTTTAGCGCGTAAGAGAAAAAACTCCGAGGTTCACGCGAGAGTCCGCGACTACATTGTTAAGTCGAGAAAAGGGGGGGGAGTTAACTTAACGAAGTTTTTAGGGCGTAAGCAACGAGGTTATAATAATAATATTAATAATAATTAATGATAATAATCATAACATTAACAGTAATAATAATTATTATAAGCGCGATAAGAAAGATACTGATTTATTAATTAATGTTAACGATAACACTCGCTGCGCGAAATGTAATCGAGATCGCGTTCGCTTCAGCTGTCGGGGCGACGTCGTTGAGTAATGAGTAAAAGAGAAGGAGAAGGAAGGGGAAAAAGGGGAAAGACGATCAAGTGTTATCGATGATGTACCTCTGCACTGACGCCGAGTTTGAAACTTGGCGAAAGTATTCGATTAGACGGCGAATCTTTTAATTATTTAGCGCGAATGCGTCTTTGATTGTATTTTTGGCATGGACGAGCGGAAACGCACTCGTTCTTTCCGTAAACGTTTTCTCTTGTCGCTCGTCTCGATGGATCTCGCGAGTGTGTGCGCAGGTACAAAGATAAAAAATAAAAGAAACGCCACAAAATACAATTTGTCATACAAATCTTATTGGATCATCGTGATTCGTCACGCTTCTAAAGCATCGTTGCTGGAGCAACGAAATGTCTTCTCTAATATATACAGTCTACCAGTTGCTCGTCAGTGTCCAAAAGAATAAAGTGAAATAAAATAGAGGGAGAAAAAGCCGGGGAGGAAAAACATGCAGAGAATTTGGTCCAATGATGATTTACAAGCATAACAAATCGCGATGATTCAATGAGATGTGTAATAATATTTAATAATAATAGATTGATAATGATGATGAGATGGGGAGAGAAAAATAAAAATACCTGTTTGATTGCTGGACAGTTAAATGAATGTATTAATATCGTGTAATCGTCGTACGAGATATATGTGTAATAAAACATATTTATTGTCGGAAAAATCTTGATTTTTCTTTTCCACAAATCCATTCAAATGACCAACACCATCTTTAAAATCTGTATAGACATAAAAATATTTGACGAACACGTAATACCTGTATATTCATCACTTTTTTTTTAATAAGTGATAATATAATTAATGAACATGGGATAACTTTTAATTAAATCGCAATGAATTTTTTTTATATAAAGGAAGAACGGGAGACGATGGAGTAGACTGAAACCACAGGGTCGTCTTAATTATTTGTAAATATATTATTAAGTATAACATCTATAATATAATAATAATGTAATAATGAAAAACCATTTACATTAATAGGTATCATTTACATTAATAGATAATATTGTAATCCAATAGTAAAACACTCAGTTATGTATAGATTCTCGATAGCCTTCAAGCGTGATGAATTTTTAGAGTAGTAGTACCATCAGATCGCGCGTGTTACGGTGTAATTACAGAACATTTTTCCGTCGACTGTCCGTAGGTATTTTTTTCCCCCTCCTATCAATAGTACATACAATAGTTTTGTAAGTTGTCGTCGCCGCCTCCCCTAATTTCCTATTTGATGATCCACGCCGCGCGCCCACACGCACATACGTACATACGCGGGGGATAAAGCTGATATTTCTCAGTGAAAAGTGTGTGCCTTTTTACACCTTGTGATTACTCCTAATCTATCGTCTCGTTATTGCGGGTATATTGGGATGCTGTAAATCGTGTGCGGTAGCGGCTGCCTCCGGATTGAAATTCGAACGACAATCAACCGTCGCGAATCCTAAAACGGAAAGAGGGAAGCTTCGACACACGTCCGGATTTATTCGCGCTAATAAAAAGTCCCGCGAGATCGGCCGAACTCCTCCCGACGAGGTATACCTGAGTGCACCGGCTCGAAAACGAAATAACGTCGATAGGAGGATTTCGTCAGAATCCTCGATTCGCCAGGTCAATTCGACGCGTGCTCGTGTATGAATTTATTATAGCGGCGCTCCGTCGTTGACGAAAATCGATTAAAATTACCAAGTTAACTCGCTAAGACTTAGAGACGGTAATAGTCGTTGTGTTCGTGCCCTACAGGTAGTGACGTGTGCGCGTGTTCGATTACACTGTATAAGGAGAGCGGGAAGAGAGAAATCCCCTCCCACGTTTACGTTATAAACATCTGGATTATTTAACCGCTTATTGTTAAGAGTTATCCGCCACTTAGTTCGCCCTCGTGCGCCGGATGACATCGAAATATTCCTCCCAAGTATATTGTACACTTTGCCTTCGTCGTTCTGCAAAAGTTCTCTCTTGAATCTCTTCGCCACTCGTAAGATACAAAAGAAAAGGAACGCAAAGGAACAAAATAGAAAAGAAAAAGATCTGGTAGCTCCCGCGACACGTCCTACGTTTGATTTCGGAAGTTTGAAAACGGGCTACTTCGATGCGAATTCGAATTATTATTACGCGGTGGCGGAGGCAACTTAATTAGCGATTGCGGGTGCACCTACATGGATTATTTTACAAGAACAGAGCTTAATCTCGTCGATGCGAGACTGACGTCGGTCGCACCGGTCAACTTCACAACAATAAAAACATAGTATATATATTTTTTTTTCTCACAATATAATTTATCTTTAAATATTTCTGTATATTTGTATAACTATTTAACCTTCGATATAAATACCCTGAAATCTACACTCTCGCGATCACTATCGTAAAATTGAATTCACCTCCGGCTCGCTTCTTTTTCTAATCCTTCCTCCTCCAACGTCTTCTTTTTACAGCAAATGTCTCTTTTCGTGCCGACGTGCACGATGCGAGATTGCGCTCAATCGTGTTTGTCTCTCTACATATATTCGAATCCATTAAAGTCTACTATGTACAAATAATCTCCCCCGCAGCCCTCGATTCTGGGATGCAACTTAAATGATGGTCGGCGAAACGTATTATTTCGTGTTTACTGATACCTGCCTGCGAAGCTAGTTTGTAGAACAGAATAGCACAAGCTTGCTGTACTGAGGTACTAATAATTGACAGAGAGCACGGAACATAAATGTACATATCGGGGATCACGGGTTGCAAAGAAAAATAAGGCAGTTAGAGCAGCCGGCACTCTGAAATCTTGGATTTCTCTCGTGAAATTTCGTATACGGAACAAATAGAAAAATTAGAGCAATAAACTGTTGAGGACAGAAAACGCGATCTCGTCATATTAAAGATATAATTACAAACAATTGTAGAGAAGAATTTACAAAAGTTATTTTATGCGTATCACACATGGATAAATAATTAAACGCGGTAAGAAGGAATCGAACGCTGATCGAGTACTGTCCTTTCGATCGTCGACTATATTCTTATCATTTCGTCGCCTATATTTTATTCGGTTTACCTAATAGTGTACAATTTATAGCCAACATCGAATTGTCGCGTAATATATTTATATATTTATATTGTTTGCGTATATCTAACTGCCCAAGTATATGTGTATAATCGATTAATACGCGGTCGAATACCGTTCCTGCCCTCCGTCTTGCGATCAGAGAGCCCTATAATTAAAATATTTCGGATAAAAAATATGTATATCTTGTCGACATGTTGGTTTCTGTTACGAGGATCGTATCAAACGATCGCACTATCGCCGTTTCCGTAACTCCTTCTTTTTTTTTATACAATAACTCTCAACGTTTTAAATTGTATTCAACAAAATCTGATACACGGTCGATTTAAAATTAAATCCGTAATTAATTAGTTTCTCAAAGGTTCATTGTATAATGTTAGGATTTATCTTTATTGGATCATTCCTGAAAAATCACATGAAAGTTCGGAATCTATTTTACTAATTTCAGACTCTTTCAGAGAACATGTCAAATTATTCGTAAAAATTATGGCTAAACTTTACGGAAAAGACCTGAATGTTATTTATCATTAATATCGCATGCAGCCTAATCTACTGCCTATTTTCTCTCCGATTACCGATATGTTGTATTGCAATGATCTTCCATGATCATTTGATAATTGAATCGAATAATATTATTTTCAAATTGCACTTCTTTTCTTATCTTATGTCTTCAATATTTCGATTAGTATCGCGAAGAATCATATTTATGTGAAATAAATAAAAGAGATTAAATTGAATTTTTGTTAAATCAATCGAACACTTATTCGACATTTCTTTTAAATCCGCAAAATTTAATCTTTTAACTAGCGTATTCTATTTCGTGAGTCATTAAAATAATCGTTTGTGCCATCATTATTTCATTCTTTCAACCTAATTAAGTTCTTTCGCATTAGAGAAAATGATTGACGGCAGTGATATTTCGTGTTTATCTCAGATTGTTATCATCTCGAGTTCTTGCGCTGCAAGTACATTTTCGTTTCGCGTTACGACTATGACACCCGGAATAGGATCGCACGACCGAGATTTCTCGATCACTTCACAGAAACTCTCGATGGCGTACAGTAGGTATCGACCTCACATTCATCGCACGAGGATTAAAGTTCAATGGCGGATCAGTGTAGCTTTTTTTTACAGAGTGACTTACATACCTAAACGCTCCCATCTCGATAAATATCTCTCCCGCGCGAGGTGTACAAAAGAAAGCGAGGAATTCTTTAGGAGCAAAGAGTCCGTTCATCTCGTTCGTTATTCTGCCCTTATGGTTCTAACAGCGATAGTAGTAATTACAGTAATAATCGTTCGTATGGTTTCTCTCTTTTTACAGCGGCTCCTCCAACGGCAAAGAGCGATTTCGTGCCACGAAGCTTTTAACGGAAATGCGTATAATTACAGGTTGGACGTGGCAGTTCTCTTATTCTTCTCTAAGTAAGTACATGTATCGCCCGTCGCACTTAGAAGCGTCGAACGCGTCCGGCGAATGTGGCAGCGGCTGCGGAGCTACTTCTAAGTAGTTATAGATCTATCACTTCCTCTCTCTTTCTCTCTTTCTCTCTCTCACTCTCACTCTCACTCTCACTCTCTCTCTCGTTCTTTTATTCTCTCTTTTACTCCCTCTCGATCTATGAGCAACACTCATTTCGTATAATATTGGCCCCAGCACCCTTATTATTTTCTTTTATTATTACATCATCTCACGCGACGACTAGTACAAGCGTCAAGAATTTGCATAATATCGAGCGAAATTAGTATTAGATCGTTGACAGGAAATATTTTTTAAATGAAAATTTGTGTGTATGTACATATTCAAAAGAATTTATCAACATTTAGCTGTTATAATATAAGATTAAGGGATGATATAATCGGAGAATCAAATTAAGTAAAAGTTGAGGAATTACGATTGCACTTTAATGCTGTGTATAAATAGATACATATAAATGGACGTAATAAATAAATGCGCATCTCGCGACAAGACACCGTCTGTAAAAGATAAAAGCACAAATAAGAGCCCGAACGCGTCGCCCGTTATTTCCGGTCACGACCTCGCGAAACCAGCGGCTCTTTTCGCGAAACTCAATAAGTCGTCGTTGGGTTTTCTTCACATCTTCAAAGGCAAACGTACACCGTTATACATACAACAACGCAAATCCACGCCAACTCTACGTACGAAGACATCCGCCACGCAACACGTTCTCGCTTTGACCTTTTTTATCAGAGAGAAACGTAACGAATCCTCCGATGTATGAAGGCAACACAAACGAGGTTCGCTCGAGAGCGATAAATATGACATATTTTTCCGCTGCGATCACGGTTGGGCGTGGTAATTAGAGGATAATTTCCGCAACTGCTTGTATCAATAAAATTTGAATAAGAGGGAGGAATATTTCGCAGCTGTTGCATATAAAAACCAATGCAGTAAAACATTTCTTCTCTTTATTTATAATTTATGAAGAGATACTATTAATAACGATAATAAAAAATTCTGTAAAAAACGTACGACAATAAAAAATGCTTGAATTAATTATACATGTATGTATAATATTTTTATACACTTTTTTTGCAATAAGGTAGTTAAGTTTCGACTCTTTCTTCAATAATAACGTTATTTCGAACGATCTCTCGTAGCGGAACGTGTGTAGGAAGCTCGCGTTTCGTGAACGCATCGATTTTTATGTATACATTCGTAAAGCCTCCCGGCTCTCGCACTCGGCTCTGCCACATTCGCGGGGCTGGCACATGCATTTCTATTATGTATATATACCTTACCCGTTTCCGACTTGTCTATTTTATTTTTCTTAATCACTTTTACCCCCATCCCTGCGTAATGACGCACTCGCGCTCGCGCTCGCACTTACGTCCTAAGATTGATTATTTAGTTTACCACACTGTACCGGAACGTCTCACACATAATCACCGCAAATGCAATATTTCGCAATAAGAGTCTTTGTCCTTTCAACTATATAGCCACCGGTATGTGGCGCGTCTCGGCTCAGTGGCATCACCTCGCGATGTATCGGGCGAGGAGGGCGCCGAGGAGGACGATGTGAAGAAGCGAACACCCGAGAGACATGGGCACCCGAAGCGCCCACGTGGTGGTCCCCGACGAGGCGTCGCCGCATTGAGCTGGAAACACGCAATCGATATTTTCCTTAATAAATCATAAGAATAAGACACGTGAACAAGGGAATAAGATGCAAGAAGAGATAGAAGTCTAGGACGCCGAATTCGCTGGATCAATAACGCAACTTCAAGTTAAGATAGCTCGGTAAACAAGCTATTTCCAAATCAATTTCTTTAAATTGAGAAGACTTTGCTTACCGAGCGTGGACGCAAAATTACAGTGTCATTTAATAATCATAGGTGAAGAAAGAAAAAAAAGTGGCGACCAAAAATACCGCAAATAATCTCATACAAAGCGAAACTACGGCGAGTGGAGTCGCGCGTGTCACACATCCGGTATTAACAATGCTCACCGTACGACGTGAGGTTCACCTGCCACGAGACTGGATAGCGATGAGAGGCCCTCGGACAGGAAGCGAGATGGCCCGTCACCGAGAGTTCACGACTTCCTGTCGTCGCGGCGGACGCGCTGTAAACGAGGCAGTAACGCCCGACGTCGGTGCTAGCCACCAAGTAAGCGGTGTCGTTCTCCACCCAAGTTCCGTGGCATAAGTACTCTGGAAAACGAGACAGCATCGGCTGTGAGCGGAGCGAGATAGAAAGAGAGAGTGAGAGAGAGAGAGAGAGAGAGAGAGAGAGAGAGAAGAGAAAGAAATGGGCAGCGTGTTGTTCCGCGAGTTATTCTCCGCGCGTCTAAAAAGCGCCGCGCGCAAAGTCGCATTAAACTTCTCGATTTCTTAAAGTACTGCGAAAGCAGAGCGAGATTATGGGCGCCCGTATAACTTCGCGCCCATAGTATATAGGAAAAGTTTTTTTTTCTTTTTCAAGACCGTTTAAAGAACCGACGACAATAACATGCTACGCCACACAAAGCAAATTTGACGGAGCAGATGGAAAAAGACCATAAACTCGTTAATGAGACTCGGTATTATCTTCGTCGCTGCTCAAGCTTGTTCTCCGACTCTAAAAAGGGCATCTGTTTTGTACCGTGGATATAACAAAAGAAGGAAAATTAGTTCGTGTAGCAGGAAATTTTCTAAGTCGTTGAAAATTATAGCAGATCATTAAGGAAGTACGTGAAGTAGAAATATGGAATGATGTCAGTCGTGAGTTATTGAGTTACATTAACATTCTATTTTTAATTATAGTTACGAAAATTAATTGTCTCATCAAAACGTATACTATTGGATTTATCGCTCATAAATTTTCATAATTTCGCTATCGCGTGGACGAGATAACCGTAATTCCTCAACCATTCAATTAACGTATCCATGAAGGGTGGGGGGAGGGGGGGAAATGCGATTCGTTCGTCCGGGGAAGCTACTTTTATGTCATCATTTTTACGGCACTTGCTCCTCCGCCTTCCGGCCGTAACAATGCGCGCGAGAACGGAAGAGGAATAAACGAGGGCCGTAAATCCTTCCGACACATCGATATCAGTGACGTTTCGAGCGACGATACCCGATCGTACTTGCGAGATAGTAAGATGAGAATTTACTGCGGTCGCCCCCGACAGCTCGTGACTTCGCGTAAAGAGGAAACGCGAAACCGCGCATCGTGTTCGACGACGGGCAGTGGCACCTATCAACGGTAAAAACTAAACGCGTTAAGCGTTGACATTGATGTATCAGAATAAATGTACAATTTTTTTTTACCTGTTGTTCACCCGGATTCACGAACGCGACGCGGCTTGGGATAAATTAACGATCGATCATCGTACGCCTAATCTGATGAAACGATTCGATAGATGTATTAAAGCGATCGAGTAATTTTATTCTTCGAGAAACGGTAAAACGGTTTATCTTACTTTGTGCCGTAAACTTCTCCCGGAAAACGCCGATTTGGAAAACGCGAACGCACGCGAATTCTAAAAGTAAATCAGCGTTTGGTAACAAAGACCCCGAACGCGGCTCTAAATTCGTCGGAAATTCCGAGATTAGGGTGCATAATTAGACAAGGAAGTCCGTGAAATTAGAACACGTGTTGCCATCGTTTTCCTGCCTGACGAATTCGGATTCCGACGCGAAACGAGAGAGAGAGACTCGGTGTGGTACGATAACAACGCGATTAACGATCGCGCTCGGGAAGTCACGATGACGTTCTATAAGCCGCGAACCGAGCGCGCACCGAGCGCGCTGTTTATACGAAATCTTAATGGCCATTCTGCCTTCTCATCGCCGTTGTCCTCGTCTTCATCGTCGCTGGTATCTGTGTCTCGGAATACAATCCCGTGTCGACAGCCGCGAGGCACGGGTCTCGAGTGTCTAAATCCTCGGTTGTGTCAACATGTCCCGGTAACTCGCGCCGCTAAAATAATTCCCGGCTACGAAACGCTCTCTCTTGCTCGGTAGTTCTGTAACGTATCAATGCTCTCGCGGATTACACATAGAGACACCACCGACTTCGCACGCGCTGCGCATTCGTATCGTTTGCTTTTCACAAGGGATTTAACCCGCCTTTTATCTTCTCGACGATCTAGCTAATCTGGAGATCGCCCTTAAAATTACTTTGGGATCACTTTGTTATTATTATTATCATTGTTGTCGAGCTAAACACGCGGCTTACACACTGACGTTGATAAAATAGGAGAATTTGATACAATAGAGTTGTTTTGATTGATTTTGTACGAATGCGTAAATGGATATATCCCGTCGAAATTAATGGATCTCTGTAATAATAACGTTCGATGTATATAATTTATTATCAGTCGAATTAGTTTGATTGTGCAGACGTAGCGGGGGAAAAAGTCCTGGTCAACCGACAACGCGCGACGTGTCAATTTTTATGTATGGAGTCAAACGAAGTGCACAAAGTTAGCGCGGTCGTAAGCAAGCGCTATACTTCGGCAACCGTGACGCCTGCTGCCTTTCCGCAAACTAACTATCACCACTTGTGATAACTTTGCGCGAACTAGGACGGGAGACGAGAGGGAGGTGCGGGTAATCCGATAAGATGTTCCGGGCGAACGTGCTCCAACCCATGTCGAGTCTTCTCCCTCTCCCTCCTTCTCCTCTCTCTTGAACATCCCGGACGCTGAACATTCTACTGAACCACGAAGCTGCTCCGAATATGTCGAAGACAATGAACGACGATGACTGCCTCGAGTTTTTCGAGCCGTTCACATTGTCCCCGGAAGCTTCTTTTTGAAAATACGTTATATAGTTTATAGAACCGCAGATATAGAAAAGAAGTCAAAAAGATTCAAAGATGACGATAACGACGACGATTATGTCCGTTAACCATGCCGACCCACGTCACACGTCGAGAATCTGTCGAAGTTTGCGAGCGCTTTCAAAGCTCGTCGGTTGTCGTGAATGGAATCTTCTTGTCGCTTATCGGACAATCTCTTTGATTAACTTCCCTTAGTTAAGTGAAATCGCACGGGGTACAAAAAGAATCTTCGTAGCGCACAAATGCCCTCGTACGAAATAAGTCGCTAGAAATCGCGATTAAACTATAATATACAGATAAGATAATGAACTAATTTTAGGACAGAAAAAATATTCCTAGCTATCTTTTCAACTATTTGTTCAAATGCTAGAATTGTTATTTCATATAAGACTGAGAATTGAAAGCTCTCGCCGAGTTATCTTTTTTGTGGTGCAAATAACGAAATAATATAAATAATAAAATTGTATCTCTCATTAAATTTTATGTGCACCATCGTTCTCAGACACTAGGAAGTACTAAAGCTGAAATAACGCGTTCATGAGAAGCAGATGGGATAATCCTTACCGGATAACGCCTCGTCGCTGCAAGACGTGGCGAACTCCATGCGATCGGGTGTCCTGCAACCGATGTCCAGTCTACGTACACTACCGTGGTGGCACTGGCTTGGGAACGCTGTCGAGGGCACTCTCACGTCGTGCACCTCCGCTGCGTTAGCAACGTTCTGCTCGCCGTCGACGGTCAATACGCTCTCGACATTGTCGGCGTTCGGTGGCCGAAACAACGATACGATATTGTAGCGACCGAGATTGGGGCATTGCCTGGTCATCGGATCGGACGCTGAAAACGAATAAAGATGATTTATTTTCGCGTGTCTCGCTATCTTAATCAGATCATGATATAGCAATTCCCATTGGCACGCACTTTCATCAATTTTATTTTTAATAATTGATCAAGCAACATACAAATAGAGCGACAAGATATAAATGGACTGTCTATAAATTTTCTGAAATTTTCTCGCGTGAAGAACAGCCTCCATTAACTTTCACGTGATCCCTCAACAAGCGACAGAAGATCGCTGCTTACATTGCGGTGTAACTTTTAGCCGAGCAATTTGATACGCGATCGACACGCAGTCGACGCGTTCCGCACGCTAACGTGAACGCGTTCTACTTTGTTCCTAGAGGAAATTAACGCAACACGATCCGCGTCAAGGTAAGAACTCGCTGCGTTTATTGCGTTCAACGTCAAAACGGTGAGTCTTTCGGGACGTTCAAAAAGTTTGACGCGCGAAAGATTCTTGCTCTTATATTTGCGTCTTTCTTGCGGTTTCATATTCGGTACATCAGCCACTCTGTCTTGCCAGGACTAAACTTTACATCAGGCTTTCTCAACCAATAACAAGTTTTGAAAAAGATTGAAAAAGCAAACGCATTTGCAAAAGTGTCATTATTGAGTTTATTTAAATAAACTTCAACATGATTGAAATATTTGTTGTTAAAATTAAGAAAACAAACTGAGATAAGATATAAGATGTGCCGCACGCGCAGTAAAAACATCATTCTATTCAAACTATACTTTGAAATTAATAGGCAAATGGACATATAGATGTATATGAGAAATGTCATAGTCTTGTTGAAAAAGATTGGGAAATGCTACTTTTACACGGTGTAACTTTCAGCCGAGCAATCCTCGGCGGTAACACGCTCGTGTATCCGGTGAGTGTGCGCCGCGACACAAAAGAGAAGACGAGCGCGAATGTCGGCGCGATAAATTCCGCGCCGGCGACGCGGCGGAACGGCCCCGCTCTTCGTCAACGTTGCTGGAATCGGGCTAAGGAGAAACTGAAAGGCGAGCCGACTCTACGAGAGAGACTTTACGACAGATCTCCGGCATATGATCCTTTATGCGCTCATAAACCCGCGCTTCGCGAATTGATTGTTAAACTCCGCCATTCGCGAACTTCTCGCCGAACGCGCTCGTCCGCTTCTCTCTCTCTCTCTCTCTCTCTAGCAAGTACATAGGTACTTTCCATCACCGGGTACATGGGTAACAGCCCCCCTCCGAAGTACCTTTCACGTACAGATTCTTGGACAGATTTGAGGTAGATTTATCCTTCGCAATAATGTCGAGGCATCAATCATTCTATAGCATTGAGGATCTAGGAAATTTCGCGAAACAGCCCTCGGGGCAAAGATAGATAACGAAACTTTTATTCCTCGTTTAATTTTAAGCAGACTTTTCAATTTAAAAGACTCTTAAGTTCAGGCTTAGTTGCAAAAATATTTAAAATCGAATGTTGGAAGATTACTAGAACTTTCATCGAGCTCTCGCGGGCGAAAAATTGGCTCCGAATTGATCGAGGGACCTGCGGATGAAGCAAAATAACGGAATTTAGAATGCTTTCCACACGCGGAGCTTGTCCGCTCGAAACGCACGTGAATCCATATGTCAGGGCTAGGGAAGAACCCGTAGAAAGTCGAGACAAATCACGCGCCCGAGTGTATATGCATTTGAGAGAATCGTCCGTGAGACCGCCATACATCCCGACGTCGCCGGACTCTCACGGATCGATGTCTGGAATTGGCTTTAGAAGCTAAACAGAGCGCTCTTTCGTTAGACCACGAATCACGTTTTATTCGGAAACTCCGAAGCAGAGTATCGGATGGCTGGCGAATCAGCAGAGCTCGTGCGAGTTGCGATGTAACGTACGCGTTTGCAAAGAGTATATACGATGTGATATATTCTCATCGATAGAGTACAATTCTCTAGATGAAAAATCCCAGGATGAACAAATGCGTCAGTACGAGACCAATACTATTTAAAGCAACGGTAGAACATTCATAAATATTTGGTCGGACGAAACATTTCGAGTTATCTCTCTGTTTTGCGCACCGCTCTGTCTTGACTCGCTTATCTCCTGTCAGAGTAACTCGATAAGATCGAGACAAACCAGGGGACGCGGCCAATGAATCGGAAGAAAAACGAAGAGCTCTATCGGGCGGCTTCGAATTGGCACGAAAGCACCGGGAGGCCCGGAAATCACCTTCGAGCAAACGTTCCTGATTCCGGTTTCCGGCCGCAACGCGGGCGCGGTCGAATTTCCAATCTACTTAATCTTGGCTTACGGCAAGAAAGAAATGGGCATATATATTTTACGATCCCGTTACATCGGCACCTCTCTCTCTCTCTCTCTCTCTCTCTCCCTCTCCCTCTCCCTCTCTCTCTCGCTTGCTCGCGGTAATGGATCTCCCGCGAATCGTGAAGAAATTTCACGCCCGCGGAATGCTCAAACATGTTTTATTTTACGTGCACTTTAACGCGCTTCCGTTCGGAGCGAAAGCGACGTCGAGGCGAATAGAAAATTAAGAAGCCGCAAATATTAATCGAACGATAGTGTAGCTGACTCGCTTTAAAAGGAGAGCGAAAGAGAGCGAGCGAGCGAGCGAGAGAGAGAGGGGAGGGGGAGAGGTGGGGAGAGAACTGCCCTTTGATAACTTCCAAAAGAAACTGCAAGTTAATTTGCGAGCAGCCTCATCGGTCGCAATATCGGCAAATTAATTTACCCTCGATTGATTACGGTTGTAATACCGACAAAGCAAAAATGCCGGGGATGCATTAACGGCGGGACCGGTCGCGTTTAACTGCGTTAATTGAAACTGCAGTAACAAACATATAACACGATCCGTCAACTGAGCACTGTTAAGCGTAATCAAATTTGCGTATATTACATTTGCCGGGGCTCGGAAAGTTGACACCCCGCATTAAAGCCCAATTAGTTACTTTACAGCAGCGACGTGATATTGCGACGACAATGCGTAATTCGATTAGGAGATCAGAATTTACTTACTGATGAACGTCGTGTACGGCATCGTGTGCGAGTTGAACGTGCTCGAGTTGCATATATCGTCGGGCTGCTGGCCCCATTCCGACAGTTGCATCTCTATTACGTGCTCGTCCCTCCTGTGGAACATGACGCACACGTATCCGTTCTTGCTGAAAAGGAACGTACAAAAGCGTTAGATAACGAAAGAATCGAAAACGAGGTCGTGAAAGTTGAATTTTAAAAACTAGGAGAATTGTTTAAACTCCGAATGCACCGTGACAAAGTAAATTTTTTAAAACCGAGACTATTTTATCTCGCTAGGATTGTTGGAATCGATAAGAAAGAGTTCACGGAGAGAAGAGGGGGGGGATGTCTCAATGTGAAGAACGCCATTTAAGTCCGCCCCTTTAGGCTGTAAAAATAAGGTCTCCCGCGGACAAATAAAAATTTAGATCTGAAAGGATTAGGCGCGCGAGATACGGTTAATAGTCGGTCCAGCGGACCGTTAAGGCTGATCTCGGCAAGACGGGAGCACGATGCGCCTTTCCTGCCCAGAATGGCGGCGGTAGCGGCGACTAGGACGGAAAAAAAGCAGGGAAGAACACCCTAAATCTCTTCCCCATGCAGGATTAAGATTTTATTTTATCAGAACCTTTCTTAACGGCCGAACGTTAAGTTTAACGCAATTCTTTTACGGCCGACCGCCTTTACGGCGGAATCTGAAAACTCGACTGCCTCATGCGCGCCATGTATCTATACGTACGTATAAGACACGCCGCGTATATAAGTTCATATCTGTATACACCCCGGCCGACCCCCGGCGATATACGTTTACACTGTAACCCCGTGGAGCACCGCGTCCCGTCGTAAGCCGTTGCGCGAGCCGGAAACGACGATCTCGACATATATTTGTCTTACGAGTTCTCCGCCCCGTGAAGAGGGATATAAAGTTTATATTACTTCTCGATGGCTCGCCTCTCGCGAAACTAGTTTCCGCGTCCGGGGATTTCGCGGGCGGCATTACGGACGAATTTTTTGCTGGATTCAATTTAATTGCGCTTGTTCCGGCGCTTGTCAAGGACCGCGACGCAAGAAAGGAACGAACGTGCGTTCCGCCCTCGCGGTGGAATACATAAAGCTCGCGCGCGCCCGCGTAGGAAAATTATCGTTTAATCGTATAAAAGAGAAAATACGCGATAGCTTTCAGATATTCCATAAGCACCGATTCATTTCTCTCCGGGCGAGCTATCCTGAAAACTCGAGCGAATTTGTAAGTCACGGAGGCTTTTGATAGTCGAATTTAAGGCGCAGTTATAGACTTTTACGAACCGTATCGTCTCGACTAACGTGTCATAAATAACAAACATACAACCGTAATAAAGTTTAAACCATGAGATTTTATTTGCGACATTCCTGTATTGTCATGGCCACGATTTTATTCTTGTTAAAATTGTTTAAATTGTCACGCGAGACGCGTAAATCTGCTCCCGGAGATGACTGAAATAACAGGGTGCATTTTTCAAGATAGTGATACTAGTTAGCACCAATCTAAATCGAGATCGGTTGATACAACAACCGGGTCAGAGTGTTAAAAGTTTTATGAAGTCGCTATTTCAGTGCCAAAGTGTGGAAAAAAAATAAACAAATGGTACAAAAGATGGTAAAGAAAATGATAATCCTCCTTAAATATTCAGCCGTGCTTTTAGACCGTGTCGAGCGTTACGTTATTTTTACCAGCGGAAAGTATATGCTCGCGCAAACGTCAAAATTTCATTATTCGCCGCGAACCATCATTTGCAGGCGCGCGGGGACGAGTGGTCTTTTTACGAAAAAATATCCCCCGTAGCCGAGCTGTGTGCGCATTCGGTCGTATAAAAGCATTGTAATAAAACGTGACGAACGTCAGGGGGAGGCTTCGTGGAAACCGACACTCGTCTGCGATATGATTGATCGATGTCAGTTTTCCGGGCGAATCACGATACGGTACGATCCACCAACAGCCGGCCACCCTCGCCGATATCCGTACCGCGTGTGTAAAAACATAAATGTATATCGGAAGACGGGGGCGTTAAACAGCTCATGGCCTGACTTTGGAACGCGAAATGAAAGGCGTCGCGAGCGCGTGAAAGTCAGCGATTAGAATAGCACAGATAGAGTATAAAAAAATATAAAGAAATAGATAGAAAAGAATAAGGAAAATTATTTAACGCAGAAAAAATTAAAACAATTATCTAAAAGCATATTTCTATCGTTATCTTCACTTAGCGAAAGCCATTTTAAAATATCAGGCTAATGAGAGGAAGAAAAAGAAAAGATTCGTATAAATGATATTTAAATTTCAATGTGTAAAAAAGCGTGGTTCTCGAACGTGTTAGTTTCATGAAATAGTTAAAGCACTATCAAATTGTTGCGGAAAAAGATAAAACGACATATATATCACGCAGGATATGCGATGGACGAAAATACTACAATATCTTGACCAAATATCGACAGTTAACGATACTCAATCACTATGCAATCGAATAAGTAAAAAATCGCTTTCAACCTGACTGATGGTGATCGTATGTCAACGTATTCGAGATGCGCGCGGTGACCGGATGTTCGAAAATATTTGCCGAAGAATATAGAGACATAACGTATAAAAACGGAGCGTAGATCTGTCGTTGCAGCTGTTACCCTCCGAATTAAAACAAAATGTAAAAATATTGATCGATTGCACCGCGGATCGACGGCAGTTTCGCGATTAACTGGGCAAGGCCCATGCGAAGTAAACAATCGCCATAATATCATCTTCGAAGAGTGATTGAGGTAATTGAGGGCGTCGCACTGATTATGAATAAAAAACACATAACAGCAGAAGTTTCGAAATTGCACCTTAGGGAATTCTCTTAAAAAGCGCCCGTGCAATAACACATAATGTAATATGCATCGCGGCATTGTCCGCTGCTGTGGCTTGAAAATCTGCCAGTGATCAAAATATCGGCATTATTACGCTGCTTTTAAGAAAAAAAAGTAAAATAATTCTCTTTCCGCGAGTTCTTTAACGAAACTTTTCTTTCGAAAACAACTCGCGACCGACCGACCGACTTATCTTCCATCACATGCCTGCGTTAATTGTAAAATTGATAACGTTGTTAGAACATATACACAGCGTATCGATAATCGCGGTGTTCCTCGACAAAAGTTTAGGTCTCTTTAACAGAAATTTTCTATTCTAGATCACACGGTTCACGAGATATTTTCGGAAATTCTCGACGGCAAAGCGAGTACCCAAACCCGATGCGATAATGCATCGGCGGCGCGGGCGGCGTGATAACGTAAAGAGCGGCAACTTAATTAATTAACTTATGCAGCGCGCAGACGTTTATATTTGGTTTCTGGCGTGCATCCGGGAACGCCCCGAACCGCCGTTATCGTTCCCCAGCGTGCAGTGGCGTCTTCTTACGAGATCGTATGCCATCTTCCGTTTCTCTTTCGCCCAACCCCGCGCTGCGCGCTCACCCTTTCCCGCTCTCGGCGCGCAACGGCCGAATTCCCTGTTCTTCTTCTCAGGAAGTTCTTTCGCACTACATTGATGATCGCGCCGTAACGTTGATGCCTTAATTAAAATTTTCCCTAATTCAGCGATAATTCGTAATCCGAGGGGCTATTGGTGCCGCGCGCCGCTAATTAAACGCAAATAACTACTGCATATGAATATTTAATCCTGAGAAACGGCACTATTAAAATAGTACTAATTATTGTGAATGTAAGCAATTTATGCTCCGTCGACTATCTGCAATGTAATTCCACCCTCCTCCACACACGTATAATTACGCCGTTCGTTGTCGATTAAAAATATATCGTCGAAGCTACAATGTTTATCCGCAACAAAATATTCCTTTGACATATGACCTATTGCAACCATCGACGGCGATATATGACGCTCGGGTGACATTGATTTAAAACTTTTCCGTGCTCGACGTGTCAATGGCCGGGTGCACCAGAGGCCATTACCACCGTCGCCACTTACTACAGTGTCCCAAATCGAGGAGGACATTTTTCATAGTCGACTTTTCAATCTAATTTATATTTGCTCGTCAGACCATTCATTCGGCCGTGGCGCGCGCGCGCGCTCATCCGAGCAATTTCACGCTCGTCTTTCCCGGCGGAAAGAAAGCACTCCCCTCCCCTCCTTCTCCCCTCGTCGTGCCCGAGACAATTCCGCGGATCCGAGATATAGGTCGTCCTCGTCAGCGAGCATTTCAAAGATCAAGCGTCGGGGAGGCGATATCCAGGGTCGATTCCGCGTAGTAGAGGTATACCTTTGACCACCGTAGGGACCACCTACGAACAGCGACGAGACTGGTACCGACCGTTGTGCTGCTTCTCTCGTTTTCCTCCATTCTCTTCTTCCTCGTCTTCCTCGGGGCTTTTTCTCCTTCCGCTTCTTCTTCGATTTCATTCCGTCCGCTGAGTACCACCGTGATGAAAGCGCATCAGCGTCGCGGCGTTCTCTCGAGCGTGCGGCAAGCGATATCGCGTGTCTTCCCGTAGAACTCCCGCAATACCGCGGTGTCGAAAATTCAAGGAAATGCAGCTGTTCCGCCATCGCGGATGCGGATGTTATTCTTTTACGAAGCTAATCATCTTCCCCGTTGAAGATGGAGGTTAAAAGGGGATCTTGGGTTTGTATAAATTAAACCGGCAGTAAAAACACTCGCTTCCGCGTCCCGTTTCCCTTTTATATTTTAACTAGACAGTAAAAACATTCCCGTACCATTTTCGATTTTGCGAAACAATTTGCGAAACGAGCGTGCTAAAAACGAATTTATAAAATAGCTTTCACTTAACAAAAATACAACGTATACGGCCAAATACGAATAAGGAAACTGTTTCCAACAGTTTCCACGCGGCGGTGGTGTATAGCGTTGTTTCAACAAACGGCCACTTGAATAATACAGTTCCACCGTGTCGAGAACAGTAAAATGCAAGTGGGATATCGCAGTACTGTATTCCGACGAAGGAGTATTTTGATGTCGTTTTCAGATGAAAATGTTGCGTGTATATACACGTAACGCGAGTATTGACGAAGCTTCACCCGTGACAGAACAGTTACGTACCTATTTATTGGGAAATACATGAACCGGAAACGTTATATCTCCCTGTACAGAATATTTTGAAATTCCTGTAACTTTTGACTTATTGTTAGTATCATGTATAGTGGCATGTCCGCGTGCACACAGGCATGCACACACACTTCGAATCTCTATTATTGTAAAGGATATGTCGCGAAAATTTTTAATAAAAAACAGATAGAACCCGATAAAAAATTTTTTCTGTTATTTCGATTCAACCACTGTATATGTATTTGTTATAAGAGTGAACACCGAATCATTTTGCAATCTCGCTGAAATGGACAAGCCTCAAAGCTATTTTGCAATCATGCGCGAGTTACGTTCTATGACGATGGATATTGTGGATTCATGTACGCCGCAGGTGTTTGCCATAGACAATCTGTTTAGTTGTAAATTAAGATTGGTGTTTGTACCGGATTCGGCTATTTGCAGAATAGACGTGGCCCACTTGCCGATAAAACCAGACGGGAATTAATTTTAACCGTATGAAAATAGTTGTTGATTTACAGCGTTGATATTCGGGACAGCGAGATACGCGCTCGCGTTCAGCGAATATACATATATAGGAATTATTTTATTTACGCGACCCGCTTATCGTCGCCCAACGTTGCCCAATCTTCGGTGACGTAACATTTCGCGATTTTCAACAAAGTAATTTCTGCAGGAGCGCGTTACCACCGGCTTGCGTATATGTTCCCTCCAGTTTGTTTGCGGCCGCTATTCCTTCGAATGTCCTCGTTTGCTCTCCCAGCCATTCCTCCCGCGCGCTGGCGGAGATTTATTTTACTACTTACAATTAGTTTCAGCCGCCACTTCGTATACTCAGAGACGTAGTGCGACGTGTGCGCGCGGGTCAGCGCGAAGAATACCGCGCAGTTTACCGTGATTTAACTACTCGACCGTATTTCAGACTCTCCATGTTGGAAGAACTGTCTTAAAAACATGCACCTTGCATATCAGCCGGTCCGACACTTTAACGCACGTTGAGTTTCGTATTCAAGAATAACAATCGTATGTTTAATATCCTTCCGACAGATTTTATGAATCTTTATGTTGTGATCGTTTCTCTCTGTCTCTTTCGTGATTATACATAAGATTGATTAAAATTTTCGAATCAAATAAAAAGTAATTGATAATCACTAGCGTATGTATATGAGCATTTAAGAACTATCGAACTTTTTCTTCGATAGCATTTCTTCGACCGCAGGCGCCGGAACACGAGTGAAGAAAAATAGCGCTTTCAAAAGTTCAGAGAGAGGTCGATAGTTTTTGAATTACAGCCGATTGAAAATTAAAGGCGAGGTGAACTTCGAAAGTGTAAATAGGGAATAAAACCTAGTTCTCAGCGAATTTCAAGGGAACTTTATTTTAACGGCGGTTCAATTTGAGGCTTGATTACCGAGATTTACGAGATTTCCGAAACTATCTCGATACCGTCCGGCGCTGCAGATTCTTTAATTAACTAAGTGTTGATACGTTCTGCATAAGTATACCAAGAAATCGTCAATTATGAATAATTGGAAATTAAAGAGTCTCGATTCATCAGTCTTCTGAATAGCGAGTAAATAATGAAATCATATTCTTGCAAATTAATGGCACTTAAATTGAAGTGCACTTTAATTTAATGCAATTTTAATGGGTTATTACTTATAAAGGCATATTTAATATTTTTAATTAACGCTGTAGAAAAAATGTGACATTCACAATCCTATATTTTTAGTTATTTATAATCGAATCTATTAGAATCTATTAGAACATGCTTTTTTCTACCAGCTTGTAGTTTCTAATATTGTAGTCCCTTACCCTTTTTACGAACAATCAAATCAAAATCGATCTCAGAGAACAACTGAATGAATTCGTGGTTAAGGTTTGTCTTTCAGCTTAGTGGAATGCTATCGACTACGGCTCGATCGTCGATTTGGCAGCGCGTATACACGATAATTTTCCACCGTCTTGTGCGCCGATTCGAGCGCGAAGGTTCTGCACTTCCGGTTGGTAGGACTCCGGTCAACGAGCAATTTTCCGGCCGATTGGTCGACGAAACGTCGAACTTGCTGCAAGTCGATCTCCGCCGACAGCAAGAGACACTCTACTTGTTTACTTCATGCCGGTGGGGGAGATTCTCTACGCGCACATCTTCCCTTCCTTAATTTCGTGAGGAAGATCTCACTGCTCGAACATCGTCAATTAACATCATATATCTATTTAATATACGCATAAAAGATAGCGTCTCGAACTTTTTATTATATTTTTGAATCACATATTTTTTATATTTAAATAATATAATTTTAAATAATTACTATAATTGGCTCATAATGTAAAGTTTGACTGGTCTTTTGAATATTAAATTGCGTATTAAGATAAATATACGCATGAAGGGATTCAACTCCTCATGGAGATCGATTTTATTGTTTACTTCGAGTCAAAGGTAGTCTGGACTCTTGTATGCTGTAGTTATCTACCCTCCACCATCGCCAGGATATAGACATCGTTTACCAATTAGTACGTCTGGTAAATTTCCGACTTGATCGCGGCGTTGAGGGTACCTTGCGCGCGTTACACCCATTTAATTAGACGAAATCATAAACGCACGATACTAAACAAATGTCGGTGCGAGCGTGCGCGCGCGCTAGGGAATATGAGCATGATGAAGTTTGATTATTATTTGTCCGTGCGCGTATAAATTCTAATCAACGTATATCATAGTTATATCAGCGAGAATGTCGAGTAAATTACGGCGACCACGCCGCATAACTCGAAGTTCGCATTCGGAAGTTAAAACCGCATTCGACCGTGCATAGTATTCTAATAAATACAGGTACGCCCTCGCCTTTTCCTCTAGAGATGATCGGAATGATTTTCTGCGGTTTGCCGAAACATTCGAAACATGCGTGCGCGCTCGTCGAATAGTAACTGAAATATTTTAACGGAGAGAGATAGTTTATAAACGGCCAAATATTTCAATCATATATAAATTACATTTCCCGGAAACGTGGAAAATTGAAAAAGGTCGCAAACAAACGTATTAAAACTCTGTTTAAAACACTGTTTGAAATATATTAATACAGATACATGAATTATATAAACCAGGACCACTAAGAGAAAAATTAAAATGTCTCTAAGGAAAAAAAACGATCACGAGAAGCAGCGAAAGAATCCGTTCGGTTCGGAGAGGAATAAAGTAATTCTGAAATGCACGGTACTACATATGTGCGCGCCGCCAAATACACGGTCTGATCAATGAAGCGACTCGCTGGAAATGAACAAGGCGGCGCTGTATCGGACACGTACGAACAAAAAGAGGAACGACACCGGGGGAAAGGGGGAGGAAAAAAGACGAGGAAAGGGGGAGGGGGGGAAAAAGGCAGAGCGAAACTGGGATGAGACCGCGTCGTGGCGGGGCTGTATGCGTCTCGTATGTTTATGTGCGCGAGGATCGTGTTTACCCGGGGGGGTTCGTATGCACTTGCATAAGCACCCCGGTGGTACCCGGCGGGGCGTGTACTCGGCGCACCCCCCGCCCCACCCCCCATCCGCAACTCCACTATTTACGGACGCGAGTAATTCATAACTCGTTTTTTCGTTAAGCCTGTCTTGCTCGGCTTATCTCCTCCTCTCGCCGCTCCTACCCCCTTTCAACGTTTTCCTCTCTTTTTTCCAATCGGGCACGGTTTGCGTGGGCCTCATAAAAACGAGCTTTGATCGGGTGCGCCGAGCTGGACCGCTATCGTCAACCAGCGCGACCGGCGAAGTGTCGAGCCGAACTGCAGCTGCAGCCACATCGGACACACATACACTGGTATCTCCCTGATGTGTTGTGTGCGCGCGCGAGTGTATTTGTGTATGTCTGTACTCTAAAAGCTCGTTATTAGATCGCGCGCACGTGATCTTTTCTTTTCCCGCGGAATGCTCGCTTGATAAGCGAAGAGCCCTTAACGGGCTCCCCTTTAGCAGCGAAGAAGAGAAAGCCTTTTAGCTCGGATCACAATGGCCGGCCGCGCCGCGAAAATCGTGAGATTGCGAGACGAAAAATGTCTTTTTCTCTCTGCTGGGTAAGGCGATGTTGCACATGTCCGAATGGGTTTTTATATAAATGTTAACGTGTCGGAGAACGAGAGCGGTAACACGATAACGTTTAACCAACGTTGCAACGTTAAATTCTAAAGAAAAAGATAATTTATCAAACATATATACAACTTGAAATTATTACTATTTTAATGCAGATTTTGATCGCAGGCATATGTGAGATTAACGCGTGACTAAAAGATCTCGATTTACATACGAAATCGCTCGTCCGGAATTTTTCGCCGGAGAAAAGTGGATTCCGACGTTATTAAAGAATACTCCTTCTGAGTTACTGACTCCCATATTTTCTGAGATATCAACGTACTTCGTAAAGTTCAATATTATACGGTTCGCACGCGGCAGAATTCTTCCCGGGCGCTTTTTGACGCTCTAATCGACTCGCATTTTCCCCGCAAGATACTTCTCGCTCGGGATACGACCGCTTCCGCGCAAATATTTCCACGGACCGGCTTTTGAGCAAAGGTCAAACACCAATCGCGTTCCAGGTTTCCGGTTATTAAATCGAGACGGTATCCCGGTAATGCATAAGGTCTCGCTCTGGAATAAAACGAAAACGAGCGTGGTGTAAAAACCCTACGTACGAGGTAAAAAAAATATGGCCATACCGTTCCCCGACGCGACGGTTCGGATATCCCTTTCGCGCGTTTCGGAGAGCGCTCGAATTCCCATTCGTCTGAAATATTTTACAACGCGGTCGTCGTGGTTACGAGCTGTAAATTCACGAACATCACGGACGATTCGTCGTCGTACGGTCCGGATGTTCGCGTATGACGGATCGCTCGGTATACGATCGTCGACGAAATGACGGAATTCGTCCGGCAGCCGGCTACGTCGTGAGAATAAAGATCGGGAGGCGCGCGGACTCTCTCTCTCTCTCGTTCCGAAGAACCAATTCCCGAAGAAGCTGCGTAAACGTAAAAAAAAACGGAACGGGAATGTCGGCAGTCGGCAGTATAGGAAAAGAATTGGATAGAAAAAGAGCGGATATCTGGAACGTAAAACGCGTCGTTTACGTGCTAAAGTGTCGGCGAACGACGACGTCCGCGTTGGATTGGCACAGAAGATCCACAGTGGATTGCATTTACGTTGCACGTATGTAGCCGTCACGTTTATCGAAGTCATTAATTTGAGTGTCGTCAACACCAGGATGTAACACTCGTTCGACTAAAATTTGGTTTATTCATCATGTCGGAATAATCGATCGACCGAAGGTCGAAGTCGCGCATGTTCCGACAGCGACAAATGATTAATAGGTCGAACGATATATTTTACTCTTCGGTCTGCAAGTGAGTTGAAACGCTGTGTCCATCTTCGAACTGTGACAATGCGGATCAATTGCGAGTAGAATCGAAATGAAAAGAAAGCTCGTCTCGCAATGAGATACCATTAAAATTTTTATTTAAAAAGTCACACACATTGAAAAGAAATCGTCGATCATACCAGCTATTTGTTCATTATTTCTATAATAATTTATAGAAATTAGTTATTATTTTTATATATGTTTATAGAAGATGAGCAAAATTTTATAACAGGAAAACAGCATGTAAATGCATCTTATAGGATGTGTATCCAATTTAGAATAAACTGAGATAAAATAGACATGTAATCCACGGTGGACGTGTACCTACTTAACTAAAATGCATTCTACGAATACAGAATTGAATTACACGACGACGCCAGAAAGAAGGCGGTAAATTTGACGTGTCCGACGTCTCGAGCGGGCTTTATAGATGTCGACATGCCAAGGCGGACGGGACCGCGAGAGGAAAGTCGCGATAATATACGTAACAATGTCGAAAGTCGAGAAACGAGGGATCGTAGAAATAGAATCCCCGGGTCGTTCCGTGTCGTGAAATCCGCCGTAGTCGCCGCCACGCCGCGCCGTCGGGCGCGGCTGGGTCGAACGGAACGAAACGCGGAAGTTTTATGCAGTACACGAAGGCATCCAACTCGATATACAACCGCGATAAGCACGTTTTTCCGATAAGGACGCCTTGCTCTCTCTCCTGTTGCACCGGCGCGAAAGTAGCGATCGGGAACGCTTGCCTCAGAATAGTTTCCAGCCTCAGAATAAGTTCCAACGCGTTGTCGGATATAGAAGTGGTCAATACGTCCTCTTGGGACGATTAAGGGATCTCGGTCGCTCACCTGTTTCGTTATCGCGATCTAATTTCGGGATCGTATCGGGCGCGCGCGGTATATTTAGATATTTAGATCAGACGACGACGTGTCTGACGCTGAGAATAGCGTTGCGAAATTATACAACGGTACAGGATATAAACATTTTCGGGCCTCCTTATATTAGGTGTTGCTCGACTTAATTACGGTCGTATTTTCGAAAAGTATTTTCCCACCGTTTTCGTCGCGACATATGTTAATAATGACAATCATAAATTTGATTTTGACGCGACGCGCGATATCGACCCACCTAGATATCGACCGCGACGAGCATAATGGTGCCCGAAATATATATTTTATTTCAGGAATTAATAATAACGATAGCGTGTGTGTAATAATAAAAGGAAGAAAGTGCATACGTTCAAACCTTTTCCTTTTCGATTATAGTCGCGTGTACGGTTAAGAAGGTAATTGTGTACATAAATTATGATCAAGTGGATCTAGAGTTTAAGTTGTCCCGCGACTGGGCGATTGGGCGATAAATATCGCGAGCTCTATCCGAGACAGGTCGAAAGAGGGTGGGCAGACGAGCCTCTCCATAAGACGCGGCTTTAGAACGGGGGGACGGAATACATAAAAGAGAAAGAAAAAAAATATGAATCTACAATGATTTATCAGAGTTGGTATCGTCCGCTGTCGTTGTATACACGAGACTTCCGTGACAGGAAGCCATTTTTCACGACGTTCACGAAGAATATTACTTGCGCCCGCCTGACGTTTTAATCGATCTGTAAATACTTATCGGCGATGGCGAATGAGATCTGGTTAACTCGATGGACGTATGAAAATAATTACGCGCGGCAGCAAACGAGGAAGATTGAACAAATTGAGCGAAAAAATGTTTAATTCCACATTTCCAGAGATCTGCGTTGGAAGTTAATGCAAAAAGTTAGCGCGCATCGCACGCGAGTCTGACATTAGTTTATGATAATTAAAGCAGCATCCATAAAATACAGCGGATATGCGTTGGAAATATATACAAAGGACAAAATCATTATCGATAAATTCATCGCGTTAAAATTCATCGTCGATAATTTCGGAAAAATTGGACACAAAATACGCGCGGTAGTAACGAAAGAATGACGATAATTCGGACCGCTTTCCAATTGGCGTTTCCCTCGACGTTTCCAAACTCCGCGATATTTCCCGTAATTCCGGCATGTGTATTCAAAATATTCTTTTTTTTTCCAACTACAATCTCGTACTCTTTTATAGAGTAGCGGCTCGTTGCACGAACGATTCGTTATTACGTGTGTCCCGGGTGCATCGTTGCGATCAATGCGAGCGCTCCGCTCGAGATGCACATAAATCGTGTGTCGCGTGCATGTAAACACACGGACGGACGAACGGACAGAGCTCGGTCGCTCGTGTATATGCGGAAGTATATTTGCGCTCACACATACACACCTCGCCGCCGCGCCGTCGCGAACCGGAACTACTTGAAACCGTCCGAGCAGGTGCTTCGTAAAAGCCACACATCGGCGTTTTGGCACGGTTTCATTCTGCCGAAAGGATAGGTAAAAGCAGGAAAAAGTCGAGGTGGATCGCTCGTTCGCCGTGAACGGCTGATTTACCGTCGACTTCGTGAGATTTATGAGAAACTCGCGCATCTGATGTCGTAATTCCGCCTGTAATCACGTGTCTTATAATTCGCCGGCGTGTAATTCCGTATAAAATACTAACTTGACTTATATCGATAATCTAACTTTAACTTATCACGTTTCATCACACGTGCTTCAAAATTTTAGTCAAGATCGCCGTAAAGATCGATCTCGCAGCGTCTTAACGTCCGGCATTACGTTCTTCGCGATTTTCTTTCGCTCTCGCTCGTCACGACTTCGTCTGCGCGCGAGCCGGTTCCGAGGAAAGATTCGTGCCCGCCCTCGGTTATCTATGCAATTCCAGCGTGGTCGCGATAAGTGCTCTCAGATTTACAGTTTAATGCACAACCGTCTTGCCCCGCGCTCGCGTTTCGCCCGCCACTCGCCTCTAATTACTCCGGGCCGAGGCTTCGGCCTTAATTGAAATACCGAGTCCCCTTGCTAACGTTCGCCCGAGAGCCTGTCGTGGCGCCGGGCGCCGTTGTGAAGTATCGGTGCAAAATATTCAATCTTGTAACAGTCAGCACGATTACCGCTCTCGAGAGGTTCATTCTTCAACTTGGCGTCCTCGCAAATCGCGATCACGCCAAAGTCAGAAAAGCAAATTATCCGCGCACACTCGACAAATCTTTTCTTTTGTCACTTTACTGATCGTACTTTTGACATTACTGTATTATTAAATCAATTACATTATCAATGACATTTCTCCGACAATCGTCGAGAATAATGGCTTCCTTCCAAGTCGCCTTACATGAAAACTATTGATTTTCAACGGCGACGACATCATATCAGCCGACGATATCAAATATCGATCTTAGAGAGATATAAACTTTATCTGCGATTCGTGTCTTCGTCGATCGCGTCATTTCCCTGCAGACGAACCGCTTTCTTCGCGCCCCTTCCGCGCGCATATATCCGTCACAAAAATGAATTCACGAAATCTGCTCCCTGACATATAAAAGAATATCCCCCTCCCCCTTTCGCCTCTCCCGATCCGACCGTCTACGCGGCCTCTTCGTCTTCTCCTCGTCGTAGCAGGGAAACGCGAATCCCGGCGTTTCTCATAAAGTCGCGAGCTGGCGCGTAATCGCGGGTATATTAAAGCGCGAGAAGATCAGCGTGGGGAAGATTCCGCGAAATATAAGGAGAATTCCGCCGACGAACACTCGCACACACCGTATAAGCGCGGTATGACGAGCGTCAAACGAGAATCCGCACATCCGCGAGTAGCGTCTCGAAAATGATACGTGCCATGTCCCCGCGAGACCGCGAGGGGCCCGGTAATTTTTTCGCGGTGTTGAGAAGGCGAGCTGTATATAAAAATCATTAGTAATCCGCCGCGGAGGATAGAAGAACACAGGTGATTTTTAATTAACGCATGCTGCAAAAATTCCGCGAAAAAATTCTGTATATCTCATTTGTCGGCTTATCTATGCACGCTCGTCATTTTCGTTTGTCCTAATATTATGCAATAGCACAGCGATGTCTACGAGGCTTCTGCACTTATCGTGAATGTATAATGCGATATACATACTCGGCTGATCGTTCCGTGCAAGGCACAGAAATAGCGGTCGATGGATGAGAAGATTGTAGGTTATTTCCCTGGCATAATATTAGCAACCGTGTCGTGCGCTTCTTTCTTTGTCCGACAACATTCAGACATTTAGATAATGACGCGGACTGGCGCGTCATCGCGATATCACTTTGACGTAGCGTTCGCGGAAGCGATTAGCTGTAATTTCTATCACTCGATATCGACTCCAAGAATATCTCTCATTAGACCTTCCGATGAAAAGAGGGAAACGTGGACAATCGACGTTCCCGTCGTAATTTCAAACCTTTTTGCCGGAGCGTCGTCGTGTCGTGTAACGTGAACGAGAAAGGCGGTTGGTTTCTTCGCGTATGTCGAGAATTCGGTGTCGAATTCGTTTTGTGTCTCCCTTCGACGTTTCCGCGATGTCGAGTAACGGAAGCGTACGTTCGGTCAGATGAAGGATGACACTGAAACTATGAAAGTCACCGACCTTTCGGCGGAAGGTTTCCGCGGCAAAACCAAGTCCGAGTCGTTCGTTCGCGCGAGTTCGCCGAAGAAACGTGAATCGATGAAAACGAGATGAACGACGCGGCGGGCATAAGTCGAGAAGAGAATTACGTTTTTTTTTCTTCTTCTTTTTTTACGCCTCTCTCGTGTCGTGCACTCAATCTCCCAGCTTGCAAGAGTAGTAAACGCTTAATGCCGATGCCCGCCGCGCCGTCTTCCGTAGTAATTATTCGCCGCGCATCAAACTGAAAGAATTGTAACGCGGATAATAAAACTGCCTGGAACGAAGAATAAGATGTAAGCCGGGCAAGACGGGAGAAATGGCACGTCGCTTTTTATTGTCGACGTTCGCCGGTACGGCGTAAAAAATCTTTCCAAGGTGACGGTAAAAGAAATATGCGGTTTTTAAAAGCGCTAGCGCTTCACTAAAAAATACAGAGTGTGATAAATTTCATGTCAAATTTCGCTTAGCGACATGTTTATGAGGCGATTTTATTTTGTGTAATATTTTCAATTTGCGGCGTTGCATAACTTAAGACTTGATTCTCGTTATAATACAATGATGTGGCGCGTAATCATCGCTTTGATTTCGCGCAATTATTTATGACGTGAATTTATACAAGAGTATTAAAATGCGAATCGAAATGACACTATTTATGAGCCACCCAAGTAGTACGACCTTGCGCTCGATCAGACGGCGTTTAATGCGAGGAAAGTAAGTAATTCTTTCTTCTCCGACTTCCCTTCCGCTCCGCGTCATCTTAATATCGTGATATCTGAGTAAAGGAATTCTTCGAGCAGCTGTCGCGCCCGTACCGCGACATTATTCTCGGAACCTTCCTAAGTGAGGATATTAATCGCTGAGAAGTTACGCTTGACCGAGTTTCTTCGGGATAAATGAAGAGAATAGCATGTCTGTTGAATGTAATCACGTTTCATCGAACGCGCCGTCACTTTACATTATTTTTACTAATCAAATATTCGAGTATTTATTATTCGAGGCATACATGTTAAGCAATAACGAAGGCGATGAATATTCAGATAGATAAAGAAACTCGCCGTTATTTAAACTCGCATAATTGTGTACAGTCAATTAAAAAAAATAATAATAATTTTGTAATCAAGGGAACTTTTTGTAGTTTCCGCAATTATCCCCTCCTCACTTCGTAGCGGAGTAAGAAATTTATCTTCGCTCGACAAACAACGAATGTTTGGACACGCTTCAGTTTTGCGGAACGGGGCGAAGAAAAACATCGGATCGGCCTTCGCGTTTTCTGGGCCGATTCTTCCCAGTGTGCTCCGGCGAGTAGTAAACACTTTAGCGTGTTCCCGCGGATATGTTCGACAAACACGTTCCAATAAGCACTTTTATCTCAGCTTTTAACGATGAATCGTACTCTCGGCGGCAGTGGGGCGTGAATAACCGGAACCGGGCCTCTCGTACATACATGTATACGAGCGATTAAAAGCGATACGTTACGTCGCGCGAACTCGCCCGCACGAATGCTTTAATGAGAGTACCTAATGGGGAGGTGGACCTATATTGACATTCCGGCATACACACACATACACATACACAAAGATATACCCGGGAAAGTGATGCCGCGCAGACGAAAGTGGAATAATTCACCACGTTCGTATATTTACGCGAACGCCGTAAGCGAAAGCTTGCGATTATCATGTTACGCGCTTCTGATAATTATTCCTGTTCTCGTGAACTGCAAAATTATCCTTCACCGACTGTGAAAGCGAACGCTTTCTTCCCGTTTCGCGCGAAATGTAGACATTTTAATAATGTCCCTTACAAATCGCGGAGCGCAAGAAAGAACCTGTTCGAGGCACCTACCGCAATTTTTCTTTTCAGTTTCCGCTATTTCGAGAATTACTCGCATTGTCTCGTGGCTCGCCTTAACTTCTTCTCTACACGAATGCCATGAATAGAGACTTACCAATCCCGCGTTGCCTTCGCGACGAACTGTCTCTGGTTCTCCCTATCGATCGGCATGGAACGGTGATAGCGATGATCATCACAGTTGACAACTGAATGGCAAACAAGGCGGGTCTCGTTTCGGTCGAGGATCGTGAGGTTGTAAGACGACGCCAGGAGCCGGGAACCCATTCGATCCAAAGCCACCCACGATTTACCGGCCACCACCCAGGACGGAAACGCGCAATGCTGCGGTGGCTTTTCTGTAACGTGAAAAGATGGCCGTGAAGAGAGAGAATCCCCTATTTGTCGCCGTGGTTCTCTTCCGCGACGCAAATTTCGCAAATGTGTATTCATGATATTCTTCCCAATAAGAGGATTGAATCGGAATTATTTGCGAGTTCCCAAATATTTGTAACGCTCCTTCTCTCACGAACTTGCTTCTTTGTATATTTATCGTCCTCGTCTAACTACGTTAAATTTAGATTAAAACTTGAAAGCGCAGAACAATTATGGTTTAACAAACGAAAAAAATTGTACGCGTATTTAAACGGCGTTTCCACGAAAGTTTTGTCTCATTGGTATTCGCAATTATCGAAAATATTTTAGTGTTTTTTTTTTAAACTGAGACTCAAGATTGTAAAGTTGATTATCGCCGCAACGTCAACAGTTTAATTTCTGTAATTTTCATCTCCACATTGCAAATTCGGACGACTGTTAAATTCAAATGTAATTACGTGTCAAGAAATAGCTGCGGCTTTATTCTTAGGGAACGCTGTAACTCCGCTTCTAACGCAGTTATTTCAAACTCGAAATGCATAATATATACTGTAAGCTCGTTCCCGACTCTTTAAGTTCACGGGGTCCTCGAGCAGATAATCCGGCATAAGTAAACTTTGACCTCTCTTCTTCCTACGTCGCGTCGTAAACTTCGTTTCCAACGGCATGCCGGCTGTTTCCGGCGCATTATCAGGTTCTTGCACGCTTCGTCAAAGAATTTCGTCGAAAAAGGGGAAGGAGGGGGAGAGAAAATAGAAATCGGCCGGTATTCGACCGGTCCTCCATTCGGAATAATTCTGCGCTAATTACAGCGCACTTTTAACGGCGTTATATTCGTAACTAGCGTAATTATACGCGAGCGACATACGTCACACGCGAACGTGATGTATATTAACCAACTCATTAGCTTCATTAACACACTTACACACGCGCGTTGCATTACAACGCGTAATTCACGTGCGCATTGCATTGTCATTGTCGCTATAATGATGCGGAATTGTTCTCGCAATTACTGATAAAATATTAAAGTCGTATCGTTCGTGGAAATATTTAAAAAAACAAATCGTGAAAATTAGATCGATTGTAATTTTGTAATAATATACATTTGAAGAATATGAAAAACTATTAAAAACGTCGTACATAAGATGAAGTTACCACGTGCTGGCAACGGCGGCCGCTATACGTTGACGCAAATAATTTGCTATAAACGCGCGACAGCTCTGTCGCCGGCGAACAGTTATCCTGTCAATGGTCGATTGCTCACGGCCATCAATCACCATGCACCGTGGAATTAATGGACCGTTAAAAATGCACGAGCAACAAAGTATGCTGCGTGCGTGCTGCATACTCTGCGACTGCCAGCCTGCGTGCAACTAAAAGCTAATCGATAATTCAATCGGGTGTATGCGTGCGCCGTAACGCTATAGGTCGCCGAAATTGCGCTGCTTATCGCGTACGTCGCCGCGGATGATAAGGGAGAGGCATAACGATGGCGATAAAGAAACGGCCGGGTATCCACGTAATTGTTTCATTATGCGATCTATGTACCCGCGATATAATTATCTTCTTATGCGTATTTTCTACGTGATACGTGGAAAGAATCGCGCACTGGTTTCTATCTAATTAAAATTCCTATCTTGCCGGGGAAATTTTCAAATTTATGACAAAACTTGCATGCACGTTACATAATTTATAACAAAGAATTTTAAGTTATAATTAATAAGTTTCGGATTTTTGTTTCGCGCAAATTAATCTTCGCGCAAGATGATAGAGAATAAAACTAGTTTGATGCACTCGGTATTACGTCACGAGGCGTCTTCGACAAAGTGTTTCGCCAAACACGAATTATCGCAAGTACGCTAATAGCTTGGAATTTAAGTGCGAAGAAGAAACGCGAATTTTCTTTTTAACGTTTTATCGCAGTCTTGCGACGTAAGAGCATGCTGTGTATAACAAAATGCGTATTAAAATGAGTCACGCCCGCGGCGAAATGGAAGAAGAAACGTATGCTTTGTTTAAAGTAAATTACGCTCATCCTCTTATCTTCCTTTGCAGTCAGACCGCATGTAATGCCATTGCATTACCGCGAAAAGATTGCAATTCCACAGTGCGGCGGTTATTTGAAAACGGCAATCTAAAATGAAAATAGTATCTCCCGCGGAAAACGTTGCGGGAGTCCTCCGCATTAAATATGATTGTTCATACTGTAGCCAATTTTTTAATCGTCTCGTTGTACAAAGAAACTAGCTTCTGAAATATGGGACATGAAGATAAAAACTTTCTTAAAAACGACTCCCAATCAGATTTGCTCGAGAAAAGAATAACGATGCGAAACTTATAACAATACGGAATGCAAAGAGTGTGCGGGAATATGCAAAAATGTTTCAAAATCTAATATCTGTTTTACGATATATACTACTACTATTCCGATATTTCATAAATACGTATATATGCATTTCCACCGCGCGATGATATTCTGCGTTTTTCGCGTAACTGTATTTCTTCCGTTACTGTATATACTTGTTCTGGCTTTCTACTCTTCTCGCTTTATCACAATATTTTTCGCGAAAATTCTAAATGCACGGCAGTTTTCGAAACAACGTGTAAACCGCGTTTTGAAACTATCGCGATCTCTTCTTAGTGGAAAGATTAAGATATATATTTCGATTTATTATTTCTTTAAATATATCTTGCTCGAAGTTATCGTCAGCATCGTCGCATTTGCATACAATTCTTACGAACCGATTATAAGCGTGTACGGTGAAATAGTACAAGAAAGAATAAGAAAGGGACGTGAATTTACATATCGGCCAGATAGAATTTATCGCGCGTTGGCGAATAACGTTCTCTTCATCTAACGCGGGGCGGGCACTTCGGGGCGGGAAGCCCGGCGTAGCTCGAGATCCCGGGGCTAATCTGCTTCCTGGAAAGTTTAAATGGAAACGCGGTACCCGGTAGGGGGTTAACGAAACATCCGCGACGCCCGTGGTAAGGGCGCCGTTGAAAAATTTTTAAGCTGCTTAACGCTCGAGTTGAATTTCCTCTAGCAGCCGCGGCAGCGATTTCGAAATATTAAGCGGCAGCTTTGTCACTCCTCGATAACATGTCTGTCGATTGCGTGACGGACCGCGTATAATAAACGTATAAACGCAGCGATATTAATATAATGAGATAATAATAAAATAACATCCGAGATTCGTCGCGGTTGGAATGGAAAAATTCGAACGTGCCGAGCGAAAATCAAAAGCGGATAAACTGGAGACCCATTTGGCAGGTTTACTCGATAACGAGAGCTCACCGCGGAGCTCATCCTTCTTCACAATGAATATACTCAGTCATACCGATCGTCCCCGGCGTACATTTGCGTCCGTTCGACCGAGCCGCCCGCGCCCGTTCGTCGCCCTCAATATGGTTAACCGTGAATCCTGCGACAAGAGCGTCCCAAACCGGCAGGGCTACGTGTAGCTATGCGATACCGTGGAATACCCGAAGTACCTGGCGTTGACCACCGGACGAGGCCAACGCTAGTATGCCGGACAAGAATCCGATCTGGTGTCCGCAGGCACTCTCATAGTTTACGTGCTCTGTGCTCTCGTTCTCGGGACCTCCGCACGTACGGCGGCTCCGAGGTATACGCGCCGATCCGCCACCATTGCCTCTCATCGCTATATATCGATTAACAGCCCCTCGCGGAATTTCGATCGTTATATTCGATCTTACGCGTCTCGCGCGACGAACGCCGAAACGCGGCCAACTCGTCGCGCCGCGAGTGATCGCGATCGGCGCTATTCCAGGAAGTCGGACAATCCTTTTCTATTTTTTTTTTTAATTAATCTTTACGCATTTAGCGTTAAAATATATTAAAATAGTTTGTACACTTAACAGATAGCGAAAAATATATTCTTGGAAGATATTAAGAGACAGCGCTATTCCAGGAAGTCGAACAATCCTTTTCTAATTGCATTATATCTATTGCAAAATATATTAGAATAGTTTGTACGCTTAATAGACCGCGGAAAATATATTTTTCGAAGATATTAAGATTTACGTGTGGAGTTCTTAAAAAGAACGTAATAATAAAAAGATGGAGAGGACTCACTCTGTGTCATCTTGAACGTTCTGGCGGCCTCGCTGACGCTGATCAATCCATTGCAGGCGGCATCCGAGCTCTGCGCGAGGTTCCACGTGTTGTTCGATGGATTTGTGTAAATAAAGCATCTATAGCTCTCCTCGTCGCTTGTTTTACGATCGTTACGATCGCTGTGCAAACGCGCGACCATGTAATTTGTGCTGCCCTCCCTCCAATGAGCCAGGCACTCCAATTCTACGTCTAGAAAAACAAAACCGTTACAACTGCAAATTGGCATGTATCCAATAATAACCGTTGTTATACTTTTTTTTCGCTCTTTTTTCCCCTCCCCCCGTTTTATACCCGGGATACACGAGTGATCCGTTGATGTGTACATACACGGCCGTTGGGGCGCAAACGTTTACGGGGCTTTACAGAAAACATAAACTGCAGCGCGCGTTAGAGTTAGCCAGCTGACGGGGAGGTTTTCGCGAAGGTATATCAAAGCGAAACGAAAATTCGGTCGTGATTCGCTCCAGCCTACGCGCGACCCTATTAGTAACAGAGTCGTAAATAGAAGTTTATCGCCGCTGTGTCCCCGGATAAAGCTATCTGTAGAAGTTATAAACGGGGGTAAACGATATATGAATGTTCATGAAAACGCATTATACCATACGTATTCGCCGTACGCGGATCCGCGGGACGTGTGTTGCGCGCGATGCAGCGCCCGTGTATTCATTTATCCGCGTGCAGCGTATCGAGATAGACGATCGGGCACGGGCCGATGATAATTGCGCAAAATCGTTTGGACAAGCCCAGCAACAAATGGTAATTGACAAGGCCATTAATCATTCATTCCGAAGCCGCGAGCTTTATTGACCGTTACAGGCCTTGCGCGTCGTGTTAATTAATGTCAAAGCGGATGTTAACGTCACCGCGGGAACACCGCCGACGTCATAATTCCTTTTTACGTGGCCGAAATGCCGCGCGCGCCGTAACGACATGACGAGTCGACGAGTCGGAACACTTATTTCGCGTATAATTCGATCACACGGTAAATCTCGTTTCCCATAACCAGAATCAGTCCTCCGATATTTCTCCGCTCGCAATAATCAGGAGTTGCCATTTGTACGCATTTTATTGTGTTTCTTTTAATAAATTCATTTTTTTGCGATGGAAAGTCGACGAAAAATTCAAAATAAATTTAAATATTAAAATTTCGCGGGGGATAAAAACATAAATGAGAGAAAACTCGATGGCAATAAAGCTACGAATTGCAGTAACTTTACATTCGCGGCGCACTTAAAATTTTGCGTCAATGTATCGAGGCACTCTCGGCGAGCGCTTTATAAACTATAGATTGTGACGAATTAATTATGTTATACAATAACAAAATGTCACTAGGCAGTGATTGGACTCGCGCACGTTGTATAATAATTCATAATTGTTTAGGGTATTCACTTGACAAATTATGAGCGTTTGTAAACAGGTATAACACAATTGCCGTGTAAATGGATATTGCACAATGCATGTTGGTATAACAATATTATTTTATACATGGTATCTATTGTACGGCGCCCATTTGTTGTACGGTATCAAAGAATCCCGCAGAAAACGGGCAACGCCGTAATCAAATTTGTATAATCGTTTGCATTGCGCTGGAAAGAATATAAAACAGGATACGCGCGTTATCTCCAAATCTCCCGGCCAGATTTCCCGGCGCGCTCTTCGCTGCCCAATTATGACTTTCCGTTTTAAGCCCCACGATACACAAATCACAACGATTACTTGCATCACAATTATTCTTCAGGCTATCTAAATACTTAAGTCACGAATATGAGCATCCTCCCTGATATGATAAAATGAACGAAAAAAAGACATCTAAAGGTTAAATAGGCCGCGCACCGTGGTTGACATTCGATTTATCTGTGTGTAAAATGAGGTCGTCACATGTCAGCTCGATATAATGACACGGGGAGAATACTGACCCACGCTTTCGGACGAGTGAACGTTTGCGCACGCTTGGTAGCGCAGGAGCAGACGCGAGTCCTGCGTGCACGCTTCCGCCCGTGACCGCGGCGAATTGCACTCGCCCTCGCCCTGGCTGTACGTGAACTCCAAGGGACCCTTAATGGGACAGGGCAGCGGCGCTGCATTGGAGCGAAACAGAGAGACCAGAGTGGCGTCGCTGGTCAACGTGCCGCATTGGGTCAGCAGACTTGGTTCCGGTGAATCGCTCGTGCAATAAGCTAATAACAACAGCGAAACGTAACGTTGCATCGTCGTTCCTTGTAAATGTCACGACGAGGATGACGAGGATGACGAAACATAGGTACATTGGGTTTATTTCGTTTACTCAAAATAAAATTCCAAAGAAATTGCGATCTACGAGGAGGAAAGCTGCACCGAGATAACAGATAAAACGAGAAAGAAACTGGGACATAGATAAAAAGGAATAGCGATTTTGATGCTGATATTCTGATAATTAAGTTTCTTTTGCGAAAAGAAGAAATGAAAGAGAAACTAGACAAGAAAGAAGAAAAATATTAAAATAACGACATAATGTAAGATAATATATTTTATCAGGCACAAAGAAGACAAAAGATTTTAACGAGATTCAGTGATTCATAAGTTTTTACGATGCTCTGAATTAAAAAGCTAAACATCCTTTTTAAAGAACGGAACAGAATGTCATTTAAAATCTTGGTAATTAGCAATTTCCATGTCTTACTTTCTTTGTATTGCAGAACGTTGGCGTGTTGCGCGTGCATTACAATACACCGGTAACATCTGTACTTCCTGAAACAGAAACGGAAAAAATAGTTTTGAGTGTTATTTTATCTATATAGTTTTTATAAATTTCACCCATTTATATTACGAACTGAAATCAATAGAAATAAAATCTATGCTATATCGTTATATAGCTCCGCAATCTACTTTTTATGAAACACAAATCCGCCCACTGAAAGCGCGCTTTGAAAGAAGCTTCGCTTTTAAATGACAGCATCCAAAAAATTTAAAAAGCATATATTTTTTAATAATTTTCATACGTACGGATGATTCATACGCAAAACTGTATACGTAATTTAAGCAGAGAAAAATTGTGAAAAATCAGCGGATCATTTGTCAAGTATTAAGATAGATTTATACTTTATAATTGTCCGATATTCCACGTATATAAAAAAGAGTCCATTTCATAAAATTGTGAGAGAGCATATTTTATTCAACGTGTAATTACTTCGAACGATTTGTTTCAAACGCAGAGTATGCCGCGCGTTGTGCTTACGCCCGCTGTCGTTCCTCACCGCGGTGACTGTATTTACGTTGATTTCCGCTCTGGAAAAAGGTATAAACCATCGCGGGCCGTCCTCTATTTGAATACCGCGTAAATTTACAAACCAAATATCGAAGTAATTTCTGTCGCGCGCTGCGGTGGCGGCGGCGCTCGCGAATTTTGCTATCGCACTCGCAATGGACGCGGCGATTTCGCCGATTATCGTCCTTTTCAAAATGCACCGCTAAAGCGGATTAATATCGTTACAAGCCCGGAGCTGTCCCGGTGCGCATAGTAACAGATGCACTGGTGGCGGAGTGGCGATAGTAGCCGGAAACTATATCGGACTGACAGCCGGGAACAAAGGTAAACTTCGACTTAAGCCACCAAAGGGGAGAAAGAGAGAGAGAGAGAGAGAGAGAGAGAGGGAGAGAGGGTACCGGAGGGTTGGAAAGGGGTGAACCGGGAAAAGGGGTAGAACGGGAAACAGTAGAGAAGCTGCGAGAGAAGGTAAGTTGCGGACTCGGGCTAAGTAAGCAAGGTGCCAACTAGTAAGGACACAAGACAAGCTCCGAAAGTTTTAAGTAGCTATGCGATACTACTCGTTGGACTTCCCTCTCTCTCTCTCTCTCTCTCTCTCTCTCTCTCTCCTTTTCTTCCTCCCTCTCTCTTTCTCTCTCACTTATTCTAGCGACGTCATTATTGCACTGCGTTTGTCTTTTCGCTCATGCAGCCTTGTCCCTCACACGCGTGTCCCGATTTCTCTCAGCTCGTGGGAACTGGTTCAGCAACGACAGCGATCGATCGATAGGGAAAAATTCGATTTCAGACTAAAGTTAAAGCAGGAGTTGCGGGCAACTCTTAATGGGTTTTAAATCGTCGACGCAATCTCTCCATCGTCGCGGAAACGCATAAACGGTCCGCACGAACTCCGGCCGGCCATGATCCGAAAGTTACGAAGTTTGTTTGCACGTTTCGACGCAAGCTCGCGTCTCCGAAAACGATTCGGACCGCGGGCATCGTTCCGAGCGATCGTATTCCACAATGCGGGAGAGAGACCGCAACGGATAGCCTGGAAACGCAGCTGTTCGCAGTTAAATGCGGACGCCTTTGTCTGGAGAACGGAGGCGCTTTGTCAATAGAAATCGCCCCGCCGAAATTGTCATCACTTCGCGTGAGCGTTTCTCTAATGACTTTTCTCGCGGAGTTCTCTCGCACTACGATCACACACAATCTTCGTTTTTCATTATTATAAATTATAAATTTCCATAATTATAAATTTCGCTTTGTCGTCTTACCCGAAGACGACGTACGTGATTCGTTGCTTTCTCTCCAAACATTCAAACATGTTCGAGGGCGCTGCTCCATCCGCGCCCAAGTTTTCTCTCTCTTTGATAACTCACTTTCGCATCAGCGAGCTTATCGTCATCGTTGGCGTAGTAATGAAAATTTGTTCGATTTTTAAATATTTGCGATTCTCAGTGTTAAAAACCATTCTAATTCGAACCTTTCTTCCCTAAAGTAATAGTAATTAAACATTTATGAATCATGCAAATAATATTATAAAGATTCTGATATGTCACGGATTCCTCTTATAATACGTTACGTATAAATCACGATAAAGTTAATGACGGCGAACACTTGTGTGTTCGTCATAAACCATCTTGATTCCGCCGCTTGATCCAGTCACCTCGTTCGTTCCCCGCCGAACGTATTTACTTAATCGTCTTGCCAAATGGTTTATGTTAAGTCGAGTATTCGCATTTTAACGAGAGAGTCGCCGTTAAAGTCACCCCTTCCTCGACCCTCGACAATTCTGATGCTTCATCGCTCGATGAACTTCGCACTAATAACGCGAGACGAGAGACGAGAGACGAGACGAGATGAGAGATCGTTTCTCGTTCTTCCCGTTCATTCCTTCACCGTCTCTCGTCGGATAATATATATCTATATTAATATAAACCTGCCATGATCTTCCCATTACGCGTGAGTTATTAATGACGTGAATTATTAACACGAAAATTATCTCCGGGGAGTAAGCAACAATTTCAAATACGATATCGATCTCGCGTGCGCCACGAGATCCGCGGATAAGGGAATTTCGGTGAAGGATTAATAAACCCGCCTGATTCCGTCGTTATCTTGCACACGACGACTATATCTCAATATGTTAATTTGCAACGTCGATTTCCGCTCTCGCGCACGAAACTTTTGTTTCTTTTTGCATAAACGTCCCCGCTGTCTCCGTTCGTAATCCATACGTCGAATCGCGTTCCGTGTTTGTGTTTTAATCCGATCGCTACCCTGCACCGTTGGCGTCGAACATTTCAGAATGCAAATTCGTAATCTTCTGTTTTCACATGTTGACATCTTGCGTAAACATCCGGTACAGCGTAATCCACATATTCCATTCAGTTTCGCTCGTATCGGATTATCGCGAACCGCTGATATTACAGAGAGCGATAATAACTAGTTTTTATCTCGTCATTTTGTGAATAACGGAAACGTGGCGGGGGTGACGTTGCGGAAATAATCCTCCACTGTCGTTCAAACTTACAATTAGCATGTAAATTTTTTTCGAATAAAAGAAGAAGGAAAGGATATTTCGGAAGAACGTTTGAAACGATTCCGAATGCGATTCCGAACAAAGACCAAGAAGAGATAAAGAAGAAACGGAGTATCCTAATGCATCATGATTAGCCAAGATAAAAACATAGCGGAGGGCTGAGTCTCGTCGAAGTATCAAGATCCAAATTGCCGATCACGGGGCAACGATACTATTTGCATTGTCTAATAGCTGGATAGCGTGCGAAGGGCGCGCGTTAACCTCAGTTTTACCCTCTCTCTCTCTTTCGAGGAGCGTCTGACACGGTCTCGCTCGCCAAAACCCGTTTCCCGGAGCATGGTTTATTGATTTCTCTAGTGCGTAAATACGTGGCATGGCACTCCGCTAACGACGCCCACGAGAGAGCATTGCGACGCGAACGAACGCGTACAACCGCGTCGCCGAAAGCAACGTTTTCATAAATTATCGTTCGGTCCCCGGCGTCCTCGTCGAGAGAGGGTGCGGTGAACTTTTTGGCCACGCCGTTACGATCATTATCCGCAAATTGTCCGCAGAGGTTGGAAATCAGACCAGAAATGGATCGTAAACGAGACCGCGAAGAGAATCTGCAAACAATTTAAAACTATTGCGCGATTTCGAAAATTAGGTGCTCAACATCGCAGAATCGAATGCGATTAAATTCGTGTCAATTAGCGTTCGTTCCATGTATCGATTTTACAAATTACGTATAAATATGTAAAAAATCAATCTTTAACTCAAATATAATTTTTTTCCACGCAATATATTTATATCTCTTGTTCTAGCAATAATATACTAGATACGTAAATATATAGCAACGGTTCGTGAGATTAAATTGGTTCGCGTTAATTTTACTGAATAAAGTACATTGCGTCGCGTGTGTTCAATATTCAACACCCCGCAAAACAGGGCAAAATTAGTAACACAAAGATAACACAGCGGGTACGAAGTGGAAACGTTGTAGACCAGCGCAAGTGCGTAAATACCGAGGAGATTCTTCGCGGTAAGGTTGTTACACAAAGCGGCGAAAATGAACCGCCCGCGAAACAAAAGCAATCTGTCCATACATTATCACCTCGCGGTATCTGCAATGAGATCTTTTAAATGGGTTATACCCGGCGTTAACTGGGTACCACATACACACACACACAAACACACACATACACACATGTAATTTTCACGCAATACATTTTATCTAGTGGTTATATTACCTCCCGTTCTTGCGCCGATGCGCGTCTCCTGCGATGACTATGGTTCGATGAACGCAATTAAATCTGCTTATCGTAAACATAATTAAATCACATTTACTTATATTATGATTAAACTGCACGTGCCCCTTTTATAAATTCAATTTTCGAAAAGTGCTACGTTAATTTACGTTTGCAAAGCCGCTTAACTTTTTTGGAAAACCTATTTCTTTAGATTGATATTTCTCTTCAGTAAGTAGGGTTTTTCGTTTATTAATAAATATAAACTGACGCTCGCATTTAATGTCGGCAAGCATTTATCTGCGCTAAATGTAACGCAATGCCGCGTTTAAACAAATCTTATGCTCGTATTTCTGCCCAAGTGTCCAGATCCAACGAGCACACGTTTACACATGAAAACAACATTGTTTTGAACAATCACGGAGGTACGCAAATTTATTGTGGAAGGCGGATTACGAATATCGACGTTGTGACCCGGTTTACGCTACCCACGGTGTCACATACCACTTAAATGCCTATATACACGCATACGCACACGCATAAACACACGCTCATCGTTCGGGGGGAGAACTAAAGCTCGTGAGCTTAAACTTAGGTGCCAACCAATCACGGCCGCCGAACTGACATAAAGCCAAGGCTTTGAGCTCGAATTAAATTTTAAGCGAGAACGTAGCCCGCAGCGTCACGCATCGCAACGGGTTATCTGCGCTGATAACGCGAGACGGCGCGATGTTGCGGGAATAAATGCATGCGCTATCGAAGAAAACTTCCGAGAAGTACGAGATATCTCCGCGCGGATCTTTCGTTAACATTATATTCGTTAATATTAATATAAACAAGCGTATCGTAATAATAAGAATATTTTTAAATCTAAAAAGTATTAATAATAAAAACGCAGTAATTAGCATTTTTATTCCGTTTTTCGTTGCGTTATGAAATATATAATTTTTACCTAGAATACAAATAATATGTTTTGTAATATATTCCTGTAGACTGTGTAAATCTTTTAATATAAATGTTAAATTGATAACAGGATCGCGAACCAAGCCAGCGTTTATTGTAATGACGATCGATAAAATTCTACGAGGCGGCATTAAGCTCGGACTTCCCTCATTGCGATTGGAGCGTGAACTTGCGCGAAGAAATAATGAAGTAACAAAATCGCGAATCTACGACTTGAACGGTGACTTCTCGTCGCGCCGTTTCCTGCCGAGAAAAGCGGAAACTTTTTCACGGGAGCTTACGACATTACGAGAAGAAAGTTTCGGCGTCTACGAGGAGTTCTCAGACAGGGAATGTGGATCACGTAGATCAAAGGCATACAATGTAAGATACTCCCGATGTATGACGGAGAAACACTTTTCGAAATTGATGCGCTTATTCTCTGTGAAAAAAGCCGATTTATTCTGGTTTGTCTACCGTAACCGATCACGAAAGTTCATGCGATGTAATGCAAACGCGTACGTAGATTCCAGAATTTTACCGCTATTTAAAACGTTGTAATCCAACTGATAAAATTTTAAAACTATGATACCAATTAAAAAATGAGCGTAACGGTCTAACATAGTAAAATATTACTTTGCAGTAGGTACTACAAAAATATTTAGATATTTATACCGTGAATTCAGTTAAAATTAAGTGCGCTACGAATGCAATGGAAATCACAAGTCATTCCGTCGTGTGCGGGCTCTTTTGAGAAATTTCTAAAACCACCATTTGATGAAAGAAAGACAAGGTTGAATCCAGTAATATTTTAATCATTATGCGGGATTTGTTTAGGAAAGGGGTAGAGGAGACACGTGCGGTTCTGTGTGTAAACGCACCTGAATTCGAAATCACGTACACGTTAAGCTCGCGAGAGCTTATATAGTGACAAAACAAATTCGCGCTTTCAGCCCTGTATATTATCTGGCGTGTTTGCTAAAACGTGAATTTATTCATGTCCGGACGAGATTAAAAAAGGAGTTTCTCCGCTTTCTTGTTTCCGCCGTAAATTATGCAATTGTGTACCTCGTCGTTTCCGCGTTTCTGCGAGACAGAATTTTTTGACGCAGGAAGGAACTATAACTTTTTAAAGCAGGTATAAACGATTACGCGAGCAATACATTTCTACGCGAGCACGACCGCCATTTGTTAAACGCGACCGGACAAAACGGCCGCGTTTCGTGTATAATGTTCTTCGCGTTTTTCGCCAAAACATAAATTTCCCTGCGTATAGGCTCGCTTCCCTCTCATCGGGCAAATAAAAGCCCCGGCCGCCGAACATAAAGAACGACCGGTTCTGGCTGGTTTCATTGGCCGACATTCTCATCCTCATGTAATATAATTTAGGAACGAATATTTTTAGAAAAGAGAGACAGCAAAAAGACACGTACTCGTGTACGTGTCAAGTGTCAATGCAAATTTATCACAGTCACCGTAGAATCATTTCCATAAATTTCGTGAGTAAAAGGACTCTAATTTTGATACATCCTCTCTGTAATATATTTTTCGCAATTCTTTTTAATGTGAAAAAATTATAAGAATTATTAATTTAAAAAAATCGATATTATCAGTATTTATTAATTCTCCTACACTACTTTAATTTATTCTGTATTCGTTTTCGGGTCCTGGACATAAAAAAAGAAATATATAGCGGTATAAAATATAGATACTGCGATTACCGCTGATGGGATTGGATCGACTAAATGGATTCGCGTAAAATGTGGTAAAGGCAGAGTTAAAAAGTCACTCGCGGCATGGCAGTTCTAATTTCTCTCGACGCCGAGTCAACAGGAGAAGCGGGACGCATGTCGGCGTGCATGGCGTTCCGGTGCATCCGAAAATACACACGGCGACACGTAGTCTGGGTCGGCCGTCTGGGTTGACCGAATGCCCGGCGACCTCGTTCGGCAAGATATCACTGAATCATGAGTGCCAGGCTCGAATCGAATGTCGTTACGTGCGTTCGTGGCGGTATCCGGTATGTGTACGCGGCTCTCGACTCTGCTTCACACAGTCCACAGGATAAAATAGAACGGCCAGAAAAAAGCACAACTAGAGAAAGAAAGAGAGAGAGAGAGAGAGAGAGAGAGAGAGAGAGGAGAGAGAAACAGAGATAGACGAGATAGAGAAGGGGTAGCGGGGAGGAAGAGGAGAAGAGAGGTAGGTTTAGTATCACGGTTGCCGTGTGCGGGCACAATTTGGAAACCCGATATCTCAGCCGCGGACGCGGTTGTAACGTCGAAAACCTATTACGTTACAAAGCCGCGTCGTATGCGAAACCGAAATAATTCACGCGCGAGTCGATGCGATGGCCACCAAACCGAATGCGCAACCCGGCAGACTGTTATGTACCTTCCCGCGCGACGCGCGCTCGCTGGCTACTATTTCGAGTATCATTGATCGATCGATGAAATATCTATCGATATTTGGCGGGCGAAAAGTTACAGTGAATGCGCGGTGGTTCGCGCGAGAAACTATTGTCTTTATCGCAGCGACATCGTGATCCGAACCGTTCTCTTGCCGCGCTTGCTCGTGCAGAGAAAAAGTTATAGGCCATGATAGAGAGTTATACCATTATATTACTCAAGTGCACTTAAGATATAAATAATTTTGTCAAAGATACGTATATATAAAAGCATTAACCCATAAACGTCAATAAAACGCCAATAAATAATTATGTCGATAACACGTTGAGACTAACGATCATGATGAATAAATAGTTTGCTATTTTCTGCACTGCCGTTTCACTCAACGAAATCTCACGTACAAGTTAATTTTTAATAATTCTCAGAATGTATACAATAAAACGATGTTAGACTATTTATATTTCAATTTGCGTAAAATCTGCAGCAGAAGTTGAACATTCGGTTAAATATTAAAAAATGTATACATCTCTCATTTCTCTTTAAACGTTTAAATATTTATTTCTAGCAAATGGAGAATGCCCGCTTGGGATTGAGGGATAATTAAAAAATAAATTCATTGAGAGAAACTCAGCAAATGACGGTAGATAACATATTTTTAAAACATAATTCTCATTTTCTTTTTTCATTTTAATAAGTAAATTATAAAAAATATTTCAGCCAAGCACGTAACACTGAAAAGCATTAATATCTCTCTCAAATTATTTATTTCTCTTCAGTCGGAAGTATTCCTACCGGTTGTTGTAATCGCACAGTAGCTCATAATTCAAGCGAATGACTGATCTCCTGCATATTTGATCGTACTTCTTCAGACTACTTGTAGAACGAGAACAAAGCGAGCGTGGCATGCGCGCAAAAGAGGAACGGGGGAAAGAAGAAGGATGGAAATCCGAGGATGTTACGACCGGCCGCAGGCATCGATGTAACGTCGAAAACCTATCGCGTTACAAAGGCACGGTGCACATGGAAATCGAAATAATTCACATAGTTTTGTTTTGGCGAGCACGCAAATACGCAATACGGACGATTCGACGTTTCTACGCGACCGCGAAAGGGGTAGAGATATGGGGAAGCGCGATAGAGGGATGGCGGGAAGAGAAATTTGTTTTCCTGGAGCACCCTTTGTGTGAAAACAAAAATGAGTCGGTAATGCCAGTCCAATTTTGAAACGCGAGACGCGGAATGTAAATTACCGCGGTGCATTCGGCAAAATTTTCGAGACAGTCCATACTTACGCTACTGCAAAAGTATAAGTGATACAACATGACAAATGTATGTAACGTAAGAGAGAAAAGTCAGAGCGCGGAACAACGCGAATAAAGAAGTCTGCAACGATAAACAACTATACATTATCAGCGTTCGCGCGTTTTCACGGTGAAATCGATCGTCCGTGGTGCGAACATTACGTAAACAACCTCACGTATCGTATTCATGTATCCGTATAAATCCGAAAAAATGCGGGTTCTTCTTCGGCGAGTTACCATCGCGGGCGTTATAAAGTTCGCGGAAAAAAAAAGAATCTATTAACGAGGTAGAGGCCGCGCGCTCCCGATGGGATCACAATTAAAAAGCTTCCGCCTCCCGGCCGACCCGCCGCGCACCGCCGCCCCGTTCGAGGACTAATTTCGCCGCGAGTTTTATTATATCCTCTCTCTTTCTCACTCTTCCTTTTTCTCCACCTCAGCGCAACTCATTACGGACCTTATGCCTACACGCGCACAAATTGCGAAAAAGTTCCGCTCGGAAGAAGCGCACGGCGGAGTAACGATGTCGAACATTAGCGAATGGAAACGCTTTTTTTTTTTTTGCGGAGAATCGATTTGCCAATTCGTCGTCCCTGTGTTTTTCCCCATGTCTGGCAGATATTTAACTACCGTTCAAAATTTTCTATTGGATCTCAAACATCGATGTTTAACATTGAACGTCATATTGCTGTAGTGTGCAAATAGCTGCGAGAGAAATTCCGGTATTAATCTCGGCGCGCGTTTTCACAGGGAGTCTTTTTTTTATTGTCCGCACATGTCAACCCTTTTTAATAAAACCCTGCTATATAATAAACATGTAATAAAGCCTGCTTTAATAAAGCACACAAGTTTTTCAACCGATCTTTCTCCGTAATACGGTTTTTCACGTCCTACCAGAAATGTGTAGCTCAGCACACGCTTTTCTCTCTCAAAGAATACTTTTTAATCGTCGAACCGACTATTTATTGCATCGGCAAATCGAAAAACGTTAGAAAAATTTGTCTAGGAATAAGCTATAGCATGGACAGTTACATGTACACGTTACATGCAATCTATTGATGCATTATTTACTTGGATTCGACTAGCAGAGAGAAGATGCACGTACCGAACACAAGTGCCTCCCGGCATCCTGTGAGACATCCCTAAGGAGCTTTACTCTCGTACTGTATTACCGCAAGATTCAAGATGCGTTCTATGAACCAGGCCGGTGTAAACGTCGCGAGAGACGGTTAGCCTACGAGAGGGATAGAATACCGCTTTCTCGGGGGGGATGATGTCTTCGAGTGCGAGACGCGGAGATACGGGCAGAAACTCAAGATTATCATCGTACAGGTTGCAATGCGACCCTTCAAAATATCGTGGAGGAAAGGAGCTCTTTGAAGGACTGAGGAACACACTGCGAAGAATGGTTATCAGATCTTTTTAGAAGAGGGAGAGAGTTACTTTCTCCCAATAAATATAAAACTCTGTTATTCTTGAAAATTGAATACAATTGACAGCGCGATAAATAACTGCTAATTGTTGAACGATTTTACGCTCTTTTTCTTAATCATGAGATATATCGTCTAAGTCTCTTCCAAGCATCTCTCTCACACTAATGAAACTCGCATCGTGTGATCGCGATGTCTCGCAGTTTATTTCCCGTAAGAAGCTTCCCCGATGTTGTTCACGATGTTGTCGGAACGGCATTGACGTATAAATACCACTGCAGGTATTAAGATATATATGAAATGAGTTCGCCTGAATAAAGGAATCGCTGTCTTCCAATATAAATCTCGAATGACTTTTACGATTCGATAAGTTCATCGACTTTGCCGCGAGTATTTTGCGCGTGTCTTGTATCTTATAAATGCAGCTTGGATGGAAAATAAATTTAAAAAAATACATAAAAATGATATCAATTAATAAAATACCAATACGGGAATGATGGAATATTATAATAATAGTTTTTCGATTGCCATTCGAGTTCATACGCTGCGTTGGACCTGTCGTAATTCATTTACCGTGCGCAACAAGCAAACGAAAACGTCGAACCGGAAGTTCCCGGAAGATCCATTCAGGAACGTATAGAGAGAACGTAAGGTTTCCGCGCTTTTCTCCTTCCCCGATACGGCTCCTCGGTTATTTGCTGCGAGAAAAAGGGAGGACACGACGAAACCGGTGGTGGCGAGGGGAGAGAGAAGAAACGTTCGAGACTAATGGAGAAGGTTCGAAAGCAGCGGGAAAATAAGCAGCCAGGATGCTCGCGGCGAGATGCTTTTGCATTGAAATGTCCGAAGCTCCGCGCGCGCTCACGTTTTCCTCCTATTTCTGCCTTTTCTTGCGAGAAGCTCGGGCAAAATGGACACTGAGAGATACGAAGCGGCGTTCTACAAAACGCCTTTCAACGGCGAAAAACGTTTCGCGCAAGCGCCTCCATCGTCGCCGATAATTATCGCGCCGATCGCGCGTTTATCGATTTCGACGGCGCGGATTGACGCTCCGATAAATCCGTCCCTCCCGCGATTGATTTGGAGAACGATGCTGTGCCTTCTGTCATCCGGCATATAATCGCCACGCCGCGCGCCGCGACGCCGGCCGTCTCGCGTTGACGCGTAAGCTCTTCGCGCGAGAGAGTGTTGCATTATGCAGGAAAAACGTTAAGCAACGAAAAGGAAACGCTCGTAGCGCGCGGGAGATAAACCGCGGCCGGAAAATCGGATATTCCCTTTCCTGTCTCGTTTGCCCAATGCGAGACGTTCCGGGACTGACGTTGAGGGATGCGAAAGCTTTGATAACGGCTCTGGGAATATCTTCCCGATGCTAAATATTCAAGACGCGTGAACGCCGCACAATCGCGCGGCGCGGAATTAATTTCGAAGCTTCTGAATTTACGTTTGACGTTTCCCGCCGGCTGAAGAAATTCCGCCGGCGGACGAAAAGGGAAACCTTGTAGCGTCTGATAAGCCGTAGATGGAAAATCGCGCGAGGTCCTCCCGCGCCGTCCCCACTGTTTTCTCCCCGCAAAAAAAATTCGCCGGCGGACTGACGTTAACGGATGTAAGAGCCATCCAGCGGACGGGCCACGGCTGCGAAATTGTTGGCCGTTTTGTAGAATTAGCTTCATGGCTTTTACTTCCCGTCAGGGATGCCACTCCTTTGTTTTGCTTTGTTTCGCGCGATATTGCATCGCTGCAAAAACAACTCCGACGTAATAGGCATCAGGTATCATCCATTTTCAGATCGCAAATGCTCGCGGATCCATTGAGACGATAAAAATGATGCATATTTTAAGCTGATACCAATAAAATTTAACGAAGACATCAATGGATCAAACATCGGATTCTTTAATTTACAATAATAATAAGCAAAACTCGATCGTTTACGATATACAATAAATTAGAGAGAAAAATGCCATTTACGATCTAGACTGGACAGTTGGGGAAAAAAGTATATAATATTCACAAAATTATTATTAAGCTACCAAGATCCAGTCCGTAATTGGCATTTTTCTCTTTAATTTACAATTACTGCTTCATTAATTTTACGCAAAAAAGAAGGAATGTCTCCTCTTTTTTCGAGTTAATGAATATTTTATTAATTTAGCGTCTGTAAGAAATTTTCGAATTAGGCAATCATATATGATTTATAGTACTGTCAGATTTTGGAGTTTTAGTTCATTACTTCATGTCTCAGCATATAAAATACGTGACGTAATCAACTGGATATAAAATGTCCACTTACAATTACTTTTCGCAAAATGAGCTACTTGAAGTTTTAGGAGCTATGGAAGTAATTGCCATGCAGTAGCTGGCGCTGTAACGATCGTGATTATAAGTTACACATAGCTTTTGTAACTAACTGAAAAGCGATGCCTTTTTCGCGCGCTGGATCATGGAGCGGAGTTCCCCCTCACCCCCCCCCCCCGGTCGACTTCGCTCGTCCGCCTCGGGGTTACGCGCGCGCGCGAGCAGTTTCTATTTAACATTTAGTCATACGCTCGCGTAGGTACTTCACCGACTACGCATTCATCGTAAATCTTACCACTACACGCGCGTACACGACGACTAAACGATAGTGGTTACATGTATCGATATACAAGCACGCGCGCTGCTCGGTATGGATCGCCTGTTCTCTTCGATCTCAAAGCCACCCCTGCTCCGGTTTCACGGATGGAATTTCAGGAGAAACGTTTTATACGCCGGGTGCTCTCTCGGTTGGCACGTCGCCTCGAGCGCTTTGTCGGAGGGCAGTTAATTAATAAAAGCTGGAAAGAAGGGAGTACGGGGGGGGAGGGCGCGCGTACGGGAGCGACGGGGAGCGCCAGGCGTTGGTCCGGGGAAGGGGGGAAGGGTAGTGGGACGGGGGACTGGGAAAAGGGGGAACGAGAGAACGGGTATAAACGGAAGGTATAAAAGGATGGAATACTATACTGTCGTTTCATATCGGCCGGCCCGAACTCCACACTTGCAATTCAAACGAGAATGGCACACTCACGTGTCGTGAACGAGGAACTTGTCGCCGTTTTTCTCCATGCAGACGCCCTTGCTGGTGATTTCGGAACCGTTGACGGTCACCAAGTCTACGAGCCCGGACTGGAACCACCGACCGTACCATTCCTCCGGGAACGTGCAGCCTGAAACAGTGGACGGATATAGAAAGGGGGGGTCCAGCCGCCTGCGGATGATGGGCGATATACTCGCTCGGTCGGAAAGTTTCCAGATTTTAATCTGAGGATCTGAACCCGCCGACGAATCCGCGCGCACCAGAAACGCAAAACAATCCAAAACGGCTGCGCGGCTACAATATTTTTCAGCCGGATCGCCGGCGAACAGCCGGCGGGCTTGTACGCGTCAGGGTTACCATTCTCCAACAACATGACCAAGAGGAACGTAATGAAACAATTGTATAACTGCTATTTCTCTCTCTCTCTCTTTCCCTCCCTCAGAGACGGAAAATGTCGAGCCTCGCAGTATTATTTTCTCGTTTCCCGCGAGAAACGCGGCGATTGCACGAGCTGAAAAGCCGATGTTTCTCTTCGAAGTCAAGAGAAGAAAGTACGTGCAGTGTAATACTATATCAGCGAAAAGGGATAATTCCATCCTTGTTGTCTATTACACGGGAGATCCCCGCGCGTAAACTGATTGCGACGGTTCTATATTTATTGTATGGATTATGTCTCTGAACCTTGTATCGCGCGAACGTTTATACGCGGCGTACAGGATGTTACATTTTAAATTCCGGGATTTGATATTCGAAAAAAACTCAACGACGGAGAAGAAATATTCCTCGTATCATATAATGCTATCGTGTAATGCAATCTCAATACATCGTATAATGTAGTCCGTTATCAAAAAACTTTCCCTTATATTCAATGTTTCCTGTGTCTCCGTATGTTTAGATAAACCGACATAATGAAAAATCACCGTCCATTTCCATTGCTTTTAAATAAAAAACTGAACCACGATCCCTGCCGAGCTGCCGAGTGGTCACCCGTGGTTGCTCGACACAGGGAGGAGTCCTTTCTCACCCTCCGTTTCTCGACCCGCCCGTTGCCGAGCGTCTTTTCCGCCCGGGTTTTCCACGGGCCGCGAGGGTAAATACGAGATTCCACGAATATTTCGAATGCCCGTCGGCAACGGAGTCCGCCGCGAGCTCAAACGAAGTTGTAAAAATGGAGAATCTCCTTAGGGAGATCGGATTATCGCGAAAGAGCGCGCGAGCGAGCGAAAGAGCCGTTGATTCTTTCTTCGTCGCGCAATCGTTCATCCTCCTTACTCTCCCGCCCCCCCCCCTCTTTCTCTCATTTTGCGCCTGTATCTGTAGCAACGAGGATTACAAGGAGGAGCGACGTCGCGATTAAGCATTGTTTGCCGGAAGCATTTTGCATTTAATAAGTCCAAGTGTTTCGGAATCCCAGATGAGCGGGGGGAACCAACGGGAGGAGTAGACGACGCCAGAAGAAAGGAGGAGTGCGGGATTGGAGAACAGGAAAGACGACGAGGAATCTTGCGAATTCGCTACACGAAGATACCGCGCGGGCCCGCTGCCGCGACTGCGTTTCGAAGTTGCGAAAGCGGAGAGTCGATGGAGACGACAGCAGATGGGATTTATTAATACTCAAAAAGACAGACGGACGTGCGCCTTTTGTGCTAATGCATCGATGTGAACATCTCTCGTTCTTCTCTCCTTCTTCTTCGAAGCGAATTAACCAATATTTTCGAAGAAATGTTTTAGTACGTGTATAACGGGACTATTGTACCGTCGTATTTTCCACGAATCGACACCGTAGGAAAATAATTGGAACGACGGGTTTCGATCACGTTATAGAAAAGAACACGTTTCTCGGTATGGCTCGATCACGTGCTCTTCCCCGTAACCAGAATTTTCCCTATATTTCCATTTCCAACACGGTTTCCGCAAAATCCGCACGTCGCACGTCGGTCCACATGTTATATTTCGGCGGAATAGACCGTCGGCGCACCGTCCGTCTGTATACTTTCGCGCGGTAGTTTCTAGTCAAACACGATCTTTTATTCCGCGATAGAATTACAAAAGCGATATCGCGGGACCCGGCTGGATATAGCAAAGTTTCGTGCCGAAATAATTCGCGGTTGAGGAGTACCTGCTCCGATCGGCTCGGCTCGTTCTCGCTCGAAGCGAGAGTTGCTTTGTTGCAGCCCCGAACGCGGGAAACCCAATTAATTTTGTTTGATCGGCACTTTTTCCAATTTTGCCACCGCGGTGGTCCTCATCCACGCCATATATTCTCATCGAAGACGTTAAACCGCGATCCACTTCGTCCGGATAATATTCGCGATATATATAGAACGTTACACGCGGCAGAGAGGCAGAGTGTTCATAGTTCAGAATTAAACTTTTAGTTTGAGTTAAAGTCAGAATAATTCTCCGACTAATCCGAAAGATACGTAGTCTCGTTTTATGGACATTATTATCACTAGCCGTCTTGTAGATTGGATATCGTATAGTCACGCGGGCACTTGCGCCGATCGTTCAACTTGATTAACGTACAGCCATAATCGTAACATTAGCGGGCAGGGAAGTTGTTTTTCGCGGTCGTTATTGATCCTCCCGGGAGGATGAATGTACGAGCCGGAAAAAAATAAACGGCCAGGGGTATCCGCGATAGAATTGCGAGAACAATCCATTCCCTTCGTCGATATAGGATATATAATTGTACATTCAATAAATACCATTATCCGTTGGTGCAACGTTATTTATTCGCCGTTCGTTCTACTTCTTTTTTCTGATGCTACAACACTCACCGATACGACGCTCGAATTGGGTCGAGTAGGGATTTTCGCCGAATGGGCAAAGCGGTTTTGCCGACAGCAATGCAAATCTTTTGTGCAACAAACGATCTAATTCGCGGAATAATTTTGGGAATTCACAATCTTTGTTATTGATTACAAACAACGGTGATTATATAAGTAATTAATTAGGACAACCCGTAACTTACTAATGTAAAATACGTGATATACAAAAACTAAAATAAAATAAATATCTTAATATATTTTTTATATATCCTGTAGAATTTTTGAAATTCTTGGATACTCAAATAAATATCTGGTTAAAAATATGAGGACCACTTTAAAGTTTCGAGATTTCGCAATTTAAGAACAAATCTCGACAGTAAAACTCTATGGGACACGGCGACATAAGGTAGACGTTGAATTGAGAGTAATTCTCCATTCGGTATCCATTTGAAAGTACGACCCTTTGGGAACGACTCCTGAAGGCAAAACTAGGATAGCAAATAGGAAACACAAACTAAACAAATCTTAATAGCAGTACTTTTATTTATACTCCTTTTACACCCATACTATATATTTTAACATCACAATACTATTCTTCGTCAAGCGTGAAATTGTTTTTAACTTTTCTCATGTAAAAAATTGCAGAATTCTTAGGTATAGATAACGCATATATACGGTGATTTTGTTAACTAATTTTTTTCTACATAAAAATAGTTTTGGTTGAAAAAATAATTTTTGTAATTAGTTATCCATTTCGTGGAAACAGAAAGGACGGGCAAGTTTTTCATGACTTTTTATGTTTTTTATTTAAAAATCAAATGTTATACTACGGAAAATAAGCAACCCTCGTGGGCCTAAAAATAGGCTTCCCGTCCTCTACAGGTTAAAGAAGAGATGTAGAGAATTTTGTTTAAACAACGATGGTAGAAACGGCTTCAATCTTATTAAGCAATGCCGGTGACGGAAAAAAAGCTTATCACTTATTCATATCCACGTTGTTGGAGGTAATCGTGATTTTCTTAGGAAATGCGATAGCATACAAGCAGTGGCATACGTGGATAGGTATAGACGAGCGGGCGGAGACAAAGTGATCGCGGGAACATCGGGAGACGCGAGCAGGATGAGAGGAAGAAAAGGACAACGCGAATGGCGCGGCAGGTGACGTAGAAGCCGAGCAGAGTTGAGAGCTAAGTTTTAATTAATGTAATGGAGAGTAGCGCGTGATTAGCCTCCCAATCAGCACGCTCCTCCTGCTGCTCCGCTGCGGCTCCGGTTAGAGAAGGACGCGTAACACGAAAAAAAAGGGAACGAAGATGAAATTTCTAATAAGAAGATACGAGGAAAAACAGAGAAATTGGGAATGAAAATAATCGGGCAAAATAAATATAAAAAAAATTTATATAAATTGTTCCGACTGGTGTTATCCAAAATTTGTAAGAAAAAAATGTCGTTGTACTCTTTTTACTCGTACGTGACATTCGTTGGTATTGAATTCAATATTGGCAAAACATTGCAAAAACGGAACGTGACGGTATTAAAAAAAATAATAATAATTAATAATTGAATTTTTTACGTTTCACGCCTGGATGGTAATAACATTATTTGCTCGATGCAGATCACGATGGGCCAATTTATGCGAGCGCAAGAGCTAAATTGTTTGCTTAATGCGCATCTAATTATGCTGTTCTGCATTCTGCATTAATGGATAATAGGTATAGGTGCAAGCGTCATAGTTTGTTTGTTGTTGGTAACGTGGATGTTACCAAACTAGCGATAACTTGCTTATCTTAAGATAACTAATCTAGCGCTACGTAATCCGAACACGTATAGCTGAAAGATAATCACAAGAAAATTCCCGGGGGCCTCGAGGGCAACAAAAAGAAATTTATTCATTTGTTTATTCATTAAAATGTAATTGCGACGATACAGTTGTGCATATTCGATCAATCATCGTGCTTCATAATGAACAATCGGCGCGCCGGCAAACATTTTACAATACGCGCTCGACACATACATAGCATGTCAATTAATTGATTTACGGGAAGCGATATTTATGAAGCGTGATAGTATCCTACGGTTTTTCCGTTAATTCTTTTGTTCGATTCGTCCGATCGTGTTATTTCTCACCGTGACAGGTATCGTCGTGATATTCGTCGACCCGATAATAGTTTCGATCGGGAACAGACTGCACGATACATTGCGCTCGACCGTCAATTAACGGTAACCGATAATCCAAAATAATGACAAGCGATTGCAGTTTGCGCCCCGCGATAACTGTTTGTCGATTTAAAAAGCGTAGAGGGCCTGCAGTGTAATTTTGTATTGTAGACAATTAAACTCATCTTGCGACAGCAGGATCGTTGTTCCGCCAAGTACGGGATGAAAGGCAAGAATAATGAATATGATACAGAAAAGATATAAAATGACGTGGAATTAAATTATTTGTTTATTCACGAGTTTATTTGCATCTATTAAAATATAATTACGTACATTGACGAGTACATGCATGCGGATGGAAAAAATTATAAGAACAATTTCGAGAAGGGCAAAAAAGAGGGGGTAAAAAGTTTTAGGAAAATAAATTGCTTCAGCTTGCCGCTTGTGATGCAATGTTGAATTATATTGAACGGTAATTGTTATAAAGTACCTAAAAAGAGTAGTTTCTGAAGAAAACCATCGTAATAACTGACTCATTTCTGTTACGTTGTATAGATCTGTAAAACTCCAGGCGCCGATTAATCAAAGAGATATTTTATGCCCCGGCGAAGTTATTGCGAAATTATTACCGCGAGTATGCTCGCGAGGAAGCCTGGCGAAGCGATTACATGATTAATTCCCCCCTCTCGTACGATGCTGGGACACGAAATGGGTACACTCGTTAGCTCGCGATAATAAAATTAGTAGTCGCGGACGTCGTCATTAATCCTCCTTAAGCGATAAAGTAGCCGGCACGTTGTAATAATGGAGTATTAGATCTCATTATTGCGGGATAATTGGAAAATGGTGGAATGGCGCGGAAGATGTGGGTTACATAGGATACATATAAACTACATGGGTGAGCATAAGATAATTGAATTGCCACTATGCCCGCGCGCGAACTTCGTATTAACGGGAATTTATTAATTTATCATCATACGTTGCTCTCGATACGATAGTTCGAACCGAGATCTGTATCTAAGCCAATTACTATCTACACTTAGAAACTAAAAACTCTTTCGCGAAACTATACTGGCGAGCCCGTCATAAATTACGTCGAGGATTACCATTATGATTTCACGATTAATAATCTCATAATCCGAATTGATTCGGATCGAAGCTATAATTGGTATCTATTAAAATTGCGATTGGGATTTCCCCTCGTCTAGTTTGATCTTCTCATAGTACGATATATCGTATCGATTATCTCGGCGGAGGGAGCCGTTAACGAGACGTTGTGTGATGGTAAGGTAGCGATATTATGTTACATTTAATCGCGCGCGCTTCGGCATCGTGGCAGCGACGTCTATCAGACTAAGCAAAACGGATCATTCAGTTATACAGGCTGCAGCCTCGTCAATGTGAGGCCTAACGATCTCGCAATGATTAGATCATGTGTACCGCACGTTCGTATCCCGTTCTAATTGGCGTAATGACGACAGCTAATTAAGCGCAGCTAAACATGTTGTAACAAGTTAATTATTCGTAAGCCGTACCGAATGTTCTAGTAATTCGTTTCTTATATACGTACAAATTAACAAGAAAACTGAATGGGGATCAAATAAATTAGCAAATAATTGAACAGGAATAAAAAAATATTACGTTCCAAAGTAACATCGTCTGTACGAACAAATTAACGTATATCCGTAACCAACTGGAAGCCGCGCGGTCGGACGCTTTCGCGCCCGTCGAAAGAGAAAGTATCCGCGTGATTCTACGTGCCGACCGGCGTCATTTCCGGCCGCGCGTGGCCATGGCAAAGGGCGAAAAAAAGAGGGACAGACGGACGAGTGTTCGAACGAGGCGCGAGCCCCGTTGAGAGAAGGGGTTGGGGAAAAAAGTTATATTGCCTCTGCGTCCGGAGTGACGAGCCAAACGCGTCGCCGAGCATATGAATAATATCGCGTCGCGCGACATACAGCGGCGTTTTTCGCGTCGCGCGGCCCTTCGACGCGATCGTCTCGACGGAGTATCCGCTGATTGGATTCAAATTGGAGAGGGTAGTTCATGTCTACATCGCTATGCAGGAATTGTGATTATCCGCACGCAGCGCGGAGGACAGACCAGCGCAATTAGATCGCGCTGCTGGTCGATTTTACGAGAGAAGGAGACTGCGGATTAGCGAAAACGGTCTCTGCTTTCAAACATCGAGAAATAACGAGGACGCAGTGATGTTCGTATGTCGGGCACATTAGAAGATCTGGTCGGCGATATATTTATAGTGGAATACTTTAAGTGAATGAAACGGAGCATCGGCAGGATCTCGGACAAACGAGCGTCCAATATTCCATTTGCAAATGTAGAGCGAAAAGGAATTACCTCTCAGGTCGCGCTGCGCAAGACGCCGCGCCGCGCGATGGAGAACGAGGGGGAAGGAAGCAGCTAGTGGAAAAGGAGTGAGGAAGATATGAAGAGGGATAGAGAGCGAGCGGATAGAGATATTCAGCGGAATATTCTCTCCACGGCTCTATGGTTCTCCATTTTCTCTGTCCGACTATCGTTTCTACGCGGGGCGGTTCTTATCCCGTCGTCTTACTCGCGATTGTCTATAACTCGATGCTTTCTTGCGCCCGCGCCGCGCGTCGCCCGCAGTAAATAGCTTCTTCTCCCTCTCGCGAACACATTCCTTCCTTTGTGAGCGCCCGCGACGGGAAGTGCGAGGTTCGTCGTTCCTCGAAACCGCCAGCGATTCGACTGTGTTTGGCTGTGCATTTTGAAACTTTCAAGACGGATGCAGGTAAACGGACGAAGTTTCGAGTTCACTCGGATGGGCGACGTTGGCGCGTCACTTTACTAATTGCGTTCAGGATTTACGAGACCTGGGGGCGCGAGAGGACTTCGTTTCAGGATCGCGCCGATGCATTATCGCGTCGAATCGTTGCTTTCCCCAAAAAAGAGACGCTGTGGCACGATAAGAATGTGCTTAATACGAAACCGCAGCCGTCGCGAACGTAATACAGAAATACAGCAAGATACAGAGTTGCGTTATTGCACTATTGATCTCTTTTTAATGTTAACATTTATTGTTTCCTATCAGCGAGAAAATAATTCACCGTTAAAAAGTTTTCAGAAAATGCTTAGCATTCATGTTGTATATATGTAGATTGAGCCTCGTTACTTTAGGGTTAAACCGCGAAATATGCCATAGGCCTCTTCGCATGAATGAAAGATGGAACTCATTGTTCACCGGCGCCGCGTCTCGGGATTTCCGGAGAGCCGCGCTTTTCGCGAGCAGAACACGAAGAGGAGAATCACGGACGGCTGGCGCTGAAAGTTTTAGTCACGGTTTGCGATCTTAATTTCTTGCCCGTTCTTGCCTCGCCGTGGTGCGTTCTTCTCTTTTTTTTCCTCTCTCTCTCTCTCCTTCATTTTTGACCCGTGGAAACGCCGTCTGCAGAGAACACGAATGCGGAGGTGGAAACATTCCGACCTGATGTCGGTTGTCGGTCTCGCCGGGGTGAACCCCCGCGTAAATTTTCGCCCGACTTGAGAGACCGTGGCGAGGTGAAAATTGTTCAGAATCAATGACCTCAAGCTCGAGGGGACGACGACGCAGCGTATTTTCCCAGGCTCGGCCGGCGCTCTCGGCAACGTCGAATATAACGGGGCGCAACATCTACGCGTTACTGATACTCGACACGAGGTAACGCACGGGATATTCTGCAAAATTCCGGGAATGCTCGGAAAGCGAATAACATTTGTTACATTTGAGAGCAACGATCTGTAAATCGCTGCCGTTGCTGAATGCCGTTTCAGCGAGCTTTCGACGCAACAATCAAAAGTGCAAAGATGGGTGATTTCGTGCAACCGAGGATGCCTGTGGTTTTGTCTGCATTTTATTACTTCATCGATTACGCAAACGAATGTATTTAATTTCGTGTTTTCCTAATAACGAATGTAAAATGTAAAATTAGACGGCTCTGCAAATGTACAGTGATCTCAATTTCTTTTCTCCGGCTAATTTCTCTTTGCTCGTCTTTATGCCATGCATCAAATTGTCAATTGCGAAAAACAACAATTTGAAAAACGTGATAATACGACGGGATTTATAAGATCCGAAAAGCCGAGGGATTCTTAGGAGGCTCTAGGAGCGCAGAGAACCGTTGGTGATCCTTCCTTATTTTTCTCTCCCGAACGCCACGGTGAAGTCTCACGCAATTTCCAAATTCCATTTGTACGGGCGAAAAAGAGACGACGGGAAAGAATTGACGCTGCTAAAAATTTCAGCTCTTGGTCGCGACCTTAATTTCTTCTCCCTCGTGACTCCTGACTTCCATTGCTCGTTTTTGACCCGCGAAAATGGCCGACCTGCTAGCGCGTGTCGTGGGTGGGTATGGTCGACATGAATAAATAAAAGAGCTACGCCGTCGAGGGAGAGTGAGAGATAGATAAATCTCTATAGAAATAGAGATAGAGATAGAGGTAAAGATAGAGAGAGAGAGAAAGAGAACTTACGGGGAAAAATAGACGAAAGGCAGGTCGGGTCGAAGTGTCGGGAACCGGGAACTCGCGTGGCAGTTCGTTCGGTTACACCGCCGAAACTTATCTAATCAATCAGCCGACTGATCAACCTTTCATTGATCGCTGTAATCCATCACATGTAGCGCCGATACAAACCAGCCGCGCCCTCCCGTCCGCACATCCGCGGCGCCCGCCGCGCCGCCAACTCTCTCGCTCTCTCGATTTTCCCCTCTGAGTTATAACGCTAATTATTTTTCGCCCGAGCGATCCATCTCAGCGAGCACCTCGCGCCGCCGCGATACGCTGACAAATCTTCGGGAAATCATTAAAAGTTTTTAACCAGCGGCAGACAGACGGTATCGCGCGCTCCACCGTAGGAAGAGTTCCCGTATTCCGGGGCGTTTCTCCGATCCGCGATGTAAAGAAAATTTCTCTGCAGAGAATTCTCCACGGGGATCTGACAAGTTACATAAATCTCCAATTGGTATTATCGCATTAGCGCGGTGGTAGTCTACCGTCGGATTAACAAGAGTATCAAGTGCGTGTTAATAATGAATGCGACTTGCTGCTATAACTTTCCGGACGCCTCCGCGTATTCCCTCCGAGGGCCGCATTTGCATGAGCCGGTAATCATTAATAGATCGTCGCTACGTAGCGCGGTGTAACACAAGATGCAAATTAATGAATGAAGGAGAGCCGAACGACTATAGACCACATCTGATTTGATATTCAAGCGCGGAATATGCATGCAGTAGCGTAGGACGCTGCACGCGCGTATAGTCTGCGTAATCCACGTAATGCAGTTTGGGAATCTAATCAGGGTTTATTGCAGGAATGTCGTTCGCTGTTTCTTTGATGAAACTTTCGTCAGGTATGCGCCGCGGTACTCTACATAATTAGAATGTAATTCGGCCGCTCTCAGCGACTGTATACGTGAGCGAATTATCGCAAATTAGGTCTCCGCGCGGTGTAAGTAACGCCGTTGTCCAACTTACACGTAGACCTTTTTTTTTTCACAGTCCGCCGAAACAGCCGTATATAATTATACGGCGCTCTCTACTTCCATCTCGTAATTAACGCACTAATTTAAAGTCATTAAAATGATCCGGATAGCGTGACATGTCTTCGCAACGCAGTTTGCACGTGATATCGTGTGTAATTTGTAATTAAATTTGACGGCACGTGATGTAGTTCAATTGTGTAGAAGGTTCTCAAAATTAATGGCTGATTCGATGTTAACAGCGAGACACGTATTTTGCCTGGGAGAATTTAATAATTTATTAAGTCTTTGCAATCTTCACGACGTATAATCATTGCTTGATGTTATCTTAATTTTAATGACAATTTTCTGTTTGATTAAATTTGCATTAAGTTTTTCTTAGAAAATTCAATCTCTTTTTAATTATATTCACACGTTCGTATATCTCATAAACTTGATTTTATTCCAGTCTCTTACAATTTAGATTCGTCAGATTAAAGTTAAAATTTTGAGCATATAGCGACTACTGGCCGAATGCCCGGTTTTAGACAAATTTGCACTATAAAGCGTTCTGATCCAATATCGTATTATGTTTCATACATAAAGAACGAGTGGATCTTCGTGATTAAATCTATCTTTTTTTTTGTCAATTCCAGTTAAAAGTTCTCTCTCCGCTCGGTTTGAAAGTAGGGCAACACTTTGAAATGCATACGCATACGTGTGGAGTCGTCAGAGATAGGAGAGTCACGACTCATTTAACACAATCGAGTAAGAGCCTCGGAATGGAACCTTTGAAATTAAACGGGAGAGAAATAACTAATGGAAACAAGACGAGCTCGACGGTGAAATCAATATATACTTTTTACGCGATAATTAACTTTTAAGGTAATTAAGAATGGAAAAGAGACTATAGAAACATGTATATTAAAATAAATCATATAATGTCGTATATCGTATATATGAATCATAACGAGGGTTAAGAGTTAAGAGCCTCGCGTGCGGCTTCTCGCAGAAGAATTCGCGCGGTTTCAAAGCCGAGTCCTTAACTGCATTTAATTTACCTCGCCGTAGCGTGTTTCGCAAACTCATTGGCGTGTTGGCGCCTCGACGCGCTTACGACGAGACCAAAGGGATTCTTGAAGAAAGCACTCTTACATAAGGCAATATACGTAGTATTTAGCCGTTTGACTTGGCAGCGTCTCGTTCTGTCTGTCCCTTTGTGTTACCGAAACAATAAACGAGGCGATTAAAGCGTAGATTGGCGTCGGGCGCTTCACCCAAGGATTTAATACCGAGGTCACTTCGGCCCGATTGAATATAAAGGTCACATCGAGTATACGAGTGCCTGGTCGTCGCGCGCCACCTCAAAGCTGCGTTTTAATCAGATCTATTGCCGACGGTAAGAATTAATCGAATTATCCGCAGTTTTCGACGTAAATAGTCTCGTCCGCGAGATTAAAGATTTAGCGACAACCGCGGCGCCGCCATGACCGACCGGTATTTATAAAAGCAGAAACAAGAAACGCCATAACGAAGTTACACTCTCATCCGAACGAGATGAGTCCGCCGGACTTATTTTATCTTTCCCCTCGTAACAAGTATTATCGTGATTCCAATATATATGGTGATTTTATGGTATTTATTACCATACCTTGCAATTATTTGATAATACATAAAGACGTAAAAAAATCTTGATATCAAAGTGTCTGTTATATTGAAAACTCCTCGTCAATTTACAAAAAAACATTTATCTTATTGAAAGTAGAACGTTAATGGAAATCGATCGCCATGTTACAATTACGATATAATCATATATTAATGAAAGACTAGTGGATGTTTTCTCTTGAAATAGAGTTTGTCAGCTTGAATTATTCATTTAGCAAAAAACCAGTGAAGAAACGCTGTAATTTCACGACACGCTAAACAAGAACTAATATTCTAAATTATTCGCCTTCTCTCTTTCAAAATAGGGCATGCTTCTATTTAATCTTAACTACCGAGTCTCGCTATTTAATTTCCTGTTTTGTTCGTATCACGGAACGAGGTTACGCGGCACTTTAATTTTTCAGAAATAGACGACTACATATCGTAACAACGAATGTAAAGTAAACGTCATTGTGCAAAGACTGAAATATTTACGAAGTGCAATTCAACTGTTGAAAAAATAACTGTCTCCAACTCGCACAATACCGCGAAGACAATGGCGCGACGTGAAAAGAGAACGTTTGCTCGGAATTCTTTTCCACTGTCGTGATAATATCTTCGTTGCGGCAGATAGAATGTGCTTGCTGTTCGCTGTCATATTTCTCTATATATTTTAAAACCACTTTTCTGCCGTGACGATAATTATTCCCGACTGTTCTTAATACGGAGTTAAATGTTACTTGACCTGCTAATTTAGAAAAAACGCTGGCTTATTTTATAGAAGAGACAGCAACGAAAACTGATCGCGTGTTTACAATCACGATATAATCATATATTAATGACTGCTGGATATTTCTTCTATCTAAAAATACCTTCTTAGTTTGAATTATTTATATAACAAAAAGCGCTTTGTTTTAAAAATGTTGAAAATGGATGTTTCTAAAGATCTTTATTAGATTCTAAATGTGTCTTTTTAATTACATTTGTATACAGAAGAGATTCTACTCTCTTCGTTGCCATTTTCTCTTATTTTATCGAAGACGATAATAATATAATATTCTTTTTATAGTTGTAAATTAATGTTATCGAGAATATTCTTCTTAAAAATGAAGAATCTTAAACTAATTTTCTTCCGTCTTTTAAAATAATCGATCCAAATGAATTTATTCGATAAATTTATTCGACCAGCGACGAAATGGTTTCGAAAATCGTAGCGATATTGCGCTTGCTCTCCGATGTCTGATCGCAGTGTGTTACCCTCTGTAATCTGTGATCTCTTCGAGAAGCGGCCAGCGCGCGGTCACCATTCTCTCCCCAATATGGTATGAATCGTCGAGCGGTGAGCTTCGACAAATAGAGACAATTAAGCGGCTAATATGAGATGCCCCCGCCTTGTGCGTAGCTCCCACGGGGACGGAACGCGGTGGAGGTGGCGAGAGAGTGTGCACGCGTAACAATACTACGGGACAGTGCAAACACCGGCGGGGAAAACCAACAATGTGCCCCGGCCCCGGAGAGGCCGCCTCCAGGGCTGCTGCGTGCACCCGGAGTTGCACATCCCTCCCTGCCGCACCGCCCTGCGTGTGCACGTGCGTGCGCGTTGATCGGACCCGGTAGGCGGGCGGGTTCTGGCTGATCGTGACCACGCATACGCTCCTGAAATTGCATTCAACGGCCGAACGAAAGCGTTAAATAATGCGTCAATTATAAGCGACGGCGTATTATCGATACGCGCGCGGCCAGAGCACGAGCTATTTAATATACTTTCGCGAGGTGAGGCGACCGGGGAGGGAGATAGGATTGTCGGATATACGATATACAGATATATGATGCGTATCTAATGCGTACGCCAGGGTAAATATCGATGACGCATTCAATTAGCGCGAATAAATATTGTCTCCGGAGAAAATGAACGAGGTGCGCGCACGTTTGATTCGCGCAATTGATATTAGGAAAGTGGCGAGTGAGATGATCTTATTTTACATTTCGCAAGAGATTGTGTATCTGGGCTCCGAATTTTTTTCTGAAATTCCAAGGCACAAAGTTTTACGTGATTAAACGTTAAATTGCACGCATCGTATGTATCTTTTTACGCGTTCGCGGGAAGGATTATTCTACTTTGCAGGTGATAATCATGAAAATCACTAAAAATCACCGGAAAAACTGAAAACCGTATAGCTTTTTATTTTTTCATAATACATAAAATTCATGATTTATTACAGTTCTTCTCAAATTTCCTATGCGCCGTCTTCGTGCAAAACTAGAAAAAAATATACATGTATTGTTCCGGTATTGCAAATGTTGCACCTGCTTGATGCTAACGTTGTCCTATTATTCTGCGAAAAGATATTGTTTTCACTTACACACAAAAGGCCCTTAATTGGCGAATGTGTGGCTCATTAGGCAAATTAAATGGACCCCTCGTTTACTCGCGGTCTTAATTTTTAATTTAACCGTAGAAAGTTTCTGCAAATTTGCTTCGCGCATTGACAAAGCGATCCTAACCGAACCGATTTCTCTCTCGCAGCCGAAGGGCGATCTGTCTTCGAAACGGATTCGTTATTGATTAAGCGTGGAAGTGAAAAATCGCCTCCTTGTCGACGATAATAATCCCGCGTCTAACAGAAAAACTGTCGAACGCAAAAAAAAAAACGGGAGATCGCCGGGGATACTTGGAGGCAAAGTGGAGGCAAAGACACGGTTAATGAAATAATTGAACGGAAAAGGATATTCGTCTGCGGGCAACTGTTCGATGCAACAAAATGCATAACAAATTCCCCTTGCACGCGCACGCACGTGGACGCTCCGGGCGACAACGCGAGACGGCGGGGAGGGAAACGCGTGTGTATTACCTGAAACAGATCGCCCGAAGCAAAGTCGGGTTGCAAAAAGGAGGAGAGGATAGAGAAAAAGAATCCGGACGAGGAGGACGGAATCGGCGCACGACCGAGAGAGGAAAACAGACCGACTAAATCAACAGCCCGCGGCAAGCGCGGGGAAAATATCTTCTGCTCGTTCGCTCGTTCGCTCAAACACCACTCGCTCTTCTCGCGCTGTCATTTGCGCCCAGTTTTTCTTTTTCTTTCCTTCTTTCTTCTTTTTTTGTACCGCGTGCGCGTATTGGCATGAAAGGTACGTAGCGCGACATCCCGCGAATTCGATATTGACCGGTACGCGATAACTACTCCGGAAGAGGATGGGGATCCTTCTCTTTCGCTCACTTCAAAGAATTTCGATAATCAATACCGTGTTGATTTCACGTATCTACCATCATCGGTTCATCTCATGCGTATGAAATCTCGAGACTTCTTCCATCTCTCATTCTCTCTCCATCTCTCTCGCCATCGAAACCCGGATAGATTTCTGGGCACATTCGATCATTACCCCGCGGCTCTTAATTTCCAACTCCCGCAGATTACGTTCTAGGGAGAACTGCAATGCGTATCAAGTATCCCCATAGTTGTCAGTGTCTAATAGCAGATGTATCGCATGACGTTGTTTCCAGTCGCAACTGCGTCTTCAGTTACATTGCAACGTCTACAGCTGTATAACAGAGTTCTACTACTCTTGAACAGTTTTGATGTCGAGCTCTTCATCAATGATAAATCTGAGACTGTGTGATACTTGTATAACTCCTGTGTGACACGTAAATTATCATATTACTCGTGTAATTTGCGAAATTCCGAATAACAGATAAACTACTTATTTTCCTTCTAATCATTAAAAGCCTAACAATTAAAAGTTTTCTCCGTAACTCAAAAAAACGTATACCACGCAGACCTCGACGCATATAATTATTGTCACTGACGTTACAGCGACGCGCGTGCTAAGTATCGCGGATCTTTCCTGAGACAAGACGAGAGAAAGAATTAAGGAAAATAAAGGGGGAAAAACCTGGAGAAAGAAAGTTAAAGGATAGGATGGATGGAATAAAAAAGAAAGAGAGAGAGAAAAGGAGAAGGTGGAAGTAGGTAGCCACGGTATAATTAATGGAAATTGGAGTTAGGTCAGAAAGCAAAGTTATCGGGGAGAGTTTCGTTGCCGGTGCACGGCAACGAGCCATTCCACTCGCGCGCGAGCGCGTACGCAAGAGGACTGGCTTTTTCCGGGGCAGCAGCCGCTGATATAATTACTAATTAATTACCGTTTCTGCGGCGCCGTGCCGCGCCGCGCCGTTTCGACGGGCTCACTTAAAAGGACACCGTATGAACAGGAAAACGGAAGTGGCTATAATCTCTCAGAGGCGCCTCCGGAGCGAGGCGATATTCTGCATCGCGACAACGAGCTCCGTCCATTGTGTGGCAGCCAGCAGCCTGTCGATACGTTCCCGTTCGCAACTGAAACTATTTTAATAGCTGACGTTGCGCGTCAGGCCTTATTCAATTCTTCATAACCGAGTTCGTCGCGTTGGCCATACGACTATGTTCAATTTCAAGGATGACAAGCTGTTTTCTTTTATTTTTGTTTCCTCGCCAGTCAAGCTGGGAAACGCTTGGCTTGTAGCGCCGACGTATCGGCATACTGATGAAAAGCGATCACAGAGGACTATAAAGACCGTCCCAGAGTGATCGTTCAAGATCACTGGGCGAATTTAGTAAAACATTCGCGTAATTTATTTACGCCGGAAACAGCAATAGAAATACTTGTGTGTACCGTGGAATCTTATAAACTTGAAGGTGGAAGATGGCAGTGGTGGGTACATCATGCAGCTCGCGAGACTTTCTTTCGCTGATGTCTTTTTTTCGCGAATTCCCATAACAGCAATACATTTAATGTTTTTACATATCATACGATCTTGTCATAAAGATCGCACTGCGGGGGAGCGATACGGGAAATAAAAGCAGATTAAAGCTCAACCCACCGTCAGCCGAACACTCGTATTTCTTGTAAACTGCGCGGACTTCCCCACAAAGAGGGGTTTACTCTCGTTTACAAAAAAGAAGCTCCCACAACTTGTAAAGGAAGATAAAGGGAGCGAAGACATTCAGCTGCGACAACGAGCCACGAGCCACGAACTGGGAGAGATGATCCGAGATCGACCTTCAGGCAGTATCAAATTATTATTCTTGATATCTTGATCTCCGTGATAAAACCTTTAAGACCGCAATATTGTGCCGGATTTGTTTTGTTGTCAGGCAATTTAATGGCGTTAGAAATTGAAAATACATGGAAGCGATAATTTTCTTGAAATGTTCCGTCTCTTCGGATTACTTTCTATAGACAGAGTAATTTATGATAATCTACATATAAATTTTTCCAGATGTTCAGAAATAATAAATTACTGGACCTAATAATGCTTCTCGAATATTTATGGGTCCTTCCATGTCCTATAAATTTATTACACGTTATTAAACCTGGGTTGTTATTAACTCCAACGCTAAATGAAGTAACGATAAAATATTTATAATATTATTTGTTAAAACTTTAATTTGAGCTGTGTACAGCTAATTTTCAATTATATTCTTGCAATTTGTAGCTTGTCGTTTTTTTTAATTGACTTCACGATTGAACATTGCTGGAAAAGCTTAACAAGGAATATCATATTAAAACGGAGCAATACTTTGTGAAAGCAGAAAAAGAGATTCGTACGAATGAACTTGGAGATATCGAAAGTCCCTGGAAACTCGATAAGAACTTGGAAACTCACGTAGCCGGCCGTCGATCAATTCGTCATCAGAGGAGTTAAAAAATACATTATCGAAGAAGCGCGAAGGGAAAAGAAAAGAAGAGAACTACATAGAGATTAGCGATTTACACTTAGCCGACGTTCGCGAATTATTGAAAAAATCACTCGGGCGTGAGGCAGTTCGAGATAAACTTTCCAAGCGGCGCGGCGCAAGATCTCCCAACAATAATTCAGTACTTCGCACCGTACTCTGTACATCCCAAGATCTGTTCTCAAAGTACATTCAAATAAAACAGCTGAAATGCCGTTTCTTTAAAAAAGCAAGCGATAGAAGATATATAAAGCGATCGCTGGCGACCGATACGTGGTGCAAGACGGCGGCCCGCAATCGTTAATTTAACCGGCTTGAATACTGTCATGTGAAAATGCACAGACACCCATGGATTGTTTTCGAGTTAAAACGCTGAGTAATACTCCCACTTCCAACGGCTAATCTGATTTTTATGTATACATTCGCGCGCGTACCTACACACGTCCTCGAGCGTCTATCGCCGAGAATGATCGGGTTTCGGGTGAAATAACTTGATTAAAATAATCTATCACCCGCTAGTGACAGGGGTGATTGGCTATCTCAGTTAAATATGATGGAGGGGCCATCTCTGTACTCGCGCGCATAAGCGTCCTATATATGTATTCCTCTATCTGCCTTTCTCCGTCACTCTCTCTTTCACTCCGCCGTATCCGTTCGCCCGGTGCAGTTAGCCTGATATTTTCTCCTGGCTAGCTCTCCACCTCTGTATCGACAGAGGCAAATTGATTGGTAATATGTGGGCACTGCCCATCTACCAACCTCCGTGACATTTACTAACGGAAATGCCTCGTTTTTTCCGATATCCAAGCTTGAAAGAGTCGCTGAGAGGGCTTTTACCGTTAGGAAATGAATATTACAGGAGTGGATATCGTACATCGGCACCTGGCCGACGATATTACAACGTTCGGGAACGCATACATATAGTTACGGCGACCGAAAACAAAAAAGAGAGTGCGGCGCCCGTCCGGAACAGTAGTAACAGCGCTATATAGTCGGACAGAAGCATGCAAGAAACTTACAGAAAGGGATACGGGTTTTAAAGTTTCTTATAAAATATCGGCAGATATTTACACACGCCAGACAATATCATATAAACGTTGTTTGCTTCAAATTAACATGTGATATCGTCTGAAATTAATTGTCAGGAAAAAGCAGGAACTTAATCGTTCTAAACCTGGGCAGATATCCCAATCCCGCGGGCGGTGCGTGCAAACTGCGATTAGGCATATGTGTCAGCGGGTGATCGCGTGCACATCGTGCGTGCAAATGCCGCAGGATACGTTCTGAGAAACATGTCAAATATGAGTGACAACGTCCTGCACAGATATGTAGGAATTAGGGAGCGTATTGGAAACCGATCGTAGGCCAACGAGACGGACCGAAGACGAATGTGTCAATCATCTCGACGGAATTGTGCACGACAGCGGCATGGTCTTCAATTCACTCGAAGACACCGTCCAGTAACTAGTTACAGTTCGTTCCGGCTTACATCTTTTTCTTTATCTTTCTCTCCCTCTTTTAGATTACGACGATTGCGTATGATTAGGAAATGTTTGTTTTCTATAATATAAACCACCTTCAACATAAAGTGTCGTGACCAAGTCAAGCATGTTGAGAAACATCCTGTAAACGTCCTTCCTCGCGAGGAAGAAATAGTCTCGCTTTTTTGATGTCATGTAACGTTAATGGGTTGATTTTTCGAGGATGAAACTTGACAGTACACCGATACCTTTCTTCGGATTCTATCTCTCGCTGAAGGTTTCTTTTCTCAAACGAGACTACCATGTCTACGTGTCAATGGAATATCCCTTTCCATGGCAAGGCGGCGCACAAAAGGAGGCGAAAAATGTTTCAGCTCCGTTAAAAATTTCCTTTGCCGAGCGCTATATAAGATGGATATTTAATTAAATACAAAAAATACACTGAATCTCTCACTCGCGAGAGCGTGATTGCATGTGGATATAATGTGTGTAGGAGGGTGCACGCCTACACGTGATCAATATATATCTGGGTCAGTGATTATCCGAGCCTTTGTTGAACGTTTTCTATTGTTATTACACGTTTAAAGTAGTTTCCGGAACAAAAAATATTTGCATGCCGCGAGACGTAAAATGGGAACGCCTAACGTTATTAACGGCACGGATGAAAGAAGGATGCCCCAGGATTTTAATATAAAAGCGCGGACGAGTTCCGCCGTAAAGATGTTTTTATAACGCGTGTTTACGTAATGCGCCTTCAACGTGAAGCGGCGAGTGAAATTGCATTCATTCAATTCTTAAGTTCGGTTGCCGGAGCATCCGGTGTATGTAATCACCCCGTCATCAACATATAAAACAGTGCGTTCTAGAAACCTGGATACCATATGAGAATTACCCGTTCCATTGTCTTGCAAATTATTTTTCCAACGGCGAAACTGTGCGTGGAACGTTAGAAGAATGGTTGTATTTTATAAATTCACATTAATTAAATCTCGCGCGTACGCCATGCTTTTCATTACGAAACGTCCGCGTCGTCACGGAATAAAATTTCACATTCATCGATTTCATATTCGTCTATCTCTGGTAAGTATAAATTACGATTAATTTGATCCGTTTGGCTCGTTCGACTTTATCGGCGCTAAATAATATATCAAAATCTAAAAATCTTGTCCGATCGATATTCGTCATTTGACATCTCCCGCTATAGAGAGATCGTCTGCAGATAAGAGATCTTATTCCCGATATGTAACGCGCGTAACGTTCGGGAAGGCCAAAAGTTACGTCAGTCCGAACGACGACAATGATTTCCTTCGTCACGCATCCGGCCGATACTATCCGGCCATTTAAGATCCGGCGTTTCAATTTCGCGATATCATCGAATCTCCGATGGGTACTATTGTGTGCGTAGCGGCCGCACGCCACATTTCCTACGAAAAACCATTTTCCGCTCGATGAGACTCTCGTCCGGCCGCCGCCGACGCCGCCGCCGACGCCGACGCGCTGCCGCCGCATGCGGACTCGCTGTATTATAAATTGAGATAGAGGATCCTATATACACGAATAACCGATGGCCTCCGAACTGTTGCGGGGGCGGATTCGGCGAGCCCGAAAGCGATTGTGCAAGTTTCCCCGCTTTCTTACCTTTCCTTTTCTTCCCATCTTTCTCTTTTTTTTCTCCTCCCCCGTACCTTCCACTTCGCTCCTCGATCTCTCGTGGCACAGCCACCGATTCCATTCGTTTCGTCGGAAATTAAATACACAGGCACCCTTCGCGCGCAACACACCAGTTCGTGTATATATCGCCGGATAACCACACCCACCTACTTGTTGAGGAAAAGTTAGGATGGAAACAATTCCATGCGCCAGTTCTTCGGCCTTGCACCAGCTTGAGATACGACGCCGACGCGACGTTGATATATGTATATGATCGCGAAAGTGGTCCAAGAAACAAATACGAGACGCAACACACAATTGGTATTAACTATCTTAATTATATAAATAATATGTGTTCTAATGTCTCATAGACAAGATACTTGTAAAATTTTATTATTATTGGAAAAGATTAACGTGATATAGTTAAACTTTATTAATTAATATTAGATGCATCTTGTTGTTATTTGAGTCAACAGTCATGCAGTCGAATTCTCTTTCGGCAGAAAGAGAATTCGACTTATTGGACGTCTTTTTCACGAGAAAAAAAAGACATAAATACTCGAATCGATGAAAGATAGCGAGGAAACCTGACATGCCACGTGTAATATCAGGGTATAATTCAACGATTGCCAACGTCCTGCGACGAGCCACGTCTCCCATGTAATCGTCTGCACTTTTAATATCAATCCCGGGAAATTTATTAAGGCCGGAGCCAATCAGATATTACGGCCGGTATGACTGGTTCCGTCGTGAAAAATGAGAGTGGCTAATTATTTCCCATCCGCACGACAACAGCGATACTCACGCACGTGCGTGTATACGGAGTTGTGCCATTAACGAGACAACACACCAGACGATTTTCCCGCCCGTTACACAACGATATCCATCGCCATTGCACGGTCGAGTAACTTTTTTCTCCCCCTCTTTTTTTTACCTGATTCCGCATCGGGAATGCCTAACCCCCGGTCCTTCGCCGTCAAAAAAGATACCGGGAATTGCGAAGGCGGAGGGAAGGGCATTTTCAATATCTGCTGTATTTCCGCCACCGCCGCGTCGGTCCCTCTCCACCCTCCGGGTATCTACCAAGGGGTAACATTGTACGCAACCCCCCGTCACTGCATTTTAATATTTCAGAATTCAATGATACCGCGTCTACTCGCCTAGCTGTGCTCAACTTTAATCGATAGAACATCCTGTTGACGCCATTTTATTAGCCGTGAAAAAGAGTGCCGCGAGATAGATCCCACGGGCAATTACAAAGCGTTCGCGCGCAAATTGCAGCATTAATAATTTTAACTGTTAATTTATTTTGAAGATACACGACACCGCGCGCCTGTCGTGTCCCAGAAAATTGATCTTCTCGCCGAGTAATTACGACTAATTAACATACGCATGTATTTTTTCGCACCGCGCGTCGAAACGTTTTTCGACTGTCATCGCCTGGATATACGCTTGAAATCGATTATCGAAACCGGAATATGACACTTCCACGTTAATGTAACGATTGTAACGAGATGACAGCCGTCTCCCCTCATCCCTCTCCTCTCCCTCCCTACGACGCCGACTGTGTTAAATTATCCGCGTCAATTTGGAAAATTCTATGTAACTCGTTGCGATATGATTCCCGATGGAGGTATCAAAAGGGGTAAAAGCGGTATCGTCGCACACAATGGGGTCGATGAGGCGTGAGGTCCGCGCTATAAAATCAATTTAATGATTTCTCTTTGTTTACAGCTGTCGTACTTTATGTGCGGACATCAACGAGCCGTGTATTCAATTGATTTCGATACGCCACTTGATACAATGCGATAACAGATCGGGAAACGCCAAAACATCCCGAGCGTCGAGCGGAACATACTCTGAAATACGTAAAAATACACGCCCATTATCGACCATACGCATTACAATGAAATATCGCGGATCAGACTTCTTTTGGTCATGGAAAATAATTTCGACTCTCTTTTTGGTAAAACTCTTGTATAGGGAAGGCACTTCCAATGATCTCTTGTCCTCCTCATATATTTTAGAGATCACCCTCCTGAGTAACCTTCAAAAGGTTTCAGCCATTCCGCGAAGCTCCCATCCCATCCAAAAATATACTTACAAATTTTTTATAACGAGGGGTATCGTTGTACGCAATTGGAAACACCATGTAAAACCGTACAAATAATAGATCTCGCTTTGAATGGAAAGTTGGAAATCCATGTGGAATCGTTTTATATTAAGAAATAACTTTCTCATAAGAGTCGCCAAAAAAATACTGTCACAGTAATATAGATTGAGTTTGAGTGAAGTTATTTAGGATAAGAGTGCAAAAGGAGGGGCGAATCCCCCCCGCTTATACTATGTATGTATTATTTTCACATTAGTCACTTATGTTTTTCAGTACTGAAAACTGTTATATTTTTAAAATTTTTTCGCCAACTTTTTCATAAACAAGCAACGGCTAAAAAGTTTTTGAAGGTTATCTCAGAAGGTTATCTCAGAATGAGTTTTATAATATATGACATGTGTGAAGGACAAGGTTATTGGAGTGTCTCCCCTAAACAGGAGTTTTACCCTCTTTTTTTATTCATTCGTCATACGTGAGGCTTGATACGATTGAGGCACACGTGACTCATCGTCGCAAATAATTTCGCTGATTATTGAAAACGTACGGAGGGTGCTATTTGTTAGTGTGGCTGTTTATGTCTTACTTTGGCGGTGTATCGTACCTCTCTCTCTCGACACTTCTGAGTAACAAATCGTACTACCTGTAATCGATACCGCGATAGTAATCCTATCGTTTCTCTGAGTACAGTTGGGACTACGATTTATCGTTCCGGCCGGTTCCCTGCGATTCCTCATATCGTTCATAAAGCTTATCGATTCACTCGGAGTCTCTCTCTCTCTCTCTCTCTCTCTCTCTCTCTCTCTGTCTCTCTCTCGCTCGCTCGCTCGCTCCCTCCTTCGAAGCGTCAAGTCTGAGTTTCACTGACGGTATTCGTTATGAAGTTCGAGTAACGGTGGTGTATAGTCAAGCTCCGAGGGAGGCAAGGAATGGAAGAGGTTCGCCCATCCCCCTCATCCACCCTTGAGTTTATAATACGCCCCCATAACTGTATATTTCATGGAATCGCCGACTAACGCGGGAAGAGAATCCTCCCCGGCACGGATTCCAAATATCTCCTTGAATTGTGCGTCGAAACGCGAATTATACGCATCTCCACGAGCGAGAGAGATACTTGGGCGAGATTTCGCGAGTGTTGCCGCCAGGGGTTAGAATTTACGGTCGCAAAAGCGCGAAAGCGTTTATTACCATTTTGTACTACGTAATATTAAACGATCATGTGCGGCACACATTATAAATCCTACGCATCATTACAAATCCAATAGCGCACATCAGCTAAGTTGATTAAATGCCGTTAGTCCACTGATTAACTAACTGTAAATTAGCGATTCCCCCCTTCCCTTTTCGGATCAGAAATTCCCGATACAACTGAAGAGAGGAAAATCGAATTAATCTAGAGCGTCGCTAATCAACATTGTTACGACCAATTCTACGATCTCAAAAACTTCCCTCCGCTTATTTTTCGCGAGTGGCACGACGAGAGTTCGCGCGGACTAATGTCCGCAAGTTTCATTAAGCCGAGCGTGTTAGCGTCGCGACGCGCAAGAGCACGGTCGTCGTTGTAAATAACAATAAGGCTCCACATGGACGGCAAACATCGTAAAACCTTTCGCAAACAGCGGGGGGGTGGACCGTGTGCCGCCTACGCGACGATGGACACAGGAGAGAGTCTCTTTCTCCCTCTCTTCTTCTCTCTTTCTCTTTCTCGGGGATGCGGGTGAATGCTCGTTGGGAGAAACGGCGAGAGACCGAATGGAATATCGCTTCGTGGACGGAATATGGTCGGCACGAAGGACGCACGGGCGAGCAAAGCCGCGTCCGACCCGCGTCGTGAAATACGAATTGGGAAGCGTGCCTGGTCGCGCCTCGCTGGGATATTCCGATTTAGGGGAGGGTATCCCTTCGGCGCGCCGGGAGGGCGGTATGTCAAATAGGCCGAGAGAGCGGACCGGGGGGGAAGCGGGCGTATCCGAAAATATGTTGCAGCTGCACAGCACGTAGCTCGTAATCTTGGGCGACTCGCCGCGGGAGGCATTTGACCCTTTGGCCGGGCGAGTTATCGCGGCGGGATTACGTCGCGCGCCGGGATTTCGGATTTGAAACGGACCGACCGACGTATTCTCGACGAGCACGATTACGGGATACGGGAGAGAATCCGCGACGAAAGTGCCGGGACGATTGTAGGTAAAGATTTATTTATACGGGACAATTTGCGGAGCGATATCGCGTAAGAATGGGCTCGTGTGTAACGTGATCGCGGAACCGTTTGACAGTACAGCATCCAATCTCTCGTAGCGCGAATTTAATATTTCGACTGTAGACGGAGGCGACGGACGGACGGAGCGTCGCCCGCGTCATAAATTATTAATACAATCATAATTCATCGTCCGGTGCGTTAACAGGCGCGAAACGAGGAAAAAGGAATTCATGAATCGTTCCGCCGGCTAATAAATCGCTGTTAGCGAGGAGGCGCGTTATAATTCTTGCGTAATTGAAATATGTTTCTCCGGGCGTCCCGCAATTCGTACTCATTGCGCGGCGCTGAAAGGAAAGAGAAAAATAAGCGCATCCGACGATGCATCTTAGTAGAATGCTTTTCTCCCACGATGAATATCATTATCTGTAATGCCCCGTGAATTTTTAAGAATAACGGGATTGAGTCGGGGGGGCTTTATGAAGACAACGCGAATAAATAAAGGTGAGGCCGCGGTTGTGCAACCAGTTCTTAATTAATTTTTAACCTCGCTTACACAAATCACCCGTTAATAGAACAATATCTCCCGTACGGCCGTAAAAACCGCGTCTGTGCTTCGCATCGCCGAGTCGGAGTTTATTCGGACTCGTTCGATAATTTCGCGGGCGTACCTGACTTATCGTTTTCCAGCCGCACGAATCACCGTAAACATTCAGGAGAAGGAGGCGGGGATGGTTGCTCCATCCGGTATACTATCGTCCGTGTGTACCCACGCTGTGTGTACATAAATTACGGATAGGATCGATATCCTTTACGATCTCCAGACGCAATAGCGCGATAAAGGGGCTTCAGACACCGGCGCGGCGCGGCGCGGCTAAATTCACAATAAGTGCGCTAACTCGATGAAACGTGTAAATCGTAAAAGATACAACGCCCGTTTGTGGGCCGGCACGGCCTGCACGCGCACGTTTCAAGGGCCCGGTATTAACCGGTGTGCTGTCGATCTCTCCGCGTACAATTTATTACGTTTTACCCTTCGCGATACCTTTCCGGTGTCGGGTTTACGGCCGTAGCGAGTCGATAGGAGCGCAATATCCGTTTTATAAAGTCGCGAGGAGGATCCTGCGCACGCACAGGAAACGACCCTCCTCACGAGCGCTCCGGCTCGTTAAAGCGCGATAGTTTTCGCGGTTCTAATTCATCTTGCGCGCATAACGCGTTATTATTTGTCATAACTGCGCCACGAACAAACGGCCGAAAGAAGGAAATATGGGGGGCTAGGGCCGAAAGTTGCGCGGCAACTTTCCCGGGGTATTAAGCTTATTACATTAGACTTGTTTCTCCCGCCGCGTAAACCCGTACCGGAAAATTACCGCATCCGTCTTTTACCGCGGGGCTCGCGGCACGGCGCGGCGTATTGTAATATTTCGCGAGAGCCGCGCGACCACGACGGCACGCGGCGCGGCGCGCACCGTTCGATCCGTATAGTTTTGGTCACCGAGACTGAGCGAACGACCCGACGACCGCAGAGGGTTAAAAAACGTGCTCGCAACTCGCCCAAGGCGGTTCGTTTGATCTCCCGGTGAATTTGCCGAGAAATTAATTGTGCCGTAGCGAGGCGAATTGACGGGCGCAATTCCCTCGCATACATACATGTGTTCCACGTTATCTCGCGCGCGACAGCGACGAAGCCGTATTCGCGTGCCGCAGTCACGCGCGGAATTATACGGCGACAGTAATACTTTGCCTTCTCCAGACGTAGAGACTAAACAGCGCGTTCCCTCCCTCCCTCCCTCCTTTCCACCCGTCTCTCCACCCTCTCCTCACGGAGTATGCCTCGCCTATTGTTGGAGTTAAAGCTTGAGTGACAATATCTGGATGGCGGCATCGGGTGGCCCCGGGTAACTGGAGCATCCGCTTTGTGCGCTCAAGATCGTAAATTCAATTCTCGTTCCCGTTGTCCCACCGGCGTAAAACCGCCCCCGCGACCGGCGCCTTCACGGCGACGTGCGCGTGACGATACTTCCTGCCGCAACTTCCGGACGGCGGGCTTGCTACACGGCGGGCTTTCTCCGGTAGACGCAAAGTGAATATTATAAATGTCGCTTGCGTGCCATAACGCCTACGAGTCGGCGGTGAGTTAACGTAAGTTGCTTTAACTGAGTTAACGAAAGAGGTCTTGGACGCGAGAGAGAGAGCGAGAGAAAGGGGGGGAGGAAGGAGATGAGATGGAGAGGTATGGAAGGCAAACGTCGCGGAAACGCGCGACGTTTTCAGTTTCCAAAGAAAATTGAGGGAGAAGCAAGGATCCCAAGCTATTTACGCGGATACGGCGGTTGTGAAACTTCTGCCGATGCTCGCGGAAACATATTAGTCTTATGAATATATCAGGTCAGTCCATAAATTGGTACACGGGTAGATTTGTCATAAATTTCTAAAGCATATAGGAGACAAGCGAGTCTGCGAATAAGACGGCAATAAATTCTTAATGATCCTTAAAATATGTGTCATCGATTAAAGTAAATTACATTCTACGTACTCTTTAATTCAGAGGTACTCAAAAATATACATAGAATTTGATGAATTAAGAGAAAAGAATATGAATGTATAAAAATTTCATTCCCTTTTGTCCAGGTCTCAAAATAATGATATCCGATCCTATTTTAAATAAGTGAAAATGCGATGATAATGTGATACGAGTCAATTATCGCGATACCGACTCGTATCAAGATTTTCGTGAACGTAAACGCGTTAATGCGCTTGGCGGGTCATTGGCTTCGATAATTTTAACAAACGCGGAGAATCGAATGATGCGTATTTGTCGCTTCGTAAATTCGCGAAAATTCAAATGTTCCGATCGGAAAATAAAAACAATATTCCGCGGGCGTATGCCGAATGGAATAATTTGACGCTCCGTTTCATCCAATTTGCCCGGCAAAAGAAACAATTGTTCTATGTAAAACGTCATTCCTATTTTCTTTTTTACATTGCAACTGTAATTAGCTGTTTTCATTTGTGGATCTTTCAAAGCGAACGCGTAAAATGGTTGTCTCGTATATTTTAAATTTTTTCAGAATCATCGCCCAACGTCATTATAAAAAAGAATTTTGCAATATACAGTGCCTTTTTTATATTTCTTTGTACATAGAAGTAATTTTGATTGCATCGAGATCTGATAAGATCGAGAGACTCTTGACTCCAACATTATGCCGATGAAAGAACTGTAAAATACATGCGGGATATGTCAAGAAGTAGCTGGTAACAATATTGAACTCTGTATAGCTACTAATAGATTAACGAGATCGTTAAACTTGTCTTAATCTCGCAAATATGGCGACCATGGTCTATGGCGCACTTTACTTTGGGACGACGACGGTTATATCCTGAGAAACCCGCACGCCGTAATTGTTAATCGCGCTTCAAGTTACGTTTATGGTAACCGTAAAACACGTCCGGAGAGCGAATTAAAATGGAATCAAACAAAATCCGGCGTTACTCGGAGAGTCAACGTTTGAAGCAATTCCGAGTGCCGCCTCTCTTCCGAGAGAGATTCTATGAAGATTCGACGTGGTCTCGCACTTTGATATACCGAGATTTGTTGACGTATGTAGCTCTTGTTAAAACGAAATAATGCTCATGTGAGTCGCCGCGAAATTGTGCTACAGTTTGTGCATGCAGTCGCGTTTCTTTAGCACTCCAACCGTTTTACATTATTACTTTACTACGCGATAAACGAACCGTAAGAGCGGCGCGTGTAAACGCGCTTGATACTAGCGAAATAAACAGCACAAGCACAAAGAGAGATACATAAACGTGACTGTCGTAAAAGACATTCGCTCGCGCGAGTTGTTAAAATATCGTTCCAACAAAGCGCTGGAGATTATTCCGAGTGCGACGCACGTCCAAGTGTCACCGCATGATCGTGTATCAGAAGTCGTCACCAGAAATAATTATCCTCCATCGTACACGACCGACATAATCCGCCCTCGTCCGCGTGTAAAAGGCTTTTACGAGCGGCCGACGTGAAGTAAAATTGACGTACGTTCTAGATACGCGATACGCGCGCCGGGCGAGAGCTAATCGCGCTATCTCGCATTATCTCATCCGCATCGCGTCGGGGTTATCAGCCCTTTTTCATCGTGTTAGACACCTGATCGCTTCGCGAGCATAAGAGCCACGTTATCGCGGTACGCATGTTCGCCACCACGCGCGGATTTAATAGGGATAAACCAGGGATTAACCGTGCGTTTACTCATTATCCGGTAAACTCGATCAAGGCGATTGGTCAGGCGAAGTTCGTTACCGGGATCGAACGATTTGCGTGACTCCGGGCTCGACCGCTCGCGTGTGTTATTGCCGGTCGACAGGTCGATCGTCAATCCGACGATCGCCAATACACGATACGGGGAAAGAGGACTCAGTAATTCGTCGTCGTCGTCGTCAACTAATCGCGTTCTGTTACGTGATTAATGGGGGTCCTCTGCCGCTGGGTCCGCCTCGCAAGGAGTCACTCAAAGCGGAAATGGAATAAACATGCGAGCTTCCGTCGGACTCAATATCGACGTCCGCGCGTACATGAAGCGCGCATATCGCACAGCCCAGATTTATCCCGCTCGATTCGCTTCGCATGATTAATAGAGTATCGGATTGTATTTTTCACTGTCCAAACGCGCGCGATTCGCAAGGAATAAAAAAAAGGTATTTCTTGACGGGCCGTAATATTTTCGTCGGTATGGAAATTTGACGGTGCGGTATTTCTTTCGCGCGTTCATATTCGATGGTACGAGTATCTGCGACCGTGACATATAGCGTCCAAAAAGCGGACGATATTTTACGGACGCGCTTCTAAGATGCGTGTTAATTTTTCGCGAAAACGTTCGTACGTACTCGTCAATTACTCCGATTATTTCAACGCGATTCTCGTTTGCGATGGCTAATGGAAATTGCCGCTGTCAGGTCCGGTGATAATAGGGCGGACGGACGTGGCGACGAAAGAAGGAGTAAAACGGTTGCCTTATCGGATAGATACAGGTCGTCTGGCCCTGAATACCTTCTTCCCCAAGACGCCCTCGTGAATGTCGAAATACCAGCCTCATTCCGTTCAATTCTGTAGAACGGTCGTATCTGTATACACGGTGGCGTGTGACAAACGATCTTCCACGTCCAGCAATATATCCCCGTCCCGACTTAAGCGTGGCGGTCGCGTTCACGTAGCCGAAAAGGGCAGAGGTGGTTGCGCCGTGGCGGTCATTAAATTTTTATTCCGGTTTTATGCGATTTGCGTGCCGGCGTAGGTCAGAAGGGGGCGGCCGGGGGAGGGGGTGAGGACTTAATGATGATGTATAGGGGCCGAGCGGCGGAGCGACGTGGAAACGGTCGCGGGAGAGTGCTGCTCGGTCTATGCTCTCTCCCCGGCAACGAAAGGAGAGTTTAAACACAAAAAGAGGGAGAAAGAGGGGAAAAAGAGGCAGGCTAGTTGAAGAAATACCAGGTATGACTCTCCAGGTGGAGGCGCGATATTTCATTCGCTGTTCGCGCGCTATCTGATTGTGGAGAGAAATACACACGCTCCCTCCGGACTTCTCCCGAAATTCTGAAGAAAGATTTATACGAAAAAATATCCCGGCAATCTGGGCATTAAAAATTGCTGGATAAATATATTTCATATATTTATATATTCTGACGACGTGGATGAGAAAAATATTTTCCTTTCAAATGTTGATTTTGCTGACTTGATCGCTGATGTACATTCCTCGAAAACATATTGCTCTGAGAATAACAGAAATAACTCGACCACATTTTATGAATGCGGGCAATATTCCTACATTTCCTCCACGTTTATCCCCTTTAAAAGGCCTTGCTGCTCTATTAAAATTCGATGGATATTTCTCGCGACTTCAGATCGTTCGATGAACTTGAACCGCCGTTCCGCGAGAGACAAGCAGCAGGGGGAAAAAATCTGATTTCCTTGAAAGTGTTCCGTTGCGAGTAACCGCATTATACCGGCGGATCTCACGGTGAATATATCCCATCCGGGTCAGATGTAAATGCAGCTATTTATGAAACCTGACATCTCCATTCCGCGTGCGCGCGTTAGGACTTCCAGATGCCCAGCCGTTGACATTTCAGAAGGACGCCGGGCCTCATCCGCGATATTTCTCCTTCGCGGTCACGAACAAATGCGATATCTGCATTTGATATCGCCGGCCGCGCGTACGTAAAACACGCTTTATGAGGTGAACCGCTCGCGAGAGGCAGCAATAAGACCCTATTGTTGCAAAAATATCAACGGGAAATTTTTCTCTTCATTTGAAATCCGAGCAATGCATAACGCTCAATTAAAAAAATGTTGTTCATGTCACGTAATTATATCACGCACGCCACATTGCAAAATCAATTTCGCGCTGTAAAATTCGAGGGAAATTTTTAGAGACGTCACGGAAAATGACGCTAGGTTACGATTAGCGAAGTTAATTGCGTTTGCAACGGTTATCAGAGACTAAAGGGATTATTACCGAAAATGTATCCGATTGATTTTGAATCGGGTTTTGGATCGCCGCTCTAATGGATCTACATTGCGCGCGCGCGCACGTAATCGTTGAATTATAGGGATAAAATGACTCACGGGCAATTTATCTCTCTCCCGTACAACGATAAAATAAAATATTTAATAATCACCGAAACGCGTGCGGATTTCGCTTTTCGATCCCACATGTCGGGCACCCCTTCTCGAAACTATACATTGTTCCCGAGCCATCCCGAGTGTACTTGTGATTAATGTTGCATGAGGGGAACTCCTAATGATTATTTGGCAGCGTTGAGTTATCAGAAGGGAGTATAACGCTCATGGTCGACGATAAATTATTATTATCTAGAAACGCAATGAAAATCCTTATCTCCCTTTATGTCACACAGAATTTGCTATTATCCCCGAGGCATAAGATAAGAATTCAATTCGACGTTATTGCGATGTTGCGCGCGTAATTAGTACGAATTACAAGACCGCGTTTAATAAATACGATAGCGTGTTACGGGAAACCGCGCCGCGCAGCGCGCGCGTTATGTACGGCTATCTAATAATTAAGCAGCAACAACTCTATTTGACGGTTATCGAATAAAAAACGCAGGCTTCGAGAGAGAAGACGGCGGAAACTCACGCGAGCGCAGCCGCCCGCGCACGCTTGAGACTGCATCGACATGATACATACGCTTTTAATTTTAATAATGGCCACAAATTAATTGGATATCGCCGGCCGTAGTGGCGTGTCGATGACAGCTCGAATGGGTGGCGGAAGCTCATACGCAATTTCTGTGTACGCGTGTACGCGGCGGGCACGCAATTCTCTCTCCCTTCCCTCTCTCTCTTCATCTCTGTCTCTTTTCCCCCCGGGTGTAGGTTTCCGCTCTATCTCTCTCTCCGCACGTGTTCGTGTTCGTTGTCACAGGCACACTGCCCGTTATCCAAAATTCGTTACAATTGTTATAATAACCCGAAAAGTGTTTGCGTTATCTACTCATGGCCAAGTATTCGAAAACAGAAAAGCTATTATGTGTCTCTTTGTCAGGGATTAATTTTAAAAATGCTGGTTAATGTCTCTTCAGTGGTCGTTTCTGTAAAATTAATGGCTATGCGTTACGGTCTTTCTATCGTGCGTTCTAAATATGACTTCGGGCGTATTACAAATGTCAACAGTAATATTCCCATAACATTGTACATGATTTAATGCATTTAATGTTATCAATTTACCTACATTATTTAGTGAAATTTAATACACTGCCAGTGTACATATATATATATATACGGAATCGAGCCTGAAATACGTTGCGTTAATTCATGGCATAATTATAATACGAAATTATTTTATATATAGTTAGCGCTGATATAATATTAACATAATATTAATTCGTCTAACGATCCTAGAAATTGATGCCGCTAGTGCACAAAGTTCAAAACTCAATAATGTCAATTATACTGTGGTAATCCTCGCTAAAGCTTCTACGCGATGAAAGCTGTAAAATAAATCGCATAACGGAGAACTAATAGTTACTTGTCACGGCATGGCACTGTAGCTTGAAATATTATTGGAAATTCTCATATATTCCCTTGCATTTTATACGCGCGCTATCAATACACATACCATACATATCAATGTTCTCTATACACACACGACGGAAAAGGAGCTTCCGCGCATTCATATTTTGCCGTACACCTCAGGAAATTACGCTCCTTTCTACCAATTCCACCTCGCGCCCATTGGACTCAAATGATGTTGCCAGAGAAAATAGCGCTGTCATTGTGGCTGTCACAGGGGCCGAAAGGGGAGACCCATAAATCATAAATAATCCGGTCAGCCTATCTTAGATGTCATAAATAATAAACCGGCCATCGACGTCGCAAATCCGAATCGTTCCGTCGAGGGTGCTCGTACATTTATTAATTAAATGACCAACGCCCCTTTCAGAGATTAACGTAATAAATATATAATTAATCGGCGTATTTATTTTTACGTGTCTTAAGTGGATTATATTGCTTATAAAATGATAAATTGTGCAATGACCGTGCAAGAAGAAAACAATTTTTTACCTGAGCGTTTCTTGCGTGTAACCACTCACGGGTTAACTTATAACTGGGACAGGTTAGTGAGCTTCGTAAACAAGAAACGCAAGAAACGTACGGTAAATCACGGCACCGGTCGAAGCTTGCCGTGCAAATGGCGCACGGTTTGCGCCATAATATGATGCACCGCGGTGCAAAAGACCACCGCTCCCCTTCCCCAACCCCTCTCGTTTCCCACTTTTCCATCCAGAACTTGCGAACAATAGATAGCGCCGGGGCGGCCTCGCGTCGGGGAATGGAAAATAGTCGACTCCGCCGCGCCGGCCGTTTTCGGATGCCACCCACGAAGAGGCGAAACAATACGTCAAAAGTTCCGCATTAATTGTCCTTAAGTTGCCAGCGATAAATTCATTATGCCCCCTCGGGTAATGGTGTTATCGTGTTTTCGCCCCGTGGCTTCGGTAATACCGGCTCTTTTCGGCCGTTTTGTCCTGCGAGTCTCTCTCGCCGCTCGCTGCCCTCGCTATCGTCCTTTCGTTCCTTTTAACCGTCTTCCTTCCTTCCTTCCTTCCTTCCTTCGCTGCAATTTTTCCTCCTCGCCCCCGCGTCGGCACGTATTTGCTATTGACGTCATTGCGACCGGCGCCGTCGGAGTATCTCCGGGCTCTTTGAATGCACGGTTCAAGAGGGAAATTAAATTCATTCTATTTATTCATTCGCGCGGTTGTCAGTTCAGTCTCCTTCTCTCTCTCTCTTTTTTTCTTCTCTGCCGCTCGCTCTTAGTTTTCGTTTTCATTGCCGCCCTTTACTCTCTTTCTATCTCTTTACGCGAATGAAAACTCGCGGAGAAAAACGTTGTCGGAGCGAGAAGAATGGAAGAGAAGAAACTGAAGAGACGATAGGCGTTGCACAACGAGTCTATTCCGTTCTTCGGAAAGAACTGTAGTTCGAGTCCCGTAGTCAGTCGACGTGACGGAGACCTTTCAAACAATTAGCGAAAATGATACGTCTTTACAGAACGGACTTTCGCAACTGCAGACGTTCCGCGAATGCCGCTTAGGACGCCGATTGTATGACAGCTCCGATTATTCTCAATTAACTTCTCGAATCATTGTTTAAAGTACGCCTCTCCCTCGCGCGCGTTTCGCCGACTCTTTATAGATCGAGAAATTCGTGCAAGCAAATCTTTCTTTAAGATTAAAGGCATGTATTATTCTAACGCGAGAATCGAAAGTGTCGAGCACGCGTGCCCGCACGTGTTTCTATCACGGGACGCGCGACGGCCGACACTTGACGATAAAGTGCACACGGATCACGGATCAGAGAGGCAAGAGGGTCGATCGGCGAATACAGGCAAAGAGATGTGTCACATATGGAGCGTAAAGTCATAAGGCGTGAAGCGGCGTCAAGTGGAACGAGATCGAAAACAGTCGGACACGAATCATGGTTCATCGCCAACGGTGTCGCCGCGCCGGAAATAAAGTACACCACGTACATGCATACGCGATGGGGGTCGGTGGCGAGATGATGGTACAGCACATTGAAATATTGAATAGATAAGATATCTTTACATTCTCGAAAGCCCGCAGATAGCTATATGGAAATTCTCTTTTTCAAGCGCAAGGAGAATTTAGCAAACGCAACTGTGACGCGACGGGGTCCTTTCATACGAACGGTATGAAAAAATAACATCACTTATACGACATCGGTTAACGAGATGAGGAGCGAGGGGGAGAGGGTAAATACAAAAAGGGACGGAGAACGGAGCAAACTAACGGGCGAACCCAAGATTTCTGCCAAGATCGAGATGGCCCATGAATAATTTTCGCCCGAGGGAAAATAATTTAGGAGTCTGGAACTCGAGGCTTCGTGACTCCTCCTCGGGCATATCCGGTTTTGTCCTCGCGATTCCGGGATGACATGGCGTTCCAAGAACGGCGAGCCGGCGGGAAGTGGCGGGGGGAAAAAGAAAAGGGCAGTGGACAGCCCCAATTACGAAGCAAGACTGACTTGATGCACGTTATTCCGGAGATTTCATCAAGAAAGGAATATCAGAGTGCTATGACGCTTAATTACCTCTTCTTCGTAAAAATTAGGCTAACGATCGGACGAATAATGCGTCCGGTAAAAAGAGACTCTTGACGAGGAATATTTGATATAATGGAATTTACAATCATTTTTCAGAAAATATTAATTAAAAAATCTGAAAAAATTCGAATCATTTGTCGCATCATTTTATCAGTTTTCGTTAAAATAAATATTCTTCTGCGTTGCATTTTCAATATTAAATATCTTATTGTGGTTTGCAATTAAAATTCTATCAGATTTAAAATCCGACTGGAATTAAATAAAATTGATATCTCGACGTTTCTCCCATAAAATAATTCTATTTTAAATTGTTTGAAATCTCTGCTTTCAAACCTGCATACTTTTACGAGCGCGATCTACTTACGACAAAAATCTTTTCTGGAGGTTCGACTATTGATGTCACTTCTAACCAATGACTGCTGTTTTTCTCGTCTTTTTTCCCTGAGCTAAGCGAGTACACTTATGTGTAACATGCCGTGCCTGCCTCGATGTCCGCTTCAATGTTTACATGACACGAACGGGATTACAAATAGAACCGGCAGCTATTTCCCTTAAGCACGAATACTCGAACTCTTTAGACTCCGAAATACATCAAAGGCATGCTATTGATTGCCAGCTTGTAAACATTATAAGAAGTTGGATTATTCACAAAAGTCGCGATTCTACTTTAAATTTACAAGAGAAAGGGGTAATATTTAAATCAAAATCTCCAAATATAGTATCGTAAATCGATGTGAATTGCTTTCTTACTCTCTAAATCTGAATCAGTGACTATTCACTGATTCAGCAGTACTATTCACTGATTTAGATTTAGAGAGTACAAAGTGAACTTTTGTTTTTAGACCACGTTCTATTACCAGTCGAGATAAAACCATTTCGAGATAAAATATTTATGGATCTGTATCGCAACATTCAAACTGATCACGAATGTGCGCCCCTTTGTCTGGCGTATTAAATAATACTCTTCGGATAAAAGCCATTTACACACGAACGGGAAGTTTAGTTAAACTGCGTTAAATTTTTTAATTAAATTCTATTACGCTGTCGGGGCTAAATTTCTATTATCAGCGATGCGCTCCGTTGTAACGTTGCCGCGAACTGTTAATCAATAATATTACACGCAGGCTCACTAAAGCATGCGAAACAACGAACGCTGTAATCCATAGCTCTTGCAAAAAAATAACAATCCCGTAGAGCTAATGTTCTATCCACGATGCGTCCATTATCGTATGTCTCTCTTCCTCCTCCTCTCCCCTCCACCTTGCCTCATTCATATAAAAGAATCAATTTTTCCTGGCAAAAATTCCGTTTTTTTTTCCCGTTACAAACCGCTTTGCAAAGGATAAAAAAAAAGCGTGGGACACGCTCATGCGATTTAACAATTTTAGCGCAGTTGTCATCTCGCTTCGGTTTTTCGCAAAATGCAAATTGCGAGAGCGCCCGGGAGAATTTTACAAGCGGATAAAAGCGGAGACTGTATTTTGCAAACGCGCGTATGGGAATATGAAATTTCAGGGGGTGCACGGTAAACGCGGGGCAATACAATTCCGTAATTCATGCATTAAAGATACAAAGAATTTACCGTTTGCGCGCGTTAAAAAAAAAGAGAGAGAGAAAGAGAAAGGGAGAGAGAACTGGAGAAAGAGAGATAGAGAGACGAAGAGCAAAATAAAACGAGAAAGAGGGAAACTCGCTCAAACGCGCGCATACGCAACTCCCCTCGCAATATGTACGTGATTTTAAAAAGTTTCCGGATTGAAGCGCCGCATCGTACTGATACCTTCGAGGATGCAAATCGTGCTCGAAAGCCCTCGTGATTTTTACGAGCGAATAAAAAGAAAAAGCCGACGGATAGGTAAACCGGGCTTGTGCCGACGGCGTGTGAGAGGCACACCAGAGGAACGGGGTAGAGGATGGTGGCCGCGCCACCAACTCCCGGCGCTAGGGGTATCACGGAACAAAGAGCGCACACATTGCGCTGCCTCGTTATTGTTTCATGCTGCAAAATATCGCATTCTATTTATGTGCGCCTGACGGGCGCATCCAAAATTCACGAGGCTTTGGATTATATGTGTGCAGCTATGCAACCGTGTCATGTCATCCATCTTACGTCGCGGCGGTAACACATACACACATGCCGCGCGATGTGTACGCCGACAAAAGAGTTCGCGGCGCGATGATATAATTCAAGGCGAAATTATGTCGCAGCAGTTGTGGCAAATATGTATCGCGTACAAGAATATCCTTTTAATGTGAACGCTATAAATTTGAAAGCAGTGGCGGGGAACACGTTGCCCGTTAAAATCACTCACGCCGAGACGTGAACGTGTGTCTCTGGACACACCAAAGTGCTCTTGGTGCAATTAATCCTCGCGCAGTAAATATTTCCTTTCTTTCTCGATACATCGTAAAATGTCGCGCAGGGAAGTTGCACAAAGGGAACTAAAAGCTGTCGACGGAAATTTCTCCTTTCGGATGGCACTTTCATGCATTGCTGAACTCAAACGCTAAGTTTGCCTCTGTTCTCCGTCGAGGTAGACGCCGATAGTGACGGAGCAAATGTACGGGTTAAACGAAGTAAGAACGAACAAAATACAACGTCGATTCGACAAATCGCGAAAATAGCATTGAGGCACGCTACGCGAATACAAAAGTTCCGGAAGGAAACCGGCTATTTATCAAGAGGAAGTGGCGCGGCCAATTTGAAAACAGCAGGAAAGTGTGCCGCGGAGTCGGTAAAACTTCTCAAGAAGTTTGTAGTAACGGCTGGATTCGCCCCATAATTCAAGTAGTGGCTTTCAATTTTTGTACTAACCCGCTTATGTTTTTAGCCACCATCATGTGTAAAGATATTTGCGAGAGAGAGAGAGAGAGAGAGAGAGAGAGAGAAACATCCAAGTTAATGGAAACCATATTTACCAGAAAACTCAATTCTCGCATTGAAACAAAAAGGAGAATACAGTTTAGTCCACGATTTAATAATTAAAAAAATCTGGCAGAGAAAATAAAGAGTTCTATGTATAAGTACTAATTAACAAAAATTTGATACTACGTTTACTTGTGAAGACCGAAAGAAGTGCATATTTTAACAAGTTGCATATTAAATGAGAACCGCAAGAAAATGAAATATGAATAAACCAAAGGGCATTAATGTAGACCACGGATAAGCAGAGCAACGTCTGACTGCAAACTGGTTTTTACTACTCGCGGTCTCTTGGCGCAACGACGGGACGATGTTTCGTGTCTCCCCAAGAAATATGAGAAGTTGAAATCTGCTTTATCGTTTGTTCATGTTAACGAGACCTTTAATTATGTTTACAATGTACTGAGTATAAACCGTTCCTTAATTTAGAAGGTCAGACGTGAACGGCGAAGAGCGAACGGCGACGGTGATGCTGCTGTCATACTCTGTCGCACATAATGAAATTTATCTATCACTGTTTTGATACAACGAGAAGTTCTTCATGCACGCGAGCAGGGTTAATCTATTAATAATAATCGCCCGAAATATCGTAAGTCAATATTGGAATACACATTGATATTGTGACAATAGATATTTGCTACGAAAAATATTGTGAGAAATATTAACTACGAAAAAAATCCTTATATATTAAATTTAAAAAAACATTTTGTTAAAAAATTACATGCGATACAATTGTAGCACACGGTTTCGAAATTAATTAACAAATTAATTAACTTTTATTTTCTATGCGATAACATTTTCCGTTAGACCACAAAGGAATTATGTTTCCTGCTGAAAACATCGTGCCGCTAATTTGCAATCGGCGTTGGAATAGATTTTTGTCAACGAGATAAAGATCTATCCGGCCTAAAGAAGGGACTCGTCGTTACTCGGGGATGCTAATTAGAGTCACAAAAGCACTCAGACGCGACGGAAAGCCCATTCTTCCCGATGGAGAGTAGATCGTTCACTGTCTATTAAGTACTTTTCGTGTGTCGTAATTCGATTAAGCACACTTAACGAACTTGTCTTCGCTCAAGCATCGCTGCTAGATTAGAGTTTAATTCGAGCAAGTTAAGGTGCCCTAAAAGAAGAGCGAAGATTAATCTCCTCGCTCTAGAAGCAAGGACGAAAACACGTCTCCCAAAACGCGAAAGAAATCATCATCAAGATTTGCATCGAGATCATAATGAAGTAACGTAGCAGCACGCGCTTTAATGAACCGGTAAAATAGATGGCCCGAGGCCATCTGATAATAGATAATAAAGCGTTCTAAGTACTTATGCTCCGATTGTATGCAAAATAGGTCGCTCAAGGCTACTGATTATTGTAGACAATGAAGCGTTTTACGTATTTATGCTCCGTAAGCGCTATGAAGAAGCGATCGAGCAGCAAGCAATTTCAGTCTCGCGAACCGAGGCAAAGCCTCGGATCGCCTTTTAAAGCGCTGAGTTTAAACGAACAAGCGCGATATTTTAACGACGCAAAAAGCTCCGCAGGTGGTGGTTGGCTATTAATTATTCATAAAGTTATCGTCGGCGACCGGTTAAACGCGATGCCAAAAAGGCCAAAGGTGAAAAGTTCTTCGTTAAGGGTAAGAAAATGCGCGTGTGGATACACGCGAGGATAACCGCTCCGCCAAAGTAACGAGAGATATTCTATCTCCGCGAGAAATATCATATTTACAGAGAGAATACCTCAGCAATCCGCGGAAAAGTAACTACATCCCGGTACAGATAGATAGATGGATAGAGAGAGAGAGAGAGGGAAGAAGGGGAGGGAAAACTCCTTTTTTGCAATTATACCGGATATCTGAGAACACGTATATAACGACAGCGAGATAAATGAGAAATGAGATATACTCTCTCAAAATTTTGAGACTATTTTGACTAAACGAAAGTGGTATTTGCTGCCATCTCTTACCGAGAGTTTCGAATATTTAACATTAAATATTTTGGTAACTGAACTCCCACCTAGAACTCTGCAGGTATAATGTTTACTTAAAATTAATTTTTAGCTGTTCGTTCCTCTCTGAAATTCGATTCGCCGGAGCCCTTTAATTTCGTAGACCGAATAATTCCGTAATTAGATCTTGGTTCTCAATGTTGACAAAGGAAAAATCGTCTCAAAACTCAGAAAATACCACCGTACTACATATCACACGCCGTACAGATTTCCTAGGACATCCTGTATTCCGGTCACGTATCATTTAAAAGAAGCTGAGAACATCGCGTGCGCAGCATCTGGCCTGTTTCTCCGGCTTCTCCGCTTTGCCAGATTTTTTGCAAGTCAAAACCGCGTCTAATTATTCAGGCGGTCAGTCTGCGTCGGCTACTTCACGTCGGTTATTTGATGTGAAATAATCCGCGCATCGTATCAGAACGCACGTGACTAAAGTCCACCATTGTTCTCCCTAACATGACAAATTGCAGAAATAAATTTGAAAGATCTCAATAAAATAAGCAAATTATCAATTAATACGTAACTCTTTACAAATTTATAACATGTATGAAAACATTTGGTGTCCGAAAAATAAGTATTGGCATTTTTCGGTTAGCTCCGTCAGTTCCTTAATGTAAATTGTAAATAGTTGACACATGTATTATGCTATTATTATGTGATAAAGCAGATAAAGCAAAGGAACTGGATCTTTGCAACGTGCTGGGGGAGAAGGCAGAGGTGTGCGGGGTGAACCGCGGAGCGGGCGAGGATCTGCCCTGCACGAAATCCGGCGGTTTGCGCGCAAATTGGATGTTATCTCTCGGCAGCTGGGGACAGAGCACACTCAAGCCCGCGCGACCGCGCGCGCACGCCCGCACATACATGCGCTCACATAGCCACCTATATCCGCACACATACTCATACACGCACACACACACACACATACACATATATATCGACCACTTATAAACGTGAGATGAGAACTTTACCGATCCTGGCATCGAGGCGAAGTCCAGGGGCGAGCTTTAAGCTTCCGACTTCCCTCTCTCCTCGTATCTCTGCCTTTCTCTCCCCCCTAACCCGCTACTCTCTCCTTTGCCGTCGTATCTTCCAACCATCCTCCGCCGCGCCGTCCTTGTAGTAGAAACGGTTGTGTCTTAGCCGCGGCGCGAGAGAGAAAGGTCGATTTGCCGCAGCTGCTCCAACGGATCGTTAAAATCGACTCCTAAACTGCAATTCGGTTCGACGAGCAATCCGCGAATTCGAGCATCGGCAATAAAACATCGATAATTTTGCCAATTCGGATCATTTCGCGGAGACGCATTGTTTCGCGGACGAGCGGGCACGGTTTTTCGCATCCTACGTTCGCGGTCGATATCACGGCACACATCTTCTCTTCCCCGCGCGGGGAATCTGGCTCGCATTCAGGAATCAAGCGGATTCACGGACGGGGAAGAGAGAGAGCTTTACACGAGCCGAGGCGAGGAAGATTGCAGCGCGCAACTGCGATTTTCTGCAGTGCGCCTGCATTTCTTTTTAATAAATTACGCGCGGAGATTTATCGCGAGCGCGGCGCGACTGATTGATGAGCGTAGCGATGCGCTCCGATGAGCGGCGCGCGTGCGAAGGAGGATGGGCGCGCGTTGCACGCGCGCCGCGTGTGAATGGATATTGCCGATATACCTAAGAGTTCGGGTACCCGGCGAGGCTAAATGAAATAATATCTCGAGAGCACTTCTATCCCCCCATAGGGATGAATAGGGCGCGCGACTGATGGAGATGAAGGAAAAGCTTCGGGTCGACTGACGTCGAGGTGCAGCTCGATGAATGGGACGTCGTGGAGTGACGTCCATCGAGATCAAAAGACGAGTGGATGATCCTGGACGCGGACTGTTGAGCGGAGACAGAGAAGTCGTGGAGATTATCGGGACGACGGCAATGACAACAAAGAGCATTCCGTGTTCCATTGTGTTGACGTCTGCGCCGGTGCATTTGCGTCAATATAAAACGCTGATTATGGCGTCCCTCCTTGCGACAGACGGAGAGTAGTGCTCCTACCGCCAATAATCGACAATCATAATTTTTATATTAACAAAAATGCATCGAGAGGGACGATAAAATTCTTACCGTTTCTTCCTTCGCGTTTAATAATAATTTAGTGATAAAGAATGGATAAAATTAAAAACGATTTAAAATAGAAATGCAAGACACTTTCTGAAACGTGACATTTAGACAATCTTTAAAAATATAAAATCTGTAATGCGCGGAGAATTAAATTTTTGCTTTTCACATGTCTCTCATATTTGATGGAACTATTTTATTTTGCATCACATAACGTATGCTGCGTCAAATTTAATGTCAAAATTTATCGAATTTTGGATATTCGCAAACTTTGGACAAGATTTTCGCCGCAATCAAACGGAAAATTAAACACTCGTAAAGGAAAGTTCCGAATATCAATCCCAGCTTTAAGAAGAAATGGCATAAGAACATATCGAGATTTATCGGAAGCGGCTAAAGATTTCTTCTTGCATTGTACCGGAATGCCGCGTAAACCGACCTCGTATACTCTTGAGAAGAATTATTGAGATGTTTATCCGCTTATAAAGGCCGCTATCCGAATATTTATTAGTTCACGAGAGGGGAACGACGCCCTTTTCCGCTCCATTTCAACGGGCAAAAGTGTCGCGTTGCCGCCCGGTATTTATTGTTCCGATGGGAGCGATGTTTCGTATGTTTGTACCTGCCTTTTCTTCGAAGCGCGTGCGATATATTCGGCATAAATGACCGAAAATAAAGTGGCGGAATTATTTCTGATTGAAGAGAATGATGCTTCAAGTAATTTCCAATCATCGACCCCATAGCACAGATATTTTCTAAAATTATTCAATAAATTACATGTCGTAGAATTACGAGAGATTACCATTTTCTGTTATTATATCAAATAGATAACGAACGATGATGTAAATAATGTAATATTATTAGCTACTCTCATATCTTTAACACAATTTTTTTCAAACATCAAAACTCAAAAGGCAAATAGATAGGGTAATTATCTCAGCATTTCGAAGAACGTTCAAAGCTCGAAAAACCATTCGCTCCAACGTACGCGTGTAAAGACGTATTTATAACAATGATAATGTGATATTCAACGCGCGGAGATCGAAAACTGACCGTTCCCCGCTCTCGTGGTGGAGGGCCGTTCACTTGGAAGATATTTCCGGTGCGCGAGAAACGAAAGGTCACTAAAAAGGGGGTAGATAGAGGATGATTGACGAAACCATGTGCGAGTATACGGAATTCTATTTCTACCGCTCGGGACCATCGTGCGCTTGTAGAGGCTTATACGACCTCGTTTACCGTACACGTACCGGCATTGTTGCGAGCAAATCGTTTGTATTTTCTACCGGCGATGCAAACGAGCTCGCGGAAACCGATACTAAACTGGTACCCTGAGCGGTTTCCAGGACCGACGCGGGCCATAGTCGACGTATATCGACCTATCGATGTCTTCCGCCACGCAACGCCTCGCGGGCGTCTTCGTCGAACAAAAGCGACGACGGGATCTCGGCAATCTGTTTTCTCTCTACACCGACAACACAGGAAGACTCACGGTACGCCTGTGTGAAAGCAATTCCACGACGAGAAGCCCTTACGACCGCAGAAGAGCGCCCTTTTACATCCCGCGATTTTTCTCATTAATCTGGGACCCGGGTGCTCTGAAATCCAAAGCTAAAACGAAATCTCGTAATTTAATTGGGTCGCGGACACACAGATGTTAAGATTCTCCTCCGGATCTCCGACGGACGAAGGTTTTACGAAGTTCCAAAATAGACATCTGCTCGCGCGCGGCGCAAAAGTGTGTAATCAGAATGCTCCCGCGTAGATTACATGTCATCAAGCGTGTTGCGTCTTGTATGTCGAAAACAAAGGGCGGTCGGACGCGATTAAAATTCACCGGCCGCGCGGTTATAAACGAGATCGGAATGAACAATGTGCACCAGAATTAACACATCGCCGTGACGCGTAATTACCCGTTCCGGAGGCTCCTCCCGGTCTTCCCCCCCGTCTCGTCCCCCCGCACTCGATTATCCGTGAAAGAATCAACGGACCTCGAGGCACCCATCGGTACTTTGATTTTATTACCCTCTCTCGAGAGTCGGCAGCCACTTCTTCACCCTGTCCTCTCTCCTCTTCACGGCACCCTCCGGTTCCTCGAGTTTCTCAAGTCGTCGACTGACTCGACGGAGCCGTAAAACAATAATGAGCAATCACATAATAGATCGCCCGTGGGATCCCCCTCGGTCGTTGCATCTATTCAACCCTCGCGCTGGCCGAATGGCGCGTTCGATTCTCAGGCCGACGATTTTCCTAGTTGGCCTCGGCTGACGCGATCCTGACGCCGGCATTTCGCCGTTAAAGCTTATCGACGGGGAGGCACAAACGGGCATTCGCCCGATTAAATTGTTACGCAAGTAAGTCGACACTTTGGTGACTTCGTACTTATCGATCGGCGGCCGATGGGTATCGCGATGCGCGTAACTAAGGGCAACGAAGGTGCCGATTCGTTCGAGTTTACTTGACGCGCTTTTCCACTTTTTTTTTCTCAAATCAATACCCTTCCGAGATAGAAATTCGCGTGCTCTAAATACTCTTCGCACTGTATTTTCAAATTGTATTTTATTTTTATAAATACAATTGTATTTACATTTGTTATATATTTTTTGTGTTTTATATTTATTCCCATATTTATATCCACGTTCATAACGATATTTATATTCATATTTATATTTCCAGAATTTCAATATTGAAAAAATACTGATTTTTATACTGTTCCAGTTTCGTTCTTTCTCAAAATCTCGAATAACAGCTTTATTCGTATTTTCATTTTCACTATTACATTAGTTGCGCGACAAAAAAAAAAGAAAAAGGTGATAGTACCATTCACCATTCGTGACAGATGGTGCGCTTTGTGACACCGGCAGACGATTTCCAGTCCGGCCGATATTTCGTACCTATTGCGAAACTTCGCTATCATATCCAACGTCGACTTTACGTTTACGCCCCGGTGTACGTATGTAACATACGAATGCATGTGCACACAGAGAGACACACGCACATGCACACGGGCGGGCACGCCACAATGTATATTTATATATATATTTATGTCGCGGGGACAGAAATGCACTGTAGACTGTAGCCTGACCCACTCTCGAGGAATATACACGTTCAATATGTATGCGGTGCGTACGACTACCGTCGCGCGGATGCGATTAAAACTCTTATGCGTTACAGCACCGTATGGAAATCAGCATGCGCGGAATATTGTAGCCGCGTACGGCAACGAAAGTTCGCGCTCCGTATCTGCGCGTGGAATTTAGCGGAGGATGTTTACGAGGGTGCCGGGGACGCGAATGTACGTGCGTGTTTATGCGGCCTCGCGCTTCGGGTCCGTTTTAAAGCGAATAAGTACGGACTTAATAATGTTTTGCTAAATGCGACCATCGCCGACGCCGCGCCGCCGCGCACAGAGAGAAACGGAGATAATACAGCCACGAAAGTTCACATTTTACGTCTAGAATTAATAGAGACACTACAAAACCGTATCCGACAAATGTTACGTGCGTACGTAACATTTATACCGCGATATATTATGATGATGAATAATAAAGGGTTTCCCGCAGGCATAGGCACGAAAGATATCATAAAGTAAAAATGTTACGAAGAAACGAAAGATTTCTCACGTTGTGCAATATGCTTTTTATCAAGTAATGATAAAGGGCGATAGTTTTAAACAATTTATAAACATACATAAATTATTTTTACACGAAGGGTTATTGCACGTACCTGTACAAATATACATTTAAAATTAATTGGATTTTATACGTTTCTTGAGTAATATTGTTAGCTAGAGCGAAATTTACTATAGCTAGACTTCTCTTCCTTTATACAATGTACATCATTTGTCTAGAGCAAGTTACTTTCGATCCTGCAAAGAGAAAGAGAGAAAGAAAGAGAGAGGTCACATAGAGTAGATTTAGCGAGACAAATCTCCAGGCTGTGTACACTTCATGCGAATCTCAGTTTCTCTGGAGCCACATCTCGTGTTGGACTCCCATTGCTACCATTGCACTCTACATTTTATGAAGAAAAGAATGAAAAAAAAACCTGTAGCGAAAGTGGATTATTACAAGGGAAAAGAAAAGAATTTCGCTCCGAGTTCTTGGGAGAACGATAAATCAAAGGAAGGGGGTCCTGTAAATGTTTTACTCGCATTTTAATCACGTTTAATCGCGAACGACGAACAAAACTGCAGAGAAGATTACCCCAAATTTCGCCGGTCCATTGTGATTTTGCATCCGAATGTTACCGAGGGAATCCACTTCGCGCGACTTGCTCCGCGCTATATCGCTGAAATTGATACAGGCGTTAGAGCGGCGCCGTGAGAGTCCATCAAAGTCCGCCGGGACGTAAACTCGCGATAAAACGTCAAATAAAACGCAACGATAAAAAAATTGGGGCAACCTCTGTGTGTATGTGTGTGTTGTAGGTACGCGCGTTTATAGGTGAGCGCGAGAAATAAAAAGTGTCGAGAGGGACGCACCGGCTGATGGAGGCAAGTTTCGCCGAAAGAGATCACCAGATTTCTGTCTCGCGACCGATACAAGCGACCGAGACGGCATTCGGTAATCGGGGTCACCGAGTTTACGCAAGAACGATTTTACAACAGGACGGGTCCCGAGCCAATCGTTCCGGGCCTACCCTTCGACTCACACCTGTGCGATACGCGGCACGTGGCGAGGAAGATAAATTTATTGCAACGTATCACACATGGAAAAAGGTAGGTCGCCCACCACCTTTCTCCCCAAGAAAACTGACGGCGGACAGAAAAGTGAAGGGGATGTAGAAACGACAGATCGCATTGGCATTGTGTCACGATATTTGAGCGGGTAAGTCATCGAAGGAGACCTGTCCCTGCGCATAAGAAGTATGATAAAGTCCCTTCATTCACTCTTTCAGCTTTGTTCGTCCTGACACGACGTCAAGTGTCAAGTCGTCCCGCGAGCGAGATATCTCGACACTGAAAACCAAGAGTTATCTTTTACAGTGCGAAACGCTTCCTTCAAAGCGTCACGACCGCGCCGGTATCCGGTAGCGTTCGCATTTGCGAATGGGTATGTTAAACTTTGTAGAGCGTAGAGGAAGGTAAAACGGCAGAGATCGTCATCGCCTCGTCAATAGGGCAGTAACGGTATTGAAGGGCGCGTTAGGTTACATTGCAGACGCGCTTACCGTGATGATGCCGGTGAAACCGGCTCGTGAAAGACTCGAAAGTGCTTTATGTACTTCCCCGGTCTACATATGTACGAGCGTACACAGAGAGCGGGCGGCGCGCAGAGCTGACTCTCCGCACTTACCGCGTTGTGTCACTACAAATTGCAAACGGTGCCGCTGCCGCTCGAACGGTATGGAAGCATCGGTTTTAATTGAAGCGGAGTTGTGATTCAACCGCGTTGTTTCGCGAACCATTCCGAAAGCGATATGGTCTCTGATGTAAACGTGTAATTCTTACGTCTACATACCTAAAAGCGTATCGCGAATTGTCGAAACGTTTCAGCCGCAATCTCCTGAATACCCCTCCTACCCTACGGTCGTTCTCGTAGACGCTCTTCAGTCTATCGCACAGTGTTACGAGACGATTCGCACACACACTTTCCAGGCTCGCCACGGCCGCGAGTTCTGTAAACTCGGAAATAATGTAGACGCGCCGGGTTTTCAATCTCACAAAGATTAATTCGCGCAAATATCATTTTGTTTCCGCTCGTTGGCTTACGCGCTGCATTGTTTACATACGTTCTCGCGGGCGGGGGCTAACTTCCAGGAAACTCGTTTCCGCGGGAACGCGGGGGCCGTCGCGCCGCCGCCGGCGAATTCTCCACCCCGGCGGCGGCGCCGTTATAGCCGTTCCATCCTCAGCAAGACATGTTCCATTTCAGGAATACAGGCGCGGCGCGTGATGAAACTCAAACGACGTAGCATTACGTTTTTTTACGAGGAAAATTTTTCACGCGCGCGCGTTCGACCGAAACTGTCGCGGAAACTGTCTGATGTTTACATCAGCTCGCGGTGCTGTTTTCAGAGCGATATCGAACACCTCGGGTTTCGTGGTAAAGTACACATTATGCAAATCGTCGCTCCGACTTGGTCGGCGTCGTGCATCACGGAAGGCGACAGCCTGCGCGAGCGAGGAAGAGGGGGCAAATAACCGGCCAAACATACGGAAACAGTAACGATCGGGTAATTAGAACAAAAAAGCTTGTTCGGTAGGCGACCCACGCGAAAGGTACGAGCGTTTGCAAGATGCACACACCGAGAGACGGTCGTCTCTATACCTAGGGAATGGGCGACCGAGGGTGGACCAGGCCGGGATCTTCGCTTCGAATTGCCAAGTGCACACATCGCTAACTAGGTTACGTAATACAATTAGCGCCTCCGCTAATTTCTCAGCGCCGACTAGGCAACCGGCTAGAATGGTAGTTCGCTATTAATGGGCAAATACAAAGCGCCGACTATCCGAAACGCGTTGCCATCGACTCCCCTCCCTTTCTCTCTCTCTTTCTTTGTTTCTCTCTTCCTCATCTCGCCTTCTCTCGACAAGAGGAGCAGCTACGAGGAGAACCCTCGCCGTGTACGGTCCAGACGAACAAAAACAAGTTTGATCGCGTTCACAAACACGGGGGTCGACCGGCGCATTTAATCGCGAGAACGCGCTTCCATGGCTCTTATACGACGCCCGTCCTCTATATGTATTCGGTATTTGTACTGGGAGGAAATGCGCGTTGAATATTCAATTCGCCGCGTTATTAATAGGCGTGAGTATCCTTCGCGCCATATTTGTCGTGTACACGATACTTTAATCATCGCGCGGGTAGAAGCAAGAAAGCGAAACCGAAGGAGACAGTGAACTTTACTTATACTGAAATTGAAGAGACGAAGGTTCTTCTCGCGGCACAGAACTATTACAGAGACGTAAAAGTCGCGTATCACAAATTGTACGTGTCTCGCTATTTTTGTGAAAGAAATTAACTTGAAATTGGTCAAAGAATTCGTACGTAAAGAGAAACGTGGATAACTCGGTTTGTACATCTCTCTCGTGTGTAATATATATATATATATATATATATATATATTTATAAAATAAAATAAAATATTAAGCGAAGTGTACAAGTGATGTGTTACACTTACTAAACTGCCGCACAAAGTCGCGGTGCAGTAACCGGTAGGGCCGCGTAGGACCGTACTAAAACGAAATTAACGCTCGCCAGAGGCGAGTCAAGAGGATGGTGTTATTCAGGAAAATAAATTGCGCGAGGTGCACAGAGAAAAGGATTTTAAAGGATCACGAAGTGAGCAAGCGAGGAAAGGAGGAATCTCGCGGAAAAGATGTGAGGGATGTGGGGAAGACGCGCGAAGAGAAACAGAGACGCGGAGGGAAAGAAATGGAAGGTGGGAAAAAAGATAGGGTGAAAGAGAGAAAGAGAGAGAGAGAGAGAGAGAGAGAGAGAGTGAAAGAAAAGCGAATAAAAGATCACGGATTTGTGTGGAAATGAGAGGAAGCGAGGAGTGAACGAGGACGCGCGACGGAAAAATGGGGAAGGGGGTAATGGATAGAGAGGCGGAAGAAGAGGATAGCTATTCGTGCATCGCTGAACGTTCGTCGAGCGAGTCGCATCGGTGCATCGATGCGCGCACGCGCGCGCGGTTTGTGCATCCAGGATATTAAAAACATACACATCCGACGATAAATCCGGCGTAAAATATAAATCGGTAATGCCGCCGAAAAACTCGGTAGGAGCTGAGCCTCCGGTTTTCCGTCCCCCTCCACCTTGTTCATTCCCCCCCTTCGCCGCACGTTATTCCGCTCCGGCAGAATCGCGCCGTTTTTTTTGCCGTTCTTTCTCTCTCTTTCCTCTTCCTCACTCTTCTCGATACAATGTGCAGCTTGAATGCGTACTGTGTGCTCTCTGATACGCCGCAAGCGCACAGGTGAGATTTCGCAGGATGCTCGATAGAGCGACCGAGATAACCACTCCTCGAATGTTTTTTTTCTTTTTTTTTTTACGCGAAGGAGAAAGGTTAATGAGTGCGAGGATGCGTAAATTAGCGGGCGATTTCGGAACGAGAGGCGACACACATTGAAATAAATAGTAAATTTCATTAATGCCATAAATGTGATTCAATTTGTCAATCGAATAAATCTCTACGAACGAATTATAACGCTATGGAACATAATGCAATATTAATATGTAATATCATTTACTATTACAAATATCGTATGCCGCTTACAAACGATGTTAAACCACTTTCCACGTACTATTTATACGCTAATCAATGACAAACGCGGCATCGATGCGGCTGAATAAATCGACGAAAAAGACAAATTCCATTCAATGCCTTTATTTCGTGGCGTTGATTACGCGGCGTTCGATTTTCCTAGGCAACAATCCCCGTCGCTTTAATCACCGATTCCGGCGCCTTAAACCATATTTTTCTCCGACACACATCCAAGCTTAACGTCCGACAAAATGTTTTCGGCTTTACTAGAGACAGAGAAACAGCGAGAGAAAGAGAAAGAGAGAGAGGGAGCACGGGACGGGAGTGAAAAAAAAGGGGCTCGTCGTCGGTCTGGCTTTTAATCGTCGTCGCGACGTTCCTTTTTTGCGTCCCTCACGCGGGTGGGCGCGCGCACCAGTGTTGGAATCCACTTTAACGGACCTCGCTAATTACCGAGCGGGTAGCTCCGCTTATTTGCCTTGACTCTGATTAACCTTCCACGTGGTGTTCCTCCCTACGCAACAGAAACGGAAGAGGGGTCGAGGGAGGCCGACCGTGAGGGGAGGCGGTCATATATAATCGCTTTATGCACGTTTCCGCGTGATATCACGACTATGAAAATTTAATGTTTTTCGTTTGCTATAAGTTCTGTCTAATTGGATTCGTCGGTGAAACGATACACCTACATTTCACGATTATATTTTTCAATATCATTGAAAATTAAAAGAAAAAAAATCAATATTACACATCGATTTCGAAGAGATATCACTATTCAATTTATATATCTTGCGTAACTATTGACGTTTTGACAAATTTACTTGACAAATTTTCCGGCAACAAACTTTCTCTATTGGTGTTCCTTATTGCGTTACACAACATTTTATAATAACCGTCTATTCTGAAAGTAGATTATGAAGTGTTGTGTAACGCAATAAGGAACACCAATAGAAAGTTTATTGCCAGAACCGTGATTCGATACCGGCGCGGCACGTACGATCGGGCCTCTTAAATGGTACCCGCGACACTCGCTTATCCGTTTGGCACGTTACACGCAAGGCAAATATCCGCGGGCGATTATGGCACTAAATCAGGCGTCTCGCGGAGAGAGGAAGGAAGGAGGGGAGTAGGCGACGTGGAGGATGGAGCAATCTGAGGCGGCGCACGATCACGCGAAAATTCACCGCGTCGGATGCGCCTTATCTCGGCCGAAGAACGTGCATATCTGCTAGTCGGTCAGATAAGGATGATCCACCACCTACGAAGCGCAAGCAGTCGGCGCAGAAAATTATGTGTGCCTCCGTAAAAGCGTCGTGCCCTCGTCCACAAACATTGCCGAGTAGAGTCCCTCAGCGAAGGGGAAACTCGTGAGGCAGCGCGAATGGGAGAAACGGAAAAAAAAAAGAAAGAGGAGGATAGAGTCGGATCAACATCGTTCTCTCCCTCGCGATTCTCGGTTTTACACTCGACGCATCGAGGGAATAACTATTTCCATATAGCTATCGTCTATCGAATTTTCGGGCAGAGTCCGCATAAACCCACGCGGCACAAAGTTGCGAAGCATACGCCGACTGATTGCGTCAGTGTCGATGGCCGGGCAACGTTTATCGCGCATTATCGTGTCGCCGATAAATTATCAAGGGCGGTCAGATATAAGCGTTACGGTCCATTAACCGGAAACTCCGCGTAATGCCCATCTCCGCGTAACGTTAATTTCGACACGCGCGTGCTGTACGCGGAAATGGGAAAAAAATGCAGTTTTATTACAAAGGTACAAAACCACTCGCCAGGGACAAGAAACGAATTTCAGCGCTTCGCTTCGGGCACTCGCCCCGTCCCTTTCTCGCAACCGGCCGGTAAACGCGCATTTTTCTCGTCGTAAAATTAACTCTCTTTTCCACGCTCTCTCTCTCTCTCTCTCTCTCTCTCTCTCTCTCTCTCTCTCTCTCTCTTCCTCTCGGTCTCTCCTATACTCTCTTCTATTCCGATGAAAAAGGTTATTCATATCAGGGGGCGCGTACCCTTTTCCGCTGCAGATTACTTCAAAGCAAATATTCTCCGCGCGTTCAAAGGAATTACAAGGATATAACTAAATCCGTCGAATTTTTGCGTCGCAGTTTAAAGCAAGATTGTTGCGATATGAATTAAATAACGAGCGTGTGTAAAAAAAAAGAGAGAACGTGAGAGAGAGAGAGAGAGAGAGAGAGAGAGAGTGAGTGAGAGAGAGACTTAATACATTATTGTCACGCGCGCGAATCTTTCGCAATCTGCGTAGCAATCAAAATTTTAGTATTGATATTTTCGGGCGCATAAAGATTAAACATTTTATTTTCAATGCCGTCAAATATATCTAAAATATTATGTAAAAATGATTTTATACTGTATAGCGAATTATATTGTGTATAGTTTAATTCGATGGAATTTTTATTAGGACATATAAAGTTAAAAGCTTGTCAATGAAATGCAATTTGTACCTATGCCGAAAATAACACATTGACATTTATTTAGAAAATACCGTGGAATCCCTCGTGCCCGAAACCACAATGTCCCCAAAATGACGGCAAAACAATATAATGGTATGCAAGTTGTCAGATATGATACCTGTAGCCAAATGATTTTATTCGCTGACTGCGGAGGGTGCGTATCGTATTTACCTCCGGTTTACATCGGCTTAATGCCGGCGTTGATATTCGAAATAATAGCGGCTCGCTGGCATAAGCGCGGTCCTCGTACAACGTAACGTGGTATCCATGTAAGCGCTTAGATTTACTGTTTCCACTAGCTAGCGACCAGCCGAACATGGCTTTGCCAACGTTGAGGCATTATATCTCTACTGAGCAGAACGATCTGGCCATATTGTATTTCACTGTCATTTGCTAAATATGTGCAAAGCCCAATAATAGTCGTGAATCTACCATTGAACAGTGCGTTACCCATTTACACTCCTGAAACTTGATTAGCGAAAATCCTGATATTTCCAAATGCTCGCAACTCAAAACCTATTGACATCACGATGTTCCTGCCAGGAAAAATCAATTTCAAATTTGCTCTAGAAATTCGAGAACAAAGATAGCTGTACATTTCGAATTTAATTATTAAAATAAAATATATTTTCTACATATATATAATTACTTGGCGCTTGATTCAAGAAAAAGAAAACCTGTTCTTTTAACGACTTAATTGGTCCGTTTGCATCAAAGTCTTATAGTCCCTTCGTAATCTCAACGGTCTTTACGCTATTGTCCCATAACACCCACACCATTAACAAGTTTCAAGCTTCTTAGTCGCCGTCCACGACCCTCTAAAGCGTCGTGGTCCCGTGGCCACTTCAATCTACAAAGACGGTCCGCGACCGTCTCGAAGCCGCCAATTAAATTAGTTACCAAATTCAAGAAGTCGAAAGAAGTGATTTAACGCGAAGAGGAACAAATGACGGGTACTTACTGGCGTTTTGCGTCTATATGAATTTCACGACTGGGAATCCAATAGACCAAAATAGAAAATCGAGATTATTCTCACAGAGATCTAAGAACGATCGAGCGATTTCTTTATAAACGATTTGGTATTATTATATTCATATTGCCATGTAGTAAAGTATAATATTTCGGATAGAACAAAAATAAAATTTCACGACAGCATTAATGTCCTTTTATAAATGACAGAGATAAATATTTATAACTGACAGAGATAAATATTTAAATTGATTTAAATATCCGGAATCCAGATCCGGTGGAATTTATATTCAGTTAGAAAGCTATTTAATTAGTTGATATGGATTAAAAGTATATTGATAAAACGGTCAAAAAATAAATTAATAGGGTAATTGGGGGGAATATGCCAGTGTGGGGAATATTGAAACATTCTCTATGAAATTATAAGCTTCAAGATTAATGTTATCACATGTTAAAGATTAACAGTATATAACATATGTAGAAATACGTGAAAAAAAATTTGATTACCCTATATTTGGCATACTGTTTAAAAATTCATAAGAACGTCGAAACGCCAAAATTTCAAATCAAACGATTTAAATACTATTTGCATATTGGGGAGCAATCAGAACGATTATTTTGTAAAGATGAATCATTAAATGATCTGTAAACTTGGTTATAAAATAGACTCGGTAAAATCATGTTCCGTCTCTTGATAGAAAAACATGATAGAGTCGATGACATAAAAGTTTCCGATATGTGCGCATCGCTTTTCCCGAATGTAAGAAATGAATTCACTCTGCACCGGGCGACGCACCGTCATTGTCACGTCGCCGACTGCTCTATTGTTTCAGACACGTTCATTCTCTCCCCGGATGCGAGTCAAAATAATCGGCGGCGCGATAATCACCCGCCATTTCGTGCAGCTCTCGATGCTCGCTGTCGGTCCGTCGTTTCCCGTCTTGACGCCGTTTCACTCTGTTTCTTCGAACACACACCACACGACCGATCGCGAGAACGCGTAGCGCGATCCGACACACTCGGAACGAAAGATTCGAGTAGAACGTCATGAAACGCGGAGATCGCGAACGCTGCCTCGCACGCACGGTTACTACCAACCGAGCGTGCAATGACCTTAAGACGCTTTATAAGGTTGAAATAAAATAATAAATCATTTTCAAATTAGCGATATGACAAACGCAATGTTTTTCGAAGAACTGAATAGAAAAAGACGTGAAATCGCGGAGCATAACTCTTTGCACAACTGTCTTTTAAAAAAGGAGAATCGAACACATTGTTTCTAAAATCGTAATCAATTTTTATAATAAAGTAGGTACACTTCGCTAACTCCTCGTATCTTCAATATCTTTGAAACGATAGTTCGCCGGTGCGCCAGCATGGAACGTTACCGCAGTTCGTTACATCGCGAGTCTTTACGACATTGTCTCGCGCCGGTGACCATTGGCGAGTTTCGGACTTCTCGGTCGCTGAAAGGAAAGTCAAAGACGGTCCCCGGTGCGAGAAAGCCGCCAATTAAGTCAAAAGGGGGAAAGTCCGCCTCGGCAAATTCCGGACGCGCGTATCGCTGCGGTTCGTTTGCCGTCGTCAGAGCGCGACCGAGAAAATACACTTTGACCTGGATCGGCGTTAGGGAGACGCGTACTTGGTGTCTCTTGTGTACTCGAAATCGAAGTTCGTACCCGCGGTCGGTTCCAGGCGAACTCGAGAGATTGTGTCCGCTCCTTCGTATGTGAACGGGGGTAGATTTGCCCGCGATAGACGGCCAAACAAGTTGAACGCTGCTGGACAACTTTCAAATGGGACAGTGAGTTTACCGCAGCATGGATTCGGCCGCACGCGCCGCGCCGCCGTTTCAGAGAGGCTATCTGCGCGACCGTGCCTGCGCGATAAAGAATTATTCTAGTTTGAAAGGAAAGAGTTAAATTCGATCACGTAAAAGGAACGAGGAAGTTTCGCTCGTATAATGGATAGCGAACACATTTTACTTATCCATCACGTTAGAGATTGCCGCCGTCGATAAAAGTATAATGCAATTATTTGTAAACTGATTGCGTATTTTGAGAAATATATACGTGTATTTCTACGTGGATAACGGAGAGCCTTCATTGTCATTATAAGACGATCTGTTACCGAACCGCGCGGGAGCTTAGCGGAGAAATAAGCTCCACTGGTACAACCGCTGTACAAAAGCCTCTTAGCCCCAGCTCGAGCAAGGGTGAAAGAGGACTAATTTGTCTATCCGCGTACAGTTGGGGGAGAGCTGGTAGAAAAGAGCCGCGGTTATGGGCCACGCTTGGGTGTGCAATACATCCGGGAAAACCGCCCGCCCATTCGGAGGAACATGAACACCCTCCCGCACGTTATTTCCACGATCATCATAATCCACCCCTCGCCTCGACGTTGTTTTCGCACAGGTTCACACCAGATTCTGAGCGACCGAGGTGGATTAAGGATTTTCCGCCTCTGCCTCTCGTGGCCCCACTACCGCTCGTCGTCGGTGACAGAAAAAAAGGAACGACCCAATTCGGGGGGTTTTTCTGGTTTTAGAGGCCGGCTTTTGCAGCTCGTTGCACAGCAGCGAAAGCAGTAACGGTAGTCCACTCGTGCAACGAATAGCCGTAATAGTATTGTTCACCGCATTCGCGTAAAGTGACTCGCAAATATTCTTACACAAAGTACCCTATTTTATCGTAAGTATAAATATATGTATATACTTTTTATATTTATGTCAATAAACATGTTATTTCTTTTTAATTCAATACGTAATTGCATTGGAACGTCCAAAGCTTTTCTCAATAAAATGTAAAACATGACTCCTAATTAGTAGTAAAAAAAAATAATAAAACACAAAATATAATTATGCAAAAATAAATGCAGCTATTTAAAAAAAAAAATATTTTAAAGGCTAAAGACTTTACTTTCAAACTTTATCAAGTTCATTGCTTGATAATACTCTCTAAGTAACTCTAAAGTTGACCAGATAAAATTGTTAAAATATTTTAAATTTTAGGATCATACATAAAATTTACAAAAATTATTTTTAACTTTATAAATTATTTTAAAACTTTCTAAAAGCTTAAATCTTCTTTAAAATGTTATTTTTTTAACTACAATTTTTTTCGTCGAATTATCGTGTTTTAAAATGATCACTAGATTTTCATAAATTTATAAAACGTGAGAAAATAAATCTTTAAATTTAAACGCTCCACATTTCCAAGTTACTTTCAAATTTTAATTTTAAATTATTATTACATCATTGTTAGGTATAAGTGAATCTGTTAATTTACCGCAAGTTATTTTTATCTCGTTTTTGTTCAGATAATGGAACGTTTTTCTATTTCATATACATAATTCTGATCCTACATATATATTTCTATTAAAAATATAATATTATATATACACATATATATATAAATCTGCCACAAGTTATAAATTTTTATTTAAAATGATTACTGTCTAAAAAAAAACGTTGTGTAAAATAAGTTCTACATTATAATTAAAAACCGTAATATTAAACTAAAAAATTCATGTAATAACTTTTGGGGAATATCGTTAAATTAGAAAATTTATATTAGATATTCTGATACCACATTTTTTCGTACGCAGAGTGGCTATATTTAATCTCTAATAATCGATTTAGTTATTGGCAGAGAATTTTCGATAAAATAACTTACCACGCGATGCACCGAGAATGCACGATTGTGGCAGCAAAAAACAAGTCAGCACCAGTGGCCAATTCATCTTCGAATCTACAACAAAAAGAAAGCACCAGATTCGTTAGACAACAACAGCCATTTAAGCGTTATTTGTGGCGACGGCATTAAAAGACATCGAAAAATAATCATCCATATATATCGATCCCAAACACTTCGGCGAAGTGTTGAAAATTCGCGCTCGGAAAGCGATTGTCTTCGAATAACTGCCCAAATAGCTCGTGCAAACAAATCGCCGCGTGCGGCAATATCGGTTTTCTCCTACGACTACTCCGGCTTACTTATAGCCCGCCTTATCCCCCCACGAAATCTTGAGAAAAAACACACCCGGCGCAAATTAATGCGTGCTACACTCATTTCCAAACAACGGCTCGGCACAATTAGGGGAGCAGCCCCTACGTATGTAATATTGATACGGACGAGTGTTCCACGCTAATCCTTCTTTCGGTCAGTTATAACCCGATACCGATAGACGTGCCCGCGGCTACGTCACGAAGGGAGATGGATCGCTCTTGGCGCGATAGAAATTCAGGGGGATCGATATCGCCGGTAATTCTTGTATCGGCCCCAAGAATAAGTAGCCCATTGACCTCTCGGGCACGTTCTGAAATTAGACCGACCGTGTCGATAAAACGTACCAGATATTCTCGTGTTAAAACACCGTCTCGCGCGGCTCTAATGTATTCCAAGTTCAATTTTATATCATGGCTCACTCGTAAATTTGCCTCGGCATACGCCATAATAATATTTGGCTCGTCCATCTCGCGCGCTGTCCGTATTCTATGTGCCTACAGAATCGAATCACATGCTAATATCTGTAGATCCAAGATTCTATGCCGCGCCCAATAAAAACACGCCGAGTAGCTTAGGGTGGAGACCCTTTATTCGCGTCCATTCGGATCGTTGCGCGAGCAAGCACAGACATTCTCCAGCAGACAGGGACAATATCTGGCGCAATCTTATGAAACGGAGCTAGCATTCCGCGCAAATTTTCGGAAGCCGCATACCGCGCGACGAGAGGGTTCGTCATTGATTTGACGCGCGCGACGACCCTCTTCTATAATAGTTATTCTACTTTCAGCTTCCTCAGAAACGAGCTATAATATCTGATAACTGGTTTTTATTTTCATTATTTTAGCTCCGTCGGTTTTACCAAGCAACACTAACATTTCCTCAGATGTGGCCCCTCCAATGAGCTTGAGTTCATCGATCGAATAAGACCAACAGATCCGTGTTTTTGTGGATTCTCGTAACGTTCTTGCGCTATTCGCCATGCGAATTAAACGAAAAGGAAGCAAGTACGCGCGGCCGAGGAGAACGAAGCGAGGTAAAGGGCGCGAAAGAAGAAGTTGCCTTCCCCGCTTGCGCACAATAAGACAAACAGATGTGATACAATGTAAAAGGAAACGAGTACCGCGCGCGATGAAGTATGCATGTAAACGTGAAAACATATATACGTCTTGTCACGCGATAAAGGCGCGAGATACAACGCACGTGCGCGACACGTAAGCGTTCCGATGCAAATTGCAAGCGTTGGATAAATGAATTTACATTTCCGTGAAGTGTTTTCACTTTTGGCGCGGACTCGCATTCCCGCCCGTAATTCTTTCCGCCGGCATACGCGTCGATCCGGACGCGAATGCGCCCGCTTCTTACAATAGCTCTCGATTGATACAGGTACGCCACAATAGTTTTCAACGTCGCCCTATATGAATATCGCAGTCAATGGGCGCATTCAGCGGAGACGACAATCGAGTAGCACTTGAGCAGCAATGCAACCCCGCTTCGCTGAATATCTCAGGGTATATACCGATCGTATTCAATCGCTACTCAACTGTTGTCTCCGCTGAATGCGTCCAGTGTAAACATGAAATGAGATTTGGCCAGCTGTGTTTAGCCCCGCGCGTACAATGGGAATATGAGCCGGAGATTCTAATGCATATTGAACGCGATCAATCGCATTAAAATCTCCGCGAAAAGGATTAGATAAAGAAATGTTAGACGCGAAGCGGATTCTTTTATTAAGAACGCTACGTCTCGACCGGATCATTCTTCTTCTTAGCTATAGATAAAATATGACGACACGCTGTAAAGTCAATCATGAGACGAAAGCAGGTACATTGAGCTCCGTAAGAATCTTGAGAATTCACGGAGCGAATAAAAGCGCTCGTCGCAGCGTCGCCTCTTGCCACCCTGTTTATTTTCATCGCGCCTTTCATCGTGACAAGCTGATATTCGGGAAGACACCCTTTTGCATTTTTTCATTAGAGACTCTCCTTGTTACAGAAAATGCTCGTTCTGCACGATTATTGAGAATGGCCTTCTCAACGCAATTCGTATTAATTTGTACGAATTCGTTTCTTCCGTTCTCTATTTACTCGGCAATTAGCTTCGCGGTATTAGCTAATTTGCATTCACAAAGACTATACCGAATGTAATCAACTATTCGTTGTAATATTAGGATCATTAATTAAACGATAATATTTCGTACGTCGGGCGATTAAATGCTTCTCTTGGATGGACCCTAACATCACCGTAAACGCGAGGCGGGAGTCCTCATTTATAATTATCACGGGTAGACGGATGAAATCGCTCTTCATCCCGGACCCAGGATTCTCAAATAAAATCTCGGGGAAATTTAGTCGGTATTAACATCGGGAAAACGTGTGGCGTAAATAAAGAATTCCGTCGCGGCGGAAACCTCTCTCTTCCCTCTCGCCGGCGAGATCGGCGGCCCGTTTTTTCCTCGCCGCACTGCGATTTCTCGCGAACACAGAGAGCGACTAATATACCCGCGCGGGAACCTTTATTTTTCTTTATTAGCTCGTCGCGGTGCAACAATGCCGCGCACCTACGCGCACGGTGTCAATGAAGCCTGGCTTTTCGCAAACTCGCCGGCGGACCTACGCAAACCGAGCTGGGCCGTGCGGATGCGACCGAGCCACATCTGCGGATTCCCGCAGAATATCGCCGTCGCCCGCGCGAACAAAGGGAAACGGGGGAGGGTAGCGGCGGCGGCGGCGAGGGTCGGTACGAGGGTACGTCTCGCACGGGGTGGATGCGGGGTCGGCGGTCGGTGAGGAAGAAGGAAAAAGGGAGAGGAGAAAGCGAGATAGAGAGAAGCTCAACGGAAGGATACGAAAGAGGGTGCACCGCCTCGGGCGTTTCTTCGTCCCGGTCTCTTATGTCCCCGGTCCTTACCTCTTCCAGCCGCATCGTTGCACCCTCGCTCTCGACACACCCCTCTCGGCTCTCGCCCTCCCTCGGCCCATCCCGGAACTTCTCTAAATAGCCATGTGACGCTACCAGCCATCGTATTACATTCCATATACACACACCGATACCGCACGACGACGCGCACACGTACCTTACCGTGTGGCGCACGACACACGCGCGCGGATCCCGAGGAACCGAGGAACGCTCAGAGAAACCAGAGTTCCTGATCTTGATAGCGCCCGCGGGCGCGCGCGCCAAGAAACGACCGCGTCGCTGCAGGGTTGTCCCACGTGTTCGCGCGTGTATTTTGTGCGTAGTTACGTTTCCACCCCCCCATTGGCCTATCCCTGACTTCTGACGTTTTTTCATTCGCCACTCTCACTGCCAGACGGACACGGAGTTGTTGAGTTTTATGGAGATATTTCTGCGTGCGACCATGATTACCGGTCACCAGTTGTTATCGTTATCCTCACGATCGTGTTAGAGAAGCGCATTCGTGAGAGAACTCGGAAATTCGGGATGACATCTGCGACACATAGTCGGCGCGAAGTTCGAGGGAAATGCCGAAAATTCGCAAGAGAAACGGCGCATTTGAAATATCGCTCCTGCTCTCTCGTGGCCGATCATTATTTCGCTATAATAATAGCGCGATTATTATTTCGACAATAATAGCAAAATTACATATTAACGTTAGGAACACGGGGGAGGCATCTGGTGGTAAATTCAAGGGATGTTCGATTATTGATCATCACATTCAATTTATACGAGACAATTACGCAAACAATACTGTTATTTACTTAGTGCAATATTAACTTGCCATGAGGTTACTAATTGCGTTAATAATGTATTCTTCAATTATGTCGAAAGAACAATTACACGTGTAATATTTGCACATGTTAATTGAGTTTGTTTCTATTAACCACCTAATATCTAGTCGCAGACTGTATTATGGAAATTTGTTTTTCTGAAACGAGAAGGAAACGTCTGATTTCAAAAATAGTGCTTGTAAATACTTTATCGCAGAAATTCGATATTCTCATATTTTTAAAGCATTAGATAAGAGTGAAAGACTTTAAAATGTCGTTAGATTAAATTCAACATGGAATATATAATATTGGAAAATAATATCTAAAGTTCTTTTTAATCCGACTTATTTTTAGATTTTATTGTAATTTGTGTAATTAGTTTTTCATTGGAAAGCAATATGGGATAACTAATATAACAAAATCACTGCAATTAAATATATTCATTTTCGAGAAAATCTATCCGAAATCAATTAATGCAAAAATATGTTTTATATAAGATAATGTCATTTTATGCAAAAGACATAAATAATGACATAATTATAATTTCATTTAGAGAAAACAATTGCAGCAATTATTAATGCAATATTATTGCAATATCTGATATTATATAGTTTCGAGATATCAACTTTCATACAGACGTTACAGAGATGTCACACACAATGGGATTTTGTAAAACAAATTAATACAAGTAACTGCGATTGTGCTCGTATTTTAATTATTAAAGTGACAATGAAAGAAGATTCCAAAAATGTCAAATTTTATTATCTCGTAGACATATAAACGAGGGGGAATATTGACGTGATGGTTTAATACATGTTATATATTTAAATTGTGAAATGCTTTTAGATGTAAAACATTTTTTTTATTCCTATAAAATAAGCTCTTTGCGTGGCTTAAATCTTCATACGCAATACCTATATTCTTTTTTATTAATTCTATAGCAGAATTTATAAAAATGTACGTTACATACTTCTATATGCCGCATCGCAAATGGATTGTGCTTCGCTCAAATTTGCAGCAGATCCGAACAAATTAATTCCGTAGGTTCCTCTGCTTTTTCCTTTCCTTTTCCCACTCTCTCGAGACACTCATTAGCACCCATTCTGTTCGTATCCAATCTACGACGTTAAGATGAGCCGGTTAATATCCAATGCATTATCTCGAGGTTCTACAATCCGCCGGGCGATATTAAGCGTTCGATTACGTCGTTACATTTGCCGCCCCCGCAAATGCAAACAAATAATTCGATCATGTCGATACGTACGTATATACGAGGCACTTGTGTGCCCCGGGCCCTTCGAGCGTACAGTACTCACCACGTCCATCGCGACTCGTAATCGAATAAAGTGCAACTGTTTACGGGTAATTCTCGTACAACCGGTAATTCGAGCTAATACCGCATTAACAAATAATACCGTGTCAGCGCGAGCGAGAGAGACAAGGAGGAGGAGGAGAGAGGGAGGGAAAAGGGGGCGAGACCGAGGCGGAGAACACAAGTGGGAGAACCGTGGATGAGAGAGCGAGTTTAATTTGCAGATAATTACCTCGCCGGCTACTGAACTCCATTGGAAGCGAATAGTAGCGAGACCTTGCTGCTGCATCGATGAAAAATTATAGTCGGAATATGCGCCAAACGCATTTGAAAACAAGCGGATTTCGTTTTATTTTCCTACGTGAATGAAATCGTGCGCGCAATGTGACACTCCGGACAAAATTCTTATTCGTATATGTGTGAATTTTTCGCGAAATTTTCATCGTTCCGCACGTAAAAATGAGAATATATCGAAATTACACGTCCGTCGGAATTAATAACTTTTTACTCGGCATTTATGCGATTGGCGATTCGGGAGCCACGGCCGGATTTCATTAACGATTGAAAAACAGCGCGATATATAACCCAGTTTCGAGCGTGCATTAATTCTAGCGGCACCGTGCCGTAATAATCTGACGTCACGTTTCGGATCATATCGCTGCATCACACTGCATTGGGAATTTACATTGCGTGGCAAACAGCGTGAGATTTTTGCGATGGAATATGTCGTAAAAAATGAATTATGGCCTGCGGGCCGATGCAATCGGGAAATGGTGCCTGTTAGATTAATGCCAAAGTTTCGTAATTTTACTCGCGCTTAATTTCATAATAATATACCTTACTTTTCTCATGCATCTGAAAATAATTCAATTATTGCAGTTGCTATCGTACTTCTTCTCTATCTCTGTTTATACACTTGCGGTGTACATTGCGTGTTAACTAAAGATTTCTTTTATTTCTCTGAAACATCATTCTCGATATAACCATATAATACTATATACCGTACTCTCATCCAACGAATACATAGACGGAAGCGAGACGGAAGCGAGTGTATGTCGTGCCACCACCGATATCATACTCCGACATATATGCAGGATGTACAGATTGAAATCCGTCCATCGATCGAGACGGCGAATTCCACGATACGGCCCGGTGGCACGTACGAAAAGACAGGAACGGCGCCGCGAACAGAAATACCAGAGTGCCATGGGAATCCTGCATTTTTTCTCATTCGATATAGAACATAGTGAGTAAAAGAGTGAGAGAGTGAGAGAGGAGAGGAGAGGAGAGAGAGAGAGAGAGAGAGAGAGAGAGAGAGAGAGAGAGAGAGAGAGAGAAAGAGAGAGACACGATCGGATATTCAATTAATCTTCACCGGAAATCGATTTAAGCGACACGCGGTACGCGCTCGCGCGCTTATATCCTGAAAGTATATTTTTCTCTCGTGTAATATCGGGGAATCGCGTAGAGACCGATAGATGAGCCGATGCTTCGAAGCTGTAACGTCCGATTAATTCCATGGACACCCGCGGACATAAAAACGCTCCGAGAATCGAGAACGTGCGTGCGTGTTTCGCTACTCTGAATGCTCCGGACGGCGAGAACAACACACACGACGAAGAGATGCAAAAATATTGTATACCGTAATAACGACTGTGGCCCCATCCCCCTGGAGTTTCTCTCTATCGGGGCGGTATCACGAAAAAGAAATATAAAGAATACGCAGTACTTTATGAAAAAAGTTGGAAGAAAGCTGTGTGTAGCGACTGCCATTGCACAACTTCAAATTTGTAGCGAGATTCGGCGTCATAAGCCGCCGACGACGACGACGACGTCGGCATGATGACGGCATTAGATGAGCGTGGGGCGCAATAAAACCGGAGATGGACGAGGAAGACGATGCCAAGGAATATGTTGCGGCGACCGCAGCTATTTCTCGATCGCTAACGTTCCGAGGAAAAACCATTTTTCATCATCGGTCTCTGATATTACGATTTCTATCGTACCGTGATCAATATACGATCTCGCTTTGCGCCCATGGAAATATTACTTATTATTACCCTGCCGTGATATTTGCGTACACGAGTGCGCGCTATATAGGTACCAAAAAATCCCCACAATGGATACGTCAGGGTATAATTTCGTATAGGTAACAGAATATGAAAGGAAGTGCACGCGAATGAACATGTTACTTGATAATCTATAACGCTGATTGTTCTCTGTACAACGAATACTAAATATCGACTTCATAGAACGAGCTATGTGAACTATATTCATTGGCTTTAATGAGATAACTTTGAGAAATAAAAGCATGCGGTTTAATTTCGCGGGTATTGAAGATTGATTAGCGGATAACGATCGAGTGCTACCTTTTTTTTTTTGCTTTATTAAAGTTGAAAAAAGCTGCGGAATTACTTTCATTAATTCTTGATTGCACCAAATCACTAATTATATTATTATTAAGAATTTTTTAAACAAATGCACGATTATTTATAAAAATTAAGGCTTAATTTCTAGCGAATAGAAAGCATCACATAAACATCCACAAAGATTAAAAAAAGATGCTTTCATTAAGTAAATTGCGGAAAGATATATAATTGTAACGTAAGAAACAATCTAAAGTCATTATAATTTTTGATTCGTAAATAATTAATTTAAAATATTCGCTATTTAATATAATTGTAATCTAATGTCATAACGAATGAGTAGTACGAACGTACAATAAAGTTCGACCGTTCTTTTCTTCCCGACGTTTTCCGCCGGGATCTCGTGTCGTGGAGAGCGACTGAAGAGATTAAGATAATATCTGAATCTTATGTCTCATTCTTCCAGCTTCCTTTAATCTCGGTTTAAACTGCACGGCTTTCTGTTAAAACACTCGATTTTAGAGTCTTAAGCTCTTTTAATCCATAAGAGAACATTACTCGTCGATTAATTGCATTAAATGCTTAATACTTTTCTCCCCAAAGTCCGTTAAATACTTTGGGTACTTAGGCGAAAATTCGATCCGATAAGACTTTAAAAAGCCGAGCATATGCGGCGCGTTTTTTTGAGCGAATGAACGCTGAGATGAGCATTAAGCTTCGTTCATTATCGTTTGATTAATAAATTACCGCTTAATTATCATTTCTTTTTAGACTTCGTTCGCGCGCGGTAAACTTTTATATTGTAATCTTGGCGCTCTTAAATATACTTAAGAATATAAAATGTTGGTATGTATCAAAATTATAAAAACATATGAACATATGTACCTGTTATATTGTCAACACAATACCAGAATTATATTTAATATATTATTTCAGTTTATTCGAACATGCAAACTCTATCATAGTACCATAGGTTTTGTTATTCACACTTATCGCGATCTCGATATTTTCGTATTTATAGATTCTCTTACTCTTTATATACTTTAATTAATTGTCAGAATAAACTATTAAACATCGTATGCGCAACCTTCTGTATTGTAATACAGTAACAATAATAACGTGCAGTAATAATAAAACAATCGGAAATGAAACATTTTGTTTCAATCATATCATCGAATTTAATCCAAAACGTTCGATTGCTCCTGAATGTTATTATATCATACACATCTCAACAAAAAGCACTGTTTGCATAATATTTATTCGATATCGATGGAAATCCATAATATAACAGATCTGATCTGTTTGGCTGATGAAAATGATTTAAATGTCGCTGTGCGCGTTGGATACTGGGCAAAAATTGTTAAATATTTCATGTGAATAATAACACGAGACGAAAAGATGGACAAAAATTGTCTCGTAGCAACAGAAAGAAATTTTAGTTTTGCAATCTTATTATTTTAATTAATGGACAGTAAAAAAAAAATAAATCTGCGCTGCAGGATACCCGCAAGACGAACTCAATTTTTGTGATTAATTTAGTTACTCATTATTGGAGATCGATCGCGGATTTGAATAATCTCGATACATATTCTACATTTAATTACCTGGAACGCGAGCCGCGACTTTAATTGACGGACCGCCGCGTTTAAGTCGCGCGCGGTGTGTGTCTCGCGGGGTATTTTTACGTGCCTGAAGTTTCCTACGTGGCTCGATTTGTCAACCGGAACTTTCACGCGTCCTTTTATACCTTTATACGCCATTGTACTTGTTTTGTTGCGCGACGCTTTGTATTCGCGTAGCGTGCTATGCACACGAAACAAATCAGAGCGGCGCTAATGCGCGCCGAAGGTTCGCGAATTTTTCCGTCGCGCTGAGAGCGACGCGCGCCCGTACTCTTTCTCTTCGTAGGTAAAAATCGGTAGAGCTCGAAAGATCGCCAGAAATGTGTTGTATGTGGGCGGCGGAGCACCACGGCCGCCAGTACTCGTGTACGTAACCCGAGATAATGGCTCCGGCAATGATTTATTACCAACGTAGCCATTGTAATGCTCCGAATTACCGTTAACTCGTACAACCATCTGCCCACGAACGTTCTCCCATATAACTCTCATAGTAGCGAGCGTATTTGCCAATAAAAATAAACCACGGGAGTTAAGCTAAACTAATCTGCTGTAAACTTGATTTTTATGTCTCCCAAATTAATGTAATAGCGCCCAGATAATCGAGATACGTTAAAATAACGTTAAAAAAATCTATACAAAGAATTAAATTGCCCGCTGGAAAAGGTAGAGGCGTCGTGAGTTTCTTTTTCCGTGTACCTTTCTTGTGTCTCCTCTCTTCTCCCTAGCCCCTTCCGTTATACACGATTTTCACCCTCCTGCACGCCGTGCACATATGTACCTACGTATACATTATAGATTCTGCAGTCAACGGGTTAACAATACCGTGCTCTGACAAGGGCGATACATCGGTGCAAAGATAAGGTTGACCGGCGGAGTGATTTATTATCGCCGTCGTTCTATCGCAATAAATCGATTTCACCATTGACGAATAATCGTAAGCACTTCGCCGGCGTCACGGGGGAGTTGTGGGCGAACAAAGGAACAAGAGATGTCCCCTCAGCTTCGCTGGAAAATCGTAATTGAGCGCCGGAGACCTCATCGCCGGGTATCCGCGCCCGGGTATCAATTATCGCGCGGTATTCGCGCAAGGAAATTATCGCGCGCGACGGATAATAGTTAATTTGCTGAAAGTGCGTATCGATCCGTCGATTTATATTCGCAATACACGAGTCACAATGAAGTAACGGATTGGAGAAACTTCCTTTATGCTTTCGCGCTGTGTGCGCGAACGCGCCAATGCGAAATTGGAGTATTATGGAGCCCGGCCTAGCGCATAATTATTCCTGCGCGGCACGTCATGATGCAGCAATTGAATAGCAATCGAATTGCGCCGGGATTACATGACCTGTGTATTAAACGTATCGGCAAAATAGAGAGCGAGCCGACAGCCGGAACTTCACTGGCGCGACATTTATTCGGTTAAAATACAACTGCGCGAATAGGGGCTTTTACGTAGCTCCATTTAGCACGGACGTCCTGTTTAACATACAAAGCAGCGATAAACTGATCGCTGATAGTTCTTATTCCCGTTACCAGGGAATTGTGCTCGATACATTTATTTGACACGCGACACGTGCGAAACAACGAACAAACGAGCGTGGCGCGTCCTTTAACGCAAAATCAGAATTTTAAACAGAGAAAAAGAGGAAGAGCTTTAAATCAAGGATGAAGTGTCGCGCGGAGAAGAAAGTTCGTAACGCGTTCGTGCACAAGGTATAATGCGGGCGTGCGGAGCGCAGTTAATCAAAGAATTAATCAATCGTGTCACGAATTGATCAATGTCGGACGCGGTATATTCTCGTTGCAGACAGGAGGGCCCGTCTGATCGATGTGAACTAATTTGCCGTGTCTCCCAACGTGACAGACCCGAGAGTCTATCTCCAGTCTATCTCCAAGTAATACCAGGATTAAGGATGAGCAACTTCGGGACGAGATGCAAGCTCGGGAACTTCCTTCCGTCTCGCCTTTACGTTTGTCACGTCGCGCGAATTTAAGAAAATATATGTGGTTCACGTGACAAATGAGAAAATTGGCGATTGCCGCCGCGTGCCGCGTGTATCCGGTATCTATATCTTTCAGCGTCGCGATCAAAAGCGCGGCGTCGAGCGTGGCGTAAACGGTGTCGCGGGACTCATCGCGTCGCTCCTAAAAACCGAATAAAATTATTCACCCTCGCACGCGGTCACGTCGTACGTATATCGGTGTCGAACACCCTCCTCCCTCCCTCCCGATTGATGCTATATATAAGCTATATAATGATACGTTTCGCGTCATAAGCAATTTAGGCTCCGCGATTTTCTTATAGAGCGATTTTCTAAAGAGTGACGAGGAAGAAAGAACGAAGGTGGAATACCAAATTCGCGTGCAACGGATCGATAGCACTTCTTGGCGAGCGAATATACAGTCCGTACGCGAAAAGCAGCGTTGATCGTTCACGCGTAAAGATAGATGCGAGCGTGTCATACGGATGAAGAAACGCACCCGCAGAATCGCGTTCCCGCAACGTAACCGATCGCATCTGCCAAATTACCGGTCTTCCGCGACGTAGCGGAGAAGCATTATCGTCCTATATGTTATCGCACGTACGTACGTACGCATTACGTAGCGTTCCCAGGGTGCGAGGATAATTGATCAAGGTATTTATTGACGGTGAGAGCGAGACACCGTGCGAGAGGGTAATTCGGCCATGCGTCGAGAGGACGCTCTCTATTCACGCATGCACGACACACTTCGGGAGTGGACACCGCCGCCGCGCCGTGCCGGAGAGCGAAGGGTGAGTGAAAGTGGTGTGTTGCCGATGTCCGTGCATCCCGGTACGGGCGCGCGCGCGATGGACGATCTCGCCCGCTTGCTCTCATGTATTTCTCTCCTCTGTCTGCGTGTTGCGCGATACCGTCGTACAATACGTACACGTCTGTGTCGGTTCGCAGATGTATTCGCGCGCTCTCTGGTCGTAGCGATGATGTTGTAGTCACACGTGTTCGCATTTGGAGACGCTTGTCTATCCCGAGCGAGCGCGATAAACGTTGCGCGCGCGAGGGTCAGCGAGGAGGCGAATCTCGGGGGCGAGGATTCGCGGGGAAACGGGATAAACGGAGAATCGGCGAAGGACACAAAGCCCTCTCACGCGCACAAAGCGAGAAGAGGGGGGGGGAGGGCGATGGACGGTAGCCAGCCGGCAGGGCAGGAGGGTGGGACAGCTCGTGTTCATAACGACCCCGTATCGGCTGATCCAATTTGACTCCCTCTGACACGGTGTACACCGTGGGGTACCTAACTGCGATAACGCCTAATCCCTAATGCCCAACCTAAGCCTTTGGACGGGCGATTCAACTCGGCAGTCCACCACGGCGGAAACTTCCGCCGGCGTATGTAGGTCGATCTCTTACCGATGACATTCTGATCGCGAAACGTGCATTGAAATTTTAATGAATCACTATACGGATTGAAGATAATTTATATACGACTTGCTAATAAATTATCAATAGAATTATTCCTTCTCTCATGCAGGAATACATAATTTTAAATCTATACATTTTTTTAATTTCTCGCGCCCGCAAAAATTAAAAAAAAATTTTTTTTTATGAAATTGACTGGTTCTACGAGTTTCTTTTACCGGAATACAATGTATTCCGGTACGTCCGAATTGATACATGAATTAAAACAACTTCGCGTTTTGGGCCGTATTGCCTGAAAGTCCTGAAACAGATGCGGGAAATGTATGCGCGCGCGAGTGGCTTCTGCGGCACGCGGGAGACACTGATTTGTGGCACACGTGTTCACGTTGCTCGGCGAATTAACGCCCGGGGTTTCGGCACGAAAGTATTTGCAAATGTTTGCGTGCGGCACAATGCTGCTTCTTTCCGAAATGATACCAGCCCGAGAACGACCTGGCGCGAGCAACGGAGCGGCACAGAGGGAAGCTTTTGAGGGTGTACAAATGATATCAATATGTATCCATTAAGCCCTTCTTCCCTCCCACCCACCAACTCACTTCCTCTCACCCTTGTCGTCCCGCCACCCGCCGCTCAACCATCTCCCGGTCGAAGTAATGTTTTGGGGTTGCGGTTGCCATGCGACCGGGTTACGCTCCGCCGGAACGACGGGACGGAAGTGATCGCGATCGACCAGACAACACTTACGGCCTCCTTGTATCCATTGCCCCCGTTTCTACGGTCCTCCTCCTCCTCCCTCCTTCGATATCTCTCGCGCCTCGGTTGCTAACGCCAGCTTGCCCCCCGGCCAAGGATCATCCCTGATGAGAGATACTTCGTTCCTGACCTCGCGCGTAATCCCTATTTTTCCCGCCGACTCTTACCATCGATCTTCATCCGCGAAATCCGACGACGGTTCTCCGACCGTCGATTTGTCTCAACTTAATTTTGTCACATGTGCGCGGCGGCATCAGATCGACGACGTCGCTCCTCCGTCTGTCGCCGATAAAGTTTCATTCGGAGGGCAAGATTGATCGTCCTTCGACGCGTCGTGCTTCGACGATTCTTGCGGCGTCTTCCGCCCAGCGTAAGATCGAAAGAAACGATGTATATATCGACTTTTCATATGCTAAACACTCATTTTTCCATTAGAAGGAGAAGAACGCGATATTGTTAACAATTAAACAATACAATTGTTTATATTTCAAATTTTGTTCTCTTTGCAACCGGCCGCGCGTACTTGGCATTCGCCGAACCACTGTGTCATCTCTTTGTTCGAGAGTTTCCGTTCTGAATGCATTTTTAGCTCCAAAACCAAATGAACTACGCGCCGAGTTTAAACATTTGTTTCGTACAGCCTGTCAGTATATTTCGGATATTTTCATTTTATATGCTTTCAAACGAAGCACTGTTATTTTCATGTTATTGCACAGTATTTTTTAACATTTATAGCTCCAAGGCATCATAGGCAGTCGCAGTGTTCGCGGTTATGAATTGATAAAATGTCATTTTCACAGACATTGTTTGCCACTGTTAGCATCGAAGAAATTTAAAATGGTTTTTGCGCATACATATAAAAATAATACGATCTGCTGTTTGTTCGACTCGATGTACGAGGCTCCATACTTTTTCAGGCGGCTGTAAAGCTTAATTATGCAAAACTGTATCAAAATGGAAAGGACGCATGACGTAACGCGGACATGGCAGCGTAAAAGTTAGATCTCGCGGTAAAAAGCTTCGCGTGTCTGCAGATATTAATGACCGTAACTCCCGGCTGTAAATAGTTGACGGTTAATGAAGACGCACGTGGACGGCGAGTTGCTTTGTTCGCGCGCATAAATTTGCTAATGCAAACACAATTATCTTGGATTTGATCGCGCGCTCTATGCTTCAATTACGCTAATTCGAAATGCGCCGGCGTGTTGGCTGGCGCAAAAAGGTAAAAGAGGAACAACGCGTAAACCTGCGAATTTGCAATCGGTAACGGCACATCCCTCGACGGGAAGATTAAGTGCTTTCTTCGCTCGTAACACTTATCATTTTGAGCGCAAGATACTAAAAAACGTATAGACGATAATTGCTGCCAAACTAAGAGCGAAAGAGAAACAGAGAGAGAGGCATGAGAGAAAGAGAGAGAGAGAGAGAAAGAGAGAGAGAGAGAGAGAGAGAGAGAAAAGAAAAGAAGGAGTAGGACAGCTTCGCACCGCACGGTTATGCAAAAGCAGGCCGCGGGAGTTCACGAGCGCCGGTTCGAGCCCCCTAAGCTTTTAGCGAAATTGCTTTTACTAACTGATTACATAACGTAATAAAGGTTATTTTTACGTGGATCCGTTCCACGATCTGGGAAGCTCGCCCAGCGGCGATGTGTCATTGGCGCAGAAATCCCGCATTCCGGTAAGAAACGCTAAAATCTGGGCGCAGATGATTTTCTTCACTTGTTTCTCGCAAAGCATCTTTTCTGCATTTTATCCCCGAGCAGCTTTCCTACCCGAGTTTTCCTAGAACACTCGAATTACACGTCGGAAATTCCGGAAAAATTTAATTCGCAAAACAATGTACAAAACAAATTAAATATAGCTGTCCGAATATGAGAATTCAACAGCCTTATTTTTTCGGTTAATCGCATATTCCTTCACGCGCAACACGCATGTATATTTTTCCCGGCGTGTCCTCTGGGAAACTCGGCGGCGAAAAATGACGTGCGAGCAGGAACGCGAGAGAGCTCGGTAGCGACATTATTAATTTAACAAGAGGGACTATCGTAATCCAAGCCACGAAGCGTTGGACCAGGCTGCTTGCGTGGTCATTAGGCACACAACGAGTGCGGATCGATCGAGCCGCGCTCCGCCGTATACACTGGCCGCAATTACTCGACCGTTATATTAGGTAGACTGTCCTGATAGATTACTCGACAAACCGCGTAGCCGTGCCTTTCAAGATTTAATAGTGATTTATGAGCCGCCGTGCCGTTCCGAGCTCTTCGCTTTTCTCGTATTCGCGCGCGCGCGCGCGCACTCGCACTCGTTTCACATAGTACCCTCATTATTCCCTCTTCGAACAAATACGAAACTATTAACGTGCGGACTATTAACGCGACCTAATTCGCCAGCTAATTTTAATCGAAGGATCGACCGAAACGACGCGCGTAGAGAGAGAAAAAAAGAAGAGAATAAAGAGAGTAACAACCGCGCGATCGAGATTGATCCAGTTTGAAAGTATAGACATTAATCAAGCCGGCGATTCAACGGCGTTCGGGGCCCGACATCTTTTCCCTACAAAGTCCGTCGAAGCTCTATCGACGCATAAATCTTCGCTTACTCGTCGCAAAAACTCGCGACGAAATATAAAAGCGCAGAAAAGTTATCTCGTGATGACGCGGCCCCCTTGCAAGAACAAATAACGATGTAATGATATTCCGAAGTTTACCGTGCTGGCAATCATGTTAGGAACCTAATCCAATAATAGTCGGGGGCTGCGCGAGACAAGAAATTACAAGACCGCCACGTCAGGAAGATTTGTGTCTAAATCCCAGCGAACGTTGGCAAAACAACGCGCGATGGCGTAATTCCGTCTACCCTTTAGATGACGACGCTGCCGGGCGTCTTCTACGGTAAGTGTAGGGAGATGTGAGTCGGTATGACGCAAGGGAGAGAACGTAGGAGAATAAGAATATACGAAGTGACGCGAGTGAATCACGACGTCGCATTACGCCCCGTCGCAAAAATCCATTCGTTCGTCGGAAAAATTGTCACGTGCAATTCACCGGAAGTGAATAGCAAAGTGCTGAATCGCGCCAAAGCGACGAGCACCTTTCGCGAGCGCGTTCCTTGCATCTATGTTTACAACAATTACTTGTCTTTGACTCTTCCATCGCTATGAACGAACGCTCGAGCGCGCTCGGAGATTCGTTTTCAGGGAAACGTTAAATCAATATTTGACGCACGCGAGTGTACTAATTTATCCTCGAATTTATCGCGCGATGTGTGTCAAAATAAATACACCGATACATTTGCATTTTCATCGTTCCGTTCGTATATGTGCAGGAAAAATCGTCGCACCAAAATTTGCCGCTTCTACTAGAAACAAGCTGGGAGAGAAAGAGAGAGAGAAGTCAAATGACGTGACGGAATATTCACGTGAGACAAAGGAACCTGGCAGCCTCTCTCGCGTTCTCAAAAAAGCCGACTTGCCACCGCGGCAAATGAAGAGCGACTGCAGTCACTTTGAGAGTCGACTTGGCGCGTCGTTGTACAGGTGCAGGGGCGTATATCCGCGTCCCTTCGCTGCACGTTCGCTTATACCTTAACCGAGAGTGGAGCGATGTCGCGGGGCATCCTGACGACGCCGACGACGGTGCCCCGGCGAGCCACAGTACCCGGAACTGAAGCACGCTGGGTCGAGACCCTCTGCTGTGTGCATCGAGAGTGGCGCATCGCTCGGCCTCGCTCTCCCCTCGTCCCTTCGTCTCTCATGAATATTTAAACTGGATATTAAAGGCGCAAAATCACCGCACGAACGAGCCCTCGCCACGGTACCCGGGATCTCGACGAGCCGAGAGTCGGGGACGAGCGCCTCGAATTTCGGAGCGAGCAGGGTGATCGATCCGGAATGCTCTCGGATCACGCGCGGCTCGAGGGCAACGCCGTGAAAAAGTGGAAACTCTCGCGAGTTTCGGGGGACCTCGGAAGAACGTTCCGGGCTAGTTTGAGAGGAATAAGAAATTCGGCGAAAGACTGCGGTTGTTCTTATCCCGTAATCGCTCACCTCGCGTTAACTTTGCAAGTTGTAGACAGCGTTTTACTTCCTTCGGAACTCTGATCGCCGTAGCCAAACGCGCGAAATCGAAAAGTCGGAATTACCTATTCATAAGTAATTAACGTTGCTTACGTAAATGATTGAGGAGTCCTCTTCCTTGGAAACTGCCTTTTTCTTGGGAAAATTATCTTTGGGACTCAACGTAAGGAGAACACGGTGGTTTTAGCGGTGCACTCCGAACTCTGATCGATGGCTGGCACTCGCAAATAAATTTCGTGTCGGAAAATCAATAACGAGAGTATGTTCTCCGATTTCACGGCGTTCACGGTGTCCGCGGCGTCATGTAGACCCCGCCCGGACATTAGAGCGAGACGAATTTCGCGTCGCACGACCTCGCGAAACATCGGTCACGGTCGCTCGATCCTGCGGCAAAATATCCTGACAGCGCGAGCAACGTGATATCCTTTGTAAGTCGACGAGCCGTGCGGCGACAACACAAGGAAACATTGTTAATCGAACGTCGCTGACGCCGTTCGAATGAATAATGCAGCAGCAACGGCAGCGTGGCGTCTCGCGCAATCCGAGCCCGAGCCCGGCGGAACCGGAGTATGTCCGCCTATATCGCGTACCGTCCCTACTTCGCCCGCCGGGCTTTCAGATTGACCATTTGCCCGCAACAGTCTGGAATACCTAATTGCTGCAGAAACGTCCGCATGCCGAATGCGAGTGATTTTTTCACACAGCTTGCGTTTCCGGCTTTGCATTTCCAGCTTGCATTTTAACCAAATTTCGTACGTGTTGTACAGATATGTTTACGAATTATTTTCCAACGTAGAAATAAATTTGACGATAAAATTCTACCTGAGATCTTTCCTTCTTTACCTCCTTCGAACCTGCTTTGTCCCACTTGCCAGTGTGTCGTATTCACGGCTAGTGCAAGCGATATCAGCGAGCAATTACGTATGGATCGCGGTCATCCTTTATTTTATTGTTGATGCTCCAATCTCGTTCTCAATTTTCTGACCACGATTCTCGCCTGGACACTGGGAGTACCCGTTTTTCATCTAAATGCAAACGGAATGTTGGTGCCGGCCAGGAGAAAACGAGAGAAACAGAGAGAGAGAGGGAGAGAAAGAGAGATGAGAAAGAGAGAAAGAGAGAGAGAGAAGGAGAGTACATGCTCGAGGAAAATAACTTACTAACCAAGCTACGCGGAATTAATTGCGTCACCAGCATCCCGGCGTTTAGATTCGCGTTTCTTTCAACGACTTACTTTACATAATTGGCTTTTTCCATACAATTGGATTCCATCGGGTACGATTGCTTCAAACTCGACGGACGCGCTTTATCGTCGGCGAGGCATCACCAGCCATTGCGAATTCCAAATCTAATTCCGGAACACAGATCGTACGTTATACCCTAGCCCCAAACCTAAACCGCCGTTGTCGTTTACGCTCGCTGTCAAACACGAGCGAACAAACAAGTTTGCGCAGAGCGCCTAATGTCTAATACGCGACCCCCCGCCGAAGTTTCTCGAACGGACTAGAACGGAAATCTTCGTTCCGTGCATTTCCGTTGCCTTTGTTGAGAACTTCCAAAATTACGCGATACTGCGTCACCGGCAGTCATCGCAGACGCGTGGAAATGTAATTGCCTCGCACGTGACCGAAATATTTAACAATCCCAGCGCGCCAGTGATGCGCGAAAATATCGATTTTCCGACTTTGTTAGTCGCGCTGGTTTTATTCGCGAGCCCGTTTAATTTAATTGGGAAATATCTGTGAAAATTATGTAGAATCATATAATGATAAATAATATTTATATACATTGCGAATCATTTTCACTTATACAAAATTACAATTTTAAAAACACGCGATGCGAGTCTTCCACGCGTCGTTCGCCACGTTTAAGCGACAAAGATCGGTTCATAATTATACGGTACAGATGAAGCGCCTGTCTCGTCATAATTCGTCGCGCACTTAATAGACGACAGAAACACTGGATTCATCCATCATACTTAATCTGCTGCCGAAGAAAAGGATGCAGCTCGTAAAAACGCCTCGGCGTTCCAGGATCTGTCGCGTATAACGTTAACGATGCGTGCAGATCGCGTAAGTGAAAAAGGACGATCACCAGCCAGCCGTAGAAGAAACAAGACATGTTCGTGGAAACTGCGAAGTGGAGCCACGGAGAAAAAAGGCCGTAAAAAAAAAGTTTCTTGAATCATCGCGGCTACAGTTTCGCAACAACTCTCGTTACGACGTCACCCCTGCGCTAAAGTGGAAGCCGTCTACGCGAAGTAGCAGACGTCGCCGTTGTTATTACAGTGCGAAAGTAAAAATAATGCCGGTTGTTTGCGGCGCTGCTTCGCTTCCGCGCGGACGTAACGCTTCGAAGTTTCTTACAAGCCGTGCGCAAAAATACATATGTCCGAAATGTTTTGCAAAGCGATTCGATCTGATATTCACACACTTTTGGCATACAATGTCAATCGGATCCTTCAGACTGTTATGCAAACGGAAATCTTAGCGTCATGGAAAAAAAACACTCAAATTATTGCCCATTTTTTGGACGTTGATATCAAATTAGATTTCGTATCTTTTAATTTTTATCAAAATTAACCCTAGAGAGCCTTTCTGGGGTAATACGTTACCCCACGCGAAATTCAAATTGCGCCCCTGCCTCAGGAAGATTAGTTTTCATACCGAGACCCTAACCATAATTCAGTTTAGTCATCCGGCAGTCGACCTCCGTCATTCAGCGAGTGCGTTAGATCCGTGCAGCAGCTGCATGAAAACCGAAAAAGAAAATCGTTTGGGGTAACGTATTACCCCCTTTGGCCGTTTATGTTCGACATTTACCACAATAAAATATATTTCAGATTTTTTGTAAAAATCAGTAATGAAAAATTATACACTTTATAGCACTCCCCGGAAAATTCTACCCCTGCTTCATATATAATTGTTTAAGATTCGGTCAATTATTTCATTTTTGCTGTTCTTGCACAGCAACTGATTAAAACTTTGTAAAGTTTTTGTGGAGTTAATTTTACTGTTTCCATATACTTTTATAACTTTTGACTACTTTTCAAATAAATAATAATCGACAGAATCTGTTTTACTTTCCATTTCTTGCGATTTTTCCCATCCGACAGTTTTTCATCGTTTCCTCTACTTCAGATGTTCAAAGAAATATGTTTTTTTTAAGAAACGAAAAAATCGCTTACATGCCTTTGAAGGTTGTCTATTCGTCTTTCAAAATCCGTTGGAATTTTTAAAATCGGAGAATTTTATGAAAAACTACAGCATTTTTTATAAAAATAGTCATTTGAGCCCAATTTTTGTTTTTTTTTCTTGTTTTCCGAAATTATTTTACTGTTTTTTTTTTACTACCGCAAATTGATGACTACTATCGTCTTCCCTATTAAAAACAAACAAAATTATCTATTAAAAAGTTGTCTAACAACAAATAGAAACATTATACACGCGGTACAAGTTTGGGGTAATTTATTACCCCGCTTGGCCTTTCACGTATGAGAAAATTCATAAAGACTCTCTAGGGTTAACATAAAAAAATGTATACGCCCATATAAATATTAAATATATTTACGTTTAAATATAATTATATTTAATTTCCACGGAATAAATTTGTTTCTTAATATTTTGTACTTTGAAGAATTACCACAATAAAACAGAAATATATATATAAACCTCGATGATTCACGGGTGTTGAAACTAGGGCAAATGTAACAAAACATGACTCTCGCAAGATATCGACGCGACGCGGTACGACACACAGCTCAGGGTGGTTGCAAATTGAAGAAAGCAATATCAGAGCAGCGCGGCGCCCGCCTTTAATACCCCTCAGTCAGCTATCCCCAGGAACCCTCGCGGGCCGGTTAATCCGGAGTCAGCTGCCGGAAAGGAATGAAACCCATTTCAGTAGGCCGAAGCCGATACCCGCCACCTGGCAATATTTCAGCGATCCACTCGTTCGAGAGAGAAGATTCGCTCTTTGTCAGCAACGATGCTTGCTGCGTCGTGCCGACATTCTGTCACTTGGCAATTAAAAGTAATAAAAGCGACGAAGCGCTTCTCTAACAATCTAGTCTTTTTATAGGCTTTTTTAACAATCATGCATATCAAGCTGCAAATTTTACTTTCTTTACGAAACAAGGAATATGTCGTTAAACTAAAGCCGTACGTAATTTCTAAAAAAAAAAGGGTTCCAAGTCTTTCGCTGTCCGTGCTATAAAAATCAATAACAAAATTAAAAATGTTTTAGTACAGTATTAATAACAATATTTTAGTATAATGTCGTCAGTATAATGAAAGAAAAGAGACAAATTTTCAAATATAGTTATAGAATAAAAATAAGACGGGATAATTATGTGTGTGTGTACGTCAAATCAAATATCTGATATTCGGTAAATTCAGCGTAGTTTAAACAGACGCGATTATAGAATTCTTCGATAAAATTTTTAAGCAGTTTATTTCTTGCAGACCAACCCGCGCGCGCATTTCCGCCAAGAGTTTGAAGATTTCAGCAAACCGCTTAAAACTCCGAGAAACGGGGGGCGAGAGGGGCGAGAGCTTCATTAAGGATTTCGTACTTCGGCAGTGCGCATTTCCGGTGTCGGTGCCGGGGAAATGCAGATTAACAAGGAGGAAAACAAGAGAAAGATATTAAGCCGGGTACTTTTCGTTGTTTCCCGGCGCGCTGCCGTGTCTTATTTTCCCGGGTCGTGTCTATCCCGACAAAAGGTCGCCCGGATAATTACGTAGCGGTAGCTACGGTAGTAACGGCTCTCCCGCTGTCTCTCTTGCAGCGGCGTCAGGAAGTCAACGGATATTCATTAGCAAGAAGAACAACAAGTTGCGACGAAGTCGCATCTTCCGTGTGCCACGTTTCCTGGATTATACGTCTCCATCGCTCGCATAACTTTGCTACTGCTTGGGCACTAACGCGACAAAACATCTCATGACAGGAAAGACAGAGAGAGTGCATGCCTGTGCCTTACGCCGGAGATCGTAGAAGAAAGACGAAAGAAAGAGAGAGAGGGGGGGACGACGAAGAAAGAGAAGAGGGAAAAAGGGTTGGCGAAGCTAAAGAGAAAACTTTTAATTGTGGGGCCCTTTTGAGATTACAGGGATTTCAGAGTATTAACCCAGCACGATACTCGATACAACGTTCTCTTCGAGGAGGCTACTATAGGTACATTTAGAAATTTTTACGATCTCCCATAGTGGCCCCGAGATGGCTAGGGGTTTCTTTGGCCACTTAATAAATCAATTTTAAGAGGCTCTCTGGTAAACTGGTCTCGTTTATTATATCACGAGATTCTGATGCTTTAATAAAGAGTAATAATTTTCCCGGGTGTCAACTTAGGACATAGAATTCAAAATATGAGAAGTGTGATCCTTTCGGAATACCAATTTAACAGATGTTCTCGCTCAAAATACATCAGTTACTCTTAATCTGATCTTTCGAGAATTTAATTAGGAGCTCACGCCATCGTAATGGCGCTGCGCACCGTAACGAACGAATGGACGTTATATTAATTAGCAAATAGAACAACAAAATCTTACAGAGCTGGCCATCTCGTAAGATTATGTTTCTTGAATCATCTTTATCGCTCGCGGGAATTTACGTTCTCCCTCGCTATATTCTGCGACAACCATCTTTCGTGAAGACGGGATGACGAAAAGACGGGAAGCAAGAGACGGAGATAACTAGAACAAGTACAAGGTAGAAACTTTTAATTGGTTTTAAAAAATGAGCCGGGAGCTGACATTTAAAACAATCTATGAGCTCGAGTTACTGTCGTTACATCCATTTCGCGAAAATGAAATGATAAATTTATTTTAAATTCACTAAGCTCGCAATGTGGATCTCTCCTTCGTTCCAGATTTTCTAGTAATTCAAGAAACTGACATTCGGTTAATTTCGATTGTCGACCCTTTGAGATTCTTTGCATATAATAAAAAGTAACAATTAATTTAAGAATTAAAATTTTATTTGTTATTTAACAAGTGTAAACCCGCAAGAATATATATCTCATATTTTATATCTTATGTAACATTTATGTTAAAATAAAATTGCTAATTTCAAAGTCGTTTGCAAGTTTCAATTAATTTCAACGTTTCAATGTAACCATTTACGAGACAAAGCATAAAGCCGTAGTGAGGAATTTATATACAAATAGATTTTTATCTGCATCAAAGCGCAACAATGGAACCGTCGTTGTGCCGTCTTATTACGCTAAGTAAGTAATCAGAAGACGCAACGTTAGACGTTAATTTAGATCCAGCCAACTTTAACGGCTTTATGCGAAACGTGGTATAATCCAAACGATTTACAGAAGAAACTCGCGCGTCGCAAAGAAGCTCTCGCTTGGTTGCATCGGCGCATCCAGCGGAGCGAATAAAAAGCATTTCGCGTCTTAAGCTCAGTGAGAAGAATATTCAGAATTCCGGAACTTCAGAACGGTTAAAGAAAGGCAGGCACTGCGCCGTTTTTGCTTTCTATTGTCCAGGATCTGCTTCGATCTTTCATCGCTTTTACAAAAAGATCTGCCACGTGCCTGATCGCGTCAGCGGAGTTGCTCTACCTCGTGCTTTCCTTGTCCTCACATTCCTCTTTTTTACGAATACACCTGAGTTTTCCAAGGATCATAAAGAAAAATATAGTTGACGTATTCAGGTATTTCCGTTATTTTTGAAGTTCAAAGAAAGCCGTTGTAATAAAAAACTTATACTTTGCATGAAAATTTTTAGACCAACAATGATCTCTGTATTACAAAAATGTAATAGATATTTTAAAAATTGTATTTTTGTAAGACAAAAAATAAAAAATTTTTTTAAATTGCATATTTCCGTATTTTCACATACATAGATTAGATATTTCCGATAATGCTTTTCGAGCCTATAATTTCGTACACGCTCGGGATGCATAAATATTCAAGGGATACGATAATTGGTGGCGCATCAACATTTTAACGAGGATATTCGGCCAGCAGTCGGTCGAAAAATTTCGTGCGGCACCGAATATTATTCATCATTAGTTGCATCACGTAATTTCTTAAAATTTAGCTTTGCGTCACTCATTTCTTTTCCGCAACGGGATCTCCGTTATGCTTGGTCACGTCCGCAAAATGCGGTATCCCGTGATTTCGTCTTCTCTCCATTTCTCTCCATCGCTTTCCCTATCTTTCACGGTCGTTCTTTCGCGAAGCCTTGACTCTCTCTCTCTCTTCCTTTCTCTGTATCTCTCTGTCCCCTCCCTCTCCCTGCCCCTTTTTGTGTCGCTCTCTGTATGAGAGTCACTCTATCATCCACCGCGAACTCTCGATTCGAGATGCGCCTCGACAGGTACGCAAAGCGATGTTTGATCCCCCTGTCGTCGCCGCAGCCCCTTTCGGCGATTACATTATGCAATGAGGATACTCGAGGAGAACGAAGGGTACTTTCTATAAGGCGCGCCGGGCGTCTGAGGTCGCGCGGACTCGGAAACATTTCTTGCTCGCCGAGTAATGGTCTGTTTAAAATTGAATTACCGTAAGTGCCGCGCAATCCTTGATGACTGACTAAATACGCACGGAAGAGGAGAAGCACGGCAAGCGAGAATATCTATAGAGACGTCGCATTATATTAAGTACATCCGGTTGGAATCAGTGCAGGAAATAGCGCGATCCTCGTTTCCGGACTATTAATAAAAATTTATGCGCGTTTGTTACAATTAAAATGTATTATAATTAAAATCGGTCAAGATAAAATATTTTTTTAAATTATCCTCGAATTTTCCTGTGAAATATTACGGCAATGAACCCGTGCGGCCATTCGTTCAGAGATGCAAAGTACGTGCATAATACGCGCGGTAAAACGGATTATATGCAGTATTAACGGAACGGCCTTATCGGGGAATACCATGATGTCTGTCATTACGAGCCGGCATTGAATTCTGCTATGGATTTCTCGTAATTATACAATCCTTACATAATCGCAAACTCAACTCGACGGCAGATCCGCTCGGGCGATCGCGCTAAGGATATATATGTACATACTCATTCGATGCTATCGGGCAATGAGAAACTCGTCTAAGCTCTGGCTAAGCACGACAGAACGTCTATATCTCGCAGAACTCATCCGTCTCGAATTAACCTCTCTCAATTAAGACAATGGTCCCCGGTTCTACGGACATCCTCTCCTCGTCGAAGCGAGAATGGAGGACCTACAGGCCGGGTTTCAGTGGTTCTCACAGATATAGGTTTCTCCACGATCGGTATCGCACCGTTCAGGAATGGCAATCGAACCAAGCCCGAAGCTATTTAGCCATTAAGCTTTCAATATCTCAAGAGAAATTATATCTTGTTAATTTAGTAATGATTAGAAAATACAACATTGACAAATCATCCATTCGATCGATGTTGAAAATCATATATCCACGAGATTTATTAAGTTGCGATTATATGCAAAATAATAAAGTGTCAATAAAAGTAGACAATAAGTGTAACTTTAATGAAGGAAGAATTAATTATTCCGTCATCGTGAGTCACCGTTCTTTATTCTTGAACAACGCTGTACGATGGAGCAAAGCACTACGAACAGAGCAACGTGTCACGGGGCGTAGGTACTCGGAAAATGCGGTGTAGAAGCACTCCGTTAGAGAGGAAGGAGAGTGAGAGCACCGGAAGGAGGAACGTCGATATGGCTTTTCCTTTTCAACGATCGCGTCTCGAAGAAGCACTCTCGCTTTCAGCCACTAGACGGGAGCTCATCGATTAATCGCCCGCTAGCTTCCATTGTACTTGGACGGGCCTTAAACTATCTGCATTAACTTCGAATCCAATCCGCGACTTAATAATTTTGTTTGTGGACCAGACTTGTGTGGGCCACGTAAAATTTGATTACTTTCAAATGCCCGTTGCAACGATTAAATTTATTTGACAGCGAGTAATCTTTTTCCTATGCTACTATCTCGTTCTTCTTTTCGTTGGAATACTGAAATAATAATAATAATGAACTTGTTGCAAAACATCGATTATATATATATATATATATATATATATATATATATATATATATATATATATATATATATACACACGAGAGAAGTACGAGAAAATATGCATCGGAAATTTAATTATCCATCATACATCAGCCAATTTGATAGATGATACAATCCCATAGCAGCCTAACTGAAAATCGATATCCTTCTCGCGGACACAAATTAACGTAACACGAAATAGAGGCATATGTTGTCAAGGAGGCCCAATGCTTACTGCGTTCCGAGTAAATACATCTCTGATGTTGATGCACGAACAATGCACAAATATCCGCAAGTTTGCATAGAAATGCCATGCGGTAACAATGCAGAATATTTGCAACTTTGCATAGTAACGGGGCGATGGTTTGCAGCGTCGAAATATTTGCAAGTTTGCACAGCAACGTCGTACGCCGGCAGCAGCAGTGTTCTCCCTCGTGTTACTCGGAGGCTGTACGTATAAGTGCGGTTTCCGTCGTAGAATGAGAAACCGGCCCACGGACAGGGCACCATTGTGTCAAACGTCGTGCGTGCGTGTGCGCAATTTCCGCGGCACTGAATTTCTCTTTAATTCACGCGACTTGAATCGCCGGTGCAACGCGACCCTTTATATCGCGGCCGCGCCCCCAACCCACCGCGAAATTGCCCTCACATTTTTAATAGACTACCGCCGCGTTATATTTCGACGTTTCCTTCGAATTTCCGAACGCGAGAAAGTTCAGCGTCCGTGCCGTTTGCACGTACGAGAATAATAATCAACGTTCCATGTGGAGCAAACTTTCGCGATAATTGGCCATTTTCATTTTCCATCGACGTAAATGAAAACTCGAACGCATTCACGTTTGCAAATTAGGTGCTGCTTCAGGGTAAAATCGATCTAATTTGCTAACCAAACGATAATAAATTATTAATTAATAATACGTATTCTCTCTCCTTCTCTCTCTCTCCCTCTCTCTGCTGTTTGTTAATTGTTAGCTCCAATTTACCGAACCTTGTAGGTTTTCTTCCGCGTCTGTGCTCGTTTGCTACCGCCAAATTTCTATTAATCCGCGATCCAAACTTTGCTAAGTCCTTTGTACAGATCGAAAAAGCCACTGTGCGTGACGTCCCGTCGGCCGCGTTTTAACTCTCGTTCCACGTGAGCGAATCTAGAGAATATCTCTCTTGCGTCGTTTATTTAAATTCACAGCAATTTCCGACGGAACGTCGATGAATGGTGGGAGCGATTTTAAGTAAGAACAGAATTATACGAGCGCTCGATACGAGCGGTTCGAATTGCTTTGCAAATTGGAATTTCGATTATGCGATGCATCAACACGTTTCACGCGCGGGCTGCCATCGCTCATCAGGCATGAGAAAAACTCACTCGGACATTTATTTCCCGAATAGAGATCAAATTGCTCGAGCGATTTACGGTCGGACCGTCGCAATATTATGTCTCGTAATTCATGCAACGTGATTTCATCATATTATTTTATTATATTCGAATCTTTCTCCTCCCTCTCTCTCTCTCTCTTTCTCTCTCTCTCTCGTAATTACAGAAATGAAAGGAGAATTATATATGTCACGGTTTGTGGAGATAAAATATTGATTAAACTCGCCTGCCCGTACAAAATCGCGACGAGACGGTAACGGAAGAAGCGTAAATAGCAGACAGCGTTAATTTCTGAAAATCGCATATCGCGCGATTGCGATAAATAAATCACGGGTTTCGCGGCGAAAACAGCAAATCCGATTGACAACCCGTCCGTTGGATAAGCTAGATAAACTTTGCGCATTAGTTACTACTCTTATACGCGGATAATTCCTTACAAATCACTACATAGTGGATTTGCCAGTCACGCCGCGCGCGCACAGCGAGAATTTTCAATTTCGACTTTCTGTAATCCATTGTGTCCTACGTGGCGGTGAATTTGATTTCGCCCATTGTTTCGCGCGGTGTATACGGGATAAAATCTCGTTCCAATTCGCGGTCGCCGCGCGGAACAAATATGAAAATAATCGGCACACTACAATATTTCAACGGCGTATAAGCGCGAGAATCGGTATCCGACGCTGACAAGATCACTCTTTGTTCTATCAAAATGCGAGCTGGCGTGAGTTTCTGCAGAAAAACGTGATAAAATATACAATACACAGTCATAACTAACGCGAGTCGATAATCGCTTTTGCAAAGGATGTTATAACTTACATTCTTATATTCAGACTAAACTCACTCTTCGTCTCTTTCTAAGGCCCAGTTTCACAAGTGTCGGTTAACTTTTAATCTTAGATTAACTCACTTTTCGTCTCTTTCTAACGTCCTTCTTAGAAAAAGACGAAGAGTGAGTTAATCTAAGATTAAAAGTTAACCGACACTTGTGAAACTGGCCCTAAGGGGGGCAGTTAGAAAAAGATGAAGAGTGAGTTAACCGACGTTGGTGAAATTGGCCCTTAACGTTCACATTGCTTATTAATAATAATAATTGTTACACATTATTTTTATAATAATTATGACAACCAAATTTTAACGTTTTTAATTTGTCAAAATATTACAAGACAAATGGCTTACAAATAAATACGTTAAAAATACCAGAATTGTTTTTCTCTTTTAACGGGAGGGGGGCAGATATGTTCCTTCACAAAGTCTCCCTTTAAACCCTCGTTACGCCATTGCAACGGGCGTTGAAATCAACCACGCAGAACTAAAATTTTGCAACGTTGTGAAATAATCCGGTCGGTAAGCGAAAATCGAACAAACGGCCGGCACGTCGAACGTGTATTTCACGTGCTACAGCATTGTAAGTAGCTTCGACATTAAGTTTGCACGTTCGATGCATACTGCCAGATACCTATCTGCTTTTAAACACTTTCAATTTCCGCACCGAGATAAATGTACATGTGTATAAAATGCTTTGACGAATCAAACTTCAAAAATGCAAATGAATGAAACAAGTAAAGCTTATTTGCAGCTCGAGGCTGCAGTTCTCAAAGCTCTTAATATTTCTTAACATTTAGCATTTACATATACTTCTACGGATAAAAACGATCGAATGGGTCTCTCCTTCCATTTCCTTCGGTGAATTTTTTGTCGCGTCGCAATATCCGCTCGGGACAATGAAAACTTTTTACGATGAAAGCCGTGTGCGGCCTAAATTGTTTGTATCCAAACGCGGACTCAGGGTAATTCGGCGTTATCGTAGATGTTTGAAAGAGTCATAGAGAAACATACGATCGCTCCCCAGGAAGCAGTTGCGGCTAAAGGATGACCCTCGCAGGAGGTGATCTTTTACACGCAAACGACGGCTGCGGGGAATTACATGAGATATGTATAACCACAAGATAATCAGATAGCTAACCGTGATATTATTTACAGCTCGGAAGAAAACCGCGACGAAAGTACAAAGTTACCGTTTCTTAATTTATCGCGTGATATAGCTCGCGGCGCGTGGCTGGCTTATTCAAACGTTTTACCTTCTCTTTACATGGGATTTATGTGTCGATGCACCGAGTTGTATTTTTTTTCTTTTTCTGTATAACGATCGCTTCAACCCAGATTTATATGACGTTCGAAAACGGATAAAACGTGGACAGTTAGATATAAATAACAGTTCGTTACTCTCTCTCCGTATCTAAACAAATATCGATCTTTTTGTATACCGACTGTTATCTGTATCCTTTAGATTGATCGTAATCTCTATGATCCATCGTCATAAAAATAACGCTTCCATCACAGAATCATAAAATTACGATCCATTAGGAACACATAAATTGAACTTAATTAAACTAGACTGCAATATTAGATGTTTAATTAAAAATATATTTAGCTAATCATTTATTATTTTTTATTATACCACACATGTTAGAGACGACGACATTACCGAGCCATTCATCGATATGGACTATCGGTCCCCAGGAGCCAGCAGCGGCTGAAAGATGACCCTCGCAGGAGACGATCCTTTAAACGAAAGATGGCGGTATGGCGCGGGAGAAAGAAAGAGCAAGGCGAGAGAGAAGTATGCCGACAAAAAGATCAGGCCTGAAGGCGTTTGGCAAACGAGGGCGGTGGAATCGCGCTTGGTTCCGCGATTCTTAGACGGTGAAATTGATGGGAAGGACAGAAGTTTAGTGGGTGCCTATATATCTCGCGAAGGAGGATACGACGACCGGCGAGAGGGAAGAAGAGAGCGAGCCAAGGAGAGAAAACAAGAAGAAGAAGAAGAGAAGGAAGGCGCTGGAGGGAAAAGGGGAGACCCGAAGTCTTGAGGCTTGTAACTTTGGTAACCGAGCACCGGCTTGCGGAAAAAAGGAAAAGGATCGTGGTCCGATGCTCGGTCATCGAGAAAATCTCTCTGTCTCTCCACCTTTCTGCTCTGTAGTAATCGCGAGCCGGTCTACGTGCTTGCGCGCGGACGTGTGTGTACAAAAAGAGCATCCCCGGAAGCATTCGGCTACGTTGTTCTACAAACGGAAGGGAAAAAAGAAAAATCACCGAGGGAACGGTCGCGCTAGCGGCATCAGAGATCATCCGTGGAAGTATCGGTTCCTTGATGAAACCATCTGAAGGCACTGGTCGAATCGTGATCGATGCTTTCAATTTTAAAAGATCCAACAAAATTTTAACAATATCCCTTTCAACCGTACTACAATGTAAACTTATATTATTTAATAATAAAAATAGATAAATACAATTAATTAATATATTTACTGATATCAGTTTATCAGCACGAAATAAATATCTTTAACGCATAGATAAATGTCGTCAAAATACGTGACGAATGTAAATCATGCAAAGTAAGTCGTTTAACGAATATAACGGTTCTCTGTCTTGTATTACAATACTAGAAGTAATGGTACCTATGATGATATGAATTAACAGACAAATTAATTATTAACTCGCGCTGGTTCTCGTAAACTGAAAAAGCCTGAAGCTTTCACTCGATATGGAGCACGTCTTAAGCGCGACTACTGACCAAAGGGCTTTTATCTACTTCGAAATAACGTAACATTTACGTCCCTTCATGGCACTTTTTCTCTCCTCTGGTCTATGGATGTCGTCAAGATAAACCGGTCGCTAGAGACCTTCGACGAGTGTTTCTCTACTTCGGAGACGACGTGTCAGGATATATACCGGCTTTGGTCAGCCGGTACTACTAGGAACACGAACGAGCCGCGGGGACGGATTTACGAGCGCGGAGAGCAAGAAAAGACCCGATGCAGCACATACATAACATATACATGACGCACGCACGCGTGAATGACTATGAGCTGTACATTTAATGCGCATAAAAGGGGGAATCGTCTGCACACGTTTTCGGGGTAGATAGAATCTAATAAATTAAACATACACCTGTTCCAGGCATCAGAGGGAGTCATTACTTCCTTTAATACCCTCGATTATTAAAGAAAAAGTCGAAACTTCAAAAATGTTTGATAATTCGCCGAAACCGATTTTTAAATGTGGCTTACCATCGATCGTGAGAAGATTAGAGTCACGCTAGAGTCACCGTTTACCTTGTGTTTCGACAAACTCGCGCCACCGAAGTGATCCAGCCTTTATTTTTGTAATCGCGCAATTCCCCATGGGTCGGTCGATGAATTACACTCGACGTGCATTATCGCCCGACGAGACGAACGCGTCTCGCGCGATGACGGTGCGATACCGACGACAAGTCCTAATGTCGCTCGTGCATCAATTAAGTTATCGCCCTCTCGGGGAGGTAAGTAATATTGGCGTGACCGAGGCTGGCTGGCTGGCTGGCTGGCTGGCTATGAAGGTTCAGCGACGACGTCGTCGTCGTTGTCGTCACCCCCGCGCGCTCTCGTTCCCTCGACACATCGACGCCACTATCGCTATTAAGACGCGGGTACTCCGGCACCTCAACATCCACCGCCTCCGCCACCGCGCCCGGCCGTCGCCGCCACCTTGCCTCCATAAGACATCCAGCAAGTTTCTCTCTCTCTCTCTCTCTCTCTCTCTCTCTCTCTCTCTCTCTCTCTCTCTCTCTCTCTCTCTCTCATCCTCCTCTGGTTCCTTCCTTCCACCCTCGCCCTCGGGACGAGGGCCCGCTCTCTCGATCGATCTTTATCCTCCGCCGTCTACAAGTCGACACGTGCTCGCACACTTCGACACCTCTTTGGGCGAGTTGCGGGTTCGAACAGTTCGTACTGTCGAATTTTTTACCCGATGCTTTTAGCATATTTCACACGGTTTGTCGAACGTACCGACGAATCGAGCTGGTATTCCGGAAACGAAGGAAACGTCGATACTAAAGTTACCAGCGCGGAAAGTATTTTAGATACAATTTTTTTTAAACACATACGAGATGCGTTTGATTCAATGTGAGAAGTGTATTGTAAAACTCTCGATGGATTCGCAGTAAACAAATATAAATATGCGATGCGTTTTACCGAGAATTAACAATATTTTATTGCGCCGCGCGACACCGTGGATGTTTTAAACAAAAATTAACCGATTTAGTGTATAACCGGCGATATATCATGGCGATGTTCGTGCGTCGAAGCGCCGAGAAATGAATCGATATTAACGGCCATTAAATGAAGACACGTCCTATGCGAAGTGGAAATTTCACAGTCACGTTATGAATGTAACCAACCGTGGCGCCGCGTTTTATCCAACAATGCTAATCTTGCACCCTCCTCTCCAATTCCCCTTTTCCCGGTGCAGACACGAAAATCCTTTAAAATCACGCCAAATGCTATGTACATCGATAATGCTCGCAAATGGGCGCCGCAGCTGAGTGAAACATTAGCGTTGCGATTAATATTTCGTTACGTGCAAGCACGACGGCCGCAAATGCCATTAATTCGCGCAGAGGATTAGTAGACCGGAAATTTGGAGTTACTAGTATACAATTAAATATTTAAAATCCGAGCCCAAAAATAAATGGCATCAAAAATTTCTCCCTCTTCTCTCCCTTTTTTTTTTATCCGACGAAGGAATGTTTTTCGTTTCTATTCCAACGTGTAAGAGAATCGTAAAACGGTAAGCAGGCGATTAACGCATCTATTATAAAGCGGGCTTCTTCGAAGTTTCGCTCTCTCGAATAAATAACTAACAAGATAAATTTCCCACCAAGTTCATCCACTCGGACTCTACCGATTAACGCTTCTTCCGCTCGACTTTTGCAGCGATTTAATCTTCACGAGCAATAATGCGAGAGCGCCGGCGATGCGCGGAGCGCGAAACGAGAGGGTTCAGCAAATTCGCCGCTTCACCGTGCAATAATTTCATCGCCATTTGTGACGCGGCCGGCAGTCCGCGGATGGTGAGAGTATTTTCGTCTCATACATGCCGGACACGCTGCATTATGCGGGCGTCAACGTGTACTCATTACGCCTCGTCGCGACGAACGGCGTCGCAGACGCCACCCGCCCGTCGCGACGCAACGCTGCACCGGTGTCGGGCTGCGATAAATGCCGGTTCGCTCCACTCACAACGCGTCGGTTCCCATTCGCTTGCCTCAGTACTTTCGCGTATTACGTACGGGCGAAAGTCGCGAGCGGTAAGAAATTGACTGCAGACACTACTGCTGCCTTCGAATTCTCGCGGCAGGAATCTGCGTGAAAGTATTCACTTTTAGAAAATACGAGCATCTGGGTAATGACGTAGTAGTATAATGACGAACTCGAATTAATTACTAGCGGCTATAACGCGTGCGCTATACGTACAATTATAGTCAGTTCGGAGTGAGAATAGGGAGACGTCCCGCGTCCCGCTATATAGATCACTTGCGACGCGTCCGGCATGATAATTGAATGGCATAACTCGGCGCTATGGCACGTTAATTAATTCTACAACCTTCGTATATATGAAAAATAAATGATATTTCGTGTTAAAATAATATTTCGTGCTACTTGTCGCATTGAAGATGGCTTGTGCTAACATCAACGTTTACACATCTACAGATTTTTTATAAAAGTTTTCCGCTGAAAATATTCAGCGTGTCAAAACTTGCGATGTCATTTCTTCGCGAGAGTTCTTGACGCTCAAAAAGGAAAATACCGACAGTTCTCCCGGCCTCGCGCTATTACCGTGAAATTTACGAGGCACGCATTCCACAAAAATTCTTCGAGCGGATCGCGATGAAGAAACAACGAATCGCATCGTTTTCACTCCGCCCATGTATTTTTCGCTAGTGATGAAAGAACGGGGCGTCAACCGTAGTCCAACTCGGACTTTAAATCAAATGCGAGAGTGGGAAGGAGAAGTGACGTGCAGTTGCACCGACAGCGGTTCGTGAGTCTGCAGCATGAAGTTAACGCGAGTACCGTGTCGTCGGTCGGACGGGCAGTTCAAAGAGAAAGCGAAAGAGAGATAGAGAGATAGTATGGAAGAGAGTGAGAAAGACACGGGAGTGAAAGGGGTCAAGGGGTTGAGCGCAGGGGAAAGAAGGGGGAGGGGGGGAGTGAATGAACACAGTTTGTTCGGCGACGCACGTTGCGGCTGTCGTCTGTCGCAGCCATACCACCCCGGTACACGAGCTAGAGGAGAAAGGCTCGGCGAACAGAGAGATAGATGGGTAGGGTGGCGAGGCGGACTATACCCGGCGCCGGAACAATGTTTAATTGGCAATCGTGCCACAAATAATTATCCGTACGCGCGAATACGCACGACGCGCACTCGTTGCCATTGGCCTAAGTTAGCGCGACACGAAGCGAATTGTCAGGCCAGTGATACTGGTGGCGATAAAAATTGCTGTAGCGCGACGAACGACGATGCGGATGCGATAAAAAAAAAACTCGTAGAGAAACAAACAGGAACAAGAGACGTTTTTTGTCACGCTTTACGATCCGTGCCACTATGGAGACGCTTAATATCGCGCTATCGCGTCCATTGCATTAAAATTGTGTCTCTCGTACAAGTCGATTGTAGATACAACTCTGTAGATTAAACAGATAAATCGCAAATTGTCAGCGTGAAAAAAATATGATCCGCGCTTTCCCGCCATCCAAATTCTTTCCAAACGAGATAAGAGATAAATATTATCCCTTCAGCAAGTCGAAGTTCGGCCGTTGGAAAAATGGCCGTTGCGGATTATATATATTTGGCGGTGAAAATAGCGGACCCTCCCGCGCGATGAGAGTGTGCCGCCGAGTAAATAAGATGGACGGCAAGATAAACGGCGGTACGATGATCCCACGATTTTTATTCCGGGAAGAGGTGAAAGTTACGTTCCTTTCAACCGCGGTCTCGTATTATTTACTTAACTCCGAGAATCCCATTATTGGCATCAAACTGTAAGAGGGGGATCGTAAGCGGGAATGGAGTGGCACGAAAACAGGGATCACAAATTTCCGAAATTGACGCGAGCGGTTGTTGAAGGAGAATAATCCCTTCGATTACGCAAACGATCATACCTCCGACGTAACCGGGAAGGCGGCGGTATAATTTATCTCCTTGAAACGCGGGTGTTACTCGCCGCGAATAGCGCAGGGCGACTGCCATAAATTTATCCGGCGGCGACCGCCGCAACGCGGCACCGTCTCGCTGCCAGCGACTTGCCAGCCACGGGAATAAAAATTGTCCGATCTTTCTTACGTTATTACCTGAATTGTCCCGTCAGCTTTAACGACCACGGAGGACTCGATGAAGCCGCGAGGAGAGATTAAAAAAAAAGTCCCGCGGGAGGAGTGAAATTATAGGAGTGGCGCGAAGGTGTCGGAAGCGGGAAACCGGAGTTGCTCGCGCGGTGCTCATGACGGTGGATTATCGTTAAGACAATTTTACCGTAACGAATATCAAAACTCATTTATATCATAGTCGAGAAGATGTGAACAACACCTGGCGAGGAAAAAGAGGAGGATAGTATGTCGGGGGCAGAGATTGGTGTTAGTGGAACTAGAACTGGTCGCGATTGGCACGAAAACGAAGCAAAGAAGCGAAGAGAAATGAGACGGGAAAAGAAGGGAAGAGGAAAGAAGCGAAAGAGAGGAAAACCGAAGAGGATGACGCAAAAGCTGGGCGAGAACGAAAGAAAAAGGGTGCAACTTGACGGAACGGTGTTCATGAAAAGAGATAATCTCTGTTCATCTTGTAATTCCTCGGTAATACCATTATACCGCCGGGCTCGGCCAGTACTCGCCACATTACCGGCTTACATCTTTGTTTTCGTTCGGTCACCGGCGCGGCGCGGCGCCTGGGCGAAGGAACGAGAAACGTACCGGTGACTGAACCCTGGTATGCCGTTACGAGGAGACGCTAGCCGGCGTAATTGAATCGACCGTTCTTAAAAGGCGATAAATCTACCGAAGAAACTGCGTCGTTCGCGCGTTGTGTCCCACGTCGCCATCCATCGACTCCGCGGCCGTTTCTCGTAGTCTCTTTTCGCCGTAGTTTCGCCTCGCGGAAACGTGACGGTCGATACACGGATCCTCGATCGCGGGAGTTGCCGGTATACAGAAAGGAGAGCCGAGAAAATGTTGCCGAACCATAATACCGGTATCACGCATTCGACACTCGACATTACGTATTTTATAACTAGCAGTGAAGTATAAGTAGCGATAAAATAGTAGTGCGTGTAACAGCAGTATTAATAACTGTTTTTCTTATTTCATTTCATTCAAATATAACTTTAATTAGAATTAACCCTTCAAAATTTCCCATTCACAAAATCACACAATCGCCGCCACCGATCATGACCGTTCATAATCAAACTCAGAATATTATAGAGAGAGAATTAGAACACACCGCCCATGTACGATTAATACTAAAACCCCCCTCAACTATACAAACACTGCGTTGCCGAGTCATCCGGCGATATAATTAGATCGAGCGCAGGCTTACGTTTGTTTTCGCATGCACGCATCGTCGGCTAAACACGCATACGCATCGGTGACGCGCGGGCGAAACTCAAGCGGATGATAGTGGCGTTAATTTTACGCCGCTGGGGAGGCATCTCTGCCAGATCGAGATGGTAAATTGGTGCTACGGTGGAATTAACGATGGACTAAACACTAAATACAGCGGAATACTGCGATATGATTTGACGTGCTGTAACGTAATCATAATTAACGTAACAGCGTAGTGTAACTTAACAGTGATCGGTTATTAATTCGATGGTTTCGATCACTTCGATGGCGCACAGCCGGTGCGCCGCGATTACGCTGCTCGCGCTAGTGTTGGTGCAGGCGTATAGCAATCGAATTATTACGGTCGATTCCGTACGATCGCACGAAGAAGACGGGATTTGCGGCTTTCACGGAAAACCATTCATCCCGCGAAAATGGCCCTCCGAATTTGAATGCGAATTCGATGCTCGGTCACGGGAATCGCCGGCATTATCCCCTGATAATGGGGAATAGCTGTCGCCGTTCAGAAAAGTTTGCACGGCCAAGTTTTTCTTGGAATATACCTAACAGGCCCTAAAATCAAATTATCGTGTTCTTGAATAAATCTCTACGCAACGATATGATCATTTAATTAAGCCCGCGGGGATGAGAGTGTACAGATAATTATCATTTCCGATATAGATTCAATTCATTTCGCATGAGCAATTTAGTCTAACACAGTCCATTAAGCATTCGATTAATCAAGGGTTTATTTAGATGAATCTTCTGGTATTCGATGCGATATCACGAACATGTGGCATGCATTATATATTCGCATATGAGAAACACAACAACACGGTATTTAGAGAAGCATCTAATTATGCAACGTGATAACTACGTAACGAAGGCGTAGCCACGAATAATGAAGCGCTAATTAGTCGTCATGCGTGTAAATGAATAAATCTAGTTGCTGCTGTTATGCTAAAGGAGAAAAATAAGATTCTCCGCTAATTCTCATACGTTTTTCGGATAATACTTTAGGCAATTCGAATTTTCAAAGCTATGTACATGGCATATATAAAAATATAAATCATGTACAAAGTTGTATCTTTCTTTCGGGATGTCAAGAATAAATGATTAAATAAAATGATCTAAATAAATCAAATTATAATAAAAATTTTACATATAATTTTTTTGACAGTTTCAAAAATCATAGGAAGTTAAAAAATCTCGAGGTATGTTAAAAATTTGTTACAAAGAGTATGGTCTCAGTACTTCAACGCTATTTTCTACTTGATTATTTTCTACTTCTCGTTACATCCACTGGAAACTCGAAACTTTACGCTCACTAGTATAATTTCTTCCGAATCAAAATGTGCCATGTCTGACAGGTAATAGGAAGAGCCATTAGGAACCAACACGTTGCAACGTAACGGTTGATGTAGCTTATGACGCTGACGAGAACTGCAACCCGCATGGCCAAATTTGGCGCACTCAGGTTCACCGTGCGGTTCGAAACTACCCACTCTCATTACCACTCGCCGCAGAATGGACTAATCTACAGTGTTACGCGAATTGTCAAATCTGCCGCCTAGCGCACCGCGCAAAATGACCATCAAAAGACCGCAGTGATTCAAATCGATAACAAGGAAACGGCCGTAAGGAGAGACCGTCTCCCCTTTTATCTCTTGTAAAACTGACATGATTGTGAGAAAATTTTAAAAATGGAACGGAATTGCCGGAAACGAATGGAACGTCTATAGATAATCGAAGGCGCAGAAAAGAGAGAAAGAGAAAGAGAACGGTAAGAGAGGGAGAGAAAAGTAGGGCCAGGGTATTCGCGACGTTGGCGGAGCTTTCTCTGATTTCGGAAAGTTGGATAACGGCAAACCGAGCGTAATGGCGCCGATAAAGACGCCATCGTCGTCGTCGACGACGACGACGGCGTAGAGGCGCGCGCGAAGATTCGATTCTATCGGAGCTGTTATTTACTCTTCAGAAGCTTTACCCGTATCTAAGCGTCTACGTGCTCCTCGCACAAACCGCCCTCTTTCCCCTCCTTCGAATTTTATCGCATCTGATGATTATAATTGTTCGTCGCTGGTAAAAGGTTCGCCGAGTTTTATAGGGCAATGAAGAAGCGGTGTGCCGCTTCCCTATCTAATCCCTTCGCTCTGCTTCGACCACGCGCCCTTGTCTTACCCTATTCGTTCTGTTTCTACTAGCTATGTCGACCGGCCGGGGGGACAACGGACAGGTAGCAGAGCGCGCTCGCGGGCGTGCGGACAAGTGTCCTGGGAATTACCTATTGTTTTTCCCTGCTCCGGAAACACACGGGTGCCATCGGGAGCATTAATGCCTCTCGTAATGGAGGGAGGCACGTAATATGAGCCGGGAACGCGGCAGCAGATGCTCGCGCGTAATCCTTCTATATAGTCTGGCGCACGTTTCGAGAGCACCGTCTCTCTGCACCGAAGGTGGTGAGCGAGATTCGACGCCACCATAGTCGTGAGTCATGACGCGCACACGCGAAATACACGGGTGTAAGATGCATTTCTGCGCTCAAGATACTGTACTGGAGGACATAAGTCCAAAAGCTTAGTATTTCGGTGGAATTATTTATAATCGCTTTCTAATTTGCAAGTAATAATCTTTGGAAACATGTATGTGATAACACATCATAGTATATATCCGAGAATAAAATAGTAATAGGTAATTGTTGTCTGTCCTAGATTTGTTTCTTCAAGATATATACATTGTTAATTACCGGTGCTTCCCATTGCTTCTTAAGAATGCACATCGAATAACATAACTAACTACTCTTGAGTTCTCGGAGAGTCTTTGCAGCCGCAGAAGACCAAAGGGAAGAAGTGAAGGATGTAAAAACAAGATAAAATATGAATATAAAAAGCGAGAAGCGCAAAGAGGCACGTAGGAAAATGTTTGACCAGACCAGTGTTTATGCACACCGTTCAAAGCATACAATGCGTTTTATTATCACTAAGTATATGAATATTTGATTAAAGCCTCTCTTGTCACAAGGTAACAAGAAAAAGATAACGAACAATATAATATATATAACAGCCTAGCACAAATTATCGAGCGACAAACTGTATCGCATCTAGAAATTTAATTAGCTTGCGATATCCTGTTTTACGTTTATCTTGGGGAAAAAGTAACAAGTCAATAAGTAGCACGTCGAGATCGAGTAACCATAACAAATTTCAATCTGTCAATAGATACTACTCCCGTAAGAGCTTCCCGGCGAAGAAGTCACGTTCGCTGATCATTTTATGTGGTATACCCAGTATGTTTTTATTTGAACTGGGTCACTGCAAGACTGCTGCTCTCCAGGAAGTACTCGTAGAACTCCGGAGGCACTTAAACATCTCGGCGATGCCGAGAAGTTTATTGCGTCTTTGACACCGAAGTGCAGTCGAAACCCATCGTCGTCGTCGTTGTCGTTGTCGTTGTCGTCGTCGTAGAACGACGATACGCGGCAGCTGCTGCCGTAATGTCGCCTCGGCGCACCTTTCCGCACCGCGATGGAGGAGAGAATTCGAACGGGTCGAACTTGTCGTTAGCCGCCGTTCCTCGCGCGAGTTCTCATGACCCGGTAATTCGAAAAATGCGAGAGTTGCTCGTCGCGAGCAGACGCTCGTTCTGTAATATCGCTCGTACCAGTCCACAGAGTCGCGTTATTGATCGAAAATTATGTCGCGTCTCAAGAGAGAGAGAAAGAAACTCGAAGTAAATAATAATTACACGAGAAACGTTGCTACGACTCGTTTTTATAATTGTAATTTATTGTAGTTTTTAAAAATAACGTTGTATAATTCATTGTAGTTTCCTAAATTAAATTAAATTCTGTGAAATCAAATTAACGTCAAATATCACAGATAAATATAGAATTCGCTTTTTGTTATTCAACAATCGTACACGTAGCGCGAGTTCTTATGCTTCGATTTTTCCCCGAGCAGAATTTTAATTATTACAGTTAAAGTAAGTAGAAGAACTTTTGCCTCAGAATTTCCAGCAAAACGCTCGAAAGTTAGAGTGCCGCAACGAAGTGGTTATTAAGACTGTCTCGAAAACGCAAACACCTTACGCTCGAACTGCAAACGCGTGTGCAATGCCTATATAGCTTTAGCGCATACATGTACACTCCTCCTCCCCCCTCTCTTTCTCTCTCTCTCTTCCTCTCGTGATACGACGAATGTGTTGCAAACTGGGTCGCCAAGACGATTATCTCCTCGGATGTAACTACCGGTAAGGGATAGGTACGGGCATCATTATTACGCTCGAGAGATTCCGCGGAGTCGTAGCCAAATCGAGTAGGATACTTTCGATTGCTTACGGCCGTCTATTCCCCGGAGTTATTTCTACGAGACTTCCTACATTGTTGACTCGCGCTACTCGCGGTACACTCGCGCGCGCGATAAATCCCTATACCGATATAAGTTGCCGTGAGAGCTGCGCTACACAATTTCCATAGCATGCTTTTACGCGTGTTATACATCGAACATTTTGCGGAATAAAGTTATGGGCGCGACAACGCGAAGGCAATACAGCGATGAAAGGGAAAGAAACACCGGTTGGGTTTTCATGACACGTTACATTTATCCTTCTTTTATTCTGATTATATATTTCGATACTCGTATACCTCTCGACGTTGTCAAGATATTTTCGAGAATTTCAACAAACCCTTGTAACAAGTTATTATCATTTGTTATTATTATATTATAACAATTAATCGAAATTACAGAAAATCTAAAATTCATAAAGAATATTGAGAGTAATAAGAAATAACATTTGAAAAAATACGAATCGTAATGTATCCGAAAAAGAATTTCTCGGATACTGCGTAGAGAAAGCAAAGCCATGAAAAAGCTTGCCGCAAAATTTATAATAACGAGAACGAAGATATTTGGAAGATCCTCAGAAGCATTACCAAATCGGCGTACGTGACCGCGAGCAAATCGCGTCGACAAAGAAGGTGGAAATAAACGTTAACGGAGAAAGGGAGACGGGGGAAGCACGCGCGCACGCGAGGTGAGGAATCGAGTGAGAGGGAAAAAAAATATCCTATGAATTCGTGAGTGACTTCGGATATCACGTTCGGTTCCGCCTGGCGGAGATTTTCTACGACTTTGTAGTCCGCAATATATCTGAAGTCCGTTTGCAAGTTTAAACCGCACCTTGCGTTGTACGTGTCGCAAATATATTCCACGCACAGCGTGCAAAGATTTCTCGTGCACGCCGCCTCGCTATCGCCGCCACAATTTTATAGAGCGGCATCGCCGAAATCTTAACTTCGGAATCTCATAATTATCCAATTTATCGACTATATGTATTATTTAATTCGCAAAGATATTACGTGAGTGTAATGTCGTATTTTTTAAATCTTTACCGTTATAAATGCGGCAAACTCACCGTAAGTTTTTTAATTGTTTGTAAATTTCATGAATTCTGATCTAATTTAGATTTATCGACACGACAGCTTGTGCATTTTATTAAGTTTATAATCCCATAAGTATTATCTTCGTAGTCTACCCTAAATTACAAATTCGGCGGGAATTGGTACCATTAAATGTCCCCAGCAAACGTAATTCAAAATGTGCCAGCGTAATTAGTGGGCTACGATGAAAACGCATAGATTGTACCGATTAAATATCTACGCTTGAATTTATGCTCGATTTTCATGCATAGCTATTGGAAAACGTAATTACGCTTATGACATTTAATGCGGAGTTATGTAATTACACATTGAGCTTTGTCCGTGCCATAAATCGTATAGAGTCCGGTCAAACTCGCACGATCATTACTTACGTCCAACAGTTATTTGATCATCCAGAACATATCTCGACTTCGTGGCCTGGCGACGATGCCTCTCATCGATTCCTGAAAAAGAGAAAAGCGAAAACTTCAGTCAAAAGGATCAACAATATCACATTAAATTTTATGCGATAAAGTTACGGTACACGTGTATTGTCCTATAAAATGATTAAATATTCAAGTATCGAAATAATATCAAACATATACATATCGCACGTATACGCGCAGCAAAACCACAAATTGGATGCATAAACGCAAACGAGTAATCATTATACCTTCATCGTTTCAAAGTCCAAACAACCGATGATCATTATTCAGTTAATACACCGGAGAAATTTGAATCGTGCTCGCATTCCTGTTATCCCGATAATTTCACTCGTTATATACAGAGAACAACAGCGGCAAAATAAAACTCTCGATTTTTGACTTCGGATTTTAGCGAATCACGAGGCGGAACACATCCGAGACAGGAACGAGCTGAGTGTTATTCGCGAATCCGTCGAATATATATCGACAATCTCGTTCTCGCAAACTTTACAGGAATACTCGCAGGATTCTTGCGCGGCGTCGCGACGGCGTGTACTCTGCTGAAATTAAAATCGATACTTGCAGAAAGAGGAGAGGAGAGTGAAGAAGAGAGAAAAATGGAGATAACGTCTGGATTTTACTCTTCCCGCTCCTCTCGCGTTTATAAAGCCGTGCAAAATCGCCGAAGAAGGGAGCGTTTGGATAAATAATCATTCTGCAGAGTGCGAATCTTCCGCATGGGGTGGGAAAGAGCCGCCCGATAAGGTGGGCGAATAACGAAGTGGAAGAAGCGAGTCGTAAAGCAGCGGGAATAAATAGTCGAGCGTCAAGTCGGCGACCGAAGTTTGCGAACGCGCAAATCCTGAGGGAAGTCTTGAACAAGAATTCCGCGTGATCGTTCCCTTCCTCCTCTTCCAATTCCGTACATTCTTCATGTAATTATTTTATCGCTACAAAACAGTGTCCCTATACTTTTGGAAGTTTACAGCTTTGTCAGTATACCGATCGTTTTTTATCCAGCACAAAAATTAATAAATAAAAAAATAATCTATATTGTATTTCTATTAATAAATATAAATACTAAAAATAACAAAAAGAAAAATACTCACAAAGCATATAGGGCTAATAATGCGACATGATTGATAAAAAATGTGTCTCTGTAAAAAATCAATAAAGAAAAATCTGGAGACGTCGTAAGTGCATAAAATATATGAATACAGATGTGCAATCTCGTGTTATATGACAAGCTCGAGATATTATTTCCGAAAGAAAATAATCATATTCGCGTAAAATGCTCGGCCAAGTTCGCTCGTTGATGTTCCCTTACTTAAGTGTTCTAAAACGAAGAAAGTTGAGCGAAATTCTGAACGGAGGAAGGAAGATGCGAAACCGCAGCGCGCGAGAATAAGTGGTGGAATGCCCGGTCAAAATTTACGAGCAATACTTCCCCACCGGAAATTCTCGGAATATTTGTGAATACCGCCGCGTCTTCGAAATCGCAGGCCACGTTTCGTGTACTCAATATTGTTCTCCTTCCTTTTATCGGCACGGCGGTGTTCATATTTTAAGAACATAAACCGCACTTAATCCGGTTTAATGACGGTTTTTAATTGGCGCTCACGTAACAACGTAAAAGTTTATATAAAAAATATATAAAATGTATAAAATCTTGTATATATAGACAATTAAATGTAATGTTGTACTGCATGGAATTTTCTTAATATTTCCTCGTAGGAAAGAGTTTCCCGTTAGTAGACTCTAACAAATTTTTACGAGACCGCCGCGCCGTCCATTGATTCCATAATTCTTATGTTTACGCACCGATGAGAAGCATTTTTCTGGAACGAGCTACTTCGTTCCGGTGCTGACGTATTCCTTTTTATGGGAGAATCCCTTACGTGATGTCCGCCGCAGACGCGATATTCATACAAATAACATTCAGTTTCCCGGCCGTCATGGAATTTACGAGAAAGACGGACCGAGGATCGGCGAATTGAGAGACCGGCAATAGGAATAAATAGCGGAATATATTCGACGGGACAATTCTAGTTTACGACTAATAGGAAATCCTGAAGGAAATCTTGAATGCCGATATCCACACAAGTGTATTCCTTGCGTTTGCTCTCTTGAAGATGAGTTCTTGCGTTTCTTGCCATATGGATAATTTCAAAAATACTAGATTGCTTATTATTTCAGAAAAATTTATATTGCAATAATAATTCGTTAAAAAGATCTCATTACATAAAAAGCTCATTAAAAAGATCTCAACACTGCTCTCATATTTTACTTTCACAAAATTTTTTGAACCACTAAAATTCCCAAGAGAATTATGTATAACAAAGTTATTTATCAAATAAAAAATACCGTTTTTTTTCCCCAGGACTTCGCTGTTTCACGGAGCATAGTTCGAGAAATGCTGCAGTAGAGCGACACGACGGCGACGTTGTAAACGATGCAACCGACGCGGCGCGGCGCCGCTGGCCGAATTCTGGCCGCAGGCACTCAACGCGCGAGCAGTAAGAACTTTCGTCTCGAGGATTCCATAATTTTGTACTTATCGCCGAGAGCAAAAACAACGCGCTCGAACTAACAATAATTAAGAAACGATGCTCGCCAGCGCGCACCAGTTGCGTAAACGTAAAAAAAATATATGTTTGTGTTAGATTCAACAAACGGGAAAAATAACACGGGAAAAATAACGAAAACGCAGCAACGCTGACGTTCGTGTTTGCGTTCGATTCTTTACGAGCTCATGTAAGCTATGGAATAATATCGCGTGTGAAAAAAAAAAGCCAAAATCGATTTATTCGTATTCGATATCGATATAGGAATAAAATGTCACTCTGTTTAAATATCCCCTAAATCTAATCCGAAAGTTAGTTTGTGGCTGGATAATACAACATGTTTTTCTTCAATTAATATGAAACGGCAATAAGTTAAAAAAAACATGTTGTGTCATAATTATTATATCATTTCATTTCATATGTATATATCTAGAGATTTTATTTCTATCAAATATTACCAAGCAATAAAAATGGCAATATAAGTTTCACTATGCCAGTGCGATTAAAAAGCAAATACCGTGTCACCAAGTCCTGACAAATTTCTATCTGGTCACAAAGCAATCTTGATTTACAGTACATTGAATTCGAAATTAACGATTCGTATTAAAGATGCAGCACAACATAATGTCCCGAAGAACTCGCGCTTCGTGCTTAAAGAACGTTTATGCATTCAACTCGAGCAGCGCACCGTTAATTGCGTTATTGAACCGTATTACGCTGCTTCTTTCAGTCAAGCTGTTCTTAATTAGCAAGCATCCACATTCGTCGAAGAGGGAGAGATGGGGGAAAGGAGCGAGGAGTTCGTTAATGAAACGCCTACGGCAACGTCAAGCGCGAAGATGCTGAAAACAGGCGGAGGTTACCCGATACACGTCGTTGTAAGCCAAGGGTATCCGCGGAGTTTAACAGTCTGACAAAATGGATGGCATATTGAATTCGTCACATACAGGAGTGTATGTTTCACACGCGCAAAAAACAGCAGGCTCCTGTCGAGAGCACTATGGGAGAACGATCGCGTAACACAAAAAACAAGTACTCCTCGCTATCCGAGAGAGCGAGAGATCAAACATTTCGATTAACAAAGTGCTTGAAACATCAGATGCACAAGCAGTTATCCGCGTTTGATGGATTCAGCTAGAAATTCAACCAGCACTTGGGGTGATTTGCACGTCCCAATAAAAATGTGCCGCGTTCATTTTAATTGTAATCTCCTCTTTATCTTCCATGTGCGATTGAATTTAAATGATGCGCGAGAATGTATAATATTTAATTACAGACAGAGAGATAGAGAGAGAGAGAATAAAAGAGTACTTTAACCCTTTGAGTACCAACCTCCGCCATCATTAAAAAAAATATCTGATCGTTTAACTAGAAAATGCGAACACTTTAAATATAAATTATATGTTAAATCACGCTTACAAATATATTATATATTAAATGAATTTATAAACATGCTTAAAATGTAAATGCATATGCTGAAAAAACATTGCTTAGTGAAGTTGTCATTTTCAATGACAACAGCACCATATTATATCGATAAATTTTCTTTATGTAAATAGGAAAATATTATAATGCATTTGAAATTTCTCTTCATTGGAATATCCGATCAAAAAAACATACTAAAGTCTTAGTTTAGAATTTAGCAAAATATTAAGAAGAAAAACTTGAAATTATATATTTTTTAATTATTATTATATTTTAATAATGCTATTGTTTCTGTTGTAATTTCTACGAAATAATTTGTATAATAAATGTACGTATAAGTGTGGCAGAGCCAGTCACGAAAGTAATTAATTTTTCCGTTTTGAGGGACACGCTCTTGCGGGAGGAACGTTCCTCCATTCGCAGCTAACTTTTATTTTTCTTCCCGTTTCATCTCGACTCCTACGCGTCGTTTTCTATTTTACACGGGAGTGACAGCGAAAAAGAAATAAAATACCGAATGTAACCTAAGTATTATATACCGAGGAAAGAGAAGAGAAATTCGCTGGATGATGGTAACGCGAGCTTCGTCTTGAAAATAGAGACTCAAGACGGAGTCTGGGAGTCTGGGAGTTATAATTGCCAACGCGACACTTCCTGCCGTAGAAAAAGGGGAAGGGGGAAATAAAGAGAGGAGGAACGATGAATGAAATGTTTCGTAAAAGTCGTGCGTGTGTCGACGGGGAATATAAGGATGGCGGTTACATAGCGGAGAATAAAAACCGCGATAGGGCCATGAAAAGCCCGTTTTATTCGATACAGCGAGGACGAACCAACTGGCCCTTTTTCAACCCCGACTTGTCCATCGTTTCTCCGTTGGACGCGTGCGCAAGACAAAGGACGAAAATAGGGACCTCCCTTTGCTCCCGGTTTGCGCGACCGCTGGCGACTGTAATTGCCTTCTTCCGGACCGGACCGACGCTCGACCGTGGCTTTTACGACGACCGATATGACCGGTTTTACGAGTTTCCGTTCGTATCACGGAGCTAAGAGAGCGTAATCAGTCGCGGAAGCCGTTAAACCGCGAACGAGCTAAACGCCGAGCTAAACGCGCCGGTCGGTCGCGCGCTACGTCAAGGAGAAGCGCGATAATTGATACCTGCTACAGATAAAATTTTCTATATCGCGGAAACACGTTTACGACGCCCCACGTCTTTTACGTGTCCGCCGGCATGACTGCGGAAATAGCGCAGGTTATATAGACGAAAGATTGCGCGTATGCGCTGAACGTTCCGCATTTAAACCGGGATGCATTCCTATCGTCATCTCCTTGAATCGTCGTGAAATTTCGAATTAAGCGGACTATATTTCTCTGTGTCTCTCATTTTTGTTATAAAAAAACCATTGGCTTTTAACGGCACACACATGCTTGTGCTCATATTTAATTTCCGACCGTTTTGCACCAAAGGCATCGTCCCTCGTTACATCTCAAAAATTTTGGTATGCGAGATAACGCCGGCATCGCCCATCCCTGCAGACATATTCGGTTCACGATCTGCCATGTTACATACTGTGTCCGTCCAATTGCCCGCGCTCTCGTAGCGAACGATATTAAAAAAAAAAGAGCGAGAGAGAGAGAAAGAGAAAGAGAGAAAAGAGAATAAAGTGGAAGTAAGAGAGAAACAAAACGCGATCGACATTTTACCGACACCTGTCAGACAGAAAATAACTCTTGTCATTGTTTTGGTAGTCAGCAATAGTGCCGATTCTAAAATTGTTATGTCATAGATACAGTATCGACTGTGTAACTCGGCCGTCGTACTACGTACGACTGTACGTGATGAACAAATTGTATGTCATACGTGCTCCTCGTCGTACCGGCAGTCATATTGTCGAAGATTAAATCCGGTAGACATCACCACGCAAACGATGCCAAATCGTGTCTCAAAATCGTTGGTAATATCAAATCGATCACTTTTATTTCGTAACGTTGTAAAAGCATAACGATCGTAAGCGTGATCAGTCAAGGACAGTCATCTCAGATTATATGTTAAATAAAATTTGTATCGAGATCACATTTTTCATGCGTTTATTTTACGTATCGCGGCTCATCGTTGTTAATGTCTCGGTTACTTCGCAAAAATTAGACAAAAACCTGTTGTCCAAGGCTTTATGTGTTAACAATCAAAAGGCAAGCATCCAGGCGAATTCGGAACAATCGCGGAAAATGTCGCAAGAAATATATTGCACCATGGAGATTGCGCGGGTATTACTGATAGCGTACCTCGAATAAGTGCATATGCCCCACACAGCGCACCTGGGGCACATTTTGCACCTTAGATTATATTCAAAAAGTAAATGCAAAGCTCTACATGCGGAACTATATTTCACGAAACACGCGTGGGAGGAAAATAGGTCGCTGCTCTTATCTCGAAACACATTATAGGTATAACCTTTTCAGACATGACAAATGACAATAATGGACGGCTCGCGGGACGGTAAGTGAGGAAAAACTTACGAGGAGCAATGACGCGTCGGATTTTTCATGTAGAGATACGGGGGCTTTTCCTGCGGAGATCCTCCGCAGAGACTGCCATCGACGTCGGGTCTATCAAATTAATTGAAATTAATTAATTGGAACAAGATCTTAAGTTCCGACAGAAATCGACGAGCCAGTCGCCGTCCGACTCATGTTTACAAGCGTAAACATCAATTACGTCCGATACCAATTACGTCTTGAGAACCAATTAAAGTGTCAATTAAGACAAGACACGAAATACTTAACGATATTGTACTTAGGCGACGGCGGCCAATTGTGGCGCGAGCGCAGGTTGCAACGCGAAGCTTGCATCCTCCGGGTCGTTAATTGACGCCCCGATATTGCTCTTTACGATTACGGCTTTCCGCTAAACCATGTACGAAATTGCGATACGTCGCGTCGATGACGCTCCGTCTCTCTTTCGCTGAGAAAAGCATTCCCAGGACGCTGAATTTATGAGCAGCTGAAAGGGAACTATCGTCAATCCGTTTCCTTTCTATTACGGTATTATATTTCACGGTCAAATGTAAATATAATACCGTATATATGTTCATGGTACCGACAGCTCGAATGAATTGGAAATGTCAGAGTCATATAACATTCTCATAAAAAAATCACGGGAAATCCCCCCTTCTCTCATTCTACGTCGATCTTATGTCTAGAAAAATTCATATTATCCTTGTTATAAGCCAATCTCACGTTGTAGTACTCTTTTAAATATTTTTCTGCATTGTGGTATTTTTCATGTCATAGCTATCAAACGTCATATGAAAAATTCATATTCAATTAATTAAAAATGAGTTGGTTAATTACAAAACAGATTTAAAAAGATTGAAATAGATAGACATTTCAAATAAACATCTTTCATATGATAATTAAAACAAATCTATTTCAATAACAATTTTAACAAAATATGTTATAAATAAAAATGCTGCGACAAGCTGCTAATAATTGCTGTCGAAAATTCAGCTACCGAATTTATTTGGAAAAAAAAAAGGAAAATTTTTGACGCTACCTGGCACGGTATAGTATTCCCTTCGCGCGCAAAGAGAAAATATGGTGAATTTTTTCGCTGTTTCTAAAAGCCCGGGTAGCGAGGTCGCAAACGGTGTTGCACTCAAAATGCAGCGATGATTGTTTATGTCGGCGATTTAATTAAGCTCAGTGTTAATTCAATGTACGTGTTCGGAACAACTAACGAATCACACGGCCGCATCTGCGTGCCGGATTAGCAGGCACCCCGTGCAGCCTACCCTCGTGACTAAGAAACGTGTATCGTGTATATGAATATGGTAGTAATTAACCACGATTGTGGGCGACAACGCTCTCAAAACATGCAGCGCATGCGAGCCGCTGCGCTTTATCGACGTGAATACTTATGCACCTCGCGTTTAGTTCACGGACGCATCCCTCTCTCGCGCATCGCGAATTATTCTCAAACAAACGAGATATTTATTCCAACAAATGGAGATTCGAACGCGCGAATGAAAAACATGATTGTAACGTATCAAAAATAGAAAGTTTTAATTCTGTGTCAGTGCTTTTTAATAAACTAAATTCGAGAGATACAAGTAGATCCCTTTCGATTATCTCATGGACATTATTTTAATAAAATTTCATATCTGGTGTAACTGCCAGGATGCCTAATATCGAATTTCTTTTTTAAATTGCGAACAAGACGGTGAATCGACTGAATTTTGACGGGGCAAACGTTATTTCGGTTTCTGGACGATACGTATCGTTATATGTATTATATACGAAATGCAGCAGCAAGTAAATATCCTACACAACGGATATCAGTTTGGAAGCACAATCGCTCCGCTGTGTAACTCGAACGTACTGACGCGGACCTCCAACTCGCGTTATTCGTATAAGCCGGGCGCGAGACGGTACCGTCATCGCGATAGTCGAGAGTAACTACATCTAATAATAGTTGTCCCTCGTTATTCCTCGCTTATACAGTCCAAGAGTATACTGACAAAGTAAACTACTGCCAGGTGTCGAAGTACGTCCTCGTTAGCGGGTTTACAGCCAGGTCACCATTGTGTAACCACGTAGCAGGCATTGCATGCAGGCTTGCTTGCTTGCTTGCTTGGCGAATGTCGCGGGCGCGCTGTGCGCCCACCGTCGTACTACAACGACGATATTATCTTGGTAACGACCGAGCGATAACGAGAGTCCCTTGACTTTTCTGTCCGATCCGCGCGCCGGTCGCGCTGCATGCCTACATACGTAAAGACTAATCCCGCTCTCGAACGTACCGTGATAATCATCGCGAGTCTCTTAATAATCTTCGCGTACGTTTTAACAACGCCGTAAACTCGCGCTCTCAAAAATTATTTCATGGTATCACGTTAGCTACTGTCTTCTTCTTTCTCTTTCTCTTTTTCTTGGCGAAGATTCCATAAAACTTTTCTATTTAGCGAGATTTTTCATTTTACAGCATCTTCGTGATAAGTAAAAACAGAATACTTTCAATTAGCCGAGTACAGAATGTTCCGTCCAATTGTTCGCGAAAGGTGATGTCGATATCCTTCGGCGACCATTGAACGGTTCAAACCGTCAGCTGCCAGAAATCCAAACGTTTCCTTAAGCCCATACTGTGGCACCATTGTGCTCCGTCGAACACCGTCCATCGAAGAAGGAAAGCGGCTACTAGTTCCAGTCGTGATGCAAATTCCAGGTAAATAGCGTGGCGAAACGTAAGATGGAAGGAAGAGGGAAGAGGGTGATGTCGCTCGACGAGAGCGAGACAAATGGCGAATCGATGCCTCCATTTGCTTCGACCCACCCCCGCTGTAGGAGCCGCGCCACGGTAGCGTCTCGCTTCTTCGTTGTCGCTACCATTGCGAGGGTGACGGTTATTGTTAGTGAAAATCTGCCGCGAGCTTCCAGCGCGGCACGGTGGAACGTGCCTTACACCACTACCCTGAATGTTTCGCCAGCGAGCAGACGAGGACCGTCTTGAAGCAAGCCCGAGGAAAATTCCACGTCGGTATCGGAGGCAGCCACCGCCGCCTGCGACTCAGCCCCATTGTGGCAACTTGATTGGTTTGCTGCTTGATACGATACACCCGGCAAGAGTTTCGTGTCATAACCGGCGAGACGAGTTCTCTCGCAGCGAAGCGATTGCCACGCCGCGAGGAGAACTGTGTACCGCTGCGCAGCATCGTCTTGGCTGCATCTCTCGGCCGTATCGTTAAACGTCTTGTCAATCGTGTCGGCGCGATCCGATTACGAAATTCCCCACGATCTCCGGCAGCGTCGTTTCGCGAGGAGGAGGGTATTACTTGTGCATCGCGCGGCCGATTTAACATCAAGACGAGCGCATGTTTATCGCTGAGCGGCGATGAAATGTGAATGGTGTGTAGCTGACACGCGCGTGAATATGTAAAAGTGCTTAACCATGACCGCAAGTAGCAAATTTAATATTTTCCCCGAGATCAACTACCGCAATTTCGCTAACGCGCGGGTCACTCGTCAGTCGGCCAGAAATCCGGGACGCGTTCGTGATTTATATATTTAATGCGGCCCACGGGCAGCTTCTAAATCCGATTTCTGAAGTCTGGATTCGTTAGTTAGTGATATCACGTCCCCGCGCTCGATCGAACAGTCGTATCATAATGGACGGGGCGGCGCGGGTGGCACACCGTGACTGCGAACATGAGAGGAGGGACGGGGGTAGCGGCGTAGCGTGCGGCGGAGGGCGGAAAACGAGCTTTCCCGGAAATCTCGCGAATTCGATCCATAAATAAGCCCGCGGAGGCCTATCTCCGCAATCTAACGAACTTGTAACCCTAAAATACTCCAGGAATAGCTCCTCGTCACGAAGTCTCCCGTGGCACCGCGGGAGTCGAAGCTTCCTCCCACGTTCTCCCCCTCCCCCTCCCCCGCGGCTTTGCGGTTTTATATACACGATATAATGTGCGTGATATAATCGATAGCAAGCATTCCGTCGAGATGAGAAGCCGTCGAGAGCGTCGTCACTATCTCGCGCGGGATCTCGATAGGGTAAAGTCAGAGATGAGCGCCGTTGAAGAGATAGCAGGAATCGCTGATCGTACATGAAACGGAAAGTCGATACTTCCTCCTGTTCATCAAAAATTATGTTCCAAGTACGCGAAACAGAAATTCCGATAATGAGTCTCCGATTATCATTCGAATCCAAGTGAAATCTCATAAATATCAGGGATTAAATGTCCATCGTGCACGTGGACGAATTAGCGAACAAATGTGTTTGCGCGACGAAATTTATTGCAATTTATTTTCATAACAAATCATTGATTTTTTTCAATCAATATTTATTAGGCTTATTACCGTTCAATTAAGCTCCAACAACTGCACTTGTAATCGCGCAATTACGAATAAATAAAATTATCTGTCCACAAAAAATGACATCGTATTCTCCTTTATCGTTCTTCTCACATTTCCCATCTTCAATTGAGAGATAGAGAACCGTTCATCGAATTGAAAGGAAAATGTCTATCTCTCGCAACGAAAAGACGCAAGGAGATATTTGTGTAATACCATCAGAGCCGTGAAGGAAAAGACATAGCATGCATCAGATTTTGACAGACAAACAAAATGCAAAGTGGCCGCGCTCTAGGCAAATAATATGCATAAATTTACATATTGTGTAAAAGTTTGCAAATCTTGAACGCAATCCGGGCGAAAAATAAAATCACCGAAACACAGCTTTGCAAAGTGCACGCGCGAGATAGTACGTCAATCTGCATTAAAGTTCATCGTATCGCCTAATCCAAGGAAAAGCGCCTTCGCTCGGAATACGATGTGCATGAAAAATCCTCGTTGACAAGTTTACAAAATCAGACATTAACGTCCTTAATAGGTCTTTCAGTCAAAACGGAGATTCTTTCACGCTTTCTATGATTCGCGTTTCGACAACGATATAATTATACGGCAATTTTAACGCTATTCCACGGTACTTTGCCCGCGCGATTCCACATGACGTATCTTCACCCGAGTCGAGAACCTAACGCTTTTCTGTAAGCCGTATCCTGTTGCAAAATATCGTTACGCATTTGTCACCATAAACACATTTCTGAAGTGCTTTACTCGTCGTTGTAAAGGAAAGCCGCGTGACAGTAGCGACTGTGCATCTTCGCCGGCACAAGTGTACCGGGTTACCTGCGTTCCTCCCCGACACTGTGTATGCATCCGCGCACACAATGCCCCGCCAGTATGCGGCATTAGACTTTCACGTATTCACGCGGGACGCCCAGTACCGCAGGAAGCACACAAGCCCATAATACCGGCTTGCAGTACATGCAATATGTACCGTTGCGACGCGACGTATCACGATGTTACGCGAATAAGGGTGTGCACGCGCGCGCGCGTCGACACACCTGCGTACGTATTGTAATAGACGACATCCAGCCGTTACTTCCACTTATAATAATACCCATATACAGGACCGATTTGTAAGATGTGATTTACGCGTTACTTCTCGCAACCTCGCAACCTCGCGATACATCCTTGAGATACGGCACCGCTTAGCCATCGGTGATGAAATTTAATTGCTGACGTCTCGTAACAGAGAAAAACCACATTATTGAAACGATGAATGATTAATTGTAAAAATTATTGATGCCAAATTATCACCACTCTCGTTCGTTTCATTTAATGACGAATGTTAGAAAATCTGTGAGAGACTTTCCTTTTTATAGCTATAATCAGACGAACAGTTCGATCTCGGTGAACAATAACTCATAGGCTTCATCTTGATATTATTCGGGCGGAAATGAAACCGCGTCAGATTGATCAGTCAAAGCTCGATACAAAGGCGGGCATTCATGTCACGATGTCGGCCGAAAAAAAAGAAAGAAAGAATGCATATATCGTTCAAGAGCGTGGAGGGAAAACTTAGTCGACAAGTAACAATGGCTTTTTGTCAGCCTACCACGAGCTTCGGCGCGCTCCGGCAATATAAGAGCATGAGAACCCTAGATCATCCGGTGGCCTCTTCATTCCTCTCGAAAAGCCTACCGGAATCGATATATTGACATATCGATACAGCGCACATGTAACTTGTTCTCGCCTTTGTGCATTTAGGTCAAACTTTCTTGATGCAACCGATATGATCATACACCCTTCGTCCTGCCTTCAATGATGAACTCCTCAAGAATGTCATGATACATCTAATGGTACTGATATTCTTGCAGCTCTAGCAAAAATATCAAATATTCAACTAATCGAAGTTTTGCTTCAATAGATGAAAATTATGTATATAAATTTCATAACTTTGTAAAGCAAAAATTATCAATAATTTTAGGGTTAATGGTCCTTAAGGTTGATGGTCCGTTTCAGAATTGCAAGTGAGATTTGTCAGAAAGCTGTCACGACGTGTGCGCAGCTTAGGCGACGTTTTCTTGTCACGTGAAGAAGTTTCCCCGTAACGGATGGTGGCGGCTTCTTTGTCATTCCGAACGGTGAAAAGGCCGCGTCGGCTCTAACTCTTCCGTCAGCCCGCGTCATTTCTTTTCAGACGAGATTTCGGCAGGCGATAAGAGCGAAACTCGCGACTGGCTCTTTAAGGGCCTCCCGCTCGTTCAATATCGTCGGTTTAATATAAAAGACGACAGGCGTCGGCGGAGCTACTTTGCGCATCCAGGCCGTTCTACTTTTTTGACGGGCAGTCCGGTGTAATGTCAGATGTTAATAACGTCAAACTTTTTCACGTTCTTAAGCAACGAAGGAGAACATTTTATCGAACATAATGTCGATATTGCTCCGATTGTTTACTTGTTCGCGCCGATAAATAAAACATGATTATGCAGTAATAATTAAAATACGATAAGGAACTGTTTTTGCAGAATTTTTTACGTTGTCTGTGATGGAAGCAACCGTTTATGTTTTTCATTATTGTCTAAATGTGCCATAAATTTATTAAAACAGATAAACAGATAAATTTTTGATTTATTCTTCAAAAAAAATTGTAGTTAATTTTACGTTATTACTTATTTAAAATTTAAACACAATTATATACATTATAATTGTGTAAAAATGTAAGAGCCAAATTCACCAAGTAATTATGAAAAAATAAATTTGACAATTTAATATTACTAAAAATAAAGGAAAAAGCCATTGTGGTGAATTTTGCATGAAAACTTGAAATTTCCATGTAAAGCTCCTCATGCACGTTTTCAAGGAAGCAATTAATTAATTGCCACCCACGGCGACACAATTTGCACACTGCTGCACAATGTTGCGTGCAGCAATCTTTGGCGCGTCGCGGGGAATGAATCAGCATCGACATCGCATCTGCCTCGCTTGCCCGCATGAAAATCGATTATTATAGCTATTCGCTCGTTCCGACAGCCGTCGACAATTTCATTCTGGCGGTTACTCAATCGACGTCCTGCGCGTCTCTCCCCGCTCGATCCGTCCGTTTCTCCCGATCATCACGTTTCCGCGTTTGGAATCTGCACACGGGCTATATGAACTGCATCGCGCGCCTAAGGCTCGATTATTCGGAACGAAACGATGTTTTGAACGTGCCTTCTGGCGCGTAGAAATTTTATCCCGCGTGCGAATTAAAGTCGCGTTCGTTTACAAGCGTTCCTCTCGGCACCCTTTCCAGGGATCACAAAAGCGAAGCGAAAGTTTTCTCGAACGATGAGAAAAGCTCTAACTCTTTCGTCAGCCCGCGTCATTTCTTTTCAGATAAGATTTCGACGGCGATAAGAGCGAAACTCGCGAGCCGAAAAAATTTGCGCTCGGATTTCGACAATAGAGATATAATGCCCGATCTACAATAGCTGTAGTAAGCTGTAGTAAGCCTCAAGATGTAAGAAATTGACCAATCACAGTCGATTATTTTCCTCACATTCGCCTGTAATTGGTCAATTTCTTACGGCTTGAGGCTTACTACAGCTTACTACAGCTATTGTAGATCGGACATAACAGGCCACGTATGCTTCTTTCGATTTACGCAATACGCGCTCAATAAACGCGTGAGGATTACGCGACCGGAAGCTGAAGACGCGCGAGCGTACATCCGCGTGTGCCGGTCGGATTTGCAACGAGTATGCATATGTCTCACGCGACGTGGCCGCGTGTGTAACTACCGTATTCCCCGTAACACGACGCATCTGGATTACATCGCACTATAGTCGGAGTATAGCGATAGTATGCATGCGTGCATGCATGTGTAAGTATTAGGCAAATGTTCCCCACATAGCGGGATTTATTTCACGGTGGACAATTAGCGAGATATTTATGTGGCTGGCACGGCACGCCATCGTCCGCGGCAATGCCTAATGCAATAGGGCACACGCGTAGAGCGTATGTACATCGCGTATACGGTAACGTTGTCGTCGGTGAGTCCAGGGTCGCTGTGTATTGTACAGCGATGAATATGGCAACATTACTATCGCCCAGTGGCATGGCGCAATTAAGACTACTCCGGCGATGGTTTATCAAGCGGCGCGTGGATTAATAAATTGGTGGACGTTTAGATTGCTAAGTATTCGCTGTCATATTCCGCCGCACACATTTGTTTTAATGCCTCAGCCCATACGAATGGCGCAATTAATCGCGGAGCTACGGAGCTAAGGTTGAAAAAGAACGAGAGCCTTCGCGGCTATTTAAATGGCCGGAAATAGCGTTACCGGCAGGAAGGCGAAATAACGCAAAAGAACGCGACTTTGTCTCGGTTTCATTCAGACCAGAAACACACCGGCTTCCCGTTCTCTCGCCGTTCGTCAACAACGTCGCACCAATTTGTCAGCGCCTTGGAAGCGCGGCCCCATTCCAAACGGCCCTTCTTCCTTCAGCTTCAACGGCAGCCCGGCCTTGCGGCGGGCTTCCCCTCCCCAGGGATTTAACGAACCGCATTTTCACGGTGGCGGTGACACGTCGTCGTTTCGAAGACGAGAAGCCACGAAGAAATGGTCAGGGCTTTGTCAACCTCGGCGGCCATGCCACCAGTTCCGCCAGACAAGTAGAATTTCCCTCCTCGAGTCAGTCAGGAATTCGCGCACGTCTTGCGAGATGCGAGGTCGGTGCATAATAGTTCGCTTAATTGTCAGCAAAGACACTCCTAAAACCCTAATAGTGTACTTAAAAAAAGAGAGAATGCAGAGTCTAATCAACGACTTTAGCGTTATTTCGCAGCAGAATGCAGAATTATAAGTGGAATAAAGAAAGTTGATAGTTGAAATAAAATGTAAGACATGATCCGAGCAACGGCAAGACATTTCATCGATTGTCTATCGTATATGTTGTACATCACGTTAATGAAATTCTCGATAACTCGTCCAGATTGAAAAGGATTTTTTTAAACGGTTTAATCCGAGATTTCCGATAAAGGATAGCTATCGGTTGGACGTCCTGGTAGAATAGCGTTGCGAGTCCGAGGAAGTTACCTATCTACCATCGTTCGCCGAGGCATTGTTTTCGGAAGTTACACTCGTTAGACCGGACAATGAAGATTTGTTCGCGGACAAACGTGGCGTGCGAGCGGTGGCGTCTCGTCATGCGAGCATTTCTGAAACGTTGGAGCTCCATTGTGCTCACCGTTGGGATTCAAGGGGTTAAACCATCAACCCTGAACGATATCGCGTTATAACGTGTACCGTTGTATCCGAATTACAAAGAAAAACCTCGCTCTCCCGGCACTTTTATGAAGACCGATGTAAATAACGTGAAAAATGGGAAAGAATTAACGTTCCAAGTAACGCTGCCCCACGGCAACGCTAATATCCGTTTTATACGAGCAGCCTTTGCATTTGTATCCTCTCTCATCGGTCGTAAAACTGCATACACAGCGAGTTAACTGCTAATCGAAGAGTGCTAAAATATATTCCAACGTGCAAGAGCTATTGCCGTGTATTATTTCACGTAAATGCGCGCGCGGGCGGAGCAAACAGCCGCGCGAAACAACAAAAGTAATATTTGTATATGGCACAGGTGCAGCTAGCCGCATTGTGTAACGAACGATTTCAGCGGAGACACATCGGCGTGATTTGACTTATTGAACTTACTCATTACGCGGATTTATCGAAATCCAATCGACGTCCTGTTTACGATGCTCTCGCGGTATGGAAATCGATTCGTATAGTTAAAATTACCCATTGGCGATAACGTCGTTGATGACGGAGTGGTCCGCGTAAGATAAATGAGCGCCGCGATTGTGGAACCTGATAAGAGAAATATAACAATCCTCTCTCTCCTCGAAAACACCGACGTATTCCACAATTTTTTTTTTGTTTAAATATCGTCAATCTTTTTTAAATATTGGACAGACATAAACAGAGAGAGACATGGCTGCAGCTACAGCGACTTCATGATTGATTTAGCGTTCTCGGATGGAGGATCTCGTGCGATTTAATTAGCTCCACGTTCCGCGAGCTACATCCATTAAATGCATTTTAGCGATTAATAGGTAATTATACGCGTCATAAAATATATTGAAGGTAGTGCAGAAGTACAGATTTGAATGACATAATTGGAGCGTTTATGTAGAATAACCTAGTTTTTGCAGCTTGTTAAATCTTATTAGAGAAGAGGTAGTTATATATATATATATATATATATATATATATATATATAAATTACGTATAACTGAAGACAATATGATGGTCTTCTCCTGCTTAATAATTGAATTGTCTCTATAATGTACTTGTCGTATTTTCGACTTGTCTGCTAATTATTAAGTTTCATCAGAGAAAGAGTGGCGCTAATAAAAAATTATGAGTAAAATCAGAAACTTTTAGTTAATTTCTAATATCAACGATAATATTTAACAAAATTAAATCATTATAATAAAAACATTATTATAACGGGTCATAAAAATCGTTTTAAATCTCTGTTTTTTATGTTATCAATTTACGTTATTATGAAAGTAAAATAATATTTCAATTTTTATAACATTTCATCGGCAAATAATCCGTACTAAATTTTTGTTAATTCTAAATGTAAATCGACTTAGCCTTCGTTCTAAATGTAAAGTCAAATTATGCGAACTTCGATACCGAAGAATTTGGTTTCCTTCAATATTCTTCACCGACAGGAAGAGCAGGAAATTCGGTTGATTTGAAACAGCAATTTCACCTGGATGGTCCTTCTCTCCGATTACTTCCGACTTTGCGACACCTTGCTGAATCGCAAGACAACGTCGGATATGTTGATGAAGTCTGACAGAACATCGGTGTGGCGGTTCCCATTGAGAATCAAACCCTAAGTTACTCAAACCCCGGCAAAGGATGATGACGACGACAACGACGACGACGACGAAGAGAACAATGATAACGGCGACGACGGGATCTTCTGTACCTCAGATTGAATCTGCACAGATCGGTTAAGAGAAGCAGCCTCAGGGTAGACCGATGGCAGGAGGTGGGAGGGTCAATGGGTGGGAGGGGAAGAAGGGTTTCACAGCCTGAAAACGTGGAAGCTGCAGAACGATCGAGGAAAGGAGGTCAACGACGTCCTTAAGGATTTCGACGAACTCGAACGAACGGGTCTTGGACTCGGGAATGCCATCGTCGCCCGACGTTATCCCGTGAAGTATGAAGGTAAAGAAGGGGAGGGGGGGCTAAGAGGGCAAAGACGGAGGAGACATTGAGATGGAAGGCGGAGGCAGCGACTGGGGGAGGACCGGAGGAGGGTGAAGCGAGAAGCATCCTTCGGACGGACCACGAGTACCTGGGCTCCCGCGGGATCTGACGCTGACCGAAAGCCAGAAATAGAAGAGAAAAGGCGAAGCGAGACTAAAGCGATACGACAAGAGAGTAGCCGAGCATGGAGGAAGGAAGGGCCGAGTAGGAATCGGGACGAGAGAGCAGACGTTGCAGAGAAAAATGCAAAATTCCTCTCCTCCCTGTCGGCAATTCCGATCGACATTTCTTTTCTGTTGCGGCAATCGACACAGCACTTGTCATGAAAAATTATATTGGTGAATCATTTTTATCCTTCCGCGGAAAGATCCTGGGTTAAAATATTTTCTATACTGTCTATTATTATTATTATTATTACAGAAACACAACATCAGTTATATTCCAATATTGCGGTAATTGCTGTGTGGTTATGTTCTCCATAATTAGAACATCGATAATCGGGAAACTAGCTAAAAGAACATTATTTGCGCATCAAAAAAAAAGAAGATAAAATTAAAAGAGTACTAGAGCAATAACGAGATCTAAAGACGAAGATTAAAAGAGGTGGAAGGAGTAAAGCGCGGATATATCCCTCAACGCATCACGAGTACCTGAACTCCCGCGGGATCCAACGCTGACCGGAAGCAAGAAATAAGAGAAAAGAAGACACGAGACTAAAGCGATACGACTCGGGAGTAGCTGAGCGTGGAAGGGAATAGAGAATAGGAATCGAGACGAGAGCAGCAGTTTTCTACGAAAAACACGAAATTCTTCTCATTTCCTCAGGTCGCCGTCGACAATTCCGATCGACATTTCCTCTCTTTTTGCGACAATCGTCACGACGCTTGCCGTGAAAAATTACGTTAGTGGATCGTTTCTCATGGTGAGTGGCTGTAAGGACATCGTTTGGGTACCAAGAGACAGAAAGGGTCGCAAGAGTACGAAACAAAAATAGCAGCAGGCTAAAGGTGAAGCTTAAAACTAGATAAAATGAGAGACGAAACTATCCTTCGACGCAGCAAGTAAAGAAGCAAGGGAAACGAGAAATGAAGAACGGAAGAAAAAACGAAAAAAAGCAAGAACAGAGGAATAAAATTGTTATTAGAAAGAAACTTTTAGAAGTTTTTTGAATTAATAAATAAAATATACTTTTTCAACTTACATCTTTAAAGATTTATTGTTATAATTTCAAACTGATATTGATAAGAGTCAAGAAAGACGTGTCAAACGACAATAATAAGAAAAAATAAGGGTAAGGGTTAAAAGGCGAAAAGGGTAGAACGAGAATGCTCGTGGTACGACACAGGTACCAGAACTCCCGCGGGATTCGTGACCGACCGGAAACGGAGAAAAACAGAAAAGAGACAGCGAATCGAGGCTAAAGCGATATACCGGGACGAAGTGTGGGAGAAGAAGAATGAAGTAGCGATCAATATGAAGATCGCCGTTTCCACGGACCGACAAACTCGATCCATCCCTTTGCATCGCGCAATCTCTATGCAGAATTCCCATTCTACTCGTTCTACCAAACTTTATGACAAAGAGTAAATATTTAAATTTCCTTGCATACGCGCACACAAAACATATTGAATGCCTGGGAGAGAGAGAGCCCGCGCGAGCGGAGAGGAAGGAAATTCGATGAACACTATCGAAGGTAGTGGCAGAAGGGGGTGGGAAAGAGGAAAAGAATATTTTCGATAGGCAACGAGACGGGATTTTACACTGAGCGAGCCAAGAAAAAGAAAACGCGAGCGAGGGTAGAGAATAGGAGCGTAATAAGTGTATAGCAAAGAACCAAAATCAAAACGGTGACAGCTTTTGCGATTCTTCTATTCTTCTCCAAGGGAATTCACCTTTGAATCGACAACGGTTTACGTATCGCGGCAAAATCTTGCTGTGGAAAGAATAAACGCGCAGTTATGTCGAACGTGTTAAGGGCAAGAAAGGCGGGAGCAGATAAAGACGTAGCGAGACGTCACGGAAAAGATAAAAGACAGACTAGAAGAAAACGGAGCGGAACATCCTACGGCAGACCACGGACATCCGTGCTGACTGAAAGCCAGAAATAGAAGATAGAAGGAGAGCCGAGTTGTAAGGCGACCAGAGCAGCGGAGCGTGTGAGGGAAACGAGACGGCGATGGACACTGGTAATTCCGACGGCCGGTGTTCTCCTTGTCGATCCGATGGCTGATTCTGCGGAAACTTGTCCACCCTTAATATATTTTTTTACCCTTCTGAAAAAACAACGTAGTAAGATGCTCCAGAATACAATCCTTCCCAGTGCAAAGCTTTGTGAGATATAATAGGTACGCGTCTCGAATGTGTTGATGTACAAGTTTGTAAAATTAATAAAAAATACAAGAGCACGAGACTAAGAGCCAAATATATCGTGGCGAAATATGCAGCAGCGGAGTAATTATAAATCCTCTGCGAGAACAAGCCGCGGTTTACGTAACATTTTACGTGTATAAAATCGTACGCATAACTGAGGAGTAGGAGAGAGGGAGGGAGGGAGGGGAAGGGCGGTTACGGCACCGCTGGTACAATGCGCGCAAGTTCGCGAAAGGAGAGGAAGTCTAGTGAAAAGGCGGAATAATTTACCGGTATGAACTGAATTCCGTCGTACAAGTTGGCAACTCCGCCCCGACATTTACGAAGGCTGCCAGCGTTAAAAGCGATATTCCGTAAGTATAGTCCAACTTTCGCCTTTGATACTCTTGGACCGTGCCCGCTCTACGCGCTCGCTCGCTCGCGCGCGCCACGCCGGGGCTACTAACAGCACGAACTTTTCCGGAGGAACGAAGTTCAAGATGAAACCACTCGTCGAACACGCCCGAGTAATCCAAATAATCGACGTCCCAACGTGCATGCACTTCACTCGTGCCTTCGCGGAATATCGATTAGTCTCGATGCCCCGATAACTCGATCCGACTCGTCGTATAACTTCTTTAAACATAGCCAACACGCCGTACACGCCAAGTCGACGAGGCCGCGGTGCGGCGGCGGTCCACCTCGCGACCCTTGTGAATACGGCATTTGCCAATGGATGATCCGCTATCGTTAAAATATAGGATTGAAACAGTATTACCGAAGCGAGCTTCTGCAAACCCGTTCGCATTGATATTACGTTATCTCAATGTTATCCAGTATTACGACGTGGGTCAAGAGAATCCTCTTTTCAAATATCATCAATATTCATTGGAATATTTAATCTTCCACAGCTTCCACAGTATTCTTTCAATATCGTCCTGCACGCGGTCCTCACTTCATTATTTTTTTAATATATTGATGTAATTTATATTGATATTTTTTAAATAATTGCTTTATATTAAATTTAATATTACTGAAATAAATGTTAACAAATGTGTTGTTAATATTGAGCATTATTATGGAAAACCACTCGTGATAATTTTTATAGAATAGGATAAAAATGTCCAGATCTTGGCACGTTGTTTCGAGTTCAATGACTAGGTGTGTGACTAGGTTATAGTGACTTCGTTAATATAACTTTTATACATGTCGTACGGTAAGTCAGAAATGGTACGCTACAGCGTAGCAGAAACTTCTGCTCGCTAATCGGAAGAACAGTTCACGCCCGAAATCGACCCTGACTAGGACCAGCGAAGCCCGACGAGCCTCGGGAGTCACATTAACACTCTTAACATGGGCTCTCTATCGCGACTAATGGAGGTTCTCGGTTTCAAGCACAGCGGGCCATGGGTACGGTACTTAACTCGTGCGCCTATCTGCGATTACCATGAGAGAAGGTTGGGTACGAGAGGGTGCACGTGACCACCGAGTGTTTGCCAAAAGCGTGATCCACTTCCGGTTCAATTCGAGCGGTAGCTAAGTGTACGTTAGCACCGGTCAAATTAGCATACCTTGGCGAAGTGATCGAGAATTAGCGTCATCGCGAAATTCAAATGTCGTTTCGGCGACAGCTGAACGAATCTTGTGTGTAGACAAGACTGATTGCTTATCCAGACCTCGAGAGACCTCGATCTCCCAGACAGAAAGTAATCATTAAAAATATTATGGCAATTATAAGTTGACGCTTATAGGTGGCACAAATAAGAACCACCATGGCAAAACATCGGATAATCCGACGAGTAAAATTTTAACGAAATCTCAGTAAATTTATCTGCATTTCCTACGGCAACGGCGACATTCGTGACGTAATTAAATATTACATGCATTCCTGTTAGTACTCCTCCGCCGGTCCTCAGCGCGAAGATTAATATTTCACGGCGACGGAGCGCGCACACGTCGGAGGACATCCTGAGAAAAACATTTCGCGAGAGAGAAGAAACTCCGGTCTAGGCGATTCTAACTGACGTATACTCAAGTTAAATATCTACCCGGCACGCAGAGAGAGATTTTACATATTTTATTGTAACGTTGTGTATAATACGAATGTATGTCTGGGCAACAGTGAAATTTAAGTTTCTAGAATTTATCGCGATTAAAGATTTTAGACTTCTCATTTTATTAAGATAATCGTAAATTACGATTATCTTAATAAATTATTATGCAATAAGTCCATCTCCCCTGTTATCAACTATTAAAACGCAAATGCCTAGACACATTTATTCTTCAGCGCAGCGTTGGTAACGGCAATCAGCGTTTGCGACTCCGTGATGTCATATTTTCACAGGACACTCGGACGTCCCGAGTCGTCACGTCCAATGTGATCGGTGGAAAAATCGTCCACGGTGCTCGTAGATATAGGAGCGCGCTCCCGATTTCCTAGGATTTCTTCTCGCGCGAATGGGTGATCCCGCCGGGAACTAGCGGGTGTCCTATTGTCCGCGTCCACGAGAGCATAGCGTGGCGTTTATATCCGCTGCGCCATACGCGAGACAAAGTGAGAGAACCGGCAGGTCATAGATCTCTCGATCCTCTCTCCGTTGCTCGAGATTCGCTCTCTTACGTAGCCGTTTCTTAGCCATAAATCTCTCACTTTCGGATTGCTTTCACGTATCGTCACACTGTACCGCGGCTGATTCGTGAATCTGCCGCGTGATACCGTGTCCAAAACGTGGCGATGTCCTACTGTTTTCCATCCAATCGCGATCCGAGCTATTGTACAAACTACGTTAACTTATAGAAAAAATAACGAATCTGTCTTACTTCAATGAAAAGATAAAAATGTAGATTTTAAATTCATATTTTAGAACTCATTATTTTCTCATGACAAAGTAACAGTGAACTAATTGAGGAATCACATTATGTAATAATGTTGATAAGTATTTTATCAAAAATAATAAATCTATTATGTATATAAAATATGTTATAATATGTGTCTCTATGTAAATTTTCAGTTAAGATCCATCGCCGCCGTAAAACGATCATGAATTTGATTCCGCTATTATGACTTGACTTGATGCAGAAGTGATTTATCTTTCAGATTCCTGAGAAGTGGAAAGCCAGATCTTGAAGAATATAGGTCAAATAAAATTGTGGTTGAAATCTCGTCTGCTATCTGGGGCACGTGATAATAAATTCAAATTCGATCAAACGCTTTCCGTTGCGAAATATGCGGGCGGGATTCGTATTCGCTCGAGATAATGATTAACGTCATTCATTTCGTAATGCCAGCTGATGGCTCGTGACCTCTCTCATTATGCGGCAACGTCGATCAATCGAATCAGCCACTTCTCCCGCCGCAAGTAAATCGTAGAATTATTCACAACGTGTGACATTCCGGAATGTCTCATGCAAATTTTATTCAGCATTCCTAAATTTAAAGTATATCATTAACCTTCTCCTTATATAAGCCATCCTCTCAGAAAAAATTGCCGCGTTCCGTGTAAAATATTGCCGCGCCTAATGACAGGATAACGTAGCACCCAAGAAATCCTTCTCCAAGAGATATGAACATTTATGCTAGGGAGACGGTAAGAGACGAATAATTCAGCGTAATCTCTAGGGACGCATAGTTTCGTTAGTATTTTAGTGTGTTTGATATCGCTTATCGTTATGCACGCGTGGTAACCGAGTATCGATCACGTTATATTAAATCGGTCGGACAGCGGTGCCTACAGGAATTTTTGAAGAGAGCCGGCTTCCCGCAACGCCCAAATGTGTTGAATTCCTGTCGGCGGCTCCCGCAGGAATGATAACGGAAGCAGATAGTTGGCACCACGCCAGACGACACCCCGGGTTCTTTCTCGCTAACTTACGAGCGCGCACCGTGGCATCCCCTAACACACTGTGCGCCAGCAGCATGTACACGGGGATACGTGTACGTTAGTTCCCCCTCCTCTTCCTCCTCTCTGTCTCTCTCTTTCTCTCTTCCTCTTCCTGTATCCACCGAGTAATAATCCTAACTCGCAGGTTAGCCGGGCTTAATTAGAACGGGGGTTAGTGGCTTGGTAGGTATAGTCACATCTCTATTATCGGATACCGTTAGATATCTTGCTTCACTTTCCGCTCTTCCGGTCTCGTACTTATCAAGAATACTCCGATTCGGAACAAACGAACCGTATCGACGAAGTTGTTCATCCATTGCGGCCTGAACCCATTTAATTTCAGTAGGATAAATTTTCCCGTTCGAGTGGAATTTGGATAGATTGTAAGTAAATGCGTAAGTGCACGTCGTAGTCAATAATATATCGGGAAAGGCTGGTAGAATTTTTTTCTCTTATTCAAATTGATCATTAATCTCAACTACTATAAGTAAAGAGGGTACGAAAAAAAAAACACATTTATACCGAGCAACGTGTCGCGAAGGGAGTCACTAAGTCAATACGTCCTACACATTGACTTAGTAACTTTTTCCAACGAGTCGACGATATATCGCCTTCAGCACGTTTTCTTGCGACAGACTAGAGGCCCCTGGGAAACACGCGAGCATAGCTATCCAATTCGATAAAATGGCTTTTCTAGGTTTCGCCAGGGTATTCCGGAGTTATCAAACGTCGATCAACCTGGCGCGACACTGCGCCTAGATCAGCCAGCGACCTGTCAGCCTGACGAAATGACCGCGAAGGCCAAAAAAAAGGGGGAAACCTTTTATGTGTAACACACGCGACACGGAGGGGTCGGTGCGCCAACGAGGGGAGACAGACAATGCAAAACGCGTCCCTCCTCGGGGGTTAAGCGAGCCACAATGCGACCGTAACTTAACTCTCGAATTTCACTGCTTTTTTCCCTTCTACTCAATTTATTCCCATTGATACGCCTGAATCGCGCAACAAGACGCCAGGCTTCCCGACGTTTTATTAACTAAACAATGAGCGTTTCTATCCGCCCACGGGATATTGAATCGTCGCGTGATATACATTTTCTGTTACTCTAACGTGAATCATCGCACGCTACGTAAATCACACGCTACATCTTGCATTAAATAAAATGAATGAAGGAAACCCGTCGCAGCGCGCGATCGAGATAGCTTGAAGTAAAAGGCAGCATGCTCAACAATGCCTGCGATTCGCTATATTCTATGCCAGCAGCATGAAGAAAAGAAATTATAAAGCATATGACAAAAATATAAAAAAAAAACACCGATCAATCTTCCTCAATTCTCGTTACTATTATGGCGAACCTCGTTATTCGATCATATGCGCGCGTCTACTGTCCACTACGAGAACGATTTGCGGAATCCGTTTTATATCATTTTATGAGTTCCTCGGTCGTAATATTCCGTCGCCAAACTGTCGGCTTGTCATTCGGAAACGATAAAATCTGCTCCGTAGAGAGCAGAGGTACGCCAAGATATCGCCATCCTCCGGCTGTGTTAACCATGTTACCGACTCGTAATAATTCCACATAATTATGTTACGCATATAGTTCGTGTGTCTTGACATATTTAGTCGACATTTTAAATTCGCTCCAACACACCGCACGTCTGCGGTGAAACAATACGTCTGCCATATGTGGGATTATTGATAATATATTAATAATATATGCCCGAGATAAATGAGCGCCGTAATAATTAAACAAAATAATCGTTTTCACTGCGAAAACAAACGCGTATTATGTCTTTATTGTGTTATTACTGTTGCGCTGCATGTTGTTAAAAGCTTGCAAAATTGTGCCTGCAATTACCGCCGGCGAAGCTGGATATTTTAATTAATTGGGTCACTGACAAAAAGCGTTTCGGCGAATATTGCTAACTCTGTCACACGCTACGTAACCCGACCGAAACACGCATTATCTCAAAGCATGGAAAAGAAAATAATCCACGTTAAATGGCTAACAATAAGCTGCAGCAAAATATTTCAACATATAACATTACAATTGCATTTTAGCTCTTGATAACAAGGCTGAAATAACAAATTACAGAATACATTTTTAAAATTAAATTCACATATCTTCTACTAATTACAATTTACATAAGGAAAATATGATTTACGTTTATTTTTAAATATAAATATTTCAACTGCCTCTAAATGCAAATTAATGTATCATATATTATAAATATTTAAATAACTATACAATTTTGTATCGATGCTCCGTCATTTCGTTCCAGACGAACTGTCGCAGCCGAAGAGTCGCGCATCTATAGATTCTACGCATGGAAACGCAGTGCAAAGAAGAAAAGTGGAGGCAGATAGGATAAAGGTGAGCCGGGCTATATCGCACAGGACGTAGACACTAAATGCTTTAATGAGCAACGAGCAACGGACAGCCCCTATAAAATTCCTCTGTGATGGTTATCCTAACAGAGAGATGGATTCCGACGGGAAGAAGGCACACACGTGAGAGGAGAGAGAGAGAGGAGGAAAAGAACCGGCACATTCGCGCCTGCCGTGCAGAGAGGGCAACGGGGTGGGTCGACTGAAAGAGGAGGCGACGAGACGGCGCGGCGGAAAAAAAGGGGCACGGAAGAAGAAGAGACCGACGGAAAGCGGCGATCTCTCCCTCCAGTCGGGGCTTCGCATATGCATGCGTATACCCGACAAAGACACGGCAGACAGGTACCGAGTACACCCATTACCGCACTTCTCTTCTCACTCTCCCTCTCTCTCTCTTTCTCTCCCTTGCCGCTTTAATGCTGATAATAATGCACTTCGTGCAGCGGTGCGCTGACGGCGACGCCGTCGGGGTTAGACCGGCTGATTTGCGCCACTGTGTTGCCGCTATGCGTTCCGTCGTCGCATGCATCGATTCCGGGTATATACGGGCGCTGTATACGGTAACGAGCGCGGCCTTCTCCATAATGAGTGGCACGATCGAGCTTGTGTTTGATACGACTCGCCTAATGAAGTAAAACTTGCGCGCATTATTAGGAATTATCGGGGAGGACTACCGTGAACACGATTCGCAGTTAATTATCGTTAATAAACGAGCGTTAATGAGCAAAGAAGACGTAGAAAAGAAATTACATCAAGATAAAACTAGTTAATTTTTCCCCGATAGGAAAACGCAACGCTCGCTTCTTCGTCCGCTTCTTTGTCGAAAATCATTTATTCGTAAATACATATTTATGTACCATTATCGAAGAACATGGATCGAGAACCAAAATACGAGAAAAGAGGTAACGTGATCCGTGCATTTTGCTACATATGATTTTTCCTCTTCTTGTTTTCCTCGAGCGCCGTACAAAGGAACAATCATGGACAGGACGGATTATTCGCCCTGTTATCGAGAATAATGCATCTTGCAACATTACACGCAGATTTCAGTCGGCCGCTTTGCGCTATTGCTGCCGTTGCACGGCATCGTATTGATTCCGATACAAACACCGTACGTATATGCGCGCGGTAATGCCGTTGTTACGCTAACAGACAGACCGGATGGCATTTTGTCCATCATATATTACCATGAGAAACCGACGCGTGATGAGCCGATTAGCGACCGTCCCCATTAGGGAGGTCAGCATCTACTGAGCGATAGATCGATATGCTACCTACGATTGAATCCGCAAATCTATCTCTAATCCACCCTTGGCGATATGTATATTGAATATTCCATCGGCCACGTCACATAAATCTTGCCTTCATAAATAACGTTCTGACAAAATTTAAATACAAATTAATTTCAGAGTTAGCTTAATTACGCACCCAAGTATAATTATGTTACATATCAGTGTGTAATTATTGCGCACATTGATTCCAAAGCGTTGAAGGGCAATAAAAACTCGATACCTACATAATATTCAATCTAACTTTTTTAATTTTAATAAGCGAAATTTTGTGCTCGTCTAAAAAGTTTCTGATAGATTACTGCGTTATCGTTTTTAGTGAAGGAAAATTTATGGCGTTCGCGAAGTTACGAAGTAAATTTTTCGAAGAAGATAGGTCAAGCTACGGAATCATAAGATATTTACAACTTCCTGAAGAATATTTTATAAAGATAAAATTAGCCCGCATCTCCTTATATTGAGAATTGTTATTTAACGGTAACGCAATAGATTCGCAATAAATTTCGTTCGCTCCTCGGCGGAGTCGCGTTCATCGGAATTACCGGATTATCCCGCGATTGTAATTTGCGCCGCAATTCGAATTAATTAATTATACTTATCATCCACTCGGGAGGATATCTAATCTAGCGCGTACAAAAGAGAGCCGAGTGCTTCCGGTAAAATTGTTTTAAGACGTTCCGAAGGGACGAACGAGCCGAACGGCTGCTTCGGAAGCTGCGAACATTTCGAACCAATTGCGTTTCTGCGCGAAGAAAGAGTACGATTCTCGAGAACGAGGTAGAAGAGGTAGAAAAGAGGGAGGACCGGGTCGCGCGGCGAGAGTGGCTATCTACGCCATTAAGACCGCGCCACAAAACTGCAGTGCCGGGGAACGGAACTCCGCTGCCATCAGGGGTCTTTGTGTTATTCAGGGTATAGATCCACGTTCGTTCTTAAATGCCTTCTTCCGCTCTTTTTTTTCCGTCCCCTCGGACCGGCGGCCCTTTAAAAGCCAGGGGGAAACGGCGAAGAAAACGCGACGAGACTCGCTCGCCGCGCGCACGACGATGTCACGCGCCTTTCTTCCCGCGCGCGTACGCGTGACGACGCCCCTTTCGTGCGTGCGCGAAACAGAGATTCTCTATTACCGATAAACACGATATCGCGATAACATATCCCACCCGTCGCCCCGATACCCCGTAATGAATTCCGAAACTTTTCCCTCGCGCGTGCGAATTTCCATTTGCAGTTACTCCAAGCTCGACGTTCTCTCGGTGCGTATAAAGAACGCATTACGCCGCAAAACGAGCCATTCTTTTCATCTCGACAGTTTTAACCTCTAGTCTTTCGTTGAAAAAGTAAAAAAAAGAAAATCCCGACAAAATGCTTGGTCACCTCTCACGCGTCCGACAAACATTCCCCAGGTGTAATTCGCGACGGAATCAGGGAGAAAAAAACAGGGGAGAAATAACTGGGCATTGCCGCGGCACGCTGTCAGCAAAGCGTCGCGACGTGAAACACGGCTGACCAGTACTTTCGGAATCTCATGCGTGGCATGCAACGACGGAAGCCGTTGAACACGACGGACACGAAACCACACCACCACTCACCCGACCCTCGGTGGCGGCACTGGCCGCCACCGCCCGGTTTTATGCACGGTACGTGTGCGTGCTTCCTGTACATGCCGAGGAATGCAAACCCCTCCCTCGCGGGCGACAGAGAGAGTGGAGAGACCGACCTCGAGCTCTCTACCGCTCTCCACGCGGAGGGTTGATGAATTTCGTCCGGACAGCGTCGGATTTACGCGGGCGGAAAGCGACGCGAGGGCAGGGGGGAAAAGAGACGGGGTAGCTAGGTAGGTAATTGGAGCAGTACGGTGTGGAGGAGGAGAGAAAGTCGAGTCACTACGCGGAACGATACCCGTAATATTCTGCGGAGGGACGAGATAACAGGCCCTGCTCTACGTGAGCTTGGAAGAAATATTTCCCCTCCTTGTGTATATACCGCTACTAAGTAAAGCTTCGTATCGCGCTGGCACTTGCGCAACACGGCGGGTGTTTCGCGACGCGGACATAGTTCCCCGCAGCTTTTCCTAGCGCGGCACTTGATTCGCTCATATTGCAGAATTATTGTCGTGCTCCGCGAACATGTAAGATAAAGTGACAAAATTCGTCATGTTCGGCGCGTCCCTTCTTTCTTTTTATATTATTAAATAATATATAAGGTCATCTTAGCCATTTACAAGTTGAAAAGCAAGTTAAATATTTCGAGAAAGAGACTAGGAGCGAGAATAAGTAATGATGAAATCCGATAATAGAATAAGTAATGATAAAGTTCGATGTTTCTTTCTCGGGTGTTCTCGCCCCGCTGACGTTTATCAAATTGATCTCACTGGCCACAACACCGGTCGCGACAGTTCCGGCAAGTCAGTCCCCGGAGAGTTACCTGGTTACACCTGAGGAGCCCCGACGTCAGCCCCTTCGGCAGCGTTTCACAATGACGGCAGCGTTTCAACGTGGCCGTCGAAGCAAAGTTGGGCGGACACGGGAGTACCGAAAGTGTGAAACTTTCTCGGAACTTTGACGTAGCCCCCACGTCAAATAAAACCCATATACATACTACATGCAACGCTTATCGACACTGTCCGTTACACCGACACGATCCGACAGGATTCAATATGATCGAACGCAAATCGGAAACTTGCGCGCAGATTCGGACGCATAATATCTAATCCACGGACTTACAATAGCTTGTAAACTGATTTTATATTTCAGCTCGCCGCAAATTTTACCCTTCTTTTTAATTGAATTTATATCACGTAGTCTTACGATGCGAATCTAGCAGAAGAGAGAGTAGTTGTGGAAACGGGAGAATTGGTAATAGTAGTAACGGTATTCTCGATAGTCAGACGAGCGCGATTTTCTGCTGGACACGAAACGAGCCCGACGCGATGAGAAGTTGGGCGCCCCGAGAATTTAAACAAACATATTACGGCACTAAATCTCTCCCAGGAATCGCCGGTTCTTCGATCGGCAAACGGCCCACTTCCCCGATCCCTTTGTCCCCGCGATAAATTACACTTCTCGTCTTACGGCCAACCGGGGCCGGACAATTGTCCGGCGCAACACGCGCCATCATCATAAATCAAGCCCACCCGTGCCGCTACCGCCGCATTGGCAGAGTTGTGCGCATTTTTGCACCTCCTCCGCCGCGCGAAAGGGTGGTGGCCGACGAGTGTCGGTTATGTAACCTTTTCCGAACAACTTTTTCATCCGCGGACGCGTACCACGCCATCGACTCAATTTCCCAAGGAAATCGCTCCACGCGACAGGGTTCCCTTCCGTTTTTTTACGAGATCCCCTCGCCTATTCCGCTCGCACGGAAACGTGAGTATTAGTATACGCTTCCGTGCACGGCCACCGTGGCCGTTCCTCAACTTTCAACCGGCAGAATAATATTATTGTACGCAAAATAATTTCAACTCCGGACGTTCGATAAACAACCGCGGTAATATCTCCCTACGAAAAGTAGCTTATTAATTTCGCGGAATGTTTCGTGAATTGAATCATCCGCGAAGGGAACACAGAAGTTGAGACTGACGGTGCACGTTTACGTAATCTCTTTAAATTAATTTAAACAAAAAGAAATATTACATTTAAAATAAACACTAATAATAAATCAGCGCATGAGACCGCATATAAGCGTTAGTAAAAGATTAGACCGAAAGACTAATAACGTTGTTTAGCAAAATCTCCAACAAAGATTAAACGCACTTACGCACGGACAAAGATCGCGTATAAAATGTTCCCGCGACTGAAAGGATTAATTAGCTGAATCTGCGCGCGTTGCATGCGGTAGTATTATAATAAACTTAATGAACCCTCTCGCGTGCAAATCGCTTTGCATCAACACAGTTCTTAATAAAGCGCAACAACTCGCCCGTTACTATCGTCGGGAATCTTTGAGCACTTTGTAGCAGCGTTATTCAACTTTTTTTCCCTCCCGATTCCGGCAAAACTGGCCGCTCGCTGCAAACGTTTTACATCCACGCGTAAATCGTATGATGTATGTAAATTCCATCTGCCGATTTCCACAGACTTTTCCGCCCTAACTTCTCTCTTTCTCTCTCTTTCATCTACCCTTTACCACTCTGCTGTTTTGTCTCTCTCTGTCTCTCTCTCCCTCTTTCGCTCGCTCGCTCGCTCGCGCAACATGTATTCGCTCGTGCACATGAATTTTCTGTGCCCCCGCCGTCCCTTGTCTCGCTAGTTTCCCTCTTCCTTCCACCCGACCTCGCTGAATGGCCGACAGCAACAGAAATGAAATTGTTTGCAAACTAATCTGTCCTCGTGCCAGCTGAGAACGAAGCGCGCGTACACATGTGCGCGTATGTATGCACGTAGCACACATTTGTCTGCGGGCGTGTCTGTGTGAACGTGTGGACTCGCGTATGTGTACGTGGGTATGGCAGCAATATGCGGCCTGGTGGGACTGCCAACGGCAGAATCAGGATACCGAGATCATAGCCGCGGTAGCAGCGAACTGGCTACTATGGTAGATGGAGGCGCACAATTAAAATTTACTGTCCCATAACCACGTCTATCCGTTTTATCCGCGGCCGAGCCGCGCGCGGACCCAGCCGCGGAATCTAGGAGCATGGAAACTAAAACTGAAAACGTATTTTCCACATAGCCGATTTCGCGTATCGATTACGCGCAACGAGATAGAAAGAAGGCGGTGCAGTTAACCGTTTGTGACGACAGCGGAATAAAATGCGAGAAAAATGAACTTTTAATTCCGAACGACGAGATAAGTTTGACGGCTTTCTATAAAAAGACATGTAAACGGACTTGAATAAAAATTCATCTGCGCTGTGAACGCATAAATCATAAAAGCGATTGAACACTTTCGCGATAGAGTATAAGAGTATCCCACGTGTGCGACACAAGTAATTAGAATACTTTATAAAATTTCAATTAAGTTCTTTATAGATCGCAAAAGCGGTTCGCGCTATTTTTCTATGTGGTGGCACAACCTCGCGAGCGATACGTTCCATGCCACAGGTTACAAACGCCACGGCGACAATGCTGTCCATCAACAATAAATAACGATCAATAGCTCGCGCACCGCGTCGCGCAAAGTACGGAAATAATCGAATACTTGTCGCTGACAGAGGTTTCATTAAAGTCCGTGACGCGTTTCAGCATAATTGCGCGCCACAAAGCGAAACGCGGCCTCTTTGTGGCGGCCGCCGCAATGATACATTTCACAACGGTATCTATCAACTGATTTCCACTTGCTGGGACAAATCTTTGCCCGCTTTAATTAAGCAAACTGTTTGCTGGAAATGGCAAACGCGCGCATTCCTGTCTAATGTCGCGTGCACAATCGCCGCGTGTCCTCCCGCTTGCCTTGCAGGTCCGTGACCCCGGGCAGTTTATATCACTGCCGCGCAATCCGCTGGCTTTAAGCCGTATCCCTCGCTTTAACTTGAAAATTATTAAATTTACCTACGTGCACAAAGTGTCAATGGCTTTTAACCGTCTCCCAATTATCGCGTATATTGCCTGGTGCCTCGTAATGCAAATCAAAGCGCCGCGCAATATAGTTATATATCCCCGCGGAGAATCCGGCGCCGAAGGGACAAATCGCGTAGCGTAACGCGGGCTTTAAAGCGCTATCGATCGAACGACGATGACTGGCGGCGATTATTTAGTATTCGTCGCGTGCGGCCGATGCGGTCCCGCTGATTAACTACCCGGAGTGGTTTCGTCCGCGTCGTCGCATTTTATTTCGATTGTTGTGTTGTCGCCGCGTACACCGCACACGCGGCAATGTGCCCTCGTCGTCGTCGTCGTCGTTGTCGCCGCCGCCGCCGTCGTCGTCGCCGTCGACGACGACACCGTTGCTGCCAATGCATGTGGTTGCGCAGCATCGAGGAACGATCTCACACGTAGCCGGTAGCACGATGCATTATTCAGACAACGGATCTACCGCGTTTGTGGTGTCGTTGAATTACCGGTTACAGACGCGATTTGTTCCTCCGGGTGACTTCCACGCGACCGGCTTAACTGCGGGTTAAACGAACGTTCCGGCCCGGGGGGGAGGAGAGGAATCCGCGATGCGTCTCTCGTCGTTTTGCCGGATGTCCCGGCTCGCGATAGCGCCGACAAAGTTCACGGAGTTTTAGGCATGAGCAAGAACCGGATTTATCACGTGAAACGCGCGCCTGAAACGAACGAATTAACCATCCCCCTCGGCCGTCGGTGATTTAACGGTGTAAGCTTTATGCACGTGTCTATCTATGAGATTTAGCTCCATATGTCCGGGTCTTGTGAGCGATGGCCCAAAAATTTAATGCATTGATTCTTTTAAATCAGTTCAATACGATAAAGTATCAGTACTGGTCTCGATTTTGCGTTGGAAGAAAAATTTGATATTTTATATATTCTTTCGCAACTTCTCAATATTTAAGTTTAAACATACGTGTAGTGCAAATAAACGTAAATATAGATATATTTCCACGTGATCGTTATCGTAACGCAGCACTGTAATTCGTATTCGATGATCAGAAATCGCAATTTCAGTTCCGTTCCATCGCAAACGAAAAGCTCTAAAAGCGCGAGAGCTCTGACTCCTTCATGACAAGGCTAATGCGATATGTGGCGTGCAGCCAAAACGGGAACGAAAATTTCTCTCCCGGATTTAAGCAAAAGACTGACGAGTCGAGAAATTCTTCCATTCCGTTCTCAGACGACACGTTAAAAATATTCGCGTTCCAGTCGAGAATTACATTTGCGGCTAACTGTCGGGACCATTAATTGCTATCGCTCTTAAAATAACGCTCGATTACCCGAGGGCTCTCTACGGCAATTTTCTAAATGCGAATTACCAAACGGAAGAGGGAGAACGTGAGAAATGATACGGCGAAATGTAGGGAGACAGCGGGGAAATACAAAGATGTTCGCAAAGCGTTTATCGCATTTAATTCTCGTTTTTATAGGTCGTGATTTCAACGTGAAATTCTTTTATTTTTAAATTACCGCTAAAACATTTTATGCAATTAATGAAAATAATCACTTCCCATAATAATCTAAAAGTATCTTTAAACAACTTCTTACGTGGGAAGATTTTCCTGTTAGAATCTTTTTAAAGCACACATGTCTTCATTCTCTTGCAATTTGAACTTTACCATTTCGCGATCTCTATATACGTTACTGGCATGCGTGAATTTTCGTCGAGAGCAGTCGACGCACACTAAGCAGCACATTAAGCTTTCTACGACGCCGAGCAACGGCTCCAATATGGTGCTTTCAATTTTCTCTATTTAGGTTCTAATGAAGAGCAGCCCTACCGACTATGGCAAAGCGTGGCGAGGAGGAAACCCTTGACGCGGGCAAACGATTCCTCGTGCGCGTTTCCGTTCTTCCGGTAATATTTCAGCAGAAAAGGCAATTTTCAACGGTCTTCACCGGTGCGATACGCGCGTAAATACAGATTTATCGACTCGCTTAACGAATCATTAACTAGGCGTTCAATTACATATAGCTCAAGGATGAACAATGAGCAAAAACTTTGCGATAAAGTATCTCATAATTATAAAATGACGTAATATTACTAATTTTTTGTGATAGAGAATTATAATTAGAAAGATATGATAATTGAGATAATAAAAAGTTTGCACATATATGAGTGATTATAATAATTATAAAAAAAAAAACTAATAAATTTTATTCGAGAATAGATAAAATATAGTGTTAATTCCAAATAGAAAAGATGGATTAAGAGAAGTAGAAATTACGGTAATATAATTAATCAAAATGACTTTAAAGACGCTCGAGATCATTGAGAATACCATTCTGAATGCTTGATAGGGCGCTTTCAATTTTCCCCATTTGGCTCGTAATGAAGAACCGCCCTGCGAGCTACAAGGGAAGGGTGACACGAAGAAAACCCTTGACACGGGTAACCAGTTTCTCTACCCCTTGTCCTAAGACTGTCGTCATTCCCCAACGAGAGAACGCAGTTTCCACCGCACTACTTCGCGCGACAGAACTTATCTAATATACCTGCTCCCCCGCGCGTCACCAACAAACCCCTGCCAACCTCCCCTGGCAGACGGCTCGTGCACCCCTTTACGCCACGTACTCGAACCCTCGGGAAGTTCGTTCTTCCGGGGGAGAACCGGAGAGAGACGCAGATAGAGGCGACGCCACGAATATAAAGTAACGCAGCTCCTAGTGAATATTATATGCGAGCCGAGGGCAAAGACAAAGTCGTTGCACGGTACTCTTTTTCTCGGTGTATTGAAGGAACGCGGTAATTCATTCAAAGTCAAGCGAAACAGGAAAATAGATGAGCCAAACAAATATCGCTTAGAAATAATGCAAAAGCGTTTTTTTTTTTATTTTTTTACAGAGTCAAAGTGCATCAAAGCATCAACGTTATTTATTACATAATATCCGCGATATTCAGAATCAACTTTATCCCCAATCGGAATTAAAACGTAGAACTAAGCTAAAGTTTCTTAAGATTGCGATTTAAGCTTCAGAAGTATAAACGCATTAAAACTTTATTTGTCAATTAGTACCGGAAAGTTTATCTTAATAGAATTTTAATGTATGATTTAATTACCGAGATATTTAATTTCGAACTTTCAGAGAAGTTGCGGCAAATTTCCTCAAACTAAAATATTCACTAAGATGAAACCAATCGATTTCAAATCTGTCAAAGAATAAAGTCAGTTTAGATACATATAATTTTATGAATGGCTCGTCGGAATACGGCGCGCGTAAATAGAGTATTCTTAATGAAACTTGCATCAGAGCTCATTTACATACGTGTGTATGATATCTGCTACTGCTGGAGCAATTATGAAATTGCATAAAATGGAATTGCGTACGAGGTACAATCCCCAGCATCACTCTCAAAATCTAATCGCTTTTACCGTCTGGGCTCCGCCCAGAATGCAGCCATTATGGATCAAGGTGATTTAGTGAAAGAAATCTCCTCGCGTGCGAGCGCGCGCTCCGATCGAAGGTAGGCAAAAGCCGGAAGTGGCTCGTTGCGGCAGGAAGTCAGGGGGTGTGGAGATAAAGGAGATTTTCCACTGCGGAGGAAAGCTTGTCTTGAAGATCTGTCGGACGTGACAGTAAGTTTATTGGGGCGGATACAGATTGAAGAGATCCGACGGCCCGATGCGACGCGGAAGAAAATTATCTACTTCGTCTCTGCGAGCCGGGTGGATCGCCCGAACGAGCTAAACTATCCTGTAGCAGACCAAAACCACTTCCGAAGATCTTCCTTTAGACGCGTCCCGATTATTCGGCGCACCTGTTTCCCCTAAACCACTCTTTACCCTTTACCGCTTAGGCGTTTCCCTTCTAAACATCCGTCAAGAGGGACTCGCTGGATAAATGTTCAGGGAAGATCCCTCTCTTCCTCTTGTTGATTCATCTGAAATGCGCATATTTTACGCGGAATGTCTCCATGAAAACTTAAATAAAGGCAGAAACATATTTGTGTTCACATGGAACATGTGAATAATTTTTTTCACACATTACACTCATATGTATCTTTTCTTTATTGAGAAGTTAAAATGTCCGAGCTCTCCACGAAGGTACTATATTTTTTCCCCCGCCCAGTATAACACAAGAGCAACTTAATTCCTTATCCGCGCGCGCTGTCTTCGCGAACCCGATATATCCGCGTCGTGTAAGTATATTAAATAAAAGCCCGCGCGCGTGAGAGAGAGAGAGAGAGAGAGAGAGAGAGAGAGAGAGAGAGAGAGAGAGAGAGAGAGAGAGAGAGAGAGAGACAGAGGAAGAATGAAGAATGCCGTGGAAGATTTCTCAAGAGATCGTTCACAGGCAGTCTCAAATTACGACACGTATTGCCGTTCGAATCTGCCGGATCATCAAACAACTTGTCTAATACAGGCGCGCGCGCGAGCGCATGTTCGCGGTGGTGCGCGCGAAGGGATTGGACTTCCACAACAATCTAAATCTCATCCTTTCGCAGTACCCGAGAGGGTTTGGATTTCCTTTTGAGGACGTCGGATGTAACTGAACACGTCGGATACCAGAACCGAAAGCTTAACGACAACGTCTCGGCAGCGACTCAGTTCGTTCGCTCCCGAGGTGTCACTCAGCTGGAGTTCCATTAACCCGAGTTCCCGTTGCCCGAGTTTGTAGCTTCTTCGGGTATCCATCGCCGAATCATACTTCCTATGATTCCGCGAGAGAGAGAGAGAAAGAGAGAGAGAGACAATTGCTATTCTCGCGTGATGCACGGATAGAACAATTCCCGCTCTATTTGCGGCAGGACAATTCACGCTCTATTTGCTTCTAATTAAAAGCAGCAGCGGTAACGAATGTTTCACGCTCTAGTAATCTGTACCTCAATTGATCATAATATTTCATAATTCGCAATGTACAGTAACAATGATATTTAAACCAAAGCAATGTCATTGGACATTCGCGGCTTAAATTCGATTAGTAGAATGCTGATATCTATACCAATTTCGTCTGACCCAGTAACATATTATTGATTCGGCATATCAATAGTGTAGCTCGTTAAACGGGAATAATTAGCTCTGTGAATCTCCTTGTTACCGAATAGCACTATCTTACGGTCGTAAACGATAACCCTAATGCAGCGTTGAATTTAATTAGCCACATAACGATTAAGCACACATTGTGAAACTAGATATCGTCGAAACTGTGTTGTGTAAACGTCAGAATTCCTGTCTCGTCAGGTCTTATATCTTGCAGTTCGACGAAGCCAAACGCAAACGCACGGAAATCAGACAGACGTTTGTCATTAGCGGCGCGGAAACCGGGTTTAAAGTAGTCGGAACTCGGTCTGATGGGTTAGAAGAAGACAGCAGGCTGCAGAAGAAAAGGAGCGAAAGAGGGCGTAAAGAGGATTGGAGCCGAAGCAAGTTTCCAAGAGAAAGAGTAGCGAAGGGTGAGATTTAATAAAAGATTACTATGTGCCCGAGTGATGTACCTGGTGTTCGACTTTGTAGGATTTAGATAGTAAGGTCGTGCGATACCGTCTTTAGTTCCACTTTTGGCTCTGAGACCAAATCTCATAAGTCCATATCTTGTTTAAAAGATATCATACGTAATATTTGATAATAATTTCAATCGATTAGCAACATTTCGTAGAACATAATCGATGTATCTGTACAGCGTGGAAAATATCCTTACGCCATGCCCGGCATTATAAATTACATCCTACGATCTTCCTTCCGGTTTATTAAAGGACTTAACTCCCTTCGCGGATGTAATCTGAACTTCATTATTTAAAATTCAGCCGGTGCAGCGATTGCATTCTCGCGCGGGACGACCGCATGAAAGATTCAGACCAGGGTCGTGCCGAGAGAAATTGACCGACATAAATTATTTCAGTATTCTCTTGGCGCGGCGAGCGCGGAAACTCGGTCGAATGATGCTTACAATTTTAAACGCGCAGCACGCGCGGTCTCTGCATAATATAAGTAATTCCTGCGGCAAAGAGCATCATCCGTCGTAACGAAGGAGCCGTTTAACGCGGGTTTGTCGAGTAACGGTCCGATTCCCGTGGGAGGTACGTATATAATGCTTTCCGCGAATAGAATAGCCGCGCTGGTGAATGATCGATTAAGGAAATACTACTAAATAATTCAAACCATTTGCAAAATGTAAAATCGTTAGTGACCTTTCAATTAATATGAATTTTCATCTTTTCATATTTATATCGACAAATATCTCTTTCGCGACATGACCTGAAAATATTTCAGTCGGCGGAATTCTAACGCCTACATATTTCCGCTTGACATATTCAAGGCTCTCCATCGCTCCGTTTATCTCCGGAATCTTGGAAACCACCGGCCAGAGATATCGTTTATGCTACATGCACAAGGCTTGAGAGAGCAACGAGAAGGGGAGCCGTAAGCATTCTCTCCGTCTGCTCGCGTCTGCTCGCCACCCTTTCAGGATCCTCTTTCTCCTCTCTCTCTCTCTCTCTCTCTCTCTCTCTCTCTCTCTCTCTTTTACTCTCTTTCTTTCTCTTTCTCTCGCACCTATCTCCGGTTCACGAAACTTTCCTCGTAAAATCACTACGAAGATTTCATTAAGCGAACGCTTACTCGTCATCTGTTCCGAGATAATGGACCTCCCTGGCGTCTGAGCAAGAGAAAAAGAGATAGACGTATAGAAATAGAGCGTTCTATAGAGCGAGCGAGCTAGAAAGGACAGGCGTCCGCAAAGAAGGTAACAAGAATTGCGAAAGCTGTCGACAAAATGAGTTTATCCCAACGTTAGGATAGCGACAAAGATCATAGAGAGGGCCATATGAGAATTGCTACATTTCATCGACACTAGCAACCTTCTCTCTCTCTCTCTCTCTCTGTCTCCCTTTGTCGTAACATAATAAGACATGTTATTAAGCCCAAACATCAAAGATCTTAGCAACATCCTCCTCAGTCCTATTACTCGTGTCCGAGCGTGGTGACTTCTCTTTATATACACGTAATGCGCACGTAGATTATATACACATGTATATGCAACATAAATTTATAGAATTAATTAAACATTTAATATTATTTCCTGACTTCTGTGTGTCGAAAATTTAACACGATATAATATAAAATATTATAAAGATATACGGAAAAAAAGAGAAAATTTGCTTATTTTTAACAAAGTTATCATGAATTTATGAATCCTAAATATAATATCAAATTCAATACTTGAATAGTTTTAATGACATACATTGATGGTTATTTGGACTGAGAATCGCTATATTCGAATGCACTTAAATTATTTTAACAGAGTGATGCACGACGTCCGGATATTTACACTAAGTTTAATTCTCTTCAATGCGCGTTGCCTAATTGTCACGAACGGTGTTGCATTCTATCGTGTTCAACCGTGACCGAGTTTCGCGTCACGCTCGGAATTTTTCGCTCGGCCTGACGAACAAAATACCTATTACAGCGATTCGAAATGCTTCAGGCACGCTTAAAGTAATGACCGCTTCCGCTTCCGGCGTTCCTTAAAGATTCGACCGGGCGTTCGTCCGCGGTGACTCGCCGACACGTTAGGAATGCGCCGATCGGGAAGATTAATCACGGCGCACCACAAAGTTTGCGGCAAGACAAACGCAACGCCAGCTAAATGAGCCCGTTCGAGGTTTATTCGGGTATGATTCATTTGACTTTGTTACTTTCGCGTTAGCACGAGGGGAAAATCTTCCTGCTCCTTTTCAATTCAAATATTGATATCGAGTCCGATCACAATCATAATTCTCGCCACTAAGGCGCTAATTTATTACTGAAGGAGCAACGAATTATTTGAAAAATAAGGACGTATAATCTTGTTAACTATAGAACTGTCCCAGAATTCTGTCGGTATATTAAGAAAGATGCTATTTGTATAATCAAAATAATATTGGTATGAATATCGTTAGATTTAATATCAATGGCAACGATAAGCACGCCGGTGTTTTACACCGATAATCTCAACGCGTTAAATCGGTTACTACTGATTATACTCATTTCGTTTTACTTACGATGCTACGTCACGTAAAGTTCTTATATAGTTTTACTGTTTCTTTCTTTAATATTCCGATCTCAATCTTAACGTTAACTTGGCTTCGTGCAGATGATCGACAGGTCCGCGTACACGGCACAAACTGATTAAAGTGTCATTTCCGTATGCCAGTGACATTAGAAGTCGGAAATCCACAGACTTTCGGTCGGTCTTCGTGCGACACGCGATCCCATGGCACGTGGTACATTTTAACGAGCCTATGCCCGGTGCCTGTGTACCGCGTGATTTCAGCACAATACACGAGTACTCCATTATTCGTACCGCATGCCAAATATTCACTAAGCCGGAGCAAATGTCGTACCGCGCGAATGACAATACAACCGTAAGGACAATACAGCAAACCGCGAATGTTAAGGCATGCACAAGATCTGTCGCTCGTATCGTACGCCCTCGTTCATCCTGTCTAATTTAAAAATCCAACAGAGTTCTGATTGATCTTCAAATCAAATTTATCATATTGTCTAAAGTGATAGCCATAGAGAATATCTAGAAATTATTTCTGCGATATTGTGTAACCCAATTATTCGCTCCATCAGTGGCGCCAAGAACAGACCCAGTGAATACACGCGTGTGTGCACGCATGACAATTCACGCACCCATGACAATTCACCGCATTCACCGAGTACATACACTTGGCAGGGCATACTTGGGTGGGTAACGCACGTGAATACATACATTGGGATACATACCAACGTGCTGCTTGAATTCTAATGGTGACATGGAGTTTCTGCACAGTGCACACTGCATGCTGGTACGTATACACCCCGCGCGCTGTATACGTGCATGAGGGTGTTGTATGCGTGAAGGGCATCAAGGAGTGTGTCTGCTTGCAGACTAATCGAGTCTAATGAGCCCGCGCCCCACGAGCGGAGATTAAACCCACCGGTTACAGAACGGTTAAATGACAGCGTAGTAAGTCGCGCGGTAACTTCAGCAAAGAAGAAAAAATAGGGAGCCAAATAGCCGAGACGCGATGCGCCGTGTATATCGTTTAACTTTGCACACAACGTTGCATCCCGTGCGTATAGGATACCCGCGCGGAGAAAACGCTCGGGGGCGGATCGCCGCGTCAATTATTATAAACCGTACGTTTTTGGATCGCAATTTGTACACCGCAGTTAATAGTCGCGAAAAGCCTGCACGGGCAAAAATCCACGCCCGAAAAATCTGATACTTGCGTTTGATTAAAATTCAATTAACCCAATTTACATGGGCCGACATTCATTATCGGTGCCCTGCTTGCATTCACACGGGCTGCTCGTTCGAAGCTCCCCAACGAGAGCGCAGTCGGACAAAACGCGCGAGCTGTGATTAGCGTCAGGCATTAAAAACGCACGAGCAACAGTAGACGAAATCTAATTATTCGCCGGAGAGGATATCGCAAATTCATTAGCATAAGCGTGATGGAGCGTTACCGGGATAGTATTTCGTTAAATCGCGAATCGACGATCGATTTCACAAAGATTAAATCGACGTGCCCTAAATAAACTAAAGTCGACGTATCCGCGCGCGAATAACATTGGACGAGAGGAGTTATACGCGGAATCGTTACACCGTCGCAAACTGCGAGGGTTAAATGTAACGGGCGTACTTAAATAATGCATAGCAACGTTTTACAACAAGCATCCGTCATCAGATATGCAAATCGTTCGCGCAACAAGCGATAAATTTGCATCCTTTTTGCATACATTAACCGCACAATTACTGGCACGGTAGTATCTTTCTAGCGGATACAGCCGCTAGTATCTGCGCATAATCCTAATAACTCGTGAAACGCTTCGAAATAGGAGATACCGCTCGAGTGTTTAAAGTCGGCCGCCGCTCGTAGGAATTGGTGTAACGCAAAGGGAACATATTTCATCTTGCACGTCGCCAACTAAGTGCTCCTCGTCGCGAGGCGCGCTCTTGTCGAAAGCTGGATGAAGCACACGTGCGCCCTTTTCAAAGGTTGCGCTTTTATGCAACTTGATGGCGCGGGGTCTTGGCTCTGGGCGGCTCCAAGAAGATTGAAAATACAGAATCTAGACCGCGGCAGGCTTAACCCAGTTCGTGTCTCGTAGTTTTTCACTACTTAAGGGTCAGATGCTACCCACCAAGCCCGCCACTCGCTTCACGAATCTGCATTTTTCAGTAGCGCTGTTAACATTATGGTATCACGAGAGCACGATGACATTGCTTTTAAATTCAGATCATGCGTTAAATCCAGACCTTCCACAATAACGACATACGTATACGATAGAGAGAAGATTGAATAAGTTTCGATATGTCGAACAATTATTTACGCATCAATTCGCGAAACGCTTGACGAGCTTGCAACGACGTACTAATAAAGTAAGCAATCAAAGCTGGGTCAACCATTAGTAAATAACTACCCTCGAAACTCCGTATAATTCGATAGGGAAAACGCGGAGAATTCGTAGGGTAATAAAACACAATTATCCCCGAATCGTTATGTCGGGGATACAAATTGCGAAGATATGCGAGGGTCGAAAGGATGGAAACGAGCGGGAGGAAAGGATCAGCCTAGTCCATAATATCGTTAGAAAGTTCTCACCGTTGAGATATGAATACAAAGCAGCGTGTCTCGTAAGCCTTACATTCGCGAATATACATGTACACGTATACACATGTGTATGTACATGCATATATACTAATGCCATCACATTGCGGTATAGTGGGTCAGTTCGGTGGGCGTACTTGGGAATCGGGCGAACATACGGGACCGTTCTCTTTGCAAAGTGGATTACGCCGATTACAGGACGAACTTAATTAAGGACTGCCACATAAATAACCTTCACCTTCCGCGCTGTCAAGTGCGCGAGTTACGCGAGTAATCCCCGCGCAGTTCGAATTCTTCGCGTCTTCCGCCTTTAATCCCGCCGGCGCGACACGCGTCGAAAAAAAAAGAAGCACAGGGAGAAAGGGTGAACGAAGATTATTCCTAATTATGATTTATATCGCTCTGTGTGTACACATTTATCGTACGTGCATTCAGATTTGTATACGAGTATCTGTAGACGAAAAAAAAGCACGAAGGCAAAGAACGTAAAGAAAAATAGATTATGTATATATAATTAAAAATGTATCTAAATTAGAAGAAATAAATAAGTGTATTAACAATTGTACGTGGAATATTTTCTTCTCTTTTTAATATTTACCAAAAATATCAACGATAAAGATTTCAACTTTTTATCAAGGATAATTAACAATTTATCAGAAGCTGAATTTAGCTATGGCATACTAAACTTTCGACATTTACGACTCGCGCTCGAATAAAGAAGAATAGGTGAAATTATTGTTAATCAATTATTACGAATTCGCGCGACACGATCCGTACATATATATTTCTGGATATTCTCATAAATATCGATGTCACTTTCACGAAGAAAAAAATTCTATCTTCGAGAACGTTATAAACGTTGCCAACGACTTTAGAGGCTGCAAAAAGTAAAGATAAACTAGATAAATCGTAAAAGTACCTTTTCTCTCAAAGTACTACTTTCATCCTTCGTCCTGTTATAATCAAATACATTACAGTGTTATTTAACGCATCTAAAATCTTGTAAAAAATCAAAGAAAAGTCCCCTTTTTTGATACTAATTCCTAAAGGGATTATATCAAAAATAGGCCATTGAATTCTCGTGCTTCGATCGAGTTCAATCTCCCGGTATCGCGACGCGCAACATTGTGGACGATAATGGGCCGACTATCGCTCTCACAAGGCCGGTATGTTAGAGGTATCAAAAGGGAGAGGAGAAAAAAGGCGCTCAGGGATCGCTCGCGTGCACCATTTTGATTGAATTTTTTTTCGATGTACGGCGAAATTCATCCGCCCCAGTCGATGGACAGAGAGTTGCGTTCTCGCGCTCGCTCGCTCGCTCGTTCGCTTCCCCCGCGCTTTGTCCGTCTACTTTTTCAAGCGCGCTCCGCATCGCCACTATTGCGGCGGTGCGTGAATCGCATAACAGTCTCGATACAACGAGCGATAGCTTGGGGCACAGGCGGCGACAGCCAGGCGGCAGTATCTACGGAATGCAATTCACCGAAGACAATGCACCGCGTTAAAATGGCTCGTATAGATAACCCGATGCCCTTGTGGATCATACACCGTACATGCATAATACACATACACGCGTGGAGAGAATCGATACCCGCGCGCTAGGCTAGCACTCTTCTTTGCAGACCGGGCGCGGAGGGGGACTGCAACGACTGGCAATAAGGGCGGCGGAGACAGGACCCGCCGGGGGAAGGTAAGTCAGAAGGTAGACGCAAGACGTCAAGATCCTTTCACCTTTTGCGACCCTATATTAGCCCGATACTGGCGCGCCCTTCTTTTCCCTCGCGTATATAACGTATTCGGTATTTCGTCCTTTGAGTCCGGCGAGCGGTACGGAAGCAGAGTGCTCCGAGGGTTGTAAATGGAAAGAATATGTCATCCACCTCGCGAGCGCGCAGTTTGCATCCCTCCTTTACGTCCGCCCGTCGTATAAATATTGTCATATAAATATCGTATTCCACGGATTGTGACGGAAAAGTTGGCGTATTCAACAGGATTTACAAACGAGATCCCTGGCAATTTGCGACTACGGCAAACAGAACCCACCCATTGCCGCTTTAATTAACAGCCGCGCCGCGAGCGCGAGGAGCGAGGAAAGATAAGGCGCCCGCAGATGTGAAATGACACTCCTTCCTCTATAACTCCACCGTAGTAAGATTATTCTTGCTACACTGTAACGTACGTTACTTATTAGAGGTGGATCGGGTATTAGCTTAACCCAGAACGCAGTTTCCCTTATATCATCCTTTATCCGAAATGTATATCTCTCCTGAGCACACACATACATTCGCGTTATAGACGGGGAGACGTTACGTAAGATAAGGCTGAGGTGGAAGTTCGTGAGAAAAGAAGAGGAAATTTAAATGCGCGGCGGGGTGTGTGTGTATACATCGGAACGACACGTAACTATCCACCTATCTCATCCCTCTCTATCCCTCTCGCTTCTTCCGCCGATGCATCGTATGCATACATGCGAAAATATACATCTCCGCGGAAGCGGTCGAGAGAGAAACATGGTGCGCTCACGCACGTAGACACTTTGTACACGGACACGAGTTGAGAGAGCGGCGTGGCGGCGCGGGATAAGTGACGACGCCCGACGGTGTCGCGGTGGAAGAAAAGGAGAAAGAGCTTAAACGCTCAAGCGCGCGGAGACATACACGCGCGTGTAAGCGATACGCGTGTATGCATGTATAAAGATTATACGGGCGACATATGTATACGGTTACGCGATACGATATTCCGAGTGTGCTAAGTGCACGCGAACGCCAGGTCTGCGTTTCCGTGTAAGTGTACGTGTACGTGTGCGCTAGGGCTGTTGGGTGCCGCGTGCGTGATCGTGCTTGCGCGTGCACCGACGCTTTACATAATATCTTTGCTATTGTAAAATGCAAAGCACCGGCGCGAGGGAGTCCCGCTGAGCCAGCTTTTCCCCGCGTCGCGCGTTTGCACACTGTACCGCAGAGCGCGCAGTACTGTGTGGAACGGCGCCGCGCGGCTGTGTGAGGGCGGAAGGAGAGAAAGCTACGGGTGCGGCAAAAGCTCGCGGAAATGGGGAGGAGACGCCTCGAAAGCAAGTTTTTGTCTTCTCATGTAAATCGCGACGTAGCCAGGGCGATTGAAGGCTTAAGCACATATTTTTATATTCTCTTCTCCAGGAAAAAAGACTCCTCCTTTCTGAGGCGTCCGTTAGTCTCTGAAGAAAGTCATCGCGATAAGAGAAAGTATCGCAGAGAACACGGCGTTACTCGACGGCTAATACGGTGGTACGGTCATTAGCCGTGGGATAATTATTAAAACAGAGCTCGCAGAAATGTGACCAAGGGTCTGGTCTAACCGAAACTGCAAACTGGCCTGTGCTAAAACCACGTATCATTGTTACAAGTTAAAACGGGAAAGTGTACTTTCGCGAAATTTGAAATATATCGTATTGCGATGCGGGGTATGCAGACATAAGCGTAATATCAAAATTTCATTTTTAAAGTAATTCGCAACTTTCGCCATTAGAAGCTACGGCATTTGTATGGAGACGAGCACAATCGTTAGCGAGGTGCGAATTTATGATACTCGTTATTCTCCGAGATATATCGCAATCAGAGTATCCACTTGAAATGTTCGTTGGATTGTAGGGAATCCTCTTGCGATACCCGATACTTGAAATTCTCAACGAGTAACCTGCAATCTCTTCGATCATTAGACACCTTCGATCAGCACCGTTCGATTGTACAACTGAAAAGAATTTATCGCGCCAAGCAACGATAGCGATAAGCTCATCTATCAAATTTTCCCTTAGAAGACCGCGATAGTGACTCCATTGAAGAACAGCCTGTCGTTAACAAAAAAAAAGCATCATATGCAGCATAAATTCGCGGTTTATTGTCGTCGATATAATAGAAAAATAGAGAAAGGGTAAAAAATCCTAACTGTTCCCTGCTACGCCGAAACGTGAAATAAAAGCATCGATATCGGCATTGTAAAAAAGATACCCCGCCAGTGCTCCCTAAAAGTGCTCGATTTTTACAGACCCGCGGTGCAACACCGGGAATACATTTCGATATGGAGATATGATCTTCGTACGCGACGGACGCGTGAAAGATTAATGGCGAAGCGGCGTACGCAGTTTTCGGTTGAACCGGCCCCTCGTTGATGGGATTAAAAAATTCAACGACTGGCGGCAGCGCGAGGTGTCGGCCCAGGGATAATGCACGGCGCGCCGTTGTAAACGCGGACACGCACCCCTACGTCGAAATAATAACTTAACCGATGATATTATTTAGCGGGGGCCGGGACTCTTCCGACGGCCGCGTGAACATTGCCCGACGTTGTCTAGCGTGCCGCGCGATTTTATATTTCCGCGGCTTTGCGGCCACAATTTCACGGCGCGGCTCACAAAAAGCAAGCTCGCTCTTTCGTTCACGTGCAATTAACCGGCATACGTCGGCGGTAACCTAGCTATGGGGTGGTCGATACAAGAGTGCACGCTGGAAAAAATCGTACATCCGTTCCGTGAGAGTCCTATATGTCACTCTGGTTATTCCCTTCCGAATAAACGTTCGAACGTACACACGTACACACACATAGATTTACAATTATTCAGTTATTTCACTGTTTAATAACTCGAGTCGAGAAATGCTATTAAAGAAAAACTTAACATTATTAATTTGTCGATATTTCGCAGATAAAAAAACTCGCGTGGAACTCGAAACAAGTCCGTATGCGTGAAACGCGTGCTAAAAATAATTCAGTATGTAACTTGTAGGAGTTCCAGGACCTTATATTTTAACATCGTCTCGTATTCATCTCGCGAGAGGAAACGAGATTTCAGCGAAAACACTCAAACAATACGCCAGCGGACGTATGAGAGAAGAAGTAGCGGTGACATCGCGAGTACCTACTCCCGAGCAACTCGAACTCATGTTGTAACCGCGTTCCGACACCTCGTCGCCATTGCCACGCAATTAAAGTAAGCGTTACACCGGAGCGAGATGCCACTCTTTGTGTATCCAAGTGTGCGTTTCTCGTACCGCCGTTTTCGTGCCGCTTCTCGCGGCTTTACAGCTCTTCCCACGCATGAAAGAAACATTAAAATCAACGTAAACGCGCGTATGCCTACCGCCACGTACCGTTTTACAAACATACTCTATATTGCGGAATACGCGGGATGATTTACCGTAAAGAGGAGAATGAAATTGTCGCCGCGGATGTGTAATTTATTTACAGAGAATTTGTATTACACCCCTTCGCGCGCACGACTAAATCCTATTTCGTTGTACATAGATCCGCGGCACTCGAGAACGGGTTAGATTTCCGTTCTCGCTCCCACGGTGGCGAATTCACCAATTTCGCGGATTTACTCAAGCGTAAATAATTGATAGTTCGGGAAAATTGTGCTAAATTTTATTTGTCAAATAAAAGAAGCGGTTTGATAGCATCGTCAACGTTATAAAAAAAAAACTATAAATGCACATAAAAAAAACTGTAAACATTTTCAAAACAGTTTTGATTCTTACGGATCTGAAAGTAAGCGTAAGCCGTGAAACTAAATGTTTGCACATCGGATATCTTATGTATATTCCAGTGATGTGATATGTATATATGCGAATTATATGTATAGATCGTCGCATATGTACGACCCAAATGTTTATACTTTTCAGAAGGAAAATCAGAATCTATTGGGAAATCCGCCACTGAATTTCCGCAAGGATATTCCACCGAGTCGCTCATATTTCACATTTTGGCCAACGAGTGCGGGGGCACGTTTTCGGTTAGCAATATTCCGTGGGTTCGTGTATCCATGCCAGTCTAAGTAAGCCTTCCGGGTCCCGAAGGAAACGTTTACGACCAAGTTAGCTGCTAATCCTGGCCATAGTTATAGTCATTAAGCCACGCTTAAACCGACGTTATTGCTTGCATTAGTTTCCGACCGGGCTTTCGCGTAACGCTCAATTTCGGCATGGTGATATCGTACTTTATTTTACACCGCAGTCGCGGAAATCCCATATATACAAGTGACACAAAGTTCACTTGCGGAGTATATTCCGGAGCGAAGCCTCAACCGATCAGTATTTAATCGAAGCAATTAATCGGGCAAATGCGAATGATAGGCATACGTGCTTAATGTGCATGCGTTACTACAAAGCAATCTCTCCCAAGTTTCGCTACTTCTCGCTTCATTCGGTTCGCCTCTCTTGGACGCTGTCTGAGAGATGTGTATGTATCGCGGGCGAGGTGAAATCTAGGCAAAGGCAACGGCTGCAATCCTTCCGTGCGATAATCAAAGGAAGACACATCCTGCGCGCGTACGCTCGTCGACACAAAGGCAATCAATGATCACGGACTAAATTGAATTTTGCGAAGCGACGCCGTCTCTCTCCGCTGAGATACGAAACTACTCGCGGCGCTTCGTTTACTAACATCGGCTGATTGATCTGACATTTCGATAATCAATCAAAAAAGATCGAAAGAAATCGAAAAGTCACGACTAACGTTCTCGCGCCAGTTTCGAGCACGTTATGAGCACGCTACGGCATAATTCGCCCGATTCGCTCCCCTCAACCCTCTGCTTCCTAGCGCACGAGGTAGCGTAATCCATTTTGAATTTACAGATTACGAGGTTGGCTGGATCGCGGGGATTTATGGCATTTGATGGATGCCTATTTACAACCACGGGCGCGGGAAGCGAGTAATCAGTTCGACTTCGACGATGCATTCAGCGCGTCGTATTAAACATGCACAGAAAGTCGGCCTGTTATTCGATGCATGCGGTATAAAGCTTTGTGTCCACGATGCTAGAAATCGCTCCGAGATCTCGGACCGAGAAAGAATTAACCAACGCATTAATCAATTGCCGAATTATTTAAATGTGATTGGTCAATTTTTTCTCCGTCCGAAATTTCGTGGACACAAGGTTTAAAAGATCTTTAACAGGCTCTTGGATAATATTTTCTTCCCGTGACAATGTCGATGCAGAGATCGATTTGAGGAGGATGCTATTAGAAATGCACCGCATCGTTCGTTATTCCTCGATCAGGTACTCGTACCGCGGACTGATACATAATCCGCCGTTCATCGACGGCGATGACCGGGAGAAAAATCCACTTATAGCCGGCCATCGGTCCGCAATTTCAAAATTAACTCTAATCTAGGATCAGACCGCTTATAAAGTACGGCGGAGATTTGTGCATGAAAAAAATGGAATCTACCGACAACGTCGGACGGATGCGCTCTAATTGCGCTCGACGACGGACAGGTTTCCTCGTCGGATAATTGTACATTATTCCACGTCGCGGATTTCGCTCGGCGCGGCCGGAATTTGTTATACGGTGAGATGGACTAAGAGCGCACTGGCGTCGACGGCGATGTAACTTTGCGGTGAAAAAAAGTTTTAAGACCGGTTAATGTTTAAGAAAATAAAGCCGTGAGCTTTAGTCTCCGCTGTTTATTGATTATTTCCGCAGATATTATATTTTAAAGTCCCCTTTTTTTAATTTTAATGCCAAACTCTTAACAGCGGTACTTCGAATTTATTTATTCTCGCGAAACTCATTCTCCGTCTTTCTCACGAACGTTTGTGTACTCATGCTTATTCATACCGAAAATTAAAAAACGTTTATGAAGTCTACAATTTAAAAATTTATTTGATTTTTCCATTTACAAAGCTATCGAATAAACTGGCAAACAAAGGAATATTCTTTGTTCCATAATTTACCGTTAGAGAAGAGAAAGAGAGTGAAGAAACGCTCACTTCGGTGTTGCATAAAATTCGTTGGGTGATATTGTCACTGAAATAACACGCACAAACGCGCAACACAAACTGGCGGTTTTCGTTCCGGCGTTTGCGGCTTTTGTTACTTTGTTACCAGCGGTTCATATTTTCACCGATACATTCGCCATTTATCTGATAAACGCGTGTAGGTAAATCGAATTTTACGAACGCGCTTTTGAGGTCAGAAATAACGGATATGAAAGCAAGGAACCATAGGGTAAGCAGGGTATTATCCGCGAACGTAATGTCGATCGGATAATATAAATCTCGATTACGCGCCGCGGAATATCGAAGTACAAAGAGGAAAGCAGAGACAGAACGAGAGAAAGAGGAGCAAAGAGAGAGAGAGAGAGAGAAAGAGAACGTATACGTAAAGCCACATATCCGACAAAATAGTGTAGCAACGTAGCGTGCATAAATTATGACGTAAACTGGATACCTAATATCACTCTCGTTTCACCCAGCCTGCCGAGTATATACTATTATCGTAATCGAGATGGCGTGATAAAGCGCAAATTGGCACCGATCATAATCTCTTCATATCAGATTGATCACGCGCCACTATCGCACAACACATGTGTAAGAGAGGACATTGGCATTTTGCAATTTAGATTTTCCCAAAATACACAGATCGGATTAATTTCGTTTCTAAATTCTCTTATCGTCCATTGCGGAAAATGTCGCTGATAAGCCATGATCCTCCAACTGGCGGAACTAGTCTGCGATCATGCGGCGGCTCTTCCGATTGCTGTAGAGAGTTAGTTGAACAATGTTGAGATAACGTTAGAGACGAGCAAAAGCTCTCGTCCATTCAAAACGGTCTCGTAATATCAAACTATCGTTAACCGTTATTCGACGAAGTGCCATCAATTTCTCGTATGTGTAACTCGTCGTGACGTCGGTCCTCGTGTCCTACGTAAATTGAGACTCGACGACAAAAGCAACGGCTCAGTAAATTAAATTTATGAAATATTGAAAAACTCACGTAGTTGTTAAAGGGCTACTGTATTCGTCACAAACCGTGATTTCATTATAGAGAAAGGAAAAAGGTAGTCTTAGAATATTACGAGTACCTAGACACGGTAAACGAACAACGTCTGCCTCATTATATCCATTATTTCTTCCCGGTGCCTCCCCTTTGAAGAAAACCCTACGTTTCATATATTCTTTCCCTTTTTATGACGGCGGAGCATTATGTGACAGTGTAATACGAAACTGGCTATTACGTACATATACGTCTCCTTAACCGTATATATTACTGTATATGCGTCGCGTCGTATGTAACTATGTTCCACTGGAACCGTTATCAGGAAACTCCGGAAGATTTTCACGCAAGGTACACCCGTCTAACAATTGCAGAATATATTATAAGAGAGGAATGTAAGTTATATCCAGAAACTCTATTTCACAAAGAGAACAGATTTGACGTTGTCAAATATTAAATACCGTCTTTCAAAGATTTTATATAACAACAACGGTGACGATTAACAATTGATTGATTCAAAAGACAGAAAATCTAAATGCCTTCTGCGCTAATCTACAAGTATAATAATTAAAATAAAAAGATATAGGCAATATCGAAATGATAAATTATTCATCGACGCTGTCTAGACACCATATACTTTACGCCACGCACGATACGCCACACACGCAATTTTGCCACGCAATCTAGATTCAACACAGCGAACAATCGGGAATGAAAGCGCGAACAAAAAGACGCGAAACTTATTGCAAATGCACGAACAGCTCTGCACATGTCGCGAATCTCGCACGCGGTTTCCGGTCTCCAGAGCATCACCATGAAGAATCCAGGCGAGCTCAGTACACCGGCAGACATTCGACCGCCTCTACTTCCCCATCGAGGGTGGGTGTTCCGCGAAAGGATACGATAGAGAAAGGAGGGGAGGGCCAACGGAGGGACGAAGGGGTCGATGGAAGGAAAGAGAAGGCGGCGAAGGAAGGAAGGAAGAAGGAGCAAAAGGAGCGCAGAAAGTGGAGAAACCAGAGGCATCATCCGACCCTCGACTCCCCAGGCGCACCCCTTGCCACCCCTTTTCTCTTACCCCTTGCACACTCTTCCTCGCGCTACTCCACTAGACCACTCAAGGCACTCTTCGTACCTCCCGCCATCCTCCGCCCTTCACCTTTCTCTCTTCTCTCTTTACCTCTCTCGTTCCTTCGACCTTGTTTCTCGCACTTCGTCACTCTTTACTTCACGCCATGCTTCGACTTCATGCGTACCGCCAAATGGAGTTACTTAGTTAGCTAGCAGCAAATGTGCACACAGTGGTAAAATTATTGTTAATCTTTCATCAAAACTAATTCGTCATTTTAAGTATTTTACAAATACTCGGAAAATGTATTTTAGCCGTAACTATTCGGAAAAATTCCTACGCAGAGAGAGAGAGAGAAAGAGATTTATTTTCTAGAGATTTTTACATTTAGGCAGAATTATTCTCGAAGATAACCCCATCCGACGGTATGCGTGCTCAGCGATTCAATCCCTTTCATTAAGAACGTTAATGACGGTTACTGGCCAACGACCGCAGTTGCGCAAGATCTCGCAGAGAGGCGGGTGAATTTAAGCGTAATTAAATACGCGCGTCAGCCTTGATATTATTAAAGTTACAATGCAGAAGTGTATTTAATTAACTTCCGATATTGGCGCCGGGGCGATCGCATGCGCGCCTACCTACGGACGGACGGATCAATTTACGTCGAAATTATTGTACACCGTTGTTGCCTGGTGTATTCATAATTCAATGGTACATCGGGTTAATATTAAATATCGAATTAGTATGTTCAATCAACCGCGAATGCAGAGCGCTTTTGTCGGGAAATTTATAGAAATTGCCACTATTTCTGAATTTTAATAAAGGTCGCCGCGACGAGTGGAATTTTATTCATTCGCATTTGCTAACACGGCCAATTTATCTGAAATTTATTTACACATCACTGCACAGTGACTAAATATCAAATGTATAAGTGCATCGTATTACCGTCAACCAATTTATTGAACAACGAGCCCATTTATTAAACAATGACGTATCCTTTTAAAAATTATATAAATTTCCGCGCAAACTCCGCATTGACGTTATTAGGAATTCTTAACGTAACGAAATAATAATAGTCCAATTGAAACGATGCTAATTTTGCACATAGCCCGGGCTTTAATTTGACCGGTCATTATTACTTTTTAATGTTCATAATAATGTTCATAATAATAACTCGACATATGTATTTAAAGACATATATAATATTCTGCTTGTTTTAGTATAAAAATTAACATAGTGAATTTAACTGTAAATATACGCATATATACAACTCTGTTTTATTAAAAAATTATATATAAAATATGAAAATTGTATAAAGGAAGAAAAATATTCTGCATGCGTAATTCGATGGAAATTAACTTTACAATATAAATTACTTTTTTAAGTTTAAATTAAAAATATTATTAAACTAATGATAACAAATTTTATTTACAGCAAATGCATTCTGTCGTTACGTGAGTTTGATAATGTATTAGATATACATCTTCGTATCTTCTCGGGCGCAAATAAAACGCCTGAAATTGAAACAATTCCCAAACTCTTTACGCACGATGACGGGAACAAAATTATACTCATTTGTCGCGCCCTTTTACTACGGAATCACGTGTCGTGAGGCCATAATACGAGCAACGATAGTAACTGTTTCCACGAATTTGTAAACACGCTTTCGATTTTAATCGATGTCTGGCCAATAAAGATATGGGAAAGAATGAAAGAAAGGGTCCTCCGCTCATATTGCTCACGCACATCTTGCTTTTAGGAATCTAACAATCGAGGACTTATATATATTGCACCTAAAAATAATTACACCGACCCTAAATTAACACGGCAATTATTTCACTAATAATTGCATGTATATTCTTCATTGTAAAGTAGAAAAATTTCAACCGATCATATTATTTTACTGATGAGAAATGACAAGTATACTTTCCGAAATATCATGTTTCCAATAACTCCAATGGAATATTCGGAACAAAAGTTCTTTTTTTTTTTAATACAGAACGAAATTGATGTGAAAACTGCTCGTATTTCATATACCACTTTTTCAAGGACTAAGGTAAAATTGCTATTTCGCATTCGCGTCGGAAATTCGACTAATTCGATGTGCGAACTCGCATCGCGGAATCGGCTGTACCGCGCGGAATAGTAATATCGGGGCGGTCTTAACCCCCGGTACAAGTAAGATCTAATGAAGCAATTCAACTGCAACCGCAGCCCACTTCAAAGTTTTGAGAAACACCGTATTGTACTGCCAGTATATTACAAACTGCAACGGCGGCCATACCGATGCCGCAGCCCGATTATATTTCGCGAACTATTATACTTCGAGCGATCGAACATGCGGTGTGTTGCAATACGGAGTGCCGACATCGCCGAAAACATAAACTCCCTTCGCATTCGAATCGCGGCAATCTGATGTTATATGCGATCACGTAATGCGATTGCCATACCTTTAAAAAAATTTTTGCGATACTTTTGTCTATATAAAAATCAGTAAAAAGTATCAATAACATTAGTGCATTTCGCCTTTGTCAGGGAAATTCAACATTTCCACAGTTTTAATAAACAAGATTAAAATGAAAAATCTGACAAATATTGTTTCAGAGAATATTGTTTTAGAGAAAAATACATCTATAAAATAAAAATTTAATTTTTACAACCATCGCTGAAAACAAGAATCTTTTGCATTCAAGTGCGATAACACACAGTTAAACAAGATTTTCGCAAAAAATTTTACAATATTTTTATTCATATACAAAATACCAGTAATATTAACGCACAATATTTTCTGTTGGAAGAATTCAATTTGTTTCAGCTTTATTGGATATGATTAAAAAACACACATATATATAGAAGTATTTTAGAGAAAAATACGTCTATAAAATAAAAGTGTCTAATATTTATAAACCATTCTGAAATATTAACCTTTTACGTTCAAATATACTATCTACCATAACCGATAACGTAACGTATCACGAATACCGAAATTTAGAAAATATTTTCTGATATTTTTACTCATGTAGAAAATACCAGTGCGATACAATAAATTGTTTGTTATTGGAAACAATTTAATATTTTCTCAGCTTTCGTGGATAAGATTAAAGCAAACAAGTTTTATTTAAAAAAAAAATCCAAGAAAATATAAATCCGATATAACAAAGATATTATATGTATATTATTATGTTATATCAGATTTTTATTTTCTGAGATCTTTCTCTAAAACAAAACATTTCTACTTTAATTTTATATATTGTGTATTTCATATAAATCCAATTTAAATTCGATTTAATCATCGTGCTGAAAACATGAGTCTTTCATTTTCAATTGTAACAATCTATAACGTGATAACATATAGTATTGTCTGCTTTTACAAATTTTTTGATAACGTCATTCACACACGTGCGAAGTATATAGAAAAATTATAAAAATTATTTCAATCGTATTCACTGGAACAATTAGATTATTCAATCATATGACTTTTGTTTTAATCTCTTTATCGGCTCTTCTAAACTTTCGATATCTATATACTTGGACGCTACGTCGAAATGAAGTTTCTCCCGACTTTCTAAGTTCAGTGCTGAACTTTCTTTTCATTACATCTCTCATAGTAAATCTATTTTTACATTTGTTTAATCGGCAAACGTAACGTTATTTTTAATACACGGGAGACTAAAGATCGATGAAAACTTCATTGAAAACTTCATATTTTCGCTGCGCATTTCACATTCAATTCGATTATCGGATTCCGATTTTTATTTGAATAACATTAAGGATTAAATCCATCTTCTTAATACAACCATTAAGGCGGCAAGACGATAGAATTTTAATGTCCCGGGGAAAGCGTCGCGTCGCGCATTAAATGATTGTCGTGGCCAGAAAACAATCGAGTCCTGCGAGTTCCGAGATCCGAATACCGCGCCAATACAAAACTCCCCGTCGCTGTCGATGTAATCCGAAATTTACCGATGGTTAGTGCTCTTTTCCGCGCCGCAACCACAGTGTATTGAGTAACAATTACCGGCCGCAAAAGCGGCCCGATCCGCACCAGTGCGGTTCGCGCGATCGGACCTTCCGCTACTCACCCCTCGTGTGCCTCGTTACATGCCTCGACTTCACTCGCCTCGCCGATTAGTCACGAGTACTCGCGTGGGACGAAGGGCCGAATGTGTGGCGTGCGCCGAATCGAAGGGGGTGCGTCTGCCGTCCGCGCCGGAGGTAGTCGGTAGTCGTGCCACAAAAATCCCCGATTCACTCACACACCTGGGACCCACCGACGGCTTTACTTTCGGCTAAACGGAAGCAATCGAGTTCAAGCATACGCGACGCGCTCGCGTGTCGTTGACTCGTGCGAATGAAGAGAGAGAGAGAGAAAAAGAAAGAGAGAGAAAGAAAGCGTGAATCCTTTACTCAATCGCGTAATAAATGTGCTCGCCGGCGACGGAAACCGCGCGAGGGTCGAAAAGAACGACGACGTTGGTATCGCGGCTCGCCGATGCCGACTGTCGACGGCGGCAGCGGCTGTCGGCGCGGCCAACCCTTCGTCGCGCGCGTGCGCGTCACCCTTAGACACACCGCCACCCTCCGCCGTTCTTCCTCGCGCTCTCCTTCGCCCCCTCGTCCGCCAATCACGACTGCTTTTACAATGCCTCGAAAAAGGTAGTGTCCGCAACAAAGGGCAGAGTGCCTTTTCCGGCGGTGTTTTTTTCCCAGAAAAGGATGCGCTCTTGGCAGTACCTGTCAAAGGCGGGGAATTTAAATGATAATGAGAATGAGATCCGCGGATCGCCGCTGTTTTGCGTCCGACTGGGCCGGATCTTGCGTTACGAACGATTCTTTTCATAACGATGAAAGAGGAGAAGATTCTTGAGTTTAGATCTTCCAACTAAACTAAAGTATTAGTGTTATTGAGATGCATCGAAACGAGGTGGTGTCGCCAAAAGTCGAACACGCGTATGGCTAGAAATCTTTATAGAAACAGTAAACGTGTAGTTGAATACAGATGCGAAGGATAACTCAAATAAGTTGAATATCGAAAGTCTTTCCTTCCATCGTCGAGACATTTTTAAGAGGAACAATATACCCTCCCCAATACGCGCGCGCTTTCACGTTCCTCTTCGTACTGGCAATGACATACATCATCGACACGTGTCACCTCGACAAAAGACTTTAAATGCAGATTTGCAAGAGTCGACCGTTTCGGCATATAAATATATTTTAAATTAGGTAACGTGTCTAGTTGTTACAATCAAGAGTAAAATCTTTAACTTCAAACTTTACCAAAATGTTTACGTTATTTTTGTGAAACGGCTACCCAAAAAAAGATTTTAATAGGAAATCAGACCCTCGACGCAATTCATTAATTATGCAGGTACGATAGGTCTACATACATCGGCATATTATTATCGACTATTCTCTAGGTTGACAATAGTAGCGAACCCGTAGATAATTAATGACATTGCTGGCATTAATCAATCATGTAAATGGCATTAATGTCCAACAATCGCCTATAATATCAGTCCGTAAAGATTAAATAGACTGTTAATATGGCTTTAACGTATTCGCTCACGTTAATTGGCAACCATTAAATCACGTTAAGCAGCCTCGCACATCTAACACGCACTTTCCGCGTCAGTTGAACATTTTGTCGGTCTCGCTGCACCTTTTTAACGAAACAGTCGTATTTGCCCGTTTCGCGGCGATACCGGGAGAAAGCACATCGACGAGAACGCGTCGATGACCCAAATCGGAATTTATTAGAATACGAGGTACAAAGGTTACGTGAAGAAAAATGAAGGTGCGGTGGAGGATCGTGTCTAGCCATAAGCAGCGATCTGAGATAGTGGGTGGACCGCAGCGTAAAATATATGCGGCGCATACACGCCGGGTGTATCCGAGTGCTCGTCTTCGTGGTCCGACCCGGTGGCACGGAACCGCACGTGTTTGTATGTACGTACGTGGCGAGCTATGACGGGGAGATAGTGAAATGTATAGTGCGCCGCGAGTGCAGGCGCGGCCCGACGCGACGCGACGCGACGGCGGTATGGCACGTCGGGGCGTCGTCGGAATTATTCGCGTTCGAGATAACTCGAGTCAACGACATCCACGGGCGATAGTTCAGCGCGCGAAAATGCGGAGAATTGCGCCGATAACGCCCGCGTTATTCCCGCGTCGGATTTTATATCACGGACACCGAGGGGAAAAAAGCTTTCGCCCGACCGTGCTCTAAGTAGCGATGTTTTAAGTAATAACGGCAGCCGATGGTATAAGACCGTGTCGAAAGAATCGATAGCACCGTTAAAACGGAAACTATTACGCGCGATCAAGACCTACCTTTTTGTAGCTTTTTTCAAGTGTCAGTCTCGCGTCAATAACTATTAATTAATTGTTTAATGAAAACCATATTTTCTAAACAATTCTACGCTAAGCGCGCGGGGGGATAGTATCAGTAGGATTATATCATGTGATAACAGAAAGAGGTATACTGGCGACGCACTCTCGATATTAGTTATGCTAATTGAGCCTACGTGCCGGGGAAGTGCAAGCGACTCGCATACATGCATTTGTAAGCCGTCGTTTAATTCCCCATACAGATCCCAGTGTTGCGATACGTCGCGTCCCACACCCGCCCGAATAAATTCAAACACGTCCGGCAAAATGAGCTTTTTGTTGTTTCCTTTTCTTTTTCCTCCTTTTTTTCCTTCCTTTCTCTCTCTCTCTTTTTTTTGTTTCATCTTTCATTTCTGCGGAACGGTAATGGCATGGATCAATACGATGACGGGCTGTTTCCGCTTAAGCGGATTTTCACGGCGTTATTTTCGCCGTACTCGCGAGCTGGTTAACTCGCTCGCTGCTGGTACGTCCACGGTTTGCGAGGGAAGAGATGGAGGAGGGGGGAGGAGGAAAGAGAGAGCAAAATGCATGTGCTCAAAGCGCGTGGAAACAAGCCTGCAGACAGTCAGGTCTCGTCTCCGCCACCATTGCGCCACCACCCTCGCTCTAAAACCCACCCACGGTTTGCTCTTTTTCTCTCTCTACCGCGCTCCTTTGTCCCCCTTTGGTGCACGAGCTGCCGACGATGGCGAGAGATCGGAGCTCGTCGCACACGCCCATGTCCCACGTATACGTGCGTACACATATACCGTGCCATACCGTGTGCCATGTAGGAAATGGGAAAACGAAATGAACCGTGAATAATTATGTATTACTTTTAATGCCTTACGGTTTACAGAAACGTGCCCGCCGATACCAGGGAAATATTAACGTCAAAGGTACTTCCTTCATTTTCTACGGACGTATATACCGCCGCTGTACGTACACCGTACATCGCCGTCTCGGAGCTAGGGATCAAACGATGCACGAGAGATTCGACGTATAACGACTTCTTTTTTTACCCCTCCCCTCTCCACCTGTCTCTCTCTATCTCTCTCTATCTCTCTCTCTCTCTCGCTGAAACGCTTCTGCGCTTCCGCGCACGTACACCGCGATATAACGTGGAATATCGAGATAAGAATTCATCCGATCATTATAATTTAGCATAAATTTATGTGCCGGAGGGATCGTGGGCTCTCGTCTCGATCGTCTGACGTATATAAAAAACGCGAGAATTTATCCCCGAGTAATATCTAACTAAGCCAAGCGGTAGGCACATCATTTTAATTAATAATGAAACCACAATTTTATTTTAGTTACGGTCTTCAAATTACGTGCCTATATAGTGTTCACCGGATACACTCATGATTTCTGGCTAGAAACTGCGCTGCGTAATATTGCATTTAAAACATTTAAAAAATTTTTCATGATTGTTCGACATTTCGACCGCTCGCACACCGCGCTCTTACATCGCGAGTACGAATGTAATTGTATATTAACTGCACTCGCGCAATAAAAAGCTTTTCGAAACAATACGCACCTGAGAAACGTCAAGCGTTTCCAAGGTATGGGAACATATGTAAATAGCGTTGTAAAAGATGGTGAAATATCAAAACTTGCGGTACCGCCTGCAGGCGGATTTTATAATCACTCGCCGTAGTGGATCGGGGCAAGCTTTCCGCTGCCCCTCGTCGCCCTTTCACACCGTTGAATCTAATTATGAGAACGTCAGTTTCGCGAACTTTGCCCGGTTTTACATCTTTATACATTGTGCTACGATATTACGGCAGTTTCGCGTCAGCGTCGAAATCTTCCGGACAATATTAACTGCAAATTTGCTTGTTCGAACAATAATATCTTCAATAACAACGTCACAGATTAATAAAGTAGAGACTGTGTCGTCTAAAATCTTTGTGTAATAAAGTATATAAGAAATTCGTAAGGTAATAGCATAAAAGAGAAATGAAAAGCGAAAGTTACATCGTAAGTCTGGATAGTTCAAAACTCGATAGTCTCGCTGTATATAGTTCGATCCAGCTTTAAAAGAAGTATTGATAGATTCTTTTTTTTTTAATCTCACACCGCTGTTTATGAAATAGTTTAAATGTAATCGTGAATAAAAATACACTTTATATGGTTAAGAATTTTATAAGTAACAATGTTTTTCAATCACCTTTTTTTACTTTTTTTCTTAATAATACCGAATAATTTTATACTTCAAATAAGCCTTTATAGGAAATTCAACCTTATCGAAATTTATTTTTCGAACTGTTGATACTTTACTAGACCTTGTAATTACAGTATTTATAAAGACTTTACGTGAAAAAATAAACGTTAATTTCGGATATAGCGGTTACATTGTCTAAAAAAATATGGATCAATCGTTCGCGTTTCGTATTTTGTGTCGAGAAAATGCGTTAAACTAAAGAACATGTATTCAAGCCGCGCGGAAAGCAATTGATTTATCTACTTTTCCGTCGGCGTTTCCCGAGTCGAAGTTGGCACGAGGGAACCTTCAGCATCCCTCGCTTGTTCGCCCCTGTTCGACAAACTATCACCAAAGAAGTTTTAAAGCTGACCGAAAGCAGCCCATTGGCAGACAAATGACTCTCGACTTTTCCTCGCATAAAGCACATAATGTTTTGCATGAAAGTCTACTGATCGGAAAGATTTCGCAGCCATTTAAAGCAAAAATCAGATATTTGCTCCATTCGTAAAATAATAGGCGCTGAGAGAGAGAGAGAGAGAGAGAGAGAGAGAGAGAGAGAGAGATCGGTAAATAATAGAAGGTATGATAAGATACGTCTCATCATAGTCATCATACATATTTAGTCTTGTAACGAAAAAGGTAAAGCACTGACTTTAAAGAAACGCAAATATATAATACAATTCATCGTGAAAATGAGCGAGAAGTAGGACGAGTAATTTACTTTAATAACTAATAGCGAGATTGCACCGAATTGCCATCATTCATTCCTCAATTCAATAATGATCTCAGCAAGTCCGTTGTTACGGGAGAAAAGCGCGCATTTTCTCAGTCAGAAAAATCCAATGCGAATAGTTTCACGAGCAAAAGACTTAACGACGAGCTATTTACGATGTTGCGGATCAACTCGCGGAGTCAAATCGGCGAACGAGATGACGACGAGCCAGTCGAGGTCGATTTCAGCGTCTGCTCACTCGTATATAGTGACCCGCGCGCGACAAAGCCCGCCTCCGCCGAGGACAAATCGTCCGTGAAATAGAGAAATTCGCGAGGATCCTCTAGAAAATCCGCATCCGTTACCGGAATACCTTATGACGGGGGGCCTGTTAACATTCAGACGCGGCCAGGCCACATAGGTAAGTTACTGGATAAGTACGTTCGACCGAAATATATGTATGTATACATATAAAATTTTGTCACGAGTGAACCAGTTTGCGATTCCATAAATACACATAAAAGTTTCATCATTTAGCGGATTTTAGGGAACCGTGTCTTAATATTCTCCAACTCTGTGAGTATAATAGCACGTAGGGTCAAATGACTTAATTAATATCTTTGAGAAAATATTATAACCTTAGGTAAAACTCCTGTTTAGAGAAGGCATCTCCAATGATTTTGTCCTTCACAATATTATAGAAATCACCCTCCTGAGTAACCTTCAAGAGATCTTATTGTTAGCCATCCTTCGAAGTCTCCAGCTAACAATATATTTACACATTTTTAATAACGAGGGATATATCATTGTTAGATTCGCGTGGAAAGTTAGAAATACGTTGAAATTGTACAATAATAAACCTCGCTTTGAGTGGAAAGTTAGAAACCCATGTCGAATCGTTTTATGCTAAGAAATAACAAAAAGTATTGTCACATTAATATAGGTTGGATTTTGGGATAAGTTTTTGAGAGTGCGGGTGTAGGGGAAGGGCCGGATTCCCCGCTTATACTTGCATTATTTTCATATGCACATTAGTCATTTATGGCTTACTAAAAATAACTGTTATATTTTTCAAACTTTATTTGTCAACAACTTTTTAATAAACAAGCAACGACTGAAAGCTTATGAAGGTTATTCAGATTGATCTGTATAATATATGACATATAGAGATATTAAGGGTAAAATTATTGGAGGTGCCCTAAACGGGAATTTTACTTAATGTTATCACGATTTTTTAATAATCTAATTAATAATTAACTAAAATGTATTCATAATATTTCAATAAGTATATTAGTAAATAAAATTAGTATAATTGTTACATAGAACGGTTCAAAAAAGTTTTCTAACTAGTCTCTCGAATTGAAAATTTATGAAAATCTAATTTAATCTTTTATTTCTTAAAAAATAAGAAAATATTAATTACTTGTGACATTTGTAATGGTTAAATAAAACATTGTAATGCATGATACAATAGGCTAACAGACATCACTGTATATAATGCCGAATGCAATAATTTCCAAAATCAATAGTTACTATTAATTGACAAGCCAATCGCCTGCGAGCGTTTGCACATTCATAAGACATGTAAAATAAACACGACGACCGTGACGCTGCGCTTGCGTATGTTCGAGGGTGGAGGAGACCCTTTGGATCGATCCTTCAGCTTTATTTGTAAGTGGTGGTCCATGGGAAGGACCTTCACTTATAGAGGCCAGTCAACGATTATTAATGAACGCGACTACATTAATGACAAAAAACTCATTCTTATTGAACTATATATCGCGCAAATGAACAAACCTACAAATATAAATTTCAATATTTTAAATTTTAAATCAATATTTTATTCGCCGAGTTATAAATAAATACGGGTGTGTAATTAAATAGTACAAAACATACATTGAGAACAAAACATCTTCGAGTAATGGCAAATGAAACTTCTCAAAGTGATAGTTGTTACTATTTTTATCAAACACGTTTCGAAGCGCAGTTAATTCGCAGACGTTGAACGCAAAGTTCACGGTAACTTTTCTTAACAAGCTCTATCTCGTGCCCCGTGATTCTTTGTTTCAAGACGCGTTTCTAAAGCTCCATCTCCGCCAGGAATTATTACTCCGACGATAATAATGTCCCGCGGAAATTCGTTGTGCCAGAGGGCATTATTATTAATAATATTAAGGATTAGTATTAAAACGCCGGTAAATGTATATTTTATCATTTCTAATCAAGTTCGCATAACGAATACGGGAGGTGTGACGCCCGATTTGCTGGTACAAGCCTGCTTTAATATAACGTAGATAGGTTGAGACCCCATTAGATCTCAAGTTGATCCTGCAATCTCCTAAGGCGATACCAGACTACGAGTGCGGCGTCTGTAATAGGCGCTCATGTAAAAGACGGTCCCATATTCTCGACTTCGCGTAAAGTCAGTGTCACGTATACTCACGTGCAAAATTGTAAGAGCCCTTTAGCAAAGTGCTTTTGTTGATAATGTCCTCAGTCAACTACGCGCTTGACTGTGAGATGCAAAACGTGACAGGAGCGATTAGGCAGTTTACGGAGGTACATAATCGCGCGTATGCGAATACCTTATCACGGAACGATCTACACGATATAGCTGATCACCCGTGACGTTATGCGAACAATTACGAAATTCAGTATTTTCTACCGTAGAAGGATGTTACGCGATTAAGAGAAAAAAATACAAATTTTTTAACGTTTTGCCAGTTAACTATTAAGAAACTCGATCGAAATAATATTCTGAAAGCTTTCAGCTGTAATGTTGTACAGTTATGCAAAAATAACAGTCTGCATTTCAGGCATAATATATTCGACATCGAGAGTAGCAATTCTTTTATAAACTATGCATATGTCAATCCTGTTTTTGTACGCGTATACTATCGTATGTGAAATAATTTCTCCACACATTTATCCCTACGTGAAACACATATTAGCGTGGCTTGCCCGTTTCGAACCTGGCATATTTAAAGTTCGTTTTTCTTGGTTTAGGCGACGGTGCCATTGTCCGCGGCGAACAGCAACAAGAAAGTAATAACATCATGGCGAAATGACAAATTCGCTGCAAATATTGCAAGGTATATACGTCATAAATCCGCGTTATGGCTATATGTAGGTCGTATAACGGTTTTCAGCGCGACCCCGTGTGTTTTTACATTATACGATAGAAAAGTAATCCGTTATGATTAACGCAAACGCACTAATGTTTGTCTAAACGTAGGACGGCGAGAAATTATTCTCCGACAGCTTAAACTGATCGCTTGAGAAAGATCGGTTGTGTAAGATAATCTAATAGTTAAGAAAGTAATCAACCAACTTTAATTTCAATACCCGCGGAATTCCCGTTGCTTGTTACTTTCTTAGAACGAGAGTCCTGAAACCTTTACAGCGCAAAAATTAATCCCACCCGAATAACCTCGCATTTTACAGTTAATACCGACTCCGGATTTCGACATACGCTTCAGTGTGGATGACGCTTATTTGAGAACGACACTTTTTAACGTACTTAAAATATGTATATTTGATCAAGATTAAATTGTACATGAAGAGAAGGTACGATCGACACGTTTTTGGCGTATCTTTATACGCGTATTGTGTCTTCGCCAATTATACAAGCTGTATGGAAGTGTGCGACGGCAGAATACAGATTGTAGATCGAATTTCGCGCAGTGGCAGTATTCCATCGCGCGGGCTACACAGCCGCATCGATATTCTTGTGTAATAGAACCATTCTGAACCAATCGCAAGGAAATTGCCTCTCGAAAATACACCTGGCAAAAGTGTGGTCCTACGTAGTCGCGTTGGTTGAACGTTAACGAACTTAAAGGTGTACCTACGTAGCCGATATCGAAATCGCCCCTCGCACGTTTTATCGCGTATCGTGGATACGACAAAGTCAAAGGACTCGATACAATACGGATTATGAAAGTCTTTCTTTTTTCCCCCCTTCGGGCTTTCGCTTTAGCTACATGTGTATATTTTATCCACAAAGAAGTTCAGCCATGAGCAACGTTTCGAATATATATGTTTCTTATTATGTATGCGCGTGTGTGTCAAGAATAGGCAAAAGTCGTACGCGCGCATAATTTCTTTAGGTAGCACTTTCCAACGGAGCATCGTGCATTATTCCGCCAAACTGGTACATCCCGCGAACATCGCGAGAGACATACCTACTTGCATGCGCGAGTTCGGCATGTCTATCGGCCGTAACTTCGCTCGCCATTGATACCCCCTCGTTCGTCCCCGGCTTAGAAACTTGACGGCGAGAGAAGCTAGGATATATTCATGGACATGTTTGTAACATCCTACGACCACGCGCCCGTGCTCAAACTTACATTACCATGTTCAGACGCGGAACGTTTCGCAATAGCTCCCGAGCGGCAGAGATATGTACACGCAGGAGAGACGCACATAGCCGTAATACGTACATACGCGGTGTGTGGCAAACGCAGTGAGATAATGCGCTGACAGGTGGGAAAGGTGGATGGAACCGCGAGCTCAGCAGAGCATTGCGTCTATTATGAACGATTCGTTATACTCCAAATCGCGTAGGAAAATTTTTTCAAACTGGATCTCGATCGGGCAGAACTCAACTCTCGCCTATCTCTTTTTCTATCGGAGTATCACCCTTGTGAATTTGTCGATCCGGTGTTGACATATGCGATACAGTTCCCCGTAAGTGTCTTTTAAAGTACTCCTCCTGAACCGTGTTGTGTCACAGCTGTCTGAATATCTTCAATACCGTCAGATATTCTCTTCTACGAACCTATCTCGATTTTAATGTATACGTAGTCGACGGAAAGCGCGTTATATTCGTGTGTATATGTGTACGTAAAGCACCTTAAGTCGGATCAAGCAAAGCAAACAAACACGAATAAACAACTTGCTTCAATAAATGCGAATAATGCAGTCATACATTGAAGCAATTGTTTATTCGTATTTTTTCGCGCTCGTTTGCTTCGTCCGGATACGGCTTTGCATATATCAGATATATTAAACAAGTTCTTGGTTTTAAAACGATTCTATTAATTTGTTCATATTGAAGAAACTAAAATTCTTATTTAGAATAAAAATAGTCCGCTAAATTTAATACGAATAGTTATACAAATCGAATAGTACATTCGCGCAAGTCTTAGACAGTAATACTAATGCACGCTCGCTTGGGCAAGGTTTAAACTTACGACCCTACTGTGACGTTTCACTAAATACTATAGCCACCCTAATTCCTCGGTTGTCACCGAGCCTTTAATGATGTTGTCAGCCGGTACGTCCTCTTATTGTCGCCATTAATACAGAACGGATAATGCAGGGTGTCGTAGGAATTAGGGAACCCTCGTCAACGCGAATGAACGTTTCGCCAATTGTACATTTGATCGGCAATTTAACTGAGCGATCGTAGCTAATAAGAAATTACCGATTTTATAACGATTTGTGAAAAAATCTTGATAAAATATGTATCTGTTATTTACATTATTCGATTTATGTTTGATATTAATTATCTACTTCATAAGATTTTACCGAGAAAAATGTAATTTTACATCTTTTATCGTTCTTTCCAGAGATCCATCAATCACATGCGTAAGTGCTTCGATTGATCATGCTTAAAAACAAATTCGACGATCAATCATGTTAAGTAGTCAAAGTATCGTCTACAACCAAGCTAAAATGTTACGTTCGATATATAGTGCCTGACCTTTTATTATTAGAAGTCGAATAAGTCCTGAATATTTTAAGAAAGCCTTTCGATTACGTAAAAAAAAAACTGTCAATTAAAACATAATAATGCAGACTAAAGAAGATCAATAATAGATCTAAATGTCACGTCACGTCTACTTTTATATCGAGTGTCATCTCCATTATAGAGAAAGTAATGTATATAGACATAGGCCGGTATTCATAGTCGAATCTTAAATTTAAGACCGTCTTAAGTACGATTTTAAGATGTCATGAACCACTCACAGAGCCGTATTAGCATCTTAAGACATTACTTATAAAACGGTCTTGAAATAAGTTCCGACTATGAATACCGGCCATAGACTTATCATAAATCGCACTAATGTATAAGAAAAATATAATACTGATAAAGAATCATTTCTGATTAATTTTCTATCAATAATGGATCTAATTTTTCATATATCGGAAACATCATTTTCTCACGCGCGTCATATGTCAACAATCGACCTACGCGCGGCTTAAAACCATGTGATTCGACGCTCATTAGGCAAATTAACAACACGGTAATCGTCAACGTTTTCTCTAGAAGGCTACTCAATTAATCAAGCAGATAATTTGCCGCTTAGGACTGTCGAGAATAGATGGTTCGATAGGAACAGCGCGAAAGCGTTCCCACATAGGGACACAGCTTCCAATCGCATTCATATAAGTGCAAAGATATAAGCGCATCCATTTTCCTCCGCGGGGAAACAGATGGCCGGTATTGACTCTCGTTTCAATATTCAGCTTCTTGAATAAAACAACGACTGACCGGCCGATCGACCGCGACCCTCCGACATCGAGCCACCGAGTATATTCCGAAGATCTCGCCGCTGCATCAGCATTCGTCCGTGTCGACGAAAAAGATAGCCCACTTGCATGCCCATACCTTGATAAACATCCGATACAACGTCGTGCTGCGCGATCGTTTTGTAGAAATAGTACGCAAGATTCGCGACCAGAATATGCGAACGATCGATGTGCTAATCTTCCAAATTAACCATATATCGCGCCGACATTTGGCACAGTTTCGTTAATTACATATTTATTCTTTAGGTATATCATATATCAAATATGTCCGTTACCTTAATGTAAAATAAAATATTGTTTGACTCACCGATACGATGCGCAGCAACGGAGTTATAAACCGCATATCGCAGGCTACGTTGAACTGTAAAATACAAAAATATATCCAAGTTACATTAAATCTTATAAACGTCTCATTAAATATTTACGTATATTCTGAAATAATAAATTAAATAATAAATAGGTATCAAATTACTTACTCCATGGTTGCTCCGCTGTTGCCCGATGCCTCCCAGGCCTGCTCCTCCTCTCAGATGTTCCTCTCTTCATTGAACTAGCACAACCTCGAGCACAACGCACAACGTTCCTGATCTTCATTGAACTAACACAACTGGAGCACAACGTTCCTGAAAATACAATTGTGCGACACTGTACTTTATGGCATATTCCCAATGTATATAAATCGCGCGAAACGCGCACTTTACGTTATTTCGAATAATTATCAACACGTTCACGAATCTGTTATCATACAAGCTAATTAATTGCACGGTTGAAAATCACTACTTGTTCATGAAGAAGATAGAGAATGGTTATGCTTTCTCCTGGCACTTGTCGCGCGATCGCGTTACAAAACAATAACAAGACGATACGAGGAGCGGCTCGCGTCGCTACCTTAGACCATATATACCTGGAAGAGGAATTGCCTATGCTTCCCGTGGAAAAGATCCGTGTCCAAGTTGGGTGCGAGAGAGAGAGAAGAGGTAGCTTGATAAACTTTGCTCGCAATGCACAAGCGCGAAGCCCACCAGCCCGCCAAAGCGTCGACATGACGATGACGTCACGCTCATCGCGCCGCCGGCGCCGTTACGGCCCGGTCTACAATCAGTCGTATGTCGGAGTCAGATATCGGAACGTACTTAGCCGATGGTCCAATGAGGAAAATTCGTTTCCGAAAAAGAAATTCTCTCATTGGATCATCGGCTACGTTGTAGACCGGGCCTTAGGCCGGTTACGGCGCCGACGACACCATTCGCGCTTGCACATCACGGACGAGAGTTACTAATCTATCTTTCTCTTTCCTTAAAAAACATGGTTCTCTCTCGCACCCAACTTGGACACAGCCGACACAGGCTCGATCCTTCATTCCTTTTCCACAGGTGTATATTCTAAGATCGCTACCCGCCGATTGACAACCGTGATCTTGCGTAAATAACATAAAACCGTATGCCACGAAAAATAAATTCCGAGCACCGCATGCCAAACAATTTTTGACGAAATATTTAACGAGATATTTAACGTACTAAAGTAAATCCGCGCCGAATATTCAGTTTCTGGCGTTTTGATTGATTATGTGATTATATATTATGTCGACATATTATATGGCTCTTCGTGACTTAAATCATACGGTTAATTGTATTATTTCCGCGATTTGTATTATTTTACATCGAAGATATACGAATTATTTAAACGACAGGAAACTCAACGCGATACGCGATATATTCGGATAAAAGTATCGTCAAAGAAATCATTACGATGTAAATAATACGATGAAACAATAATTTCCATCGCATCTATCTTTATTTTGAGTGAATAGATCGTATAAAATATGCCCGCTTCATTAAAAAACTGTTTCTTTTACATTCGGATTACTAATTCCGTAGTTAATTAAACAATGATAAGCAATTACTTATTCTAACAATCATAGAAAATAATCGCATTCAATATTACCTACAATTTGCTTACGATCACATATTGCGGCATATACGGAGCGACGCGCGCCACTACCCGCCTGTTCAAGGCTCGCGGTGCGAATGAAAGCGCGGGCGGCGCGCGCGGCGACGTTCACACTTATTCACTGAACATAGGCAACACAGCGCCACCCCCTCCCCCCGCAGCCCGCGCTCCGCGTACTTACGAAAACAAGGCCGCATTCCTATGCTTATACGTATAAGATGTTCAAAATAAATATCCGCCGAATATTCTGTTCTTAATATTTATATAAGCTATTGTCGCATATTTTACTCCTCATACTTTGGATTTTGGCAAACTAGGTAACGTCACTTAAGGTAACGATTAATTCCGCTCGAGCGTTTTAAAATTCTGATAGAGATATTGTAACTTGAATTCTAATTCGAAAAATATGCTGCAGTTTGATTAATATATGTATATTCTAGCTTTATTATATTATTAACAGCAAATTTTGCGTTACTATGCGTAAAATACTTACTATTTTTTAAATAAAAATAAAATTTTAGAAATAATTATTAAATCTAATATCGAGGAATATAAAATTTATTTCTGTTTTAATCAAACAAAATTCATGTAAATTAATATACGATCTTGATCTTATTAATACAACCTTTTCAAGTGTTTGCATTCCGTGAGGAATAAAAGTGTGTAAGTTTCGTAAAATGAAATTTATGATTTTAATAAACAAGAAAATAAGATTATATTGCCGCGAAAAAACAACGTTAATCTCATTTTTTTTTAATTTACTAAATCATACGATTTCACTCTTTCTCTGTGTGTGAAACGCAAAGAACTAAGAAAAATCTAATAATGATAAATAAACTTCGATAAATAAAAGAACTTTTTTTATAAAAATTAATAAATTTTATTTCTCAGGACATTATATTTAATAATCTTGTTTCAAATAATTAATTAACCATTTTAATTTACATTAAAAAAATAACTTATATGTAACAGTTACAATTTGATATTAGTAAACAACTTGTCTATATATACACGGTATCCTAAATGTTACATGAAGTCGCATCAATTTTTATATCTGGGACAATTTTGATACATATTGCATCTGGATATTTTTACATCATGATTTAGAATTCTGTCTGACAGTTTATAACTGTTTCACATGTGTGAAAGATTAAACACATAAGATTAGAAATAAACAATTCAATATTAAATTAATCAATAACAATATAGTTTTATACTTTTTTAATAAAAAAAAACAATCCACGTCCTAAGTATGCATTTAATGCAGTTTACTACCGATTGTTCATGGAGACATTTGTGAATATATTAATCACTTTATCACATCACGGCAAGCAATAGTCATGATGGCGATACTACTCCATAAAGAATCAAAATATCGCTGAACGATAAAAATTGATACCTGTCTAATAAAAATCATATAACAAATAATAAATATGTAAAGTTACACTTAAATGCAAAAATTCTATATGATACTTTGCTAACTTGATCAATAATAATTCAAAAACTCGGATATTTTTATGTTTTATTTTTTAATTAAATATTCGTTAAATAATCCTTTAATTAATCGCCAAAATATGCTTTAAAATAATATAATACGTGCGTGATACTTGTAGCCAAAAATATTTCGATTATTGGAACGAAATACGAAGCTTTCTCGCAATGAGAATTCAGGAAGGCAGCGAACATCACGACTAGAGTAAAATTTCGATTGGACCGAATAGAAATCGAGTACAAAGGGAAAAAGAAATTGAGAGAGCGATCTAACTTGCGGAATCACAACGATTCGATGGTTTGTCTCCTGAAAATGACTAAAGCCACTTTTGTGAAAATACATATACACATATGCACCATATACACGTCACGTATACGGATGCATTATATGTATCTCGTTTCGGCTGAGTAAGAGAGTGTATGTGTGTGTGTGTATGTATGCAGCCACGTGTGCGGATAGTGTGGCCGACCAAAGCCCCGACTCATATAGGAGTATTTAGATTTTAGGATGCACATGGGAACGTGCGAATCCGGGTGCCGCGGTAACCCGTATTAGGGTCACGTGCAGATTTGCCGAGGTGAGACTCTATCTTATGCGTCCCACGTACACTCATCTCCGAATCAGAAACCCGTCATAAACGATGCAAGGCCCATATCCTCCTCGAGAAACCGACCTCGCCCTACGCCGAAATTCCAGCTTCCAGCCCCGTGAAATCCCCGCGCGATATACTCGCGGCGCGGGAAATCAGGCTGCTCCTGCTTGCCGCCACCGCAGCAGCTGCGTTTCCAGCTGACTGGCAGAAGGCAGTTCAGTAATAATTGAAACGGCGACCCGAAACGGCCGCTCGTTTATGTATACTTTAACGATACCAAGATTAATCGGATGCGTGGAGAAGCCGCGAGTGCGAAGTGCGGTTGGATAGAAACTGGTCTACTAAATTTGTCAACTCTTGGGAGAACCCCCTAGCCTGAGAAGGGACTGAGATTCATCAACTTGACTTACAAGATCCTTGTTCTCCCCCTACAATTATCTAGTCTAAACGTCGATCGATATTTTTTATACCTAAATGAAATTACGTAGATCGTAGTACGTAGATCATATTTTGTATCTAACTCTGGCTGATTTTATATCAGTTTGTATCATAAAAATCATACGCGACCGCACTAACGGTAAAGAATCGTGAGATTAAACGAGCGGTCGCAAGTTTCGGCGATCCTTCGACGCGAATCCGCACATCGAGATATACATGTTTCATTCGCTCGTTTGTGAATTCGAGGAGAGTATAGAGAACAGAGTGCGTGATCGATCAGCATAGACAGTATATCAAACGTGCATCCATCCATCCAGCCTGACTGCCATAACATAGAGTCTCGAAGGGGGACAAGAATATCCTATTTCCGGGTGTTTTATCGACGGCCTGTTCTCTATGCTTTGCGAATCACTGCAGATCGTGTTTTGAACCGTATCATTCGTTTGTCGAATATCCCCGAGTCCCGACCAGCACGCGCATCGAGCACGATGTAGTACGTATGCGGTATGTATACACACACATGCACGCGCGCGCATTCTTCCCGAATTTGCATTTTCATCGTGCATACGCGCAGCATTCAGCAAAGGGACGAGCCCCTCCCCCCCCGTCGTTTTTCTCACACACGAGGATAACGTTTGTGGACTTAGTGATATTTCTGGTTGAATTTACCACACAGTCGCTCCGCATCGGGATAGGTATACGTAAGAATAACACGCGATAGGACGCAAATATGCGAATACGCTCGTTCGCATACTGTTGTATACATTATTTGAAAAAAAATCTGGTGTATACATAGTCACGTGCAATATTCGTCGGGCAATATGCGTCATGCCTGAAGAATTTATACATTCGCACGCAAACGTATAATCCTACAGGATTTCTTGCTCGACATTATCTTTTTTTCAAAATCGCTTATGTATTACTTACCGAAACAAAGAGTTGACACAGCTGCTTTGAGAATCATTGCAATTCCTCTCCTCCATTTACGCCACAATTCGGCCTGAAACAAAAAAGAGTGAAGTCTATTTAGATTTGAAGAAATTACGGAATTTTGTTAGAGAGATAATACAGATCATTCTGATTGAACAATTGCGTTCACATATAGAGCGTTACTAGAATTAAAGCTTGATCGTATAAATCTCTTTACGATAAAAAGTCAAAATTTCCATACGAATGATAGTCTCCCATCAAATTTTCGCCACGGAAAAAGTTAATTTCGAAAAAAAAAAATCTGAAAGTTCTTCATCAACGTTACTCGTATATTCGGATCAGTATAAAAACTCCGATAAGGGAGAAAATTGGTAAAACAACTGTACGAAGTCAAGTACGGAGAAAAAAAAACGTATGCACGGGCGGTCGGGGTGACGAATCGCATTAACACACGGGGCGGCCTGCCATATGCGGAAAGAGGTAATCCACAAGTCGTCGATCGACGTTCTCTCGCAGCAAAAGCCGGTATTATCCGCGGTAGAGATGGAAATGCGCGCATTAGAGCCGCCAACGTGCCACAATTTCGCGGGGGCGCGCAACCACCCACTCCGGTCAATAGTTTTAACTCGCGAAAAACGTTAGGCCGCTTAAAACCAGCGCGTATACGCGTAACACGCACGCCGCGGCGCCGCCACGGCTCATCCGCGGCAATAATCCTCGCGCGTGTGCATACGCACGCACACGCACCACGAGCATGAATATTTACGCCGAATCCGGGATAGGCCCGCGAACGCAGGACGCGCATACCCTGGCTATTTATTATCTGCTAAAATTATAACGTTCAACGTCATCGACGCGAGAGCCGAGTGCCCGTGTAATCGAATCCCCCCGCGTATATAAATATATAATCGCAACGGCGAACTCTCGCTCGCGTACACGCATGTCCGCTCGTGCGCGCGCGCGCGCGCGTGTTCGCAATTCATGCATCCATCCGATATTTCCGTATCGGCGGCAATTTACTGACGTACACGTGTCTGAAATTCGGTGATTGCACGTCGAACTGAATTTTCATCCCCCCAAGCCCAAGGTTTAACCGCCGGCCATCCGCTCGTCCGATCCGGCCTGGCCTGGCCTGGTCTGGCGCCCGGATTCGGCGCGCAGTCCGGCTCGCTCTCCCCTGATACGCAATAATGAAGTGGGTATGTAATTATGCAATGTAATACCCCGGGATTGTGCCTAATTCGCGCTCGCGGCACCGCGGCTCGTATTATACGGCATCGACGACGAAATAATTTCGACAAATCCGAATACGGTTCGGCGATCCGCGAATTTCCGCCGGAGAGAACCGGGAAAGGAAGGATTGTCCAAGGGGGGGCGTAATTCATTCCCGATCATGCGTAAAGTTTTAACATTCGACGATTTACCAGGAAGATGTTTTAGCAACAGATGTACCACAGATATTCTCTAATGAGTGGCAGAGGCGGAAAGAGACGAGGGAGAGGAGGTGAGGAAAGCGAACGGCAACTTTACATCTGACGGCGGCTTTAAAGTTGCCAGATATGAAACCACTTCGATAGGTGAAACGCTCATGGGATCACCGTCCGTCAGACATCGTCGACCCGAGGGCCATCCCAGGCGACTTCGCTTTCCATCCGGATATGGGAAACTATGTTGGAAATACCGAACACCGTCGGACATTCTTCATCATGTGGAAAATCAAGCTCCTCCATCTCTCCTCTCCTTCCCTTCCTTCTCTTCCTCCTCCTTCTTCTCGAATCGCGTACTTCCGAGCATTTCAATGAGGTCATACTGGAGTTTTAGATATGCCGCTTGGGTTTTGCGTCACGCTTAAATCACATCTCTCATAACAGAGATGTAGCTATAAAAAAAACTCAAACTATACTTAATGTAATACTTTGGTTTTAAGAAAGTATCGAGCACTCGTGCCACTTTACGTACAACTTGTGAGTTTATCCGTTAGTTGTTTCATTCATTCGGAAAAGTAAATTTGTTACTTTTAATCATCCACGATCGTGGAACTTTGCAGATATCCGCTGAGAAACTAAATATTTGCGTCTTTTTTGCTTTCCGGGCACAAACGTATCAAGCACCGGTTCGAGAGCTATCAGTAATCGCGAGGGCGGCTATTGATCGATACAATTCGCGCTCGGCAAGCGTACAAGCGACGCACTATGAGGCTTCGGAGGCGAGGATAATGACACTGCAACGAAGACGTGCAAGGAAATCTAGAGAGTTAATTAGGAAGCACCACCGTATCAGTCTGCGCGGTCGACCTGCTCCCCCGCAGAAGGAGGTAGGGGAGGGTACCTGATGCAAGATGCACGAGGCGAGATCGGGCCGGAGAGAGGTACGGTTGAGCTGTATCTTATGTAGGGGTCTTAATGTACACATTCGCGCGTCTTAAAGGCGAAAGTTAGTTATCCGAAGGTGCGCCAACTTTCGGCACGAAGAGCGTCTGCAAACGCGGTACCTCCACGCCGTGTGATCCGTTAAGTTCGCGCTTATACCGAGATAATTCGTAGGGTACGTCTTTTTCTATTCAATAGCGAGGCGAGGCAAGTGGAAGAGCGAACGCGGGTACTTAAGTTACTTACTTACACGATTATAAATTCAACTTGAACGTTATAAATTTCGTTTCCTTTGCGACTGCTCATAAAGTCTCATGATGAATCAGACTGGCGCCAAGAAAGACCATATTAAATTTGTATTGATTAAAGACACTTTACACAAATTTATGTTGGATAGACACGAGACATTTTATAGCACGAATTTGTTCGTTCTTTTTTTTTTATTGGCATACGTTTTCTCGGACACAAATTTTCCGTTGAATGCAAGCAACTTAACGAATAAAGCATATATTGTACTTTTATTTCCGCGTTGCCAGTCGTTATGTCGTATATCAATTTCGAGCGAAAGCACTCGAAACAGATTTTCACCTAACGGCACAAGCCGGCATTCATAGCGATAAAGAGTTCAACGGTACGCAACCTTTATTATGCTAAAGTGCGAGCAGTTACAAAACTCTCTTTTAACTGTCGCTTCGCAAAGTGTCGCAGCGCGCACCAAAGAACCATATTTCTCCAAACGAAAGAAAACGAGTACGGTCGACGATGTAAAGGTCGGAAAAACTCATCTCCTTTTCGGTACCCCTTTGAATAATTCCAATTATTGACGCTTGATCCACGATTCGCTGCAACTAAAAATTGCATTGCAACATGTTTCCGTCTCTCTCGTCTACCATTTATTCAAAACGTTATCTCTATAAACAAACAAAGATACGCAAAAATAAAACGAATGATTGAATTTTACATGCAAACATTTGCTTTACATGGAAGTATAAAATAGGATACTGTATCCTTTTCAAAATATACATATAATACGTAGATGTTTCTCACAGAATAGTAACTTACTTAGCAGTTGCATATCTAAATCTAGATCCAACGAAGTGTGTGACATATCGCGCAGGGGATTCAATGTTAAAGTTTAATAATCGAGAAATGTTGGTCATATTCGAACGGCCCTTTGGCAAAAATCGCGTGGCTGCGCGCAGCCAGCGAACTCCGCAGTTTTAATTTCACTTTGTCGAGATAGAGGCGGATAGTATCGACGAAAAAAGAAATGAGCAGTCGCCCGTTTACCAACCCGCATATAGGCACCGCCGACGAGATGGGTATATACACGGATCTATTATTCATGCATGAATTTGAAACGCACGTTACACCAAATTGGTACCCTAAAGGGCTAACGTAGCGTACTGAATATTACAGGCGGTTTTTAACATGGAAATCAATTCCGCGTATCAGATTCATACATAATAGATGTAAAGGAGTTGTTTCACGGAAAAAAAAAACCTATTCCACCGGGAAGTTTATGCTGAAAAGCCGGGCGGTGATGCGGTCTGATGAAAGGATCAACAGAGTCGATAGGGTATCGGATGCATTAGCGTGTCATTATATTACCTATGTACAAAGGCGGAATAAACAATTACCATTATCTCCTGGTAATATCACTTTACTGTATATATAACGTAACGGATATCGTAATTCTATAGAATTCCGTAATTTTATAATTTTCAGTAAAATGTCTCTGTCCCGGTACAAACGGAAATATCACTGCGTCGCATAATCTTAACGTAATGGAATCTCTTCCACGGTAAAAGCCGATGTTCGAGTGTATTCTTCCCGCGTTCGATTTGAAAGGACTCGAAGCCGAACCCGTAATAACAGAAAATTTCACCGCGCGCAGAATTACCCGATAAACAACACCGACAATCGTTGCAAAACGGCCAGATATTTCCGTGCCATCTTGTCGCGAATATTACGATGGAAGATCGAAATTTATCGCCACAAAACACGAAGCACCGTAAAACGCTGCTTATGCTATCGCAACATAAAGCGCGGACGTAAATTCGATTGTGGCCTTCCGTTTTCGTATATTCCAGCCACTTTTCCGTTGCGTATATAATTTATACACAAAACGTACGACAAGTGTGCTGGTTCTGTAATAACATATCAATATCATCGTATATAGATGTACGAATCGTTATGAACGAATTTTCTTTCTTAAAGCGTCTGTCTTCAGTCAATATACCGTTTACAGCTTCGCCAAGTATATACTAGTTTGCAAAAAAAGAGTGACGAAAGCATAAAGCGAAACTTTTCGTACTACGTTTGCACAATAATCAGATTTCGAGGATTTAAACGATTTTGACACGGGTGGTACGAGAAAAAGTTTCAATCCGCCGCTCTCCGCAATTAAACGTAGACATCCGCTGTCAGATACACTCACGTCGCTCCCGGTATTCTAAAACTCTGAATTCATAAATCAACATGCGCGATATTCGCGAAGAATCGAATCGTCAAGCGAGCAAAGCGACTCGAGATTTCAATTCAAAGGAATATTCATCGAGGGGAAAAAAATCACGTAACCAAATGACCGATCTAACAGAGACAAGATACTCTTACGACAGTCAATCGCGCTGATAGCACAGAATCGCAATAAACTGGGAACTCATTAACGTTCGTGGTTAACGATTATCGAATATCGGAAGTCTCGTGTTTAACATTACCTTCATGTAAACGCAAGCATGCATGCGCGCGAGAAGGCTGGAGAGAGAAAGAGGGAAAGAGAGAAAGCAAAATAGTTAGTACATGACAGCCGGGCCGAAAGGAAATAGCTAGAAGCACTGACAAGGTATTTACAGGCAAACTCGACTACGGTGTAATTGGAATGTCAATTTCGTAACTGTGCACTTTTGTAACCGCGGTGAGAGACGGCGGCGATTTGGGCAATACAGATTGGATGAGCAAGAATTTCAAATACACCGCATACTCGATGATTCTCTTTGTACGTTATATTTTTCTATAATTATAATAAAATGAAAGATAATAAATGATATTTAAGGATTACATTTACGCATATCGAAAATTATATCAAATATTAGACAAGAAGAACAGGAAAGTTGGATGACATAAAGAATTATCCAAAATTGCGTCAAATGATGAAAAATCAAATAACGTCTGCTTAAACAAGAATATAGAATACAAAGTCGAGATATCCGTAAAACATTGTTATAAAATCTGGGTTAACGTTAAAAATGACTGCTATTTCATCCTTCCGACGAATTCTTCGTGTACAATATACATGACAGACCCAGAAACAAAACGTCAAAATTCGCGTGCTTGGTAGCAACCCCCGGCAGCGTCGAATAAACGAAGAAGCAGAAAAAGAAGGAGACGAACGGAAGCAGAGCGATCTATTGTTAGTTGCCGCGGGCGAAACGAGGTGGATCATCTTTCGGGCCAGTTAGAGTTTTTATCGTGGCCGACACGCCGACCATACGTCACAGCCCAGCGGTTTTCCCTCGGTGAGTCCCACCCTTCTTCCCTCCCGAACTCGCGGTGGCTATTTATAAAGAAAAATTACGCCCTCGAGATCGCGTAATGAGCTCCCGTAGCAAATACGTCCAACTGTCTGTCTGTCTGTCGACGGCGTTTCGCGCGGTTAATAATAACGCGGCCTCCCCCACTTTGCCTTTTAACGGATACGTTTCACGTATTTACCCGCCCACGTTAACGAATGAGCGAGTCCGGCCGCTTTTCCCGTAGAAGAGCGCAAACGATTAATATCGACTCCATTATTAGCAGGATCGTACCTTAACAAAGAATTATTTTCCCGTCGCTGCGACGGACCCCGAAGGGGAGAGAAAGGATGAAACCCGACCTCTCGGCCCTCTCGTTCAATCTCCTTCTCACCGTTCATTTCCTTCGCCGGTATATCTTGTATTGATATTTGCCTTCTTTTTTATTGCGCGTCTCTTTGATGGCGCGACATGATTATTCTCGTGAAAGTAAAGCGCCGGTATTTAAGCGCTCGTTAGCTCTATATGAAAGTTATGAGTCTTGATGAATTACTGTCTAGACATTGTACAATTTTGCAGCAAAAGCAAGGATTTCTGCAAATCACGAAGAAAATAACTGTTTTACAATTAATGCGCATCGGCTAATTAGTTGATTCTCACCTGTTTCTGTTTCTAATATAAGTACAGACGTGAATGTTTAATATATACATATGTGGATCATGTGGTTATCATATTGTGTAATAATAAAGTTGCCCGTTTATTATGAACAATACAGCCGAAATAATTGTGTTTCGTTGAACACATGATATTTTATCTTCGCGACACACATCCCTGATTGATTCTAACTAAATTATAACTTTATTGACGAAATACCAAATATATATATATATAGAAGTCTACATATAAAAATCAATCATAACGTAAAGGACAGAATTGCGTTTGCGCAGGTTGCAACGTGGTGGGTCGTTAATAATATTTTCCAACACAGCCATTAATTAAAAATGCAAATAATTGCGGCTTAATTTAATTACGTATGTAAACGCGCACGGATTAAAATTACGGTTCCGACCGAGCTGATTGAAATCTTTTACGTCAAGCATATAAATATTTTGCACGAAATTACAGCTCGTTTGCTTTAAACAAAAATATATACGAAAAATCTATCGAGCGATATTCTACGCTGCAGCATTCAACGGCGAATAATGCATGTTACAATCCAATCAAGAGCCCTGTAGGAGCCAGATCGATAAGCAACATTTCTAAATATTGATCAGAGGCTAAAACGTCACGTTGCATGATACTCGCAAGTCCTAGGCGAATTATTGCATGCTCGCGAACGAATCACCGCCATGCTCGGAAAAAGAAATAAAGCCTATACGGCTGAGTATTCGGCGTATCGCTTATTGGTATGCCGGTGACACACGGGTCCAATTTGGTTACCGGCGTCTGCGAATCGCCGAATATCATCTACTCCATTGAAATTCCGATATAGGTATGAGACGCGATATCGCATTTGTCTCCCTGACTGTGTTACCTAACGCTCGCATTTTGGCGCCTGTTGTTCTCCCCTGAGAATGTGACTACGTGCCAATGAAGCGCGGCGACCCTCGTTTCATCCCTTGCGTTAAATATTGCCAGTTCCTAAATTTTTAAGTATTAATAAAAACGACAAATAAATAATAATAATAAAAGATATCTCGTTGTGAGGAAGGGAACTTATTGTGAGAAATCTGCAATAATATGTGGAATTTATTCCGAAGAAAATTCTTAAGGATATTTTCACAAGTTACGATGTTCTTATACATAAGAGCAGTTAATTACATTACAATGTAGTTTACGTGTAATACGAACAGTTTCGTATATCTAACGCACGCTATCGACCCGTACGGCAAGTAGATTCCATAAAACAGAACGGAATAGATTTAGATTCAACCCTTGCTGTACGACATTTCCGTCAAACGTTGCGTCTTGAATACATACACGAAGGCGCGTATGAAAGCGTATCTAAGAATAAATGTCAACGCGATTTATCCTTCCGAGAAGAAGTTCTTCCTCGCCATACAGCTCGGCTACACAATGGCTATTCTTAGACGTCCAGTTGGACATTCGCGTATATATCTAGGCATACCGCCGGGACCCGGGAGTGTACACCGAATATACGTCAAGATACCATGTCAAAACAAATCGTCGTGAATGGATTCGAGAGGGCACTTCCAGGGACAATCGGTTTCAGCCCCGCAAGAACGAACCGAAACGCATTGATCGTCACCGTGACGGCTATCGGTCGCTATAGGTCCCGTATATGTTTTCGCGTGCCGACAAGGGCGGAATCATGGCGAACGCTCGTAATTCTCTCCCATCTGCGGCGGAGCGGGTCAGACGGGAGCGCGCAGGGTGCAAAGGGGGCAGCGGGTAGAAAGGGGGCGCCTTTCCCTGCCCCTGTCCGCCTCATCCCTTCCCCTCTTACGCGCTACGCTCTTTCGCAGGGTATAGTGGAAGCACCCAGGGGCAATTGAAACTCACGGCCATTTACTGCATTTCAATAATGGTTTCCCATCTCCCTCTCCGCGGCGGCTCCGCACATCCCGCGCCCCTTTCCGCGCCTCTTACTGCACACCGCCGCCGCGTACCCTTCCCGTCTCTCTCTCTCACTCCTCCACCTCACTCCACGTACGCGTGCAACACGAGAGCTCGGGTTGCACAGTCGATTTACTACGAGCTTTATAGTACACACCGTGCGAGAGCACGCAGAAGTACCCTACGGTGCCCTACGGCCAACTATCCCCCGCGCACGGTGCGTCTACCATGGCAATTGTATTATTTCCCGTAAACTATCCTGGGCCACGCGCGTTATACATGCATGCATGCATGCGTGCACGCACGCACTCATAACGCAGCGATTTTTACGCTTCCCAGAAAACTCGTTAGTGCGTCGAAAAGCACGTGGTCGCTATTTCTGCCGACGAGTGCGCGATGAGCGGCGCGAGGAGAGTTCCGTTCGCTTCGTTCGATCATACACGCTGGTATACCGTAAATGAACAAAGCACGAAACATTAGGTGTAAAAACGTTATAATTCAATAATCCTCGGTTTAATTTTCGCCAAGGAAAAATCAAAATTAATCATTAATTTTCAGGTCACCAAACGTGCGAATCTTTTTACAAGCCGTTATGAAGAAACCGATGAATCAGCGGTGATCGTAAACCACGAAATGAATATATCGATTAAGCGATCGAGAGCGTCACGTTCTATAATATGTGGGATCATTTCAGAAGCACTATCGGAGACGGTTAATTGAGATGGATATTGAATCGTCGATGCGTCACATTTCCGTGGGCTCATTGCCGTCTGGTGTACAGATACATTCGCACAATCAGCCGTAGGTACGATATGTAACGGTTTCAGTAAATTTGAAATCGGCCAAATCGCCCGCAGACAATGGACGAAACAAATTTCGCCCATTAGCAACCGACGGAGGATACGTGTCACGCTGCAGTTGTCGTCAATACAAATATCTGCTCGCGAGATGCGCCCATATTCGTCTGGGTACCTTCCATACGTTTTACCCTCCATACATATGCGCATATGTACGCGCGCGAATGCACGGGATGAAAAAAAAGAGAGAGAAAGAGAGCTCGGATTTATTCCGCAAAATCGCGACAAGTCCGGAAATATATATCCCGGCTATAAATATGGCGATCCAGATTACAGAGATACGGCCGGCCGAATTGGGCGTCCGCGGATTTATCCGTATCTTGGACAGGAACAGAAAGGAATTGAACGATTTCGAAGCCCATTTCCCTGGTCGATTTGAGAAACTAAAAGACGCATCGTCTCGCCAAATGAATTCCCGTCGACTCCTCTATCGATCCGTCTATTCTCCGCGATCCGGATTCTCGCCATTTTTACGGACGTACGGATACGCGCGCGTCAAACGGAGCATACGTTGCACCGAGAATGTGCAGACAAAAGGGACAGGCAGAATAAGAAAGCGAGGTACACCAACAGCGTACCGACTACACACGCACACGTCACCCCCTGACACGTATGTAATTGCCTAGATTCGGACCGCGCAAAAAAGGTGAAAACACATCGGAACCCGGGACGAAAACAGCTGTTACTCGGATAGCGGATTCCCAGAGTGAACTCTCATGCGCTCGCATCAACCGGAACGAAGAACAATGCGTCGCAGAGAATACTGCCGGGATTTAAATATAATAACCCGCGGCGAATGCGCAATAAAAAATGTTTTCAAAAATTTATTTCACGTATCTGTATATCTTCTGCTTCTAGCGAATCTATTAAATATGTTATAGTTTTTAAATTTGATAAATATAAATGAATAAATTGCAGATTTCCTGAAACTGCGCAAAAATTTCATGAATTTAATTATACGAAATTATTTCTTAATAGAAAGCCAAATTCCACAACTCTCTCTCTGCAACAGTTATTTGAGGTTCATCTTAAATTCATGTATAATTAACTGAGTTCTTTAATAGTGGTTATTATTTTAAAAAGACGTTATTTTTATGTATTTATTTAGGATCGGAAGGCTATATATAATCTCACGACGTATGCGTACCTTGCGTAACGCGATGCACGTGTTTATATACATATAGCGTGCATGTATCCAGAACCGTGGATGGAGGCTGCAAGCCTTATGTACGCAACTCGCAACAGGGGTATTTCCCCTCGTCAAATAACAAGTTGTATACATTCAGTGCCCAATCACGCGTATTATCCAGTATTCCGCGGACCGCCTCGTACTTCGACAATTCGAAGCTTCGACGAACGTGAAGCGCATTCATACTGGGTGAACCAGGCCAGATAGGTGTATCAAAGTTTAATCATTATTGCTAAACTCTTTTATAATTTACAATAATTTATATCCATTTCATTTCAGCGTTAAAAATATGACAATATAATTTAAGCACCAAGTTAATATAAATATATCTCGTCTTCAAATTAATTGAAAAATTCTATTTAGATTTTAGAGAAATCTGAGGTCTTCTATCTAAATTTTGGAAGGACTAAAAACGTGATATTTCAATATTTTTTTAAAAATGACTTCTCAATTGAATTTCGTCTTATTTATACAGTAAATCCACATATACGGTACATTTTTTTTTACATCTTCCTAGATCACCTGGTATATACGCTTCCTGCACGTTCACGTACGGCGCATCCCTCGAATTTTCAATCCGCCGCTCGCCAAGGCACGTCCAAATGATAGACTCGACCTACAAGAGGAACGACGACAGGTCCGGATCGTTATCGATGTCGGGATATATCTATCGATGGATCAACCGCCGATAGCCGGCGGAAACGGCGGACCGTTCGCACGGGGAATGAGGAGCATCGCGAGAGCGCGTTCGCATACGTGTGTATCAGTGCGCACGATTCACGGGAGGGTGTAATAGACGATGTAATCGGCATCCTACGCGTGTAGCACCGTGTGTACATACAAGGGATTGTCTAATGCGGGACATGTGTTAGGTGATCGAATTCTGCAGCGCGAATTTCGCGTCGAGGCGTGCTCTTTCCCATGCTATTGTACAGGTGGAAATTTGAGGGAGATAATTCTTTGTCGCGGTTTTCAATTGGAATTCTCGCGGTGTGCGGCGATACGCGTAATCGCTGAAACTTTAATTCTAATTTTAAAATCATCAATAAGGTCGATTCACGCGTAGTAAATAAATGCTATTGATTATTATCAGAATAAAATATATTTTATATCACTGCTGAAAATGAAAAAAACGCGCCATGAATTTGCGTGACGCATTTATGAATCTGAATGTGGCAGCGTTGAAATTTAAATACAGAAAACCTCGTGTCTAATTACGAAAAAAATTGACATTCGCGGTCGTAAGTTTTCGATATCTCGCCAAATTTCTGGATATAGGTAAGACAGGAAAGTAAACAGCATCATGTAATTTATTGTATAATTTTGTACAAAAAAAAAATGCAGTACGTAAGTAATCATAACGCAATATGTAATAATCATATAACATATGTAGCATATGATTATTACTGACGATACTTACTGACTAAAAATCCTTCATGGCTTTCTCTTTGCTTTCATTTGCGTTCTACGACTCTTGCCTAATCTTTGTTTTCCCTTTCCGCCCTTTCCTTTTCTGCCTTCTCCCGGTTTCTGTGGTCTTCTGTACTCGGAAACATCGGCCGAACTGCTTTTTGTGTTCCATTTGCTATTTCGTTTTTTACCTCCATAACCATACTTGGCAGCCTTCATTTTCGTCTTTAATTGTGCCTTCGGATTCATATTGCGATTTGCGTGTTTACCTTGTGGCTTCTTCTTATCATCCAAGAAATCGAGATCTTTCCGTACGCCCTTACGATACTTTTTAACCTCTTCCAGCACTTTTCTTTTCTCCGCATGTTTCTTTAGAGTCGCTTCAACTTGCATTTGCTTCGCAACCTTTTTCTGTTGTCTCAGTTGCCTTACTTTTTCCGATCTTTGCGCTATCGTCTGTTTCTTCATCAGGTTCTCTCGCACTTTCTGCATGTGCTCGTCAGACTTGGCCATCTCGGCAAAGTAATCGTCCGGCCTAGATGTCGGTATACCGAGCTTCTTTAACTTACTGATACCATCCATAACAGCGCCCTGAGCTTGACGGTGAAACATATTCTCTCTACGAAAGTCATTCAGGACAGGATCCTCGGACGGCTTGTATTGAGGTAACTTCTTATTTCCCTGTAGCTGCTTAGCTCGCCTTACTTCTTGCTCCTGCATTTGAAGCGCCAATTCCGGAGCCAACGGTGCAGGCGCGTTTACCATGTCTAACCTCTCAATCCACGGCAACTTCAACTTCATTTCGTCCAATTTTTGCTTCATGAGACTCTACGATTCGTTTACAGGAAAAGTTCAAGTTAGGTTATGTCAACTCCAAAATATACTACAGCAATTTCTGATAAAACAATCACTCACGACACAGTTCCTGGACTGCTTGCCACTCGTCTCGACCGCAACGTTGAGTCCCGGTTTCAGTAATCCCTTCGCAAGAGCCTCCTGCAGCTGAACACGTGAATAAAGCGAGGTTAGAATATGCACGATATCAACGGTAACCGTAGACGGAAATAATGATACTCACCTCCTCGTCGGATGAATTGTACTCCGAATCTGATTCCGATGTTTCTGACATTGCGAATAATTTACTATTACCTTTATTTAAACGTAACTAACCGATAGGACGTAGCCCCGAACAACACGAGGACAACACCACGACCACGCCACTTTCCACTTTCCAGTGTTTCCGCGGTGAACGGTCGATCTCGAATCTCGACTTCTCGACGACGACAGGTACGTCTAGTGACATCCGGCGGAGCAATCTGGAATTTATTCATAGGGTAATTACCGACGATCAAGTTGAAAAAAAATGCTTATTTTTTTCTCGATAAATTTTTTATCACGATGTAAGAACAGGGACAAAAGTTTTCTTTGAAATATCATTTTTATATATAAATTTTCTTGTCTTATATATGTCAATTATGATACAGGAATTTTTTTCATCATTTTTGCGCGTGCTCGGCCGATCCGATTATGTTAATTAAATTCAACCGCAGAATCGTTAATTGCAACAAAATTTCTGCCTATATACAATTCGCCGTTGTCTTCGATCTAATATTTTTTTTACGTGTCAAATAACAAAAAGAATTAACAGATCTATCCATGTTAACAAAATACTGTAAAATAAATTAATCGAAATTTCTGTTTTCCTCGCAATCCAAATTATCGAAAGTTAAAAGTGCATGACGGAAGATTAACTCAAGGTGCGGTTCATTATTTAACACTATAAAAATGCCTTCGAAGTATTCCTTATTTTCTCCTTTTCTTCGATAAAAAAAGAATGGTTCAAAGCATTTGTGTCATAGCATCAAGTGGTCTGCAGTCTCATTTGGGTATGAAAAAAGAGGCCTTCGGGAATTAAAAAATGAAAATCAAAGTGACGCGTGACGCAGTTACAAAAGTCGTCCACTGTATGTCGTTGCCGCCATTTTGCGACGCCGCCTGAATTTTGACACGCAATTTCCTCAGATCCGATCGCGCGTATATTTCCGAGAGAATAAGTAGAACACAGAAGGGAAAAGGCAAACGCGATGCAAATTCGTAATAAGTTGCGCATATTATAGATTTTCGTACTCGACTGTACCTATATGACGGTAGCCTTGAGACGACTCTCAAATTCGGTCGCTCGCGCAAAAAAATCAACGATTTGAAAGTAAAAGTAAATACTTATCGCGCGTAATCTCAATCATTCCGTTAAGAACTTCGAATCGATTTCGGGTCTCATTTCGCCGGGACTTTCGCGAGGAAGAAAACCGCGGCATTTCCGAGACACACCCTCGGAAGTGCGCGTCATTACTCGCGACAAATTCATATCTACGCCTCGTTTTCGGCGACCAATTAAGAAGCCGAGGCGAGAAATTGCGAATATAAGTATACGAATAATTAAAGCGATTACGTTGGGCTCGGGTCGCAGCCGCGGGGAGAGCGATCGCTTCCGCTTAATTGATTCCGCAATCGAAATTCTCGCGTTCCCTCCATATTTCGTCGTTGCGCCGGTTGCGCGTCGATCTTCCCCGTCCGTTGGTGCCGCGGCCGGCGGCGATTGATTCCGGATTGAACGAGCGAGCGGCGGCTTGCGGCGTAGCGGCGCGGCGGCGTTCGGCGCCTCGGCGTAGAGCGACGCCCGCTGATTGGCCGGTGGCGCGTGCGCGCCGGCCGGCCGACCAATCGCGGCGGCCGTCGCCCCCGCGGGGCGCAGCGGTGCGCGATAACCACACAGGCACAGTTCCCAGGCGCCCGTCTGACACGCGTTATGTGCTCGATGCCCAGGATTTTCGTCGCAGCTGGCCGGATGACAACGACGTAACATCATGGCGGATAACGACAAGAAGCCGATGTCACGTTTAATGAAACTCGCCAACAAGTTTAACTGCTTCTACCTGTCAGGTAAGCGTACGCGACGGGTCGCGCCCCCGCCGCCCACGTATCGTCCCCGACGACGCGTCTCCCGGCCGCGTGATCGATAGGTAACGACGCGGCGGCCGACGTACGCGCGGCGACCGCCGAGAATATCGATCTTCGCGTCGCGTATGTATTTACCGTTCACGTTTCGGAGCAAAAATAATAGGGAGGAGAGAAGAGGAAGAGAAAAAAAAGACGAGAATCCCGACCGCGTATCGCGACCGCGGACGCGATTATCGACGCGCCTCCGCCGCGTCCCCGTCGCCTCGTCGACGGCGGTCGCGATTCCCGAATAACTGCCGCAAAAATCACCTTCCGCTTTTTTTCTAACGACAGATACGCCTAACGCTTGTTTTGAATGCGCTCGTTTAGGGAGATCGTCGCATATCGCGGAAACTTTGACACGTAGCTTGATTCCGAGAGAAATGCGACTGCCTGGCTAAGTTTACGTTTAGAATCCCTGCGTAAAATATGTAAATTTATTGCGTCGGATGCATGCGTCGCTCCGTTTTCCAAACATGACTTTGCAATGGTGTTTAAATAATTTTTTTTGTCATAAATATTCGTTTTTGATGATGCATATGGAACAAAATTATGATACTTGTATAAATTATGAAAGAATTCATTTATTCCTTAGGCTTACATGCAGGAGAATGCAGGGCTTTTGTTGTCGATGGACAGCAAGTTGGACTTGTACGTCCAGATGTGATGAAAGAGATATTGAATCACCCTCAAGTGAGTTTGTCGTATAATCTTTTCATTAATATAAGTTAAAACGTGTATATTCAATGCAAAACATCAATTTTCAAGGTGTTTCAAGTACATCCCGAATATGTGCAATTAAATCCAGCCTTTCGGGATTACACTGAAAGAAGTGCGCGGGTCGATGAAGTGTTGAGGGAATGGATGGCTAGTGGAAAATTTGTGACATTACGAGGCTGGAGAGAGGAATGTCATGAAGTGCGTGCACAATTTAATACACAACCGTTGTTTAAGATGGATCGCTCGGCTACATGTAGGTATCAAGGAGAATAAAGATAAATTGCATAAAATTAATTGCAGTACATTACATGTGCCTTTCGATATGGCAGGTTTATTTGGAATTCGGAAATACGGAGTGGATATAAACGGCTATGTAATGGACCCTGTCAAAGGTTTGTCAATATGGTTACAAAAGCGTAGTCCGGACAAACAGACATGGCCGTCATACTGGGATAGCATGGTGAGCGGTGGATTGAGTGTTGGTTACGGTATAAATGAAACCGCGATAAAAGAGGCCGGCGAGGAAGCTGGCATTCCGAATCATCTTATTGCCAAACTTAAGAGCGCCGGCTGCGTATCGTTCTTCTTCGAAAGTGAGAGGGGTCTGTTTCCCAACACGGAATTTGTATATGATCTTGAACTGCCGCCCGACTTCGTACCAAACAATAGCGACGGAGAAGTGGAGACCTTCGAATTACTCCCCGTTAGTGAATGCTTAGAGAGGATACTTTCCCCACATTTCAAAACCACTTCTGTACCAGTTGCCCTTGACTTCTTAATTAGACATGGATACATTACAGCAGAGAATGGTAAGATGTGATTTGTTCGGTCTAAAAATTGTCGAAGAAGGTGCCGTGCGATACTTATTTGTCCGTTTGCTTTTGTTGCAGAGCCTAACTTTATACAGATTGTGGAGTTACTCCATGTACCTCTGCAGACTATGTACAATCATCGACACAAAGCTAGTAATAGAATGGCTAATGGCGAAGCGATCGGAGCTTTAGAAAAAGTTTAAGTTTTGTTAGGCTCTTAATTTATACTGTGCTAATGGCTATGAATTGAATGAAATGAATGAGGTTCCTTTTCTGTTTCTTTATTGGACAAGTATTGAGAAATATTACACAGTTGTACACATGTAAGACGCAAAGAACTTTTTGATAATTTATAAAAATCATAATTTATAAAGAGACCTATGAATTCACAGATAAAACATATACTTATCGAGCTGGCCATATTTCTGCATTCATTTTAAGACTGTTTTAATTTTTCATATCTTGTGTATTAACAACGAAAAAGAAAAACTCAGTACGCTTTATTAACTGCATCAATAATAACATGAGAATTTTATAACATTTTTCGCTTATCTATACAAGTTTGTGTGTTTCTTAAAAAAGTAACTACAAATTTTTACAAATCTTTTGTATGACGGAGCAAAATGCATACTAGTGATATCATTTGACTCGACAAAATTTTAAGGATAATTTCTTCCATCTACATCTTTCATTTTTTCTATAAGAAGATAAGTTTTACAAATAATGCTATATTGAGATATTTTTTCAGCTTAACCTGCCATTATTTAGCACAATGAAGTCGTATACCAATTACATTATTATCGTGCTTGTCAACTGAACAGATACATTGTAATAAAAGCAAATGATGATTAAATGAAATTGACTTACGGTATACATTGCAGTCGAAACAAAATTCCAGTATTGTGAACACAGCATTCCAGAGAATAATTTTGTCGATAATATTGCGTTTAAGGACTGAAAGATTTTTTTAAATAATTATAATTAATATCTTTACATATATATATTAAAACTTGCAGCACGTAGCTTGGAATTATCAATGCGAGACAGTCTGCATAACACTAAGATCACATTTACAGTATTATAAGAATGAATATACCATGTACTTTTTTAGTAAGGCAAAAAATTTACAGTCTGATCATGTGCTGACTTTGTTCAATTGAATTTTATCATCAAAGTCTTAATCACTTAGCATCTTTCTTTACTAGTGATTTTTTAAAGAAGGCTCGAAGACATTTATATTATTTATCTTAAGCATATGCTAATATTTTATAAATTTAATTAAACGTTAAGTACTTCCACATATAAAAGTTTAAATACTATTTATATTAAATATACTATTTAATATAAATACTATTAATACATCAGTGACTGTACAAGTGAGAAGCACAAAAGCTTAATTATTGTAATAATACATCTTTAATCTTAATGGATATAATATTTTTAACAGATTATATTTTTATTTCAAATAAGATTAATATTAATATAAATAATTACATTGTATTACGTTCTCATTGATATTCGGAGATAAATAGATAATGTTTCGATATTATTACATATGAGTATATTATATTTTAGCTGTATATAATATTTATTTATGATTTTCATCTCGACTTTTACAATGGAAGTTTATCAAGTTGTACATTGCATTAATACTATATTATATCGCTTTATATCGAATTGCGAAGATCATCATTAACTATCTGTTATTAACGCCGTTCATGTGATATATTTTACATCGTGTTTTTAAAAATTGTTATATATACCTCGTAAAAAAAGAGCATACATACTTATTCATATAATTAATCTGTTAATATTCGTGTTAAATTCATTATTACGAAAATCGCACTACGCGTATGAGTGTGAAATCCAATATCATGTATTTGTTATAAAAATATCGGTTATGGTAAAATATATATTAATCTCATAATAAATTATCGCATTTCTGCACAAGAATGACAACGCGAACGTTTGTACCACATGCCAAAAACTGAAGATTCACAAAGATCTGGTTCAGGAAATATCGGTTTCGAACATTTGAAACTTTTGTAAGGTATAAAATATTCTGTAGAATAACTGAAGTAGTATAATTAAATCTTTTCAAGTATAATTTTTCGTAATATCTCTTGCATATGCCGATGAATTGACATTGCGATAATTATAGAATCGTTAGTTTAACAGGTTTTTGCAGTCAAGTCCTATAAGAACTAACCGAACTGCGTGTAGTAGATTTCATAAGTTTAATACTTTTGTAATGACGATAATGTAACAATATACTAGTCACGCTCATCTTTATCACTCTTTTTCTCTTGTAACATTAATCTGGTCATCAGACACAATGTTTGTGATACATTTACCTTAAGTAAGATTTTGTTTCCTACTATGATTCAGTTTTGTGATAGGGATGGATAGGACTGGTTATATGTTTATTGCATGAATAAAATAGTATTACATTACATGGCCGTACACGCTGATCTATTACTTAATTACGACGCAGTAATGAGGAATTGTGCATTTAAGGAAATGTTTACACTCTGATTAACAATGACATTAATTTAACTACAGATTGTTATGTCAAGAGATCTTGCAAGATTTGTATTGTTTTGCATACGTGGACTACTATTATAACTATGAGTGATTATTGTATGCGATCACATAATATTATAATTAGCTTGTGCATTCTTAGCTTTTGTACTCTTCGTTGCAGCCTAAGTATATATCGATTATGAGAAAGAGCATAAAAAAACTTGCGAGCCGCCTATTTTTCGCTAATTAATGTGATTTAATTAACACGCTACGCGGTTCGCAATCTGATCAGACAGTTTCGCCGTTTGAATTATCGCATAAAAAAGTAAAGCTTCTTCATAATATACACGATCGATTAATGGTAAAACGTTTAAAAAAATGTAGATTGAAAAATCTTCTAAAGTAATATATTTTAAACATTTTTGTAAAATTTCAATTTTCTATTAGATTTTTAAAATTTTCATAAATTTAAATTTTATTTTAAAGAATAATACTAATTTTAAAGATAATTTTAAATTTTATTTTAAAGAATAAAACGATTTAAAGAAATTAATAATTATATCGACGTTTTCCTAAATATATACTTTTGTGTTTTTAACATTTTTAAAATAATCTTCTTTCCATGGCCGTCTGAAAAGAGAAAAGCATAATAAAAAAGACGTGATAAATTTGTATATCCTTCGAGAAAAATGATGATTGGATAAAAACGTTTACCTATTCGTTATGTCGCGCAAATTTTAATATTCTGAAAGATGATATACCGACATGCATATACTTATATATGATATTATTATCCTGATGCAAACAAATAATTTTTTTAGCATAAAAGAGATCTTTATTTTGAGGTAAAATATAATAATTTATTGCACATTTTCGGGAGAGAATAGTAAACTGCATATGAGGTTTTAACAAACTCCGACTGTTTTTATTCCATGTTCGTTGTTATTCCATGCTCCCGTATTTTGCAGGCAGAAGTTGTATAAAGATGCGGATTGTTATGCTCAATCTGTTTAACGTTAGTAAAAATCTTGACGATAATATCGATTGCATCGAAGATGTAGCTAAAAATGTAAGAAGTGTGTAGTTCTAGAATCAGATGATTGTACTTACATAAACAATGAGAAATATTTGGACTGGCTTTTTATTACATGTGATTCTTGTCGCTTATTGTTGCTACATTAATTTTATTATTTTGACTTTTGACGTGCAAATCCGGCTGTTATTTTACTTAATCAAGATGATTTCTGGGGCCCGATTCTCTGACGAGAAACGTATGCGCAAACTCTGCTCTAACAGAAAGGCTGCAAATTGATTGGCTTTCGCACAGTTTGTAGCCAATAAGTTTGCAGCTTTTCTGTTAGAGCCGAGTTTACGCATACGTTTGTCGTTAGAGAATCGGGCCCCTGACCGTGAGCGAAAGTGAGGATACGTTGCAATACATATATTTTGCTATTCACTATGTTTAACTGACGATGGTATAACGTAACCACATGTATCGACAACACGTGTGATAATAAAATAATATGTAATTGGAACTGATGACAAACATAGTGTTCTAAACATCGCGTGATCTTTTCAATCGTGTTGCTTGGTGAATTTTGTGATGAGATATTCTCCGTGTATGTGATATAATTTTCAAATCTCATCCAATTTAATTATTCGTGTACTTAATTTGATCACATTTATTTAAAATTATGGTTAAAAGCGAATGACTCATTTTCGGGAACGATGTAAACTGTGATCTATCATAGTAATCGATTGTTTCTGCTATTTAAGGATCCCGATATAAACAAATATGCGCTAGATATTCGCTAACAATTTCGTGGTTAATAAAAATAAACGAGCGCAAGACGCCTGGTGGACGGTATCTTTAACGTTCCTGAGCTTTTACTCGACGAGTAACCAAATTGACCCCATAAATAGTTTCCTTGAGCCATAATTTGAGCAGCAAAACAATTTCGATCGGTACGTTTATTCGAACTGCTTTTTGTTCCCGTAAACTCAATTTCAATCTACAATCTGTTCTATATTACTTATATTAGTTCGCGCGAATGCTGTCATTCATAATTCAGAAATTTAGATAATAAATTTGCTTCGTTCGCTTTGTTAATTCGAAGTAATATCTAAATAATTTCCATATGCTTTTCTACGAATTTTATTCGACTTGACAGTTTCGCTTTCGTCATTAAAAATATGAACAATTTTTACGAGATATTTCAGTTTTTCTTATTAACTATTTTCCTTTTCGTTAAAATGCTTTATTAATTAAATAAGTTAGTATCTTGAGATCTTTGCATATAAAATATGTTGCACACTGTAAGACGAGTATATTTAATATGTATACTCGATATTATGTCTAAAATAATTTTTGTTACATGAGCATAGCCATATCGTGAATAATTTATTTTAGACGATCTATAATTTGCATTAGATTTCAGGATTGGTGTTAATTATAATTTTATATATATATAGTGTAATTTTATTACGTATCTGTATAATCTAATTAACTTCTAACATATATTTTATATATGTATGTGTATATTCTGTTCAAATGTTTCATTACCGAGCACATAAAATTAATTTTGTTCCAAATTACAATTATCTGAAATGGATTTAGTAAAAGAAATTGTTTTGACAAACTATACTTCAGAAATACAAATTCCTTTCTAAAAAAAGACACGTTAAATCCATTTCTAACTAGTAAGTAATAAGATCTTGTTTTTCACGTGAAATTTAATAGAATTTTCATTTTCAAGATTTAATGTGAAAATTAAAGAAATTATAAAAAAATGTGATATTTCGAAAAATATTTGAGAAGGAATTTATCTCATCTTTTAATAAGAAATATCACTCTGTTCGCGAAACGTGCGAATAAAGGTTGTATCTGTGTGAAAGCTTAATTCACAAGATGACGAACACATTACACATTTCTTAGATTACGCACATTACGCATATGTTTGTTATCATGCTACTATCATCATAATTCTATCGTCATAACAACTGTTACGATAACGGTTTTCGTGTTATTCGGCAAATAAGCGGAAAGCGAAATCGTGAATACGAAAAAAATGGGACGATCGTCTTCGATACTTGAGAGGCACATGTGATCGTGGACCATACGGCTGTCGCATCGTAAATCAACGGGTCAACGGGATTTGTTACGTTTCTCCTGCGATTTATTTTGGTATTATCAATAACCTTGCGATGATAGCCTCGGCGTTCGCACCCTTTCGCGATTCTCTTCTACGTGCCTGTTTACACGATTCATGTGCCGTGTATCTTAATTTTACGATCGGGAGGATTAATCCTTGTCAGCGAGACTTCGACGATTTGTTGCTCGATCACGGCCAACATTCCTTTAGTTTAAACGCAATCCTGGCGCAATACTACGATATTTTCTTGCATAGTATAGTTGCAAACACCGAGAAACAATACTTTATGGGTAAAAGATAATTATTAACATTAACTTACATTCTGTGGATTACCATGATTAGGAGATATTACAGAGTGAAGTGTTGAGTCGCATTATGATCAAATAAATAATTAGAAAATACAATACAATTATACATTAAAATTACAAGGATTTAGAAGTTTTTATATATCTGCAACACATTATATATAGATTAGGAGTTTTTTTATATACTTATAAATATCTTCTATAATATATCTAAAAATAATAATAACGAGATATATATAAGTTGTGATGTTAATGACTGAGTATATACTGATGTATAAAATTGCATTCCGTGTAATATGAAGTTTTTATTGTGTTGAATGATTTGCAACCATAGTGTAATCAATTTATTCGCACTTGATAAAATTCTTTAATAATACGTTTAATTATAAGTGCATGCAAATCTTAAAATATAATTGTCGCAAATTTCAAGATTATCGCATCGGTCGTCGGGCATCGCCGATCTGTGGAGGCATCGCGCGCATATTCGGCCTAAATCTATACCGAGAATACCATGAGATTTCGCGCACATGCTAACAGATGCATCTCGTTCGTCGGATAGCCGCAAAACGGATGCAACGCAGAATGGGATGCATGGAGCGCGAATAACGGCGGCGGGGGAGTGACTGCTTGCATGGTGACGCTCGACCCGTTTAAAAAAGATCATCTTCCTTGCGTCTCTTGCTCTCTTGCGAGAGAGAAAGAGCCATTTCGAAGTTACGAGTACATGAGGAAACGTTATTTTTCTCGTGCTCTTTTCAGTGACGCAGCGGACTGGTGATTAAAAGCGGCGCTCTTTCGCATCTGGCTACATTTTGCGCAAAACATAGGTTCACATTACGCATGTGTCGCAAAATAACTTGATAACACATGTTTTATGCAGAATTTATCATAAAATCATTCACATACGTGTATATTGGATATATCAATCGTATACGATAATACTTCTTACCGAATTTTGAAATAAACTGTTCAAAGTTTCAGTTGGTAAAACATTCTATCTTCATTTCTGCAATAATTAAATTTTTTATATTAACTACTTTGACAATTAAATCAGTGGTAGATTATAATTCGCTGGAAATTAACAAAAGGTCAAGGTATCATTGCCATTTATATTCTAAAAACCTAGTTCGATTAAAGTTCCAATTTTAACATTAATTAACTTTATAATACGATTTTGAAGAATATTTTATTCGAGATTACTGATTGCTGATTAAAGATATAAATTATATACGTCCAATTAAGTTAAAAGCATATGTCATATAGCAAATGATGCCAAAAGTACTGCGTATCAATAATAGACTATCGATCGGAGTCACGAGAACTTCTTACATGTATTTTTCAATGTTAAATACGTTTAAGATTTCAAGCGTTCCATAACTATAAGCGGACTCGATAGACTGACACAATTCAGATAGGAGACAAGTTGTATATGTCGCATACATAAAAAGTTGCGTGTTTAAAGCAAGATAATGATTGTATCTGTTAAAAATTGCGCTGGTTTACATAGGTATCATTTATTCGCATATTATATTTTATCTTTCTGTTGTAATTGCTGTAAATTCAGTCGAAAAATTGCTTGACAAACAGCGTTATGCGATTAAGCTTCGATTTACTGACTTCGCAATTAGCGATACCATTCAGCTAAAAATAAAATATCGATGTTCTATATCGGTAATAGACCGACAATACATATGATTCCGATATGGTATCGAAGTATATCGCAAGCATCCCTAAGTAGCGGAAAGCGCGGGCGTGAAAAACGTGCAGCCGTGATCTTCGCCCGCGAGACGACCGCCTCCTAACCTAAGCGATCTCCCCCCGCCGTCCAACGGCGGCTACAGCGGCAGGGAGCAACTTTGACCACGGTGCAAACGAGGAGAGAATCCCGGGGGACGTTGGACCAAGGGAGACGCATATCCACCGCGTGCGGCGGTGGGGATCAAAAGAGGAAGAGAAAGGGAGAGAGGGAGAGAGATGACCGGTGGGAGAGAACTCCGATGGAGCGAGACGGCGGATCAAAGAATCCGGAGAGAGGGAGAGAACGTGCCGATCTGTGCTGAGCGGTGGGAGAGACCGCGAGATCGCGCGTCGGCAAAATACAGGCAGAGGGAGGAAGAGAGAATGAGAGACGGTGCGAGAGGGAGCGAGTGGGAAGAGGGGGAAAGACGAACTCTCCTCCCGGTGGAGAGAGAATCCAACGTGGAGAAAGAGGAAGTCGGGCCGCGAGCGCGGGACGAGGAGAACGAGTGGCGAGAGAGAAAGAGCCGGACCCGGCGCCAGAGAGGAGAGGGAAAACCACGGACCACGGGGGCTTTTGAAAAAGTTTTATCTTGTCGGTGAGCTCGGCCTCTCAGACGCTACCGAACGCCGGTACGGTGCGTTGTTGGCCACGGCGTGGTCGCGGGCCTCCTCGGCGACGAAGTTGCTGGCAAAGAGAGCGAACGGAGAAGAAGGAAAGGAAAAAAAAAAGAGCGAGAGAAAGAGAGAAAATCCCGGTCGTGCGCCCGCGATTTCCGGTCCCGTCAGTCGGTCCTCCCGTCGCGTCGTCAACTTCCGTCCATCTCGTCCGCCCGCGCGCCCCGCGGACGTTCGCGCGCGCGAGAAGCCGCGAGGACCGCCGAAGAGAAGGCTCTCCGACGAAGCGTCATCCGTAGGACAAGAGGGCAAATTCCTCCCGCGGTGTCCTTGGAGGAATTATTCTTTCTTCGCCCGTCTCGCCATGTACCGTCGCTGAGGTGTCCCGCAGTGCCCGATCGAGAAAGAAAGAGAGGGGGACGGACGGCGATAGGTAGGAAGAGACGGAAAGAGAGAGAAAGAGGGTCAGTCAGGAAGAGGGCGAAGAGGTCGAGAAGTGACTCCTTGCCGGTCGCGACAGACGGCCAGCGGCGAGATGAAGAACCGTGTGTTGCTAAAGAGTGCGTTGCTCCTGTTGCTGATCGCGGCGGACGGCCTGGTGACAGCATCCGAGGTAAGTTTTTGACGTGAGCCGATCTTGGGGGACCGGGATCTCGTGTGGTCCCCGATCCGAAATTACCGGTATTCCCGGCAGAGAATTCCACACCTCGGGGCGGACGGTGCTCCGTAAACGCATTTAGGAGCATGTTGCTCCGAAACGCGTTTCGGTTCGATTCTATATGTTGTCTACTCGTAATACTACCGAGCGACGAGACTGAACATATGAGACATTTAATTGACATTACGTGTCTGTTTAATCGACAGGAAATAATACTGGGAATGTAAAACTTATCACTGATAAACTTTAAAATGGCGCTGTCGCGAGAGAAAGCTTATACTATATAGCGTTGCTAATATTTTACCTATTATAATCGCGTACTTAAATACATACGGAAATATTTCTTCTTAAAACTATTCGCAATTAAGATCAATTAAAATTTAAAAATATATATCGCTAGGTTTTGCTGTCGCGCGGTATAATATTCGCGAATTTATCAGCTGAAGCATTTCGGAAACTCCCTGCGCGACACACGGACGATTAGATAGCCCGTGTGGTTCAATCACCGCGATTATACCTGTTATGTGTCTCACTTACATTTGCTGATAAAGATCGACGCATACTTCGCGGCGAAGGCACGCTTATCGTTCTCGTAAATCGTCGCGATAGATTCGTACATGTGGAGAGTGCGACGCGCCGACGTTACAAAATAATCTCTTACTTCTTTTTAGAGATATCAAAGATATTCTCCCCTCTTTGAATTGTATATCGTGATCCTGACATGTTCTTCCGTTCTTCATACAATTTTGTGTGCAATAGAACGTTTGCATATGATTCGAACAAGGCAGCTTCTCATTGGTGCGCTCCAGCTGTGCCGCGCTTTTGACGATTGAAAAGTTGACATAAAAACCAATCCAAGTAAAGCGACGACTGAGAAAAATCGATTAATTATTCAAACGTATCGTTTACACCAACGCTGGCGCCAAGTTTATTTAGTCGCCAGCTGTATTGATACAGCTATTATGGTTCTAATATCCGGAATTTATTATCTATCAAACTTCTGCTGCTTAATTTTCACGACGCGATACCTGAAATTTTTCAATTTTTGGAATAACGATCGGTTATAATGCTCCATAGCTGTTAAAATGTAATGAACATAGTGAAATAAATAATGAGTTGCAGTGCAATTATAGCAATTTATTAAATAATAATCATAATATAACATTAGGTATATAGTGTGATACAAAACTTTCTATCGCATAAATCGATTCTGTAGAATAACATTTTAAATAAAAATAAGTTAGATCTCCTTCTCAATCGAATTATCTGTAATAAGTTCAATAATTCTTGACGTTTTATACTCTTTCCGTTCTTTTTTAAAAAAATAAAATGGAAAATACGCCGACTCGCGGCGTCGCACAAAGAAATCCTTCAATTTAACAACGATCAACAGGTACGGGAAAAGAGGACCGGCGGAAATATGCCGTTGGATCGTCGAATACTCGTGCCGTGGGCTCAGAAAATACGGATCGAATTGTTATGCGTAACGCCGCCGGACTTGTTCGACAACCCGGCAGCGAGACGCTCCGGGATAATTCGCGCGAATCGATTATATTCCGATCACACCTCCAACTCCGTAGAAGCGGATACGAGCACGAGTCGAACTCGTGCCGCGGCGAACTCCGATCGTTTCTGAAACCCGCCAATTCAGTGAAATATCATTCCGCGAGGCACGGATTTCCGCCGAAACGACACTTCGCTGGCGTGGCCTGATATGACGATCCTTCTTCATCAGCTTCTTCGCTACGTCGGTGGTGCGTTCTTTATTTGTGCGTTTGTAACAGTGCGTGAACGATTTTTTCAATCTTGAGTCAAAGTCTTGCTAAAAGGAGATCGTTTTATTGTCGAACAATTTCGTCTTTTATCTTTGTGAGACACCTTACGTGCTGTTTCTTAAATTCCATGGAAAATGCGGTCTCTCAATAAAAAAGACTTTGTATAGATATATGCTTGTTTGAATAATCCATAAAGATATCTTACCTATTTCAAAAGAATGCGGGCAATCAAAACGACTCATTATAGACATCTCGTTCTGGAAAGCAAGAGGTTCTTCGCATAATTTTATATAATCCATTTTATAAAGGATATTCAATATTTTTTCGTATAAACACTCAGATGTGAATACATACAATTTCTGAAAGGCTTTGTATTTATCTTTTTCGTCAATATAATCTTTCAGATCAAAATTCCGTTGTATTACATGTAGAATAACGAGGCTGACGTATTCTAAAATATATAAATTTAAAAAACTCTTAACAATTTTTCGGATAGTATGGAAATATTACAGAGGTATCTAACGTTGCTGCGAAGAAGAGTATTTATTAAAAATAAAAGTATAATTAATCTTATATATAAAACGAATCATATTGCGCTGATTAAATATCGAATAAAATGTCGTTCGATATCAAATTGCATAATATAATCTAAATTATGCACTTTTCCAAAACGCGATGAGAACTTCACGAGATGATTGCGTTATCGAATCGCCGTGATTATTTTGGAAGAAAAGTAGAATTTTTGGATGACAATTTTGGATTACCACGATTAAATAGTAACCGAGCGGACAGTATATTACGATCGTGCAGATCAATCGGGGCAAGTGCATCGCTGTCACGATGCATAAAATGCATCGTCGAAAGCCGTTTTGTCGCGATAACTTAACAATGATGCGTTATCTGCCATAGCGAGGATTGAATATCGCGATACTGGCACGATACCAGCGGTCAGGGCAAAATAGCGATACATTCGAACGAATTGCGAATATTTCGAGCGACACTCTCATTCGAGACGTACGGCGACATCCGCGACATGCATGTGTCTTTTCTGCGACGTGTGCTATTCAAAGCAGCGTGGTAAATGGCTCTATTTGAGGCGCAACGCTGCGCTACAGCGTTCTTGTTACATCCGCGAGCAGCGATGCACGTGCTCGATAGTACAAGCTAATCGTTCTTTGGATAGAGATGTTTAAATTCGAGATTGTGAGTGTCGATGCCTCTGCTCATATCTCTATATAAGACGTGGTGATTGACGTGGTGAGCATCGATATCACTTTGGAGAACCGCAGCGAATTTATTTATAAGTGCGCTTCTGTTAATTTGCAGATAATAGCGCAGTTCATAAGAATTTCGGGCGTATAAGAAAGATTTGTTCTTTCAATTAAAATTTTTGGAATCCAATTATTGCGAATAAACGCCGTGTTCTCATTTGTTCTCACAAATCTAATTTGGTGTAGTGAACTAAAACCGACTTTTCTTTTAGAATTGGAATCTATCAGTTATTCTTGACATAGTTAAAGTAAATCGTGTTAATTCTGAAACTTAATTGTGTTTATTTGACATTAATTCAGTAAACTGTATCTTTTTCAATTGAGAGAGCAAATCTGGCAGCTATATGAAGATTTAGTTTCGTGCATTTTTCGTGGCGATGGGGAAATTTTTTAGGGACGATATATCGTTCTGACCCACGAGACGACACTGACTCGATGAATCGAGTCGGCGGATATTGAATTAAAATAGTTATTCTCGGAACGGCACGTTCGCCACGGTTCGTCGGTGGCTTGATTAATTTCGAATCGTTCCTCGATCTGGAGTCGAATTATCATTTCACGGCGCTTGCAGGTATTTGCATGCATAGACGATCATTTTGCAAACCGGCGTCCTGACAACGAGTCGCAGTCGGATATATTATAAGTCGTAGTCGGCGCGAGGGTGAGCGCAATTATAGATCGAGGTGCAAACTCATCTATCTCTCTTTCTCTCTCGATTTTCGAAGAAGAAAAGTTTATTGAAAAATGTCATTATTATGAGTATAGTTTATGAAATGATTGACAACTAATTTGAATTTTAAATATAAATTGTCATGTTTGATATAATATTGAATCTCTTTTACAGTTTTTATACTTATAAAGAGATAGTATTGATAATTGCCTAAAAATATTATTGTTCACGTTACTTTGTCATGCTCGATTTATCAATACACGTATAGAGTGACGCCCTTGGCATAGATTCGCCTTATCACCAAAACTGTCGATTACGTTCCGTGAAGCTATAGATGTCACATCGTATTTGCGCTATATTATAATACATCTGTAATATTGTTATAAAAGTAATATTTTGAATTGGTTTGACAAGCTATGACAAGCGATTTTATTGCATCTTAGCCTTTTATCTTTATCACAGAAATGATAAAATGTAAGAGTAATCTGATAATATAATTATACGCAGAATTGAAATATGTGAGATTTTTTATCCGTATGAGTGCTTGCTATTGACCTAGTTGTTAAATTCGTACATATAAATTGTCTTAAAAAAATCGCAAATTTATATGATAAATAATGACACGCTACATATATTTCACATAAATTAAAATATGAATCATAGTGAATTATTTCCAAGTCAATTTCAAAGATAATTAAAACTTAACGATTTAAGAAAGCGTATATAGGCATTCAGAGTAGGCGTTTAAAATAATACAGCCGAGAGTGACATTGTTAATTAACTCGTATATACCGATAGCCGTAGCTGACACCGCGGACCAAGTGTCGTGGAAGTTTTCCGAATGCAAGTCGTAAAGTTCTTATTGCGGAATTGCGACATATGTATGGAGAGAAAGCCAAATCCCAACACTCGTCCGACGACTTCTGAATATCGTTAAAACGGAGGTCGAAACCTACAGTTTAATTCGTCATTTTAAATCTTACTTGACCGTAATCTCGGATGTCCCGACATTCTTTATCGTCTTAGGTCCTATATATGCCTTGTGACAATGCACTTTAAAATACCGGCGTGGAGGATAAAATTAAGCGGATACTAATACGCAATAAAATAATGAATTTCTCACTTTTTTTAACGTATCCGTTTTACACAAGTGCAAATGCTTTTATATAATATTTGTTAAAAATTAAATTGTTAAAACAGTTTGTTCTTATATTTATACATGTCAAAATATTTCGCGAAATCAGAAAGATTCGACTTCGCATTTATTTCAGAGGAATAGAATCGCCACGATTTCTCGAATGCTCTCAAATATTATCCTTCCGTAAAAATGACAATGTACGTGCGGGAGAAAAAGTCGCGATCCTTCCGTTATTGCACCTCTTTTTCTCAGCCGTACCCCTGTCGCGCTATCCCTGACCGTTCCGGCTTGAATTGCGAGGGATTCGCACGGGCGAAGGGTCTGAAAGATTTGTATCTTATGAAAAATATGGTAATGCACGTGTATGTGGCGTTGCGGTGCCCGTTCGATATGGTACTGTTGCTCTGTACCAATGATGCTCGACCGAGAGTATCCCGGAGGATTCACATTAAATATTATAGATCCACTACAATTTAAATTTAAGTAATATATATACTTTTTCACAAGTAAATAGGAAAGTTTCATTTATTATTAAGCAAAATCTTTAGAGTCTTCAATGCTTCGCAAAATAATAATTGTACACTACACAGATCTCGTTAACTTGTTTGGCGTGTTTGCGCTGGCCGCCGTACATAACTTCTACTCATGCCATATGCGACTTTTTACGAAGACTGACAAAACATATTAGAGGAAAATCGGGGATCCTCCGAGTTTCTGCGCATGCAATTTCGGTACGGTACGAGTAATTTGAAAAGTTCACGTTACCTACAACCACGAAAGATAGTCATTTATCCTTGTGGGGTTTCATTGGGTAGGGAAGAATTTAAAACTCGTCGTTACAGCGCTTCCACAAGCTTGAGCCATACGGAGGCAAAAAGTCTAGCTTCGATGAGATTTTAACCGTTAAACGAACAAAGAGCATATAATTTCGGATAATTATTACACGGAAGTAATTCGTTATGCGATGGCATCGGTTAAGTGACATTTGTTTTGTTTGTTTGATATTTTTGTTCGTTTGTTTGTTTGTTTGTTTGATATTTAATATTATTAATTGCGTTTTATAGTGTTTGACGGAAATAACGATGATGCATGGGAAGCGATTATTGAGTACAAGTTGCTTTTGGATAAAAAATGCGAATTAGATGTAATTTCGAGAATTTTATATCCATACAATTTCCATGTCGCTTATAATTAGTATCTTTATGATTAGAGCAAGAGAACTACCTTTTATATTTTTGTAATACGCTCGATATACACACAGTAATGACAGGTTTCGCGGCAGCTATAATTTACCTGTGTAACATATAATTTCCTTGTAAAGTAATGTGTAATGTAGTAAAGTACATAAGCATTGCTAGAGAGAAGAATCGGACCAAAACTGTAATTTTTAAAAAGATATTAAAATGATTATTTGCGTTGTGACATAAACATGACATGATTTATCTTTAAATTATTAGAATTAAAAATGATATAAAAAATTCGGAAAGAGTGATATTTAAAGACATTTTTTAAAGTCAGCTTGCGTTTCTATTTTCTACATGTTGAGAAAAAATTGAGAGAAAATGCGCTATGAATATTGAAAACAATACACTACGAGCATTGATATATTATTTTGCTTCGTAAAAATGACGAAACGATGAGTGACACGCATAAATCTTAGATAATCATACCTGCACAAAAAGCGATATAGAATGAGCTGTTTAAAGAGGTTTAACCGCTCGAAAATTGAGTATCGGATGATGTCTTTAATGCCGCAAGTGCCACTTATAAAAGAGCCTCATAAATTTCATTGGTTGACCCTAATGAAGTCATACGGATATTTCAGACGATTCCCACAGGAACGTGCATGCATTTTGAGGACTTAATTGATTGTCGCGTCGAATTAACCCAAATTTAAAAGGAGTTTAAATTAAAGGACTCATAAATTAATTTTGGTATAATAACTGAACTCGCTCTGTCCATGCGATCTCTTTTTATACGGATTTATTTGCGAGTTTCTAAAGTAAAAAATTATCGTAATCTCTCTCATCACGCAATGTCTTGTAAACATAATATAAACGTAGTGCGATATGCAAGAACGAGAAATAAATCGAAGTGGCTAAAATTAATAATTTTCAAATATCGCACAATGTAAAATTTATAGCTAATTATTTTACATTATTATTATTTTACACGATATTACATAATTATCACGTTTTAAATAATAATATTATAATTAGGGCACCATAAGTACTCATGATTTACGCGTACAATCGTCGCAACCATAATTTTAGTCAATGGGCGTGTCAATTAAATCTGGACGACACGCGATGCGATCTTTCGCCTCGACTGCGGCATTAAAAGGATCGAGAGCCGGTATCTGGTCTTACGTAAACCATCAGGGTCATCGAAAAGTCGGGATGCATGTGAGGAAGTGAGAGAAAAAAGAAAACGATCACAAGAAAGCTATAATGCAAACGGATGGGACGAAGAGGGACCTTCGTTCAAGAGGCGTATGCGATATAAATCGCTTACCTAACTGTGCGAAGTCCGTGGCGGTCTCACAATCAGTCCTTCTTCCACGTCATTTCGCGTCTAGGATTTAATTAATTATTTCAGGCGGGTGGCAATCCTATCTTAGCATTCCCGATAATGTTGTGAAACTTTATCCCGTTAGAATGCGATTGTTCGGCAGGCAATTTGTTCAATTAATATTTATCTCTATTGTTATTACATATTAGCATATTACCGATACATTTTATTATCGTTTTACAGTACTATAATTATTAAAAATATAATAATTACAACTTGCTACTTATAATAATAGGATTCTCCAGAGAATACGCTCTGAACTATCGCTTTTTTAATGAAATTTATTTGATTGATCTGATCGGAGATAAATTAGAAATGTCAGCGCGATGTTTTATAGAGCGCCTAGTAAAATAATGTGACCATCTATATACCCATCTCATTTAAACTCGATTTTTTTTTGTCAAAAGTTTAACTGGAAGCTATCGCATCGATTTGATATTCATCTGTGTGATTAAGCGTCTAATTAATTATTTCCCCGTGCAAAAACCGACTACAGATTATTCGGTAATTGGACAGCTAACATATTATTGGAAATACATAACGTTCTGTTTAGGCGCGCATTCTAATTTCTTCATTAATACACGGACGGACTGCGACTCTTCGATGCGATATTCTCGCATGTACGGTCGTTGCTATCACTTGCGTCTCATACTAGCCGTTTAGAATTCTCGAAAGACCGTCGAGAGAAGTCGTTTGCAAGTACTTCTAGTCCTCGAACGGCGCGGGTACTTGAGAACTGACGACGAGTGAAACCTTAAATGCCGTATTGCCAGGAGGGATCTACTTTTTACCAAGCCGAGAGACTCGTGAGCGATTATTTATAAGCTCGCGTAGCCGCGCGCTGAAAAGATATTTACGTTACTTATGCAGTCCACCACTGGCAATAATTATCGACGGACATCGTCCCGTCTCTCCTTCTTCCGTACAATTGAATGATATCGTTCCACGTAGCAGTTAATGAACAGCGACGCGATAAATATACATCGCGAGATCACGTATATTATAATCGCTCGAAGATTACACGTGCGTTTTTTTGCACATTTTTAAAATAATGTAATTTTAATGACTTTTTAATGCATATTAAAGATATGTCTATCTAAGTTCGTGAATCTGCAGAACACGTACATCTTAATAAATATACAAAATCGATTTCCTGGGAAGAACTTGAACGAGCTTTTAATTACGAAGTTAGTTAATAATGGAAGTTAAAGTACTGCAATAAAATATGAAAATCTCAGACGCGGTCTTAGGTAACAAGATCTTATTATTGGGTTGATTTCAATTACTTCAATTTATAACTAACAACTATATCTTGATATTTAAATAGCGATAATGATATCAAGTAGAAACTGCGAATAATTCATAGTAATATTAAACGTAGATACCTATGTCGTATCACTCTGCGCGATCGTCAAACCTGTTTGTACGGTGTGCGTGAGTTAATGGGTTAATCTCAGCAACCTGAACCTTCGATATTTATCATCGTGATTGTATCGCGCGCGAGCGATAAACGCCGCTTCCTATATTCCGCGCTTATTCCGGCGCTTTCTGAGAAGAGGCAGGAGTTGGTGCACGCGTGGCGGCTTACTCATTGCGGACAATTAAGTGTCTGGGCGGAATAACGAAGGCAAAGTCTCGCCATCGCGTCTTTCTCGCGTCTACGGAAGAGGCCGTAAATAGATGTGGACAAGTGGAGAAGGCCCTCGAGGAGACGCGCATAAACATCTACTTAGGTCTACGAGGATGCGTGTCTTTAATTAAAGTCGGGGAACAATTAACCCGTGCGCTTTTTGTATACTCGCCGCGGGATCAACGGCGTTCAAGAAGCACATCGCGCTGTCTTATATATTTCATATTCTGACCCACATTTTAATTACTGATGCCACGCGAGAGGTAATTTCGAGTTCGAAGATGATTTTCTTTTAATGCAACATTCCTCGAGGTATTATCTTATAAATTTATCTTCTAACTGATTTTAAACCGTGTAAATGTCGAATTAATATTCATTATATATACATATAAAAGAATTAATATTTGAACGATTTAAATTCACATATTAATGTCCAACCTCAAGTATTAATTACGTTACATTTATATGATTTACAATATTAAATTGAGTCAAACTCTCTAACGGTCAATTAATATTCAAAAAAAGCTGATGGAAGTTATTTGAGCTTTCTCAGTTACATTTAACTGCAATAAGACATTTCCATGACAGAAATTTGAATATGATATTAAATTGAATCGATGTCGCGATTAGTTATTATAATAAGGATAAAAAGCTACATATATATAATATTCTCAAAATTAATTTCTTTCTAGGAAAGAAGGGATGGTTTTTTAATCTCTCAATATAAATAGAGTAATTTAAAATGGTAATGTTTGCTAAATTTTTAACATTTCCAGTTTGCAATTAACAGCCTTATTAATTATTTCCCGCAAGTTTTAATTAAATGATACAAATCATCTCGGTATCTTGTCAATTTCTATAAATATGTTTCACGGCGTCTATCGCCACGGTGAAATCAACGACGTTTGTCCCTGACGCATCTCGGATATGATGTAATCTCACGTGGTGGATGTACGGGCGTGGAGTTTTATGCAAACGATCCCGTAAATCATTTCATCCACGCTCCATCGAGTCGCTCCCGAAAGTCGACCCCCTTTCCAGCCGTCTTTCGGAGCTGGCCTTTCGAAAACGGGCCTACACCGTGACCAAAACGTTACCATCGGACGTGAAATGTCGCGTCCGATACCACGAAGGTCGGGAGTATATCACTTTCGGATTCGAAATGCCGCGAGATTAAAGAGATTCAAGCTCGTTCACGCGCGTTTGCCGAATTTAGACGACACCTGGATCGATTCGGTTATGCGGTTCCCGATAAAGCGAATATAATCGCTTTTGCATTTTTATTGTTTTATTATTTCATCGTCGCTCATGTGCTCCGATCTTGGGTAAGAACTGCAGTTATATACTGACGCATTCAACGTATCAAGCTTTATATATGACAGTTACGGTTAGGAAATCGTTCGTAGCTATGAAATTATCTTGAATACACGTCAATTGGCCCGATTTGTCATAAGAAACCATGTCGTAAGACGCCTTTAACGATGATTTGCCGCCGATAATGCCCGATGCGAACAGATCGATAATATCAGGCCGGGTTAATCTGTACACACTGATGACGTATACACTCCGTTATGTTGTCTAAGTCATCTAAACAGGTTCCCTCAGTTATGCACTTGCTTATCCAAGATCTTTATTATTTTTCCTCTCTTTGTCTTGTATTATTAGAAATTTAAAAAAACTGCGCTTTATATATTTTTTTGTCGTATTAAACTAAATATAGCTGCTAACACTAGATATTAATGACATAATTAAAGTACTAAAAAGATATTAATTATATAAAGATAAGAATGTTATTACACGAGATATTTTATGCGCTTTATCTACATTGCATATCGAATAAACATCAGATTATAAAGAAAATATCACTTATTTTATCTCATTTAATTGACATTAATTATAGATTATTCATTTTGCGGGATACTAATTTATTTATAAAAATCGACCGGAAGTATGATTTTAATATAGTTCTGAGATTTGCATTTTAATTAACGGCTTAAAAGATTTATCGGATAACTGGAGCACGACTTCCTCTTCGACGTTGGGATATATGTCATTTTTACCTCCTTGTGAAAAAATAATGCTAATAATATAAGAGGACGCGCGTTTTGACGCTGTTATTTAAACTCACCACGTGCGTTACAATACGTCGTACTGCAAAACGTTACAATGGGCCGTATACGCCACACGTCCTCAAACAAGTAATACAGTTCGGCCGCGGGACGGCGCAAATACCATCCGACCGGTTCGCTCGACTAATCGATTTTTCACATAATCCTTATCGAAGTATTAACGTCGCTGAACCATTCTCGTAGCCGCTCTCGGCTGGTGCGTTTACCATCCCTCCGACGATATGCGCTCGTGTATCTTCCCTCAGGCGAGCCGGCGCAACTCCTACGATATCGGTCATTAAATTAATCGGATATATCCGGCCGACTTTCGCGGTCGGCCGTAAAATTAAGCGGCGATCGAACGTATATATATTCGCCGGCACGAAAGCGAAAAATAATCTCCATTTTCGGCGCGAGCTGAATTCGCACGCGCGCATCACGCGGCCCCGTTTTCGTCTTCACCGCATCTTTGCCGAATCCGTGATTCATATAACGCAATTAATCTCGAATGAAATTAACTGCAGTCGTTGTTACGATTGAAAAAAAAACTGAAATATCAATAATAACGTCAAAATAATTAAATTACAATAATTGAATATTATAAGTAAAATAATGAGCTCTCTCTGAGTTATAATAATTAACCCGAAATTAATCAAACGTGAGTTGATGATGGAAAGAAGTAATTTATTGTCGCTAATTTATCAATATATATAGCGAGACCTGATCATAGCAGTGGAAACGGGTCACGGTTGGTCAGACTCGAGCGGGCGGCACGTCTGGTCAGGTCAGGCTTTACCTCCTGAATAAAGTAACTTCGACGCCCGGACAGGTAGGATCCCGGCCTGAGCCCGCGACGTCGCTTTTGCCGCATCTCTACGCATGCACTGGTAAATAACGTGTTTGCGCGTTCACCGGCCCACCGTCCGCGAGTGTTACCGCATTGGCTATTTTCCTAGTCGACGCGATGCCTGCCGCGAAGCTGGCGCGAGAACTGCGAGAGTATAATTCCTACGAAAGAAAAAAATGTTAATTATTAAGTTTGATCGTCGCGATATATTTAGGAAAAAAAATTGAACAATAGGATAAAAACTGATGCCAGTGATGCGAAGATTCAGGACAGATATTTATCGCAGCATCACTGATGATATAATAAACCGCAAAAACTGAATAAATGATTCAACACATGGAACACATGGACTTTTAATTATATAGGCTGTTGGGTGGCAGTGTGGTCTTGTGGTAAAGCGCCAGACTCGTAACTCCGAGGAACCGGGTTCTCGAGTCCACCTGATCACAGGAATTTTTATATTCCAAACTGCACCCCCCGCACGAGTGGGGCTCGTGCGGAGAAACTGGGCTATCTTTCGGAGGAGACATTAAAAGAAATTGGTCGTCAAGCTTGGGGAGCTTGGGAGTGTTCGGCATTTTTCAATAGTGCTAAATTACGGTTACCGACATTAGCACGGAACGCAACCTAAATGAAATACTATTACCTTTGTAAAACGTGTAAAACGTGTACATAAATATATAATGTCTTAACTGTCTGTATGTATGTCTAAATGTAATATCTAAATCTTCCTTTCTGATTTTGACAAATCTGATAATTACATTTACACACGATGGACCTATCTTTCGGCTATCTTTCGGAGGAGAAATTAAATTTGAAATTGGTCGTCAAGCTTGGGGAGCTTGGGAGTTTTTTTTTTATCAGAGCTGATAGAGCATGCGCATGTGGCCGCGGGGCATGTTCATGGTCGCTACATCACATCGGTATGACAAGATTTCTAACCTGAGAGTCGTCAACTTTAACGCTAAATATCTTGCTTCGCAGGGCAGACCGCCGCATTTTTCTGCCAGATTCTTTCGTTTCGTGTCAAAACGCGTCGAATGAGCATAATTTTATTGATATTCGAGGTGCAGCGCGTATTCTAAATAATTACCTTTTCGACATACATTTATTTGTAACACCTTATATATTTCGTATAAATACGCGACCTTGGTGTTCGTTTTTTTTTTTTTCTTAATATGCGACGCGCTCCGCGCTGTGCTCCGTGTACGCACAAGGCCGCCGCGCTATCATTCGCACCGCAAGCCTTGAGCAGGCAGGTTGCTCCGCGTGTGTCGTTGTATTATTACCGCAAGCAAATCGTAGCCAATATTGAATACGGTAATCTTCCATAATCGTTAGAATGGGTGATTGTCAAATAATTAACTATGGAATTAGTAATCCGTATATAAAAACAGTTATTTAATAAAACGAGTACATATTTTACACGATCTATTTACCCCAAATAAAGATAGAAGCTATGAGAATTATACATTATTTTGTCGCATCATTTACGGGTCGTAAAGATTTCTTTGACGGTGCTTTTACCTGAATATATATCGCGTATCGCTATGAATTTTTCGTCGCTTAAAATTCGTTATATTTATATTTATATTTCCAACGTGAAATCGCGAAATAATACAATTAACAGTATGATTTAATATAGCCGTATAATATATCGACTTCCTGACTTAATTAATAGAATTAATATAATCGCATGATCAATTTGAAACGCCAGAAACTGAACAATCTGAATATTTGATGCCTCGTTTGATGCGGATTTACTATGGTGGAAGGAAAACAAGGGGTTCCACGTAACGCTCACACGCTCGCGAGCATTATTTCGTCCTTGTTTAACATTTAACATTTAACAAGGATAAAATGATTCCACGAGCGTTGCGAGCGTTGTGGTCTGTGGAACGCACCCAAGGCTCTTGCGCATCCCTGATGCAATAACCAATGAGTGTGCGTTGGGCCCAAACGGGAGATATTGATCGATGATATTGGCCAATAGAAGGCCCCGTAAGATAAAGAATATCCATTATATGGCTCTCGCTTAGCCTAGGTCGCGACGTCTGTGGTCTGCGCATCCCTCCATCGACCTTGTTTTCCTTCCACCACGGGATTTATACTTTAGCACGTAAATATCTCGTCAAAAAACTGTTTGGCACGCGACTTTCGGAATTTACTTTTTGCGACGTACGGCGCGCGGCGCGGGGCCCGGCGCGGGTCGGCGCGTGTTTACGCAAGATCAAGGTTATCATTTATCAATCGGCAGGTACCCAGTGCCGACGATCCTCGCATCGTCATACGTCGTGTTATTGTCTCTCGTAACGCGATCGCGAAAAGTGGCGGGAGAAAGCACTCTCAAACTTTATCTTCTTTGTGAATAAGTAGTGATTTTTAACCTCACATTAATTAGCTTTCGTGATCAGCGTGAACGAGTCGACGATTGTTCGAAATGTATCGTAATAAAGTGCGTTTCGTTCAATCAGGTGTGTCGTAAATATATAATATAGTGTCACGCGATCGTATTTTCGGGAATATTGTGCGAGAACGAAAGAACGTCAAGACGATGAGACTTCTGAGAGGAGGAGGAGGCCCTGGAAAGGCATCGGGCAACAGCGGAGCAAGCATGAAGTAAGTAATTTAATTCTTATTTATTATTTGTTACATGATTTGTTGTATCAGAATATACTTGAGATACATAAAAGACATTTAAGAAAGATATCTAACGATACATTTATGTTAATATAATTTGGATATGGTTTTGTATTTTACAGTTCAACGTAACCTGTCACGCAGCTTACGACTCAACATAACCTGCGACGCAAGCTTACGACTCCGCTGCTGCGTATCGTATCGGTGAGTCAAATAATTTTTAATTTTATATTAAAGTGATGCATTTATTCAAAAATATTATATTCGATGAATTTGAAGATATGTGCGTATCTTGAGTTAATTTTCAGGAAATGCAATTGAGAACACTATGAAAATAGAGCATATTAATAATATTATTTACATACTTATAGTATTAAGTGCAGAGTGCAGTATAATTAAATATTCAAGTTGAGTGTTAATTAAAATAAAACGTATAACAATTATAATAAATGTACTGAGTTTTTAAATTTAATTTAACTCTTTTCATGATGTTCTCAAATTTCATGGATGCTAAAGATCGGAACTAGATATTTATCTGTAGATATATATAAGTACTTATTTGAAATTAATTTATTATGTATAAAACACACTATTAGGGAAATATTGTAAATTATAAGTTATATTAAACACGCTGATAGCGAGCCTTCTTTCCTGTTCCTAAATATTCATTTTTTTTTTTTCATAGAGTTTGAGATCTGCGTTTGGCATTCGTATAATTTTTTAGAATTAAATGTTTGTACTTGTGAGGAATATCAAAGTTATTTCGTGCATAGTCGCAAATAAGACAAAAATTTTACAGTCCTGCACATTTATTAATTTTACAAAGATATGTGCTAATAGTTATTAATTATATTTATTTTTCTACAAGTCAATTTTATGTAAAATTAATCTTTTTAAGTCGAGTCTTTTAAAGAGTAAATATTTTCTCACATGGAAGAAACATAAAAGAATTTTTTACATAGATTTTGTTAGACTTATATCATAAATTAAATTTAATCATTTATAACTCGAAAACTCTTGTAATTTTGACTTTTCCACATTAGAATTCGCCACGTTAATTAACTTTAAGAATACGTATATCGTTTAAGAATACGTTATTAACATATCGTATCCGTGATTGCACAGGTCACGCTATATTATACACATATAAATCAACTCTGACTCTATTCATCCGATTTAACCAAGAACATGCAAACCGGACAGGGGACAAAGAAAGGGCCTGTGTCGTTGGTGTACAGATTATGTCCAGAACGAAGGAGGCAGAAAGGGAGGGTCCCGTCAAGACTGACTTGTCTGAAACGTGGGCGGGTAGAACTGGTTCTCGCGTGTCCACCGAAAAGAACGAGGAAAGAGCTTCTCGTCTCTTTACCTGAGAGATGAGCCCTCGTTCTTCTCGGTAGTGTGGTAAAGGGGTCTGATCTACGCTTGTCAGCTGAGCGTATCCCGCTTCGCTGTCTAACCGTGTATAAAGTCGCGATTCTGATGATCCACCTTGTTTCGAGGGCCTACGTTGCGAGATCCACGTTACGTGAGTTCGGTCGACGCACGTCGGAGTTCCAGGGGCCCATGGCAACACCGCTGTATGTCGCCGTGTCGTGCCGGGGTCCGGTGTGAGTCAGACGTGCCCCGACGTCGCTCGCATATACGTGGGCCCGTTCGTATGCATATGCGCTCGAGGCAGGAACCCGCGCTTGATTCTTCTCTTTCTCTTCTCTCCCTCGCTTCCTCCTTCCTTCGGTTCTCGTGAGGCCGCTTCGCTGCGGCCCGATCTGCGGCTACGCGCTTAACACGCAAAGTGCTAATAATTCTCCGCTCGCCGATCGGCCGAATGGTAATTTTCCACTTTGGTCGAGGATTAATTACGCTGTGGAAATGGGAAATAGCCGCGAATACACCGTAACTGTAGGATCGTTCAGAAAGTAACATTTTTGGTGAACGATAACTGACGCGAAGCTCGGCGAGTCTCACGACGCGCCGTCGCGATCCCTCGCAGATGGCTACGATCATTGAGTTTTGCTCAGAGAGCGACATTGAAGAGGCATATAGAGTGTTGAATTACTATCACTTAAAGTTACTTAATATCAATCGGGGTATGTGGAACGCGAAAATGAAGAAAGAAGGAGCGCGCAGATAGAGTTTGATGCTAGGGTGTGAACGAAAACGGCGCCACGCCCCATCTTTCTGATATAACTGACCGTTTTTGCTCTTTTATTAACCCCCGTGACATCACGCACGTCTAAACTCATAATTTGTATTGTCAGACACATTTAAACTCGACTTCGCATCGCACAATATAGACCATTGGTCATTGACCTCCGTCCGAAAGGGGAGATATTTTAGAACTGAATATTCTGTGGTACAGATTTACGTTATGATTTAAATGGATTTTAGTTCGTTATTATAAAAAATAAAAATTCTTCATCAAAGAGCAAAGATTGGAGAAAATTAACCTTGTTTTATAATCTCTTTGACGGAATAAAATTGTCATTTTTGTAGCACGTTAACGTAGAATTTTAATCTTTAGATAGAAAAAAATCTTTCGATCGAAATTAGTTTTTATGTTGCGTAATTACATAAAAAATGTCGAAAGTAATATATGTTACGGAATAATTGTTCTGTTTTGTATTATCACATCCGTAAAGATATTATTATGTGACCTCGTTTAAACACATACACTCCATTAAGACATGGTCTATCAACCAGTCGATTGCTGTTTAATTGACACTCGGAACTTCTAAGATAGATAATGACACGTGATTTTGCAGTTATATCACGATATACTCAGATATCATGTAAAACATCTTAAATGCTTCCTCTAAGTAAACTGCGAAGTTCTGAGAGCATTCTAAGAAAATATTATCGGGAAATTTTGAATAATATATAATATAGCGCATGTATTATTAAATAAAGCAACAATATTATTTACTGCTTTTGAATCTAAAAAGACTTTTTATAGGATATGATTATGCTAACACTGCACATATGGTATGAGAAGTAATTCCTAGGAAATAAAATAGTAAAACTTCATGCGCATAATACCAAAAGCACAAAGTCAATGTGTTTGCGATTCGTTAAAATTGCCGGGGCGCCGCGAGCATTTCTTCGGAACTGCATCTAAAATTGGAGATCAGGTGTAACAGAACAGATTGTGCATCTTGCCGGGTTATCATTACTGTCGCCGGGCTTATTGTTGGCGAAGTAGTTTCCCTACGGACCTGCACGGTGTTTCGACGCAAAGTTTTCGAAAGGGCTACCGCGAATCCTCGCGAATCCGCAGACGTATCTCAAATTCATAGAATGTGAATAATGCAACGCGGAAACACGTGTGTGTGGGTATCGATACGTTCGATTTTCTTTATTTTCATTGTTCGCACATTTTGGTGCAAACGCGTGTGGAAAGCAGAAGACACCCGAAATAGATAGAAGAAAACGCGCTATAAAACACCGCGCGCGAGAGAGAGATTGAAGTTATTTATCGCGCAGATCGTCGAGAGCAACGGCCGAAATTAAGGGAAACCGGTTACGCCTTTGGCTTCCCGCGAAAGCGCGAAGGGTTTTTTTTTATTTGGCGATACTTTGGCGATACTCTTTGATCTTACATGCGTTAATCGCTTTAAGTTTTACACAAAACTTGAGAAGAATTCTAATTTCTTTTTCTCTCTTTTTTCTTTTATATATTACTTGAAATGTACTTAAACATTATTAGATTACTATTAGAATATAAAAGTTTTTTATTGGGAATTAGAATCATAAGAAACATCCTAGTAATAACTGAATCGATTTATTTAATTTGATAATCACGCGGAAATAGTATCCTTACATTTATCGATATCACTTTAATTCAACGTAGTGCATTTTTCAAGTGCGTACCTGCATTCTTATAAATTTCTGAAACTATTTATTCTCAACGGAATAAAATTCACGAAACGAGATATGGAAGATAATGAAAAAATGTAAATCTAGTGCGTTTCATAATTTTCCTTTATTTTTTTGCTTTGTGCCTGAGAATCTCGAATTACCTCAGCCAAAATTAGCGCGTCTTCTTATCCGGCCGCGTAATCGTCGTCTGCGAAGTCTACCCGCCATGAGATTAAAATATCAGATAAAAGATTCATGCCAATAACCGTTGCGATCTGTCATGTTTGAGTATATTCTTAGACGTCAGTCTCTTGCCTTTCTCGAACCTGAGACGCGACTATATCCTACAGATCATAAATTTAAACTTTACATCTCAGGTAATCTGAATATTTACTAATATTCATTCGTCTAATTATGTATGTTATGAGCGTTGCAGATATTTGATAAGTAAATTAGGGCAGGTTTGCTTAAATAAATTAATAAATACATTTCTAACGCGAGTCTAAATAATTCGCCAAGGAACATCTTGTGAAAGTTTAAGGCCATGAACACTTATGTCTTGAAATAGATTTAGTATATTGTTTCATCCGCATTGCTCTTATTGCGTTTGTTGAAAATAGTTAGTTTTTATATTTACTGAAACTTCACGATTTGTCTATTAAAGTGAGTCATTATTGTCCCCCCCGAAAATTTTGCTGGTTTGCGAGGCCAGAAGGTTTTACGATCAGGATCAAACGAAAATCTTTCTCGGTCGTCTAAACAATCCGCAGTCGTACTACAAACAAAATCCGTCGGGCAAGGGTGGAGCGGCTCCGTTTCGTCGAACAGTCTGAGATTTATAGCTCGATCGAGTTTATGAAATGCGTCCGAATACCATCCCTCGAAACTGCCAGTCGACCGTTTTTTCTCCTTCTCAGCCCATAAATCGCATTTTTAGAAAGTCTTACGTCATGCAATTGGATTCGCAGACGGGGCACGGTCGTGTGAGAATCGCATGCAAGGATCCGAAAAAGTAGTTCCTCGAGTTAAACGAGTCAAGTAAGAGGAAAGGGTATACTTTGTCTTGAAATATTGTCGTTTCGTGAGATATTATTTTTTCCATCGTCGAGCGAAAGATATATATGCAAAGTCCCGAAAGATCGTGATCCCGGAATTAGAACAGATGTCTCTGATATCATCTCGAAAGTGTCCCGACGGAAATATATACGACGAGAATAATATGTCTCGAAGAAGTTGATGAATCATTATTAAATGACAATCCCAAAGCAGTCATTCATTCATGGATTATCTCCTCAGATAAAATTAGCCATGTTGTAATGAAATGATAAGTAACTCGTGTAGAAAAATCTGCAAGAATTTGCAAGTGAAGAATGAGAGAATGCGATACGCGCGTGAAAGCTTGCTCGTACGAATGCGACAACAACCACGTCGTCGGTTATCAGACGAGGCAAGTTTGCTCATTGCTATTCGTCGAAGGAACCAGGCGCATTTTTATTGCCACTGATACGTCGATGAAGGACAGCGTCACGTTCGAGATCGTTTCTCGCAGAAAAGAGGCTGCAGTGATTCCGGGAATGACGATAACATTCACGAACGTTGACGATCCACAAATCATGCTGGATATGAAATTAACGCGAGTGAGCTGACATAACGTAGCTTTAAAATGCCAGAAAAAATATAAGGCAACTTCACATTTGTAGAAGGAATAAGCGTCCCGTTGTCGATGACCGTATCGTTTTCTAATTATTGCCGATATCTGCGAGATAAAATATGGATGCGACCGCGGTCTACGAGCGTGGAGACGGAGATGGGGACAAAAGTATACATTTTCTAAGTTTCCGTGTTAAAATTTTTATTAAAAGGTTTTTACATCTGATTAACATTTACTTTAATTAACATCTTTCATTAAGGTAATTAACATCTTTCAACGAGAAATTCATAATTATATCAATATATCACGATCTTTATTTCTAAATATTTTTTTGTATTCGGTATAATGCGTATATATAATACTGTTTTGCATTGCATTACACGCTATTATGTTACGCAATATTTCCGATACAATGCCACGACGAAAACGAGGCCTTAGTCTTAGCGTTTGTATAGGTCGTCATACTATACTCGTGCACTCTTCTTCGAACCCTTCGGAGCAACAAGCTCTCTCCGATCGTAATCAGTAGCTATTCATACGCACTGCCTTTAGCAGACTCAAGTGTTTGATATTCGTACGACTCTTTTATGCGCTACAGATTGTTAAATTGTTGCCAAACCTTTTCGTCCACGTCCAAAAGCTGAAACGAAACCTTTATACGCCGATGACGCGGCGTGTGTGCTCATTCTTATATATTTTGGGTACATTCCGCGTCGATTACGTCGTACAATATACTCTGCATCGTTTAAAAATCCATATGACTTCAACAGTCGCGATCGTTTGGCAAACAATAAAAACGGCGTTGTAATAAATCGAGCAATAAAACCTATCTTGAAAGCTGCGAATCCTATATTGCTCCGAAAGCACATCGGTGAGATTTTTACATCTAAAACATCCACTCTTGATACATTTAATTCGCTGTAAATGCACTTCCATATAATTAATAGCAACCATTTCTATGATTATATGATCACAGCGTATATAGATATCATATTCTTGCGATCTCATCGATGCGATATTGTTCTGTTATAAGATACCCTTCTATTTTCTCATCGATCACAGGTGAAACAACCTCCGCTGAGTGATGAAAGCTCTTAATAGATAATAAAATCTTAACATTAATAATGATCGTTCACGAAGAAACAATGTAGACGCGATCGCTTCGAGACAATCGGACCCCGGCCGGCGAACGTTTGTCAGGATCGAGGCGTGTACTATAAAGGCGGTTACGCGGATGCAGAACGGGTCGATTGAGAAAAAAGTACGGTGTCAATAAATTCTGCCTTATCTACCGCCATAAATCCGTGCACCAGCCTTTGAGGCTCGATGAAGCATGCAAGTCATGCTATTGGGAGTCCACGTGTATGCATGATTCCGCCACGCATTTACACACACGCGCGCGCGCGCGCGGACTTTCCGTGGGCTTTTCGCGGACTTATGGATTCCGTACGATTATGCGTTATTAAATTCATGCAATAATCGCATCGTGGATCAAGGTTGGCGATAAATTCTTGTCAATGCTGAATAGGCAGGCTGTGTAAGTCGAGCGCGAGAGTCTAACGCCGATATAGTGAGTTCATTACAATATTTTTGTATTTTTTTATTACTTTCGTGGAAGTTGATAGCGTAGAATATAACACAACTAGAATCCACATTCCTTTCGAAGCTAAAAATTCGCGCGTTCTTTCAATTTTCTTTTATTTATGAACTGTTAATAATGTGTCATGTTCGTGATGTTCCATTAATCGTTACATAATATGAGTGATTGCACATTCTCGTACATACGATTATTACACGTGTATAAATAATTTTCTATGATTATTAAATTAAAATGACACGATACTCCGCGCGAAGAGAAATCGTGTATACGTGAACACTCTGCGCGATTGCAGAAATTATCTGCCAAGTGCACTAAGCGCGCAGACATCGTGGCAAACCAAACACCTAAAGCTAATTGTAAAACAAAAAGGCTACCTGTGTAACCTATGTCACGGAACGAGCGTCGAGTTGGGTTCCGTGTGTTTGAAAACTATATAGTCGCCGCGTAAACGATCGGCTGCCACAGGCGTCTTGTGCAAGGCGTAATTTACATATTTAGTGGTAGACGAATGCGATGCTTACGCAACGATGACAATATCGTATCGGCGATTTGCACAGTTATCTCGTAAACCATGTGGAGCAAGCGGCGACGCATGCGGTCATCGTGACAAATTAAGCTCGGCGACTTGGAGTTACGCGAACGTTTAAATATTGACGGTAATTTCCTATTGATGCGACGCGTCTATTGCTCAATCGTGCTGAAATAATGTATACTACACAAGTAACATCAATTTTATCTAGGCGCGATGTTATATCTTCCTGTCCTTTAATGTGAACAAATTTGAAATGTCGACTGTAATTATCTCGATATGTCAAACGATTATTCTCTTGAGTCGCGTGAAATTCTTAGTCATTCATTTCCTCTCTTTTCGATTATCTTAATGGCACATCGTCGAGACGTTTGAAACGCGTGTGACAAGTGCCGGTTCTTTCGTCGATCGCATTCGAGTTGAACGCTAATGAACGTGCGATTAGCAGTACGGCGGTACAGATGGAATGCCGACGGAGGAACTGCGGATCGAAGCGAAGAAGCGCGTTAATTGCCGTTAATTTCGTCCGACGAGACTGCGAGCGATGAAAAGCGAATACGTTCGCGGTCATCAGTCCCGCGTGGAACCCTAACGAGAAACGCCAGGCAAAATTATGACCGCGTAATCTCATCTCGCGTATCCGCCCGCGCGTTTTCCGAATTCAACGCACTTGAACTTTGGAATAGCGAAACTTTTAGCGGTCATTCGGTATCGCGTCCGTACAATTTTACTGAATTATTCGGCCAATTTTATCGTAAATTTTGAAGGAGCCCTAAATTGTCATGCTTTAAAAATTGAGAAGATAACGAGCAACAGTTCGCAGTTTAATTTGTGCCACGTGTGAGAGGTCTATTAGTCATCATTGCATTATCATAGTCACTTGATTATTCATTAAGGCAATGGTAAAAAAATAATATCACACTTGAAATGAAAAATGACCGGCTCTAACTATTCGATCGAATCATGTTGCGATGCGTTGCTAAACATAGCTTGTCGATTATACAATCGCGAAACGATTCTCGCCAGCGTCGTCGCGACAAAATCGGAAGTGCATGCGCACGTGTATCAACTATTACTTATCCCATTATACGCTAGCGTCGTATTGACACGTACCTTTCGGCATTGATCCAAATGTAGGCGGTGACATCATGCGCGTGCTCTCCGCGAACCGCCCCGATCGTTTATTTATGAAATTATAGTAATTTATCCCCGCGATCGTTCGACCCGGTGCGGCGGTACTGCGGCAAATAAATTTGCAAGTACGAGTCGGTTTATTGTTCACCAGGTTTACTTTTTGCCTTGGTCAATTTACAGTTGCTTGGAACGCGTGCAGCCGACTGCAACGTTGCATGGCGTCACGCGAAAATGTTAAAAAAAACGTTGATTGATGTTTTAGAGATTTGTCGCTCGATAATACTGGCAATTACATTTGCAAACAATTAATGTTGCATATCATTACGTACATTAATTGATTGCCTTCAAGTAAAGTTAAAAGAGACATTTTTAAGTTCACGGGGAAACTGGTTCGAAAACTATTAATATTATTACGTAACATACATTATTGCATGAATTTAGAGCGCACGAATGTAGTGATATTTAAAAAATACGGCAGATGTTGAGAAAATATGATTTATTTAGATAGCTTCAATGCCACTACATTGTGAGAATAGGATTACGTAAAAGACGAGATGATGTTTAATGCTCTTCATCACATACTGATGTGACTGTCAATAAATCAGCGGTGATTCGATTGAGTGCAAAAGATTATCGGCGCATGAAGGCCTTACATAATATCTGCATGGCGCCATGTTCTATTTCTAGCATCTTCATAATACTAAAAACTAAAATTGGTATACGAAAAATCCAATTTTTTTTCTATAAGCATTTTTAAAATCATTTTAAATAAATGCTATTGCTATACATAACACGTATAAGATAAAAGGTTATCAGTAATTAATGTTACACAAATCTTAATTTATAAAATATAATTTCTGCATTTTTTCTTATATATTTGACATGTATATTATGTGCATATGCAATATTTATATTCGATACATGTAAATGGTTTTAAGCTGGCGCTTATAACACGAAAAGTCGTCTGATGACTATCCGAGAGCGTTTAACGTCGTTTTTATATCTCGAGGAAAGACCTATACATTACTGTCAGATCTATGAATAGATACGCGGATTAACATGAACGACAGCGTGTAAACGACTCTTCCTCTATTTGTAACTCCTTTACATTCCATCTCCGTTGTTGCGCGTGCTTCGATAAGGCGCCACGTATCTAAATCGCGTGAATCACCGACCAGAATCTAAAGTGATGTTGCACAATGTGATTCGACCAAGGTGATTAACACCAGATGATCGTAATTATCTATTCATGTAAAGTTTTATGATTATGTTATTTTTATTTTATCATAATGTCGCGCATTTTTCTCGCTAATAACTAATCTTCTAATGATTTACAATTATATAAATAATAACGTTGCTTTCTCAATCCTTTTTTCGTAATAAATTCGTCTTACCAGAGATTGCATATCTATATATAAATTAGAATTATAGCGTGATTTCGAATATTATGAATATCTTGATCCAAAGATCTTGCATTCGTATTTATTCTGCTTATTTGAATAATACAATTATTTAAATATTTGGAGCTTTGACATAAATATCAGACTTTAGATATAACTTTGAATATAATGTCTTATCCAATATTTTTAACCAAAATTTTAATGAAAAAGATTTTATTTTAAATAAATAAGACGAGAAAGAAAAAAAGGAAAGCGATGTAAATCTGTCACATTTAATTATCAAGATCCGAAAACTTTATGGAAATATTTTTTGGGAGGGTGTAACGGATTTCTAAAATGTGTTTACTCTCAAGACAAATCGATTTAAATGGCCAAACGATTCATGATGAGGTCATTAGCGATGCGAATGCATGCACGACAATCCGGCAAAGTTAATCAGACGCAATGCTGGCCTCTCGTTGAAACGTTTAACACGCCTCGCATATTCAAGGTATCCCGCACGCGAGCGAGTGTTTGTAAGTAGATATTTATACACGCGCGCGTAAGACCGCGTGCGAGAGTGCCTCCAGGAGGCCACGCGTGACTTAATGCAGCGGTTTCGCATAATTCGTTCCAAGTATAGAAGGGCGTCACGGACGCGCTCGTTTCCTAGTTTTCGCATCACGCCAAATGTCATCATCATGTCGCATCTACATCTCGCGATTTGTCCATTCTTGAAGTATCAGTTAATTATCTGCTATCGGTCGGAGCCACCGAAGGCGAAAGTAACGAAGTTATCTTTGGAAGATGAGCCAAGATTGTAAAAAGCATTAAGTATAAGCGATTATAGATAAGTAAATTCAAGCATTGTTTTCCATTTTTTATGATATTTTATATAAAACATAGCCTACTCTTATTTTTTAACTCTTTGCATGACGTTAAAAATAAAAAATATAAATTTAAAAATAAAAAGAATGAATTAATCAAGTTCTTGCCCGAGATTCATAAATTACAACACAATTTCAATTTCAAATGTTGCCAAAATTATCAACGTTTTTATAATCTGCCGTACGTTAATTAACGTAATGCCTGAACGCATATAGGCACAAGGTACATCCTATCGCCGTCAGCTATATGTTTCGCGGCAGACGACGCGACGCGCCGAGCTTCTTTCACTATTCAATCATCTCCCCGAGTACGCCATTGAATTATTAACGAAAATTACGGCAAATGGAGTGTCCCGCCGTCGCAATTATTTACAACGTGCCGCGCTTTATCGCGGCGCCGCCGCCGCTGTCGCTGCTTAGGAACGGTAAAGACGGCTCTTCTCCACGCCGCTGAAGGTTAACAGCGTAATACTTGACACCCAGGTTTCTCTTTATCACGCAGCTTTGTCAGCGGCGATGGTGTTTCTGCGCCGCGTGTGGTATACACGCCGAGAGCTCGCTTATAGGTAACGGTCAACGTACTTTCGGTGCGCATATTATGTCGACTTAACTCCCGCGTATCTAACATTTTTTTATGATAAATCGAAACGATTAAAAAATTAATTTTAGATTATCTTGTGAAAATTAAAATAATATCACTTTTAATCTATAAAATTACGCATATGTAAACAACCGCGTCGTACTCTCATAGCCTTACGACAATTTCTTGATGAATTTTATTTGTTATCGCTCTGTCGAATTTAAGATAAAATAATTTGTTTTTATCTGCTATAAAGGATTAACTATAAGAATTAGGTATGAAGTATCATGCACGATATCGCACTAACGGCCGAGAGTAAAACAAGCGCGGTTGCGGATTCCGATGCGATAATTTAACCGAGTTGAATGTTATCCAAAGATAATATACGTAAGGCATGAGAATGAAATGGGAGAAAGTGCGACGGTGTGTTTCTCATCGTCGCCGCGGCCGTTATGAAGTGAGAAGAAAGAAACGTGCGCGCGCGCGCGCTACGCTGTGCTTTGAAAAACGTCTTTTTTGTTCTTGTAAGCGTGGTATTCAGGTCGGACGAGACTCGCCTTCCGCCTACGTCGAAGTTAATTGCAGGTGTTAATGTGGATTACGTACGGCGCCTGTGCATCTGCGCCGACCTGTACGTTTGTTCACGTGTGCAGGTGTGCTCCTGTACGGCGAACACATGCATATCGTGCATCCAGCGATCAAACTTTTTGCTCGTTTCTCCTTTTTGCCTTTTTCTTTCTGGGCGTCTTGATGTATGATACTTCGTCGTGGTTTAATTCGATTCTTTTTACTATATCTTTGAGAACAATAATTCGAATAACTGACGAGAAGAAGACGAAGAAGAATATGGATCACCGTGTACGAATGGTACATGAATTAGCATCATGCTTTAATTACGCTTTTAACAAGATAACGTAATCTGGAGTAATAGTTATTAATTTCATTTCTCTGTCGCGTCTTCTATATAAACTTAATCTTCCAAATTGTATTTATATATAATTTTTCCATGTGTAGGTACGTACATTATTCGCTCAATGTAGTTTCACATTAACCACGATTTCTTACTGACCTTCAATAACGTAATATTTCGGTCTTTGGATTATATAGCAAAATTATATTCTGTCTTCGTGTACATTTAGAAGATATTGCTTGAAAGTACGTCTGGTGCAGAAAGCCCGGTTATCTCGTTTAGAGCTGTGTCAGCTTCCGTAAGTTAGATAGACAATGCAGATGTGGCTGCACATTACTTATGAAGCAAGAAACGGCCGCAAGATCGACGTAACGATCGTTGCAAAAGTCTTTATTCTATATTTTTTTTTTATATATGTATAACATTTTTTCGTTAGATTCTGTATGTACGTAATAATTTTTTCTGCGTTGTTGGAGACTAAAAAGCAACAATTAGTTTCGCGCTTTAAGTTTGCACGGTCTAATTCGGTCAAGTAGACCCTAATTCACCAGCCTTCTAAAATGTACCGAGTAGCGCTAAAATGGTTAAATGGAAAGCTATCAAACCAGCGACGCTTTTTCTCTTTTTAATTTTAATTTCAGTAGCTGCAACGCGACCTACTTAAGCAGCTTAAAGAGAGCGATTATGAAACAATGAAATTAAATATTAACTCTAGTCTTGCTGAGCAGACGCCTCCTTTTAAAACTTATAATTGATGCTTATTGCAATGTCGATAAATCTGTCCGCTGTAAAAATAATATTGCAAGAAGAAGTATCTTTTTCGCAATGCTCCAATTCTTCTTCGAGCGGAACGATCAGCAAGCATTTATTATCGCATATAATGCATGCATGCTATCATCGACTAATCGCATTAGCTAAGCTTCATGCGCTAGAATCGCTCCGGTTTCCGCGATTATCCAACGAGAATATCGTGATCTGATATAAAAGGGGTGACGAGCCGAGGGATGATGGAATCGGAGGGAAGAGGCTCGAGATGACGACGCCCACCGCCGAGAAGAAACCGGTTGTGGCACCGTTATCTATTTCCAGCAATCTCGTCACACGCAATCGCCGAAAAAGTTCTCTCCTCCGGATTGTGGAGCGACGCTCTATAAATACGCGCTTACGAGACTGTGTAGACGTAAAATGTATACAAGTGTGCACATCCAACCGTGTGATCGTCTCGCATATGAACTCACTGCCGTCAATTAGTCAGCGACCATCTTATCGCGCCGGGTCGTTTCGATTCTTTTTCGCTTCGTCTCTCCGTCGTGAGGGGCGAAGTCTGCATGTCTTTTTATTCGCGTGCGCGACCGCGAATCAACGCGCCCAAGTAACACTTGGGTCACGTAGCCGCGATTACGGCTCGTTTGGTTTGTTTCGTGTGATTATCAGCATCTTAATTCGCCGGCGCGCAACCAATTAGTATTTAACTTCCTTCGTACGAATTTTTTTATTCAGATGCCTTCGCTATATATTTAAAATCCTTATTTTTGGATAATAAAATATTTTATTCTATACTTACATAAATAATATAAAGTTTATGACGTTATGTCGCATTTAAATTTAATTTAAATACATATAACACAGGATTGTATTAACTATTAACTCTCAATATAATTCGATATTTATCTTGTTTCTATCAATATAGAACTAATTGCTTTATTGTTATTGAAATTAATGATTTTATTATTATTTAATTACGTTTATTGTCGGTGTCGATCCTTTTACTCGCATATCTAAAGTTTGAAAAATTTCAATAACCCGATCTATTCGTTGAGCAACGCGATACGTGCGAAATCAGAAAATAGCAACGGGATTAAACGAGTTTTTTAATTAACGCGAATATAAATGTGAAAATTCGAAATTTCTGTCTCTCATTTTCGAACGATTTTCGTCGCTCGGGCCTGAAGACGATGATAATAATCGTGGGGCCACGAGAGGTAACGAGAATTTTATCCGCGTATGTTCAAATTGCATTCCTTTTATCTATTATCCGTCTCGATAAAAAAAATGTTTGAAGCTTGACTCCTTTTCGGCTGTCCGATGAATTAACGATTATCCTGAAGCCTCATAAATTTTATTTATTCACGGAAATAATCATGCGAGAACTAGAGAGCGGCTAAAACGGTGAATGTAAATTGTAAGTAAGATTTGACAGCGAAACGAAATAATTCATTACGGGAAGTGCACGGTATCTATAAATCGAGATTGCAAATACGCGTGAAATGCAGTCATTGCAGTCCGTTGGGGCTAATGCGATTTTCTGCATTTTGCTATAGTTGCGATTCAAAATTATATTTCTGCTCTCTACCTTTCCGCGAAACCATCAGCGAATCCGGGTATTCGACGAAGTGCAGTTTCAGTCGAAGTGTATAAGCGGGTAGATCATAAACGACAAATAGATTTTGGCAGTCAAAAAGCGGTTTCTAGAAAATCATGTTGCGGGAATAGAATAGGTGGGATAGAATTACGGTTATGTCAATATGCGATACGTATACAGAAATCATCGACCGAGCATCTCTATTTTTGACATATTGTCGGTTTTTCTCGAATCGCGGATCGACAAGTAGAATCTTATTGCGAAAAGTTTAAATCAATTATTGATTTATGCGTGCTAAAAATATAATACACGTATGTATTTGTGCTCGTTATATCACACTCAATTTATTAAATCAAATATTTGATGCAACAAGAATTATGACTGACAAAAGAAATATATTGCTTAAATAAATTTGCTTATCTGAAATTAATATAGATCTGTTCAGATTTATAGAAGTTTCACTCGACAAGAAAATCCGAAACTAACCATGTGCCATTTTACATGTGTCACATTTACATATCGCATCGACATATGTCATCTTTACTTGTCGAATTTTCAAAGCGAGAGGCTCATTGCTAAATTTAATTTCAGGGATTAAAAAAAATTAATTAAAAGTCAAAGAAAAAATTTTTTCCTGTTAAAGACCGACGTCTCAAGTTGAAAGCGCTATTATTGAACGCAGATTTCTAAGAACAATTATCATATATTTAGTTACGATCCTCACAGAAGATTACATCGGAACTTTTAACTTTTATGTGAATAACGCGGACCGCGCCTTTGTATGAATAATTCCGCGGTTTACGCCGGGCGGACAGGAAGTGTTTTACTCACACGCGGGTTACAAAACGGATCCGATTTTTTTCTTTCCACCTCTAGAATATCTTGTCTAACGCGGACGCTGCGAGATAAGTTTCCCACTCGCGACGCGATTTATATAGAAACTTGATGAGACGCGAGATGTATCTCCGCGAACCTACTACACAAATGTAGGTTACACTATTAGAAATTAATTGTACAAACGAATCGATCTATCTTGTCAGGCTATTCTTGCAAATCAACTCTGCGACTAACTGCTAATTAATTAATTATAAATTACGCGATTGTAACGCATGAAAGCGCATAGGAGAAGAGAAGTATATTTAGTACAAAAAAATAGCTTGTATTAAAAATACAGCATTTTAAAATTTTATAATCTATACAATTATAAGATAAAATCAAACATCATGTTAAAACGAGCGGGTGATTTATTTGCGCGATGTCGCTCTGTTGCAGCACGAACGAATCAAATCTAATCTTTGCGCTTTTGTAAATATCGATCAGATAAGACATTTCAATCGGAATTGGAATGTTTTATCGATAGTCATGCTTAAAGAAAGTGCGTTAGAGGATTCAAATTTGGGTGCACGATTTCTGCGCAACGCGGAGCGGACGTATGCGATAATGTAGTGAGGAAACGACCACGCATGACCCTGGCATTATGGCGAATTCTCGACACTCACTAATTTGGTCGATTCATCATTGCCTACAAATGGAATCGTATAGCTTCGTATCTCGTTTAGCCAGTTAAAACGCTTAACACGCTCATCTCAATTATTGCGTGTTATCTTTCCAAACGTATTAGCTTCAGTTTGGTAATTTGATAATATCTCTGATTGCCAGCTTGTGCCAAATAATTCATAGAAAACAAAGAATTAATATGTCTTTTAAAATTTAGTTACCTAATATTATTTCTACACGTTTGTCCTGACGATTTTTCAATCGATTCAACGAACAATCGTTGAAGCAACAAAAGATTTTAATTCAGGATCGTTTGAATCAAATATTTTCCTAAATTTGAAATAGAAGAAAGGAGGAAGTTCAATTTCTTATTTCTGCACTGCAAATATTTGATTATTCTTAAAAAGAGTCTGGAAAGAGGGTAAAAAAAGTTTTTTTTTATTCGTATCCAGTAGATATCCTACAAATTCATCGATGCATGTACAACTGTATAATATAATGTAATATAATGTGTATAACGACTCTTGATCTAACAATAAGAGACTACGCGATTCCGTTTCCTTTTCTTGAAGTATAATAGCGGTTCTTTCTATCGCGTTTACAGTAAGTTCTCGTTTTTTTTTCGCGAAAGATTTTGTCACACACGTGCGAAACACGCGTTGCCGATAAGGTGTAACGAACCGTAATCGTAGACGCAAGCGTGCTTCTCGTTCTTGACTTTGAGACCGGCCAACCAGCCAACTAACACAGCCGCTCATTTCTCTCCGTTGTATATAATGTCTCGTCGCGCTCAGGAAATTGCTCGAAAGGAAAGAGGAGGAAAGTCGACCGGTTTAGGCACGCGCCGGAATAACGACGCGCCGCGACGTCTTCTCGGACACATTATGTCATGCGGTCTGTTTGCCTTTTTTCACCCGCGGCTCGTTTCACCGCGGCCGTGGACCCGCGCCGCTCCTCCCGAAAACACCGTTTTACTCTTAACCCAGCGAGATCACCGACGAACGAATCGTTCGCTCGTCTCTTGCTCGACGGAGAAAACGAAAGGGCTATAGACCCGTTATTTTGTAGCTCGCTTCACGAGATTTCTCCGATGACGTGGATAAATTATTAGCCGAAGCAATTAACACTGTTGCAGCAATGCGTGAAACGATGCAGTATGCGACGCGATATTTAAATAAAACATATGCAAGGACACACGGAATTAGCAGGTTCGCTTGACTCTTCGGTTTATTTATTTTGTTTGATTTTACTTCTAAATAAATATAAATTTTAATTTAATATTTCTAAGTTTTAGTTTATCTTTTTGATTACTTTGATTATTTACTTATATAATATTTCTTTTAAAAAGATACATTTAAAATTATTTTTCTGTAATTCGCAATACCTGCTTAATTGCCGTGTAATCCTACTTGATTAATACATTAACGCCAAGACTCTTATTTCCTAAAATTAAATCCGCCTATCTTTCTTGGTTTATCGTATTCATTGCAAAATTGTTGAATATTCTATTATCGGAATGGCACGATGTCGCTGGACCGATGATGTCACGCGACGGTGACGTAAGGCGCAAACAGCACCAACACCATACATAAAACGCGACCATAAAATGCTAAAATATTAACGTAGCGACCGAATCACTAATCTTCTCACACTCGAGGTGCTGGAGCTCTTATTTTCCTCTTGATAGACGAGCGCAAGTATGATTCATGGATTACTTAAGCCGAATCTTCTATTTCTTTAAGGCCTACTGCGTCTAACGACCAACTTGTCGGAACATTTGCGATGATTAATATGATTAAAAGAGAAGAGATTTATCTTTGAAACCGATTGATAATAAGCTGCACCGAAAAGTAGTGCAGCTTATTTTTCTTACTTTTTTATATTTAGAACTATAAACATAATTTATTCATTGCTGGCTTGTCATATATTTTATAATTATTGTATTTCATAATTATCATTATAATTATTCATAATTATTATTTAAAAAAAACTACATTCTCGAAGTACATATGTATCTGCTACGGATCGCCTCATCTTTCATTAATTATTGCAAGATTACAGAGCTCCCTCGGCGCGCGTATCCTCGTGTGTGTTCCGCATAATCAATTCCCGATGAGTTCGGTAATGATCCGGCAGTTGAAGTGTTGCCCTGAAAATGTTAGAATAATTGACGCTTAATT